>NW_027094086.1:83965136-85435136 GCF_029207755.1 Chamaea fasciata
AGCAATAGTAGGAAAGAAAAAAAAACTGTTTGCAGCTGTGTGGTGAAAATGCATGTCTAATCAAAGAAGTCCAAGGCATCAAATGTTCATGTTTACATGGCTCAGGGTAAAAAAGAGTAACACTTCCAGGTCTTAAACACCACTGAACTTGAAGCTATGAACAGAGGTCCTGCCATTAGATCTGAGTTGTATTTTACAGAAGTCCATGTGTGTGCAGCTCAACAAAGGGGTTGATTAAGCATGGATTTATTGTTGCACTTTTATAGAAAACCTTAGCATGTCTTGGAGTTTATAGAGACAGACATGTTAATGAAAGCCCTTTGGCAAGCCTAGAATTCCAAAATAGGCAACACTCAGAGTCTGGTCTTGCAACTAAGAAAGCATGCATATACACTGTGATTATCTAAATATTTTTTGATCCTGTATATAGATCACAATAATTAGGGAGCAGAGCATGAGGCTTATTTGCCCACATAACACTTTGTCCAGTTAACCGTACTTGTATTTAAGAAAACAGGTTTATTTCCTGTTGTTTGTAGTAGAATTTGGAAAAAAAACTGAAAACCAAGAGTCTTTTAAAATTTGTAATTATTTGTGAATAACTAATTTACAACTTAGTGAATGTAAGAAGAGATATATGTTTTTTAAAGCTAGTGGAAAGATACCACCAGGAAAGGTACCACCAGGAAGAAGAAGAAGAGAAGCAGTTTTTCAAATGACCATCCTCAGCTACATTAATACGTATTTGAGTGTGGGGGTGGAATTATTTTCTCCAGTACTTTGCAAATATGAGTAGGATTAGAATGCAGCTCTGAAAGGAAAATCTGGTCCATTAGATATTTTTAGTAGGAAGCGTTACTTGATTTCCAAAGGAGGGGAAAGAGAAATCTTGATGTCTGCTACTGACAATTTAACTAATAACTTCAAATGTATGCCTGTATGCATCATTACCTTCACCACGTGCACATTTTTTTTCCTTCTTTGCTTTCTAAGCTTGTTCCCTCTAAAATCTTGTTCATCATCATCATTTTAGAAGGTCTCAGCTATGAAAACTGAAGTTCAGGATCATGACAATTACATTCTTTTTTTTTTAAGAATTTAAAAAATATGGGTCATCTTGTACTGTTAAGTAGATAAACATTTATAATGAAGCAGATTTATGCTTCTGCCTACTGATGAACAATTGTATAAGGTTTTGTTTCTTTTCTTAAAGAAAGAACAAAAAGGACTTTCTTGTAAATGTAGAAAATCATGGCAATATATGATAATGATAAGTTAAATCACTATATCAAAAATAATGCAGGATTAAAAGTAAAATTCCTTGTCCCTTGTGTTTAGCTTTAAACAAATTAGTCTAGGAATGTATGATATGTTAAAGCGAAAAAACCTCAAATATTTATCCAGGTTTATATCTTTCGAGTTTTTTAGAGAACAGTAATGTGGGTAAACTGTTTATTCTGGTTATTGCACTTGGGGAGAAGAGGTTCTGGCTATTGTTATTGTACTGTGTTAATTCTTATTTTTATTAAAGGATTTTGGCAACTCTCTCCACCAGTGAAGAACTGTAATTTAGAAAAAATGTCTACTATGATGATCTCTGAGTTTTTTCCATGTAATCTCAATTATATGGACATCTAGCACATTGCTGCAAAAGTGCTGAGCAGTTGACACTTTGGAACAGCTGACTCATGCTTGTTAACCTCAGTGTTGGCTTTGAGAAGCTGACCCATACAACTGCACTGTGGAAATCAACATCTCTAAAGTTATGCATAGATAGTCTGCACTTTTTCAGGAGGTGAAAGCACTGAGAACAGATTTTCAAAAGTGCTCATCATTCAGTTATGTCTCCAGATATTTTAGACATCTCCTGGTCATTCTACAAGATCTCAGTGCAAACTACCTACTACTGAGTTGTTTCTGAGGTATGACTTTGTGTGGGAAGCAATTACTGACTGAGCAAACATTTTAGATCATGGAATTAGATTTTTTTTGTTTTATGCATTGTCCATTCTCTCAGACCCAGACTAAGATCACAGTCCCAGTTCTACAGGAGCACCTGAAGGAAATCATGGCAAATCCTTTATTTTTTTCATGCAACCAGACTGAGTAGCATGAGGTTCATGACACATTTAAATAGACATGGAAAGTTGGGAGGGAGTGCAAAGAGAATAGGGGAAGAAAATACTACATGAGAAAGCAGAATATAGCAGACACGTGGAATAGGGCTACTGTGTAGAGACAGAGGGCGGGGTGGGAGGGGACCTCTGGAAAGAGCTATTTATCATAGAGAAAAAATGTGAGAGCTGGTTTAAAAAAAAAAAAGTTGTACACTGATGACGACACTGCTATCCCAAGGTCCCTCTTTCAGCTGCTTGTCATGGATCTTACCAGCTGAGTTTTTGGTTTCTTTCTCTCAGCATCTTCCTCTTTTTCACATGCCCAAAGGAAATTAGCAGACTGCTTCACCTCTGGTGCTTCTGAAATGGGTTCTCCAAAGAACTTTCTCAGTAAAAAAATGCATTGTGCAATGCTTTGTTGAATACTAGTGATATTTTGATCCAGAAACAACATTGCAGCAGTAAGAAAGTAGTTGAATATTGTTTGCTTTTTAATTAATGAAAGGTAGTAGCACACTGCAAAACAGTCTGAAAGAGGCAGCGTGAGGATAGCATAAAATAACATTAAACTGAAAACTCCATTCTTTTTAAAATCCTGGTGCAAAAAGAAGATTCTTTAACCTTTTTTTTCTGAATTTTTTGTAAAGCGAAGAGGTAGCTGTATGTTTTATATCCTGAATTGTAGCTTTATATACTTCGCCACAGCCTTGGTTACCTTTTATTCCTCTTTTAATTTAATAATAATGTTATTATGCATGTTTTAGTTCTTGAATATCTTGAGTTTCTATTTCAGGTCCCCTTAAATTACCTGTGATAAAAGGTGCTGGCCACAAAAGTATTTCAGAAATTCTATATGGAATTTTAAAAGTTTTTTTAAGATCTGCATCTTAAAACTGCATAAAACTCCAGACTTTTTCCTTTTAGTGTGCTTTTAGAAACAGAGAATTTAGATTTCCTGTGGGATTCATGTCTGTTTTCCCATTTTCCCTCTTTCTTGGAAGCTAGCATTTTCTTCTAGCTTTGATATGTGTCAGGGAAATGAGGGAAGTGGAAATGCAAGATTCATTGAATTCTGTGGGCACATACCTTTTCCTATTTCCCTTAGAATGTGAAAAATATTGGCATTAAAATACAGCTATACTCTTTCTCTGTCTCTCTGTCTCTCTGTCTCTCTGTCTCTCTGTCTCTCTCTCTCTCTCTCTCTCTCTCTCTCTCTCTCTCTCTACTGAGACACGTATATCCTTTTTTCTTATCTATGGAAGATGGTTCTGTTATTCTAGAAATGTTTTGAATAGTGTCTTGGAGCCAAAAAGAAATGAGGAAAGCAGTTGAAAAGTCTGTATACAGAATGTATGTGGTCATTTGATCCAATTTCTTATGCATTAAGCAAAGTTTCTTAAATATAATTGCTAACATAGATTAGGAAGATAAATGTGACTAAGCCAATTAGCATATTTGATGGGAAACTAAGTCATATACTTGCTTTTATGCCAAAGAAAAAGGGAGATGTTATGCAAATAATCATTTATTAAAATTGAAGCCTGGTTTAGACTGTGACAACCAAGTTTACATAGACTATTGAGGCATTCAAATCTAATCTCTCAATTAAGATATCAAGCAGAGTTACCTTTTCCATGGGAAAGTTATTTTCTGCTTTTTAATGAATGTGATGTTCTCATTTTCAAATAATTTCTAAGAGTTTGAGGGATGGCGGAGGAGGAAGGGAAAGGTTGAGTACTACGCAAGTAAATAAGTCTTGAGCAAGTACTTCTTCAGTAAATTGAGTAAAACTCCAAATGTGTAACAAAATAGAAACATTTTTCTCTGATTAGATCCAATAAACTATTGACTTAATATAAGGGTGCTTAGATTTTTTTAACTCTAGCTTTACAAAAATCTCTAGGGTTTTTTTTTTTAAGACATTATTTATTAAGTGTGAAAGTATACTCAGATTGCTTTTTTTATTTTTAACAGTCCTTTCTTAAAGCCTCTTCAAATACCTTGGCTTCATGTTGAAATGGTATTTCTATACCAAAAGTTATGGGTTTATCTATATAGTGCCATCTGATGGAGCTGCCTGATATAGATGAATCCAAGTCATTACTGACATTCGTAGCTTACTAGGAAACTCAACTGAAATTTGTTGCAGTGTTGGTTGTGGGAAAGTACAGTAGCAGTAATTTCAGGACACCTTTCACATTTGAGTTTTTTTCATTCAGCATCCCATTCACTAAAAAAATTTATAGACTATTTGAGCCCTAAAGAGCTCTGTTGTCTTTACAGACATCCAGACACGATGACTTTTTTTTTTTTTAAGTCATTAGGTGTCCACGGGAGTTGTGACAATCCCTTTGCTGAACTCGGAATCATTGGCATTTTGGCAACACAGATGTTATGTACAGTGATCTTAAGAAGGGGCAGATGGAATATGCTCAGTCTTCTCTACTCAGAACATAAATATAACAATCTCCTAAATTTTATTGGTATTAATTAAAGCAATTAGTGCTCTAGATCTTGAATGCTTTTGGAGTGCAAACTGCCTGTTAAAAATGTGAGGAATTCAGGAAATCAAGTCCTTTTTCAGTATCTGAAGTTGGAGTGCTCAGGAACAGAGGTGCCTAGAGTAACAGGCTGCTCTTGAAAGTACAAAGACATTCAGAAATGCTTGTATTTTAAACTTACTTTTAAATTAAAATAGAGGGGAAAACATAGCTCAAACATTTTCCAGGCAGACTGGTTTTCTAACAACCAGTGGAATGTCTTTAGAGACTGATATGTCTGGTGATTTAAATGCTGGCTTCAGGATTTTCAGTTTTTCTTTGGTTCTGGTGCTCTGGGGAATAGCATAGTAAATAATTGGGTCTAGCATATGGCACATACCTGGAGAAAACTGAGGTTTTTTTCTCGGGCAAAACTACTTTGTTGGTCCTGGAAAATGTGCCCTTGTACCTCTTTCAGGTATGGAGGTCTCTCCGAGCTGTTAAGCTCTGCAGGGAGCACTGGCTCAGGAAATATATGGAACTATGAATATATTTATAACTTTAGGCTTTTCAGGCATAGTTCAGCTGAGGTGCTCTGCTGTGGCTGGGCTGTAATGCAGTCCCTCTGGTTAATGCTCCACTTGACTGGATTACGGGTGAGGGAGCTGAGGCTGGTGTGGAGATTTTTTTCTTCAGAGCTCAGTGTCTGCCACTTTACTTGCATTTTTACCTTTGCATTCATCACTAACTGGCCTCAATAAGAAAGGAATAAAGTCAGCTCTGAAGAGTATTAGAGGAATAATTTGATGGTCTCTTGAGCATATCTTCAGCATACAGTCCAGCAAACTGCTGAATCTTCCTCCAGCTGCTCACTCTCTGTAAAAATATAATGTTGGAGAAAGCACAACAGGTTTTCAGTAAAGTCACTGTCATTTTATACTTTCTTCCCCCCCCCCCCCCCCCCCCCCGCCCCCAATGAAAAATACCCTGATGACAACTACAGAGCCTGTTGAAATCCATGTTTTGGGCACTGTTCATGGGGTGCTCTTTTTGCTGCTTATCTTCCTATTTCTTGGATGTGCCTGAATGCAGGTTTAAACTAAAAATTGCAATTCTTTGCAGGGATGTGTGGATACATAAAACTGATATATATGCACGATAAAGGTGTAGTTAAAAGTGTGGGAGGACTTCATTTTTCCCTGGGGTGACTTTTCTTGTTTCTCTTTAAAATGAGAAGTAATTGCACTTATCTCTGCAGAATAAAACTTATCTCCACCAAAATTTGATTTTTGTTTAGTATATTCTAATAAATTTTAGACCCTTATTATTTTTCCAACACAGATGCCCATTATGACATTTCTAGACATTAGATGACTTCAGATCGCAGACTGTTCCTTAAAAGTTATTATGCTATCCTACTTTATCCATTAAGTATTCAGAGCATTCTTATAACTTTGCAGAGGAGAAGTGCCAAATTATTTAAGGATTTAATCTTTTGTCGTGTACTTGCGTTCATTTTTCATTGACTTCAGCAAAACTTCCCCACACTTCACAGTTAAACCAGTATTTTGAAAGTTAACGTTTGTCAGGGAGTTTAAGGGCAAATGATGAAACCTTGTAGCCCGTAAAGATAAATCTTGAGTAGCTGCCAGTAGGTAAATGACTAACATCAATTCAAGCAATTTAACAGCAATCAGTTTGAGGTCAAGTAACTCTGGACAGTGTAGTTTAATGTATCATCTTTTTTTCCCTTCTCTGTAAGCAAACCACCACTGACTTCTGCTCTAGTAATTTAATTTCTTTTTAGTACGTTTCCTGTAGATTGCTCCCCTCAGAAGTCAAGTAAGGTACTGCCAGGGTTTGGAGGGGACTGGGAACATCAACAAATGGAAATGACTCTAATGTGAACCAGTGCATTATTTGCATTCCAATGCTTAAGTTATCACTTAATAGTTATAGGCTCTGGTGGCAAGACTGGACTGTGTTATGTTAGACTCAGGAACAAATGCTAATATCTTCAATGTTTTCAAATTCCCAACCATATTTGGTCAATTGTGCTAGTGTCGACCCTTGAAGGCTGCCAAGAGTCTTGTTGGCAAAAATGCCACTTTGGTGAAGAAATAACTTCTACCACAGCTTTATTTGAAGGCTGTCCTTATTTAAAGGGGTATCGTCTCACTGCTTCATGACTCAGGTTTTGTTCTGTCCTTTTTTGATTTTAATTAAATGTGTTCATCTTCTTAATAATGGGTTTAGGGTAAATTACCCTCATGTATTACATGCTTTTCTCTGCTTTGAATGTTTTAATCTTTATATAATCCTTTCAGCAGGGACAAATCTAGTTAATCTGTTCTGCAAACTGCTGTAAAGTGTGGTACAAATCCTTCTGACCTGCATGTACAGGCTCACGTTCTTTAAAAACAGAGCAAAATTAAAAGTTTCTTTGCATTGCTGAGTACAGCAGGTCTGACCCAGACTACTGAAGGGACAAACATTTGTACATTTAAATATGGGATTTGCTGTAGCAGCCCAACCCAGTCATTCCTCAGTTCTGGGCTGCCAGCTCATTGTGCTACCAAGGACAAGAAACTTGGAGTGGGCAGTTGTGGAATAAATGTGTCATAGAGGAAATTTCTTCCTCTTTCCCTGTTTTAAAGTTTCATTTATGTCCTGAAGCACAAGAAGTCAAACTCAAGGTTTTATGGAAGGTTGGTTTTGGTTTTTTTCAGTTGTGTGGTTTTTAAATACAGCTGAAGCTGATCAGGCATTATAAAGGAAATTGGGTGTTCTTTGTGGACATATTTACCATACATAAAAAAATTCAGTAATGAAAGCCTAGATTTCAATAGAGTTGATTTGATAGAGCTAAATAACCTCTCTCTAAATAACCCATTCTGCTTTACATAATTTTGCCTGCACACACTTAGACACACACACACAAACACAACAGACTATTTTATTTAAAAAGCAAGCAGGAAAGAAAACAAGCAAAACAATATTTGCTAGTTCTGTTCTGTTTCCGTTCCCACTAGAGTACTTGCTGCGCCACACTTGCTGCTGATTCATTTTTCAAATCTTGAATGATGATTCTTGCCTCGTCCCTGCTGTGCCTGAGATGAAAGCAGATGCTCTTGATCATATCCTGTAATATGAATCCTCATATTTCAGTTTGACCTGGCAGGATTTCTTATGAAGATAATATTCTCTCTTCTACCCAGAGCCGTTGAAGAAGAAAAAAAAACCCCAATCAATACCTAACAATGCAGGAGTGTTGCATATGGGTTCTATTTACCTTTTAAGTTTGTTGGTGATTTCTGTGTGTTTTGATTTTGGGCAGTTGTTGTTCTTGCTGGGATGCTAGAACAAAACCCTTAGAAGTTTCTTCAGCAACTTCTTGCAATGTTCTCCACAAGCTTGTCTGCAACACCCATTTGAACCCCAGATTACTCTGCAGCGTTGCATTTCAGCCACAACTTCTGCTAAGCAGGGTGTCCTTCTGACAGCACACAGCTGCCTTCATCCAGAATTCTCAGATTCTTGATGAATGAGATGCAGATTCTGTGCTATCTGGGCCAATAAATTCCTGTGCAGGCACTCCGCATTATTCTACTGTATTTTAGGCTGACTGGTTTCTGCACAGCATTGAGGTAGCAGAGGTAATGATTTTTGTGGCTGACTATCCTGAAATATTTGGAAGAAGATAGTAAAGCAGCTGTATCTGATGGGAGAGGGAAGAGAATATGGCTCTATGATGCATTTAGCTAGAAGTTAGCTGACCCATTCACGTGTGAGCCATCTGTCTAACCACAGACCTTGTCTGGCCTGAAAGCTGTCTGTGTTGAGCAGAGTGGCTAATATTTTGCCCTTTTGATTTGCTGAATTGCTGTCTATAAGTGCAATGCAGAATTGCTTCTCAGGCAGTGCTAAGGATTTTGAGGTTCTCAGGATTCATGAAGTTGAATGTGCAATGAATTTGACCAGATACTGTCCTTAACATCATTTAACAATGCTTTCCACATGCCTTTTGTGTCTTTTTACCCTGATCTTCAAGGTATATGTGTTCTTCATGCACATAGCATCTTGCTATGACAAATATCGAGTGAACATAGCAGGGTGGTAATTTGAGACAGGCTGAGAAATATAGCAGTGTGGAAAGGAGATCAGTAGGCATTAAGTAAAGACATTGCACTTCAGGAACGTGTGGAGTGAAGAATATCCAGAGAGTGACTGAAAGATGAAGATTCAATTTGATCGGAGTAACGGAGCTGAGAAGGAACAAACAGATGGGGATTTGTGAGATGCTGTTAGCAGTCAGAACCAGCTATTTAGTAAAACATGCCTGAGGGAAAATGGGATAAAGGATGTGGTGGAGTGGGAGAAGGAAGAAATTTACTTTAGGAACAAATCCTGGTCAAAGGAAAGAAAATAATAAAAGTAATCAAGAACTAATTGCATTCAAGAGAGGATGACAAGTTTTGATAGGACAGAGAAAAGCTATAGACATGTCTGAAAGGCTTGTTCTTGGCTTCCAAAGGTGGAAGATGTAGGCATTTGCTCCTTGAGGAAGAGTTCACTGATTACGACAAGTGGTTCTGCTTAAAGCACTACTGACAAAACGGAAAACCTTAATTGAGAGAGGAGACCTTAACCTGTTCTCGTTCATGTATTAATTGGGAAATGGGACCTTATAATGTCTGTTGAAAGCTGATTTCAGAAGATTAAGACTCCACCAAACTTAAGGCACAATTCTCTCTAAGTCCAGTGGCTTTTAGTTGCAAACTGCAAATCCCACAGCCAAGGCTATCATCAATCGCTGAAAACCTGCCCCCTCTACCTCAGTTAAAAGGCTTCAGCCACAGTCTCATTTAGTGACAGGTTTTAATCCATACCCTAAATATCAGTTCAGAGGATAAACCTGTGTTACTGACTTCTACAGGTGGCAATAAATTGTCATGGACACAATCTTATGTCTGCAAAATAGAAGTGGCAAAACATAAAGTGTAAAGTAAGAAAGTAGTGATTATCTATGTAGAATATCATCACTTCTACCTGGATGTGGCCATCTACCCTTCCCTTCAAATCCTGGCGTTTTCAGCTCACTTTTCTACAATTACTATGTTTTACTTTTAAAGTATGAGCATCTTAAAGGCAAAGTTCAGAGGTTAACTTTGCTCACCTCAGAAATGCACTTTACATGCATTTGCCAAAGTTGGGTCTCTTTGTCAGAAAACAGGAGAGCCTGAAGGATTTCTGCCTTAGTGCTTAGTGTTTGAATAATATTTTGACTGTTACTGAATAGGCACCATTGTACTATTAGTCCTTTTCTCCACAGATTAGAAATGGATTGCAAAAGGAGGCTGTTTGTTTTCCTTGATTACTAGGAGATCAGATGTTGGTAAAAAGCAGTCATGATGATTCAAGAGAAGGTATTTTAAAATATGACTAAATTTTGTGACTCTCACTGGAAATTGTTGTCCTGATGAAAAGTACCTGTGAGGAGTATGAGGTTACCCACCATATTATGATTTGTTACACTCACCATGGATTCTTCCCTAGTGTTTAAATAAATAAATAAATGGAAAGTGAAGTGGATCTTCAAAATGAGAAGATTAAAACAAAGCTTCATGATTTATTTAACCTAAAAAGAGTAAGTGTTGATTTATTTGCCTTCTTGGGTTTTGGCACTTTCAGGGAATTCTCAAGTTATGCTTCTAAATTTTCCCTTGAAACTAGAGAGACTTTCATAATTTTTTGTTTTATTTTTATTTCTTTTGAAAAGAAAGCTGAGAGGCCTCTGCGATCTCACGACCCTGAGAGGAATAGCTCTAAGGAAAGCACCAAAGATCCCGAGAGTGACAACAAAAATCACAACTCTGTTCATGTCCTGCAGCATACAAAATCCATAATCTGCCACTCGTGGCTTTTGGCCAGAGAGTCACATTGATAACCCATCAGTTTTAAACGTGCCACTTCAACAAACACTCTCTCTTACCTCTTTTCTACTTAGCTGTTCTACTGCCTAAAAGAAGCTGGAGCCTCCCCCTTACCCAAACATGGTTTGTCTAGAAATACTTTTCCCTCAGAGTATAACAGTTTTTGTAAGTTAGAATAACAAAATAAGTAATACCTGCATATCTGAAATTTGATTGATGAGTTATTACATTAATGCAGTAAAATGATCTTTGTCACAGTGTGCAGATAGTTCTAATTTGTAACTTCTGAAAAGCTCAGCAGCGTGGCAAAGATTCATGGGATGAAAAGCAAACCTTGACAAAGACTAATTGACACCAAATCTAAAAAAAAAAAAAAAAAAAGCCACACCAGAAAAAAAGGACAAGGTGCCAAAAGAATGATGAAATGTCAGGTAGTTAAGGACTCTAGTGAACATTGGCCAAAAAAAAATCCACAAGCAAAACCAATCCCCCCTTCATATAATTTACATACAGATTGTTATATGAACATTTAAATGTATTTCTTTTTCTTCCAAAGTAATTGGGAAACACAAATACTTTTGGAAAACCCATTCTTGTGCTACTTTATTCACAGAAGTATTTTTGTCAATATGCAAATTCAGGAATTCAGGATTTTGGAAATATAACTTTTCTGATAGACAAAACATTTTCTTATGTTTTTAGAGTTGCATTGTCACTGTTAAATAATATGTTGATTTCTGTATGAAGAGGGTTTCAACACTTTTGCATGGTGTACTAAATTAAGCTTTTGCACTGAAAGTCTGATGTTATGTCAAAAGTACAAGTTAAATCTCATGGATGATGTCACCATGCAATTAAAGGCAGAGGTTAACACTCCTCTGTGCAGGTACTTTCCCCTCAAGCTATCTGGAATAACAGAGTTGCTATAATACAGCTGTGGCTGCTGAGGAATTCTAAAGCACAGTCAATGACTCTTTCCATTTTTAAAAGGAATGTGTGTGCCAGAGAGAGGTTTAATTGCTCCTGCTACTTGTCTCATAGTGTGGGGGAAGCTTTGCTTGGATGGCTTGGAGTGACTGCTTTTGAAAGCAGGTCTGACATCTGCTTTTTTTACCCTCTGAAATAGGACAGTCACATCCAGCTGTGGCAGCATGTTGTGTTTTCTCAGAGTCACCCATTCATTCCCATTGAATAATTATTGTCTTTCACCAGGCACGGCTTTGTCATGCTTTTGTCGCTGCACGTGCAATATTTGGAGTAACAGTGACTTCAAGCTGTATCTTTCTCCTCTCCAACCTTTGTTTTATCACCTGGGGTTTTTGCAAAGTAATAATTTCATCATCCCCTTCCTGAGTTCCCTCTTTCACCTCTCCTTACCTTCCCATTCTCCAACATGGAGTATCTGCTAATCATCACCACATTTTTTTAGCCTGATGCTGCCAGGCTATTTTTAATTCCTGTGCTCCTTGTACACTGTCACTGTGCTCATATGAACAGGAGCACCCAGAATAGATTTATCCTATGAGATCTTTGATTCAGCCTTGGTCCATAACTCCCAAGGTGCCTCCAGCTGGTTAAGTGAGTGCCGCTAGAAATACAATAGGGGACACAGTAGAAAGAAAATACAGTTTTTCTGTGAGGTGCAAAGAAGAAAATGCAAGGTAATCACCCGTTATTGTAATTCAATATAGAAAGCCAAGGACTAAGCTTGAGAAACTGGTCTGAGCTCCAAATCTTGGATCTTTCCCAGTTTTTGAGTGAATCCAAAGTGATAATTTTTACTTTCACAGAATGATTGAAGTTGGAAGGTCTGGAAGTCATCTTGTTCAGATGTCCTACAAATGTCCTTGTTTGGTTTATTACAAAGCATAATTATTACAAAAAGTAATCCCAGCTAACTGGAATAGGATCCCAACTTTTGTGATTTTCAGTCTGTCTCAGCAGTGAGCTGAAAATTATGTGCAGCCCTCAGATTTTACCTGCAGTGTCTCCTAGTTAACAGCCATACATCTCTCTTGTAGACCTGAGGACACAGACCAGCAGCTTTGAACAGCTCTTGCTCTGTTGCAAAGGAGCACAGTGCCTCCCTCTCCATGTTTCCAGCATGAACAACTTGCAGGGAAGAAGTGCAAACTGCAAACATGTAAACAGCTGTTGGGGAAAGGGGAAGAAGCTTCAAGTAACAGAATCAGCTGCCAATTTCATCGCTGCCATGTGTGCTGTGTACTGCTTGTCACATCAAGTGAGTCATTAAGGGGTTCCCCCCCTAATGGCACTTTGAAGTGCTGTGACAGCTTGAGAGCATCTATAAATTGCCATGAACAGCCCTCATACTGCGTTAGCAAGTTGCTTGCTTTTTGACTTATTAGGAGTCACTGAGTTAAATAGTTTGTCACATGTGTGGCTCATAATAAATAATGTGACTAGCCAGTTTGTGAGCTGTTTTGGTAATATATAGTGCCCCTTTTGAATGTTGTCACAAGCAGCCAACAAATATGACCCCACGATTGTCAGATCTTTGTGAAAATAATAAAGCCTGACAGGGCAGCAGGTTACGAAGAGAGAAAATACCCTGCAACTCGCCTCCTGAAATATAATGAAAATTGTAATAATTTCTTCTTTATAAAACAAGATTGTAACTTTATTCTTAAATAGTTAATTAACAACTGAGTAAATTTTTTTCCATTTGTGTAGGATTAGTTGTGAAGAAAAAGAGGTAACTCTTTGCTAGTTACTGAAAATATCCTGTGTCCTCTAATGAAATCTGAAATGAGTATCCTCTCAGCAAACTCTGTGTAGCTTCTGAAGTATTGCTGGGGTTTTTTTTAATAAGTCTGATTGCTTTCTCTACAGTTTATCCAGATATGTAGGGCATATTTTTTCTGACCCTTGATTCTGATTGTGTGTTTCAGGAAGTGTATTCCCATGTATGTGCCTGTCGGGAGCTGGCCTTCTTAATTTATAAGCACAAGCGTGGTGCTGTTGTGAGTGGTCGGGCTCATGTAATGTTAGAGGTCCTTTAGAAAGAATGTAGTAGAACAGTGATGTATATATATTTTTTTTTCTTTTTTTTTTTTAGTGAGAGAGAGAGAGAAATGCATTCTTGGCATCTTCAGTTAAATAGGAGTCCTGTCTGACTTCTGTGTGGGAGGAGAGTCCCCAGTATTTTGCCAAAGAAGCAAATGTGGTTTCTCTCACAGCTACAGGGTGATTTCTTTCCAAGAGACAGGACTTGTCTTGCACATTTGAATTCTGATGTAGAGTGGATCACTCTGCTATAAAATCATCTTTTCCCACAATTGTGCAAAACGAAGAGTGATGAGTGGTGTTTAATAAACCTTACCAGTCCCTTACAAGCCTGTTCCTGCAGTGACCCTTGCTGTTGCATTCCTCCTATTTGAACTTCGAGGTGCTGTTAAACTGGTTCCTATCTTGGCAGTCACTGAGGTTTAGGGTCATGTTAATTCAGCAGTGCCCACTGCAGTTGCTTCATGTGAGAGAAGACTCTTCTTCAGCTCTGTCTGCTGAGCAACCTCGTGGTTCCCATGGCTCTTTCTAAATGTGTTGTGCTTTTCCCCAAAGCCAGCCAGCAAAATCTTTCCAAGCCAGGGGCTTGCCTACAGTCCTTTATCTTTTTGCATCTCCAATCACGTAGGTGTCTTCTGGATAGTTGTGTGAGAAATTAATCTGATACATTCTTTCATCAAAAGGGAAAGGTGTTGTGGGTTGTGCCTATCAGTCTTGACAAGAATAAGAATTATGGTCAGTGTACAAAAGAGGCCAGTGCGCATCAGGCTCTGGCTTGATTAATAAGCTGGTGTTTGTGCTCATCACTGCATATCACAGAGACAGAGGTTCTATCCTCTTGTCTCAATCAAATGCCACAGGCACTTGTGCCTCTGTCTTTGGTATTCCTGGGAAAGCTGCTGAGCTAGCAGAACTGCTGGCTGTTTCACTGAGCCTTTTATCTGTTTCCTGTGGAAAACTGGGAAAAGTGTTTAGTTTGGTTTTATGCGCAAGGTCTCAGAGAACCTATCTGAAAATCTTTTGTGGGATCCTCTCTGCTTTTATCTAACTTTTTTTCTCAAGCTGTCGAGCTTTGTGAGCTTAGTGTTATTTTGAGATAAAACTCCAGGCAGCTCTGATGACACCTAATGGGTATTTTCCAGTGACTGCCCTACTTGTGTTTTTACCTTAGGCCTGGCAGTGTTTGACTGAGAGACACATGACAACTTCTGCTTAAGGAAACTGAAGCTGTATTTCAGGTTTTCAGTTGAGGAGAATAGTGAACATAGCTTTCTGCTCACTGTCAGTGAACTCATGTGAGAGTGAAATGCTGGGACCCATGAAGTCAGTGAGACCAAAAATGTGGTCTGGGTTTATTTGAGGCTTTGCTGCTTTTTTTTTTTTTTTTTTTTTTCAAAAATCCCACTTTCAGGCATTCCAAACTTGCTTATGTTTACAAAAGAATTTTCCATAATTTCATTAGCTGTGCAAGTAAATAAATACCACCATGGTGAATATTCTAGCTGGTTCACCTTTGCAAAGCAATACATCCAGATCCTGTAATTTAGACAGGAAACTGGTCTGTCCTTCTTGCATAAAAGAATTTGTGAGATAGATGGTAAGATCTGGTCCTAAATGAGAGACATTTTTAACCAAACCCTATCATTTTCAGCTTTTTAAATTTTTCTCAGTACTTCAGAAAGTGTTTGGATTTTTCTTATTTTCCTTAAAACCTTTGCACTGGAGTCAAATGTTTTCATGAAAATCCAAATTGCCTTTTGTAAGAGAAGAGGGGCAGATTCTTGAACTTGGAGTTACAGAGTAAAACCTGAAGGCACAAAAACAAGAAGAAATTTTTAAAAGCCATAATGAATATTCATTTTTCAAATTAGCAGGGTAGGGTAGCTTAAAGTACCAATTTTTGAGTGTTTGTTCTTACTAATATTAGACTTCCCTTTAGACTTTCCATCAAAATGGTATCTCAACAGTTTATTTGCTTACTTCTAAACTTCTAGAAACTTTTAGCTTGTTAAAAAACTATTGATATTGATCAGTTCCTACAATTCTGCTCTTTTCTTTGCGGCCCCTATCTCCCTTTCCCCCCTTCTCAATTTAATCTATTTGCATGCTTACATATTACCACTGGGGTAGCAGGCAGTAAAAATGCCAGAAAGTCTAAGGGAGTGAAACAAGAAAGTCACAAACAGCTCTCAACTGCTACAGACTTGACTCCTTCACATGTTTGGAGTCTTTGGGTTGTTGCTTTTCTCCCCCCTTAAGAGCACGTTTTACCTCACTGCTGTTTGCATGGCTGCAGTAATTAAATGCCTGTTCAAATTACCTCTCTAGTGTGAAGAGTGCTTTCTCTGTTTGAACCTCAGGATTCTGCTCAATCCAGTGTAGCTGGCTGCAGTTAAGGCAAGAGAGGGGGCATTTGCCTAGGGTGGAAAAGATGAATATACCTAGTAATGAAGAGTTATCTGTTTGATTTAATGTTTTCTGTCATTTTTGTTAGCTTAACAGGACTAGGTTGGTCCCTTCATGTCCTCTGTGCCCTGGCAAAGAGTAGTACCAAGTGTGTTCATGGGGAATTTAGCAAGGGATGGATTTCAGTGTCCTTTTGTGCTGTGCCTTTGTGTTGCCTTTATAATTAAATCTCAGTAGTTTGATAGGTAGAGACATTTCTATGGTATTCAATTAATTACTAATAAATAATATGCTCTGGCTCTGAACTAGTTGTGTTCTACAACTAATTTGTTTGTATTTTTACAGGACTTATAAAGTCAGCAGTGACTGGTTGCTAGTCACATATTCTACTTTGAGACACGTACATGTGTAGTTTTCACCTGTATGCCTTTAACAAAATACTTAAAAGTTTTGTCTGTTACACTACTAAAAATAAAATCTCTCTGAGGCTGAAGAATTAAATTAGAGATACTTTTCCATAGGAAAGCACAGATTTGGCATCCAAATATATCCAAAAGTGAAGAAATTCGGAGACTTTTTCATGTGCTTTCTTGATTTACATATGCCTCCACTGTACACCCCTCATACCATGATGTGCTTTAGTGACAAACTAACTGGAACTCATTCTTTATTTAGGCTATGTATTTCCACAGTCCTATTACTACCAGAGACAAAACAAACAAACAAAAAACAAACCAAAACCCCAAACAAAACAAATCCTCCCACTAATTCCATACAAACTAATTGCATCAAACACAATTTAGAGAGCTAACAAGTTTCATTTTTGCTAAAATAAGCAAAATGTCTTTGCCATCCTGTTTCAATGTAGAAACATAGTACAGTAGAAATCTACCGTTCTGTTTTCCATGAAGATATCTAGTGCAGCTTGACAGGATTGATATTTGAATAGCCATATTATTCCAGATAAAATGCTTTAACCAAGACATTGGATTAACTTTGAAGTTGTTCTGCTTCGAGCAGAGTCCTGGACCAGATGACCTCAATAGGTCCCTTCAAACCAAGCCTGTGATTCTGTGGACTAAAACCTTGATTTGAGGCTTGAATCTGAAGCATTTTTTGTTTGTGTGCAGCTACATTATGTATGTTCTGTGCTGTTCTATGCACATTGTGAAAGCCAAGAAAGGGTCAGGACTTTTGTGATATATAATTCTTTTCATTTGCCTTCCCTTCTGCCCACTGCGTTGTGGAAGTGATGGAAGGAAACTCATAATTTCAGAAGTCCAGAACATAAAATAATTCTGCTGTTTGATTTTGAATTTGTGGTTTTGTGGCTTGCATTTAATGATTTTTTATTTTCACATTTACCTTTATGGTTCCAAGAAGGACCACTCGGTTGTGCACACACTGCTACAAATGCTCGTGCACTTCACATGCCTGGGTAGCATACCACTACAATTTGGGATGTATTTTCTTAAAGCTGAGAACAGTTCTATTTATTTTTTATCTGAGAAAGAGGGCAAGATTACCAGTCAGAAAATTGTGCCATTGCACATAGGAGGCAGTTTGGGAATTCACAGTAATGCTTTAGCCAGCTTGGTCTATTTGAGCGTGTGCACTCACACATATTGTCCTCTTTCTGAGTTGTTGAACATGTAATCTAGAAAATGCTAGTCACAGCAAGATGTATACAGCTTCTGTGAAAAGAACTGCATTAGTGTGTTAGGCATCAGCAGGTATAGCCAAAAATAATTTAAAAGAAACAGACTTGGAAGACCTTTGTTGTGTGTGAGTTGTTCAGACCCTTTTCTGTTCTGCCAGCTCTGAGTGGGATAAGGGCCCTTAGCTGGAAATTGTTCTTCACCCCATGCAGGTCTTTCCTCATTCCCCATTCAGGTGTACAGAGCTTTCTGCCCCTACTAAAACAGAGCAAGGTCAAGTCATGCAGTGAGTAGAAGCTTCAAAAAAATTGGTACTGGCTGAACCCTTCTTCTTAAAAGAGATTGGAAGTGTTACCAGTGCAAAACAGAATCCAATACAGAGCATGCATTAAATAGACTGATAATTTCACTGAGGTATGTTCTTTAAGTCTCACATAAGACCTCTTGATTGAACCGTAAGAACATCATAAGCTGCTGTTCTGATTTAGAGCTACAAATAATAAAACCACCTAAAATATATTTTAATGATGTATTCTTTACCAGTGGTTTAGTTTCAGCACAGCAAGCATACAAGTTTTCCAGCTTTGTAAGTTTGATTGAACACCATAACATCCCAAATGATACAATTAAAATCATCTACTCAGATGCTTCTGTCTATAAACCTATGAACTTTATAAGAAGCAGAGTTCAGTAAATTGTATTTGATTACCTCAAGTAATTGAAATTACAGAATTAGCATAATTGGTATGAATTCAGCAGACTGACATGATTCAGCTATTCTCATGGTCCTCTATGACTGTAAAGATGTTGCTTCCAACCTACACAGTTTACTACACAGCAAGTTTGGAACCAGGAAAACGGATCTTTTTCAAAAGAGCCATATGAGAGGTATGTGTAGAGCTTCCCTTAAAATATAACAGGCTGCTAGCAGAGTATCTCCATTCTCTCATGCATGAAAAAAAATAGGTGAGATTCATTATGTTCCATCTATTTATTAAATGGGACATTTTTAAAGGAAGAGTCTGTTCCAAACATTGCAAAAATACTGCTTTGACGATGCATCCACTGAGGTCTCATTTTATGTATATTTTTGTATATGGAAAGGTTATTACAGAGTTCCTAATTTATACGTGAGTATATATATATATAATTTCTCTCTGTGTATACACATAGGAAGAATATTTCCATCTGTAGCTATATATATATAGCTATGTACAGATATATAATTATAAATATATACACATATTAACCATATATATATATATATGTACATATATATAAATAAAATATTTAAGAGCACTTCAGCCTAATACATTTTATTACAGGTCCAGCAAGCCTAAATCATGCAAATATCATCACATATGCCTTCAACTGAGCTCGCTGCAGAATAGCAATGAACCATAGTCGTCGCTGCAAATAGCCGTAATTATGAGCCGTACAAATAAATAGTGACCTGTCTCTAAACTGTCTTTGGTAATTCTTCCAACTGACTTAGTTAGCATCTTTTACCAACGTGTGTATTGTAATTTATAGCACAGCCTAAATGTGACACGGCTTAGAGGTGTTTTAAAATTGCATGTTTTAGTACCCTGAAGTAGCCCAATACAGTTAAATCTTTGTTCCTTACAGAATGCAAGCGTGTGTACAGTATATATTTATCTGGTCTGGAATAAGCATTAATCTTTGATTACTGAATAAACATATTAAACAGGTGTGGAATAACTGAACTTTCAACTGTGCAGTGTTTACCCACTAGTGCAGCGGATGCCTTGGCTCTGCAGTTTGAAGGTTTCACCTCGACGTGCCCAGGGCTGAGTGAAGGTTGGGCGGGTGGGCACACAAATGCCCCAAATCCCACATAAATCAGAAATTTCCAGTTATAAATTATGCACCATCATAACATCCCGCTAGCACCGTTGGCGAGCTAGGGCTGGAGCATGGGGTAGTTTATAGCGGAAAAATGGCTTTTCAATGGATAGCACACCCTCGGACTCCTTCTCCTCCTAGGCTATGTGTGCTGGACTTGTGGTGTGAGGAGATATAAAGCAGCATTTTTCTAGCTGCCTGGTGAAACAATGAGGGCTCTGTTAGCAGGAGCCCAAACTTCTGTAGTCCCTGCCTCACAAGGTTGGAATGACTGCTTAAACCCAGGTTCAAAGCCCTTGGCCTCCAAGTGCTTTAATTTAGCACTATTTTTGCTGCGCTAGCCTCTGTTTTTTCTGCTTAAACCATCTAAGGTCTCCTTGTTTTGCAGGGAACTAAGCAGCTCCTTTTTATAATTAGATTAAAGATAATCAAATGAAGACTTGGATATTTTTTAATGTCATTTAATCTTATTCATTTTTTTAACTTTTGCAAAATAACTTTTTATCACCGTTGCCTACCTTCTTGTAAATTTACACCTTTTTTTTTTTTCCCCCTGCACTGTGTTTCAAGCTTCTGGTTTTCTAGTTAAAAAAAAAAATATCGTTTGACAGGTATTTTTCAGCATTTTTATTTGATGCCATAAAATAAACCTTTACCAGGTGTTTTTAGGTATGATTCACAACACTTTCATTCATTCATTCACTGTCAGTTTTCCCAAAGCTAACTGGCATGAAAATAAAAGAGAATGCGAAAAGAAGCACGCAAAACGTGCAAAAAGGATACAAATGAAGTGGGAAAAAACCACATATGTGGAGTAGCAGGGTAAGAAGCAGCACAGAACTGCACCTAAAACAGGGTTGTACATTAATAAAAGTAACAAGTAAGTGCTGGTGCTATTTGCTTCAAGTTTTAAAACATGAAAAAACAGTCCTAAATGTAGGTATTATTCAAATAATAATCACTCAAAAGCTTGATAAAACCACAGCTTAGCATGAAAGCTGTGAAAAACCATGTAACAGCTGATGTCAAGTTTCTGAAGGAAAAACTGTTTCAAACTTAACTTTCCCATTCCTCCATAATGCACAATCAATACAAACATATTTGAAACAGGAGAAAAAAACCCTGATCTTGTACCAGGGATCAAATCTCATTTATGGTAAAACCCAGAGAAATTGTACACAAACAACCATATTTAAAATGTGGTGGGGGAGGGTGAACGATCATCTGAATTTACAGCATATAAAATACCTCTGTGCTCTTTGTCTAGTCAAAAAGCAACATGCTAGAAAAGTCAACAGGAGATCCACTACCTAGGTCTTGACAGGAGTCTCCTTTACAGACATTATAGTGGAGGCCAAGGTGGAGATCAAATTTCCAATCTGTTAGATTAGTGAGTATCCAAATATGGCTGATAAGTCTTTTTCTTGTTTTAAAGATGGTGCTAAAAGTCCCCAGGTTTGCCCTTCTCCTTTTTTCATAATAAGATCATCACCAGGTTTTGGTTCTGTTTCTTGGCTTCCACTCTTTTGAGTAAATCTTGTATGATTATGATTGTGTAACATGCAATGATATTTTTTACTCGTTTTAGAATTTTTTCTGTCTTGTGTGTTGTAAAAAGATTGAAATCGTAGAATATCTCAGGTCTGAAGGGACTCATAAGGATGACTGAGTCCAGCTCCCTTGAGCTTTTGGAAGAATAGCTCTTCAGATCTGGGATGTACTAGATGATATAAAAATAGGATAGTGAATGTTGAAGCCTCCATTATTCTGTGCTCACAAGAACAGGCCCTGTAACTTCAGTGAGACTGCGGGTGAATGTACTTGATGGAGATTTGCAGCTCCGGGTCTTGCAAATCTCTATGATTTATTCTAAGTGCATCATAGAATATTGAGCTTATTGTTTGTAATATGACACTGGATATGTTTTCCTTTCTTGCTCTGAAGCCACGTTAATTTTTTTCACACAAGGCACCTAGTACTAAGTTTCATGGTCATGAAACTGCATGAAAATTTATGGATGCACATGTGTCTCTTGACCATGGTCATGATTTCTTAAGGCTCTCTGTAGCTGTTAAAAATAAATATAGCTGTTAAAAAAATTTATATGATTCCCAGCACAAATAGGTATACTGTAATCCATCTTTAATTTCATTTATAACTTAGAAAAAAAATTCTGAGTGTGTGTCATAGTAATCAACACTTACTCAATCCTAAATTATTTTCAAATATTATTTTCAATATATTTTTGAATAAACAAATCTTTAAAAAACAGAAGTAAGGACAAAGCTTGTTCACTGTGGTGATATAATTTCATTTTGCCTTTTGAGTTCCAGGTGTAGCATATCTTTCTTATGAGATTTGGTTATTACAAATCTAATTTTTTAGTCATTATTAGCGTTTTAAAAGCTCAGAAAGGTTTACTGGGTTTTTTCTTTTGAAGACTCATTAAAATGTTAGACTTCCCTAAATATGGCTTAATTCAGATGTTTTTTCTGACTAGCATATTGTAACAAAAAACCCAAACAAACCAACCAAACAAACAAAAACCAAAACCAAAAAACAAACAAAAAAAAGAGGCATGGCAACATTTGTCCTGTGCTTTAACACCTAAATATAAATCCTTAAAAACAAAAAAAGCCTGCAATGAGGAGTTGAAATATCTGATTGCAAAACCTGTTATCGCAGTCTGCTCCTTTGAAATTTAGAAAAGGTAAGGGTATTTTGACCAACAATTTCTTTATTAAGGTGCCAAATGTAAGACATGAACAGATGCTCAAGGTGTTTTCCCATCATGAAAGTCATTTGTGTAACTGGAAGCTGCAGTCTCAGTTCCTATTGCTGAGGAACCCATTAGATTTTAATAGTGGTCGTGTGTGCTTAAGATAGTGTATTTTATACTGATAAATGTACTCCAAAAAGTGGGAGCACATAAATGAGCAGTTATTAGAATTATTAAAAAAAAAAGTTATTCGCCTAAATTACTTTGAAAGATACATGGTAGAAATGGTTGGATACTGGAAACAGAGGTGTATACTGGGAAGTGGAATACAGTATTTTAGCCCATAAAACTGCTGTGTATGTTTGCAAGT
This sequence comes from Chamaea fasciata, assembly GCF_029207755.1. Taxonomy (NCBI): domain Eukaryota; kingdom Metazoa; phylum Chordata; class Aves; order Passeriformes; family Sylviidae; genus Chamaea; species Chamaea fasciata. Next base: position 83,987,713 of record NW_027094086.1, read on the forward strand.
AAAAATAATGACAGTTCAGATGTATTTTAACATATTCTAAAGTTCCAGAAAACTTATACAACTGTGTCTTAAGTGAGAAATAAAGTTAATGTTATCTTAAAAAATTTGGTTAAGTATTCCTGATTTCTGAGATCACACGGAATCTTCAGCCAGCTGGAGCCTTCAGGTTATTCAATGATTCTAAGTAGAAATATAGATGACTAATGAAATAAATAGTTGTCTTCCTCTTAATTTTTCATTTATAGGGCTAACAGTTCTTACGTTTCCTGAGGCACTCTGCATATATTATTGAGGTAGTATGTTAAAATGATCTCGCCTCATTTATACTCCCCCACAAAATAGTTGAGATGTAACTTTCCAAAGAAAACATCTGAAACATTTAATTTTACCTGTCACTTTTTTTTTCATTTTCCCTGTTAAGAGTAAAACGTTGGGCTGTATGTTTTTAACAGCGGTTATTCATGTGAAGGTTAGAATAAACAAAAGTATGATTTAACATTCAGAGACCAGAGAATGACTAATGGGCAACTCTAATTCATTTTCCAGGTCGTAGGTAGGCATAGTTGAAAGCTATAAAGGTAACAAAGGTTATCAAGACCTAAAGATAAGAAATAGAAATTGTTAAGTTTAGTGTCTAAAACTGGAGTTTCCTCATTTTTCTTTCTACTATGTGAAGTAGTAATTCCTTGGATCTACGCTATTCTCATTCTTAAGTTAATACTACTTTGTCATTTATCTAATTCAAGGAATAGATATTTATTTTATTTAACTGGGTTCATCTAGGTGCATTTTATTTTGTTATCCGTCTACATTCTGTGCATGCACGCTTGTGTTGTTTTGCAGGAGTCTGAATATCTTCTCCATAATCTTGATGAATTTTATTTACTGCATATGGTACTGGTTTAAATGTTTTGCACGGGTTTCTCTAGCAAAGTCTTTTCTGCTCAAGAGCATTCAAATTGCAGGTAACGATCTATGACTTAATATTATTGTCTACAACAGTCAATGTGTTTCTGCTGTAGGCAAATGCTACTCTGTCAAAATCTGTCCAACTCAGCTTTTCTGTTAGAAACATTCACATTAGACATGAACCCTCAACAAATTAACTTTTTTAATGTTACACAAGCAGAAGTAGTGATTGAACTCTGCTACTCACCAGTAAGTTACTTTTACTAAGTCCCAGGAGAAACTGGCATAGGTATTTTAAATTAAAAGCTATTATAACTAACTGGAGAAAAATGCTGTTGGATCAAGTTTATGGGACAGTTAATTCCTAAATAAATGCAACTGTACATATCATACTTCTTCTGTACAAATATTAAAAAGTTCTTAAAATAGAACATTTTTGGTTGTAACTAGGTTCAAGCTGAACCAACTAGATTCAGTGTTTGTCTGATTTCTCAGATAAGTTGACTAAGCTTTAAGGAGTGTTCTGTGTCCCTAAAGTCTATACAGAAATTGTTTGGTCTATCTCTTCCCATTACTTTTTGCTTATATCTGTTATATACAATAGAAGCCATTGGAGTAAGAATATTTTTTTTCTAACATATAAAATTCATAGTAATAATGTTACATTACTTTGACCTTGTTTAATGAAAGGATCATCATTTAGACATCAGATAGAACACTTGTCACTGGTTTGACTTATGGAGAAGGAGTATTCTGTAGGGTTGCCACTCTTTTCTCTTGTCATCACTATTTTTCCTCTTCATCAGTGAAGCCTGATCCAGCTCCTACTGAAATTGGTTGGAATTGTGTACTATATACAGAAAATTTTCTACTGCATCTTGTCTAGGGTCAAATAGTCTTAATATTTGTGAATGTAATGACGTTTTTTATCCTTTGTAAAGAAATTCTGCCTCTAGGAAGAGGTAGGCAGAGGAAGATACATTTAGAAATACTCTGTGCTTCACTCTGTTCATATACCCACAAACATATGGCAAAAGGAGCCGGTCCCATGTCTGGCTGAGCATAGGGAACACAATTTCTACAAAATAGATCTCTTACACTGGAGTCTTGGTACATTCCTGCTCTCTATGCCCACTTGTCTCTTTTCTGTAGGTTGGATTTCATGGTTACTTTTATTGCAGAGAAGGCAGGATCCATCCTCCCAGAACTGCTTGGGTCCTCGTCAAGATCTCCTTTTGTCATTCCACCTCAGAAGTGACATGCAGGGGCAGCCTAACACCAGGAACACAGGCAAGAGCACAGCATCTAACCAAAAACAGCCTAGGCTATTCATTGCTGCCTGTTACATTCAGTACTTCCACAGTGAGACAATTTATTTGTTATGTGTTGGAAAAATTGAAAAAATCCCCGTTACTTACTAAAGGACCTTGTAACTTTCTTCTGCATACTGCTTTTCACACTCTACCGGAATAAGCTGGGGAATAGCCAGTGAAATCCCCAAATTATAACAAGTTGCAACATGCATGAGCTATTACAACATGTAAGAAATTTCCATAAATGACTTTTTTTTTTTTTTTTTTTTTTTAAAAATTAGCTACTGCTTAAGCACAGAGTTCTCACACATTCATATGCCTGCACATTAGCCCTCAACAGGGTTTTCACTGGCTTGGCAGTATTGCCCTTCTTGCTTAAATTTTGTCCAATGTCTTCTAATCATCATTTGATTTCTAATCATTGTGAAGTTCAAACAGTTGGAAAAGACATGATGTTTTTTATTTGAAGAAGAATTTGCATCATAAAATTAAACAAGTTATTTTTGGCTTTGAACACTTTATAGACTGGGTTAATTGTTTGGCCTTCTTTCATAGTTGTTTATACTCCATATCAATCTCCTTCCTCCAGATCAATCTCCTTCCTCTACACATCACAGAGGTAACTTTCAATCTATGTATAATACAGAAATGGTATAATGTTAGAAGTAAAGCCAATAATCTTCTTAGAGAGAACTGTAAGTCCTCAGTTTCGTGTTTTGCCTGAGTCTGGGCTCCTCAAACTCCTGCTCCAGTGACCTCAGTGCCTGCTTGTGGATTCAGATTTTCTGTGATAGACAGTCTGCTTCTAAGATGACTGAATATGTGCCTGTTCTCCTCTTTTATTCTTGGCTTCTAGTTTGAGACAAACAGGATTTGTGTAATATTTTGTGTTGTATGAGTTTTGCTTTTAGTTCATGAAAATGATGACCAGAGTTTGGGATAGTTCTCTTTCCTTCTAGGAGGTGCTTTAAATCTAGTTCCATGGACTGGCATATATGTTTTCAGCTCTCAAAATGTGCAATTATCCCATTAGAACTCCACCAGAGTCAAGGCTAGTCAGAGAGCAACAATTTCATTTTAAGGGAGGGGAGAGGAGCTTTGGGACTTGTGTTCATTTTGATGGTGAAATCTTTCTCACACCCACTAGAAATTCCACCCTGAATGTTTTCACTGAAACAGCTACATTTCCATGAAATATTGCTCTTTAAAAGAAAAGGTATTCTAAAGCAAATAAGTTTTTTCTATCTGTAGGCTTTTATTAAGCAATAACTCTAGGCAGAAAATGGTTTCTGGAACATAGGAATACATTTTTGTATGACTACAGCACTAAAATGTGCAAGAGTAGGAACAAGGAAAGTAGGAAATCAGCATTTGAAAAACTGCTGATTCAGTTTTAACCCGGAACAAAGGAAGATGGTCAGTATTCCCAAAAGTCTCTCTCTGTAATCCCCGAGGTCTGTGGTATGTTTGTTGCTATGTAGGCTTTGTTAAACTTATAAATAAGTAAGTAAATAAATAAATAAATAAGTACTAAAGACTTCACAGAGCTAATCTTTACAATGTAAAGAACCAACACACTGAACTTTGACATTAGGAGCAGCCCTGAGCTAAACTGTTAATGCTGATGCAAATGTTGCCCTCCTTATTTACCTGTAAACTGCTTACCAAGTCAGTGCACATCTGAAGAATACCTTCTTTGTGCTGGTGGCCCTTGGCTAATCTGATCGAAAGCCTGATCCTACCTCAGGGCCAGGCACTGAACAGTTATGGTAGCTGTTTCTATCACTTGTTTTCACTTAGGCAGGCTTGAAATAGCTGCATTTATTTCATCATTCCTTCATCTGATGTCATTCCACAACAGTGTTTACTTAGTGACAGGATGCTTTGTAGTGACCTAATGTTGCCCTCTCCTTTACTTCTCTGCCAACAGCATGCTAAGGATTTGGTCACCAACAGGACAGGGCAGATGATTGATCTGGTTGGTACATGAAACACACAAAATTACTTTTCAACAAAAATGTGTATTTTATGGGAAGATTTTTAAAGGCTTCTAATCAAATCAAGTTCAAGCACTAATAGTATATTTAAACTTGCTGAACTTTTTTTAAAAACTCTGGTTTTAATCAGCGCTCTTCTTGAATAAGTAAGCTATTTCTTTACAATGAAAAATGGGTCTACTGTAATGTAATAAAATTAATTTTCTTCTGTGCTTTAATGAAGTACAGAAGTTGACCAATGGTTTTAAAAGCATCTCTTTTGAACATAGTCAGAAGCTGGTTGTATGTATTTATCTAGGTGTCTTGGGAGCATTGGAAATGCATGATTATTGGGGGGGGGGGGGGGGGGGGAACAAAAAACAAACAAAAAAAAAACCCCAAAAACCAAAACAAACAAAAAACCCACAAAATCCAAACAACAACGACATAAACAAAACAAAAACCCAAACAAACAAAAACCAAACCAAACTAAAACAAAAACAAAAACCAAACAAAAAACCCCAAAACAACAACAACAATAATTATATTTTTAAGCGGTCAAAAGTAATACAAATTTTCAAACCATACTGAGGAAAGCATTTTCTCCTGGCTGCGCTGTTGATAGCAGTTATCTTTCTAATTTGCATTCAGTTGGCTGTTTTACTGAGCCTGTTTTTCTGCAAGACATTTCAGCCTAACACAGCTTTTCCTTATTGCTCTGACCAAACGGATTTTTTTTTTAATTATCCAGCCTGAGATCCATTTTTAGGTAATTATTTCATTGATGGCCATTTACCCTAGCTGAGGGTCCAAGAGAAGCCAGTTCCTGCCAGTAAAGCCTAAAACATCCTTAAAGGGTTAGTGATGCTAAGTTTGGCAATGCAGGATCAGTATCCACTTGGCCATTTCCTAGGTGAGGTCTGTGTCTAGATGTCAGAATGGATCATGTGAAACTATGTTGGACAATTAATCACTGCCAATGAGCCATGGCCTGCCAAAGCTCCTTCTCATAACAGCCTCCTTGTTAAGCTTCACAAGGCCCAAATCCACAAGCCAGACCTCCTCCTCTAAGACCTCCAATGCAGACTACAGAAGCATTTGCAGGAAAATACATTTACTCCAAGAAAGAAGTGCTGCAGGCTTATAGGGTTGATCTATCAAAAGGAAAAATAAATAAATAAAGAACCAGGAAAAATGTGGGATTTAGCTTGATAACTAGCTTTGTGATATTGTTTATGCTGGATGTTTCTAGGGAAAGACTTCTAATGTGAGTATAAAATCAATCCACATTAAGCAGTGCATTTAGCTTTATAGTTGCTAATTTAAAATTAGTTGAAATCTGACCTTTGTATTTCATAGCAATGACTGCTCTAAGGGAAAATGTGTCATTCGTGTTTAGTACTTCTCCTGCCTTATCTGTTCCTTCATCCTGGCCTTACCAGATGCTAAAACCTAGGCTAAGAGAGGTAGGGAAAGTCAGAACTGAATAGCCTGATGAACTACTGAAATAAATTAAATTCCTTTGACAAGTAAATCATTGTTGTGGGGGATGGGGGAGAAGGGTGTGAGGGGGGGAGAGCATCTTTTACTTCACTGGCCCATTTAGGAAGTTTGGTCACTGGTATGAAGCCATACAGCTGCACACAATATAAAGTAAGTTTAGCAGCATATTTGGTGAGTTTATAACTTCCCCAGGGCATTTTAACATTAAAAATAGTGATTGTTAACCTGGTCCATCTGAACTTAAATATGAGCTTGCTTTGCAAGAAATGAGGGGTAACATCTCAAGTACACTTCTTTGTTTTTTATTATTGCTTAAGGGCTTACATTGCTTTATAACTGCATTTTGTCTGGCTTTGCATTTTGTACTCAACAGGGATATGCAAATCCATGGTCCCAGTAAGGATGGCAATCCCACCACTAGCTTAGAAATGTGTTCTTTTATAGTTATGCACAGATACTAAAAAACAAACAGTATATTATAAAGTGGCAATTGTATATGACTTTGACATTAGCAGCAAGTCCATTACTTGTGTGTTATCTGTCCACTGACTAAAGATTTTTTTCACTACCACCAAAAACTCCTTTTAAATCATTAGTGTCTCAGACTGGCAGCCAAAATAACACTGGCAAATATTGAAAGGCACAGGAGAAATCTTGCTGAAAAGAATTATTATTGCCTTATAGAATGAAGTAGATTACAGAATATTAAAATGAAGTTCCATTTAAAAAGGTATATTTCTGTATGTTTATCAGACTGTCTTTCAAAGCAAAATTTTCAGATGAATATGCAACTGGAAACACCCATATTTTCAAAGCTGTGAGTCTGAATTAAAAAAAAAAAAAATCACTATATTGCCCAAAAAAGTAGATTTTAAAAATAATATTGGTAAGGGTCACCTTGCTGTTTCATAAGCCTTTAGGATTCACTGTATCAGGCTTTTTTGTGCAAATACAAAACCTCAATAATTATGTATTTATCTTTGAAAAGAAATTCTTGTGTACTTGCTCCTGGAATCAGGCAAGATTGGATGAAAACATAAGCCCCCAAATATTGCAATTATTGCTTTAATTCGGTAGTGTTGTGGAAGTGCAGGAATGAGCCCGACTTTTACATCACATGGCATGCTTCTGTTTAGCACTGGCAGAAAAAGTGCTTCTCCATCAGTGCTGCTCTCCCAAGACAGTTCCCATCCATATTGAACAGTCATGGCACGTTGTACAGGTGAGTCCTGGTGCTCACTGTCACCTTTCACAGTGCAGTTGCTGTTCCAGGTTTTGTTTTTACGCTCTACTGTGTCAAGGAAAAAATTAATTTTAAATATATGTATGCAAACTATGAATGAATTTTTTCCCCTTTCTTCACAAGATTCCTTTGCCCCTCTGTTAGATGGAAATGAAATCACTCTGGGCTGGCTTGCAGATGGGTTTGAGGGCCATTTAAATCTGCAAAGCTGTTTACAAGCCCTGCTTCTGATGCTCTCATGCGGTAGCCTGCCATGTCCCTGCTTCTCATGTCCTCTCAAAGCTAAGAGGATCTTCATTCTTCAGACGACAGCAGCTCCCTGAGAACCTGTTCTCTCTTTACTGGATTAGTGTGGCTTCCATACACAGTCCCTGAAGCTGGGACTCACATTCCTGTGTAAAGCCCAATGAAACTAGTTCTGCCCAAGACACCAGTGCTGGGCCAAGAGGGAGCAGAACACCCCCTTGGAAGTCTTGCTCAGGGCGCACCCCAGGTGTTTGCATCACCCCTGGGATCTGCAACACCCTCTGGTGAAAAGTTCCTTGCCAGTTTGTCCCAAACTATTCACAAATTCTGGCTTTCTGCTACTACCTCAGCTGTCTTCAAGGGAATCTTCACACCTCTCTCCCCATGGGACACTCATGCATGTTTTCTTAGCTTCTCACCTACTTTATAGTGCAGAAGGGGAGGGTGCCTTGTTAGGCCGTGTGGCTCCACCTTCCTTGGAGACCTAACATGTAATTCTAAGTGCTGAGCACTTAAGTGGTGCAACAGCACCAGAGTTAACCCATCCACGCCCCTATTATGGAACTTGGTTGCAGTCTATCCTCAGGTTATCAAAACCCAGTGGTAGGGTAAACACCTGCTGCATGAAAATACTAGTTCCCAGAATCTATAAAGGCCTTAGAATAGCAATTATGAATTTTGGAGGATATATATACGCACACATGTTATGGCATGTAATTTATGTTTGCAGTTCAGAACTGGTTTGTGTGAAAAGTATGCAATTTGTCAAAGTAACAATCCTTGGCTTTGTTTTATACTGGCTATTAAGCCACAGATCTGAGGACTGAGAGGTCATTTCCTAAAAGCTGCCTGCTTAAAAAGAGTATCTATTCTATGTTCTATCACATGTGAATGGTAAGAAAAGAAAAAAACATATATGTGCATTTTAACGCTGTACTAATAAAAACAAATATAGTCCTAGAGACCTCATTTAAAGTAGGAGCAAGTTTTGAATAGAATGTTTGGCTTATAGATTCTTTTCAGAAAAAGCCCTTGTAATGTTAGGAGCAAGACTAATACAAATTCATTTGAAAAAAATGAAGTAAATTGCAGGTGTGGGATAAGAATTATCAACTACCTAATTCCACTTGGTATAAACAAATGGCTTAAACATTTAACCATTTCTAATTGTTCTAACTGAGTGGAGTGCACGAACAATTCGAACTTCATTATGGTTTGTTTTTTATCTTTGCTTCCCTAATCTCTGGTAGCTGAGATGAACACTGCCAAAGCCATGTATTTTTGTAGAATCCAGAAAAACCAGTTGGAAAACACCTCAAGGATAATCTGATGCAAATTTCCTTTGTAAAAACACGGTCTAGATGGTCCAGCACCCTGTCCGGCTGAATCTTGAAAGTGCCCAACATTGGGGAATTCATCACTTCCCTGGGGAGATTATTCCAATGGCTGATTGTTCTCATTGGGAAAAATTTCCCTCTTGCGTTCAATCAGAATCTCCCCAGGAGTAACTTGTGCCCATTACCTTTTGCCTTTTCCTTGTGAAAAAGGAGTAAAAAAGGAGTCTCCCTGTAAAAAAGGAGTCTCCATCTTCTTTGTAGACATCCTTTAAATACTGGACATTTTGATAAGGTCACTCCTAATTCTTCTTTACTCAAGGCTGAACAAATCCACTTTTCTCTCAGCCTTTCCTCACATCTCGGGCTACCCAGGCCTTTGATTATCTTCATGGCCCTTCTCTGGACCCTCCCCAGCCTGTTCACAGCTTTTCTTGCATTGTGGGGATCAAAATTGAACACAGTATTCCTGGCGTGGCCTGACACACGTTAAGTAAGTGGGATAGTGGCTTCTTTATCCAGTCTTTGAATGAGCTCATAAGTAGCTTTCTGGCCAAATAGGTGGACAAAGTCACATGCACCAGTTTCAGGCTACATTTGTTGGGTCTTTGTGCATCATGTTTTCAAGATACTGATTTCTGTAAATCTACTTAGGACATCCAGGCTGAAATAATTTCTTGTCTTAAATGAGGCTGCAACATTTTCTGTGGGCTTAGTGAACTCTCTATATAAAATTGTGTACATCAACTCAGAATGTTTCTGGGAAGTTCATTTCCCTCAGCTGCTGCTTTCAGTATGTCACACATGCCTTTTTTGGCTCCTTTCTTCTATCGCATCAGACCAGTATTACTTGTCTCCACTTGAAGGGCCTTTCATGTCTTATATTCACCCTGTCATCTCTCCACTGTTGACTGGCTTACTCCTGCCTGCAGCCAACTTCTGACATCCATGTTCAGCACCCACTTGTTAAATTTTCAGACATCTCTCTCTTTCTTCTCATGCTACTGGTCAAGTTTGGGAGGCGCCCGCTGTAAACAGTCTCAAAGCAATTTCATCATTTCAAATCTCAATCTGCGATGCCAACAGGAGCCTTCACAGCTGATGTACTGCAAGCACTGCCTGTCATGACAGTCAAGCTTGTTTTCTTACTTCCTTCTTGAAGAAAATGCCATCTGTATTGTTTTCATCTCTATGAGACCTTTTAAGTATGTGCTACTGCCGTGCGAGCTACAGGGGCAAAGGTTGTAGCCTGCCAAGGCCAGGTCATGCCACAGTAAAGCAACTGAGTAATTCGTGGTTGCATCAGGGGGTTCAGTCTCAGTCTCAAGAACTGCTAAGCTGAATACTCCTACCAGCCAGGTGCTCTGCTGGCAAATGTGCCTGTTGCCTCAATGCCTGTTGCCTCATGCCAGTCCAAAGTTTCCTTGTGAAACTGTCTGGATGCCAACACTGCCTGCAGGGCTCTCGGAGTTCGAAAGTCTGAAATATATATCCCTAACTGGATAGAGCAGATAGGAGAGACACTTACCTATGTGTGAAATTGCACAAATGAGTGTAAGCATTGATTTGTGGGACAACAATGATAAAGACTTGCACATGATTCACAGCACCCAGCTTAATTTGGCAAAGGTGCCTCTGTCCATCTATTTTCTGTCCCCGGTTGATGGAAAGACAGAGATCATTATCCACAAAGTAATTTAAAAACACTAAATCGGTCACTTGATTGGATTCACTTAGTTGACAGTAGAGGAAAATAGGAGAGATCAAGCTGAGGTGTTTAAAGTGTGGATGACAAATAACCTTTCCTCTTCACTACTGAGTGTAGTGTTTCCCTGTCCAGGGTGTATGTTAACAAAGGTATATGTATGTAGATGTGCCATGATAGCTCCAGCACTTCATCTGCCACCTTGCAGCACATTAGAGAGAAGGATCAGACAGCCTACAGAGAAGGGTGAAAGGAGAATGAGAAAGATGAGTTCCTGAACCAAAGATGCCCATCCTGGATTTGTCCATTATCTGGGTCAGGATGGTGAAGTCCCAGTCTCACCAGTGTATTTCAGAGTGGAGCTAGAGGATCATTTAGATTGAAAGGGAACTCAGGAGGCCTTAATCTAACCAGGGATCCAAGCAGGCCTTAATCCAATCCGGCTCAGGGCAGGGCCAATACTGACTTAACTTCAGTCACTGAGGACTTTGTTTAGATGGGTCTTAAAAGCCTCAAGTACAGAGATTGTGAAATCTCCCTGTTTAACCTGTTCTACTGCTTGTATCACCTCATCACAAAAAGTTTTCCCTGCTCCAGCTGACCATCTTGGCAGTCCTTCATTGGACTCACTCCAGTTTTTCAACATTTTTCTTGTGCTATTGGACCCAAAACTGAACATAGCATTCCAGATGCAATATAACAAGTGCTAAGTAAAGGGTGATTATCCCTTCCTTTGATCTACTGGCTGTAGGACTTTTGATATGGCCCTGGATGCTGTTAGCCTCCAGCACTGCCAGAGCAGAGCTGGCTCTTGTTCAGCCTACTGACCACAAGGACATGGGGTCTTTTTCAGCAGGGCTTCTACCTAGCCATGCGGTATTTCTACAGTCAATTAACCTGTTCCATTTGCATCTGACCTGCCTGAATTTTACAAGATTCCTCTTGGCCTGTTCCTGCTGCCTGTCAAGATACCTCTGAATGGCAAGAAAAGTATCAACTCTTTCCTCCAGGTTGGTGTCTCCTCTGAATTTTATGAGAGCACCCCATCTCTTCCTCCAGGTCATTGATAAAGATACTAACTCAGGATTTTCAGTGTCAAAAATTTCATGTAGTGTTGGCTCATCTCCATAGCCCTGTTTGCAAATTATGAAAAGTTCCATAAATGTTGCATTTTAAAAAGCCAGATCATGGGAGGCAAAAGGCAGAGGTGTATAGTGTGAACTCTTTGATTAAGAAGGGTCACATTGCCCTGAACTGTCCTAGTCCTGGACATGAACCTCACAATTTTCAATTCACACTGTGTGTCTGAATGTTAAAAGAGAGGAAAGAGAATTCCACTTGAAGCTGAGAGCATCCTGAAACCATAAATACGGTCTCTTTGTACCACCCACCTACAATATATACATATGTGTGTGTGTGTGTGCGTGTATGTATATATATATATAAAAATATATATGTGTGTATATATATATATATATATATAAAAATATATGTATATATATGTATATATGTATATATATGTATATATATGTGTATATATATGTATATATATGTATGTATGTGTATATATATATATATATATGTATATATATATGTATATATCTATGTATATATCTATGTATACAGAGATATACATACGTATGAAAGAATGTATCTTATGGCAGGCACCCTCTGCAACAGGTTTCTGAGTGCAGTGAGCTTTTCCAGAAGAGTTACTGACCTCTGGAACAGGGTTTCTATCACAGAAATGCTGACATAACCTTTAACTGTAGAGCCACGAACAGGTTTGTTGTATTACTTGTTCTAGCTTATGTCCTTGCCCTGGAAACAGTGGTGGCATTGTCTGCTGCTAATTGTGTTAAGGGGTTGGGGAGAGTTGGCACTGATATCAGAAGGGAAAAATAATTTAAAATTAAAAATTCCCCTTATGTGAGTCATACAAACTTGGGGAAATTTTAAATGAATGGCTTTAGTTTTAGGTCTATGTATATGATACTCTAATTTTTATTTTTTTTTCCACATTGCAGATATATCAGATATAGTAAGTACTCTTCATCAATCTAATCTATCTTGGTTATTTTAAGCCCCCTTACATTTATAAATCTGACTGGTGGATCTAATCACCTTTTTTTACGTGCTGGTTTTTCTCAGTACTTGATGTAAAGAGAAACCAAAGCCTCACACGACATTTCCAGCTCTCAGGATTTTAATGTGAGTCTTGCAATATCTAGTGTTTTCTTTAAGCCTCAGCTCCAGGAGCTCAACGATTATTTCAAGATCTCAGCTTTTTGTTTGTAGCCCTTTGTAGCAGAGTTACCAGGACAATACTGAAAATCTGAATGCTACAATATAAAAGTAACAATTAAACAAACAAAAAAATCTAGAAATGGCAGTTGTGAATGTTATTGTGGCTTTTACAGAGGCCTTTTAAAAGCTTGTAATGGCAGTACTTTGAATATAATAAATTTTGATAGATCTGCTTGGAATGCAAATTGCCACCAGGACTCCTACTATTAGTGCTATCTCCTAGAGGTGTGCAAAGCAAAGTCCTAGGGCTAGTTGTTTCTGACTTTTACAGATATGAAACCTGCTTTGGGAATTGGCATTTCTAGAGTGTCTCAGCCTAAAATCCCAGATGGGCCGTCTTCTTTAAAGCCTTATGAGGAGCCCTTGCTCTTCTACTGCAGATAAAGTATCATAATGGCTGACACCATGATGCCTTGCAATCAGTTCTGCAAATGGATACCAAATCTGAAAGATACATAACACTCTCGTGCTAAAGGCTTCTGTCGAGCTGCCTGTTACTTTTGTTTTCTTTCCAGAGGTGCTAATTTCCAGAGATAAAGAACTGACTGCTCCCGGTGAGAAATGCAAAGGACCTTGAAAAAGCTATTAAGTGTGGGAAATTAACAAACATGGGAAGCAAATGGCTGAATATATGAGTTTCACTCAATTAACTTTTTAACAAACAAAACCTTTAGTAGCTCCCCACTATTCCAGCTGTTCTGTGTTTGGTGTCAAGCTAAGCGTTACTTAGCCCAGGGAAGGGCTAAGTTTTAGCCTGGGGAAGGCAAGAGGAACTTTTAAATTTTGCTGCAGTTATCTTTTTTTGTGACAGGTTAGCCTTTCCTTCTCTTTCAGCATGAGAACATTATTGCCCACGCCGTGTGGAAAGTGCAGGTTAAGGAAAGTGACTAACAGAGGGACTTCACTTCGCTGTGAAATCTCATTGGAGTTGCCCTTTGTGCCTTTCAGTACAGAAGCAAGAGCAGGCAAATGTGTAGTGTAATAAATAAATGCCGATTTATGCACCATGTTCTCCCTCCATGAAGCAGGGATGGGTAGTGATCTTCTCTTTGCCAAGTCCTGTCCAACTTCAGAGACTGCCCCAGCACAGAGCAAGATCTGCAGGGGTTTGAGGTACATTTCATCTTGTATCCACTGCCAGCACACCCAGAAGAGTAGGTTGTGTCTTTGGGCTGGGAAAACAGGTAGTTAAAAGTAGTCTTGAGCGTGTGACCTTGCCCAGTTTCTGGGGATGGAAGAAAGTCCCCACTAAGCAAAGGTTTATGCTTTCCACGTGCTTCACAGTCCCTACACTTTCTGTCTGTACAATACAGTTTTAATAAGTTCTGAAGTCTTGTGTAACCTGATCCCTGAATTAAATGATATTCTTAAGGATATCAATAGCCAGCTACTGGAAAGTTTGCCATCATAAAAGGGCTTCTTTTAGCTCTTGCTTAGTAAACACATTAATCATAATTCAGTAGGGGGGGAAAAAAGCCAATCTTTTACAGTAAAACCATCTGCCCTTTGTTTCTTTTGTTCAAAGAAAAAAACATAAAATTGAAGTTCCTTTAAATTTTCCATGATAAGTGTTTCTCTGATTTCTTTTTCAGCTTTCTGTAATTTGTACAAAGGAGGCTTTGATTGATTGAAACCCCCTAGTAAATCTCTAGGTCCTTAACCACTTACTGCTTGCTTGGTATAGCATTTGCTGTTGTTTATAGTCTTCTATCCATAGGATTGGTTTTCGGTGTAATGAAGTACTAAAAATCTCATAGAGTTGTATCAACTTGGGTGTTCTGCGGTTAGCATGGTGGTTGTTATGCCTAATTCCCACAGCAGAGAGGGGGAGTTAGGGGGAGCATCATAAAGAACAAAAGTTAGTGGATTGCCAGCTGAGTAAAGCCCTCACTGTGAACAGGTTTGGGTAATAGCAATATTTCTGAAGGGGAGGGTAATGACACTTAAGTGAGGTTGGTCTTAGTAAGCAGTTGCAGGTCTGGATCCAATAATGTATCATTTACTGCGTCTGGAATAGATCGCTTGAATAAATTAAGTGAACTCTTACCCTGCTGTGAGCTTTCTTGCTGTGTGCTCTGTGCTTGTTAGCCTCCTAGCCCCTAGTTTGACCCTGTTCCTTTCTTAAATTAATGCATCTCCAATTCCCTAATCTAGACATTTCTTTCTTTTTTTTTTTTTTTTTTTAATCTCATGTTTCTTTGTTTCCACCCAACTTGAGGAAATAGCTGAGGAGTTTTCAACTGTTTACCCAGAGGCGAAATTAACAGGTGCATTCGGGGTTATTGTGAGGTTCATCGGATGCACAGAGGGCTTGGCTCAGCTCCCACTCCGATAAACAGAACAGTATTGTAAATTAATTGAAAACCGACCAAGATGAAAGTATTAATTAACACATAGGTATAGTTTTAAATTTTTAAAATTTTATTTTTATAGTGACAGGGAGACATTTTAAAAGGGCATTTCCTCATGTCAGGATCTTATTATCTGTGCCAAAGAGAGAAGACATTATGATCCAGATTTGGTGAGGGGCTAGTACTATAAAAGAAAACACATAACTTTTTAGTGAGTCATAGCACTTTGAGCCATTATTAGCTGATAATATGACACAAAGAGAGGACTTCAACTTGAGAGTGGTTTCTCCTTTGTTTGAAATGGAAAATGCTTTTAATGCAGAAATATCCATACCACTGCACATCCTGATTTTTGACAGAAATTCTCCATTCATGATACAATCAAGAATGCATGAAAGTGCATTTTCTGTCATTTTCCTGATTTAGTTTGGAAGGATTTTGCAAGTATGGAGCAGAGGGCATAAAGGTTAAGAAGAAATGCCTTATGTGTTATGTCTTCATCCAGGGATCACTTACAGGAGATTCTAGTCAGCTCCACTTTATATTGAAAGGCTTTTCAGTAAGAACAAAAACTCTTTAAGATTCATCTTTGTCGTTGTGAAAAACTAAACCTCATATTTTTCAGAGAACTCTGTCTCCCTCTAAGCACTTCTAATACGAAAGACAAAAGACCCTGAAAAGTCCTTTGTTGCAAGGAGTTTTGCAATCCTTCATGTGTCACAATATGTGAAGGCAGCCTAGTTTATAAAATATCAGGAAGTTCACGATGAGCTGTTTAGTGACCTTGTAATAATCTGTCATTTCAGGCAGATTCTGTGCCATCTGAGCCTTTTAATGGTCATTTAGAAAACTGAATTCAATAAGACTGGAAAATAATTGCTGCTCTGTTTGGCAGATAAAGATATGCTGGAAGATGCAAGAATTCTTTGGGTATTTCCTTACAGTGTTTTGGAGACAACAGATTTTTCAAATGGATTATAGAATAATCGGTATGCAACTGCAGCATCAATTACAAAAGCTACTTTTCTGTTCTGTACTTGTGAATGTTGACTGATATTGTTTTGGGGGAATCACAGAATGGGTAGGATGGCTGTCTGGTGTCTGAAACTCTGGAGTCATTTGCAGTGTAGAGAACTGAATAGGATGGAAACAGCAAGATGGCAGCAATAACTTCATGGTGAAAAGCTGAATGGTGTCGTAACATATTGCGTTTAGTATGCAACATTGAACTCCACACCTGTACTCTGCATAACCTCTTCCAAGCTGTAGTTAGGTGTTCCAGATGCCAGTGCAAGTTTGTAAAACTCCTCATTAGAAGGTGGGGTTGTAGATGGTGCCCCCAGGCCTTTTGTAGTTTTCATACATCAAGCAACTTTGGAGGCTAAAAAGGGAGAAAGACATTTTTTGAAACAAGAATGTCTTTAAGGTCCCTTCCAACCCAAGCCATCCTATGATTCAACTTTGTCGGCTAATATACAGTATCGGTACTGATGATGATCATAAGACAGCCTGAGATCTTTAGCAGCTGTGTCCATTTTCTCCCCCTCCTTGTTTCTCAATCAATGCTAATCAATGTAGGGCTGAAATTATTTTTGATATAAAAAATACAGGGTTAGGTTAGATTAGGTTGGTTGAAGACAAATATGCGATTTCCTTGCTCAGGGTTTCTCTGTTCCTTATATCTACACTGGCGGTTTCTCACATAATCTTATCTGTTCTGTTGCTTCATTTTTTGTAAGTTTTGCATCCTTAAGACTACTCTGGTTAAAGTCTTGTTTAGACCATTCCAGAGATTATCTGAGTATCCTACAATGCACCTATTAAAAGAAGAAGAAAAGAGAAAAGACCGCCTCTGCTCTGATTTTGTAGCTCAGGTGGTCAGCAAAGAGCAAATGGTGTTTTGGAATTGATGAACCAATTAAGAGACATAGGCAATAGCTGAGGGATTCAGATGTACCTGCAAGAGATAGGATAGTACTTTTCCTTATGGATCAGGTCAGAGTGAAAGTGGAGAAGGACTGGGGGTGCTTCCAACTGCACCAATTGGTTTTTGTAATCCCAGAATGAGAGGCAGCTTCTGTCTTCAAGTTAATCAGTTCTGTAGTTTCTGCAACACGGCTGCATGTTTCCACGAGGTTTGCAGATCTAAGTTTGCCTTTGATGCTGCTATTCTTAATGAAAATGAGTAGATCTGTGTTTTTCTCTTGGCATCCCTGTGTCACTCTAGATGCTGTGTAGGTCTGCATAGGTTGTGATTGCTTCAGAGCTGGCCTCATCTTTGAGATAGGTAAGAGGCAAGAGCTTCTCAGTTGCCAATCTCCTTAACACTAGAATGAAATGCTATTCAAAGGGTTATCTCTGTTGGGGACCCCATGCTCTCTTTCATGCTTTTGATCACCATGAAGTAATTAATCTAGATGTCAGAAGGATTAATTAATATATCACTGAAATTAACATGGACACTGTTCAGTTGCAAAGCTGTTGCTCTGTGTAGTATCCAGAATCAAGCTGTGCTATAATGTTTACTTTTTGCTCTCAGTCAAGAATGTCTTCCAGCTGTAAAGGGGAAAACATGATATGGTTTACATTTCTATAATTAAACTTTGAGCACACAACTATTGATATGGGGGCTTAGGGACATCATGGAACATCAGGAAGGTTTTTTGGTTTTGTGTGTTTGTTGTGGGTTGTTTGTTTGTTTGTTTGTTTTGCTTTTTGGTTTTTCAGGGTTGTTTTTTTTTTCTTATCTCAAGAAAAGGCTGTATTTTTGGTTAAAATCAGAGAAGTCTAGGAGAAATAAATGTGGAGTTCGTTTTTTTGGTTTTCTTACTGTAGTTTTTCCAGGAGATCTGAAGTGCCATTCATATGGTGAATACTTATGTAATTGTGTGAATTGAACCCAAAGTCGTTTACATTTTCTGAAGTTGTGAAGTGCACGGTGCAATGGTAGTTATAATGACCCTTGTTTTACAGGGAACTTGGATAGCAAAGAGAGTGGGCAGATTTTCTTGAGGCATGCTACGCTGCTTTAGAAGGATCGGGGGTTTTTCTGCTGATCTCATTGGACCAACTACCATTGAGATGAATGAAAGGAATTCCTCGGGAAAATTGTATACAAGGTTTTTTTCTATTATTTTCATGCCTTTGTATGAGTCTCCATCCTATGACTTCTTGCTCTGGGAGTGAGGCTTCCATTAGCATCTGCAGGAAGTCTGACTCAACTGAAAGACTTGAGCCTGTAAATATTTGCAGTTCCATAACTATGTCCTTGATACCAGCCTGTTGTTTCCTACTTCTCAGTTTATTGCATCCAAGAAGATTCCTGAATGATTCTTTAAATTACTTCTGAAAAAGTACACTCACACAAAAGAGTGCCTTTTATCAGACTCCTAGTATTTCTGTTCTGCATCTTAAAACCACATTTTCAAATGCAATGGAATTCCTTGAAGCCATATATTAAGAAGAGAAATTATACTAATTCAGTAGGATAAGAGCCGTCTTGCTCTACAGTTTTTTTAACTTTATTGTGGTTTTTAGAAATAGCTGAAGGGAGGAAAGAATAGTCACTCTCAACAGAGACTATCTGAGTTTGAATTCTCTGGAACGTTCCAGTGCTGTTGAATAATCACTTTTGTCTTCCTTTGCATGTGAGGTAAGTATGTATGTCTGTTTGAGGGTCATGAGGCATTTCATTTACCTGTTAGAAGTAAGCTTTATATATTTATTCATAAGAGAAGAAAAATTATTTTAGAATGCTTTTTTTTTCAGAGGTAATGCATAGAAGGAATATGCAACTTTTAAAGGCAGCTAGACTATCATGCTCATTTACAACACATTGTATAGAGTGCAAATTACCTGTAAATTAAACACTTCTGGAAGTAAGATAACTACGTGCAAATAAATAATTAACTTGAAAACTTCTTGATATGTGTTTTGTACAGTGGCTTGGATTTTGGAGGGGAAACAGTGAGGTTAGGTTACACAGTTGTGAGCCAGGTTGCTGATTAACAGTGTTAGAGGAATATTCCAAAGCTGAAAACTACTTAAAAATCCACTTATGTGTGTCGGTGGCTCTGCCACTACAAAGACTTGCATATATACTATGCCATGGGAGCAGTCCCCTCGAGGTGACAGCTCATGCTGAGTGAAATCAAGGGTAATTGTAAATATTTTCAAGCTCAGATTCTGCTTCAGAAGCTGAGTATGTACATGTACCTATGCAAACACTGTCACATGTTGCACTTTAAAAATGACTGTTTATAGCTGACTGGTGTTTTTCTGTGTTTTTTGCCAGGGTCTTCACATTTGTGTTAGTTTATAGCAACACTGGCAGTGGAAAGTTTGTGTATCTTAAACTGAGCTGGCTGCTAACAATGGAAGTTTTTAGATCTTCTAGTAACCTGCTATCCCTATCAGCTAAAATCATCTTGTACTAACTCTCAATAGCCTTTTGAGGGAGGCAAAACATACCCAGGTCATTGCACAAGATTTTAGTCATCTGGATTGTCTCTCCAGCTCTGCACAGAACTGGGAAGCTTCAATGGCTATGGAAAGCATAAAAAGCTATCTGCTTCAAACCCTGCTCCCAGACCTGGTGGCCTTGCAGGTGGATTTTGCCTCTGGGAAGGATGCATGTTACCCTTTCCCTCCTGCATTGATGGCTCTTCTAGGGCCATCAGCTGCTTCTTCTAGAGAAGCAGAGCATCTGGAGAGTTTTTTACCACTTGGAGAAGCATTAACTCTGAAATGTTATTTGTGTTGTTTGAAGTATGGCTACTCCCTGGTACTGTCATCTTCTCACCCATGGGAACATGACCTCATGGAAAAGCGTGTGTGGGCTCAGTGTCATCAGTTAAGCATGTCAGAGAATTGCTGTTTTTCACCCTGCACTCCACTCCTGTTACCGGAGAGGAGCACTGAGCTCATAATCAGTAACAGAAATCTTGTTTGATGCTTCTGTTAATAAACATTGCACTGAGTGAAGTTTATTGTCCCTCTGATGCAAGCCATCCTCTAACACGGTACAAGTGCAGTTAGCAGATGCTGGCCACACCACACAATTCCTTACAAAGGTATCTTTAAATTTTTTCGTGTTTCATAGTGGAAACTGAGCATTCCCTTTTCATTGGAAGGAAGAAGATGTATCTGATTTAGAGTGACTGGAGTATTAAGTCAAGGGCAGAATGATGGATCTGAGATATACTTGAAGGGATAATTGTACACAACCAGTAAACCTGGTAAATATTTAAGGGTCATGGGTTAAATGTCAGAGTCACAGTACTTGAGCTCAACTCCATAAAGTATCAAGAATGACTGGTAATTAAATCCAGGGTATATTTCACCAAAGGGAAATAAATTTGACAGCTAACAACCAATACTGGATTACCACCTCTCAGAGGTTAGGGATCATGCTAGTAATTGTAGATGGTTTACAGTTGTTAACATAATAGTAATAGGTAGAATGATTGCGTACTCATAGACACCACAATACCAAGCAAGTCTCTATCATCTGGACATTAAAGAGAAAAGGAACTCTCCCCAGTCATTACAGTGACTTCATTTTATTTCAGTCAGCATTTTGCTGTTTAAAATAAACATCCTTAGGCTATTCCTGCTCAAATCTCAAAAGTGAAGGCAATTGTTACACAGTGTCCTCAACTTTTCCCTGAAGTTGAATGTAAGAAATATTTAAAGTTGTAGTAGAAAAGTGGCTTTCCATTTTTCTGAGTTGTTTCACTTTTAGAAATCAACATGGACAAATATGTCTGCATTTAATGATTGTGACAAACTCCTTTCTTTCCCTGTTCCCCCACCCCCAAAGATGGTTTTTACCACTGGATTGATTAAGCTCTCCTTAGTGGTCTGCTAAAGCCTTGCTTTTATGGAACATTTTAGCCAAAATGTTTAAGATACACACAAAACCATGGCTGATAATTAACATGGTTTTGCATACTGGAAAGGGATGCACAGATCTGATGTAGCATTTATTAATTGCAAAATCTCTGATGTTGTGTTTCAGGTGATCACCTAACCTGGACACCAATTTCTTCTTATCAGGACTTGGTATTTTTATGTTTCTCAGCAGAGGGAGGTGCAGAAGGAGGTGCTTAGCACAAGCTCTGGCTAGAGAAAAGATTCATCTGCAAGATTTGATAGCAGATATG
Organism: Chamaea fasciata; assembly: GCF_029207755.1. Lineage (NCBI taxonomy): Eukaryota > Metazoa > Chordata > Aves > Passeriformes > Sylviidae > Chamaea > Chamaea fasciata. Next base: position 84,008,764 of record NW_027094086.1, read on the forward strand.
GGGACATTATTTAATATTGGAACAGACCACAGAGCTTTAAAAATGTTTGATCAAGTGGTCTCATTATTTTGAGAAGCTCATAAGAGAAAATTCTCTGTTCCTGCCTGCCCTTGCTTTGACTCCAGTTCATTTGGAATTTTGCATCACCAAAGATTTCTTGTATTCATGTAATCATGCAGAGAATGGTAGAAGCATAATTTTTCACAATTATGACAAATAGGACTTAATAATCTTCAGATCTGAGAGGGGGACTGCAAACTGGGTCAAATTCATGTAACCTTAAGTACTTTTCATGAATAAAAAGCTAACCAAAGATATCTGTTTCTAGTGTTGAAAATGTTCTCTTTTCAACAGTATTAATTATAGTTCTTCACATCCAAGGTGACCACTGATGGTAGAGACAGGGCTGTGACTCGAAAGCTTGACTACTGCTTGTAACTGAGTAGGATGTGTTGGTGTTTGACACTGCAGTTCCTCCTGGAAACTTGTGCTGCATTGCAGGTCTGCAGCTCCAACTTGGACTAAGTTACCTGGAGTGGTAATCATGTAAGTGGCAGCGAAGACAAAGAAACTTACTGTCACCATGAAGAAATTTAAATAAATCTCTGTGTGCTTGCAGGTCTCTATAGTTTTTGGCAGAATCTTCCTACTTGCAATAATAAAAAGGACACAGTTTGAATTTGCTTGCCTCACAGAGCTAAAACGCTTTGAGAACAACAACGTTGACTTACCTGTGCAAAATGAGGTGATGTGTAACAAACTTGAGCAATTTTATTTATTTGTTTAGGGGAATTTTGTTTGGAGGATTCTTAGATTTTTTAATACTTTCCTGTTACCAGCAAGCTTTCTGCTGGGACAGAAAGTTTCTCCAGGTTCCTCAGGGGACAAGTGGGTTTGTTTGAATGGTCTCCAAGTGATGGTTACCTATCATTGACATCAGCACTGCTGTTGCTAGCTTTCTGCCTTCTTCTCTGCCTCTTTCTCACTGTTTCCCTCTCTGCTCACCCCCTCCCGCTTGCCTTTTTCTGCTCTGTGTCATTCAGCTGTGGGCAGTCATAATGCCTGGCACAGCCTTTGGCTTGTCTTTCAGGTCCTCCTGTTTCCTCCTTGTGAGGCCCAGAGGTTTCCAATGTCTGCAGTCCTTTCAGGTCTTCCTTTCAGAAAGGCAAAAGCTGCTGTGGAGATCCTGTCCAGACCTGTGGGAAAGTGCAGCCCAGCAATAGCTATTAATACTGTTCCTTTCCCAGTCCTTCTGAAAGGAACTCCCAACAGGAAGGTTTCAGCACTCTGCACGACTTTGCAGCTTCGCTTTAACTCTTTGGCTCCTACATCATTAAGCTGCCCTGACAAAGCTGCCTTGGCTTTTTTTGCCAAATGCTCATTGTCTCTTGATGTAATTGCTAGCAGAGGTTTGCCAGTAAGAGTCTTTACAACAACATTTTTCCCACTCCTCCCCAGGGAGATGCTAGTAGGGTGTGATTCAGTGATCATTGATGTCGGCTTGAGTATTTGGAAATATGTCTTTAGTGTCACCGTGGTTAATAAAAGTGTTTTAAAGGATGGTATCAACAGGTTAGCTTGGCTTGCCACTAAATGGTTGTGCAGTGTGAAGGGGTTTGCATGCTAACCTTCTTGGAGTGTAATTTGCTCTACTTCTTGAGGCTTTGCTCTCCTTCAGCCTTCACATTTAACATTAATGGCATACTGAATATGCCCTGCAAGGGAAGAATGGAGCTTCTCATTGCTGTCTGGCAATTACTGTCAGCTTGTGTCATTTTTGACATAGGATAGGTGTCTGCCTCTTCTGGCGTCTCTTATAGTAACATTAATTATAAAAAAATAATAGGGGGAAGGGATTTATCATTGCTAAGTAGGGTAAGCAGTTTGCAGAGATGATTAATTTTAGACATATTTAAAAGTGCCAAGTATTCATGATACAGCCACTGAAATACGAACACTGCAAGTTCTCTCTAGGGGCATTTTTTGCAGCTTTTTATGGTTTTCTCCTCTCAGAAACAAAAATAATTTAGTCAGTTTCACTTTTGTTTCTAGACTGATTCTAATCAAGGTCATCCTAGTATTTTGTGGCTGGGCAGCACATTACTGAATTTGCACCTTTACATGAAAGTATTTCCTCTGTAAAATTGAAAAGCTGGGTTTATCCTCTTATCTCTTTTTAACATCTGTTCTTATTTGTCATACATAGTTTTAAAAATTATTTCTATGGTTCTGTGAAAAAATTTGGTTTATGAATGTAGTCATTAACACAGTTATTGGTAAAGTGTCTGCCAGCAAGATGTTCCCAGTGGTTGTTGCCTAAACAACAAAAAGAAAGAAGCATAATAATAGCAGTTTATTTGTACATTCCTGGCATTATCTAATTAAGTATTAATTTTTTTAATTTTAATGGAAGATATGGGATGGTAGCAGTGCCACAGTGTTGCTATGAGGAGAATATCCCAAAAGCATTACTGTGATGGAGGTTTTGTGTTAATCTATTCTTCCACAATCCTTTCCTTTAGAGCTCCCAAGAAAAATCAGATTGCTGCCTAAGAGCATGTACCTAAAAATCACCACTTGAAACACTTCTTCTCTTTTTATTAAAAAAAAAATTTAAAAAATTAAAAGCACACAAACACAAAAAAACCCCCAAACAAACAAACAAAACAAACAAAAAATAAACCCAAAACCACAACCAACCAAAAAACAACAAAATGCACAAATACATGCTCTTTGTGGAAAACTAAATTATGTAAGAAAATAAATGCTACTTAAGAGGAAATGTAACAGATGAAGTATAAAGAGTTTTACTTCCTGTATTTTGATTTTTAACCTTTCCCAAACTTTCTCTATTGTAAAGTTAAAACAAAGTCTTATCAGTGAGTGCCATATAGCAGCAGCTGGATAGCATTAGAGCCCTCTGTATGAGCTATTCTTCTTCATTACCTTTTTCATGACAGCTCTTACTTTGCACACAAAATGTTACTTTGTATTGGAGATTTTTGTAATTTTGATGTCTTCCATTCTGAATTAACGCATGACTGTGGTGGAAATGGGGGATATACAGGTACAGTCATTAGAAATTTATGGGAGAAAAAATGATGAAATTTAAAATGTTCAGTGCAAAAACCATGTGTTTATACAAGGACTTTAATAATCCCCCTTTCCCTTGCCCCACCTTGAATCATCCCTTCTCTCTTTGTTTCATGTCAGTGAAAGAAGATCATTACTTTGGTTGGTTCATGAGGGTGTTTGATGGCAAATCTGTTTCTGGTTTCTGTGTGTATTAAATAATCTGTTGGGTACATTCCTGTTAGAGCAAAAATTGCATACAGTCTTGTTCATTACCTGATAAATTGATCTGATTAATCTTTAACTTATAATGTTTGTTTAAAATGTCTCTAATTTATTTAAATAGTAATTTAAATTTGGAGCCAGCAGAGTAATCTGCTACTAGAACAGCATTCTGGCCTGGAGGAATCAAATTACATCGTAGACTTTTCCTCTAACAGTGCCATAAGGAGCATGGGAATGCTGCAGAAGTGTTACCGTCATTCCCTGGAGTGAGAAGGCATTGGTTTTTATTACAGTTTCAAATTACTAGATGAGTTCAGCATTTTTCTGATACAATATGTTATCAGGAAAAAAAAAAAAAAAAAGGTTGGTTTGTTTCAATCAAATGTTTGCAGGAACATGCAAATTCTGGTGGCAGTCAACAAAACAGGTTCAAGTCTTTATTATCTCCACCGGGACTGGTTTTTATAGACCAATGATCCACGTATTCAATCTCACATTACAACAGTACATTTTACCATATTACTGAACATTCTAAAATGGATATTTAGAGGTCTATTCACAGATTTATTCTATAGGAATAATTTTGCAAACAATTATTTGAACCTGGCCTCCCACATGCCACCTGAAACATCTGATCTATGGGCTGCAGAGTTGCATGGTCCAAAAATTGGAAAATATTTTTACAAAGGTGTCATAACTCCCACAAAAAAGATGCATGGGTACAACCTGAGAATAATCCCTAAGGTGTTTAAACAACACATCTGAAGGTCTAGGCTTCAAATCCCTGGTGTGTTTTCAGTGAACTAGAGATTTAAGAGACGGGTACAGACTCTCTGTGTTATGAGAGCAACAGGTGGTTCTGGGATAGATCTGTCATGGGGATGCACTTTTGGTTTGCCTTCCCTCTCTCAGCTTCAAACGGCTTGTGTTCATATAGGTGTAAAGTGGAAAAGTTTTAGCATTGCAGAAAGGTTATTAGTAACAAGACAGTGATTTCTCACCCAGATCTGCCAGTTAGCCTTCCAGCTCTTTCAAGTGGGTTTAAAGTTGTCTAATTTTAAATATGCTCTAAGCAGGACCTCTTTGGAGCATGTTTTGATGCTGCTGTTAGCCAAAGAGGCCAAGAACAGTAATGGTGTCTTAAGGGGATAACCTTCCCTGGAAATTAACTTCTTTATACTCTTCTTTATTTCCATGCAAGTATTAATGTTTGTTGATGAAGGGACCAGACCAGAGGAAGCCTAAAGTTGGTGTGTCTCATTTGAACGTGAGTTTAGGCTGCTTTCCTGAGGAAACAAGGGTTAGGCAATCACACTGTTTTTTCTGTGCCTTCCTTCTCCCTGGGGTCTTTTGAACTTGCTAGACAATTTCAAATGTGAGGTTCACGGATAATTTTCTTCAAGTCTGAAAATCAGTGGCCAGGGTAGGAAAAGGAACTGAAATTATTGCCCCTACTGAGGGAATGGTAAGTGCAGGTTAGCTCTTGTCCCTTCTGTTTGACAGGAGTTGCCCGGTCGGATGGCACACACCTATGCTCCCCTCTGGCTCTAGCAGAGACTGTCCTTGCCTGGACAGACACTAGAGTGACTTGAGAAGAACAGGACCTTTTGGAGGAGGGAGGAATCAAACAGCTGAGATGGTGAAGGACATCAAAAACTATAAATCTGTGAGAAGACAGGTATCGTTAGTTCTGTTGCTCACAGGAAATATTGTTGCAAGGGTGGACTTCACATTAGTGAATTGTGGAGACCAGCATGTCTTCTTCATGCTTCATGGAAATACTCCTGTCAGCTGTAAGACTATCACACCTTTCAAGGCTATGACAACCTAGCCCATACCTGCCACTTGCCTAGTAATTTCTGACTGTAACCTTCCATAGGAATACAGTCAATACCAGGCAGAGCAGTTGCATTTCCTGTGGCTACATTCTCTAAGGGGCAGCCAAAAAAAATTTTTTTTGAAAGACTTTTCTTAGAGCTTTGTATTTCTGTGCATCTACTCTCTAGAGTATACTGTGCTTTTTAATTCTGGTTGTTGTGTCACATTAGTTGCATCATCTCAGGGGTATTATCTAGTTTAGGCAAAGTGACTGACAGCTGTCTGTATCTGCCTGTGCTGGCACTTGTTAATTCAGAGAGCCAGGCCCTCCAGCACTGTGCACCTGCAAACAATAAACTGTCACCATCACAGTGCAATTTTATTTTTTAGCATGTTTTAAAATATGTAATAGTATTTGTATGGCTCATAAAATTAAAGTACATAATACTGTCATCATGTAGGGGTCAAATGATCAGTATTGTGTTAGCTTTGCCTTTTTTACACTCTACCATTTTTACATTATTCATTTGAAAACTTTCTTCAACAGATGTAGCATGTGTTATGGTCTGATGGCTGCCAAACTCCAGCTGCAGACTTCTTGAGGCCAAGAACCTCCTCTGAAACTCTTTGTCATTTTGAGTTCAGACGTATATTTGAGGACATTTCTCCAGTCTTTAAAGGTCTTCAGGGACAAAATCCATAAAGTTAGTAAAGGGTAATCACACCCAAAGAGAGACTTTGAAATCAGAAAATGCTTCAGTGCATTCTGTCTTGGTCCTATTTTAAAAAGAATTAAGTAATTTTAGAATTGCTTGTTCCCTTCTGTCAGGATGTCAATCCTATGATCCATACCACTTCTATCTCAGTTTGAATTTTCTCCATTTTGTTAAAATGCCTGTCTCAGTCTTTCCTTGTGCTCCATCCCTTATTGTTGTTCAAGGGTGCTTAATTGCTGTTTAGAAGTGGGATGAAAACTCTGTCAGCTATATCTGGGTGTTTTTAGTTGCTGGGAACAGGTTTTGGACTTCAAGACAGTCCTAAATCACTAAATCATGCAAAGCAGCTTTTTCTTTCTATGGGAGTTTAACTGGAACCCATAAATATTTACTCATCAGCCAGGTTTCTTTTGTTTAGCCTGCCATCTCTTCTTGGTCCTGGCAACGCAGCAAGTGACAGCTTGAAAAGTTTGGAATGTTAAAAAAAAAGCTAAGTGGAAACAGGAAGGAAACAGAAAGTGCCAAGAGAGAGTTTGTTTTCTACTTGGAGGTAGGAGCAAGACTCACTGCAGTCAAAGAAAGTAATTTGGCTTCCAGAACGTTCTTCTGGAAACCTACTTGAACGAAGACAGCAGAATGACAGACATAAGTGACAGTGCTTTCCTACCCAGAGGGAAAATACAGAGAGATGAACTAAAACAGTTAGCAAAAGCTTTGTGTGCAAGTCAGTTTATATATATGCTAAAGCAACATCAGACCAGGGATGTATCAGGTTAAGACTCCAGCTGGTCTACAGATGGAGTGAGAAGGATTAGAGAAATGTCCCATCACAGAGGATTGCAAGAAAATCTTGAGAGTAGTTACTATGAAAATACTGAAATTTCAACAGTGTATTAACTATTAGTGGGAGCTGCCATGCTGGCTCAAACGAGAATTTCTTCTTGCTAAACACACTGTCACTGTCAGAGGCCAAAAATGAAAGCTTGGGAAAAGAGCATAGGGACAAGTCAAGTCTAGAGGTGATCCTTCCCAATGTCCACAGTAAGTGAGGTTGTGTAGTGTCAGTGAGTTTTTCAGAGACTGTTTCAGCACTTGCATATGAAATTATATTTCTAACTCTTTGTGAGATTACTGGAAAAAATTGACACAATTGTTTGTAGCAAAGATCTTGGAAGACTATTTGAGCAGGGAAATTAGATGTAGGAGCAGCTTGTGTAAAAGAAGATATCCTTTTTGTCTGAGTGATATGTCATTAAAGCCAATACGAGATAATACACATACCTTGAAGAACATTGCACACCTGAAACAAATGTTGAATATGAGCTTCAAGTTTTTTTCTTTTTCTTTTTATGGGTAGGGCATTTGTTTTGGGGTTTTTGTTGTCTTTTTGTTATTGTTGTTTTAACTGTCTGAGCACTATAGAGCACCCTAAGTTATTCTGCAGCTTGATGAAGCACAGAATAGTATGATTCAGTTCTATCCCTCACTAGTTCTAAAAGCAATATTCTCTCATCAATGAAACACTCCTGCTCATACTAAAGTCAAAGTGGTGTCTCAGCACATTTTAGCTTTAGGGTTTTAAGTGGGAGCTAGGTCTGACTTCATGCTAAATTTTTTGTTACATTTGGACAATACAGAATTGTTTGACATTGGAATTGCTTGGACAGCGGAAGTAAGAAATAGTTGCTGGAAATTTGTTGCTGGAAAAGGGAACTTGTTCAGGTCACAAAAAAACCCCTTTTTTCCTTCTCTGGTTCTCCTGTTTTTCTGGGAAAATTTAGTGCTCTAATTGTGTAATTTGTCATTTTGTGATGATTTCCTATGATTTTTAGCTGTCATTAAATGACTGAAATGCTAAATGAATAGAATATTTATGTGAAATATTAATGTTATTATTGGCTCATCAGGTATTGTCAGGCAGATGTATTTCTGCCTTTGCCCATTACATTTTGAGTAATCCTATTGGAAGTCTTACCATTATTAGAACCTTTAAAAACAGGGGGAAAAAAGCTAATTACAATATATTTGTAAAGAGTTAGTATACCACCACAGTTATGCTTTATTATTTATAAAATCTGAACAATTTCTCTTTCTCAGAACTGTATGTTTATCAAGGGTTTATTGGCTCTTTTTTTCTTCCAAGAGACACGAAGAAGTGCTACTATGTTTGCTTGATTCCATCTTGTTTGTTAACCTCCTTAATAATGAAAAGGTGTCTTTTTGTTGACTCCTTCTAAAAGAGTACAGATCAACAAAAATGCACGTGAGTTACTTTCATAAAGCAGGTGCGTCAGGAGCATAAGTTGAGCTTTCATTTCAAGAAATTTACAGTTTAATTACAGCAGACTGAACTCTCTCAGTTGTTGGTTGGTAATTTTTTTCCTGAGAAAAGACAAAAAGGCTTTGTAACCTTGAACTGCTGCGTTCAGGGTTTAGATCTCACCTTGTAAAAGTTTTTATTGCAGCCTCCTCCTCCACTTGTGCCATGAAACAGTGAATCACTCCTTCATGTCTCTAAGTACAACTGCAGCTCTCATGTTTTATCCTGACACCTCCTAGATGAGCTTTCCATACCAGGGAAAGGGAGGACATTTGATGCTTCGAATATTATTCTGACATCTCCCCTTCTCAGAAGAGTCAACCTTGCTGGCTGCCTTGGCTGTGAATCCCAGCATGAGACCACATTCATGGTGATTAATGTGTGCAGGGGCTCAAATCACCCCTGGGCTTCTTCCAGGGCATTCATTCTCAGGGCATAGCGTTTCATGTGTTCAGCTGTAGGATGAGCTGGGCAGAGGCCCAGTGGTGCTGATAATTTTCCATGCTTTGTATGAGTATCCAAAGAAACTAGCCCAAAGAGACTGACAGTGGCCTCCCTGACTGCTGCTAATGATCTGCAGTAGCTGAAGACTTCCTTCCTTGTGTGGCCCTCACACCTTACTGTGTCAATAGGTAATCTGTAACTGTGGCTGTGGAGACAGAAAATGTTAGCTCTTCTTCCTTAGAAAATAATAGCCTCTCTCCTCTTTGATGGGGGGTAGGGGCTATGGGGTTTTTGTTTTTTAGAGGGGTGGGAGCTGGGGGGCACATCTTATTTTTCCAGAATGTTTTTTCTCAAAAAGCTCATCAAATGGTGCTATTGCAGGAGTTGTTCAGCAGGTTTTACAACAGCTTTCCCTTTGGTGCTCTGCTGTGTTTTACTTTGGCTAAATACAAAAAATCTAATTTAGAAATCTTTTTTTTTTCTCTTCTTCTTTTTAGTATTTATATGTGAGAGCCAATACTGTAGTTAAAACATTTTTCTTTTAATAACCTGTCTGTTTTAAGAAAAAGTACTGAATTTCATTTGAACAAGAACATTTCTGTAATTACATAATAGTCAGCCTGAATAATGTGGACACAATTATGCCCATAGGATGAGGCCTTGACTGAGAGAGATTACCCTTGTTACTTTGCACGTGGCTGTATAAATTACCTTAATAACACTGCAATGCACACAAAGAGAAATGCACAATGAGAAGGTATCTTATCCAAAGCAAATAGTGGCTGCGTATTCCTCAGTAGCAGAAAAAGAGGCAAATGTTTAATGACAAGCAGGAGAAAGCATGAGGGAATGTCTTGTTACCTAAAATACTAACTTAAGCTTAGACAGGGTCTGCATGTATAGATAAGCTTTTCTGAGGCAAGCTAGTATAAGTTGAAGCAGTCGCAAAGGTTTTGGTCTAGTTTCAAAGTCTCTTCTTACTTCCCTGTTTTGTAGGTAAAAAATCATGGTTTAGCAGTTAGTAATTGAGCCTTGAAACTCCAAATACATTGTTACATCTAGAAGAAAATCTGGTCCCGAAAATCTCCATAAAAATCATGATTAGTCTTGGAAATTCATTGGTATAGCATCCTTCTCCAAGCAGATGAACCATAGAGCACCTGGGTTGTGCTGAGGGACGTGCTGCCGCCTCCAAGCAACCAGGGAGCATTTTGAGTGCTCACAGCTATCTCTGGTACCTGTGCCAGAGTGTGATTTTAGTCCCTGAAAGAAACCAGTAAAGGTCTTGAGATTACGTGAAGTGATGAGACCAGTGAAAGAAAAAGGAAAGTCCCTTGATTTCCTTACCCCAATTGCAGGTAAATAGATGAACCGAGACTGTGTTGGAAAATGGGATGTACATCATTCATGTACACAGACGCATTCCCAAATATGAAAGAGTGCATCTGGTTTCCCATTTTCCATCAGTGCTATACCCTGTTTTAATATTGATAAAGATGACCTCTTCCTAAAAGCAGTTCTAAAGATCATTGATATTACACATAATATATTTTTTAGATCTTTTTTCTACATCATGCCGAGGCACAGAAATTACAGTTAATCTCTTGCTTGAAATGTATCTTGAAAGGGGAAATTGGAAGATGTTACTCTGTTTCTGGACAGACATTTGCATGTAGCTGAACTCTGAATTCCCCATACTCTCTCAACTTTCCTAGGCTTACTTTCAGCAAAACCAGGGACATGGTGAACATTCCCAGGAAAGCAGAAAGCTGCCTGCATTTCTGTTCCCCAGGGAAAAGCACCCCACAGCTACAATTTGTGGCCCAGATACCCCATGGGAAAACTCTGCAGGAAGATGTTTCATGTAGACCCAGATGCTTCTAGCCCTTAAGCAAGTGGCCTTTGATTTTACTAGGGGTGTTGTGATTTTACACAATCAACTCTGGAGAGCATAACTTGTATCTAAGAAATAGGGGAAGCTATACCATAAAATGCTCACCACAAAAAGACTTGCACAGAACTAGCAGAATTGCAATATCAGATGCAGAATCCTTATCTCTGATAAGAGTAAACTTTTCACAGTCCAGTTTAATGGTGTAGATTTGAAACTTCAGTATGTGTTTTGGGGTTTTTTGAGTTCTCTTTTCAAGGGTGGTTAAGCTACCATAGGTAGTATATCACATCCATGCACTAGACTTGGATATCCATAAATTAGAGTAAAAATTTAAAATTAGGGAAACAGAGCATATATGGTAGGAAAAGCCAGAAAAAACAGATGTTAACTTCTTACCTGTTTAGCTTTCTCTGTCTTTAAAAGACAGACTGCCTGCAAATTATGAAGTTTTATAGGAAAGTTTAAATACATTTTTGTGAGTGCGTGAGGGCAAGTCTGTACTTGGACCAACAGAGGTATGCCAATGTGCGCAGCTAATGCAGAGACAAACACAAAGACTTATTAATGAGCATAGAGTATTTAAAAAGACCTCTCTTCTCCTCATCTAACTTCCATTTGGTCCTGCTTCTAGAGCTGTTTAAATAAAAAACATATTCACTAAATTCAAGGTAGCCTGTTGAACACTGGCAATATGTTAGACTAGCATTTTCTTTGTTTTGCCATTTTAGTGCGAGGTTAGCAAATAGGTTCCTAAATTACTGCTTATTCATAAATAGGCACATGATTTCACATTTCCTTATGAGAACTGACCAGTTTTTAAGTGTTAAAAAATTAGTTAGTCTTTAGTAAAAGACTGTGGCCATTAATATTGACATATTTCAAACCAGTTTAAAGAATAATTGCTTTAATAGGGCATATTCTAGAGAGCAGTTTGTCTTGCAAATCACAGAATTCCAACCAACAAATAAGTATTTACAGTAATTGTTTACTGTTAAAAATTGTGCATTGATGCACTGAACTTAAGAAAGACTTACACATGTAATGTAGTTCCCACTCGAGTTCTTGGGATTATTCATAATTATCAAACTATTCAGGTGATATTATTTACAGGATCAGAACCTTTGCTGTTTTGTTTTTTTTTTTTAACCCCAGGCTCTTATACAATATTCTATTGTGTTTTCTCATTCTTTCATCTTTGTCTTTATAATGCTCTAAAATGAACATTTCTATTGTCTTCATTTTGGGAACGTCTCTTTGTGTGTGTAAGAAATATTGGCACATATTATTTTGCCTCGATTTATTCTAACTTTCTGGAGAAGGGGAATCCTTTTCAAAAACTCAGTGTTCTATTCTGAAGCCAGTAAAAATTGAACCAAATGATCTATGAAAAGTATCATTTTGGTATGATTTTTAAAATATTTTTCTACCTTTATGTAATTTAAGTTTTCTTAATTAAAGGCTTTCATAAACAGGTACAGTGTTACCAGTGTTTAATTTAGGAAATATTTCCATATAAAAGGCTTCCTTTAATTAAGCACTCTAAGTATAAATTAATTGTTGTGTTTCATATGAAAATAGAGTACTGTGTCCAGGTCTGGGTTCCTCAGTACAAGAAAGATGAGGAACTACTGGAGAGGGTCCAGCAGAGGCCACAAAGATGGTGGGGGGCCTGGAGCATCCCTTCTATGAGGAGGGACTCAGAGAGCTGAGCCTGTTTAGTCTGGGGAAGGAAAAACTGGGAGGGAATCTCATCAATACATATAAATATCTCAAAGGTAGGTGCCAAGAGGATGGTGCCAAACTCATGGTGTCCAGCAACACGATGAGGAGCAAAGGCCATAAACAAAACTGTAAGGAATTCCACCTCAACGTGAGGAAGAATTTCTTTGTGTCAAGGGTAGCAGAGCACTGGAACAGGCTGCCCAGGGAGGTGTGGAGTCGCCCTCTCTGGAGACATCCCAAACCCACCTGGATGTGTCCCTGTGTCACCTGCTTGAGGTGACTCTGCCTTGGTAGAGGGGCTGAACTGGATGATCTCCAGAGGTTCCTTTTAACCCTAACAATTCTGTGAGTCTGAGACATAAAACTGTTCCTGTATATATGACTGCAATACAGTAGATACAAGTGGTGTGTAGTTCAAAGTGCATGTAACTAAAAGACAAAGCACTAAAATATTTCGAGGAACATGTGCAATTTTATCATTGTCAGAAATGTAAAAGTTTTTTTTTCTCAATTCTGCTAGTAGCTAAAATTATCCTGTTTGTTTTAATTTCACTAGCCAAAACTTTTTCCTTGCATCTGTCTTACTACTGTAGGGATTTGGAGCGCCTTATTGAATTTTAAACTCTTGTGATGAATGAAATACAGAATCTGACTGTTCAGCTCTGTAGAAGCTAATGGCTGCTGCTGTTATTGCATCAATTAAAAAGAACAAGCAAGAAAGAAGTAGGTTTTGGAGCCGTCTGCTTTATGGTAGTTCACACAGCCAAACAGAAATCTGAGAACAAGACCTGAAGGAAAACAAAGAGCTTTACAGTATTTTTTTTTCTTTTCAGGAAAACACACAGAAGCTAATTTTAGCTTCTTGATCAAATTGACCCAGTCTTTAACCCTGGCAAACGTTACCACAACACACTTCCAATAGACAATAGTTTGCATACCAGCATCACACTGGAAACAGATGTGCGTGCAGGACTGGCTTTTTCTGGGAGACTCTCTGAGAATTCCACTAGAGTAAAAGTCTGAAAGTGCTTTCTTCCTAACTGGATTATAAACTGGGTCTTCTTTCAAACTCAGACTGGGATCTCTTCAGTCACTTGCACTCTTTAAAAACTTATTATGTCACAGCTATGTTTTGAACAGGCTTTCAGAATATTACTCATTTTGAGAAAAGTTGCTTGGCATGAAGCCTGATTATTTTCTTGGGGGAAAAAATTGTTAACAGCTGAGCTATTCATGGGGTATGGTTGGGCAGTTTGTCTATCAAAATGTTTGGAATGTGAACAATTACCTCTTTTAGTTTCTCACAAAGTCTCTTAGAGTCTATAAAGTCCGATTTTTGTTGGTTTTTTTCAAAAATATGTCGATCTTTTCCTGTTGCATCTGTTCCATATTCACCCTTCTCTCCAGCCTGCTGCCCCAATCATTTTCCTGGTCTGATCATCAAGTTTTCCCTTCTACTGTAGCTGTTACTAAGGTCATCACCATGATCCACTGCATTATGACTACTTGTAAAGTTTGGCTCTAGCAGGAACAATGTAATATTAGTGATCCTCTGGAACAGGCATTTTTGAAAAATAGCACCGTGCTTTGAAAGGCCCTTCTCATTCAGGTTTTTTATTTTTCTATTAATTGCAAAATCTTTTACTTTCAAAGTATTCAGTCTGGATTTTTCCTGCATAACCTGCATAATCTCTCAAATTTCAGAGACAGAAAGCTAAGAGCTTTATTTATTTTTTTTTCAGAGGGTAGAGGAATAAATTACTTTGAAGAATGATAAGATAACACATGCTATCTTATTTTGCATTATATCTGATGGGCCACATCCTGAACATGCAGATAACTTTGTTCAGATCACTATTCTCGTCAGTCAGCCTGATTTATTATTTGTTTCACAGTAGTATTAGGAACCCATTCCTGGAAGACAATTCCATTGCCTTCACTGTTAAACTAAGTACAAAAGGACAAAACACTGAAGAAAGTTTTCAAGCACAGAATAGAAACACAAATAGATGAAGAAAAATAATAAATGAAGGAGACAAGAACAGAGTTGCAGCTGCAGGACAATCATCCAAAGTATTTTTACCATGTCTGCAAAGAAAGAATTTTCCTAGATAGTCACAAAATGCTTTCTTGATTCACTGTGATCAAAGTGGGAGAAAAAGAAAAGTTCTTGTGCAGTTTGATCTGAACATAATTTCTTTTTCTATTCTTTGTTGGTAAAATAGAACCCAAGAGTCTTGGATTTTATTTGCGCTAACCTGGTTCGCATCTCTGCCTGCACTCAAGCATATAATTCAAATTTTTAAGTCATTGGTACTTTTTTTTCTGGCACTATTGCATTTTGTGTAGAACAGTTACATGCTAGCATAAGTTCATGAAGTATTTTTTTTCAAAACCACTATTACCTAATAGAGTTGTTAATAACCTGTAAGACCTGTAGCACTAAGCCTGGTTTCTGGGGCATAAAGGGAGGCTCCTAATTCCACCTTAAGTTTTGTTAATATCAACAGAATAGCAGAAAATATGTTTCAAATTTAGCTATTCATTCAATACTGTTTGCAAATAGTTTTTGAGGAGTTTAAACTTCACATAGGTGTTATGCTAGGGATATTTGCTAGAAGCAACTGATAACCCTCTATCTTGGGTGTGGATGGTGCAGCTCCTAACCTAAAAACCGCACAGGTTACCATACCTGGACTGAAAGTAGTTGGAGGGGTACCAGTGTACTATAGCTATTTAAATAGACTTTTCAATATGAACATTTAGTAAGACTAATTCTAAGCCTTTCAAAGCCTGAATTTTGGGGAAAGCAAGACAACCTGAATTAGTTCGATAATCTGTTGATAGTGTGTTCTGATACTGGCTCTCATATGTTAATTTTGTCTGCTAGTCACTATGGAGTCATCCTTCTCTGTGTTTGGAGATTAGTCTGTTGTAAAACACAGGAAAAAAGTAGCACTGAATATAATCACTATTAAACATAAAATTGATCCAGCAATGCCATGATTAAGAAGTAGAAATGTATACAAACCTCAAAGGATATCACATTCAGGAAACACTGTGTAGAGCAGTCATTTAATTTAGGAAAACCATGGGAACTGGCAGCATTAAAATGCTACATCTTGACAAATGAATTATGTTATTTCTAAACATGGCTTAGTTTCTTTCTTCAGTAGAGTGACTGTAGCTGATTATTAAATTTGACCAGAAGTTTGATTCTATTGGAATGTCTTCTTTCAGCTTTAAGGGAAAGAATGCAAGCTAGTCATTTAGTCATCCCCTGTCCTCCCAGCATTTTTTTAAAAGGTCAGGGAGGCTTGCATCACAGAATTGGCATGTTAGTCTTGTCTTACATCTGGAATGCATGGTACCAACATTTGTACTCTTAACGGTACACTGGTTAACACGAAGGTGAATTCTGCTTTGGAGACAAATGCCTGAGAAATGTTTGGTACTCTGTCTTCCAGCTTTACCACAACCATGACTTTAAATTTCCTTGGTTGTGCCTCCTCTAGAATCTGGGGTATGTGTTGGCTGAGGGTTTATCAGCATTATTCTAAACAGCTTCAAGCATGTCTGTCTCATACAACTGTCTCATACAGACTTAAATGTGCTGTAAAACTTTCGAAGCATCCACTGGATGGTAAGGTCATCCTCTTCACATGCTAATATGATGGCACAGCTGAGTATTAGGGCCATTCTGGTGTGCCTGTTGGGGCTGTTAGTGAATTTTGGCTTGTAAAACCTTTATTCATAATGGGATAGAAGAAGTCGTACAGTATTACTACAAATAAAATGTCAGTAAGAAATTTTCTTTTTTATTATTTTTTTTTTACATATTGCTTCAGTTGCCAATGCTAGAGAAACCTGTAACTTATCTCGGAAACACAAAGCCTCTTGAAGTCTTCAGGCAATATGCACGGAACATCATTCAAATGCATTTATTTTGTGTGAAACTTATAAGTGTATATCTCTTGAAATATTTTGTTGATTTAAATTTGGAAATTAAATGAGAAAAATAGTTGTTTCTAGGGCATTAGAATCAGTGATTTGTTTTCTATCCCTGCAAGGCCCGCTTGCAGCTTTACTCAAAAGATTTGAGTAGCAAGTCCTCATCCTAGGCAGAAGAGTTTTCCTTTGGTCAAGCTGTGTTGTGCATTTTGTGGTGAGAGAGAAGAAAACAAGTCTTTGAGGGAAGCTATTTTGGTTCAAGGTATTACACACTGCAAAGAAGCAGTTTTTTGCCAAGCCTTTTTTATCTGAAGAAGTCCAGACCTAGCTGAACTAAGCAGTGAGGTGTATTCCAGATGACTGATTTAGGGGACCTCTTTGGATCCTGTAACTTAGTTAATTATAACTATTCATATTGTCATTTCTACTTGTCAGGAAGAGATTAAAAAGAATGTGTGGCTAATGAACTTCTACCTTGTAACTGTCCCAGGAACAGATTAACTCTTGCAAGAAATAGCTGCTGTAGTTGTTTTGTCTACAAATAGCCTGTACTTTCTATAGCACAGGCTGTCCTTGTGACAGCATCCCTAAACCTTCAAAAACTTTCTGTTTTTGAAGACATGACTGGATTAGAGGTCCAGATACCCAGCTTCTATATTTGCAGTGGTGTGGATCAGGGCAAATGCTTCTAATTTTGGGCAATGCAGTTTACTCATTTCTCATGGGGTAGCCTACTCCTTTCCTATTTACAAAAACATCTGTGCTTGCACTTAACTGCATGTTAGAAGACTTACTTGAATCCGAGCCAGGGCAGGTCATGCTGGAACAGTTTTCTCACGTGAACTATATTAATTTTTTTTTTCCCCATTAATTGCAGTTTCTCACTACTGCTCTGAAATTTGCAGTACAATTTGTATTAGTAAGGGTCTGGAAATAGCACTGAATATATTTCTGTGTTCAGATAAGAAGATCTAGTCCAGCTTGTCAAATAAGTTACAGGAAATAAGAAAAAAAACAATTGAATAAAGGTTGTTACAAGCATGCACAGAGCTGATTTTACAGTATTTAATATCATGTTTTTATTAAAAGTTTTCCCATTAGAATGCCAATGTAACTTATATTTTATAAGTTGAATGCTTGCCTGGATTAATTTGAAAAATTGTTTCTGTGTTAATATGTAAAACTGAGTTGAGTTTTATGTGCTAAAGAAAAGCAATCAAATTGCTCTTTTTATCTTTTTATCCATATAAGTAAGAGGAAAACTTTCCAAGTACAAGATGAATTTTTCTAGTTATTATTACATGTCAAATATTAAAAAAAAATCCCAGTCTTTCTGGTCATTTTACCTCATGAAAAAGGCAAACAGGCAGAGCATTCTTCTCTTTTTGTTTTTTTTCTTTGAGAGGAAAACATGGCAACTGTTGAACTTAAGGATACTTCTGGGCTCTGATCCTTCAAACAGTGAATTCAAAGGATATTATGACTCATGTGACATTATTTCAGAGCATAAAATTACTCACATATGAAAGTAATGGAATGTGTTTGAAGTTTTGGGCCAGCATTTTGGTCACTCAGCAGGTGGTTAACTTGTAACCTGGAAAAACTTTGTTGTAGGTGGATGTTATGAGGAGAATAATTATAAAAGATAGCAGAAAGGTGTGCCCTTCTAATGAATTGGCCCATGATTTACCAGTGGTGTGCATGGGGAGGGGTGCTGTACATAATCAAACAGTGCAAGATAATTTAATGCCAGAAGTGAGGCAAGGACCTTGTCCCATGGTGTGCTTGCTCCGTGAGCAGCCCTGTCAATTTAATGGGACCATTTGCCGGGTTTAAGTCCTGCTTAAATGAGTAAGACCCTGGCACTGTATGTGCATTCAATGTCTCTTTTGTAAATCTCACCACCACAGGGAGTTGTGAGGGGATTTCTGCTTTTTGAATGATCAAGGCATGTTGCAGATGAAATCATTCGCATCAATTTCAGCTGTAAGCTTAAGCAAGTCTGTCATTTTGCAGTATGTGTGAATCTCTCTCGTCTAAATTCTCTGTTACACTCCAGTGACAGAAAGGGGCTGATGGTAGCACCTTCCTCCTGCTCTCTCTGACCTCCCATCTCAAATTCTGATGAAATCAGAGAAGCAGAAACAACCTGAATTTACACTGCTGGTGCCTTGTCTGTGGCAAAACACTCAGAAGTGCAGAGTCATATGTAAAAGAGTGCTGATGCAGCACAGCTCATCGAGCCTGTGCTTCTCTCCTCTGGCCCCTGCACCAGCTGTTTCATTTTGGTCCTTGCTTTAGGCACGTGGTGAATGAACTCATACTTTAGAAACAATTTAAGTAGAAGCAGATTTGGGCATAAATCTTTGCTTGAAATATTTGCTTTAATATCAGCCCAATTTCTGCCGAGTGATGAATATTAGAGTTCTACTAAATGTACATGCAAACAGCTTGAGTACAAGCATAGACATTCCCACACCTCTGTTTCAAGCTGTGGGGAAGTATCTCCAAAGCAGCCACACTCATTTGTTATTCTAAGATTTCATTCCATAATACACCTTTTAGGAATTTGGATTCTAGGAGTTTGGCTCTGTTGCTTCTGTGTCTCTTTCCAACCTGGGAGATTTTCTGCCAAAGCATTTTTGGAAAAAGAAGTCTGGGCAAAAAAAAATAACATTCTGACAGCAGTATAAGGTGTAGTGTGAGTAGTGACCAATTAACCATGTGTAACTGTAGCCCTTAAAATTAGATGCTCATCTTATGACTTCTCATGTTGGTCGGGATGACCAGGAGACCATATAATGCAAAGCCAGCAGCCAAGCTACACTTACACCCCTGCAGCCCTTGGAGGACCATATCAGTGCTGAGTTGATCCTGCTCCTGCTGGTGTTCAGAAAAGCATTTAAGCCCAAAAATAGTTTGCTGAGTTCAAGGGACCTATATTAGACTTTTAAAGAGAAGTGCAAGCAGAAGTGCTTTGCTGGGTCTGGCCCTAAATGGGTGGAGGGGGAATATGTTGCCAAATAGGTTTAAAGCTGCTCAGCTCACAAGGCCACAATGATCTTATTTAAAATAATATAAGACCTGGTATAAATTTAGAAAAAGACTCCTTGAGTCAGCCATTGGAGCCTCCCACCCTCGGCACAGACAGCTGTGTTTGATTGATAGGTGCACCTCCCTTCCATGTATGTGTGGTGAGGGTGTGAGATTTTCCCAGTTATTCTTGCTCTTAGGTTGAAGCAGATGTGCTGCCTTTCTCCCTTCAAAGAGAAAAGTGTTCATTTATTTGGCCTGAAAAAATCCAATTGCTGGGACAACAGGTCCTCTAATTCTTTTTGCAATTTATCATCTGTCTGTTCCTCCGGCTGCACAGCCCTTGGTCCGCAGAGGGAAAGTGATGACAAGGCCAGCTGGCAGCAAGCACTCATTGCAGTTTAACCCAGGTGGCCACAGTGCTTAATTGACAACTCAGCCAGCAAAATGCATTACTGGTGGTGAGGACTTCTAATTTTCATTTTTGCCTGCATAGTCAGTTCTGGAATTCAGCTAATTGTCTGGTTAATGTACTGTCTTCTGCTCTGTGGTAAGACCCTTTGCCAAAAGTGAGTTAACATGAAGAAGAGGAATTGTGGGGTGCCAAAGCTTTTGGCTCCTTGTATGAAAACTGTGACAAGCAGACATTAGCTGAAGCTGGATGCAGCTCCCTCTCTGCTGAACAGCAAATTAGGCCATGAGTCTAAAGGAGCATGTGGGGAAGCATCCTTCTCAAAGGGGTACACGCCTCAGAGATTTTTCCTTCAGTGTTCATGCAGATACACAGGCTTCCTTTTCCAGACTACTAGCAAATGTCTTCTGATAGCTGGAAGAAATGTGAGTCAGTAGTTGGTGGAATTTTTTTTACTTCGTTTGCTATTCTCTTCTGCAAAATCCAGAAACTACAGTTTTGAAAGTAGATGAAAAATTCAAAGGGAAACTGAAGTTATGTGTTTTACCTTCCTTCAGATTTTTCTCTGCTACAAAAAAAATTTACAAACAGAAAAGTGGTTCTTGCACAGAGATAAAATCTTACTCTTTGGCCTTCTTGAACTGCAGTAAGAGGTTGTTTAGATAAACTGATTGACGGGGCGAATTCTGCATTCAGTGTTTCTGGCCTTTATCTTGTGACTGCTCCAATGCGGGTTGATCTGAGGACCCTCAGGGATTCCCGTTGTGAAAAGTCCTCCCTTCCAAATGTCTTCAGAAGGGGACCATCATTGCTTTTTAAAATAAAACAGAAGCAGCTCCGCAAAGAACTCATCATTTTTGCCTTGAAATTACAATAAACAGCCTTGCTACACTAAGAGAAAGAAAATGCATTTTTAAAAACTTCTCTTAAGACACTTGCAGTACTTCCAAAATGGTTGTAATGAGCAAATATTCCAACATGTTTCTAAACCTGAAAATCATGCTGGGTAATGGGAGATGGAGAATCCATTGTCTGAAATAGGATGCTGTAGGTATTTCATCCTTAGAAACTTGGTCATAATTCTCTGCACAAGAACTTTCTCAAATGGGCAGGCATATGAGAAAAAGATAGAATGGGTAGGAGAAGAAATTGCATGTTGACAGTAGATGTAGATTATTCGATAAAAGAGAGGACAGAATCGGTCTGAAGAACAAAATTAACATTTTCTTCTCACTGGATCCTCTCCTTTTTACCAGAAAGCCAGTGCAAGCCTTTGTGCTATGTCTGCCTGATGTTGCCATGTACACAGAGACTAACTTCATTCATAGACAGCTGAATCCTCAGAGGAAAGTTTTAAAGCAATGATGTCTAGACCACTGATCTGACTCATGAATGCACAGCCTACAACCAATTCCACCCTGTCTTTTTGGGTCTGCAAACTGCCTGAAGCTATAGCTCAAAAAGGCACATGTGTCTGTGTGTGCTTCGTTTGAGATTTGTTGTACAACTGTTGATTTTGTAATCAACATTTACGTGCTTTTACCAATCATTTTAGATGGTGGGAGATGGTTAATGGAGGCTACAAGGAGCAGAAAGATAAAAAGGGCAAGAAGCTTCAAGTGAATCAAAAGGGAAGGTGGAGAAGTGGAGTAACAGAGAAGGGGAGGAAGACTTTAGGAGCAGTCATGGAGGTAAACTTCCTGTGGTACTCAGTTAAATATAATTGATTTAAAAAAAAATTTTAAATTACCATGTTGACAGAAAGACTTCTGGCCTAGACTATTCCCTGGCATTAAAAAAGAGTAAATCCTTCAGAAAATACTTGATGAAAACATAATTGTCAGTGAAGTCCTTAACAGGACAATCAGCAAGCTAGCAGTCCTGCAAAGGAGTAGTAGGACTGAGCTAAGCATTTGGGCTTACATCAGAGCACGATGTGGCTTCTGCCATAGCTGGAGAGAAAAGGAATGAGCTCATGAAGACAGTGTGCATTTGCATACAAGGGAAACCAAGCCACCAAACTGACTGGTGGAACAGCCAGGTCATACTCCCAAGGGAGCAGCAGCTTAACCAACAGATGTTTGCTCAAATAGCAAACATGCGGAATCTTCCGGTGATGGATTTATTCAAATCCAGGTGGCCAGGAGCCAGGAATATGAAAAAGAAGCAGGTTAAAATTATATTTATAGCTCTTTACTGGCCCAGCAGATTACACTTTTCATGAATGAGAGAGACATCAGTTAACAAGTTCTACAAGGCCCTGATTTTTTGAGGTCTTAGAGTGGCAGGACCCAATTCATTCAAACACGGAAAAAAGAAAATTAGCTGACTAGGATGTTGCAAAATTCTTCCCTCAGAAATGCCCTTACTGCTGCTCTTGACTCAGTTGGGGTTCATGGCATGTGTGTGAGCATAGGAAATGTCCCAGCTCATACCAGATATTTCTCCAGGGTTTTTTTTTTTTTCCCTTAAAATAAATCTCTCGTACATTCCACATGATTTCCTTTGTCAGGTATCTTGGACTTTCTAGACTTCCATAGATAACCATTGTAGTGCTTAGGGAATTCAAATGCTTCAAATGTTTTCAGATGACATAAATGTAGTTCCCCTATCACATGTGTATGA
The DNA here is from genome assembly GCF_029207755.1 of Chamaea fasciata. Lineage (NCBI taxonomy): Eukaryota > Metazoa > Chordata > Aves > Passeriformes > Sylviidae > Chamaea > Chamaea fasciata. The sequence continues at coordinate 84,030,996 of NW_027094086.1, forward strand.
ACAAGAATAGTGGTTGGTATCTCACTGAGCTTTCTTATAAACTGTTGTCTTCTTTATGTTGAGGTGGTACTTTAGGACCTGTATCCCAGTCCAGGATCTTAAATGTCTGGGCACGGTATGTATACAACAGCAGGATAGTCTCTTCTCGGATTAGATCTAAGAGACAACAGATGAAGACAACCATCAACTGCACCTACACTGCTCAAATAGAAAAAGACTAAATAAATCTCATTTTCAGTTTGAAGTTCCGCAATGCAAATTTACAAGCAATAAAAATCTTCTGAGAAAGACTTCCATTTTTTCTACCAGAAAGTTGGTTTGTCTTCACTTACAGAGTATAGAAAAATGGCCACTGGTGGAATGTTCAGAGAGTTTTAATGGTGGCCTTCAGAGTCAGGCAAAAGCCATATTTTGCAGAGCAAACCAGCTTCTCCTTTTCAGACAGACCAGTTGCAGCACTGAGTTAACTTGTGTCTTTCATCCATTTGATCTATCTCTCTGTTGTCTCTTGGCTGAGATTGCAAGGTCCCAGAGGAAGAAGCTGCGTTTTCAGTTGTGTGTTTGCACAGTGCTAAAAGCAGATTGGGATTCCTTTGTGTTAGGGACTACATAAATACGTAGGAAGAGAGTAGGCTCTGCCCCAAAGGACTGTCAATCTTTTATAGACAGGCCAGATAAAGGATGAAAGACAGAATGGTTGGAGAGGTACCAAAGGTCAAATCATGGCAGAGCTACACATAGAACAAAGTCTCCTGGCATTTCATCCTGTTGTTCTGCCGCTGGACTATCCTGCTGCTGCAACTGCACTGGCAACATGTTTACCGGGTCTTATTGTTAATTTGTCTTTTTTTTTTTTTTTTCAGATTGAATAATTTGGCTTCATAAAATCTATAGCTTCTCCCTAAAAACTTTATCTTGTTTTATTCTCATTACAGCTGTAATGATCTAAGTTGGTGAGTTATTTTGAATGAGGTTGTCAAAATATCTTCCAGTTTTCCACCATGGTTTTTGTCCAAAAGTTGCCACATTTCATAGTGGAGAGATGCTTTCTAGGTACTGTCCAAGCAGTGAAATACATATATCAAGATGTTCAGGTTCACATTTATTGAATAGCACTGAGGCCATAGAAAATTTGAACAGAAAAAGCCAATTTCAGCCCTAGCAAAGAAGGCTTTAGTATTGGACATGTAGAGAAGGAAGAACCTTTTCTTTTGAAAGTGTCTCTGAAAAGCATAGGAGACGATAGAGTTGCTACTCTGGGAAGTTTTGCATTTCAGTAATTCAGTTTAATATCCAGTGAGAAGAAAATACACAAGCCTCAGTGCTTGGCTTGATGTGGGTGCCTCGATGTTACGGTGAGACCCTATTGCTGTTGAGCCTTACAGACATGTCCCCTATGGATGCCCCTCCTGACTTTGACCTCTGTTCATGTGTGAGAAAATGAGCACAGGCTCAGGATTTCATCCAGGATGCTGAGGCAGTTCTAGCCCGTGAAAAGCACCCAGACTGCAAGAATTGCAGTGCAGTATTCTCTGGATATTTTTGTCACTCAGGGAGACTGAGATGTGCACTGAAAGAAAAGCTTCTCTGCCTGATTTCCAAATGCTAAAAGGAAATACTGTGATGGGTCCTGTGAGTCTGTGTTGGGAAGTTTCAAAGTATTTTTTCATATGTTGATTAAGTATGTAAATGCATAATAATAAAATCATTGTTATGTGTGTCTTTTAAAAAGATTATGTCTTATATTTAAAAAGAAACAAGAAACTTCTTTAATTTTCTGGGAACGTTGTCCAGTGCAACAACTATCTTCCCTATGGACCAGTAAAATTATTGTAGAGCTGCCAAAACTCATCTTGAAAAGTAAATAGAAAATTCTGCAGTTTTGTCTTATAGAAGTGAGATGGCTTTTGCACAGAGCTTCTCCAAGTTTAATTAATCTTACTTTGAACATTAAAGTTACTTGAAGTGGGTTGGATTTTAAGACTTCTGTATACTACCAGGCACAGCTAACTTACCTGTCTTCAGCAGAGAGGTCTATTGGTGTTTTTTCCATCAGTACAAACCTCTTTGCTGTGGTTAATCCTTATCCGTCTGTCTTTATGATTTCAGTATTGTTTCATATAGTCCTACACATTGCCCAAACTCTTAATTTACACATTCGGTTTGGCTGAGCCCCTTTCACCCTGCCTACAGATTTATCCCATGTCATCTCCTCATAGAAATTTATAACCTCTATAAAATGTCATGTAGAGTTGCTTTTTATATGTTTCTGAGTAATGGTTAGAGAGAATTGCATAGGGAATCAAAAATCTAATGAGCTGTACATTATTTTACTATTTATAACCAGAGAGCAATCACTGACAATATTTGGCAATTTTACAGCTAAGAGCCTGGACTATTGTGCTTTTGAATGTAATTTATTAAGCAAATAAAACTCTTATTGGTAGTGGGCCCTGTTAAACCTGTGGCACCACATGAGTTCCAGGCACATACAGCTGTGGAAGTTTCGTAGTACCTGCATACATCTTGCATGTCTGGACACTAATATTTTACACTTACTTCATAGTTTTATTTATTCAATTGCTTTTATGCGCTCGACTGAGCTGTTACCAGTCATTTATAGTAGAAATGTTGGGTGGGGAAGGGGGGGGGGGGGGGGCAGGTTGAGAAATAAAATGCATTTATTCTGGGAAGATTTAAATCCTGATTTTATGAGGCATGGTTTTTAGTAGGTCTACACAGTGTAGAAAATGGCCAAAATATTAATGGCTTACATGAGCATAAAAAAAAATTCCCTTGGAATATAACATTGAGAGGAAAAAAAAATTACTAGTGCAAAATCATCCTGAGATAAGCACAAATGAATTCAGCACTGTTCCTGAACTGATTGTGGAAGTTTAATTCCTTTCTCACCTTGACTAGGTTCTCATAATGGAGTAATTTGACTCACTAGAAGGAAGTCTTGCAACACTATAGGGAATTAATATAATCTCATTTCATGAGCTCATAGCTGTATGTATAGGTAAATAAATTTGGCTTAATTTCTTTCACAGTGATTTGCATCTAGCAGGAAAAACTTTTCTGTTGTTTTTTTTTTGTTTGTTTTTTTATAATGCCTAAATGATTGTGGTTCTTTTTGCCCTCATGGCTCATATGGATATAAATCAGGATTATTTCCCCTTCAATTAGTGAGATTATACCAATATAACACAAGCATAACCAAAGCCCCCCTGCATCATCTATGTTAAAGAGGAGTAAGACCAAAAGCTGCTCGGTTATTCATGTGGCTAACACTTTGTCACTTGATTAGATCTTGCTATTTGCATAATGACTTTAAATGAATTAAAACAGCAAGGTGTTATGCTACTGGCATGAACATTTGCTTTGGGAAATAAAGGCAAGTATTAAAAACCTTATCTCCTCAACATCTATGTTAATTGATGGCAATTTAACAGAAGTGAGGAAACAAGAAGATAGTGGATATTGAAATGGTAAGGTAGGTGTTTGCATGTGTTAAAATGGATAGTTTGCATTGGTTTGTACTACTGACTTGTCTTTGTATGGATTGCTTTTCTGCTCTTTAGAGGCCAATTCTGTGTGTGTGAGAAATAGTAGAGGGACTAGAAGATGTCTTAGTATTTCTATGGGTTCTTTTTGTGGGTGGGTTTTTGGGGGGGTTTTTTTGGTCACCCATAGTCGCAGGTTGTTTCGTTGCTTCTCCACATTCTGCGGCCAGATATTGGAACATCTCCTGTTGTCCCGGCTGGTGTTATTACTTTAAGCACTAATTTCCTCAAGACACATTTCTGGCCAGAAGTGTTGCAGGCTCTGGGAGCACAGCTTGTTGAATCATACAATCAAAGAATCATGAAATCGTGGCATGCATTAGGTGAGAACGGACTTTAAAGATCCTCTAGTTCCAACTCTGCTTCCAAGGGTAGGGAACCTTCCACTAGACCAGGTTGCTCAGAGCCCCATCCAGCCTGCCTTCCGCAGGTTTGGGGATAGGGCACCATACCTATCCATATGTGTCTTAGGAAACAAGCAGCACTCACAATGTGTCTCCTTGCTGCCATCAAATCTGGTGTGTCCTGTCACATAGCATTGGTTTGAAGTGCCATTCTGCCTTGTCCCATGGCAGATTTATCTTTTAAAATAATCTCTCCACACCCCCATCCTTTTTTTTTTTTCTTTTTTTTTTTTTTCTTTTTTTTTTTTTTTTTTTTCTCCAGAGACAAAAAGGAAGGCATGCCTTAGGCTGATTCAGAAGGCACCACTGGGTTGAAAAGTCTGTGAGAATGAGCAAACCTTCTTCCTGCATTAGTATTAACCAGGATATCCTGTTCCTTGATCATCGCCTCAAGGATGAGGGAATTCTTATATACAGTATACCTTGGTTTGTGGCTGAGAAAAGAAGAGACTTCATCCATTTTAGGAATCTTGAAGGGGGGTGGCCGTGGCAGGGGGGAGGAAAAGTTAATAGGAAACAGATTTAGGAAAATATTGTTTCTATTCTTCTGGGTGAATAAATCAGTGACTGAAACAGCTTGATAGCTGTAACCATAACCTACTACTCTGCACAGAAATAAATATTCCCTTTAGGTCACTATCTACATACCGTATCATATCTGTGCGCTTGGCAACAAGTTCCTGCCATGTGCAGTAAACACTTGTGAGAGAGCAGACGGGGGAAGGTAGAGCTGGGGTTTTTAACCAAAAATTATTGGAAAAATATCATTCCTGGATATTAGTAACACATCACTTAGATTTCACTACACCGTGTTTATGGCCTGTGTGCATGAGTTATAATTTGATTGCCTATGCAAACATACAATTAAACCATACCTGAAAGATCAGGTAGCTGTGGTCTCCTCAATAACATAAGCAATTTCACACTGGACCATTTCTGTTCTTAGTTGCATTTGTTTCTGAATAGTTGCACCAGTATAAACAGCAGGAGAAAACAGCTGATGCAACATCCTCTGCATTGCTACCTTGAATTAAGTTTGGTTTTCTACACACAATGTCATTCTCACATCTTGGAGAAAAACCTTCAAGTTCATTTAAAAACAAAGCTGGCAAAGATCTGTAGATTTTTTTTTAATTTAAATTACTAGTTCCTGTTTATTTTCAATATTGCCCTGTAAACCAACATATCTCTGCTTCGCATTTCACACCTCACAACATGCTCCATTAACGTCTTCCCCTGCCTCTCCAAGCCCGTGTTCCTGAGGTGCCACAGCAAATGGAGCACTGAACAACTCTGTTAACTCCGCATTTTCATTCAGATTTACTGACGAAAGCTTTGTGTTACAGAGGGGGAGTGTTGGCCATCGCCTTTACAGAGTTTCTCTGATTATTGAACTAGGACCTCTAGGGTCCAGTAAAGTTTTGCACTGTTAGTTAATAATAAAGTAACTGAACTACTCCTTTTCTATTTTTTTTTTTCTTTTGACTTCTTTCGTACCTTCTGGCTTTTCTAAAGGGAGCCCCCACCTACTGCAGTAAATTGTAGCTGTAGCCTTGATAATACAGTACTTTGACAATAAAGTCTCAAGGGGTGCTTACTGAAAGAGATTAAACTGTAATTAAACTGCCCTATGAGTAAGAAGGAAAAGGGAAAAAAAAAGATTTGTGGTTTTCATAAAGCAGAAAAAAAATACATTCACTAGTGTTTACAGCTCAGAGACTTTTTTTTCCCCTCCATCTTGACTACAAAACAATCTTATTTTTTAGCTGGACAGGGTTTTGCAGTAGTGCCATATCAATCCCGCAAGCCAGTTCTTTGAAATAATTGCACTGAGTTAGTCCCCAGTCAGCACTAACTAACTGAAAAGCAGGAAAGAAACATTTAACACACATGCATAGAAGTGGATGAAATTTACCATAAAAGTATGAATTTATGTAAGCAGTCTGCAGTTCTATGTGTAAATGTGTGTATATCTATAAATACATGTATATGTGTGTGTATATATATATATTAAATGGGACCTTAATTGAACATGCAGCTATATAATATCCTTTTGTTTAGGTTCAAAATTTTGTTGGTGGTGTTGGTGCTTTTTTTTTTTTTTTTTTTTTTGTGAACCCCTCCACTTATCAGCTATTAAATGTTGTGGCTTTCCTGCTATCAGTCTCTGATCAGCACAGTTAGTGCATTTTACCTTCCAAGGAAGTGCACTTTGAGCCAGCTGGAGCACGAAAAATGTAGGAGCTGGAGAAAGTCATAATTGAAACAGGCGACTGCTCCAGTACAGACAGGAAATAAAAGGAAGACGGGGCCCTTCAATGTATTAAATTAGATGTTTCAAATTCAGACAGTATCAGGAAAAAGAAGACTTATGTTAGAAAAAAAAAGGTAACAGTAAGTTCATTCAGCTGAACACTCAGCCCTCCCTCCTTCCCCCCTTAACATGTGTTTTTGCTGGAATCTTACTCTGATGCACTGAAGGGTAGAAACTACACAGGCCCCTCTGGTTGCCAAACAGCAGAGTAGCAGGTCTTGTACTGTTATACTACCCATATTTTCTCTCCCTTCAGACAGTCATTGGGTATTCTCTTCCTGTAAATTAAGCATGAAATTATGTTGGGCTGAGGAAACAAGATTTCAGCTGCTCAGTAGTTAGAAAGAAAAGTATGTTGTGCCTATAGGAAAAACATAAATTGTTTGCATTTCCTGCATGCTAGTTTGAGATATTTCACATCTCTATACATAGTGTGTGCTTGTGTACATAAATTATGTGTACATTTCCATGCAAACTAGTTTCTTCTTGCCATACAGCCATCACCTAGTGTTGCTGATTTGCACGGTTTTATCATGCTTCAGGTTTTCTCCTTAGTCACATGTATAATGCCTGATGACAAAGTATGAAGATTTTTATTAGTACAGAGTTTAAAATGATCCTACTGTTCATGAGTAGCTACATGTGAGCTCTTATGGATCATTCCAAGCAAGTGCCACTTAAAACCCTGTGTTATGCTACTCCATTGTGTACTCGGTGAATCTGCAGCATGCATTTTATCTTTTGGTTTTGGTTTTGCTTTTTTTTGCTTTACAACTTAATAGCAAAGTCGAAGATCTAATATTTGTATTCTTTCATCTTTGCCTCTAAAATGACCTCAGGGAAATTACTTAATATTAGAGTTGGTGAAGGTTTTTGTAAATTCAAAATATAATTTTCATTTTGATGAAAAGCATTTTTCAGTTAGTTATTGAAAATATAATTTTTTTTTCCCCAGTCACTGAAATGTCTATATTTTGAATTAAGAATCACAGCACACACAGAGATAGGCCAGAATCTATAAAAGTCTGACCTATTGGATACAACTTGATGTACCCCTTGAAACCTGCAAAACTTGGCACTTTAGGAATAAAGAAGTCTTCGGCTCAGAACAATTAGAGTTTACAAAGTGTATAAATTACAGCAGGAATGCCTCTAATCACTCATTTACCTTCTAAAATGCCTCAAGGGTTTTGGATTAGAAGAGACCCATTACAAAGATTACGATGAAAAACCTTAGAAGGAAATGAATATAGGGGAGAGTATTTTTTTCTGTTGGTAATTTTTTTCACATCATAAGAAAAGGTTTTGAAAAGCATATGGTATGTAAACAAGAAAGCCGTTCATTGGGACAACAGGAGCTTTCAAAAGTGAAACTGTCACATGGAAACCTGGTAAGGAAGCTGGAGGGGTAAAAAATAGATGAATTGTGAAATGAAAAAAAATTCCTTAACTGTCTCAGGGTTCTTTGTATGTCTTGATTGTCTCAAAAATTCTAGAGGTGCTCAAAAGTAGAGCACTGATTTTACATACTGTCTTCATTTGATCTGCTTAGGTTGTCCTCTCCCTTTTAAAAACAAGGTAATGACCTTGTTTCTGACTTTTGCCATCTTACATGCATGCTACCCTTATGATATGCACACAGGGGCTAATTAGGTCCTACAATAATCAGATGACTAGGAGGTAAAGCTTGGTAGAATGATGTTTTGCATCCTTCTGTCTGATCAGTGGAGGAGGTGTTGCAACTCTTTTGACTAGAGGAGGTTATTTGAAATGAGGGATCAGCTGGTTAAGCAAAGGTAGGTGTATATGCAGTGTGCAAAATTCTGAGATTGTTTTTTGGATTCCTGGAGTACTGTCATTCTTTCTCAATTTCTTTGTAAGCTTTTCCATTTATTTAAAGACAGCACTGGAGCACCATTTTAGTGAAGGAATCTCTCATTGCAACTGCCTTTGTATTTTGTGCAAAAGGCATCGAGCAGGAATCAGGTGAGTAGCACAAAGGAATGCAACCTAGATAGAACTAGAAGTTGCCTCTTGGGCTTAGAAGTTCTGGAAAGTTGCCCAGGCACGAAGAAAAACAGAACATTTGGTTGAATTCTTCCTGTTGAACCATGGGGAAAAAAATTACTCAAAGTTAGGTTCTTCTTGGTGAAATCTGTGGGCTGCAAGGGGTTTGAGGGGTGATTTTCTTCAGTAGTTTCAGGTATTTGGTTGTGGATTTGGTCAGGTTTTTTCCTATTTATGAAATAGATGGGAGGTGGAAAAAAGTGTATATTTTCTTTCTGCAGCTCAGTTTTATGTAGGTGTGACTCAGTAAACAGGCATGCTTGTAAAATTACAAAATGCAAGAGACTTCTGTGTTACATGACTTCATATCTGGCAAACCCGTTTTTCATCTTGAAAGTGATGGACATCACACCAACTTGCTTTTGCTGTTAAAATTAAACATCAGAAAGCATCCCTAAAATTTGGCTTGAAAACATGTGACTGTGTTAAAAGAAGTATTTTTAAAGTAAGCAATTCAGAAAATATCTCCAGTGATTCAGCTCACATCTGACTCTTTGCAGGAAAAAATGTATTTTGTTGTGCTAGGGCAAAGTGTGTTCTGGGAAATTACTAGTGCAAAAATCTGTGTATGAATGACATGTGTTTTCTTTATATTCTGAGCAAAATGGTACTGTGGAGTGAGACCTGTGCTTATGCAGTGTGAAATGCAGAGGTCATACTCAGTTCTCCACCTGGCCACAGGCATCTGTGCTTCTCCAGGCCCCAGCTTGGGTCTCTGAAAAGGGAGTGCTCCATTTTAATGGCAGCCTTCTCAAAAATGTCCCAACAAAGCCAAGCCAAGGCTGGGATTTCCAAAGACTTAGGGAATTTGCTTTGTGTGGGAGGAACTAAGCTTTGAGGAAACAAAATGTGCCTCTCAGGCAGCATGGGTCTCAGGCACAAAGTATTTCCTTGAAGAGGCAGACCTTCAATAGCTATGGCCACAAAAGACCTGTGTAGGTGTGAGAGCGAGGAATCAATACAACTTCTTCACCTTAGGTTTTTTAATTGTGCTGTGGGATAGTGGCATTTAGGTACTCTGCCAAACAGACCATTTGCATGTGTAGTTGCAATGTACACTGAGGCTGGGGCAGTTTTCAAGTCACACTTTCAGTGGTAGGTCTGGACTTGAATTTGGAACTACCTCCAAACCGGGGTGATGTGGCACTCCAGGAGTGAGAAGCTGGTGGGGCAGCATAGGAAATGCAAGCAAACCAGTGTGTTCAAAGCAATGCTGGGTTGCTGTTTCCATCTGGGACTCGAGATTGCTCATTTGGAGAAATCCTCAGTCTCATCACTTACTGACAGATGAGAGGTGTGACCTTCTGTGTTGTTGACAGATGCCTGACTGCAGGGGAATGATAAGACCTTGTAATCAACGTTAGTGCTTTGATGAGATGTGCAGCCCCAGTCCACCAAGAAGAAAAGGGTCTGAGTATAGCTCCCCAAGCTGCTCTGCTCAAGGAATTGGAGGGTTTGCTACATTCTCTCTCTGTCCAATATTCCTGCATTACCTTTGAAAAAAAGCTGGGAGAGAAAGTTAGGTTCAGTCTGGTTACAGTGTTAGCTTGCTTAAAAGATTAATCTTATGAGGGTGTTCTTGAGAACAAGCTTCCCCCCCCCCCCATTGTTTTGATTTAATTCAAATTCAGGATTCTAAACTTTAAAAAAATAGCAAAAAATGGTTCTTTCTTTTCTCTCAGGGGGTAAGGCAGGTTTGTGCCTCATGGGCTTACGTCACTTTGAATAATATACTCCTGCCATAGTCAGCATAAATGGTTTCTGCCTGATTAACAGAAACCAGAATTTGGGCCCACAGCTTGCACAAACATTTGTGCAATTTTTTAATAGTTTCTTATTCGCCTACAGCGGAAGAATGAATCAAGAATTAATTAGCACATCAGAAGATTCTCACCTCAGCTTCCTGTCTTTCCTTTGTATTTCATTATTTCCCCACCTTTCAAACTGGTGTTCCTAGGCATGTAACAATATGCAGCTGCAGAGGCTGATAGGAAATATTCCTGCATTTTCTTTTCCTGTCTTGCACTTTATGTTCGACTTGTGGATTTGGTGCCAAACTGCCAGCAGTTGCCTGGCTTTGGAAAGAAACAGCAACCACGTATTTTTCTTGTGGCTTTTACCTGAAGTCATCATTTCAGCTAAGTCTGCAAAAAGATACATAGATCTCTGCAGATGTTTTGGCAAACTTGGCTTGAATTTCATATTTTTAATGAAGCTGAAATCTGTAGGATACTTGGGAGTTCACTGCAAAAGTTTCTCACAGCTCCGTGGGCATATTGGCTGCAGCAGATGCCAGCTGGATTGCCTGTTCTCTAGCCTCCTTTTCACAGGCACTTACAAAGCTAGTTTGGGGAGATGTTCAACAGCACGTACAGGAGCCATGTGCTGGTGGTAGTCAGTGAAAACGAGACACCTGCTCATCCCTTTACTTTAGAAAACTTCCCTCATAAATTTTGAGTCATGGTGAAGTCTTGCAAGGAAGAGCTATTAAATTGAGTGAGCTTGGATGAAAAAAAAAGCAAGAAGCACCCCTGACTGGTTAGAGTGAAAACATGTTCTCTTGTCTGAGCTTGCTGACACAAGGAAAAACTGTTTGTGGAAAACACCAGTCTTGGATATAGAGTGCATTACCAGAATATACCCACGGCGTTTCAGCTGCTCTGTGGTAAATGTCTCCATGTAGGGGTTTTTTATTGTGATAACTGCAACACGGTGTTTTCTGTGTGGTTTTGTGCATGTGCTGTTGCCAGGGTGCCGCTGGCAGGTCACAGAGCCATGCCCTTTTTTCTGCTGGGGTGATTTGTTCCAGCATCTGTGTCCCCATATATTAAGAGAGTTGCCAGTCTGAGTGCATGCTCTCTCAGGTCTCTTGTGCACATCTGTGGTTGGTTGTGTGCTTCAAGAAACATGTTCACTGGTAGCTGAATTCAGTTGGGTGCCTTCTCTTGTAGCATCTGATCTTCTGGTGCCAATTTCTTCTTAATTAGCACACCAACTCTGCCTGAGGGGAACAGCATTCCTAGAGTTGCTGCTCTCTTTTTTGTTATTTGTTTTCTGTGACTTGTAAATAGCAATTTTTGAGTGCTCACAATCTGATGACTTTTTGTAAAATATCAGGTTTTATTTCTGCAGCTGTACTTGGAGTTGTGTTTGGCCTTCCATGCTTTATATTCTTCTGTTGGTCTTCCCCACGTATCTGAGAGGTCCCCTTTTTTCTCTCTTCTGGCCGTAACATGCCCTCTGATATCAATTTTGCTGTCTTAAACCTGACTGTGTTCATTTAAGGCACAGTTGCATTTCAGCAACTTTGTGTGGTCCCAAATCCTTCATTACATATTCTTGTGTACAAACCCTTCCTGGGATGAAAATTCTCATTTTATTTCAATGCATTGGGCAATTAATATCAACAGTTGATCTGAAAAATGAGGAGGAGAAGAGGGTCTGTGGCAGACTCTGCTTTCTTAAGGGTAAAGGAAGTAAAAGGCACTAAGGAGCTGCACGCTGGTGCCAAATGATTTGATAACCTTGTCAAAGTTAATTTTCTTTTTATAGCTATTTCCTAGTTGAAGCAAGACATCTTATTTAAAAATATATATTTTTTTAAAGCTATCTAAAGGAATAGAGTTCTTCCCTACTTAAAATTATTATTCCTCTGCTCCTGAGCTAGAATGATTCTTCAGTATCTGGTTACAGTCTGCTTCAACTCAGCAGTGCTTAAATCAAAGTGATATTTAGATTGTATGAGCCAGCGTCTCCTTTCAGGCCAATAAACATCTAAAGTAACCACAGATTTACACCTAGGTAAACCTATGACTTCTAGGGGGCTGTTTTAGACTTGCACCACTCTAAGTGCGAAAAGAATGTGGCAATAAATGATGACAATAAAAATGCTTTATTAAGCTGTTGTGAGTGCACTAAAGTCATAATAAGCACTTCTATTTACATTAGCATCCATTAAAATGTAGCACATGCATTAACTAATAAAAAATAAAGTTTATTGTGGATGCCAGGGTATGACACCGTTGAACTCTTGAATTTTATCAGCTCTGTGAAGCAGGTCCCATTTAACAGAGCTCTGCCTCTCATGTTTTGGTAGTAAGCAGGAACTAACAAGTTATCTCTCCTATTTTCCTGCTCTAAGACAAACTAAGAATGTTCAGTGTGTGCAAAGGCCACGATAGCAAGACCCACAGCCTTACACTAGCACAGGAGAGACCACGGACAGTGCCTGTCACAGTCACATAAGTCAGTCTTTTAATTTCTCATCCTCTTTATTTGTTATGGCCTGAACACACTGTCAGTGCTTGAACAATCATGATGAAACTACGTGAATGAGTAAGGTGATTGGGATTTGGAATTTATATGTGTTGTCCTGGATGGTTTGAGTTCAGACATGCAGTACCAAACCTCAATGCACTCTTTTGTTTCTAGTATATGAATTTTACCAAAGTTCTCACTTAGTATAATCACCATTTTATATCGTTGCACAGTAATAACTGTCTAATATACTGTAAATTATTGTAAGTTTCTTCCTCTAATTTGTTCATTGAGAGGAAACAGTCCATTTTTATGGTAGAGAAATGAAGCAGCATTTCTCAGAAAGCAAAGCGTGAAGATGACCATCTTATTATTTGAAAAGAGGAAACATCAAAAGATGTGGAGCCGTTTGTATAATCACCCCAAACTACTGTGGTCACCCTTTCAGCAAGCCTCCTTCAGTTTTCCCACCCGTTCTCTGCATGACTCTGCACCAGGTCACTGCATGGTCTGCAGTTGCTCACTGTGCAGACCCTGGAGAAAAATGCAAAAAAGCATTGTGCCTACCAAAAATGTCCCATGCTCATGTTCAGAAATGCTGAGAGCATTGAGTGGAGGCTGCACCTGAGTGAGAACTCTGTTCCCTGGCTGCTGACTCCAGCGGCAGAAGGACTGCAGCTGGAGCTTAACTCAGGTTGCAGCAGAGAAATACGAATTTGGAACAGCATCTGGGGTCCATTCTATTCTATTCTGTTCTGTTTTGTTTTGTTTTGTTTATTTTTCTTTATTTTATCTTATCTACTTTGTATTTTATTTTAGTTTGTCTTATTATTTTTATTTTATTTTATCTTATCTACTTTGTATTTTATTTTATTTTATTTTATTTTATTTTATTTTATTTTATTTTATTTTATTTTATTTTATTTTATTTTATTTTATTTCTACAAATAGCTGGGACGTGTGTTTTGGATGGTTTAGTTCATGCCTGCATGTTTGGTGTGCTTCATTTAGCTGGCTACAGATGAATCTCCAGGTCTGGGTTTCTTTGTGACCTTATGGCCACTGGTCAGGGGTTGGCCACTGGTCAGGGGTGCCTTGCTCACCTTCCCAGGCTGTCACAGTCTTTCTTGACAAGTTGCACTTCCATTGTTTTAAAAAGCCTGCCGTTAGTACGTAAGGGTTTTTTTAAACACTAAAGCTGTAATGATTTCAAAGTTCTTTCTTTTTAAAGAGTGAATTTCACACAGTGGACATTATTAAACATAGTTTCAGCTTGTGTTACAGATACTTCATGTAGGTCTCCAGAGGAAGACTTATAGACTGTGTGAGAAATAATTAAGTTTTCCTTTAAAAGGAACATTGCAAAGATATTAAAAATGTTAAAGCGAAAAAACACTACATAGCACTTTCATATACAGCACTCTCTGTATATTGTTAGGAGTAAACTGAAATATGGCATTTACTTTATACCTTTACTTTGTTCTGAAAGAAGCATCCACTAATAGTAAATATTTAATTTCAAATTTTTTTCACAACTTAAATATTTTATAGAATAATTTTTCTGTCATCAGAATTGTCATTTTTTAAAAACAATTTTCATGCGGAAAATGTAACTAAAACTACATTACTACTTTTATCTTCCAAAACCTCCACTATATAACAGGAAGTATCTCTTTATTTTCCCAGTTGTAAATATTTTATTTCCAACTATCAAAGAGTACAAAAACTAAACATAGAAGAGGGAAAACAGACCACTGAAGAGACAAAAAAAAAAAAGTGCTTTTTTTTTTTTAGGGCAAAAAAGGTAGCAATGTTTTGCTAATCAATCAGCATCTGCATTGTTTCTTATTCCCATTCCTGTTTAGTTGCTGTGCCTATCAGTCACACAGTGTCAGAGCTGGACAGGAATATCCCATGTGGGTCTTCCAGTCCACCTCCTCCTCCTCCCTCCTCCTCCTTGCACAGGAAAATACTTGTTTGGATGGCAGAACCTACCACTACTTGACACTGCCATAAGAGTTACAGAGCAGCACAGTCTGCCCAGAAAAAAAAAAAAAAAAAAAAAAAAAAAAAAAAAAAAAAAAAAAAAAGAATGAGGGAAGAAGCAAGAGGAGAAAAAGTCAGAAATTAAGAATAATCTTTTAATCTTATTGTTCTTTTTCCTGTGTGCATTTTCTTTCCTTTTTGCCCCCTCTCTTTGTTTTAAAAAAGTGCCATCACTGCATTAAAGCATTGAGAAAATTGCTGTGCAGTCAAGCCCCAGAATTATTACCATACCACATATAGGGTTACATAAAATGAGGTGGTTTTTTTCCTTAAATCCTAAGATTGTTGGTTCACACAGCTCACGCATTATAATCAAATGTGAATACAGGAAAACGGTCCATGGGATCAGCCCTCAGTACGACTGTAATTCCCAGTGAGGTGGGTGGAAGTCTGGATC
This sequence comes from Chamaea fasciata, assembly GCF_029207755.1. NCBI lineage: Eukaryota > Metazoa > Chordata > Aves > Passeriformes > Sylviidae > Chamaea > Chamaea fasciata. Next base: position 84,046,047 of record NW_027094086.1, read on the forward strand.
ATAGTGTGGCAGGAGAATAGAAGCCCCTCTGTTCTGAGATGGACTTATCACATGGTTAGCAGCTGGAATTTATGTGAAGTCTTATTAAATAAAACAGCAGTAACCAGTCACCTACTGCTGCAATATACTTGGAGGTACAGTACCTGAATATTTTCAGAAGCACTTGACCTTTCTCCTGCTTCTGCATCTCTTTATTTTCTTTAGCTTATACTTGACAGTTTTTGACCTTCTAGTAAACTTTTATTCTTGTTTTTATTACACCTTAGGATTGTGAAAATTTAAGGGTTTGAGTTATATGATGGCAGGTTTGTTAAAAGAAGATTAAGACATGCTCAGATAACTTCTTTCAAATGCAAAAACTTTTAATTTTAGCTTTTATTTTATTAAATTGATTTTTATGCATATAGATACTTATGTATGCACATACATATTTAAATATGAATGCACGTGTGTATCTCTTTTTTTTTCCATCTCAAGTTGGTGGGTAGAACATCTGGAATAGTTGTGTAGAACAGAAGTGTGAATGGAAACAATACTGTACTTACATAATAGCACAGGATATTTCATTAAAACAATTCCAGTATATTAAGAGTTGGCAAATTACAACGCTTATTGAACTGATCTCCATATGGGAGCACTTAGTCCTTTGAAATATTATATTATTTTTAATTGTGTCTCATTCAGTGGAAGGATTATAATTTTGAAGGCAGTGGGTCACAGCACACCAAGCCACTACACAGCCAACAGTGAAATCCCTGGATTATTGATGTATCCCCTGGTAATAGTGATTTTGATATTTTATAGAGTTTATTAGTCTTGTACAGGAGGTGCAAAGACCAGACTGTTTATCAAAGCAGAGACAAGAGCTGTACAGAGTGTCTGCCCTTGCCCTGAAGCAGAGCCTTTTGCTGCTGGACCTCCAAGGTCTTTTGAGATTAACTTCTCTAAAGGAAAGGGGTTTTTGGTTTGTTGAGGGTTTTTTTTGTTTTTGTGGGTTTTTGGTTGGGGTTTTTTGTTGGCTTTTTTGTTGTTGTTTTCTTTGTTGTTTTATTTTATTTTGCTTTGTTTTGTTTTCCTTGGTGGTGGTGGTGTTGCTTTTGTTTGTTTGTTTTTAAATTGAATGCCAATGAAACTAGAAACCATCTGCCCAACCCCTTCTTCATTGCTCTGTCAGAATTTCAACCCAGGATTTTTTTCTGAGACACCTTGCAGAGGTGCCAACCTTGGAGAGAGAGTTTGGCTTCTCAAAACCTGGAGACCGCTCCAGAACAATGCCTCAAACATAAGGGGATATAGGCTAGCTGGAAGGGAAAATTATAATTAAAGCTGCCTCAGATCATGGTATGAAAAAAAGACAGGCACACCAAACAGTTCGTGTAGCACAGAACTGATCTGTGAACAGGTTTCCAGTGGCAGCTGGAGCTGCTGAAGTTGAGACACTGCTGCTGCCTGGCTGCTGCCTGCTGTTCCTGCCAGACATGGGCAGGCACGGAGGGCAGCTCCTCTAGGGCAGGCTGACCACGTCAGCAGGTTTTCATGTGCAGGCAAATACAGAGCAGCTCAGAAAAGCTGTTTTGCCTGCCTCAAGAGTTCACTGAACTTGGTCACCGTGATGGAGTTGTCTGCAGGAGAGGGCGAGTTAGAGGTGAGTGAATGGAAAGTGATGAAAGAACAGAGTGGCACAAAACACTGTTTTCTCTCTCCTGGCTTCTGCTGGTTTTATCTTTGCACATTTTATTGAGTGGATGGATTAAAAGTCCATTGGAAGAATATGTCACACCTCAGTGAGAGGCTGGTTAAATTCCTAGACAGGATGCCCAGCCCATGGCCAGGATTTTCCCTGCAGGAGCCAGTTGACACACACATACTTTCAATCTGTCTCACTTTTGCTATAAATGGGCCAAGTTTCTCCCAGCTATGCCGAGGAAAGTTGAAGAAAGTCTCAGAAAGCAATTTGTGCTTTACTTTATGTTGTCGGGTTTCAAGGCAGTAGAGTTGGTAAAAGTGTATTGTTTGCAGCCTGGACTGGGCTCGCAGCAGGCAGCTCCGATAAGCTACACCTGCCCTGAAGAGAATGTTATCTAAACAGCAAGCAGCTTATTTCTCTGTAAATAAGGAAAGGTATTGATACAGACCTGTTGGAGTAAACTACTATTGTTAAAATAAATGGTTTTTACCCCTAGGGGAAAACTGAACATCCATTTTCTGGTATGGCACATTAAACTACATGTGAAGTATAAACTAGTATGTTGCTGCCTACCTTGCTCCCTCTGGGCATGCTGGTTTTAAAATGGTTTGTAGCATGGCTGGGGAACCTATCCCAACCATTTTCAACTTTCTTGTCCATTTTAGATAATTTCAGTGGAGCATTTACTAGGCCACATCTCAGATGTTACAATATCTTATTTATTATAGAAACCATTTAAAGATGCTGTTTTGAAAAAGATAGACAAAAACAGCCCTGATCTTTTCTCAGTGAAAACTTAAGCCTGTCCTTCAGAAGATTTTTCTATTGCTGTCACTTTGTTGCTAATTAATTTTTCCCTCTCCTGCACATTCTCAGAATTTGCATGGCACACCCCAGCAGAAGCAGGTCACCATTTTTTTTAATTCTGTGAATATTAACCTTATGGAGAACAGCAGGAAAGATGTCTTCTTTGTAATCTGTATATTAAAACTTTAAAGTTCTCAAGTGCTCACTATAACTGCTAATTAACACTTCGTGTAAGTCTCCCTTTAATCAGAGGGTTTGCCTATTGATGTTAATTTTAGTTCTTCCTCTGAAATGTGATGTTTCATGCTCCTTCTTTCTTCCTTTCCTAATCATCATAGCTCTTAAACTCATAAGATGTCACAAAACAACAGAAAATTCGGTTTTCCTTCTGCAGCACATCACGTTCAAGTTTATTCTCTTAGGCAAGAGAATAAGCATAGCAAGGCAAACCCTCCTTTCTAGGTCACACTTGTCCATCCTGCCTTCTGTGTTCCTCATTGATGCAAAGATCATAGAAAGCAGGCTGAGAAGGGGATGGAGAGATATGAGGTATGGAGTGCATCGTTTTAAGACTCAGAATGAGAAGGGAAATCTCTCATGTAAAACAAGCCTGGGGACAGTAGTGATGACAGATAGTAAGGTGCAGTGGCCAAGCTAAATTGGGATGCTGTTCCAGATGTCTCTCTTTATTAATATATCTGGGTTTTTTTATGATGATTTAGAGAGCTGTTGGGGTATATTTGCAGTGATGTTGACTGAGAATTCTCACGGTGGAATGCAGCCTGCAGTTGGTGTTTTGGTTTCACATAAGGGATGGGAGGGTGTCTGAGAATCATTTGAGTCAGTCACATATCTCTTCTCTGTCATTATTATCATGGTTTTGTAAGTAGTTTAGCGTAACAACAGCATCAAACTGTTCACAAAGAAAAAGACAAAAAGTGTAGAGTATTGGTAGCAATTCTAAAAACAGTCCGGATGCTGCTTCAGTCTTTTTTAATAAATGCAGCATGTTTTTGTTTAGGAATCTGCTTCTAAGTTTGTTTTTAATCACACAGACTGTGAAGCTTCAGTTATGTCTTCAATAACATTGATGCTGCTTGCAAAACTGTTGTTTCCACGAGAAAAATCATCAGTGACCAAAACTACAGGGAAAAAAAAAAGTTTTTCCATGATTTTTCACTTTTTTGTACATAATCTGGTCAGCTTTTAGCTTCTTTTTCTCGGTTCCTTCCAGTAACTTTGCTTTGGAGCTCAGGTTAATTACTGGAATGTCCTTTTTGACATCTCAACTTTAACATGGAAGGATGTTTCTGTTCACTGAAATGTAAATGAGACAACTTAATTAAGAAATGAGAAAAACAAAGAACCAAACAAAACATCCAAGCAAAGACCCCAAGCTCCCTTCACCATTACTATTACAATGAAGCCAAACAGCATCAAAATAATTATTGTGAAGGAATTTTCCCAGCCCACTACCAAAGAAAAAAAGCCCTTTTGCTTTTCTATCATTCTGCAAAGTCTTCTCTAAAAATACACTAATCAATTGTCTTTTGCAGCATACTCAGCAAACTCCAAAATTTGAGGCTACTTAAAGTTACATCCAGTGAGTAAAATTCTCATGAGTGAGCTTCATAATTTTTTCATCTTAAAGAGTAGATTTATCAATTTCTTTACTGACAAAGATCTGTTTGATTTTGATTTATTCCCATCTTTCAAGCAATGGAAGTTAGCTGAAGATGGGATAATATTAGGAATTTATTTCTGTTTTGCAGAAAGTCTGGTGTTTCTTCCTCCTGTTTTTTTCAGCGCTTGGTCTGGCTTAGTTACATTGGCTGTTACCAAAGATATGTTTGCTATCAACCTCTTCCAAAGTTACTCACTTGAGTTGTATCTTGTATACAATAGATCACATTCACCTTTCATCCTTAATTAAAGGACAGGTATTCTCCATTTGAAACACTCAAGTGTTCACTTGCTTCCTTAGCTGTCCATGCATTCTAGTTTGCTGTCACATCAGATTTTCTTTCATTTTCTCTGGAGGGCTTTTTCCTCTATTGAATCTCTTTAAAGACACCTTCAGGGTTTTTGATAACATGGATAACATGGAAAAGGTTTTTGATATTTGAACTAGACGAGATTTGCTCCTGTGAAAGGGAACTTGTGGCCATCTGTGGAGAAGCAGAGCCCATAGGTCCAAGCTTGCTCAGATTGATGAGATTTATGCTGTGCAAGCAGACTGACATTAGCCAGTGGCTCATTTGTAACATCTGTACCATGCAAAGGAGCTGTTGATCAAGGAATCAACATCACCCAAAATGCCAACAATCAGAGGCAGCTCCCGTGGCCCCAGATCCCTGTTAAAGAGGTCCTCAGCATAAGGAGTATCTCCCTTAAGCTAATCAGATAATAACTGAGAAATAAGAAGGCAGAATCTAACATTCCCAAAACAAAAAGAGGGGAATCAGGTATTAGCTCTGAGAGAACCATTGACATTTATGGTTTTGCAAGCTACCTGTACATCCTGCTTCTCCGGGGCAGTGGCCTTTTAGAACAGGTTAGGAGGTAGCCATGGCTATTTAAAAGGGAGCAGCACCAAATCAGAGCACTGCCAACTCTCTCCCACTTTGCAAAATCACTGCTGGTCTCTTTTGGGGCTGAGCTACTCGTCTCATCGTTGCAGGAAAGTTTGCTTTGCAATTTGTGGAGTTGGGCTAATGAATCAGCTGGCTTCACACCTCGTTCTGTAGTCATTCAGCAGCAGCATTTCTTTCAAGAGACAGATGTAATCGCAACTGTCACTTCCCAGTTTTACCTGGTGGATGTTACACAGTAGTCATGCAGAGCTGCTCTTGGAGACTTGATTATGTTGTAAAAGTAGCCACAGAACAAGAATCCCCTGTGGGACTTTTATAGAATGAAGCATAATGGTGCTTTCCACAGGGCTCTGTTCTGTTTTGCTGTAGTTATTAATTCCTGTAATTTCTGAGAATTCAGGCCCATGTTTAACAGTTAGCACAGCTTATGAAAATTTGAAATATCCAGCATGGTTCTTCACAAAGGAACAAGTTTTGTTTGTGGATTCTTTGTTAGGATACCCTAAGTAGCAACACGAGTGCCCAACACATAGGTAGGAAGGAAGAAGGGGCCCTGCCTTGAAATTTTGGGTCTTCATGAAATTTGTACTGTGTCTCTTTGCTAGATGCCTCTCAGAGTGCCAGCACCCAAGTGTGGGACAAAGAGACAACACAGAACTGGAAACGTCATGGGATTTATTTCGTTAACTGCACTTCTCTTTCTATAAGCTCAGCTTGTAGAGGTTTGGGTCTGTTTCAATTTTACTGCTACAAAGGCTTTTAAATAACAAAAGAACAGAGGTAGGAAATTCTCAAGGAAGATAAATAGCTTTGAGAGTAAAATGAGAGACATTTCTGAACTGTGGAACATTTGAGGGATATGGTCCCTGCAGAAGCTGAATGCAGTAGAATAGAAAATACATCATATTTGAAATAAGAGCTAGCTTATCCCCACAGTGGATGAGATTTCAATAATCTTTTAAGCCCTGAAGACTTCAATTAGTTTCAGAAATCTCTCATCACTGCCGGATGGACTTTTGTCATACAGGAAAATCATGAGGGGTTTGGCAGCTGAAGGAAAAGGGTGCCTTCTGTTTCTGTCAGCCTGCATGCAATGATTCATCTCGTCTGAGGGAAAGGAAAACCAAAGCAGTAGGGTTCTAGTCAGAAATTAGTCACTGTGAGACAGTGTTTGATCGGTGGCCCAGGGTTGGGATTTTTTTCTTTTGTTTTCTTACCCGAAGTCATGTGACTTACTCTCCATACTTGTTGTTCCTACTGGGGGTGTTTCTAGCAGGACACTTGGCTTGTTTTGAAGTGAATTAGTTTCAATTCTTTACCTTATAGTAAAGGGAGTTTCATTGTGGATTTGAAACTCCTGCTTGGCATCAAAATTAGTCTTCCTGCAGCTGATGGTATTGAAGTGGTAGTGATATTCCCATCAAATAAAATAGAGATGAGAATCAACTGCAAGTTCCTCTCATGATCTGGTCATTCATCTTTTCCCAGCTTACAGGATGAGTATAAATGAAATATAAGATTATGTTATGCCAGCTGGAGAGGTGGAGGGAGAAATTAATTTGTTACTACGTTATAGTAGTTATAGCTGGAGTTTTTTAAAAGATAGATTTCTGCTAAAATACAGGATTACAAGTTTGGAAGATTAACATTCATGTAACAACCAAAGGAAAAATCATATTTAACAGAAAGGCACAGGGCAGCAATGACTCACACTGTTGCAGCCAAACTGGGCAATGTCCCTATGTCTATACTCATGCAGTGGTCACCTTCAAGTCCCCTTGAAGGTGCTATAGTTCCATATATTCACATTCTTGACAGCCTGTTTATTCTAATGTATCCTGTTGACAGTGTCACAGAAATCTAGACATGCTTATTCCTGCTCTTTCCAAGATCTCTGTTCACACAGAGGCTGAGGAGAAAAAGCAGGCAGTGCCACTATGGAAGAGCACTGGGAGAGGCCTACACTGAGTTATGGATTTATTGCAGCAGATCTCCCGAGTCCGTTTCATCTCACTTGAGTGAAATATTTTCCAAAGAACGCTTTTTGCTGTGGCATACTTTTGAGACATGAATATTTACATTGAGAGAGAGCATTTTGTCAGAACTCTGCTGTTCATAGAGATGTGCTTCTTATTGCTCATTCATCTCATGCTATGAGAAGATGGACATTTCAAATGATCTGGAAACACTTTTTGCACACCAGTGTGGGCTTTCTAGGTGTCTGGACATTCGCTGTCTGCTTACTCAAATCATTAAGCTTGGAAATTATTTCCAAAATCATCCAACCTTCAACCTAATACCACCATGCCCACTAAACCATATTGCAAAGGGCCACATCTACTTATTTTTTGAATGCTTCCAGGGATGGTGACTCCACCACTTCCCCAAGAAACCTGTTCCAATGCTTAATCATTCTTTCACTGAAAAATTTTTTCCTAATATCCAACCTGAACCTTACCTAGCCATTTTCTCTCATCCTGTCACGTGTTGCCTGGGAGAAGAGATTGACCCTCACATTGCCACCACCTCCTTTCAGGTAGTTGTGAAGAGTGAAAGTCTCCTCTGAGCCTCCTTTTCTGTGACTGACCTCTAACAGGACAGTAACCCTAAAGAGGGGTCAGTTGTGCTTTCCTCTTGAAAATGCTTTTTTTCCAGCCTAAACCCTGTACCATCATGATGTGTAGAGGAGGAAAGAAGAATCTTTGTTTTTTGTGAGACACAGGAAATAGGAGGAAGACCAAAGTGAGGAACAAGCATTTCAAGAATCATACCATGCAAAAGCAATGCAGAACATCACAGCCAAGACAGTCACATTCGCAAAAGTTTCAAAACATTTTATAGACAAAATTCAGTTTTTTTAAAATTCTATGAACCACAGTGGCTCTCTGTAGTAATGTCCTGAATGGTGTTTCCCCTTTGGTTGGATTTATAAATACAAATGTTAAACCTGGTTTTCTTTAATTGTGTAGTAATGGAAGAAAGTTCACTCAGGAGACAGAAGAAATAATAACTCTGAGACATGTGGCACAGACAAGGGTTATAATGGAAATTAATTGTGTAACATGTTAAATAATATTACCTTAATCTGCAGCTTTGGGCAGTGGTGCTGGATTTCTATTTTATGGCATGTTTTACAAACTAAAATATTTTCGGGCTTGGAAGCTGTTCAGCTTTAGTAGTTCAGCTCAGGAAATGTGCTTCCCTGCTATCAAATGCAGCAGTCTGTACTCTGCATTATTAGCCATGGCACGGTGCATGCAGACAGTTCTTGTTTACTACCTCTGCTGAACCTTTCACATCAGCTCATTTATCTTTCAGGTGTTATAATAATTGACCCTCAATCAGTATTCCATTATCCTAAACAGGCAATTATCCACATTGTCACTTTTGCATTTGCTCTTTTGACCCAGGGGTCAGGGAGGCCTAGTGTAACTGAATCCAACAAAATTATTCCCTTACCTGTCATATAAATAGTCATCCTAGCAAAATGAGACCCATGGGGGCTTTTGCTGAGGTGTTGAGAAGGCCAGTCTAACTCGTTCCTTTATTCTGCTCTTTAAGGAATGCAGTACTGTTTTGGCACTCTATCAAAATAAAACAAAGTTCCATTTTTTAGCCTTCTCTTTTTTCCCCCCTTTTTTAAGCAAGCACCCCTGTACTTACAAATGCTTCTTTGTGGCCTACTTTATTGAAATTTCCATTCAGCTCTTCCATCTGTTAGCTGTGTTTACCACTATTCCTGGGGAAAGAATTCTGCATTTCACCTTCATTTGGGGGTGTAAGGTCATAAAACTGTCTGGATTATTTCAGCCATATTTATACTTAAGTTAATATTCCTTCTTTAACAGGTTTAAAGCTTTTAATTCCCCAGTTTGTTATTCATGGTGAGTGAACTAAAGTGAACGAAGTTTTTGTATTATAAAGAGGAAAGCTTTTGGTATTCAAAAAGAGTTCTGTAAATGTGGATTGTAACCCTCTTCACCCCAGCTCCCCAATTCCGATTAGGCTCATGTTTCATGCCCTCCCTCTCTCCACTGCTTACAGCCAGCAAATGCCATGTTTTATTTAACTAGCTCCTGTAAATAGTTTGTGTGGATATGCACCAGGGTTGTGTTTACAAATGTGGTGGTTGTGCACATCTTGCAGAAGCTGACAGAGTGGGAGGGCCCACTGACACCAAATGCACCGGAGCAAATTGTGGAGCCCTCTCATTTGCATGGTCTTGAAGTGTTAGTGTCAGGCCGTTGTGGAGCCCTTGGTATACAGCTGTATCCCAGGAAGAGGGGATTATCCCTGTTACACTTTGGGGAGGCTACATCTGAGAATGGTGGAGAGGTTTTTCTGAGGTTGCAGGTGGCAAAGGTGGGAAGCAAACCTTGATTTTCCTGACAGTGTCCAAACTTCAGCAGCATGTGATGCAATGCACGAGCCAAATGTGCCATGACTCCCTCCTAGCTGCTGTGTTTAGATGTCCATATTCTGAAATCCAAGGTACTCAGAGCAGAGAGGGTAAGGGGAGGAAAGAACCTTACTCTGATACAAGACTTATATGGGTTTGCATCTAGCTGCAGGATCCCAACCTAACTCCGTCCCATCTGTTCTGTTTTGCTGGAAGGAGATAGTCAGCACCTTGAAACACTGTCCTGGCTCCTCTCCAGCAAGAATCTGGGAGTTGAAGTGAGAACACAAATGCAATTTATTTTTCTTTGTTGAAATGTTCATATTTTCCCAGTGGCAACACGACTCAATAGTTGAAATAATGTTATTGAGAGAAAAGAGCAGATATCCCAGTGTGAATACTCTGCACACAGGCCCTTGAAGATTAAGCCAGCAAATGTCTGGAAAATATGAAGCTTACTCTTTCTTTTTTTAAGAAAAAGAATTGACCCAAAAGAAACCTCAGGTTACTTTGGGCCCTTCTCTTCCTATTTATTTATGAGAACTATTGCATCTATTCATTCATCTGTTTTTGTATTGCTTTGTAACAACACACTTTTCCCACTAAAGAAGTTCTTCTTATACTTTCTTTGTCATCTTTGTAATGTTCTTTCCTGATACCTTTGGTGGAGGCAGTGCTTTGTTTTCCATTAGGTGCAAAAGTCTGATCCATGAAGAAGAGGACAGGATTGGCCTACCCTCTACAGTATGTGCAGACCAAAAGAAGGCGTAAATGGCTGACATGTTTAAAGTTGTGGGAAAAACTATTGTGTTCCTATTGTTAAAGAAAAAAAAAAAATCTCAGGTCCCAAGACAACTGTAAAAGTCTCAATCATACCTGCTACATATCAAACTCCATGTTTGTCCTAAGAAACATCTATCTCGAATTTTACCCACTCTTCAATTTTCATGCATTTGGCGTCAGTTTAAAACCATAGAACATATTTTACATATTTTGAGCATGAAAACTTCTAAAAAAAAAAAAAAAGCCAACCTGACAAAACAAGTTATGACCAGGGGAGCATTACAGGGGCAAAACTGGTTCAAGATGAAAAGCAACCCAAATTAGTAGAAGGCTTAGTTAAAAATCGCTAAGTAATTAAGAGACTTGTATCAAAATATGTCATTTCTCGATTTTCTTCTCATCATGGTTTCAGCTGGGGTAGCTTGGTTGCTGTCTGGGATTAAATGACACTTCTAAAAGTCAGAATGACTTTGCTGGCTTTTGGGAAAGAGCAAGCTCTAATTTATTGTGGCACTTTATTGTTGACATCTGTACTGCAGTTTGTGGAGTCCCAAGCATGAGAGCCGCCATGAAAGGGAAAAATTGTCCCCTACTTTTAATCCCCATCTCCTCTCACTGGCAGCAGTAAGCTGAAGGGAAATTGAGGTGGCTCTTGAGTGGCTGGTTTTACACCAGAAGTTGCATTTTCCTGATGCAGGGAGTATTTTAATGTTCAGTGAGATCCTTGCAGTGACAGCTGACGCACAGGTCTGTGTCGTTTCTGGGCATGCTGAAAGCAGCAAGCAAACCCTGAAGATTCTCCTGCTCATCAGCCAGGAAGTTTAGCTCCATTCCCAGCCTTTTTCATATTAAGGGATACTAGCCTTTACCCTGGCTTTCCTGGTTTTTAAACGTTGGGATAGTAAAATCTTCCAGGGGTATCCTTAACACACGATTAAAGATTCAGTTGTTCATTGGTTGTCTCCTTCTGAATGAGAGGATAGGGTCTCCTATCCTCCTACAAGTATTCTGAATGACAGCAGTCAAACAGCAGATAATCCTGGGCTAAATCTCCAGTACCTTGCACAGAACTTTCTCTTTAGAAAAAAAAAAAAAAAAAAGGAAAAAAAAAGAAATCAAGATAATTTTGTATCTACACCAGTGAACATTGGAATAATTTTTCCTTTCACTCTAAAGCAGATGCTGTTAGGGTTAACACAGACTTTTGTGTGATTATGTTGCTTTGGGAGCAGACTGGTGTATGAGTCCTGAAGTTTCACTATGGGCTAAGGCCTGATCTGTTGACTGACTTTGAAGAGTCATCTTCTGTTTCTTTCTCTCCTTTTCACCATCAAAAAAATCCCCAACAAATATTGCTTTTTCTTGAGCCATTTCAAGGGGAAAAATTGCAGAAATTGAGGGCATTTTTATATTGCTTATTACAGCTAGACATGCATATGAATTTGAATTGAGACAGGTGATGATACCAGAAACCTTGGCTCAGGGAACTGAAATTGTCCCCAGTGTTTTGATACCAAATTTGACAAATGCATAAAAATTACAATAGCTCTCCACAATCCTTCCAGAACTCTAACTTAAATACTTTACTGATCATAAAGTCTTTCACTCTGGGCTTTAAAAAATTACACATATGCTACCAAGATGTGGTCTCTTCTGAATGAAGTTATGAGTGAAGTCATGCTCTGCATATGCTAGCATAATGGAGGGGAAGAGTCAGGCTTAGCTTTTTGAAGTTTTTCCTATCTGCATTTCATTTGTGAAAAGCCATCTTCATCCACACAGTTGTGTAATGGCAACAAAACCCCTATATATTGCACCTCGTGTATAGTAAACAGATTTTGCAACTTCATAGATGCCCTTATGGGGGTCTCTCAAATGCTCACTGTCCACTTTAATAGCAGAGAGAGAGATTTTTGTAGTAGTTCATCTTACAAAATATGAAACCTGTCAGCAGCTGTGATGTCATGGCCTGCATACGTCATGGGGCCTTTCTTCCAGCCTTCCACTCTCCTCCTCTGACTTGGTCTTTTCCATGCTGTGGGTGTCCTTTAGGAGTATGGAAGAACAGCCAGAGAATGTGTGATGAAATAAAGAGTCAGGGCAAGGAATGCAGGCTCCACTCAGTAACCCACAATAGCAAAGGCAGAAGTTAAGTGAGAAAAAGCCATGCGTCCCTTTGTTATAAATGCAGGGTAGCATGCCCATAATAAAACTGAAAATTGAAAATAACCAAACCAACACAATACAGCAAAATGCTGTGCACACACACGTGCACACAGTGCTCTTCCCTTGGGGAGAGGATGAGAGAGAGAATGGAGAAACCACAAATGAGGGAGGTTAGTCATGTTGCTTAATGAACTGCTGGGAGCTTTTCAGATACTGTGGTGATGAGGGAAATGTGCACAGAACAGTATAATATTCCTCATCTGATATTATCTAGGAGTTCAAAAGAAGCAGCAGCCGCAACACAATAAAGCAGCTCTCTGCTATGTTATTAAAAGGTATCAAAAGCTTTCCTGCTTGACAGATATTTCTTGTTTGAAGTTACACTTCTACTTCCAATATTTAGACCCAAGACAGCAAAATAATCATCGAGCTACTGACTAGTTAACACAATGCATTTATGCAAACCAGTTATTTTACAGTAGAAACAGCTTGCTAATATTATACCTCTGGTGATTAAAGTCCTCAAAAATTTCCGTATTCTGTATTTGTGTGCTCTCTATGTTTTAAATATTTTCTGTAATTTCCCACCAGTTTGTTCAACAAATAACCAGTCGTTTCATATTGCAAAGGCACAATGGGATTGAAAATCTGCATTGCTACTTTTAGATGCCAAGAAAGAAAATTATAATATTTACTCTTGTTTCCAATGCAATGTAACAAGAGTTTTTGTTTTGCATCATGCTGACTAAAACTAATGGGAATAGTCCATGTCATCTCAGAAGCAGTTGTTCTAGTTTGCTGTTTTCTACTGTCTGTTGTTGGTTAGATTGCTCGGAAGCATGACTCAGCAACATCAGCCCTCTGAAATATGGATGAAGCTCATTTATATCTAAAATTAGTATCTATCTGCAGGGTGGCTTGTTTTGTAAAGAGAAATATGAAATTCTGGTCAGACTTCTCCTTGCAGAGGACAAACACTCCATGGTAGCTCGCTGCAGGGTATCAATATTGGAGTCATGTCTTCTTGCAGCGCATACAAAGTGGTACTGGAAAATCATGGCATGAAATCCTTTCTTCTGTAAAACCACCCTGAAATTTTGGAAAAGTTTTGGTGTCCAGGCTTTGCTATTACAACAGCTTAGTGTTTTACATTGATACTTGTAATTGAAGATACGTATGAATCACATTTCCTGTTATGAAAAACCTTGGAAACTAGATGAGCTGTGAGCTGAATTTTGAGGCATGGCTGTAGTATTACACAAAGCTACCAACAGAGAGTGAAATATATGATGCAGTCAGAAGTGTGAGGAGGATGGGGACAAGTGTGGCTGCAGGAGTGGATGGCACAATAGGGAACTACAGGCAGTGGGTTCTGGGTTCTCTGATGCCTGAGGTATCCAATTCAAAGTTAGCTCATATACTCCAGAGCCCCTTGGTGCCTTGTGACTAAAATCAGTAATTTTTGGTTGGTTTTTTTTTTTTAATTTACTCTCTTATTTTGATGAGTGCATTAGTGAACTGATGTGAGATCATCAGCTATTTTATGGAGTTGAGAGTAACTCAAGAGGCAAGAATATCTGTTTCTATGATCTGTTTTTATTTGTGATTCATCTCTGACTTTCCACTCTCACACCCTCTGTGCTAGCTTGCCAGGTATTTAACCCAGGTGCTACTTGACCACAGTCTGGTACCTCTTTAAAAGAATGGTGGGATCTCTGGTGACTTCCCATAGTCTGGTGCTGAGGTTTAGGTCTTTTCCAGAACACTGCTTCTCCCATGACACACAGCTTCGAGCTGATGCTCTGCAGGAGCCCTCAGTCAAATAGTGGGATAGCAGGAATCTGGAAGAGGTTTCTGTGCCAAGTAATTTTTTTTCTGTTATCACTAAGCTCTTTCTGTTTTCTTGTCTTTCCTGCTTCTTGGATATAGCAGTTACCTGTGTGAATTTTATTATATCTGTTACATGGTGTTAGCTTATTTTTTTTACTGTAACCCACCTCTGGCTACTTCTATTGGAGAAAAAGCATTGTGTGTGATCTTTTTACCCCTCCATTCTCCTGCTCAGAAATACATCCCAATTTAAACATTAGCAAAATCAAACATTAACATGGGAGTTAATGTTTTAAAATAATGATCTCCTGCCGGAAGCCTGTTGGTCCTGACATGCTGCCAACTACAAAATCTAAATGAAGTTAGAACCAGAAGAAAATAAACTTACTCTGTTTTCATTCTCTACTAACATCTTTTGTGCTATCTGAAAACTTGATCACTATATTTTATGGTACTGAGTTCTTTCAGTAATGGATTGCAGGTGCCACATTTCTGCTAAACAATATTTAGGCTACTTAGTTTTATTGTTTGGTTTAATTTCTTGAATGAGTGATTTTACCAGGTCATCAAAGTTTCTAATTCCCGTTCTTGCAAACAACAGTGAAGGGAATTGAGACCACTGAATATGAACTTTGGAGAGATGGTAGGTATTACAAATATGTGTAAAAGAAAAGTTAGCAGCAAACTATACAAAATATATGCACGTGTTCACAAAGACATTGTCCAGAAATGTCATGACAAGTGATTGCAGTGATAACTTTTACAGAACTGAAGAGATACTTTTTATTTCTGTAATAGTGTGTAGAGTGTAAGTGCTGTTGTCATTATATGGAATATAATATTGAAACTTGAACTAGAGGGCTTGTGGTAAAACAAACCTGGGAATTAGCAGCAGATGATTCAGGGGCACACAGTATCCCAGAGTCTGACCACCACATAGGCATGAATGATGACCCTGAGCATGATTTTTAAAACTGAGTGGGTGATATTTGGCCTCTGGAGCAGAACTTGGACAGCCTATAGCGTGTCGTGGCATACATAGCACAGCAGTGGGTTGTGCTATTCTGGAGAACATTTTGTAATGATGTAAGAGGCAATAAGCAGGATTATGAATGCAACAGGGAGACATAACTGTGAATTTTAATTTTGGGTTTACTTGGCCTTTGGCACATGATTTCATTTCCCACAGACAATCTAAACTCACTGTAAAGACTACCATGGGACCTGGATGCATTCACTAATGTAGGGTGCGGCAATTTCCTGTCTGTCTGATTGCAAATTATGATTAGTATCTAGTTCTCTTATGGAGATTACTGCACTGATCATTATTTAGAAAGTATTTTTAAAAGAATTTTTTTAAGGTACTTAACACAGTATGTTCTTAGAAAAGTTACCACTAAACCTCTTAAAATAGATTCATTGATGTGTCCATCAAGACATTGTCTTGAAATGCCACAAGTAGTTGCCTAAGCAACATATGATTCTTACTAATTCACACGGAAAAGTGTTTGATTTTTTTGTACTTTGACTTGCTATTTATGAGGCTTGATATAAAGTGTGAGATTTTTTACAACAGAGTTGGATAATATTAAATAAATTAAAGACATTTACTGTCTTTCTTATGGATGATGACATATGGTTTACATAGCTAATGCATACAGAATATGAAAAATATAAAGTATTATTTCATATTCAAATGATAATCTGAATAATCTCTTAGTTTTCATTCAGTAATTCCTCTTTCAAAACAGTGTACTTCACAGGCCTCAGTTCAGAGAAGAGCTTCAGTCTGGGCATAAATCTAATTAAAGTCAACAGATTTAATCCCCTTCAAGCAACAAGCATGTATTCAAGTCTTTTGCTTAATTGTGGTGAAGTAAAGGTATGTTTGAAATTAAGCACAAGCACAGCTGTTTTGATTAACTGGAGATTTATCTCAGTGCATCAAACCTACTATGGAAAATTCATAATATAAGCATTGCCTCCTAATTACTATGCTCATTTAGCAAGTGCTGTAATCTTAGGAACAAATTTACATAGTATTTACCAGCAGACAAGAACTCTGTATGCCTCTAATGGTGTGGAACTGCAAACTGAACACACACAGACAACATCTAAAGAAAAATACCTATGAAAAAGATCCTACTTGTGAAATTATTATGGAAAGATGATGGCTAAATGCTTTTTATAGGCCATTAATATAGCTTACTGTTCCAAATATCTATGAATACTTTCTCTTCACATTGTTGATGTATGGAAAAATGCTATATAGTATCTAGTTGTACATTTTTTCTAGATTTTGGTAGATAACACAATATGATATAAAATAAAAGACCTGCCAGCTTTCTCATACCCCAGAGATGGGATACACTCTCCAGTGTGCTCAAACTGCCTGCCCCATAGGCCACAGTAATCTGGCTGGATTAGCAAGTGTCTGTGCTGCAGTGCATCCTTCCTCTTCCTCAGTGGCATTCCGAGGTCTGAGTCATGATTGAAGGTGTGCTTAGAAAGGAGTAAATTGGGATTGCACAAGGATAGAATGGCTTCCTTTTGAGACCCAGATAGATGGACTTTTTTACTTCAATTAAGCGATGAAATGTCTTGGCACACGTACAAAGAATTTGTGTTCCAGTTGAGCAGCAATGCCTGCTGGTGAGATCAGGGCTGATCCAGGTACCCTGATGACATCTTATATAGCTCTTTGGCAGATACTTGTCTTCCCTTGTGGCTGCAGGATGTTACAGACTCCCACTGTCCAGTCTCTACAGACAGAGCCATGGGCACAACCTCTAGGGGTGTCAACACTGAGTGCTTTCTGGGCTCAGCTGGGGAGGACAAGGAAAATAAATAATCTCTCCCAACTAATTTTGTCACAGAACACTAGGAAATGAAAACCAGTTTGAACTGCCAACATTTTCTTGTTTGCATTTTCTCATCTGCTTGATCAAAATACTCTCTATATAACCAGGAGGGTAGGGGGCACCCCCCTTGGTGTCATATTTACACCATCAATGCATAAAGCTGCCTGCAGATGCTATCAGCAGAGCTGGGCATGCACTGCAGTGATAAGACAGGAGAGGTTTCCTGGCTTAACCTTTGCAGGAAGCGATGTGCGATTGTAGTGGCCCTCCAGACCAGTCATGGTCTGCCCTCAGCCTCTCCCATCCCTCTTTGTCTGCTCTTGAGGACACTGATGCTGAAGTATCCAGCTGACTGGGAAGAGCAAAAGGTTTCCATGTTAGCATCACATGCACTTCCCTTGGTAGGATAGGAGCAGTTGGTGAGGAAATTCACACAAAATTTCATACTGCTGGTCAGGTATGTTGAGTAAGGTATGTTCAGCCTGTCCATTTGTAATTATTATGTGTTAGTTGTTATGCAAAGCCAGCAGCATTTAAAAAAAAAAAAATTTAAAACCTCCAGAGACTGCTCTCCTGCACAATGTTTCTCCAAAGCTGGCAAGTCTGAACCTCATTTTTTGAAGATGTAGTTCTGTAAACAAGACATTTCTTTTGTAACACATGGTTGGGTGTCTAGTATCACACAAACTGCAACCTCTGCTTGAAGTTCCCCATACATTCTGATGCTTTGTAATAGCTCCTTCCTGTGTGCATTCCCTGGTTACATTCAGGCTTGGCCATTTCCTTAGTAATCCAAAAGGGTATCTCTCCCTTTGTCAACTCCTATTTTGGCTAGACTTGCAGTAATTAAATATTTTTGGTACTGCTGTTCCTTTGCCAAATTTTGATGGAAATAAGGCAGTAGGAAATCAGGAGTTACTGGGCACACAACCAAGTGCATGTGAAGTGCATATGCCTTGTTTCATTAGTAAACAAGACAAAAAAGTCGTGTTTGTATGTTTTACACTAAATACGTAAGAGGAGGGGAAAAGTTTTCTGTTGCGAACTTGGTTGGCTGTAAAGTAGAGGGAACTAGGGGGGAAATGCAATTTGAAGTATTTATTCTTATTCTTTCAAAACTGGACCCCTTATAAATGATGTCATCGGAAAGCCTTAAATGTGATCTTGATGATAAAACACATTACTTTTACCAGATAATAAAAATTGGACTTTTCACTACAATATACAGTCTTAAATGTGACTTGTGAACCATTTGAGTTTCAGTGGCTACTATTTTGATTTCTGTGTCAGTACTACTGGGATACTGTTAAACTGGGCACATTAGCCTATGCTAATTTACTAATTAACTACAGGAGCTTTTCAAAGCATATATTCAGTGGTTGAACTCTACATTTTTGTTGGTAACATTTAACAGGATAAGGCAATAAAATTCTTGACTTATACACCTGATAGACAGAGGCATTGCTTTGAACCTACTGTCTCTGTAATGTATGGCCACAATCTTATCACTATTGTTATTATTATTACTATTCCTACTACTATTACCCCTACTACTATTAGGAATTTTCTGATCAGTCTTTGTTTCATTTACTGATTAAATAATTCATTCTGTGGTTATATTAGTAGTTTTGCACAGTTAGGAGATAAGCATTTCTTTGTCAGTGATGGAAATAATGGTCTTGGCTCTGCTTTTTATTACAGTAGTGCAAATCTTGAATAATTTAATTGTCGGTGTAACAGTGCCAAGGAAACAGCAAATTTTGGTCCAATGTGTGTTTGCTATTGTCCTTAAGAATTAGTTTACTCTCTTCTAAGTACTTCCATTCATAAATGATGTGTCATTTTAGCAACCATAATTGCCTTCTGAAACAATGTTTTTGTTGTTTTTCTAAGGATTTCCCGAAGTTGGAGGAGTGTTTTGGTTTTGTTTAAGAAAATGAAATACAGTTTTAAACCTGGATCAGACGCCAGAAAACGTTCTCCTCTCCTCCCCCTTCCTCTTCATCTGCCTTTTTCTCTGAGCTCTTGATCAACTCTTTCCTTTAACTGCAGAGCCTAAACTACTTCATTAAAGGTCTGAGCTTGATGAAGCTGCTTGACTCTCCTGGATTTTGGGCTGGGAGGGGAAAAAAAAAGAAAATCCAAACAACAAAAACAAGAGAAAAAGAAAATGGAACAAGAACAGACACTTAAGGCAGAGTTGCATGTTGCCTTGTGTAGCTGGTCCAAGGCAGCAGATTCACTGTGTGCACTTAACCCATCACAAGTGTCAGTGCTTTCACTTAATGCTCTTCATACCCAGTCTTAAGATGATACCTTTACTTTGGCTTCACAACAGGGAAAGCAAAAAGAAACCTTAACTGACCAGCAGTCACGTTTCAGTGTTGTGTGGTATCTCTGTTTGGTGTAGGTGTTGGAACGTGGCTGTGTTTCCCCCTCATATATGTGCATGAGTTCCCTTTGATGCTTAAGGTTAAATCTGTGTAATAAAATATTCAGGATCAGGGTGTCAACTGTGTTCTGGTTTCCCTGACATTCTCACACTCTTAATCTTAAAAAATGAAAAGTCCCCTCACCATATTTGTATGGTTTGCTTTCTGTTCTTTTAATAAATTCATTTTCTCAAAGGTAGAGGAAATAAGTTGTTGCTGAACTTCATTGTGATAACCGGCTAGAAATGTTCAAAGGTACCTTTAAATCTAGAATCAGAAAAGTCAGCATTTTCCTTTTGTGTGAATTTTTTTCCTACATATGAGACGTAGGTTTGTTTCATGTCTGCCAAGTCTAAATCTTTTTTAGAAGCATAAACATTTTTTTAGAAGTTTGAATTCAGAGAGCAATAGCATTAATATGTCAAGAGAGAAAGTGTTCAAGAAAGTAGAAATGATACATAAATCATTCCTTAAACAAAGTTATGCTTTGCTTATTCAATACAACAATTACATTGTTTTAGTTTTGTATGGATAATTGGAAACTTTAACTTTGTGACTTCTTAATCCAGTCTAATAACAAGTTGACTCCTGAGGTTTCTGAAAGTTCTCTGTTTCTCATCCATTTTTATAATTTAGCAGTAGAAGATGTCAAAGATAGAGAAAGAAATAGAGAGGGGAGGGAGAGTAAGAAAGGCTTAGAGGCTTCTTCCAGCGGTAGGTACTAGAGTCCATCAGCAATGTTACTCCTGCTGAGCTGGCAGCTGCTTCCCTAAGTTCAGAGAGGTCACCATGGTTTCTTTCCTGTTTCTCCTCCAGGCATTGAATAGCTGGGGGAGTTGGGAAAAAAAGGCATCTTCCTTTCTTGCCCTGTGACATAAAGACAAAATCCTTCCTCCCTATCTAAGTGTGTTCTGGTGAGGCATATAAAAGTTCACATGTGATGAAAATTATTTGGGTTACTGTGATACTTCTACCCAGAAATATCTGAAAGACATTACAAACTAATTGACATACCAGGATATGACATCTGAGGATGTGCCCTCCTGTGCATGAAGAATTTGAATATGCAAAGATTTTCTTCACCATTAACTTACTGCTTTCTCAGGAGATAAAACAAATTATTTGGTAAATACTTCAACATACTGTTGCTGTTAATTTAGGACAATGCTGACTAATGTATCCAGTTAAAACTCTAGGAGGAGAAAATACCTTTTTTTAAGGAAATAGAACACAAGCTGAGCCCTCTGTTGATGAAGAAAAAAGTAAGAAAATTCAATGTTTATAGTAAGAACTCCAAGTCATACATACTCACCATACATGTTGTTCCTCATAGTGCAGTATGCTGATGGGTCTGGTCCAGGAAAATCAGCTTGGATGAAATAGTACAGCAAATCAATTCAGTTGCTTTAAACCCCCATGTGGGCTTGTCCACAGGACTAGAGAGCTCTGAATTTAGGTAGATGAAAAGGAGAACTCTAATTGTGACAAAAGATGTGTTTAATGCATGTATAAGTAGATTTGTTGAGATCACACCTTTAGTCTCTTTGGGTTAATTTTCCTATTTTCACTTTCCCAGGAAGTCCTACAATAAAGACAAAGGCCTATAGCTATAAAGTCTCCTTCCTTGTGGTTTTGATTCAAATGTTTGAAGTTAGGTTGATTTTTTTTTTTGATACAAATATAAATTTTTATCCCTTGTTTTGGCATTTAAAAGAGGTTAGAATCTTACTTAGCACTCTTTCTCTGCCAGCTAATCATATATTTCACATGCTTATTTTTTCCCTAATTATTCACTTACCAGACTGTAGCAACTTTGAACTGTTTATATATAAAGTCTGGTGTTTGAAAGAGAGTAAGTTATATTTAAAATTTCCCTCTGTTTTTTAAGTACATAAACTTACATGCAGTGCCAAATATGCCTTTCCAGTATATAATAATAGGATCTAATTGCACCAGTTTCCCAAGGGGCACAAAAGTAGAAGAGCAGAGCCTGCGTGGAAAACACCCTTTCTTTTTCGCATTTGGCCGTGACAGACTCCTACATACAGAAGGAAATTCCATCCTCACAGAAGTCTATAGTGAAGATTTGACTGACTCCAGGGGGGCTGGATTTGGGCCCACATGCCTGATTTCAGGGTGTGATTTTGGTGATGAAGCAAGCTTTAAGGAGTGGGTAAGAATATTCACTGTGGAAGGAAGTTATCTTGATAACGTTTTCTCCAGTCTCTCTCCCATGCTGGAATAACTTTCTCCTTTGGTGTATGATTTCATCTTTCTGAGGAAGACTAGGAAAAGCACTTACTAAACAGCCACTCACCTTCTCGAAAAGCTCAGTGGGAAAATTTGCTTTTTAACTGAGTGTGTACAAACTCAGTGGCACCCATGGCAAAGCAGCAGTCCTTCTGTGAAAAAGAGACAATTGTGACAGGAGTAGGAGCCCTAGTTTATCCTGCTGGTGCCCCAAGATCTGCCGACTGGAAATCATGTTTCCCAGCAGATCACTGCCCTCAGAGTATAGCTAAGGGGCCATGCTAATATTTCCTTCCTGAAGGGAGACAGCACACTGGGTTGTCCTTAATGTGAACTGTATGAACTTTTGTACCTTTTCCTTTTCTTCTTGTCTTCTCAGAAGGATGAGGATTTGTCCCAATATAGTCAAAGCATGCTGTTATGCAGTACTGACTTATAAACAGCATTTAATAAAGATTTTCCTTAATAATCTCATGTTTTCAAGAATAATGTGGTTTTCATTCATATTCTACTGAGTTAGGTGGTCTCACTTTATTACTACCAGTATATTTAACAATACTGTGAAGTGTGAATTCCTGGGTCTCAAGAGCTCAGTTTTTCCAATAGATGAAGCTCAGGCAATGAGATTTTTTGGGTACATTTTTGTTTTATCTCCTGTTTCCCTAGTGTCAGCTGTAACAAACTCAGCCCAAGAAAAAAAAAAATCTGATTTGCTCTCCATCCTGTTTGTATACCGACAATCAAATCCTTGTTTTGGAGCTACTTGCTGTGGTGGTTGCTGGGATTGCTTCACTGCTGGAAGATGAGGTGGGATATTGCTGGATGTATTGATCTACCTTTGTGTCTTACCCTGCCCTTGAGTCTCATGGGAAACATTACTGCAGAACAGGGTGCAGACTTTGCCGTTCCCTCTTCTCCAACTTGTCTCATTTTCCATCATCCACTGAAGGAACCAAAATAAAATTCTGCATACACAAGCCATAAAAGAACCCCAAAATGCATGTTTGGGACTTGGTTGTATTTGCTAAGCCTACACACATATGCATTATAATAGTGTTGCATGCTTAAACGTTCATGTCTCTTGCTTAAAAAGCTCATCTAAAGGATAAAGTACATCAGCGCTTATCTTTTACCGTTCACTCAGTGCCCTACGTAGTCACACTCAAACAGGCAAAACAGTAACTAATCAGACCTTTTAGAGCTGCCTAACCCACTTTTTGTCTTTATTATGAAACTAAGATTTGGTCAACTGAGGTCAAGTTGTGCACTTAACACAGCTTCCATTATAGTCAGTGAACTCTGTAACAGAGAGTAAAGTCAAAATATAAACAGAGAACATTTCTGCAGCAGCTCTGGGCTGGGATTAACTTGGATCACCTAGTCTTCTGCTTTTAATGAAATTCTCTCCCTTGTATTTTCTTGTTTGGAAGAGAGTCCAAAGTTATCTCATGCTAATTTAGTTAGGCAGTGCCCTCCAGGGATGTCACAGGCCTCCATGACCTCTCCAGAGAGACTCAGCAAAGGGATGAGGAGAATTAAACATTCCTGAGAAATTGCAAAGCAGGAGCCCCCAGAGATTTCACATAGAAATGAGCTCCAGACTAGCTGCCAGAGACCCAAGTCACCTTTTCAGCACTTCCTTGACATGTCTCTGCCAGTCCCATCTGGCTTGATTCAGGGGGTCAGCGTGGGGACTGAGAGGTGGCAGCTAAGAGAGGGCAGGATTCGAGGGAGGTCTGCATACAGTAGTCTCCGGCTTTAGATGCTTCTCCAGGATGTGCAGCAAGATGGTTTTATTTCCTTCCCTTCCCACATGGTCTCATGCTTTGCTATTTTCTTTGTGCTGAAAAGGGGAATACTAAGTGAGGAGGTTTAATAATAAGTTTAGTTATTATTTCACCATGTGATGCAACAGTTTGTTTCTTACCTGATTTTACAACTACCTCTTGGGTCAAACGCAGAAAAGACTGTGGCATCAGAGATCTACTTACAGTGACATGAACTACACACCCCACTTTCCTCTCTTTTATGTTGGTAGGCTGTAGAAATTAATGAAATTTATTTCACATGAAGCCAGAATTAGGCATGGTTTTCAGGACAGAATATTTCTCTGGAAAAATATTCAAAGAGTTAATTTACAAGTTTCCTTCAATTATTTTGCAAAAAGGGAAAAAATAAATTTTCTGAAGTTTAAGCAACAGAGCAAAAGACACCACAGCTTGGTTATTAGTATCTTGATCACTTGAGTAATTATCTCACTTATTTCTTGCATCATAACAAAAATCTGCACTACCTCAAGAAATGTCTGTTTTGTTGAATTTTGGAGAATGTAATCTAACAATGATTTCTGTGTGAACTCATCCTTACAGTTCCTTGCTTCTCTAATTTGTCTTTAAGTAGTCCAGAGCTAGTCAGTATTAAGGAAGAACGTTTGAATTCCCACCTTTCAATATAAAAGTGCAAAGTTTAATCTAATTATATAACAAATAATGCACTTCATCATGAAATGTCTGTGCTACCCTTTACTTTCTTACAGCACTTTAGTTGTATAAATACTATGACTTCAGCTTCTTAGACATCTGAATTTGGGCTGCAAGATTAAATGATTCAGTGAAGGCCCCAAAAAGAGTCATCAACACTGCTGAGATTGGGACACTGCTCATCATTTGGTTGGACCAAACTGAAACCAATAAGTAGGCTGGACCTAAAGCTGGATCCTTGCAATTAGAACATGGTTTATGGTATAGCTACAACAAAAATATACAAAACAGAGAATTGTGTTCATGTGAAATATGTTTCAGCGGTTGAGTTAAAAATCTCTGAGAAGAAGAATAAAAAGAATTGAATGAGACTTGCATATGGAAACCAGCATATAAGGGATGATGGTGTCATTGTGGGTGATAAATCCAATGCATTCTGCAATGACTCATGCCTGTGCCACTGTTATTTGCCTGAGAACAGACCTCTGGCCGTTGCCCAGTAATGCGTGTGGGAACGTTGTTCCCAGTGTCTGACCTGCGGGAGTTATTCCAGCCTTAATGGCAGGATACCTAGTGTGTGTGGAGTCTTGTTCACGTCCACTGGGGAGGAAGGGCCCTTAATTTGTCTGGATGTGATATGAGCAATGACTTCTGACATGCATGTAGCAGAGATTTATTGCGAGCAAAAGTTGAAGTGTGATAATGCTACTGGGGTATTCTGTAATAATATGGTAAAACACTTGTCATCACTTCATCTCAGGCAGTGAAAGTCAATTGTATATGCTACACAGAGACAGATAAAAAACATAAGTATACTTAAAACTTCATATGGTTTGCATTTTTCGTAACAGCTCTCCTGACTCTAATATAAGACAGGTTTTAATTTTGTTTTGGGTAAGTGGATGTGCTTACAGTCTCACACCCACAATTCCATGGCTTTAAATAGAATCACTCCCAGGGTGCATAAAAGAACACATGCTGTTATGTGAAGGATTTATCCAGGATGCCAGGATTGTATTTATTGCTGGGAACAAACTGAATAAAATTTTCTATTCCATTCTGACACTAGCCCATGGAGAGCAGCCGTATCTATGGTTTCAGTGCAGATCCTTCCCTTTCCCTGACGCAGGATTTGGTGAGACTGACTGCTGCTGCAGGAACAGTAATTACTAATGACGGTGGAATCAGAATGGCCAGAGCAAGCCAAGGGAAGGTCAACACAAAATGCCCTCCAAATGCATTTTTGAGCATGCTCGAAAGTAATCTTCACATTGCCTTTTCACATCTGTGCAGCACACAGCCAGACTTATAACACACATCCTTTGGTTTCTGAGATCATTTTGCTGTTGCCTTTTTCTAGCTGAGATTTCCATGTCCCAATTTGGGATGGCAGAGATCATGAGCTCGTACCCGACCCTGAGCAGGGAGGAACTCAGCCAGAGCAACTGTAGTGCTAACACTGTGGCAGCAAGCCTGTGAGGCAGATTCCTCTGTCCCACGGCTTGGGTTAAAACCGCCAGACTCTTTGCATAAGCTACTATATCACATGGTGGCCGTTTTGGGTACTGTTGGCCTAAAATTGAACTTGTGACATGAGGTAGAAATAAAAAAGAAAATAAATCCCTCTGTATTGCATTACCGTATCCCTGAGGCATCAAAGCTGTGTGCTTGTCTCAGTCTGTACTCAGCCAAGAGAATTTCACATCAAATTCCAAAATGTTGTCACCTGAATTGTTCTGGTAAAGGAAAAGAATGGACATTACTTTAGCAAGAATGACATTACTTTAGCATCCTTCTTCTCTTTTTTCAGATGACTTCTTGCTTTTTATAGTTAGTAAAACGGTGCCTGATGTGCAATTTTATCACTGTCTCATAAGTAACGATGACTTAGTGATGGAAATTTTTCTTACTTCCAACTCCAGTACACTGAAAACTGCAATAAAATAAAAAAGTGAAGTTCAGTGATGTGATTAGGATAGCAGGCTCTTTATTTACACAGATTATTCAGACAAGGATTACAATTTTTCGAACCCAACTGATAGTAAATATTTTTCTCAGGGGGAGTAAATTAACATTTCAATTCATTTATTTTAGATTAATATTCAGAAATGTAACATCTTTGGAAAGTCATAGCAGTGTGAGGAGAAAATGCATGAAGTTCAAAAGTGTGAAGCAAGAAATCTGGAAATTTGAGTGGGAAATGTAAATCATTAAATAAATTTCAGGTTAATTTTATGTTATTAAGTCAGTCTTTCTGTCTGCATTTTTTTCAGTAACACTGTTCATAAATTTTATCTCAGTGCTCTTGTGTTGTTACTCTTACTGTCGTAAAGGATTGCTCTTCTTCCTTCCCAATTATACCCTCAAACATCTATAAACATTATGAAGTGCTGCTTTATTATCTCTGAGCCTATATGCCTGTAGTCTGGCAGTTCACTGCTGCTCTTAGAATTTTTTTTACAGTACAGCTAGTGGTTTACCCTGAGTCAGGGCCCCTTACTGGATAGGCACTGGGCAGACCTGGAGTAGAGAAGCTAGCAAGCTGCAGAGGCAGTTTTGACAGATGGGAAGAAAGGAAAGGAAGATTTGGAGAGAGAAAATAATTTTTGGAGTCATGGTATGCATAACAGCCTTTTTGTTTCTGTGCAGTTCAGTAGTGCTTTGGCCCATAGATCATGCTCTTCCTCCTGCCCCCATCAAAAGGAGCACAAGTCAGCTTGTGCTTGGCTGTAAGCGTTTAAGCAATCCAGGAAAGAAATAGGTAAACAGGTGTTAGAAGCAGGAACCAGGATCTTTTTATAGTCAAATGTTGCACTGTAAACATTTTGTGATCAATATCTACATTGTGATCATTATTCTGAGGCTGATAGTTTTGCTCCAGTGAACGTGCCAGTACTTGAGTTGAAAGCCTCGCCTGTTTTCTTGTGGTTAGATCATGACCCCAACCAGCTCTTCCTGGCATGGGTCCCTAAGACTCCTCTGCCCTCATCTCAACCTGGGTACAATCCTTTACTTTAGTGGTGAGTAATCGTGTCAAATGGGAGCCTGCCTCTTTGTGAAGAGGCATTTTGTCTTACATTCATATAAAAATAGCAGGGAAAATTAATTCTGGAAGGGTAAAAAGGGAGGGCAAAGCGGGTCAAATATCTTTCCAAATTGCCTGCTAGGTGGAGCCTGGGAAACATGTATTTGTTCTATAGTCTTGTCTATGTAATTCAACTCTGAGTGGTTAAACTCTCACATACTTTCTGCAATTCAGATTTTTCTTTTTTTTCTTTTTTTTTTTCTCTTTAGCTTTGAATTTCTTTCCCTTTTCTCTTAAACAGAATTTAAGGAAGCTCTTTGTTAGCAATTGCAACAATATCCTCTAAAACTGAAATGAAAGAAACAGAGCATATGTGCATCCTTTCTGTATTTTTTCATTAATTTACTTTGTGTCACACATGTCACTTCCAATCTAACCATTTGAAGAATAAACAAACCATTGTGGACTTAAAAATCTGTACAAAATTTTTTGGCAGGAAAAAAGGACTATATTAATTTTCATTGTTGGTTGAGGTTTCCCAACAAGCAGCTTTACTGTTTCTTTTTTGCCTCCAGCCAGCAACTAAAGATCAGTTATAAAACTGTATACAAATACTTCCACATATTGAAAGACCAATATTTTGACATTCAGTGACAGAAGGAAAAAAAAAAGGAGTCTAGTTTTTGATAACACAATGAGAACTTTGTGTTCACCCAAGGTCCATGTGAGAAACACCATGTTGCGTTAACAGGGAAGGTTGACCTTTAAGGTTTATCTGGATTATAATTCTTGTGGTTTTTATTAATAGAACTGCCTACTAAAGTTTCACGAGTCCTCCCTGAGATCTGTAAAACAATTGGTCTATCTACTTACGAGAGAGAAGTTAGACAGTATTTCCCAGTATTTCCTACAGATGTGAGGGCTTTTGTTTCAGAAGACATTGATACTGTTTTCATTTGAGATGGTCCACAAAGATTATCAGGAATTTTATTATCTTAGTAACTTTATAATTGTTGGATTATTATATTTCAATGTATCAACTATACTCTTTCAACCTGAAAGAAAAAGTCATAGACCTGAACACAGTTCTGCTCTGAGCAAGTTCACCTCTAGAGCCAAACCATAGGATTTGACTGAATCAGCAAGCATGCTTCAAATTGCTTCTGTGGAAATTTCTCAACTGTAACTTCAAAAAATTCTGAGAAAGTTTATAAAATTAGTCCCTATCTCATCCTGGGAGACTTGCTGTTTGTTTACTTTCCTGGGATTCTTAAGGTAAATTTTCCATTGTTTCTTATCAAATGATGGGCTTTTTCTCTCACAGGAAAATGTTTTCATCTCAAATCTGTTCTCATTTATATTTTTTGTGTCGGCAAAGTCTATGGTTTGCAAATGGCACTCTTCTGAATGGAAGCAGCTGCCATGTCATAAGTACTCAATGTCTCCTCTGTGTGAACAGAAAAGGCACAGCTGAAGGAAAAACTTTGTGCGCAGACTTTGGAGTCCTTATGTTCAGCATTACATAGTTAAGGAAGAAGCATATCAAAATGTATTTAAACTGATGAGATCTGATAGATACTTAAATGGTGTTCAGAAGGATTTTTCCATGAATGAAAGTTCCTTGAGCAACAGATCTTGCACCAATGCTGTGATTTTTTGGTAATCTGAGAAAACAGGATAATGACTCTTTAGAGGGAAGGAAGAGGCAAGTGTCTTGCCCTTCTTGGGAAGTACCTCTTCTGCTGGAGGTTTTGAGAAAGGGTTGAGCATGTAAAAAGTCACCAATTGCAATGATAGACAATGACTTTACCCTGAACTTATGTTTGCCTTTCAAATACAAGCTGTGACAGCCCAGTAAGGTTCTTACTTATTGGGTGTGCACCCTTGCTTTTTAAGTAGCTGAGCAAGAAGGGTTACAATTTAGGGGGAAAAAAAAACATAGTAGTATATTGATTGTGCATACTCCCATATTCCTGCTGTCACTGGCTTCTTAGGAGTATCAGCATGCCTGGCAGCACATCCCTGTGGTTTTCTTTGGCAAGAGCCTCCCTGCCGTGCTTGCCTTGACCTATAACATTGTCAGAAACAAGTACTAAACCAATAGTCATTACTCTAGACTGAAGTCCCATTGTGGCAGGGAGCATGGGATCATGCCCAACAGTTTTGTATGTTGGCTGTCAGGCAGAGGCAGCTTACAGTTTACTCCGATCACAACACTTCTGTGCTGCACTTCAGCTTCACTGTTGTTTTTCAGCCATATGTGCTGTGCCCCTGTTGTTTGCAAAACGTGTAAGTCGATTTTTTTCCCCTGTGCTGTGTATTATATGTAAGTCTCACTGTGTCTTTATTTAATCTCCTTGTATAACACACTCTGATGCCTACCGGGTACACCCAGGACACACCTACTCTTTTAACAGTCCCAGAAGTCAATCAGATGTGGGTGACTCAGCCCTCAGTGTGGCACCTTTTCTTCCTTCTCTGCCCCTCCAAAAGTGAGTAAATAGATAAACTGGGAGTCGGTTTGGGTTCAGAGCTCTGAGTCAATGTCCCGTCTCACTTTTCTGAGGCACATCATCAATTGTGGTCAGTTCTGTAGCAGCTTGAGAAACCACAGCCAGTCAGCTGGGTTGTGTCAGGAGGAGCTGGGTGGTGGCATCTGGAACTGCTCCGCATCCCAGGCAGTCAGGAAGTGCGTGGGCATGACATCTCCACACGTCGCTCAGCACAGGAGATGCCAAGCAGCCTCTGTCAATGCCAGTGCAGTTGAGCTGGGACAATGCAGAGAGGGAGGTGGTACAATAGCCCTGTCTTTTGTGGCACAAATGGAACTGTTCCTCATGATGCACACAGGAACAGCCATCATGCCAGGCCTTTGTGCTTGCCATATGGGGAGAAGGCTCTCCTTTGCTCCCACATCCCTGTAAAGGCTCATCATGCTTTGGCCCAAAATGCTCAATTCTCCTTCTCAGCAGTGACCCCAGCAGGATAGCTATGTTTGGGATCACTAGAGTACCATATCCAACCCATTTAATGCTTCTGCCCACTTCTAGACAATAGAGTGTGGAATACCATAAAGATAGAATTTCTATAAATGGTGATAATGTACTGTTGGGTCTCTCCAGGTGGTGATGTTTTCTGACTTAGTCAGAAATTGCTCCCTGATTGTTGACAGCCTTGAGGTAACCCATTCCTTCCGCAGTGATAAGTAGGTAGAGCTAGACATTCACCAGCCTCTGCTTCTTTGCCTCTGAAACTCACAGACAATGCACCATGCATCAGGCTGTAACTATCTGTTCCATCTCCTAAAGTAACCATTACTGATTTGCTTTGATTTTTTTTTCTCCATGTGTGGCAAATACAAAGTCAGAATTGCTCTGCATAACACCTAGAAATATGTACAAAAGTGTTTTTTTCTACAGAATAGGTCTTGGCAAAAACTGCTATGTGGCAGTGCAGGCCAATAGTAATTAGTACCAACAGGAACATTTCCTATTTATCCCACTTTGGGACCTGCTCAGTCATATCTTGTTTGGGTCTTGAATTGGATGAGACACAGGAAAAGGCTTTATACTTATTCTTTTGAATAAAAATGTCTTTTATTTCTAGAGCAGAAATCATTAGCTGTACTTTAAAATCTTAAAAAGTTGGATTTATTTTTGCTCTCGAATAGGAAGATACCTGATTATGAGCCCATTTTAACTATACATAGTGTGAGAGCAGACAGTGAAACAGAAGTCTCAGATATATGGAGTTAAACATAACCTCAACTACTGGGTCTTTGTTATCCATGGATGACAGCCCAGTTAATAAATGTTTTCTTACTGGGATGCTAGACTGGAAGTTAATGGTGAAACGCGTCTACAACATACTCTAGATTCTTAAGACAAGCAGACACATCACAACCATAGTGGCAGTGGCATGCACAAAATGTATCTGTACGGGCGTTGTGTTCATCAAACTTGGGTCTTCCCGCTTACTAGCCCAGGTGCAAACACTACATAAGCAAAGAAGTTTGGGCAGGGATAAGACTGGTTCATGTTTTGGACATGTTGCTTGAAAATGCTGCTTACTACTGGCAGGGGTTTATATAGAGAAAAGGGTAGAGGGGAAAGATGAAAGCAGAAATATTTTGGCAGAGGCTGGAGTTCAGGCATGCAGAACAGATATCCTAGTCCACATAATCATAAAAGTGTGTCTCCTTGCTAGACTAGCTACATATCTCCTGTTAGGTTTCTGTCTTTAAAAGTAAATGACATAGAAGTGCCTTTAGACTTTGTGACTCGCTAGACCAGAGCCAAAAAAGAATTCAAATATGAAAAATATGTTTTGTCACTTTTGCCGTTAATGGAAGAGTCTTACTCAAAGAGAGTCAAAGCCTGAATTGTTTCCATGGTAGTTTTCTCCTCCTGTTCAACATCTACCCAACCCATATTTTGTTATCTGTACTGAGCAAAAAATTAGGGAGAGGGTGGCAGAACTGAACACAAGTAATTTCTTTACTTGATGTCAGCCCATCCAGAAAAGCCTTTACAAAGAAATACAGGAAAATCCACAATTCTTAGTTCCTGCACCAGAAAAATTCCTAAAATATATGACCTTGTGATGGTTAAAAGATAGCCAAGAGCCAAAGCTGGGCAATGTTTTTATCCCAGTTCAGCCATGTCATGGGTCATGTGGTTCAGCATGTGAACAGGAAGGTGAGAATGGGTGAACTTTTGCCTCAGTTGTGCAGTCCATCAGAGAATAAATGGAGCAAATCACTCTGCAGCTGGATCAGGAGGTGAACGGCTGAATACCTCTCACACAGAGGCCTTTGTGTTCTGGACATGATCTAGCATTATGATGGGACCCACTAATCTGAGGCTTTGTAGCAATTACTAACCCATTATCACGCTAGAACATGAGATCATTTATCTTCTAATTCAGAGTGTCACCTGTTCTTCATTTGCCAGTCAATAACCATTAATTACTTTCAGTGGAAATTTAAACAAAGCTTTTCCCCTCTGTTAAAACCAGTAAGCCATTCAGTAATGACAAATAAACCTGGTGCTGTATCACCCCTTTTCCTCTCATTCTCAGCCTCGAGTCTGGTACAATATGGTTTCTTTAAGGAAATGCCTAGAAATCCATAGGTCAAGGAGCTTTATTAGTCTGATGTGAGGAGAATCACATTCCTGGCACTTGATGTAGGGAAATGATATAGCTACTGCCTGTACATGGATGTCTTATTGGTTGTCGTGGGCTGCACCTGAGGAAATATAATTTTGACTGTGGGACTTGTTTGGTGTTTTTTCTTTCTTCTGGCTTGCCTTGGCATTTTTTTGCAGACTGTTCATGCAGACCCATTCAAAGCAACAGCATTTGGTCACCTTCCTTCCTCAAAGCTAAAATTCTGCCATCACTTACTTTGTAATTTTAGCGTGTTAATTTTTTTCATACCTGATTGGATTGGGGTAACTCTGAGTGCCAATAATTGTGAATGCCAGAAAAAATACAAGAACCCACAGTGAGAGATTCTCAAGTAACCATTAATCTAAACATTCTTTCCTGGTAGGATTTGAAGCAAAAATCATTTTTAGCAACTCTGTCTGCATTGTTTGATCATTTCTAAGTTGATCATGTTGAAATTTACTGCAGTTTAAATCGCATTGCTAAGATAGTGATTGCTTGCTTTTTGAAATGGTAGACAAAAGTTGATAAATCCAAATGCATAAAATCTCATTGGGCCCACTGTCAAAGGCTGATTTTCTGTAGTATTTTGCAGCTGGGGTGTGTAGGGTGTGTTTCAGAGTAAAGAGAAACTTTCAACTCTATTTCATATTAATACGAAAAGTAAAGCTTAAATATTTGAAATGCTCTCTAAATTGTTGATGTCTTGACATAAGTGCCTGCACTGAAACTGTGTAAAAGAAATTACAATACTGAGGTGTTTAAAAGTGGAGGGGTGGCAAAAAAAATTGTAGGGAGTCTGATCCTGCTTCTGCTTAGACATATTAATATTACTTTACCAACGGTCATAATAAATAGCAGGTGCTTATGCTAATTGCATATTCATTCAACGAATGTAGCATTTTTGGGTAAGGGGGGTTTTTACCGATAAATGAGGTTTTGTTTTTACATCTCTCTCCAATGTAACTGACACTACAGTGTCAAGGCAAGAAAAGGAGTTCATTTATGTGCAGCAAACATCCACCAAAGTTGGGAGGAGAGCCACTGCCCATGACTGACTGATTGTCTAATGTTGGAAATCCTTATTTGCCCAAATAGTGCCCTCTCATACAAGGAAGCATATGACTCCTTAAGGAAGCTAGACTGCTTAAGGAAGCCTGAAGGTTTGTGAAGTCAGGGACTAGGCTGCGAGAACCAAAACTATTAACCACTTATTTTAGATATTCCTGTTACCTTTCTGTGCAGCTGCGGCTACTGTGAATCTTGCAAGCTTGCCCAGTCATGAAGAACCAGGAGCTGGTGATTTATGGTGACCTCTCAAATCAGCAGGGAAACCCCAGTGTTCCAAAAAAGCTCATGTAAGAGATACAAGTTAAGACATCTCCTCCCCACAAGATGAGTTTCATCAGCCAGTTGGGGATTTCTGCGTCATTGGCTAGGATGTTCAACCCTGGCAAGGAAAAATAAAGTTGCTGCCATTGTCCTGCCCAGCAGGTCATCTCCCTAAAGCACAATTTATAATTTATGTCAAGGACTTACACAGCAGTTGCCCAAACCCGAGCCTTCCATGCACGTTCAAGAAGTAGAAAGCTTCAAAAGGAACATGTTAATAAAATCTTGTCAAAACTTTGGAAGATGCATAAAATAATAACTGTAAAGAAAAATGGCTCGTACCTAGAACCACTTAAGTGGAATGTATTGCCTTGTTATGCAGGACACTGATTTATTGAGAATAGAGAGGAAAAATTGAATATTTCAGGTGGTATTTACCAAGAGAAACTGAGCTATCCCAAAGCTTTTATTAATCTGATTTGCAGAGTATCCACTACCATCAAGGGACCTACTAAAGTTGTTTTCTTTAAAGCTGATGTGAAGAGGTCAATGCAAATAGCATCATGGATTACAATGTGAGAGGATAACAGTCCTTTTTACCATATGGAGTGAGAGTTGAATTATTTTGTTTCCCTCTTCTGGTTATTAATTAAACGAGGATCATGCCATACAGGTATTCCCTTTTCCTTTCCAGAGGAAATGAAGCATTTGCATCATTTTGATGGATCTAAAGTAATAATTAATCTGTACAACTACAGCTCCTATGCAGTCAAACAGTCCAGTCACTAGAGCACTGCCTTGCACATCAGAAAATTGAAATGTACCTGTGGTGATATCTCAGACAAGTCACGCATGTCTTTGAATACCTCTTTTCCATCTGCTTTCCAGCTTTCATGCTGACTTGGCCAGCCAGCCCTCTGAGATGGAGCCCACCCATCATTACTTGTTTGTGGGAGAGGACTCTGTGAAAGACTGCTGTGGGAATTAAAAGCTGGTCCTATGAAATGCAAACATGTTGACAATCCGATAAAGTTTTGCTTCAAAAGATAATACAAAACTCTTGCTGCACTAACAGTCCTCTGAAACTGATGTTAATGGTTGTGTCACTTTTCCACCAGGGTTTTCTCTGTTTCTGTGTCAAAAGTTTCTTCTACAGTACTTTAATATGTAACATTCAATGTATATTCAGCAGAGACACTGGATTAACTTGGTTAAATAACTTTTTAAACACTTACTCTTCATTAAAATCTCATCTCAGACAAAACAAATGTGGCAGAAGAAACAGCCAGAAGGATCCGTATTTTCATACTTCAGTGTGTTTGATATCATTGTGTAGCAGACAGACAACAGCACTCTGGACTGAAATATTACAAAATTTTGCTCTTTTCCCCATATCAATGTCAGTTCATGCAGTGCTTTAAACAAGAGAATCCATGCTCATGAGCACTAAACCAAATCTCAGTTCAAAAGTAAACATATTAAAGTCTCCCCTGCAGAAACTCCCACTGTGAAACAAATTGAAAATCAAATACAGCATTGTTTTCTGTAATAAGAAATAATTGAACTCTTTTCAGAGTTGCACTGAACTGGTTAATAGCCACTGTGTAAAGAGGGTGCTAATTTCCCCAGCTTGGGGTATTTGTGTGTATGTGTAGTTACTTCCAAATCAAAAATGTGGTAAGACAGTATCATGTACAAAAGAGGCCACTTACATGTGCACTGAATCTGACTTTGTTTATCTTTCTGCAGGCCATGTGGTTGATGTTGCAGACGGATGAGCCTGAGGACTTTGTCATAGCCACTGGGGAGGTCCACAGTGTCCGTGAGTTTGTGGAGAAGTCATTTAAGCACATTGGGAAAACCATCGTGTAAGTATGAGGATGAGAGAGTAGCCACAGGTTGAACATTTCTAGCCTCTCACATTTGCTGTGGCAGAACAGAGTATTTGTTGTCTACATTCCTTTTTTTTCCTCCCTCACTTTCTGCTTGTAACATATGAGCCCTTCCATGAATGAATGACTGCCACAGCAGATATGTCTAGTGTTGCCCCCTAGATCATAGGTTAAAAAGGTAGATGGGTTAATCTTAATTTTTTTATCAAAGTCTTAATTCTTTTTTTCTCCCTGTCTTGGGGCAAGGAAGTCCCTCCAAAGATGCTAGTAACCAGGGTGCTGATCATCACCTTCCTGCAAGAGGGGCTTTTCTACCCAATTCTCCAGTTCATGCCCCAGATCCCCACAGTGCTGTCCCCATCCTCTGCGATCTGAAGATGTGACACCTACCAGCCCTGTTCTTTCCAGGTGTCAGCCCATCAGCCACACTACAAGGCTTATGTAGCAAACCCCTCTACATTCCTGTCAGCTCTTCTCCTACTAAGCTGTAGAAATGTTGAGCAGTGGGTGCAGAATGTTTACAATGCATATTCCACATAGTTTGATTGAAAATACAAAATTCCTTCCCAAGGCCGTATAATAAAACCAGGATGGCTTGGTGAGCGCTTTCTGTAATTTATATTTTTATTGTTTATTATTTTTTCAATTTCCCTCCTTCTGTATCTTCTGTGGGCCCCATGCATCAACATACCAATCTCAGCTGGAAAAGGGAGAGGAAAGCCACAGGCTCTTCCATGACGCTAGCGCCAGGGCTGTTCCTCAGGCCATCAAAGTCACTTGTGCAGCTGGTGAACTTTTGACAGGGCCAATAAGTTTTACTTGGGAACAAAAACTTGACAAATTCAATAAATATGCAGAAGTGCACAGATATATACAATATTATTTGAACAGCCAGTGGGTGGCTGGGGAGGTAATAACATTTTCTCCTCAATGAGTTTTTAGTCTGGTTTCAATTTTTGGCATCAACTTCCAGAAAAAGAAATTCTGATGAGGGAGAGAGAGACCGTATAAATAGTATTTTTAACCCAAAAGCTCAGTTTGGGGAATAAGCTTCTCTCCATATTTTTCTTTCAATCATTTCTTGATTGCAAGAGGTCCCTGTAATGACACATTGTCCCATATACCTTAACAGTAGTGAGGTTTGAGAGGCCAAAGGGGAGATAATAGGAACTCTAATAATTGGCTTTTCTTTCTCAATTTTTGTTCTCTTTTAGTTGTTTTGTTTCTTTTGTTTGTAAGCTAATTCTACCTAGTAAGAATGGATAGGAAAATGCTGCAGATTCAACTGCTCCATATGTTTAAGAATTCTAGTGATTATGAGAAATACGATGTCCCTGGCTAATATTATTTGTCAAAGCAACAATGGATGTTTGGTGAACAATTTTTTCAACTTTTTAATTTTGATTACCTTGATTACATACTATTAGAGGCTGACATGTAAAAGTCAGTACCTAGCTGAATGTCTTTATTCGCAGATGTTCCCCACATCACAGTTTCTTTTGATGTCACTACATTTATCCCTTAGTTGAAAACTGAACTCCCTGCTTTGGTGTTGGTCTAAGAAGTCTCAGGATTTCCCAAGAGTGACAAATCAGCCTGTGTTTTTCAGACAGCAAATTAAGTCCTCGAGAAAACCTAAAGAAAACAACAAAGCCAGAAATAAAAGTGAAAGTACTTCTATTAATAGCTTTTGTTCTAGAGGGGATATTAAAGGATTACTTTAGATTTAGTTGTTTCTAACACTCAAAACTTTGTGTCCTGTTTAATTTTTTTACTCACATATGGCTCCATATGGTAGACTGTGTATCATTTATGTTGATGTTTAATGCAGTCAGTATTTGGATTGAACCAGTCACAATCTGGTCTCTCAGAAAAACTTCACAGTATAACTCCAAATGTGAAGTAGAGCAGGTGTTTTGTGTGTTCGAAGGCATAGTTGCCTTTTTTTATTACTAATCAATAACAGTAATTTGCAAAAATTGTATAAGAACTCACATGACACCTAGTGACATGGATTTCTAGGAACGTAAATTGCTTTAGAAATGGGGGCTTGGGTGTCTAGTCTGAAGAGTGTAGTGGCTCTTCCGAAGCTTTTCTTTCCCGTGAATAAATTTTTAATTCCTTAAGCCATTTACAGGTGATATATAAATAACTATACATATGGGGACTCAGGTGATATTTTAAGTGCTAGTGATAATTTTGTTGCTGATCATTTTGGCAGTGGCGTAACCCTGAACATTTTGCATGTTGCCTGTTCAGATACACCAGCCATTCTTTCCCCCTGCTCCCAAGCTGAGAATAACATCAGAACTCACCCACTACTCATCCTGTAGCCATTCCTCATCTTTCAAATTGCTAGATGTAAATATTTTACTAGATGTAAAATATTCCTCAGGATTTGGGAAGTTTTGTTAAGAGTCTCCATAGTTTTTCCAGGTGTCAGCCTGACCCATGCTTTTGCAGCACACGCATGCACTCCTTGGCCAGCCTGTCTGGTAACCTCTGTCTGGCAACCTTTGTTTGAAAGCCCCAGTGACTACTCTCACCTCCTCCAGTTTGAATATATCTCCTTCAGAGAGTAGC
This sequence comes from Chamaea fasciata, assembly GCF_029207755.1. Lineage (NCBI taxonomy): Eukaryota > Metazoa > Chordata > Aves > Passeriformes > Sylviidae > Chamaea > Chamaea fasciata. Next base: position 84,084,337 of record NW_027094086.1, read on the forward strand.
CTGGCAGAAAAATCCTCCCTTTCAGCGTTGTGAGACCCCACTGGTGAGTCCCATTTATCTGTTACTTCATGATTTATGAGGCACCTAAAACCAGTGCAACAGAGTGTAATGGCTAAACAAGTTGCCACAAGGATGACTGCTTTCTTCCTATTACTGTTCCTCAAAGTTTGGCTGAGTTATCTGAGGTTTCTGGGGGTGTTTTGCAGGATTGCAGGTATTCTGAAATTTTTCAACCTCAAAAACTTACCTGGGAGATTTCCAGCAGCCTTTTCCACTACTATAAGCAATGGCAGAGCTTCCCAGTATTGCCATACAACCTTGCCTTTCAGAATTGATGAAATGATAGAGAAAATGTCCAGGATCATGGCAAACAAAAGTTGGCAGAGCTCATACTACATCTGAGAAAACTGGGCATATGTGCAGGGGCTCTTACCCATCCCTACTTTGTGCTTTGTCAGGGGAAGTTGCAAATGTAAAATTTCCACTGTCATATCATGATACTGCAGGAGAAAACAGGAAAAAAGGGATCCTGGCTGCCTCATCAACCAACTAAAAATATTGATTTAATTTTTAGGTTTTTTGTCTTTCTAGCAATTCACATTAATTTATACAGCTGAAAATCCAGGACAGCCTAAAAAGTCTTTCCAAGAACATAACATAATATTCTGTCCTAGCCAGTCATTAGCACATGTCAGGACTAGGTCCTCTAGCCAAAACAAGAGAGAGAGAAACTTTACTACATTTTTGTAACTAATGAAATCTACAGCTGCAATAAGACTGCTTCTCTCTCCGAAATGGACTGTGAAGTGTTCGTGGAAGTTTATCTACTTTGCGTGGCTTTTTTCCTCTTATATTTCTTTTTCAAGGGAGAAATTTCAAATTATATTTATATAGTCCTCTGAATCATTCAAATTCAGTCCTTTGTACTAACAGGAAAGCCTCAGAGCTACAAATATTTTTCCCCTGTAAGGATCACTTTTTTTTTTTCTTTTACTTTCCCTTCTGCCTATTACTAATTAAGTAGTACTTGGGGAAAACACTTCCCGCCTACAATTTGAGCTACAGCAGGGTAAACGAAACAGGCAAACGCTTGTCTTGACTAATTTTCTGCCATTAATCTTATTAAATGGGAACAGGATTGCAAAGATAGCCTGAAAGCACTACAGCACTCAGAGTTCCTTGCAGACTGTTACAAAGACTCCCGTCTGCAAATGTGGAAAATAAGGAGGGGAAAAAAAAAAAAAACACATAAAAAGAAAAAAACCTGTTCAAGCTGCAGAAAGATTTATTGTGGTTTTTATTAATTAAAAAATGCATGCACGTTTGTTACAGAAATATTCATTGCTTCCAGGATCAGAATTAATTCAGAAAAAAATGAATATTTTACTCTTTTACTCTAGTCATTTGGTTCTACATACAAATTTTATCTCAACTAACACGCTAGTTGGTCTTCTAAAAGATCAGCCTAAAGCAGGGAAGTTTTCAGATAAGCTATAAGGTCTCCTGAGGTGAACTCCTGTGGCCTCCTCAGTAGCAGTGAAGGTTGAACTGAGATTGAACCAAGGGAGAAGAGTTTTTCTGGCTTGTTTGTTGAGGGGTTTTTGTTTGTTTATTTGTTTCTTTTTATCTTAAAATGGAAGGCTGGGTTACAGAAACACATGAGATTTGAAGGATTGCTGTAAGAATGGAAAGCATGTGGGACGTGGAGGAGGAGCCATCAGTAATCATCAGTAAAACAGCTGCTATTTCCAGATCTGGCTTTTGCCCACCAAAAATTGCTGGCTGGCCAGTGTTGTGTGTTGTATTTAAAAAAGAAAAGAAAATTAGAAGCTTTCAGGTGAAGAGGAAGAGAACAGAATCTCATACAGCAACTGGAGGCATTTTAAAGAGAGGAGATTGAAAGGAACCCAGCCATGTCACTGAAGAATGATGGCCAGGGTGAACCTTCACAAAAAAAAAAGTCCTTACTTAGGTCTGCACCTGTCTTGTTAACATTCTCAAAACAGTGTATGTATTTCAGGGGGCATTTCACCCGCCTCAACTGGAGAATTAATTCTTTCAGCTGAGCAGGCCCTAATTACTTTCTTATTGATACAAGGTTTTATCTGCAGGCAGAGACAATAACTGTTTCGGAATTGAAATTAAGGCTTGGAGAGTATAATATCCTAATTATCGGACTACATAAGATGTATGAGAGTTTCTCCAATAGAAATACTAGGTAAGAATGAAATATGGTGTTTCATGGGAAATTCCACATATACCACCCTGAAATTAAATTATTTGTCACAAATGCAATTTGGAAAAAAAACTGATTTCAGGTTAGGTGGACTTCTTTGGGTTTTTTCGTAACCTCCATTTTAAGAAAGAATAACTTATGGTAGAATTTTTAAGCCATTCTGAAAGAAAGAAATAAACCATTCTGAAAATGTAAAAGCCTCTCTTTTAGCTAATATTAATATAATTTTGTATCAAGCTGACACTAATGGAACTTACTTGAAACTAAAACTTTTCTTTCTATAATGCCTTGATTTTCATGGAAGCATTAGTATTCTTTCAGAAAACATTTTCTTCCCAACACCAACTTTCACAAATTGGAGTAAAGGGACAGAGCTTCAAAAGCTTTCCAATGAACTGGAAAGAAAAAGAAAAAATTAAAAAAAAAAAAAAAAAAAATAGGGAGCCTAGCATGTATTCTTTTTTATCATCTTGTTATATGGGGAGATGCAATTAAAATTTTAAAATCTGAGCTTGACAATGCTTGGACTATTGGACAAGTAAAAAAAATGAAACACTGAATACCTGATTCATCAGAGCTTTTGAAAAAAAAATTAAATACATTCCTTTATGGTAGCATTCTTTTGATTAAGCACAAGGTCGTGGTTAAGCAATCCTTGTATCTATGACTATTTTGATGTATCAGAGCTGCTGGCAAGGTTGGTGGTTGAGTTGGTCACAATGGAACATACGAAGAGTCATATTTAAAGTTTCTCTACAAAAGATTATTTGCAAAAGATATTAATGGTCTGTTATATGGTGTCAGTTTTGCTGTTTATAATGTGCCAGGACAGAATGAAGTGCTTTGGCTTAATTTTGTGTGTAGCAGAAATCAAGCCACAGATCTGAGAAATCTGCACAAATGGTCTATCATATTAGCTGTGGAGGAAAGGAAAAATCCTCATACAATTTTATTTTTATTTAATTTACTGTTCAGTTCAATTGTGAAAATATTTTCTATTGCAATTTATTTCATTATAAAGGTGATCATGATAGTTTTATTTTTCATAAAGAAGCTGAGCAGCTGTAGCCTCTAGTGGTTTAGAATATTTTTTTTTTAAAATGCTATTGGTTCTGTTTCTATGTAAAGATCAAGCAGGGAGATGAAATGCATATACATGTTCAGTTTATCTCTGCTTCTGTGAAACTTTTCATTTTTATTTGATTTCTTCACCACCCCAAAAATATATATACTTTGACTTGTTTCCTCCTAAATTACAGCTGGACCATTTGGTCCATTGCAGTGCTATTCCCACCCCTTCTCACTTATCCTGGCCCCCCTGTTTCCTTCCCTGCCCACCTCACACCCTAACACATGGGTACCCCAGCTTTTCACCCTCATAAAATCTTCTGTACCTGTGGGAGTTTTCATCGCTTGAAGCTTGCTCTCTGACTGAATAGTTACAGGAAATGAAAAATAATTTGAAACTAAAAATATTAAAAAGTCAAAGAAGCATTCACCAACACTGCTAATAAGTATTGTAACAATAGTGATATGTTAGCCTTAAATTAAATTAAATCCATCCCACTGTAAATCCAGAGTTTAAAAGCTCTTGATGTGAAGAACTTTTTGAGCAAGTAAACCGTCTCATGCATTTGAATCTTAGTTTTATGGGAAATTGTGAGGTCACTGATAGCAGTGGAATCCACCAGGGCTGACCATCGACTATCACCCCGAGCACCCCCAAAGCACCCATCTCCATCAGCCAGGCACTCAGCACAGAAGTGTAGATGCAAAGTGCATCAAACCGGCTTTGTCAGGAGCAGTTCCATGGTCTCTCCCATCCTTCTGCAGGTGCAGAACATGCTGGCAACACGGCTGAGGCCATCAGCTGTGAAAGGAGACCCATCCCTTGTTTCAGTGGGAGGGTGAAGCTCCACACACAGCATGGGGTAGGCAGTGGCCTCACTGCAGAGGCTCCTTGTCTGCAGGAGCAGGCATTCTGTGCACAGCCTGCCCCAGGCCAGCAGGTGCCTGCTGGGAGCTCTGGACGTTGGCACCAGCTGGACTTGGGCGGAATCCACTCCCCATCCTCTATAAATTCAGCCTAGCCCTGATGAGCCAAACTTTCTCCAGTCAGGGATCCTTTTTGGTTCCCCCAAGTTACACAAGGCTGTTTTCGTGCCTGTGTGGGCATCTGCCCTGCGGAGCAGAAAGCTGAGTAGTCTTTGTGGCTGGAGCTAGCTGAAACCACAGCACAACAGCAGGGTTCCCCCTGCCCCTTCCACCATGCTTGTGCTTCTGTATAATTTGGCATAGCATTTTCCAGTTAACAATTTTGACTGCAATTTGACTATAAATTAAGGATGGTTTTGGTTGGTTTTTTTTTCTCTTGCCTTGTGGTTTGAGGGAGAGGGGAGGGAGAGTTGGTTGGCAAAATGGATGTCTTGGTCCTGGTGTCAGACTGGCCCCCTCACAGTCACTTTTATCAGCTGTATGGTGATCCCAGCTGTGAGCACCGAGGTGCCAGGAGTAATTAGAAGCGCAGCTATCAAATGTTACTTTGTTCACAATGAGAAACACTTTTTTTTTTTTCCTCCTTGTGAACTTTTCACATTACTGGGCTGAACAAAATGGGTGGAGATTTCTTCTTAAGCTGTTTCTATTGTTATATAACTTTGATAGTGACATTAAGTGAGTCTTTACTGGCTCGGCTGAGCCTTCTGGAGCCTTTTGGGTGTTAAATGGGGTTCTCTGTTCAGTGACCTCCAACAACAGCTGACGTCTCCTGATCTAAGCGCTTCCTGTTGTTTTACTGGTGACGGTTAGTTTTCTATTAAGCTCATTTGAGTCCTGCACATTTTTACCCTCTGCCCTTTAAAGGGAGGGACTAATGTTAGTTTTGGCTTCTGAATGAAAACTTTGCAGTTCATGCTCACAACAGAGCAACTGAAAAAAAAAAAAAAAAGAAGAAAATTTAAATTATAAATCATCTTTAGCATCATAGCATGCCCATTAACAGCTGACTTCACTGTCACTATTATCTGTAGGAAATTATTTCAATGTGAACTGTTCCCAGTATCAAGCATCCTACGGGCTTTGCTAGCCATTCGAAAGTCATGAGTCGTGCTTAAAAACTTGTGAGATTTAAAACCTTGAAATAATGCAAATTTGGTATTTCCTTTTGCCTTTCAGTGTTTCAGCCTTCGTGGGTACACAGAGGTCACATTTTCAGACTTTTCTCCTTATCCCTCAGGGCTAGAAACTCAAAAATGAAGGCTGAGATTGTCAAAGAATTAAATTTGTCTAGGAGCTTGAGGGGGCAGGGGAACAAGGAGAAATCATATCTGTGACAAAATCCCAAGTGCTGGGAGAAAAACCAGTAAGTGGGAGGCTAGGGGTACTTTTCTTTCCTTGCTGGTGACTGAGGCTAAATGGTCTAAATCACAGTGCTGATTCAATTTATACAGATTTTACTTAAACATTAAAAAAACCTAGAGGATTTCATCATCACATTTTTAAGCCAAGCTGTTTCGGAGCCCCATGGTATATACTTAAAAGCAAAAAGAGGATAGAATTTCAGCCATAACTCCGAATTTTGTATATTCAGTGGATGAAGTTTGAGGCACCGATGTACGTTCCCACGTGTGCCATCTGAAGCATTTATTTGGAGTGGGCCCATTGTCCCCAGGCTTCCAGGCTGCAGCCTGACCTCCCCAAAGGCAGAGCTAGTCACCCAGCAAACCATTCCTCTTCTGCTGCTCCTGAAACCAGGACAGTCTCTAAGAAAATACTTCACAGCACAACCAGATCACTAAATTACAGCAAATTGCAGGCTGTTCAACACATATGAAACTAATTTGGACGAAGGGAGCTGGCTTTCAGCTCACAGGTAGCAAGAAGAGTTTACAATACGTGTATGTGGAGTGCGAGGTAGGACTGAAAACCCAAGAACTGTTGTTTTTTTTTTCCTACTTAAGCACAAATTAAATTATTCAGCTTAATGCTATTCAAACAGAGCTTCACATCTATAAAATTAACAGATTAAAGAGTTCCTGAAAGTATTGGCCAAAATGCAAGAATTAAAAAAAAAAAATTAACAAAATAGCTTTGAACCAATCCACAAATTAAAAACCTCACTGTCATATTTATTTGCAGATACACAAGACATTCTGAAATCAGGGCATTTTATTTTCCCTTAGCATTATGTGTTTAATTTGGAAGTCCTGCCTTTTAGACCTTCCACCGAATCAAAAACCAAAACAAAGAGACTTCAAAAGTCATTGTTACTCTATTCAAGTCTAAACTCTCCCTTTGTTCCTTTAGCTAATGAGTTTATACTGTTCTGCAGGGAGAATTGACACCAGCCTCAAGTAAATGAAAGCAGGCCAAATGTTGGTAAGATCAGAGCACTAAAGCAATTATGGGTTGATTAAATGTTTATCTTCTTTACAGGTGGGAAGGGAAGAATGAAAATGAAGTGGGACGGTGCAAGGAGACTGGCAAGATTCATGTGACAGTCAATCACAAGTACTACAGGCCAACTGAAGTGGTAAGAAAATGCCCTCTCTTAGCTTTGCAAATGAATAATCCAATCACTCAGCCAATAAATCGCTGCATTTGGCCAGCAGTCTGTGAAAACGGCTTAATTGCACTCCCGCTGCCAGCTTTTAGAGCTCTAAATTAGCCTGCTTGTTGGCCCCTCGAAGCCAGCTACCTGGGAAGAAACAAGGAGCAGGCGGGAGGAGGGGGTGGCCCTCACAGAGACACTGCTCCTCTTTGGTCACCCTCCCTGAGTGGGACAGGCAGTGCTGAGGGGGCTAAAACATCATATGGGAAACAAGACAGAGCATAAATCAGCTCCTTGTGAAAGGGAATATGGTCATCTCTCATCCAGCTGCAAGCAGGGAAACCAGAGGAAGGTGGGCACTGTTGGGCTTGATTATAAAGCACCACCTTCTGTGTTTCATGGTAGTGTTTCCAGTCCAGCTTACGTCTTTGTGAGTGCTGCAAAATGCTGGTTTAGATGTGCTCGTGTGCTTTGCAGAGTCCTGCTCAGCAAATGCTCATTTGCAAAACACATCTTTACTCCCAGGAATGCCTCAGTGAAATCTACCAGGGGTGCTAAGCCAGCACATGATGCTGACAGGACCAAGTAGCTAACACCTGTGTTCCAATCACCTAATGAGCATTTCCCTCTGGGAAAGGGAAAAAAAACCAACAGTATTTCCAGATCAGGCAGGATGGTGGCAATGCACAGAGATGGTACAGGATGAAGCCTGGTTTCTGGACAAGAGGGAACAGTAGCCCCAATTGTGCTATGTGGGAGTGGGTGTTCCCAGAAGAGGATTTCTCCTCTCCTGGGGAAAGTGACACAAGCCCCAGTGGCTGCTGACCCAGCATCATCTTCCAATGTGTCCATCCATTCAGAAGAGCTGTGTGATTCAAGCAAGGGGGAGACAAGAGCGCCTTTGTGTTGTTGACACAGATTGCAGGGTGGGAGTGGGGGGCTGCATGTTTGTAAGTGGGCATGGGTTCTAAAACTAAAATTCAGAGGGGAACAGAGACTTTCATGTTACGTTTAAAAGGGCTGGACTTGCCTACAGAATCAAATGCTAGGAAGTCGTTAAGAGCTGTCTGTCATTCTGTGCCGTGGTAAGGTGTCAGGATGATAAGGAGGACAGAGACAAAAGGACTTGCCAAACAGGAAAAGGACACTTGACCCAACAAGTCTGTGCTTTGTGAGACCCACTTTCCTGGTTTGTCATACCTCTTACTAACAAGTACATATTCACTCCTCAAAATTCATGATTAGTACATAGATCTTTGGTATGCCTTGCTGCAGTTTCACCTTACTCAAGTGCTCAGATGTTTTCTGTTGAAATAGTGCTGCCCATGGTCTTCCTCCTCTCTGTCTCTATTGGTCTCCCTCTGGAAACACGGTTTCTGGATTTTAAATTCAGTTCATTATTCTTACTGGTTTGGGACAGTGCATAAGCACACATCCCTCAGGAATATTCTAGTGGCTCCATACATGAGAATAGGGAGTAATTCAAATACGGAGTGGAATGTGGGCTTGAAATAGGACTGTGTATAACCACAATAGATGTCTGATGTTTATCTGAAATTACCTGGTTCCTCATAGGTAACCCTTGAATCTTCCATCTTCCCGTACCCCCATCTTCCCTTGCTTTCATCTTCCCTTGCTTTCAATGCAGTCCTGACTTGGTTCCTGTGGAACCCAGGAAGGCTGTGAAGCTGCTTCGGCATGACCAAGGTAGTAGCACAAAATGAAGTAGCTTTGTCTTAAAGAGTAGGCAGAGGAACTGTGAGGGAACTCCTCTATGAAGAAATGTGATATCCTTTTTTTGCAATCAATTTCCTTTTTAGATCATCTCAGGATGGATACGCAGAATCACTTTCTCCTTTTTTAAAATTTGATTTCCATTCCTTGTCAAAGGCAGCAAACTACTGTTTGTTTTATTCAGGGAGTCACATCTGTGCAATTCAAAATACTAGACCAAAACCCAATCCATCACAAGAATGCAAGGAAGAGCAATGAAACAACTAAAATGGACTGACAACGAGTGTCTCCTGCTGCCACTTGTACCAATAATGCTGAAGGCAAGAAAGTCTCAGGTTGAGATTTTGGGAGGAGGCTTAGCCAGTTCAGTTAACAGAAATTCTGCTGTTGAATCACAGTTGACACAGAAAATCTGATGCTCAGACTTTCATGTCTTATTTGGAAACATTTCTCTCTGTCTGTCTGTGTGTCTGTTTCTCTAAAACTTAACATGGCATTCTGGAAATTGAAAATAAACATAATTTAATCTTGTGTACAGTCAGTTCTGACAGTGCCAATACATTCATTTGAAAACACATTTGTTTTCTTCAGTTAGTGATCCCTGGGGTCAAGGCCTCTCATTGAAAAGCTTAGCTGTACTGAAGAAGAAACCTTGAAATGTGAGACAGTCTTCTGGTCAAACTAAGTAGACCCTTTGAATGCCTTGGCTCTAAATCTCTTCACTCTGCTTTTGACTGCTGTGGGGCCCCTTGATATTTACTGGCCTTGGGAATTGTTCCTGCTAATGCTTCTAATGCCTGTCTCTCTCCTTCCTTCCTTGTGTCTTGCCAAAAGCAAACCTATCAGTATCACTTCTTTCAGCCTTTATCGAATTCCTATCAGTATATTCTCTGACCCTTTTTTAAATGTTTTTGGAGGCTAACTGGCTGCAAGGATTAGGGAAAAATTTTGTTTGGTGCTTTCTTAAAATCAACAGTTTTCACAGGAGCTTCATGGCAAGTTTGCTTTCTATACTGAACTTGATACGCTATGAAAGATGCTTTCAGTTATTTTGCGAGCTTTTTAAGCACATGGCTAGAAAAGTCATACTTTATATTCACCTTCTGCTCTAGGCATGTAAAGATCACTTTCCAGTACAGTTTATTCACCTGTGAAATGTAGGTACCTCAGAAATTATCTCACTAGTCTTTTCTACTTGCAATCAGAATGTTCATATTGTACATAGGCAACTTATTGTGAACTTGGATTTAAATAATCTATTCAGCATTCACAAAAATAATGTTAAAATAATTTTAAATTTCTTTCAAAAGTTAAAACTGAAATTCAATGACCTGCCTCGGTGAGTTAGAAACAAGAAGCCCTACAGCACATGATGTCGTAAGCATCAGGCCTCTCAACCCTAGAAATTGGGTAACTTTTACAGAGTTTTATAGAGGTCTGTCTTTAATTTTTTTATCTTTCAGCAGGAAAATTACTACTAATTTGTATGCATGAATTTTCCCCCAAGAATTGCACAATTGCTTCTAATTAAATTTTGCCCATTAAGGTGTTTGAGTTAAAGTACTTATATTATTTTTGCATGGCAGATACTAAGCTAACAGTTTCATAGGAGCTTGCTTCATTTCGTAGCATTTTCCTGCAACAGTGAAGGTTAACTCCAGGTCTCAATGGTCTGTCTTGTCATCACAGAACTTAGATGTATATATCTCTTAGTTAGGAGTTGATGTCACTGTTTGAAAGAAGAAAACAAAAGAAGCCTTTCAACCATGTGTAGATGTTGTTTTTTCTCTGAATCTAATATTCTGCATGTGTTACAGAGAATTCTTCCCCTTTTCTCCCACCTGTTTCTGCAGTTGTCCTGCAGCTTGCCTGGTATAGAAACTGCAGATTGAATCCATGCATCACATTTGTTATGGGCTGGCATGGCTGTTACTCTGAGGATATGCATACATCATCAATGCAAATTTCCTTCCTTTAAGCAAGCCTGGAAACTCTGTCACAATGTGATGCTAATATTTAAGCAGTCATCTGGCCTCTTATTATTCTTCTTCAAAGCAAAAAGGGCATACTAATTTACTAACTTCTTCCTTTTGCTATATGTCTTAAGCAATTTTTCTCCCAGTTCTTTCTAGCACTGATATAAATGAAATATATATATGTATATATGAAAAAGAAAAATATATATATATATATGATACATATACGATCTCTCAAGTCTTATGTGTGTCACTTATACTAAATTTTGCATTTTTGCTTGACTGTATTTGGCCTCAGTTACCCTTTTTCCTCCTTGGAATTAAGCCGGACGGCTTTAAATTTCAGTCTCTTCAGATGTTTTTTAAAAATTCAGCTCTGTGTTTCCCATGTTTCATAGGATTCCAGTAAAAATTCCTCAGGGCATATCACATTCTCCCAAAGTCAGCTTTCTTAAAGTCAAAAACATTTCTGAACTCCTCTAAGTGTTCCTGCCCTAAAGAGTATTTAGAGTCTAATGAAACCATGATCACAAACCCCTGAATGCCCCACACTTCCACTTTAGTTTTCATACAAGCTTCATTTCCTACTCTTAAGTTCAGAGCTGCCTGTGACTGTAAACTGTTCAGATATCTGCATGAGGAAACATGTGCTTCCCTTCCTCAAGGATCTTTTTACTCATCAATGTCAATATGTGGCCTTTATTAATACTCATGAAAATGAAATGGGAGCATTCAAGGAAGAATAATCTTCAGATTATTTTCCTGTCTATTTTCCTCTAGCAGTCAGGTAAAGAAGTTGTGAACTATCATAAAATTGGCAGTCTTCTCTTATCTGTTTTCTTTCCTCCTTGTTCTGAAAATGTATGTCAACATCTGAAAACTATTGCCTCTGTTGTCCTGAATTCTCCTCCAAGCTGACTTTGCTTCTGTCTCAGCCAAAATGTTTATATTGTTCCTTACTTTAATCTCAACATTATCTCTGCATTGCTTTGCCATCCTCTTCCTTTTATTTGTCCCTCCTGCTAATAAAACCTGCAGTAGATTGTTTGTTTGTTTTAGTTAAGGCCTTACACATCAGTCATTTCAGAAGTATCTTTGAAAATATACATGTCAAACTCAGCCAAGTAAAATAATGATTAGTAGTAACTTGTCTCTATAGCATCTAAGAGGCACTTAACATATTTTAAATATTTCTCAGCAAGCATGTGAAAAAGGGTTTGTAAAAAAATAGCATCATTGCGTTTCTGCCTCTGAAACGTGTATGGCAGAGCAGACAGACTGCACGGCTCGAGTGATACCATTATAAGCAGTGGCAAAGTTGGGGGAGAACCTGATGACATTGTGTTCTGCTGTCATTCCTAGGGGATGCAGCTGTCCTTGAGCAGGTAGCTTTCCACTTTTATCTCATCCTGATTGTGTTCATCGTGGTTCTTCCTTAGAAGAAGGGAAGATCATTATTGCTATCAAGTTTTCCTCTCAGTATGTCACCAAACTGGAGAAGCTTTAGCTGCCTCATGTCCAGTCTTGCTCTGTGTCTTGTTTAATCCTCTTAACAGACTCTTAGCAGGAGCCCTAGCTTACCTCCTTTCTAGTGGGAACAGATACCTAGTATGTGCCTCTCCAGCCCTCCCACACAAATTCTGACTTTTTGCTTCATAATGAGCTCAGTATTAGACTGGCACATCCAGTAAAGGAATCCCTCTGGACACCACTGCTCATACACTGTGCTTTACACTTGGCGTCATCCTGCTCCTCCTCTGCTGTGCCTCTAACAAAACATTTCTCTGGCAGCTTCTACAGCTGCCTCTGTTGCCCTTCTTCCTTCACCACCTCTTTCCTTGCTGTCATTCCTGAGGTTTTGAAACCAGCTGTGTGTCATCTGTGACCTTCACATCTTCACTGATCTTCCTGAGACACTGTGAGTCTGCTTTCCCATCCCCTAATGCCACAACCATCTGACAAGACTAGCCAGAGGAAGAGGGTGTCCTTACCTCCTGGGGTCCAGGTTGGAGTCCTTTTGCACCTTGGGTGTTACACCATATGTTCATCTACAAGACGAGTAGTTTTTATTTGGAGGTGTTCAGACTGGCTGAAGAAATCTCTGACTGATTTTGGGCTATGCAATTTTCCATTCTGGGTGGGTAAAGAGATTGCAACCCCATTGAAAAGCTGGTGTGTAAAGATAAAGCTGTCATCCAGGCAGAAGGGTTGGCAGTTTTGATTCATTACTCATTTTTCTAAATGCTGTTGACACATAGCAATTAGTGGCAATCTTGGATGTGACAGATCTGGGCTCAACTCCTGAAAACAGATTTTTAAATTAAACTTAGGTGACTGGAGGATTAAGGCTGAGGGAGAGGTGAATGAGGATAGAAGGCTGTCTACTTCCTTAATTAGACACTACCTGATTCAGCCAGGCATCCAAGCAAGTGCTTCACTTCAAGGGCATGAATAGTTAATAGGGACAGTTTCCATCCTAGTCGCCAAGAGTGTCCTTACATGCATTGCTGCATCTTAATATCAAGGAGAGCAATTTATCTGCAATGGGAATTGAGAAGGCCAGCCCAAACATTGTAGGAGCTCAAGAGGGGCCAGCTGATTGTTCTCATTTGCCTGCCCCATTGTACAGTGCCTGGGAGCAGAGATGCTGAAATAGCTCAAGACACTTTCTTTAGTCAGGTTCTCTTAGCGTAGCTTTACAGGCAAGAAAGAATTATACCAAGTTCATGCAGTTTGTAATTTTAATCAACTGCTCCAGTCCGTAATTTTTTGCCTTCCTGGCACTGGGGTGTCTTACTGCCACCTCTTCACTTATTCATGTTTATTCATGCACAGAAAGTCTCTTTTTATCTCACCTCTTATCCCCTTCCCTCCCCCTTCTCTTGGCCTGCCATTTGGCCTTCTCCTCCCCCTTGTTATCTCTCTGTTGTCTCACCCTCATCTGGACCCTTGTTTTCTTATCACTGCCTGTCCTATGCCTGTCCCATACAAACACTTCAGCAGATGTGGTGGGAAATGCAAAGCCTCTGAAGGGAAGTCATGAGGGTGGGAGAGAGCCTGGGAGCAGGGAAAAGCCATGACAGAAGTCCAGGCTCAGGCAGCACCAAGACACACTTGTCACAACTGCAAAGTGTTCCCTCCTACCAGCAGCCTCCACCACCTACAGCCTATTCCCCATTTTCTATGAGAGATCAGACATTCGAAAGAGCCAAATGGTGGTTCAGATACATTGGAGTTTCCAGTGAGAGTGGCAGAGTGCCTCAGCACAAATCTGTTCCCATCGTGGTTTTCCAAAGACCTTGGTGTCAGAGGTGCTTGAGGTCACTTACACACCTGATTACTGTTCAGATTTAAAAGTGGGAGCGTGTCTGAAGATCTGTCTCTCTTTCAGATGCTGTTTATTTTATTTTACAATGGGTTTTAAAAAGTCAAGCAGTATGTTAACAATACTGTTCTCATTTTGACTGCATTTCCCACATCATTGTAACCTTTTTTTTTGAGTGTGCTGTGCCAATTCAACCCTTGCAAAGGTTTTAGAATGGTAGCAGAGAATAGTAAATGACATGATTTATATGAAAATAAAAATGGCTTTTGAATACAGAGGATATGAGATAGAGGTAAGGTTTCCTTCAGCAAATCTGAAATTAAGGGCTAGTCTCATGTCTAATTTCTCCAGCCTTAGCCAGAGCTTGCTTGCCTTCCGCTGTTTGTATTTTATTTTATGAGTGAGTGGGCGTACAAAGGAAGATGACAGCCCCAGAATGTTCATGTGTTTCATCTGAGAAGCCATGAGATGGTTGTAGTGTTGGCAATAGCAGTTTCTGCTGGGTTTGGGTCAGCAGAGGCCTTGACATCAGCCTTTTCAGCATGGAGTCCTCCAGTCAAGGGTTTGCTGGAGAAATAGGTCTCTCCAGCCTGGGGGTATGCCATGGCACTTAATAGTTTTCTTCTTTAAAGGTTGTACTTCAAGCCACTGATTCTCAAAATCCTGTGCCACCTCTTGCAAAATATTTATCATTGTTACTTTGGTGCTGCTGGAGGTGTTATGGGAATGACTGCAGTTGTTCCCTCTGAGGGGCAGTCCGGGGCAGTGTGAAAGGGCTACTTGGACCAGGTTAGGAGAAATGCATAAAGGCATAGCAAGTTCTTAGGCTGGGGAGGGTGTGGAGCTTTGTCTCCAAAAGCTTTCATTTCATGATTTTTCAGGTTTCACAGTCCAAAAATGACAGTAGACATCTATCAATTTCTTTTATTTCTTTAGTTATCTGAAGTTTATTCCCCTAGAAAATGTGGGATGTTTTAACTTCACCTCTGGGCAAAAAAAATCAAGAAATATTCTGCTAAATATATATAAATAAATAAAATTGTCCCTTCAGTTTTTCTAAGAAAAGCCTAATTTGGAGGGGAGGAAGGTACTTTTCTAGGGGAATCAAGACTTTTTTTTTTTAAATTTAGTCCTAGAGATCTTCAGTCTCCCCCAAAAAGTCAATGAAGTGTTTTTGTTCAGACTTATTCCTATCCTTCACCATTTGCAATTTCTCTCGAAAGGGAAAATAGTTGAAAGGAGGTGGAAGTTTCAAAGTGGTTGTTTAAAAAAAGAAACCTTCACCTTTCCCCTCTGTCACCTTTAGAGTCATCATTTGTGAGGGAGGCACAAATAGGTGGGACCTTTGCTATTATTGCTGCTTTGTGATGATGATGTTGAGGAGTGCTTGTTGAGTGATGTTGAGGATAACCTCTCATATCTTCTTGTTTCGTATTTGTATTCCAGAAAAAACTCATAGCAATGATTTGTACCATATCAGAACTTAAAAACCTTTTACACTGTTAATTATTTTTTAGTATCCTTAATACTTCCCTTGTGTTCAAGAAGAGCTTGTATGGTTGAATAGTGGGGGAAATTGAGCCTTGTAGATATAAACAACTTTTAAAAAATTGAGGAGAGGGGGAGGAGGAGAAGTGTTGTTGCTGAATAAAACCCGAGAAGGATTATCCCTGTGTCAAAAACATCTACAATATTTGTCATGAACCAGGAAATGGTTCTGCATGCCCATCTTGGATGTTCCCCAAATTGTCTGATGTCCCAGCTGGATGGGTGAAAGAGGAGACACTAATTATATGCAGGGCAGGAGAGACTTAAACTTTAAGAGCTTTATGCCTTGGATCAGCTGGAATTCTTGCTCATTCCTCACATATAGTCTCTGAGCTCACCAAAGCAGACAATATGAAAAATATTAACAGGATTCAGGAAGACATTAGTAATAGATTAAGAGTTCATGCTTCTCTTGTGAGACTTTTTCTTTCCTGATTTCTTTTTTTTCTGCTTTTAGTCAGAAAATTCTACAGGTGGGTAGGTGAAGTCAATTTTAATAATTCGCAGACAATAATACACCTATTTCTTGTTTGACAGAGCTAGTGTTTAAACTATTAGCATTGTCTGGCATAACATGAAACAGGATCAGTCACTCATCCCTTTGAAACCTCTAACCTGGCCTCATTTGAATTTCTTCCTTCCAGCTTTGCCAGTACATTTTAATAGTCTTCGTAGAGCTCTCAGCTGCCTTGTGACTTCAGAATTTATCTACCAGGTTGTGGTTAGGAGTAGAGTAAGACAGCACCATTCCTCACCACGTTTTTTGTATGCAGTGACACAGAAACCTCAGTGCTACAGATAGCCATTGAAATTCGAAACAGACTACTCTACTGCTGCACAGAAATGGGTTTTTTAATCAGATTTCCTTTTTGGAACACTGTTCTGTAATTTTTGAGAGCACTTTTACTTTTTTTTACTTCCTCCAAATTGCTGAGCTGGTACTACTTTGCGGTCACGCTTTGTAAGGGGAAAGGTGGAATAACAATAATGAAAACAAAAAATATGGTTTTAAAAGGACACCTGCCTGGTTTTGGTTTTTTTTTACAGTGGTTTGTGACAAGTTCATGTTTATAATTCCATATATCTCTTAGTAAGTTAGTGGTTGCAGACCTTAGTTTTAAAAATTTCTATATTGGGTAACTAGGATTTTAATTGCTTTTGTTCCTACTTTTAATTCTGTTTGACTGATAAAATACTCTGCTTCTATCTTCTGGTTTTGGAAGCAAAATCATATATTAAAGCTTCTTTACAATAACAAAGACTTTTGACTAAAGTAATTGGCTACTGCTATAGTTTTTCCTCGGATAACAGTTGTAAATTTCCAAACCTCTAATCTTTGGCAGCATTTTCCTCTTGATCCAAGTTTTTGTTTCCATGTGTTGGTGGGGATTAAAAAGTGGGTTTGAAGGTGGAATTGGAAACAGAGGAAATGTAAGGTTTTAAGAAAAGCTCAGGTAGGGCCAAGATTGCTCTGTCCACTGTTTTTATAGCTATGCAACAAAGTCTATTGGGACCTCTTCTTATACTGCAGTGTCACCACTGATCACACATTGTGACATTTGCTCCTCACTCAAAACAATTCTTCTGTAGTGCTAATCCCATAAAATTACCACAGTCTTTTATCCTGCTCATGGTTGGCTGAAAGGGCTTGCAGATGAGTATCCAAAGTAGTATTATGTGTTATTCCTGACCTTCCTTTCTCTGTCTCCTCTCCAAGGTGCTTATTGGTATTATCTTTGTATTTTGCATGTTTGTTAGATGCCTTCTGGATGAGTTCTGGGCTTAAAATAAAGGCCAAAATTAATCTTGACTGATGAAGTGAATCCCAAGAGTGAGATAGCTCAGGTATTACAAACAAAAAATTGTCATGATTAGAATATGACCAGCCCTACAGGTAAGCCACCCACCTCTACAATTCAATAGCTGTGTGGCATAAATAAATGCAGGGGCAAGGGGGACACAAGAGTAAAAACAAAAAAACACAGGAAGGTGTGGTTTTCACCTCAACAGAGATCCAGGGCAGTGAAGACTTATGAGCATTTAAAGAGCAGCCAAAGGGAGCTGGTGATGGATGACAGGCAGTTTGTGTGCTGGAAAGCTCACAAGAAGTATTCTTATTTTTGCCTTTTAGTATTAGCAACCACAATTAATTCTGCTTTGGCTTAACTGCTGAATGGAATTAAGGAGAAAAATAAAAAAAAAAGATTGACTTCATTGTAGTCTTAAATATGGCTTTGGGAAGGATTTCCTACTCCAGAGTAATGCCTGGTATCTTTGATACCCTTGATAACATAGCTTGCTGTGACTGAGAATACTATGGATGCAAACATCTGCATCCAGCAGTCATGTCAGCTGGGATATACTTTCAGAGAAAGCAGGTTTTAGGGCCATGCTTATTGGATGAAAAACTTCTAGGGAAAACCCTTCACATGTGCAGGTACGTGACAGCTTGTGTACTTGCTGTGGGCTTTGTAAGGATCAGCATTAGACACCAGAGTTCATCAAATGGCCATTTTGTACGTTGGCATGCAGACAACTCACGACTTACCAGGACTTTGAGCTGGGAGGGACCATTTAGAAATGTGACAAAGTGGTTGGAGTCGTTGTTGCTTTTGGCTGAGACTACCAAGTATTGTCCTGTTTATCACGGAAAGAGGAAAGGGCCTGCTGAAGTGGTCAGAGGAATGTAATCAATAACTCTTTTTCCACACACCAACCAATGAATGCCAATGGTGGCTGGAGAAAGAAAGGACTAAGCACATTAGATGAGAATGCTTCCTTGGTTTCTGTACTACTTTTCCCCTGTTGCTGACTATGTTTTTTTTCTGTAAAGCCTTCAGAATCTGGGTTGTCCCTCAATGTCTTTTTCAACTGTCAAGAACTCAGGGACACTGTCTGCAGAGCAAAGCCTCAAAACCTCTAGAGTGTCCTCAAACACTGGGTGATATGAAGGCTTCCTCAGGGTTACTGTGTAACCTGTCAAAGACAGCTGAGAAGACTGGCATGCTCCAGTACAGGTATCACACCTGTGTGTCACTTCCAAAAGCCATAAGGAGATTCTTAATGCACAGAAATGAGCTTTATATCAAGCTCCTCTACAGGAAAATGTTCGCTTTGGATCAGGGCTCAAGGTGAATGAATATCCAGTTAGAACTTTCTGCATTTCCCTTTTTTTCATTGCTATCAACTCACCATATTTTTATCTTCTCATAAAAAGTACCATCTAACCAATTACAGTGATCTGTGGAGAAATGCACCTTGAAGAAAAGTATTGAGGCATGTTGATGCCTCAATATTTTTAATTATTTTAATTTGGACTTTGGCTATTAGAGAAATTCCTGAATAAAGGTTAGACATTTCTGTAAGGATACCAATTTTAACTGCAATGCTACTGGGAAGGGATGACTTGACAACGCAGTGGTGGAGGTAAACAGGCTCATTTCTGTGAAAAGGGAGTTGACAAGGAGTGATTTTTGGGCAGCCTCCAGACAGAGTCCACGATACTCCAGACTCTGACTTTAGGGATTTAGGCAATATAAAAATTATTATTAAAAAAAAAAAAAAAAGGCAACTCAAACATTTACATCAGCTGTGCCTGCAGCTTTTTTGTTTTTCTTTTTTTTTTACACCTACTTTTGTTCTATTAAACATTTCCAGAAATGTTGTACAGTTAAGCCTAGCACTGTGAAAAGGACTAATATCCTCTTTTGATACACTCTTCCTGTGTTTTTGTGTCAAATCAAGTATATTTCAGCTTCATATTTAGGCTTCTTCTTTAAAAGAACAGAAATACAGAATATATAGGGCCTTGAGCCTGACAGACCTCATGTGGACCTGAACTGAAATCATCCCATTGAGTATCATGTTGCTGAATATGAAGTGGCCTTGAATATTCTTATGGCCTTAGGCATAGATACAGAGATGGGTCCCTCCAAAACCAAGTTCCAGGCATGCTGACAAAATCATTTCCTCATGTCCCGTACGGTGTTTTGCTTTGGTTTGTTCACATACCCCAAATTAATTTCTATTTTGCCTAAAAAGCTGGTGCTTTGTGGAGAGGCAGCTTACAAGCATCCTGTTTTGTTGCTTCTTTTTTGCCCTGTCTACAAAACATCCCACTGGTTGCTGCTGCAAAGAAAGCAGATTCTCCTTTCTCTAGCCTCAGATTCCCTCCTGAAAACTCCCTTGTTGCCTTCAAAAATCACTGCTTGCTAGTAATGTGCTGTGACTTTTTGAGCATCTTGATGACCACTGTTGTTTGTTGTTGTCTTCTTGTACTGTGTCTCTATTTATTTGTGCTTCATTTCCTGTACTGTGGGCATGGGAATACAACTTGACCTAATCATTTAGGCTGAGCAAAGGAGAAAAATCTAGTCACAACAGCGTGAACTACTTCAGCGCAGCAGAAACAGGGTAAATTAGCTCATATAAAAGCCTGTTTGTCATGGTAGCAGTATGACTTCATGTTGCTAGCTGGTTCAGTAATGTGCAGCATGGCCTTGGATTATGAACATTTTGTGCAGGAAAATTTCTTTTGGTTCTGATTTGCAGCACAGCTAGAACAGGAAGATCCTGGGTGATGGCAGAGGTTTTCAGACACAGGCTGTAATAATCACCATTTCTTTGTAAAGGTTTTAGAGAAACATATGTGGGAAGCTATTTATTACATGTGTTAAGATTCTGTCTCATAAACGCTGACTTTCACCTGCATGCAAAAGCTGAAGGAAGCACACCAAGCCTAGATAGGTGTCTGGGTAACAAGACAGCTTTTCAGTGCCCTGAGACCCAAGGAACTCGTCCTCTTGCTGGAAATTCTTTGGATACCATCTTTAAATGTTTTACAGTATTTTTATTAGTACTTTCCACTCTTTGGTGGATCAATGGAAGTCTGTTCTGAAATTTTAGGCACTTCTTTCTATGCATTAGCGTTTCAAATTAATGGTCTGCAACTGTAAACTTACATATTTGTACTGACACATTTTTTAAATATAAAGTTCTCAAGTTCCTGCAGTAAAGGAAGATCCAAAGAAAATGCGAATATCTGGCACTCCAGTCTCCACTATCAGCTCATTAGCCAATTCTGCAAATTTATTCTTCATGTGGAAAAAATGTTGTGACGTAGTGGCTTGCTGGCTGTATCATGCAAGTGTTACACTGGTAACTCTGTTACTATAAACTTCAACCGGTGCATATTTTCAGCAGTTGCAAGGTATCTTCACGAGCAGTCCTGGTGATGGACTTTAGTAACACATACTTTAGATTCGAAACACTGGAAACCTTGTAGGCAGTAAATAGGATTTTATCCAGTCCTTATATGGATTGTATAGTACCTGGCTTTTTCCTCTTTCAAAAAGATGCAGTTAGAATCGTAGAATAGAATAATAGAATATCCTGAGTTGTGTGGGATCCACAAGGGGGTCCAAAGTCCAACTCCTGGCCCTTCACAGGACACCCTAAGAGTCGCACCATGTGCCTGAGGGCACTTCCCAAACACTTCCTGAGCTCTGTCAGGCTTGATGCTGTGACCACTTCCCTGGGGAGCCGGTTCCTGTGCACAAACTCCCTCTGAGTGAAGAACCTTTTCCTGACATGCAACCTAAACCTCCCCCAACTCAGCTTTAGGCCATTCCCTCGGGTCCTGTCACTGGTCACAAGAATGAAGAGATCGGTGCCTGCCCCTCCTCTTCCCCTCATGAGGAAGTTGTAACTGCAATGAGGTCTCCCCTCAGTCTCCTCTTCTCCAGGATGAACAAGCCAAGTGAACTCAAGCTGCTCCTCAGGTGGCTTCCCCTCCAGACCCTACACCATCCTTGTGGCTCTCCTTTGGACACTCTCTAATAGCTCAATGTCTTTTTTGTACTGTGGTGCCCAAACCTGCCTCCAGGACTGGAGGTGAGGCTGCCCCAGTGCAGAGCAGAGCAGGACAATCCGCTCCCTTGTCTGCCTGGCCATGCTGTGCCTGATGCCCCCAGGACACACTTGGCCCTCCTGGCTGCCAGGGCAGTGCTGGCTCATGTTCAGCTTGCCATAGACCAGGACCCCCAGGTCCCCTTCCATGGGGCTGCTCTCCAGCCTCTGGTTCCCCAATTTGTACAACAAGTACCTAATAGATTCAAATACACCTATCTTGTTGTTTCCTACTAAAATTTGAAAATTTATGTTAAGGATCAGTTTGTCATTGATTTCCTGTGACCCTTGGGGAGTTTTATATGATTTCTGATGCTACAGACTCAGGAAGTTTTGTGCAGGGAGCTGGGAACACATTTCATTTAAACTGTGACTTTCCTATACTTCTACAAGTAAATGGGCTTTACAGAGGAAGTTCATTATTACCAAACTACTTGAGTGAAGGCTTAGGTATCAGCTTATTTCTGCTAATGGCAATGTCATGTGGAGACTGTACAGTATTTTTGCAGGGCTAAGGCTTGTCTCCCATCCTGTTTCTTTTCAGTATGTACTGGTGCACTGCATGACTTATATCCCTCTTTTGAGATACACTGTCTTCATACTTTATTATTCTCCCTAGCCTTACTTACACTTAATTCTCTGCATTTTCATCATCTAATCACCCATTTTCCAATAACATCATTAGTCATTCCACTATTTTCCTTCCTCTTTCCCCCCAATTGTCTGTTATCACTCCTTTTTAAATGTATTTAGATATTGCATTTTTACTGTTACATCTCTTCAGAGCTAAAATACTTCTGCTTTACTTAATGGTTTGTTTTTTGGTTTGGTTTTTTTTTTCTCTCAAAAGAAATATGAGACTCTTGCCCCAGAACACTAACTCCCCACTTCTGTTACCCCCCAGCACCTATACAGCTCTCTGTTTTTGCTGCCCAACTAGCTGGACACGCAAGTGTCTTCTAGATCTTTTTACAGAAACAGAACTTCAGGTTTTATTCCAGGAGATGCCTTTTAAAAACATCTCCAAGAATCCCAGAGCAAAAACAAAAAAAGCACATGCCTGGAAATATTCTACTGGTGAAAAGAAGGAAAAGAGTCCAGCTTCTTGGTGTAGGTTGTTGTTGGGGTTTTTTTTCCCCAGATATTGGTAAGTAAGTGAAACAGAACTTGATTTGGTGTTCATTCTTGATGAAATGCATGTGTCGTGCACATGCATGTGCTTTCTCTCTCTTTCTTCTCTGTTTAAATCCCATTTAAACAGTGCTCAGTGACTGCTGGGAGTTGTAATCCATGTGTAACTCTGTCATGAGGCAAATACCAGCTGGAGGGACAGCTCTACAGTCTGAAACCAGTTGAGTTGCTGAGGAGTCATAAAAGAGGGAAAAAGAGGTTCATGAGAGCTCAAACAGTGCCTTTTGGAAAGTGTTTCTTACACTCTCTTAAGAGTTACAAAGTCTTAAGACAAACTGTATCTTGTACAGTTTCTTGTGCTTAGTCAGGGACAAGATTACAAAACAGAAAATGACAGAACTTCACAGCCAAATTGGTACTTTCTCAGGTTTGTTTGACAAGATATTTCATACAGCTTCAGAGTAGACTGAAATTACCTGTAAGAAACTGCTCTTTCCTGTATAGAAAGAAAACAATTTTTTTTTCTTTTCATTGAAGGAAACTTTTTTTCCCCTGACAGAATTACTTACAGTTGTGAATATTTCTATATGGTCCTTTACTCCTGATAGGTGTTTTCATTAGCCATCTCTAAAGTCCCGGTTTGGGTGTATTTGTAGGAGGTTATCTGAAGAAACACAGATGTTTGGAAGCTTACCATTCTTTTAATTAAATAACGTGTTGGGATATATTTATAGCTTCGCTGATTCAGAGCCATAGGTTAATAGCTCTTGTACTCCAATACTATTGAGTAATTGCCCAGAGCACTATCCTAACACTTCTGTAAAACAAAGCACTAGGGATTGTTAGTGTAGAAAACTGCGGAATTTTATAAGGGATTTTTACCAGGGAGCACTATTAAAAATAAATACCTCTATTTATGGGTCTTGGCTAATGAGTGGAACATTAGAAAAAGATGCTAAGTAGCGATGGCTTTGACAATAGAAATTACAAATGACAACAAATATTCATGAGTGGTGAGGATATCATAATTGCTATTACTGAGCTTTCTGCCTGGTTTCCTTGGTGTTATGCTCAAATATAGCAAAGGTTTTTATACCTGTGCTGTAGAAGAGCAGATCTTGAGAATGTTTGATGATAGCATTATTTAGAAAAAATATTCTAGCTACAAGGATATTTGGACTTGGAGATCTTCAAATTAAGTACATCCCACCCCTCCTGCCTGTAATTGTCAGCCAAGGCACTAAAGGTTAGTGAAATGAGAACCTTAGGAACTATTGTTAGTGGAGAATGGGAAGGTAGCCTTACAAACAGGAGGTGTTCTCTTAGGAAAATAGGTTGAATTGAAGTGGTTGTAAGTTGTGGGCTGTGAAACAGACCTCTTAACACTACAGGTGGAGCCATTCGTTCTTCAGATGAAATTGATTTAAATGTTCTGTGGTGCTGGTGCCTGTTGAAGACCACATTGCAGCATACAGTGGTCAGAGAGTAAAGTGTGGAAATGACCAGTCAGGTGGAGATTGAAATCCTGACCACAGCCTTCAATGGACCCCAGGTCTCATTTGCATGGTGTGTTTTCACAAAAGGGATCCTACTTCCTGGAGAGTGGATGTGTTCAATAAAATGCTTTATGACCCTCAGTGAGGGTTTTTGATGGGCTGACTGCAAGGAGAGGGAATGGTAATTCCACTCTAAGTCTGGGCAGTGTAAGAATGAGAATTGCAGTTACAATTTTGGGGGGCTTTTTGGGGGGGGGGTTTGGGTTATTTTTTGTTTGGGGTTGGGTTGGGGTTTTTTTGTTGTTTGTTTGTTTTTTTGTTTTGTTTTGGTTTTGGTTTTGGTTTTTTGGTAATTTAAAGAAGCACACACACATGCCCGTGCGCACAAACTCTCTGTCCTGCCCTGTCAATTTGGAAACCTTTGCCTTCTTCCCTCTGTTTTTTCTCTGATGAAATGCTGCAATTGGAAGGCCTCATGCTGCAGCTCCATTGCCACTCAGATGATTTCACTTACTTGTTGTGATCGTGAAGACAGTCAGCTTTGAAGGAAACAAAAACAGTGATACCATGCTTAATTCACTCCCAAACTCAGTCCCACATCAGTAGATGACAGTAATCACACTACTGTTAGGTAGAGGGACACTGTAGGCACTTCCCTGGCATCTTGAATCCTGCTTCAGGGTAGAATTTGTGGGTGAGGCATCCCCTCCAGGGTTACTCACAGAGGAAGGAAGGGACGGCCAGTGTCTTGGCCCGTAGGCTTGAAATTCTTGCCAGCAAAGCTGGAGCTCTATGAAAAGGTCTGCAGTTCAGCAGTGTTGTGGTATAAATACACCTCTGCAGCCAGGAGCAGTGGAAATACAGAGACACTGAGGGAAGGCTTACTTTAGCTGTAAATGTTCATCCTTTGGAAATCAAGTATTTTATTTCACCAGTCATGCCCAATT
Source organism: Chamaea fasciata (assembly GCF_029207755.1). Classification (NCBI taxonomy): domain Eukaryota; kingdom Metazoa; phylum Chordata; class Aves; order Passeriformes; family Sylviidae; genus Chamaea; species Chamaea fasciata. The sequence continues at coordinate 84,109,186 of NW_027094086.1, forward strand.
CAAAGGTTCTTAATATAAGCATCTCAGAAGTGACCTCAGTTCTCCAAATGAGCTAACGCTGACTGACAGGCATTGTTGACATAATAAAGAAAAATAGAATATTTACTGCAATTAACTTTGCCCAAGCATAATTGTCTTCAGTAGTGGCTGAGGTGGCAACTAAGTGGTATTTTCTGTTGACTTCCATATTCAATTTCCTTCAGATAAAATGCTGGTCTTTTATTTGGAGGCGCTATGAGATGAGAATAATAAATTTTACTTAGCTGACACAAAATAGTACAAGTACAAAATTTTGCATGTATTCAGTGTCAGTTCTGACCACAGGCTGGAGAAATGTGACATCTGTGCAGACAAGCAGAAGAGCCATGGTACACTTTAAGATTAAACTGAAGATTTTTAGTGTCCAAGTTACTTGCATTTTGAGGTGAAAGGGTTAAGAGTTCTCTAAAATAAAAGTTTCAAAGTAAAAGTTTTTCTTTGGGAAAATAAAGCAATAATCATTGCTTCAGCAAGATTTTCAACTTGAGAAGCTTTTTGTGACTTTAAATTCTCTCTGTGTTTTCAGTCCTAAGCTCTTGATCTAGGATTGGTGTAATATAACACACATTATGCTTGGCTTTCTAAACAAGTTTTTATTAAGTTTTTAATTCTCACTTTACACTTCAGAGTTCACAGCTATCTCCGTCGATGCAAACACTGGCTGTAAAATGAGCACGTGAAACACCTCCCTGCAGTTAAGAAAGGAGGTGGTTTCCTCTGTGGAGATAATCTGCATTGGCCATAGCAAGAGCTACAACTCAGCATCTCATTTAACACTTCAGATTGTCTTTGCATATGTGGGCTAGAGTCCAAGAGCTTTAGGAAATCCTTGGTGGATAGTAATCTGGAACACAAAAAGCAGAAGTCATACTTCAACACAGTTGATAGCCTCTACTTACTAGCAGTCTTTGGGCTCAGTTATCATGGAGATGCAATTAACTGTCTTCCACGGAGAGGGTGTGTCCTTCCAGATCCAGGAGGAGAGGTCACACATGGGGCGGTGTGGTTATGTGGTTAAGGGTAATTTGGCTTGCTCAGAAAAAGGTCCAGACTCCGGGCACTAAGGCTGAACACATGCAAAGTCAGACAGCAAGAAATGCCATGTACCACCAGCCCACCACATCTGCCACCAGGCAGGACCCATCCAGACTACAAATTCAGGGTGTTTTTCCTTTTTTTTTTTTTTTCCTTCTTCCTGTGTTTTCTGTCAAGTAAGTAACTTTGACTTGCGTCTCTGACTCGCCCTGAGGAAAGGGACACAATCAAGTGGGCAGTCTTTAGTCTTGTTGACTCTGTGGAAAGGAAACAGATTATAATCTTTCCTCCAGGTATTTGTTTTGCTGAATTCCCTCAATGAGCTCTCAAGTGTTTTATTATGCGTTTCATGGGGCTCCTCAAGCTATAAGCTAAAAAGTGGGAGGGAGTTTCATTATCAAAGTCGTGATTATTGCCATGTCCAGAATGTGAAATAGTTGAATCAATAATTTGTTTACATGTCTGAGACAAAGAAAATAGAGACAATCGCTTCTTGTTGAGAAAACATGCTTTCTTGGCAGAGCTTAACATAGATGTTTCCAGCAGAATCTTCTCTCTTTTGAGTCTGTCTAGTGTAGGAAGAGAAGTGTTAGCTTCCCAGTTCAGTTTGAGATTTGACAATGCCCAAGGGAAGGGATGCGTCAGTTTTATGGAATCCCCCACGCCTCACAAAACTTGGAAATTTTACATTTATAACATCATGTCTGCCTTGAGGAGGCAAAATGTTGTTATCAGTATTAACCTTTAGCTAGTTCTTTGTATTATTTTCAGATGGGCATATCTAGCTCAAAATCCAGGCCAGCTACCACTCTGCATCAATTTTCAGCATTATATGGACATCAGCATTTAAGTATCACCTTATGTATGAATAAACAAGCTGCAATCAAGGTTTAAAAAGATCTGAGGATCTTTAACTGGAATTAATGGCTGTGCCTTCTTTGACTTATTTTTCAATGCAGTTTTAAAGGCAGGCATAAGGATATGGGACAGTTTTGTTGACACAGCCCATTCAGAGCTTCTCTTCCTGGAAAATATCCACAAACTGAGCAAGCTTTGTGAACCTTGTCTTTAAACACTTTATGCCTCCTCCCAGTTGCACAAATGTCACAACAATGGATGTTCTGTCCCTGCAATTTCAGACATCAATTTCTCCACATTTATCACTTTTTTTTTTTTTTCACTTTTCATATGATGTAGGAAAATCAAACTACGTATTTGGGATGAAAAGTAGCCCTGGGATGATGGAGGTTGACACAGCTACAGTCACAGGCATTTGCTTTTCATGCTTTCTGAAATGGATTCTGAAGTGAGACCCCAGTCTGTCCCCCTGTTATTCAGTTTGTTGTGTTGCACCCACCTTGTCCTTCACATCCTGTGAGTACTTCTCTGGAAGTCCTGGCCTGCAGAGATGCATGCTGAGCTGCACCCTCACACTGCATGTTTTAATTTCTTCCTGGTGCAAAGCTGGCCCAGGGAAGTGGCAGTAAAAGCACTGACACAAAGTCCCAGGCAGGACTCAGATGGAGTCTTAATGAAATTGCAGTGCTCCTATTCTGTGAGGGCAACACTTTTCCAGTGCTGGATTGAGCACCAAGTAGAACTGGATTAGTGGGAAAAAATTGAATAGTTTTACCTCCTCTTCTCTCCTTCAAAAGCCACTGTATTCTGAGTGGTACAGGCATTGTAGACTTGCAGAAGTTTAAACTAATTTTGAAAGCAAGGAGGAGAACTGCATAGCTGTTACTTGATTTTGGAGGAACGTGTTCTCAGCATTTCTAGTTGTAAAAAATTCCTTGAAAATTCCCAGCAGATTAATATTTTCCTGTCTGGTGAGTCTGGCATAGAAACTAAGATCTGGGAATTAGGATCAGTTTTAAAATTTTACAGATCATGAGAAATCAAACCAGAGGAATGTCACTAATTCATTTCATGAGGTGTTCATCTCTGCACTGCCAGGAGAATAACTGCTATATTTAACTGAGCAACAGCTCTTCAGCCAAAAAAACAGTGGATAGTCCCCAACTTATTAGTTAGCTAAGCTTCATTTCTCCCTCCCACTCCCTTCTATCATATCTCCGGTGGCTCAAAGCCCAATGTAAAATTGAAAGTTGCCTTTCATATGGCTAGGCTGCACTGAAGGAGTAGCATTAAATGTTTTTCACACATTTTGCTTTGTCACTGAAATGTGTTTAAAGGATAGATAATTTCCATCCCTGCTGGCCCCTGATGCTTTAATCCAATTATTTCTCTAAATATGCTAATAGGCTCAGATTTCCAGTGTATAGAATGCATTTTCAGCCTGAAGTGCTGTTCAAGAAGCAACACAGAATTCAAGAATGAAAATTAAGGCTATGCTTTACTTGAACTGCAGTGTGCTGGTAAATTCAGATCTGACTGCAGCAGGGGGCTCTGACTGTGAGGGCTGGCTGTGTTTAACAACACCAGCATTCAGAAGGTGCAGCCAAACACATTTGCTTCTGAGTGCCAAGCTTGCCATTCAATTTCCATGCATGTAAGCCATTCATCTCTCCCACATCTTTGCTGTGATTTTCAATGCATGAAAATACACAATGTGGCCTTTCCTTGGCAGCTTCACTTTATCACTTGAGGAACTAGAATCTTAGAGAAACCAAGTCAAAATCTGTGTAAAGAGATGACTTCATAAACTGACTTGGCAGTGGTTCTGTACATGAGCAGCATTGCTGAACTCAAAGTAGGTTGTGGACATCTGTAAGGATGGAGGAGCTGTAGCGTTTCTTAGCAACAAGGTTGACTAGAACTGAGACTTACAGGTAAGGGATTCCCTATTCCAGCACCATTTCCCAACCATCTTGAGGTGAGCACACTGAAAAATTATGACCTGCAAAATTTTGCAATTGCTGTTCACCTTTGCAGACTAATGGAGAGAATCTGTTTTATGACAAGGTGGAAGAAAGCAAATCCAGCCAGTAGATGAGGGGAAGGCATCTCTGCTGGTGCTTATCAAAGAAAGTTCTATTAAGGAGCTGCTCAGGTTGCAGCCTCAGAAAGTCTGTCCTGAATTTCCTAAGTATGTAGAATCACAGAATCATTTAAGTTGGAAAGGAGCCTTAAGATCACCCAGCCCAATCATTAGCCTAATACTACTAAATCTACCACTGAAAGCTAGATCTTAGATATATAAAGTCTGTTGAAAAAGATTTTGGAATCAGGAACTTTTGTGAGTGGTGAGGACCACTGTGGAAACAGAGGTTTCATTCCAAATATGCATTCTGAGCAGTGGACTTTGGTCTGTACTTAAGCTATGACACGTCCATGGAAGTGCACATACTGTTGCCAGGATGAAATGGTTGTTTGAGTAAAATGACGTTTCACATACTGGCTGAGCTTAGGGAAACATCTGAAGAAAGTGGAAGCAGAGTAACTATCTACTAAGAAGACACTGATAGACTTGAGCTTGAGCTTCCCCCTCCTTTCTTTTTTTTGTTCTATACCAGTGCATCTGATGCTATTCATTTTAAATGTTCTCAGACTATGTGGCTGCTTCTTACCAAAATGTATTATGCATGTATATGTGTATGGCATACGTAGGTATTTCACCTACCACATTTTTTTGTTATTTTTGATAGCAGTGCTTCACATGCAGATATTTACCCCCAAGGAATACTTGTTGCATTTGGTGTTGTAAAGTCAGAGGAACCTCAGCTGTTTTATAAACTTGGATGGCATTCGTTGATGGTAAAATGCAGTTGTTTGCAATAATCTTTTTTCTTTTATCTGTACCACTCCACTGTATTTTCTTTTTGTGTATGTGTCCTTCACAACTTTTCCAACTTGGCTGATCCTAGCATAGAAGTACTTTTGCTGTATGCTGTTTCTTTCTAGCAGATATGCTAGTATGGTTTCTTTGGCTTAGTACTTTACAGGTCTGAATCTTGGAACTTCAGGCACTTAAAGGCTTTAATTCCCTTCTTCCATCTCATTTGTATCCACCTAAAACAGGGTATGATCAAACTCCACATATTTCCCTCTCACTTATTGACTCACTGGTGTGTATTTATACCTGAGTTTCTCAGCAGATTTAAAATAACAGCTTTTATTTATGGACATCCTGTCCTTACTTTTTTTTTCTTCCCAAAATGATGCAATAGTAAGTATTGGCAGTTTTAGCATGAAGGTTTTCCTTCATGTTTATTTGTATCCTCTAAGCGTCAGCATACGTGCATTGTATAGATCCATTTAGTTTTCAGGGTAAATTAATTTACTCTGATAATGAAGAGATGTCACATAAATCTGAAGTACAAACCCTTAATTTCTGGCAACTATACATCTATAGGCATATATGCCTGTATTTTTGCACTCCTAATGAGCTATCGTTTGCTAGCCAAGATGTTTTATTCTTTATTTCAGGATCATTATTGTTGTTTTACCCTGGAGTAAGTAAGCACTGTTTATGTCCCAGTAAATCTTCTACTGGTCACAGTCCACAAAAGTGTTTATTTATGGTCCACAAAATTTGGATCACTTTCTCTCGCATTTTCCCTTGCTAAGTATGTCTGCCCAGACCAATTTAAACTTACAGGGGATCATCAAGCGAGCCACATTTAACAATATGACTGTCTCCAAGGGGAAATCTGATAAATGTTGCAATGCCTCACGAAACGCTGAACAAACTAGTCAGTAAGCAACATCTTCAGGGTCTGTCCTGCTTACTTCAGGCACATTTGCTCAATGATTCCACAAAAACATGATCTGGTGCTTTGGTTGTCATGGGTCTCTGAGCCCTTGGGCTTTATGACAATTTTGATACAGTTCATGTGAGCTGGAAGAACAACATTACTGGTGACTGGCCAGGTTTGAGCCACAGCTCTGCAGCAGGAGTGGAGCCCAGCATTCCTTGGGGAAAGGAGACAGAAGTCTCTGAGAGTGGTTGTGTCCATTGAGAGGCAGAGGAGCAGGGGACAGCTGCTGAAGTATTATCTTTGCTTGGGCTCATATCTACCAGTGTTTTTCCATCCAGGGACTATTTCTTCTCTGCAAAAGATGTCCTACATATCATATTTATAAATGTGTATAAACACAATATGTGTATCAGTAGAGGGAGAGAGAGACATAAATATATACGTATGTGTGTGCGTCTATATATGTAAATATATGTATGTATTATACACACAAAACTTAAGTATACATTAACCAATATAAGCTGTGTTTGCCAGTGCTTTAATCTCAGTGGGAGACTGTTATTGCTGGAGTCAGACTCTTGAGCACCAGCTGAGGATAGGAAACGAGATTCTGGCATGCAGGGTGTGGGAGGAATCTCTCTTTGTCTATCCCCTCTTATTTTGTTTCAGACTACATACACAAATAACATTCACATGTGGCCACGAATGATGTAATGCATGCAACTGACTCCAAAAGAAGCTTCTCTAGTGAGCACAGCCCCTTCAGAGCATGTATCACTTTATACTGCTATTAAATAATATGTTGCCATGCCACAAGGTGATATGAATCATTTCAGAATGCATTTTTTTTTCTTTGAGAAGTTGGAAATCTATTTGTATTTTTATCATCCTATTAGTTTAGATATGTATTGTAGAGGCTACCTCTGTCTGTCTGTGGCTGTGCATGTGCATATAGACAGAGAGGCCTGAGAGAAATTTCTTCCGACTTGCCAGATTTTTGTGCTTTAGTCTGTTTTCATTGCCTTTGCCTTTTACTTAAAATACCAGAAGTCTGTGGCACATGGATGCTGCTGTCTGTAGCTTGGTCATCAGGTTAATGCTGTGATTTCCTGTCTCAGGAGTCTGTGGCTGCAGGGCACAGAAAGCACTGTAAAGCCTGTTTTCTTGCAAACATGTTTGTGCTCCAGCACAATCCACGGCACAACCCATTTCCACTTGTTTAAATTAACTACTAAAAAGGCGAAATTTGCCTAAATTGTTAGTGTGCTGGGTGGGAAACAGAATAATAGAAAATTGCAAATTTCTTCAGGCCTCGGGAAATATGAAGCTGGTGTTTGGAAAGTAATCACAAAACTGCAGCATCTATTATTTAAAAATATAAATAAATAAATAAATAAATTAAAATAAAGTCACATAAGGCTTGTTCACATTGACTTAAGAGACAATGGCTCACATCTTCCCTCTGGCTCACAGAAGGTCTCTGGGAGAAGGTTCTGTATGAAGTGCAACTGAACTGAAGAAAACAGTTACATCAGTGTGAAACGGGGTATGTGAAATCAGATTCAGAGCAGCAAGGACTGTTTTCACACACATGGAAGGTATTAGCACAATCCCTCCCCAGATAGCACAGATAGTGTCAGGAAAAAAACTGGCTTTCCTGAATCAAGTATAGATTGCCAGGGCTTAAATTGCATGATAATGAGCCTGTATTCCTGCTATTTATTTTAAGTACTGGCAATATGTTTGGCATCATACAAAGCAAAAATAAATAATGTCTTCATGTAAAGGACCTGTGGTGTGAAAACAGACAAAGGTAACGTGACATACGAAGGGGCACACAGGAGGTGTTGTAGTCATATGCAAATTATTTTCCTTAATGGTAAAATGACAATCTATGTGCATAAATTCTCTATGGCCCCAGACAGGCCTCATCTCCCAAAAAATTAATTCTATAATGCGTTCTAATCGGTTTGAAAATGAAAATTCAGTACTTTAACTCAACCCCCCTCCCCGCAATATTTGAAAGGGGCTAGATGTCAGATGCAACCTTAAAAGACCCTGCTTCAGACTGATCAACCTAAGGGAAAAAATCCAACTCACTCTTTTAATTTCTTTTCTATGACAAGAAATAAATTTAAGCAAGTCAAATAACAGGTCTCCATTACCTCTAATTTCCAATTAATTAAATAATTATGAAGAGTACTGGAAACCGTAAAACCCCAAGGATCCTCATGACATTTTGCTGGTAGAAAGCAGCTTGTGCTTGGATTTTCCTCCTTTTCCTTTCCAATGTACGCTTTCTAATTGCTGCAGGTCAAGTTCAAGCTGGGCTTTAACACACAACCAGTCTTATTATTTCTATGTGGATTGCAATTTAAAAATGAAAGCTTGCTTTACGGGGCCCTGTGAACTTCTCTGTCCAGTGAACCCTATCATTATCTGCAATGGGCCTGGGAAGAGGTCTTCAACACTCAACACATTATTTTCTCATTTTCTTAGAAGTGTGTCTCATGTATAGCAGGCAGGGTGCACCTGTTATGAGAGCAAAGAGAGAGTTATTTGAAAGGAAGTGATGGTGGCCAGAGAAGGTCTGTGAAGCACTGCCTGTTGGTGTGCTGCTCTGGAAGATGGGGTGCATGAATGGTGCCTGTACCTCCTTGGGCTTGGCTGGGAGCCATGTCCAGCAGGCCATTCCCAGGAATCACACCCTGGTGTCAATTGTCTGCATAAAAAGGATAGTTGTGGGCAAGAGCTGGGCCTTTGTACTATTTTGTTGACTTAGCTTTCTACCCTGCATAGGAATGTTCTCCATCCAGAGAAAATAAATCCTGTCTCTTGGCTAGAATCTGTTTTTTTGATTGACTAAGTGGCATCCTGACTCATTTGTGATTAGGGGAGGGTGTAGGTTGGAAGAGGATTTACTGAAGAAGTTGTATTATCTTAAAAGAGATCTATACAAAGAAGTATTTGAGCAATTACTCTGCCTTTGTGCAGAGCATCAGCCTACAAACAAGTTTCAAATGGGTCTTTACAAAAGTCACTACATACATACAAAAGTATTCTCAGAGTGATGGGACAGGCAGCAGATTTGTTGAATCTAAACAGCATTAGATGAGATTATCTTAACATTCAAGGACAGAAAGCCACCTGATAGTGAGGTGGGAGGAAAGGCTCAGAGTTCAAAGTGATCTTGACTATTGGAGAAATAGTCTGACATGAATAGGGTACGACTCAATGAGAACACGTAGCGAGTACTGCACGTAAGGAGGAGATTCCAAATCTGCCAAATGGGATGAAAAACAAGAGGTATAAAGCCTTTTTCCAGAAAGTAGTTTAGGGAGATTGTAAGGGATCACCGTCTAAAACCTGTCTGTGTTATCAGTATTGTGGAAAAGCAGGTATCCTATGGAAACTGATGAACAGGAGCATTGTGTCTAAAACATGAGGTGTTTCTTCTAACTCAGTGCTGGCAAGGCCCAGGATGGTGCCTGGTTTTGGAACGACAGGATGGTCTCTGGTTTTGCACACCACATTGCAGAGGAGTGTAGGTTTTGACTCAGGGAAAAGCAACAAAAGCAATCGAAAGTTTAGAAAACAGAGGTTTTAAAGAAAGGTGTGGTTAGTGATATGTTTAGTACAGAGAAGAAGCATGGTAAGTCTTTCAATAGGTAGATTGATGCTACACAGGAGATGCGAGTGGCCTATTCTCTGTATTGATTAGATGGGACAAAAAAAAAAAAAAGCCTAAATTACAGAAAAAATGTTATAAATTAAATATGAAAAAAATGTTGCCCACCACAAGGTTGACTTGGAAACTAAGGGAACTGAACCCAGTTTTCCCATGTCTTCTAATGTATATTGTATCTGTTGCACAAAATCTGGCTATCATCTCTTGTGGCCACAGCACCTGCTATGTGCTGGTTTCAAGCTGGGCAGTGTGTGCCCGCAGTGTGTATAAGCCATAGGACATAAGGGTCTTTGTGTTGAGGCATTTACCTGTCTTGAAATGGAGTTTCACTGTGGACTGGATGTGTTCCAGCCCACAGAATTGCAACTGGACTCATACACATCCGCGGTGTCCCAGATTAATTTAGAACGCTGGAAAACAGACATCCTGAATCACTGCTTGAGGTATTATTGCCTACAACACACAGTCTGAATCTTGTCTTCAACAGAGCCAGCAAAGTACACAAACAGTGAGGTATTCATAAAGCTGTACTGTTCCTTAATAATCTTAGGCCTCTGAATTTCCTGGGAGAGGTCATCAGAAAATGCGATGCTAATAAATAGGCAGTCTGGAAGAAAGAGTCGTAGGTAATAAGGCATTAGTGCACAAACTGTTAACTTTGCACTACTTTTCATATATTGGGAAGATTGGATCAAAAACTCTTGCTTTTTGAAGTTGTGTTATCATAGTATTTTTTTTTCTCATAACATATTCTAGATTAATACTAAGAAATTACTGAGGAACCACTAGAGCTTTAGAGGAAATAGATTTATAACTAAAACAAGAGAAAGTAATCTAGTTTGGAAAACCAAAATGTGTTCCCCAGATATGACAAACTCTAGGCCAGTTAAGGTGAACTATTTCCACCCATTCTCCCCATCCTTTCTTTTTTTCTTAAGAGAGATAGAATATGAAATAAGAAGCATGAAGCTCTTAGGCACTTTAGATTAAAGCTAAAACATAGTAGTGATAGCTTGATGATTGAGTGACATCTGCCAGACTTCCTCAGGGACTTCAGTAATATGAGGGTAATAGATAATTTGAAGTGTTGAACGCTGTGTCTGACATGTTTAAATTTATGTATCACATTCCTCCAAAATAATAACTAGTAATGGGTTAAAAGCTTTGGAGGGATGTAGGATATGCATGCAAAACTACAGAATAGGTGATAGTCTGAACTGGTGGTACCAGTTAAGTAACCCAAGATTGCCTGCCTAGTGTATTTTAAATAGGTTAAAAGGGAATTTAATTATAGCAACCTTAATCTTTCCTTTGCAATTCCTTTCCAGAATGCAAAAGTGGTTTAGGTGAATGTATTTCAGTTCAGCTACTGATAGGGGTTAAGATCCATTATTCATAATCACTGCTCAGTTTAGTTGATGGCTATCCATGGACTACTTTAAATCCATCATTTTGGGTCATGTCTTTAGCTCTGCACAGTCAAAAATTATATAATAGCTTGGTTGATTTATGTCAGCTGAAGGAAAATCAATAGTCTTGGCACTGGTGCCAAGAATGTTACAATTCATCCTCTGATTGAGTCCTTTGAAGGAAAAGACACCTCAGAGTAAAACACAGCTTTGTTTCCAATAAGGTGACCACCTCGCCTTTAGGTGCAGCAGATCTCTGCAGAAGCAGTGCTCTGCTCTTCAGGAACCCCGAGTTAAAAAGAAACATCCCTTGTTCAAAAACATGGAAGAGAAGCTCTTGCAGTTTTCCTTCACTAAACTGGGAAAACCAACTATGAAGTTATGAGGACCTTGTGGAGCAAGGATTAAATTAAGTCAAATAGCAGAGATCTACAAAGTAACCCAGCTGACATAAATGTTAGAGTTTGTGGAAAGGTACATAAAAGAATATCTGCGCTGGACTGTTGATGTTTTTGATGAACTGTTTTAAAATATAGTTCATACTTGACACAGTGGGTGATGGACTTGAAATATGAGCACTACAGCCAAAAAAAGTCAAATAAGTGCAATAATTTACACTCAGGTGAGGCCACTCAAGTGCACTGTTCATGCCCTTGCATTGTATTGTCATGTACTGATAATATAACAATAGCCAATGGCCCTAAAATATCACAGAGTTGATCCAAGGATCTGGCTGTAGTTTTCTTAGATTGATGATAGGTGAACCCTGATCTGTTCTGCCCAGAAGAATCCCTTTCTGCTCCTCCCCAAGCTTATAAAATGTCCTTCTTGTGACAGAGAGCATGCTGCTCTCTCCAGATCACTGTCAAGAGCTGTTTGCTGGCATACCTCAGCCACAGTCATGGCTCTGCCATACATCTCTTGCTGGGAGGAAACAGCAGTAAGCCAGACTGCCTACCCTGTGTTGTGGGTTTTTCCTGGGAATGCCAATTGCTTTGGACTCTCAGCTCACTAGAAAAGCCTTTGTGAATCCCAGAATTTCTGCTCTTCATGAAGTGGAAGGATGCATATTACCTAGGCTTGAGCTCATATTTCACATGAAGTATGTGGTATGAACCCTCCTCAGGTTACTTTTTGGCCATGGAGCTACGCAGTAATAACAGATGATGCTGTACATTGCTCTAACAAATGTAGCAAAACTTTGACTTTTCTCTCTGTCAGACTGCTTTCATAGTGTAGTGTCATGTAACTTCATTTAACATCTAATGATCACAAAGTATATGTGACTTAGCTTATTTTTTACTGCAACTTTGATCAGTGACAGCAGTCATCATAGTGGAAAATAATACTGAGAGACCGAGGATAGAAAGAGAAATAATGATGGTTTTGTAGAAATAAAGATTTTGGGAATAATACAGACATAGTTGCTGCAACTCAATACTTGAAATATGGTGATTAGCTTCAGCATGATCAGCTTTGAGACCCTGAGATTAACTAAAGTTAGGCGGCTCACTATTTATTTGAATGGTATTTTTATTTTAAAAAGACTCTTAAGACGTGTGTTCTTATTAAGGCCTTTTTTTCTCTTTCTTTCTTTTTTTTTTTTTTTTCCTTGTTTTCTATTTTTTTCCCCCCTCCTTTTCCTTATTCACGTGACTTTACGACAGAGCTCAGTGATGGCCTGGTTCTCCTCCCCTGTCCTGCCCGCGGTCCCTGTGCTCTGGGAGCCGTGCCCGCCGCTGGCAGCAGCCGCCGCCCGGGTGTGTAATTGCGGCCCCGGAGCAGGGAGCGGCAGGCGGGCGGCTGCATACCGCGGGGTGGCTGTCTGGCAAGTGGCCTCCCCCTGCTTCCCTCAGACGTGTCAGGACAGCAGCTTGAAATGCGTTGTGAAAATGCAAAGTGAAATGAAAAGCTTCCCCTACTGCTACCCAGAGGCTGCAGGAGAGGCGTCTCCTGAAGGTGATACCAGGAATTACTCCAGTGCTTTTCAAAAGTCCAAGGGATGTAGGTGTGCTCCATTTCCATGTTCTGAAGGTCCACATCATAAAGTGAACGAAAAAAAAATACCTCAGTAGGTATTCTACCACACTGAAAGTCAACAAGAAAGTTAGGAATACCGAACTGAAGAAGAAAGAGGGATTTTCTTGTTCCTGAATGTTTTGTCAAAGATCCTATTGCTGTATGACAGCAGCCAAAGGCTTATCATAAAGGTGAATGAAAGCCTGTAAAGCAGTGGAACAAGAATTCATGAGATAACATTTTTTAGCATAGATAATCATTGTTCCAACAGTGACTGAGTTAGCCATGACATGAGCTGGACATCTCCAGAGACAATCGCAGAATTGTTGCATTCTTTCTTCTTTCTTTCCTTCACATAAGGAAGTCACCAAAGTCAACAATACTTTGTTGCACAACAACAACAAAGCAGAATTTAGCATCTTTTGTAGAAACAGAAAACTGAAAAAATGATTTCCATGTTCTTATATAGCAGTGGCTTTCTTGTTAGAGTGTAAAGTTCTTATTTTACTCCTTTTTTCTATCTCATTTTTATTTAATAAATACTATAAGTTAATTACCAGGATACACGTTTCTTTTCTGCTTACTTCTTTTAAATTGAAAATAAAGCTATTGTATATTTCCCTGGTGTTTTCCCTTTCCCTCCTTCTGAGCTGAGAGGTAGAAAGTCATTCCCATCTTTGAGTTCACAAAGCAATGTGTAGCATCATCTCAGGGTAGGAAATCACTGGATGGAAGAGTAGGTGTTTACATTCTCAAATGAAAGAGGGTAATTTCAATGATATTCATTAGTTCAGTCCTGATGAAAATTACTGAGATTATGTTTAATGTTTATTAAATGAGAGTAGAGTTATTTAAAAGTGTAATTCTTTTGCAAATCTCTGTTGCAGAGCATACCTGCTGATTTAAAGGCATCTTGCTGAAGGTTTGCCTTTCTAAACCTCATATGAATCTGAGGCATGACTAGTGGGATGTCAGATGAATGAAAATTTTCACTTATGTTCACGACTGGCAAGAGACAGGATTCTATCTGTATACTTTAAGAATAATGAGAAGTTGTGTATTCTCTTTCAACCAGGTCTCTGAAAAGTCCATGGTAAGAAGAACAAATTAAAAACAGTGCTGTATAAAAATTTAGTCAGCATCCTCTTTTGGAGACAATACATGAGATTATCAATAAAATGAAAAGGTTAATTTAAAATGGAGAAGTGGGTTTATAGTATATGAAGGGAGTTATGAAATAGGTTAGATGTTTTCTCTAGAAGGAGAAAAGAGTACTGTGCTTTTAGCCTCATTTATGTGTTCTTCAGATGCCACAAAATATTGTAGTCATGTCTGCTTTCTTTTGAGGTTTGGAAATATTTAGTCATAACAGCAGTTGTGGCTTGCTTGAGAATCTTGCTGAGAATCTGTCTACTGAGTGTTTTACTTCTCTGCCTCATTAGCTCCAGGACAATCCATTGTAGCATAAACTGTTGGTTCAGTTTTGGTAATGTATTTTCAGTTTCTCACTCTGAGGAGAAATTATTGTATCACCAATTTGACTGTAGTGATTTAGGCATCTGTTTGATGCTTTAAAGCCTGAAAAAAATCCCAGAGGTATATTGAACACAGGGAGCTGTTCACACATACATACCAAATCTGTGAAAGCTGTATCAGTAGGTCTCATCTGTATGAATGAAGAGATGTGTGTTCTTCTAGTCCAGTTCCCGACTCTGAGACACACCATGAAAGTGCCTTTTTCATCTCCTTTGTAGCTTTGTGAATACTCTCTTACTTCCCAACTCCAAAGTGATTGCTTCAGGAGGTCTTATCCAGAGAGATTTCTTTCTTATTTCCTCTATTCTGGCCTTTTTATGTGTCAAAAAAAGAAGCTGCTAAACACTGCACACTTAAGACTGTATGTATACAGAGAGAGGAGGAACAGCTTCTTCTCACTTGACTACTTAAATGCCACTATACACTTCTGAAATTGCAAGGGCTCAAAAGAGTTTTGGACTGGCCACCTTCACAAGGATGAATTTCATCCACACAGATCTCTAGCAGTTCAGGAGTTAAATTCTGTGCTTTCCCAGAGAGTAGAATTTCCTCCTCCCTCATGTCTAATTGAAGGGTACATATCTACGATCTACTTTGAACAGATTTTGCATTTGCTGCGCCCAATGTAATATGTCAGATTAAAGCCTAATTGATATTAATTGTCAGTTTGACAGGTATTTATGCAATACACCTGTGATTTGTCCATGCTGCAACATCAAAGAACAATGTAGTCCATTGTCAATCTTGTAATTTTTTTTTTCCTGTCTTGAAGACCAGATCATTGTTCAAGAGTAAATATAAAGTATCTTTCAGGAGGTTTGCATTGACATGTTTCCTCCCCAGTTGTGATTTGACTAACAATAGAACAAACCTATGCTGATTTTGTAATGTCAGTTCCAAAATGATCAGGAATCACTTTGAAGCGCATGTTTTCTGATAAGCAAGTTCCAAATTCTCATCATCCTGCCTTGAAACAGTCCTCTTACATTTTGTAGCATGTGGGTTCTGACTCATCTTTGCATTATGCTCTTCAGTTTTATCTTGATGTAAGCCCTATTGACTTAATTACACTGGCATAAAGATGGAATGGGGAAATGGTGAACCACGCCCACTAACAAGTCCATTGAAAAAAATATGGGAGTTGTTCTTTTGTCTTCAGGGAGGTTTTGCCAGAATGGGGTTGTCTCTTCTAGACAGACTCTTTGCTATTTTTAGCAACTTGCAAGAAAACTGAAGTGTATTCTCCCAATCATACCACAGTGCAAAAAGTAGATATGCATCAGAAGGCTATAACTAGAAATGGGAAATTACGAAGTAGCAACTTGAGTCCTTTGATAAGGCAGGACATGGCACGTCAATCAAAGACAGTATTGAGTATAATTCTGATGTTATTTTTATTTTTAGCCAGTGTGCAGCATATGCAGTGTACATCTGCTACCTAAAGAAGAGACAAGAAAGAGAAAAAATAAGTCAGGATGGTAACTTAGGGCCACACTGAAATACAGTGGAGGAAATGGGAAAAAAAAAGTTATTTACACATCAAAGTGCTAGGGGAAGTCCTAGTGCTACAAAGTACTACAAAGGATCTTGAGGCTTCAGAAAGATTTGGATTGTGATGTCCTTGAAACAAGGACTGCAGCATGAATTCAGACAGAAAGTGCAGCAGAGAATATGAGTTTCCCTCACCAGCCCTGGCATCTCTGTTTGGGCTGGTTGTTTTCTCTAAGACTTGTAACATGATTCTCCAAACCCCAAGTTATGTCTAGCAGGCAGGATTTAACTTTTAACTGGCATGATTTCAGTTATATCAACAAAAGATCTCTGTCTCCTGCCACAAACAAACAACTCTAAATTAACTGGCCTGAATAATTGAACAAGAGGTTGTTTGTTTGTTTACTTCAATTACTGTTTGTGGTAGCAGTGGGTGGAAATGAAACCTTGCCACTGCTTTCTAACATCTATCAGATTTGGAACTTTGTTCCTCTCTGAACCTTTGTATTACATGCAATTCTTCATGATATTTTTCCACTGCTACTTGCATCTCCCTTTATTTTTCATTTCTGAGATTCTAATATATTACACTGAGCTTTGTAGTACTCTTGATCCAGGAACGCTTTTCCCTTTTCTAATCCGTGAAACCAGGTGAGTTTGGTTTTTGTTTGTTGTTTTTTTTTCCTAGTTCTTCCTTTATCTATTAATTCTTTTTCCTGATTTTGGATCCTCTATATTTCTCTGAATATTTTTTTTCAGGCAATGTCTTTTCATTTTATCGTATTCCAGTCTCCTAAACTCTGCAACATAACTGGCATAGTTTTGTTTCCTAAGATGTCGTTTGTAAAAAGTTCCCTGCTTTCCTGAATGCACCATGTTGTAGCTACAACTATCTTTTATTTTAAATATCATTGTCACCATTCAAAAACTGTTACATAAAATGTCATAAAAACCTGGCTTTTCTTCAATTTATCTTGCCCTTGCAACTCTTCCAGGGTTTACTGTTTGCTCCCATGGTATCAGCATCAAGTATTTGTTCTTTTGCTTTGCCCTATCACTTTGCATAATCTAATCATTCCTTTGCTTTGTATTCTCAATTCCTGCACTATTTCTGTGAGCACTCAGCCTGCTCTGCTCCATGCTCCTGTGCCTGTTTTACCCTACAAGTTCAAAATGCCGTTCCCTATTCTGCTTGTTGTTGAACTGATGGAAGGACAGTCTTTCCACCTTCTTCCTCATTCCCAAGTAATAAATGCAGCCCTAGTTTACATAGGTAACAACTCAGCTTAGAGCCTCTGTTCCACTTTCCATTCTTAATTTGGTTTCTGTGACCTAGTATTTGTCCCATGCTCAGCCATCACCTCACAGCTCTGGAGCTGAGTCACAGTCCAGCTCCACTCTGGAGTTTTTCCAGTGTTCAGTACTGGTGCTGAGGTTGTATTTTGGATGCTGTTTCACTGGTTCAATGCAGAAATCTACAAGAGCTGCAACTGTTTCTGCAGCTACCCAAAGTCCTGAAGGATTTAGGGAGCCTGTAAAATTCCTGCCTGGTTGATGTCTATGGTTCAGAGATGCTCTCTGACACTGCCTCATCCAAGGATGGTGCTGTGTGTTTAACAACTGGTACTGCATGTGTCCCTGTGTATCTGAGGAGGCAGAAACAGACTGTTGAACAGTTTCATTGACTCTTGTGGGCTAAAAGTGTGAATAAGCTGTGTTTAGTATAGTTGTCTAGGCTGTTTACATTGGCTTTTTGAACCACAGCCAAATTAAATTTCTGAGGAGGCTGCTATTGCTTTGTAAAGATGTAACCCCCTACCTTTGTTCATCAGCTCATATTTACTAATCATTACCTGTGTTTGGCAGAAGAACAGCAAATAAATCAGGTGCTTTGTGTTTTACGTGGTCTTAGTAAATGTGCATTAAAATACAACATCCTTTTATTTGAACAATATTCACAAGAGAGAATATTAATTATTATTAATGTTAGAATATTACTGGTTTGCTGTATGCCTTAGGAGATGACAGTCTCTGTGGTAGCATTAGTTAATATGTAGCTTGGCTGTGTAGGCAGAAAGCAAACAATCTCGTAGCAGGTTATTCAACATTAGCATACAGCCTTCCACTTTGTACAGTACTTTCAAAGCAATTCTCATCCACTGCGCTGCAACCTTGTCCTAACCTTATGTTAACAAATTTATAACTTGGAAATTATCCTGCTGACATCAGTGGTGTTACACCATGCAAAACCTGTTTAAAATTAGGTCCAAGGTATTTCAGTTTAAATTTTTAAAATGTGTTCTAGATAGTATTCACATGCTTCAGTAATTGACAGCTTGGGATTACTTTTCTGTTTCTAGTTCAAAATGAAGGTTTTGTAAAGGTTTTTAGTCTGGTTTTCCCCTCTCTTCTTTTTATACTAAAGTTGCTCCCTTAGTCAAAATCACTGATTTCCTATCTTTCCTTTGCAATATTATGAACCAACAAACCGAGTTGTCTGCCAGTTCGTTCTTGAATACAGATACTTCTTAATGCAAGCAGAGCATGCAGGAATCTCCTGCTTTACGAAACAGAAACTGCCTGTCTATCTGTCTGTGTACACAGAGAAACAAAAATACGGTAGAAAATACACTAGAAAAACATTTAAAGATAGAAACCACACATGAATTGAAGGAATTTTATTAAGGTACAAAGTCAAACATCTTGGTAACACAAGCATTACAAGATCTTAATTTTTCAGGGATTACCTGCTTGCTTTGTCTAGCCAATATCCAGAGCATGTGAGATGCTTCATGGATGTTATGCTGCCCAGAAATTTAAGCTACCCATCCTTAGCAGATCTGTACTGGGCACGTGCAAACTGCCACATTTTTGTTTTTTCAAAGGCACAAGAGTGGACCAGGCTGGGGTGAACTTTCACCAGAATAGCAGAACACATCCACATGGCAAAGGTGAAAAAACCTACTTGTTGTGAGTCCCAGCAAAAAAAAAAAAAAATAGTAGGATTAGAGCTTTCTAAACTGTCCACAGTTTTGTTTTGGAAGTAGCTGAGACATGATGGGGAAATAACACCCAGGAGAGTCACCCAGGGGCCAGGGATGGAGCCTCTAGGTCCCATTCTTCCTCCATTCCACCCAGGCTCATACAAAAAGGGGCAGGCGACAAGAGGGACCTCTCCAACACACAAAGTCACAGGATACAGCTTTTCAGCAGCACTGTCCTGAGATGGAGAGAAAAGGGAGGCACAGGTAGACACACATGGTCCAGGGCTGCTGGAACATCCCTAGGAAGCCTTCATTAAAGGCTCGATAAGGCCCTGGCAGCTCAGTAACAGAAGAAAGTTGAGCCCACCAACAGCCCAAAATAAGCAAGGGCTTTTCTTGTGAGACTTTTTCTTGTTCATCTGCTGGTGACACAGTGGTTGGGACCATCCTAATTGGTCTCCTATCAACTATTCCTGCTTAGAAGGAAGCTCTTGATGGATGGTTCAGGTGAGCCAGTGGCCTAAAGTCATGTGAGGAGCATGTGTTCACTGGGAGGAGAGCCCCCTGGAAAGGAATGAGCTTGTCTAAGTTTTCCCCAAGGCCCACAGCAGTTCTGTGACAGCCAGGCAGCTGAGCCCAGCTTGCCTTGGGAGTGCGGGAGCCAGGAGAAGGAAGTGGATGGGAGCTTAGGGTAGCAGCTGGGGGCTCAGATAGCAACTGCTCAGGCAAATCCAACCTACATGGGTTGTGTGTGTTGCTGGTGTGAAGATATATATTTTAGAAAATGTTTAAGTAGCACTGGAGGCAGTGGTGTGACCTGTAGATGACTTCTCCATTTGTAACTATGGAATGTAGAAGAAAGGGAGGAAAAAAAAGAAAAAAAGCCATTCAAGAGACATCTCTATGACTAATCCAGCTCTTCTGTAGGGAAACTTTCACTCCTTGCAATAAAAGGGGTATTTCCTAATTTGGTTTATTTTTTAGAAGTTATTTCCAAGCTTGACACGACATCGATTTCTCCTTACCTGGATTTCAGATTGCTCTGAACATTTAAATATGCTGAATTTTTATAGAAAATCCTTCAAGAAGAGCTCATTTTGCAGCTTCTAGAGCAACAGACCTTGAGCCCATGATAACTAGTAATTTACCCGTTGGTCAGGTGCTACCAGTAACAGTATTCATCTCTCTTCAGTTTCTGTATGTTAGTCCTGCATTATAGCTGTAGAGAATCACAATTGCACTGGAATTTCTTTTCACAGAAAACTGACTTTAATACATCTATTTTCATTTATATGTGATAATGGGATGACCAGTGTACTCTCCTGATTGTTTTCAAAAGCCAAACAGAACCTCATAATATGAAGTTTCAACTCCTACACTGGTGCCCTTATAAGCTCACACATTTCTTTGCAGTCACTTTTGGTGAAAGATAGCCACAGGACAGTCCACAAAAGTCATGGCTGTGTTTTACATAGTGTGATTAGCGGGGCAAAAAAAAAGATTTCTCAGTTTTTATTAAAACAGGCAAATCTAAACAATCCTAAAGTCAAGGTAGAAGGAATACAGCATCATTCTACTGATAAACCAGTATATGATTTTTGAAGGTTTGGGTTTGACAGCTGGTCACCCTTGTATGTAGCCTGAAAAGGTTCATTCTGATTTTTTGGGTTTTCATACATTGCAGGGAAGGTAGTCTGAACTTGTCCCACCCACTGGTGGATCCTGCACAAGCATATTTCAGTATCCATCTTGATTTAGAGGGATTAGTTTGAACAAGCCCTAGTGAATCTCCCAAGATATTATCCCCTGAGGAAGGCAGGAAACCCTTTAAAGTAAGAATGTAGTGATGACTTTGCAACATTACACATAGCAAATTTATTTTCATGGGTAATAGGAGCATGAAAAGGGGAAATTTTTTTGCCTTCATTCAACTAGGATTGCTGCACCTTAGTCCCTCCATGACATCAACAGCAGGGCTCCAGCCTGGCGAAGAAAATAGGAAATACAGAGTACTTACATTTTTCCAGTGAAAATACTTTCTCCCCCAAAAGACCACTTTGGTCTTCCTATTATAAAATCTAAATACTTTTTTATAGTTTGAGTATAACCACGCTTTAAACAGCTGCTGCCTCTCACCTGTGCTGCAGCTCTGTTTCTGCAGTGAATTAAACCCTCTCTTCACAGACTGCACATCAATTGCAAATTTTTAAGTGCTTTGGGATCCTTTGGGTTGAAAAGTATGATATAAATTTAAGATATTAAACCGTTAAGAAGAATAAGAGCATTACCAGATGCTGATGCTCATGTTATAGCCATGCTGTTAACAGCAAGTTGGGAGATGCTTACAGTTAGTCTCTGTAGCAGGTATCACATCACAAAACCCTTGTCATTAACTGCACATTAAAAATCATGAGGATGTTTAGCCCCAGCTAATCCCACTGTACGGGAGTCCAGAACCTGCCTGACATTATAGCTAGGGATTTTCTTCTAACATCCCATTGTAGTGGCATTTTTAGCATGTTTCTATCCCTCTTATACTACTGTCCTTCACTTAAATAGTTCTTTCCTTTGATGGTGCTGTAGCATCTTCTCCCAGCTGATGGTATAACACATAGTTGTTTCACCTCTCAAATTTTAGTATGGTTGCCTAAAGAAACAAAATTTGTCCTTGTGTTGTTGTATTTCCGCATTCCTTGACCATCCTTACAGCTTTTCTCTTTATCTGCCCCAAATCCAGTTTGTTTTCTTTTAACAACACTACCGAGAGTAGTTTTTGAATACTAAACAGGATTTGAAATAAAAGACACATCAATTAGTGTCTCATATTCTAGCAGTAATACTCCCCTACTTTTGCTGGGAATAACTCATCCTACACATACTTTTATGTGTGCCTTCATGGTTGCATCACACTTCTGATTCACCTGTGATGAACTCACACCTCCAGGTTCTTCTTTACACCAGTTGTTTCAGAATACAATGAGCTTTTTGTTTTCAGTCTCTAAGTGAATTATCTCAAGCCTTTTCCTCTTGACTCTCAACTCTTCCATGATGGCAGACTTCAAGCTAAGGCAGTTTTTAATTTCTAACCTGAGCCTCCCCTGTACTGATGTTCCTCAAATTTAAGTCATCACAAAGCTTCTTCAGCTTGTTTTAATATTTTTTTACTTTATAGAAAGTGTCTGTAATGATTTGTAAGGCTGGTGGTGAAAACGCCAACCAATAATTCCATGCCAGACAAGGATTTTCCTTTTTCTGACCTGTTGCCACCCCTTTAGACATGCTATTATTCCCCTGCTGTACCTCATCTTCTCCAGCTTAGCTGTTACTGTAGTTACTAGAAGGATAAATCAGAGAATCATAGAATAGTTTAGGCTGGAAATGACCTCTAATACCACTGAGTCCAGGCATTAAACCATCACTGCTGTGGTGACCACTAAACGATATGCCAAAGTGCCCTGTCTACTCAATTTTTGAACTTTTCCAGGGATTAGTGACTCCACTACTTCCCTGGGTAGCTTGTTCCAATGCCTGGCCACCCCTTGGGTGAAGACATTTTTCTTCATATCTCATCTAAACCTCCCCTTGGTGCAACTTGAGGCCATTTTCTCTCACCCTGTCACACTCTCCTTTCAGGTAATTGTGGAGAACAGTAAGGTCTTCCCTGAGCCTCCTTTTCCTCAGGCTAAACAACCCCAGCTCCCTCATGTACTTCTCATCAGACTTGTGCTCCAGACCCCTCACCAGCTCCATTGCCCTTCTCTGGACATGCTCCAGCATCTCAATGTCCTTCTTGTAGCGAGGGGCCCAAAACTGGATACAGGATTTGAGGTGTGGCCTTACCAGAGCTGAGTACAGGAGGATGACCTCTGCCCTGCTCCTGCTGGCCATACTACTGCTGATACAGGCCAGGATGGCACCTGGGCAAGAAGGTCACCTGGGCACACACTGGCTCATGTTCAGTGGCTGTCAAACAGCACTCCCAGGTCATTTTCCCCTATCAGCTTTCCAGCCACTCTTCCCTCAGCCTGTCACGCTGCATTGGGTTGTTGTGATTCAAGTGCAGGACTTGGCACTTACTGAACTTCTATCATTTTCCTTGGCCCATCAATCTACCCTATCTGTTTCCCTCTGCAGTCTTCCTACCCTCCAGCAGTTAAACACCCCCACCCAAGTTGGTGGCACCTGCAAACTGGCTGAGGGTGCACTCAATCCCCTCATCCAGATCATCGATAAAGATGTTAAACAAGACTGGCCCAAAACACTGACCCTGGGGAAGACCACTTGTGGTCAGCTGCCAGCTGGATTTAACTCCACCCTCTGGTCTCAGCCAACCAGCCAGATTTTTACCCAGCGTCCATCAACTCCATGATTAGCCAAATTAGCCTGTATTGTTTCCTGTCAGGTCACAGCTAAATCACTCTTATAAGCCAATGTAGGGTCAAAGCTACTCAGATCCTTCCGTATTGTGCTGTAAGCTATGAGACAGAAGTACCTTTTGTAATGACAGGGCATGGCTAGGTAAATCAACATTAGTTTAGAAAGTTTGAAGTAAATAGCTGACAGCTTTTTTTCTTTTTTTTTTTTTTTTTTCCTCTCTGAATTCATAGTCAGGGTCACTGGGCTTGTTCTATTTCATCTGATCCCAAAAGGAGAGAAACAGAGATTCTTTCTGCAAGGCAAGCAATCTGTGCTAGTCTTTTAATGTTAAGTTTTGTCATTTAAATGTGTAGTTTACTTATTTGCAAAAAAAGGTCCCTGCTTTAATTTGAACACAAAGGAACTCTACATTATGTTCTAGATTGCTTTCTGCATCTGTACTACATAGTAATACCGGGTTATTTTTTTCCTTACCTGCATTTCCTTTCTGCAGTGGCATTTGTTTAAAAAAAAACAGATGCTGCTGCTTCTAAGAGTAACCAAGGTAGGGTAAATTAGGTAAATTAGTTCTTGAATAAGCTTCTCCATAATTATTTGACAGTAGTTGTTGGTTGGATTGTTTTTATGTTAGTTTTCGAGGGATTTTTGTTGCCTGAATTTTTTTTACATGCATATTCTTGTTTTATTAGATTTCAAAACAGTAAAACAAGTTCGTAATCTTTTTGTTGCCTTTTTGTGCTTCATATTTTGCGCTTCAGTGCTCTGAAGCATCTTCTCCATAAGCATGGAACCATCACATTTTGCTTAATGTGCTGCTGCTTCTTCCTCTTCTTCTCCTTTGCACTTCTAGCAGCAGTTCCACTGCCTGGTTTGTTACACCAGTATAATCAACAGACAGCACAAAACGTCTGTTTTAAAATGAGACATGTCACTCCTGGATATTTCTTTAATTTTTTCCAATTCTGGATCAGAGGTTTAGTCTTGCAGAGCTTTGACTCCTTCTATACTCCTGCTAAAATTAGCAGGAATCTGTTCAGCTTCAAGTGTGTTTTTCTGCGTCAGGGCCAGAGCACTTGCAACCTAGTGAGGTGAAGATCTGTGTTCTCCTGGTTTATCTCCCGTTATTTTATCAACATTTGCATTAGCAAACCACTGATTTAGCACCCCACAGAAGGCAATACAGCTGAGTCAAGCATGATGCTACTTTCATTCTTCCCCTTACAGTTATAACCATGTCTCCCTTTATTCAGCCTGGCCAAGCTTTGTTGGCCATATGCTATACCATATGCTATAGCTCATGTGCTGCTACATAGAAACTTTGATAGGATTATCTGAATTATCCTCAATGTGAAATAGACCAGGCTTTATTAGAAATAAATCTGATATGCCAGGGTAAAGATGTTCATATTTTATGGGAGATCTCAGATAGGTGATATATCTGGAAGGACTTTGGTTTGTGGAGTGCTGGGGAGGAATTCTTTTAATAAGAGGTGAATTCAGTTTGAGATTTTTTTTTTTCATTTGGTTTGGTTTTTAACTCTAACTTTCAGTATTCAGTAAGAACAATGTGAAACAAACACAAATCTATTGTATTTTTTAAAACTATTTTAGTCCTGTTTCCAACTCCTCTTGTGCTGACATTCTACAAACTGATATTCTAAAAGGACTGTCACCATCAATTTTGCTTTTTTAAAGGACTTTAATTCTTTCAGCATGTTCATATGGTTTTATAAAGCCCCAGATACATGGCAAATCCCCTTGGTGTTGTAAGACAAGATTGCTGTTAAAAAATGTTTAGGCTTAGTCAGCTTCTTCTCACTACTGAAGTCATGAGGGACTCTGGGAAATGGTGTTTATACTAAGCTTAAATTGATAGGGCAAGTTTAATGCAATCAGGTCAAAGGTACAACTGCTTAGCTAGTCTCATCAACCACTCGGGTTTCAGCATCAGTTTATAAGAAAAGGCCTGTAATGATAACATCTGGCTGTGAGCGCATGGGCTGCATTCTCCGTGCAGTGATTGAATGTAATTTAATGGTGGGGAGGAGCAAACTGAAGGGCAACTCCATTCCTGAATTATGATCCCAAATAGATAAGGTACAACTGCCAGACTTTGATCACCCCCATTATCAATTCACTTGATGAAGAGCCTTTCTCCAGTATAAGCTGGACGGAGATGCCTTCCTTGGAGGAAGGAGCACGGTCCATTGAAAAGGCTCAGGAAGGGGGCATGTCAAGCCCAGGACAAAACTTGGTGGTTTCCAAGTGCATCCGTGTGTGGCTGATTGCTGGCCAGGCGTTACTTTGAGCGAGTGCTGAGTGACCCAGGACAGCGCTGAGGAAACGCGCCAGACAGAATAACGGATTGCTGCCCTCCTAACGTGAGAAAGCATAATGCTCAATTACACATTTCCTGCCTTCCACTACCCAAGTTGGTGTGTGGCAATTTAAATATTCAAGATTACTGCCAGGCAGACCCCAAGCTATATACTCATTAGGAGAATGTAGATAGCCAAGACATCCTGAGGGATTTTAATCATAGGCAAGTCTGGTCTGCTGATGCTAATTCAGACCCCAAGAGGGGCTTTTTCATACAAAGTTTGTCTGGGTTAGCTGGCCAAATAGGGTTGTCAACAAATAGGTATTGCCCTCTTTCCCTTATCTGTACTATATTTAAAATTTCCTATAATATAATTTTTATTTCTTTTGTGAAAAAATTTTTACATTTTGCTCCATCCTGGCTTGAATTTTATTAAATGTCTGTGCCCAGCTGAAGAATTTGGGAAATTTCAGTCAAAATAACTTCCAATCATCATTAAAGAAAACAAAATTTAAATGACTTGTTGCCAATTGACATTGGTAACATTCTGCTTTGAGGCAGGGACTTGAAATGGGATGATGCTGTGATTTGTATGTCACTGACATACTTCTTTTTTTCCTGTGAAAATCACTGCATGTTATGAGATTTAGAAAAAAAAAATTTGCACACACTTTGCAAAAAGTCTTTACTTTTTCCAGGTAAAATGTCAGAGTATTTAATTCAAATACAACATGTTTAGCCTTCTGCTGAATGGGACGTGTTATTTCTGAGAATCATCAAACATGCTCCCTCCATCCTCCATCTTACCATCAAGTTGAATTGAATAAATCTGAGCCAGCAGATGGCATTTTTTGTGGTTAGAGGAACCACTTGGTACAGAAGATCAACACTGTCTCTCTTCCCAAGTTTGCTTATACTGTGTTGCTTACACAGAGGCAACACAGACCTCAAAGCCTGCAAGGTTAGTGATTATCTGACCTAACTGTTTTCAGCAAAGGTCCCATTAAATTTCCTTGGGTTACAAACAAAACAGGGAAGCAGGTTCTCAGTTACATCTGTCACCCAAAAAAGAAGTATACTCTCCTTTGTCCCAAGGAGCACTTGTGGGTGGGCTGTCTGTGACTGACAAGATTAAGAAGATCCATAACAGCCAATGTGGGACCCAAATGTTGAATATACCCAACCTCATTTTAGCCTAATCACATATGGCACAAGCTTTACTCTAGATGGGGGCATGCATTTTTTCCATTTTCTCTGCACAGGCATGTGAACTGTTTCCATAAGGGTCTTCCTTATGATGTGTTTACATTGGGTTTGCTGATACTCAGGTGGGGATGCCTGTCATTCATGTCAAAGGAATATAGGAACATTCTTGGCAGTCAGCAGATCTCTGTGTTTATCTTACATTACTTAGGTAAGAAAATTCAACATACAGCTTAGGTTGGTAAGATTTGCCACTCCTTTTGAGGAACCAAAACCCAGGGAGACCATTCACCTTGCCACATATCAGTGCCAGGACAGACCATGGAACCTGCTCTCTAATCATGAGAAAGCACAGTCTTGCTCCTCGGACAAGGCACGCCTTGTTTTAAGATCAGCTCTTTTATATGATAAAGGGTAGCATTCTGCACTCTTTTGTCCTGATAAGTATATTTTACTGTGGGTAATTATAAATCTTGTAGTAAGCCACTTTCTAATGGCACAGAAAACAGTTAGCCAAAGCATGGCTCACAATTCTTCCACAGTTTTGAATTGTCTCAGTAGATTTCAGTGCTCAGCTTAGCACGTGTAATGTGTCTTCTCATATAGATGGGATGAGGCCCTACTTAAAGTGGTAATGATTATATATACATACTTATAAATGTATAAGCTGCTTTTGAACAGTCTGGAAAAGCTAAAATACCAACTGCTAAACCAATGAATCATACTGTGTAAGGGAGTGTTTTTATATTTAATATAAAAAATCCAACTGTATATGTATAGGCAGAGTGAATACTTACACATCACATGTGTAAGATATAAATGATCCTGATGAACATGACTGAAGTAAATTCTGTTAATGCTCCAGTTAGAACTATTTCTACATTAATTTCAAAATGTTTTTGTTATAGTGTAGATTCAATGTCAGGAAGATGAAGGAATCTGGGCTTTTAACTGCAACCTCCACATGGCAGTGTGACTCTGTGGGGATGTTGAAAATTAAACATTTGGTTTAAGCATTAAACACTTAAATTTTCTTTTTAATTCCTAGGCTTGTGTAAAAGCAGATTGGGAAATGGTTTACAGTACTTCCAATGGGGGGCTTCCACACAGACAATGTCAGCAATGACATCACTTTTCTGCTAGTTACTTTATTACTTTTCAAGAAAAAAATCTTTAAATGCCAGCATGGAATTTTCCTGGTGGCAAGTGATAACTTTTATGAAAGGTCTGTTTTTCTTTTAAGAGGAAGATGCTTTCATCCCACCTCCAAGTTAGTGGACTTCATCAAGGGAAGTCACCATTTGTCCCCAAGTCTTGCCAGCCCTGAAAGGTGTTCCTGGAAGGATTAATCACTAGAGGCAGTTGCTGTGTTCTTGGCTACCCTTCTCCCTGTTCAGAGTTTGTCATGAGTGGTCTTGTAATTGGTCTCAGGGTGAACAGACCTATCTGCTGGAAAGGTGGCCTAACCCATGGTGTCACCTCCAAAAAAGGAGACCTTTTGAATCTTTTCTTATTTCATGTTCCAAGTATCTCTTCCCAGGTGAAGGACCAAGGAGAGAAGGCATCCTTTGTGCTCCCTCTGCCACCACTGGCATTAGACTCCATCTTCAAGGCTTTGCACTTGGGAGAGGGAGTACCTAGCACACAGCCCACAAGGGTGATGGGACAGAAAACAGAGTGGAGAAGAAGTCCCAATGGACAACTGTGAATAAAAAAAAAACCTTCAGAGAAGTGGGGAAGGGAAGAAACAGCAAAAGTCTGAAAACACCAGTAGGACAAATGGAGTATATGTTAAAGAAAGGCGTATCAGGGAGAGAGGTAGATAAATAGAAGTGATTTAGAGGGGAATAATGCAAGTGGAAAAGAAGTGTTCAATGAAGGAAACAGAAACAGCCATGGGGAAATGAAGACAGACCATGACTTCTTAAAAGGGAAGATATATGCCAAGCTTAGGGAAGGTATAGGGAACATTTTTAAAAGTATTTGTGGCACTGAAGCAGAAAGTTGTATTAATAAAAATTTTTCATTGTCCATCAGTGAGAGCTGGAGTGCCACACTTACATCAACTTTATATACAAAATCGAGGAATGCAATAATTGAGAACAAAATGGAGTTTGGAGGACTAGCTTGAATATGTGACAGACAAAGGAAACAATAAGACAGGTAATCTCTTTAGGTTTCATGTCATGTTTACAGCAGACTCTGCTTTCCACTGGGTAGAGAAACCAGTATCCCCATCTATGGCTGGATATGTGTCAATATCTGCAAGGGTAGGTTAATCCAGCTTTATGTTCCCTCATTCTGAGCTATGCGTGTTGACTAGCACACAGCTCTTTGCTCCTCAGGGTGGCATGAGCTATGTGAGAAGTTCAGCGTTGCTTTGTCTCCTTGTGCCTGGTCCTTCTGTGGTCTCCAGGCCCTTGGAAAGGTACTCCTGTTGCAGGACACTCCTCCAATTTTCTGCTATTTAAGTGCACTGAAACCTATAATCTCAGAAAGTCTGCTATAGTGTTTCTGTGCATAAATTATATGGGAAATAAACAAAAGCATGTGGATTTGGTACAGAGTAATTCTTATTTTTAAATAGAATGTAATTTGCTATTGGCAAATTAATCTCATTTATCCTAGTTTCATTTGTTTAAACAATGTGAGTAGAGTTATTCATGTGCAAAGGAGCTGGAAAATGCTGCCAAATCCACTAATAAATCTGGCTGCTGAACATAGCATTTGGAAATTGAGTTATTTGCCATTCTCATTTTGTAGTATGCTAATTTCCACAAAAATCCACTATGATATTAGAGAAAATTATAGCTTCTCCTGGAGAGAAAGCAAGAAAAAATTATTAATCTGCCAATATTGTACAAGAACTAGCAGAAGACTGTCATGAGCAAGATAGATTTGCAAGACTGTTCTCTTTTGTCAGCGGTGGAAACGGTCCCACTGACCCGTTGCAGAGTATATTTAAAATCCAATTCTGTGTATTTGTATTCATCTTATCATTTTGAGAGCATTCAGTTAGAAGCTGCTGACAGTAACTCCAGCTCCAACTCTTTTGTGCATCCGTGCATGTGGCTACAATAACTGTATAAGTCTTTGCCATACTTAAGAATTCTGGGTTAGGGGATCCCACATGCTTCAGGATTGAAGTGGCTGCAGCATTTTAATTGATCTCTGTAGAATATCACAGCAGTATTTTCTTCGTAAGAGAGCTGTGGGCTGCCCTGGCGGCCTGCCAGAAGCCCAAGGGCTGTCTCACATTCACATGAAATGGGCCACGTTGCCACCCTTGGCTGCAGCACAAAGGCAGCGTGTCCTGCAGACCGTGCAGGTCCCAACACGCCGCAAGCCACCTCACTGCAGGCAGACACACCAGGAACTTTGTATTTTCTGCAGCCAAGGTACCTGTCTGCCTACCGGGGTGACAGGGAGCAGCATTCCAGCTGCACCACTTGTATGCTAAGCAAGCAGTTAAAAAAAACCCCAACAGTGCAGCCAGTATAATTATCTTTCATCTCACCTGAGTTCAAAAGCAGGGCTTTCCCACTGCCACTCTGCTTTCTTGGCCGTCTGCTCCAGAACCACTTTGGCTGTTGGTGGTTTCTGTGGAAAATTAAAGGGGGGATGACTGTCACAGTTTCCTAATGACATCTAGGGATTCTTTTATATGCTAAGTCATTCATATCTTTTACAATTTAAAAGCATGATGACATTATATACATAATAGCCATACAGGACTGCCTGCATGTTTCCAAATAAATGTTAGAATTCATGACAATCTTATTTTCTCATGCCAAAGATGATTATATAATTCAGGTCCACTTTCTCCAAAAACTTTCCCTGTAAATTGAAATGCCTCTGCCTCTATCTGTTAATTGCTAAAAGACCAGAGTCCACAGATACCTGCATGTTGCAAGCTTTTATTTATAAATTATTTACAAATTACAATGGAAGAAGCATAAAAAGAATTATTATGGGAAATTATTTTCTATCAACTCTCTATACATTTGCAAATGAAAAGTTAACATTTTAGCTCTGCCTAGGGACTCCTTGTAAGAATCATATTGAGCTATTACAACTTCAGATCAATAACGTATCTTTTCTTACTTATACACTTACTGCATAAATGCTGCCTGGTTGTCCCTTCCTGTCTTGATGCTGTGGTTTTTTGGCTTATTGATACTCTAAAAAGTATTCCTATTTCACACATTCCAACAACTTTCTATCACTCTGGCATACTTCATTAGCTAACCAAGACTGAAGCCAGGCAATTCCTTTTCATTACATATGGAGGTGATGTTAAGTAAACATGAAAAGTGAAACAGAAATATGTTAAAACATGCTTGTATCATTTTATTACTTTGATTATATCTCTGTGCATGACTGTATCCTTGCCTGACACTGATACAGGGTGTATTTCTTCTTTCACTCATGTAAGTGTACATGTAGTCTGCTGAAAGGAAGAGCTACTGGTTTGTGGGTTGGGTGTTTTTTTAAGGCTGACAAAAATTACATCAATTTAAACAAGTTTAGGACTTCAAAAAGGCAACTTGTACCATGAAGTGGCTCCCTGTATAACTTTGTTCCAGTTTTAGGGAAGGAAGTTTGTGCATCCATTCACTGCTAGCACTCATGAATTTGCATATTGTGTGACATCAGTGTACAATATCTCTGAAATACCTGCAAATGCACCAAGCTTTGTATTTGAAATTTAGCCAGTATCCTGACCTGATAAACTCATGGTGTTCAGCTCTGGTTCTGTGGAGCACTATGTCAGACCTACATGGTTGCAGGAAGGTGACACAGCAAAATCCAGAAGTCCTGTAGGCGTTGACTTTGGACAAAAATGCCAACCTGCAGCTCTTGGAAGTCCAGTGATGTCAGCAAAACAAGGCTAGCTCATCACAATCTTGAAAGCCTGATTTAAAAATCACACTTAAACAGACATCCCAGTGTTTGCTTTTATTAGGTTATACTTATGCTGTTTGGTGAAATATTATTCCCTGTCCATGACTGGTTGTATCATGGCTTGCTGTATCCAATAACAGAGATATTCACTGTCCTGGGGCCTTCATGCAGCGTGCCTCTCAAAGTGTGTAGCAGTGGACACCCACGATGAAGCAGGAATTTGCTTCCCTGCTCATGTGCAATATTCCACTTGCAGAGTGATTGTTGTCAGTAATGATTTCGGCAAACATAAGGCGTGGTCAGAGTTGTCTTTGCAGAAGAATGGGAAACACAACCCTCAGTTTCTAGCAGGTGAAATACGACCCTCTTAATCAAGGGGATCCACTATCTACTTCAAATTTGACAAAATTTAAACTAGTGCATCTCCTGTTTCTGATTACAGTGCTATTCTGAGTGTTTGAATTTTAACACAGTAAGATGGCTGCAGTTGAAAGGGAAGTATTTCCTTTTTACCTCCTGTGAAGCAGTGGTCCCATGGATGTACTCCAGCCTACTAGAAAACAGTTCCTATTTATCTGAAACAACCCAAGATAAAATACAGCCAGTTGGCATCCCATGTCTCATCTTTTCTAGTACATTATGTTTTAAAGCAAATAGGCCAAATTCCTTCCCAGCATAGCTTCATAGAAAGCCATTGCTTCCATTCAGCAAGTAGCCAAATATGAACACTTTTATAGAAAAGGTTCATTTGGAATCAAACATGGACAACTCTTGAGTTAGAATGATACCTGAAAATATTTGCTCACTGAGATGAAGACATTGAAATACTTGCGTAGATTCACCTTAGAGTTTATACTAGCTCTTGCACAAACTTCATGGTGGATCAGAGCCATGGATCCCCATTGGACCAAACAATGCCGGAAAACAGTGACCAAAGTCCACTTTGGTTCAGCAAGTTGTCAGCAGATGGCCCTCAAAATGGGGCATGCTCACTGTGAAGATGAAATGGCTGTAAAGTGAGCAATGACCTAATGTATTGCCTTTCCTTCAGGAGATGGCACCGTTTTGAACATACATCAAACTCAGGTGGGAATAAAACCCGCAGAAATCAAAGTCCTGTCCAGCTTCCATCTGCTAATAATTCCTCTCTTAAAATAGGTTTGTTTAAAGGTCTAAGGTTTCTTTTTTCCAGTTCATATTGAAATGATGCAATGACAGGAGACACCCTAGGGTGTTACCACACTTCAAGAGGTGACTTCAAGGCCAGCAACACTCCCTGCATGCAACACTATCTTGCAGAATTGTCTCATACCATTGTTCTTTGTTGCTTAAATATTTGGAGAGGTGTGTCATGCTTTGTTATTGCCCTTCAGCCGTTTAGAGAGCACAGAAGACAGATCTCTATGGAATAGTTCAGCACTTGACAGTGACTTCAAAATTCTTCACCCGAGATTTGTCCAGACCAAAGCATTTATGAGGACATACCAAATATCTTTCACAGTTCTAGTAATTTGTTCAGTTTAGATACGATTTATTTTGATTCACTGTTGCTTCAAACTGCATTTTAGGAAGAGTGACAAGACTGAACTCATGGAAAGAGATCCTAATTTTTAGACCAATATAAACCACTAGGAGCTCTGTTAAATGCAAAACTGCCAAAAATCAAAATCAGGTTTCTACGATTCTTGGCACAGGGGAAGCTTCTCGAGTTTGGTTCCCATCAGTTATTTAGCACTTCTAGTATTTTTGTTGCTTCTGTTGCTTCATTCAGCTAATTGCCAGGATCTTGAAGAATTTTATTCCACGGAGACAAATGCTGTATTATTTTTTCCAAGCACGGTTAAATCAGCAGGAGTTATTTCTATGCAATATTATAACAGCATTTGCAGAAATACGATACGTGTTTATTACTCAGTTAAAACTATGTTTGTGGCCAAGCTATGTCAAAATGATACTGTGATTCTTCAACTGCCAATGAAAAAGTAATCATACACTCCAATTTGTGTGAGCATTGTTCCCCACACACGTACTCAGCCACTCACGGGTCCTACTTATTAAAAGCTACCTTCTCTTTGCCTGCCAGCAATGAAAGTAGAAATACCTCCTTATATTAGCATCCATTTTAGACACTTGGCAGAAGTATTTATCATCTCCATTTGCAGGTGTTTGTAAGAATTGCCCATCATAATACGCAAGGGCAGAAATGGTCTCTGTGACAGCCAAAGCACACTTTCAGGTCCAGGCCTCAAGAAAAGTGTAGCAAGTTGTAAAAGTGTGACCTTTGACCATCATGGATAAGAGCAAGCAGGCTATGAAGCAGAGTAGCAGCAGCCATATGTTCATTACCTTTGACTTTAGGATGTTTGGCAGAGATGTGTCAAGTGTCTCATTCAGCTCTTCACTGCTGTGCAAACATCTGTGCTAAAATTTAAACTTCCCTCATACAGAATTTAAAGAGAAAACAGCATTTTCTTAAAAGAGGACTCAAATCTCCGCGATCTGGCATAAGAATGGAATTTAAGGTTCAGAGTAACCCGCGACTCATGCGGCAGATGGATACAGTTTGCCTCAATTAAAATATGAGAACATTGGGCTGGTTTGGCGGAGAGATATTGTGGCAGGGGTGGGGACAGAGCCTTCAAGGAGAAAGTGTACTAGTAAGCCCTAGTGCAGAATCTTTAAAACTGAAATGTATGTCTTTTTACTGAAATTAACTATAGAGAGATATTTTGAATGTTTTACTAAAAGGTGCAGGGTGGACCCTCCCCAGCAGCAAGCGGTATCAGATAACACCTTGTTGTAAAAAAACAAAATATGCAAATTTCTTTCCCTTCTCTTGGGCTTCATCAGAGTGTATCCAAACTTTTATTGTATCAACAATTGAAAACATAAGCAGATAAATGGAGGCTAGCTCCTTAAAAGTATTGTAGAAAAAGCATCAAGTGCCCGTTTGGTTATCAGGCAAAAGGAATTTCTCCTTATAAAACAGAAGCTTCTGTCTTCCCACGTGTGAGGACACTGCTTACATATGGCAGAGAACAACTGGAATAAAAGAAATTAATAACCATATGGAGAAAAAAGAAAGGTGGCTCTTTTTGTTTTTTTTTTTTTTTTCGAATAGCCGGTGCTTGCAGTAACAGAAGTATCTAAAACCACATGCTTCCACCGTGTATTTCTTGATTTTGGAGATATAGGCCTGTTTTTCAGAGGTCTTATGTTTTTACAATGAAATGTGAGTTTTTAAATAGACATACTTCTTAACTTGAAGTAGCAGTGTCTCCTCTGCAGAACGAAGTAACAGTCTTCTTAGATAACTTGAATACTGTAGAAACACTGACAACACTTGCATGCAGCTGGCTTACTTTCGGTGGATACAGGCAAGACAATCATTGCTTATTCTAAACTCCCAGTTTCTAATTACGCCCCTTATCTTAAATTTGGTAATTATGATTAAAAAAAAAAAAAAAAAAACAGAAAAAAAAAAGAGTGGAAGAAGTTGTATTGTTTGCTGTCTCCTTTCCATTCTGTAATTCAGGCCCCACTTCATCCCCACCAGTGCTTGTTTCCACCCCATTAGTACTTTATTACATGCCGCAGGATCTAGGTCTTGAAGGGGTATTGTTTGCACACAAACAAGCAGGTGTTAAAGCTCCTTTCATCATCTTAATGACATGTAAACGTCTCTAGGGCCTCAATGAGGACACCTACTTCTGAACAGACAGTTCATCTGTTTTCGAAGTGTAGTCCCTATTCCTGCCCATTTTGTCCTTACGGATGTAGAGGAGAGCACTTTCTTCTGTCACTTAATCTTTGTTTCTCTTCATCCATGCTGTTCCCCAATATCTGTAGGGTAAGACAGGAAAGTAAAAAGATGAGGTCAGTTGATTCATCTCTGTTTCTTGCTACCCAGCAAGAATGGGCTCAGTGATTTGGCAGACACAGATGCACAGCTGGCTTTGCTGACAGATATCTGCCACTCAAAGACCCCTTAGGATGCACCTGGATCTCTATGGGAAGCATTGCAAAAGGAAAATGCATTTGTGCAACTGGGCAAAACACAAGGGGAGGGTTTGGTGCCTAATTCAGGGTGTATGGGTTCATGTCATGGTGGGACAACTTGGATTCCCCATCAGTTGGGGCAGAAACAAGATTATAGAAGCAGGATAAGGAGATGTCTGCAGCCACTTGAAGGAAGGCTGAGATTTCAGGTGAAGGGGTGCTCAAACCAACATAATTGCAGTGGAGGAGGTCTGGACCGTACAATAAGAGACTTAAAGGAACTCATGGTCCATTAAGAAGGTAGGAGCTTGATAAGGTCTGTTGAGCTGGCAAAAATGTGTTCCTTTTCAACTCCCCTACCCCAGGCTGGTAAGCTCACAATTTTCCAAAACAATTGTTGTTTACACTGAAATTTTCCACGTTTGGTCTTTCTCCAAAACCAGATTTCATTGTCAGGTTTTAGCAGAAGGCCTGCTGTTGCTGCTTGGGTGGGCACATGTAGGGAAGAAGGATATTTTTAAAACATCTGAATTTTATCATGCAGTCAGAAAAGAAAGTGACTGAAGTCTGGTACTTGGAATGAATGAAATTATTTGCTAATACCAAGCACAGATGAGATTTTGCAGGGCAGTATGAAATATATATTGCTTTAACCCATTTGGTTAAGGTCAAGAATGAAGTGACTCAATGTCCTGGCTTGTTACAGACATGCTGTTCCTGCATGAAAAACTGATTTGAATATTGAGCTATGGTTCAGTGTTGTTGATTTCAACATGTGATGGATCAACCTCACAATTTCAGAGCAACCTCAATTGTCCAGAGAACTTGCAAGCCCTCCTGGCAGAGTTGTGCAAGACCAGAGGGTTACTTTGTTTTGTTTAATGGAGTTGTAACCTTGCCAAGCAAAGAGACAGACAGCACATCAGCAAGGACAACTTCTGCCCAATTTTTACACTCTGCTGAGATCACAACAATCTCCAAAAGCAAATCTTTACATTTTTGCAAAAATTGGCTTTGTTAACATCTCTTTGGGGTATTTGCTTACAACGCAGCTCACATTTCTACTAGATATTCTTAGATAAATCAGGAATTTTATTTGAGGCTTGCTCGGCAACCTTAGAATAGTAGTTTCATCTTTTTTTCTGCCACTAAGGGGACAAGAATTAAAAACTATCTGACAACAAATACTGTGTAAAGATAAGAAATGACTGTTATTATTACAGAAATATGGAACTAGGTGACTTCTACAAATACTGGCTTCATTACTATCATTACTATTATTGAATTAGTAGTTGTGGGAAAGATCTATAATGTAAGAGGAAATAGACAACTGAAATGAATACTTCATTAGACTGAAAAGGAAAAGTGTTAGACAATTAAGAACCTTCTTTATGGTCCAGTCCAAGAAGAATATTCAATAAATTTATATTGGTAGTAATAAAGTGACCTTCCTGGTAACAAAACTGGAAGTATTCCTGCTATCATTCCTCCTTATTCTTACTATCTACTACCATGTAAGTAGCAAACCAGTAAGCTTCCTGAGTCAGTTTGTACCCAAAGCGAACATCAGCATCCTTCTTGAAAGCATTCCAGATGTAACCAGGTCATAAAACAAAACAGAAGGTTGATGGTTTTACTGTGATGCACGTTGCAATCAAGTAGTTATCTGATGGATCATCTACTTTTTATGATCCATGATGAGAAATTTAGCTGTCATATGAGGAATAGATTTCTCATCATAAAACTTGCCTCTGTAATTTCAGCACCTGGATAAGTGCTGCCTCAGGTGCTGATTGTGCTAGTAAACACTGTCTGAAGAGTGATTTCCCCATCTGTTTCTCCTGCTTCCAACTAAATGCACAGTTTGGCAACAAGTGTGTTTCTGCAGTTCCCTCTCGTTCAGCAGCTACTGCTATTAAAGATCTCTCATGAGGAGGTTCCTGTTGGGTAGCTGCTGATGCAGGAGTTCATCCGGGGAAAAAAAAAGCCTTGCATGTAGGTCAGTGTTTCTGTAGATAGCTAGTGAAGCAATCTCTCATGAGAATGTTAGCTCTCTTGTGGCGCAGATCCCTTCAAGTCACTGCTGCCACTGCAAGGGGCTGAACTCACGTACCCCATTCAAGTCAGGTTTCCAGTGTAATAAGTGAGGAAAAGCCCCTAGTTTATGTAGGGTTTTTTATCTCTGCACTGGTAAGGCAATTAACTTGGCATTTGGGTAGATGCCTAAAATCAGAGCTCTTGAACCTCTTGTACCATATTTGTGTACAGCACATTCTCAATGGGAGAAAACAAGACACACATTGAGAATGTAGATCAAAACATGCAGAAAGCTGCAATGCTTTCACCACCATCCATAGGATTTCTGGTATAAATCAAATGGATGTTAAAAGCGAGGAAACCTCTTCATCTAACGTGACGATTGAACCACAGAAACAAATTTTCCTCTCGGATTTGTGTTGTGGACCCCCTGTGTTAGGGAGAGGTTATATGTTTCAGCGTGCTGACAGACACTATTACATACTGGGCTTTATTCACCCCTGTTCCGCCAGCCTCCAATAGCCCTTTGCACCTCTGGATCCCTCTGCCTTTGGCACTTCTGCTGGTGAGACTCCCAGATGGGGGTGTGGTTTAGCTAAAATGGGTGCTTTTCACCAGAAGAATAAATTATTCCTATACTACTGTCTGAAAAGGGTGGATCTGGAGCCAATTTAGTGAGCATAAGTTACAATTGACTTTGGAAGTAATAACTTATGCTTTGAGCTTCTTTAGATGTATAGCCAAGGAGCTGTCTGGCTGCATGTGTTTTTACACATCTTTCAGCTAAATTAGAAATCCAAGTGCAAAATCTAATTCGTGGAGATATCTTGGAGATTTGTGACCTTCCCAGAAATACTTTTGAGTCCATAAACAAACCAGAGGGTCTCCTCTGGTTTCATCTACTTTTTTATTTTTTTTTAGTTGCCATATATGGCACGTTGCTAAATAGTACATGAAGTTTATTATGCTTTAATTCATGAATCTGAGTGTAATTTTCCCCAGTACTGGCAAGCAAACTCTGCTGAAAAGCTGATTAGTGAAGGGAGCCAACTTAACTGAACATCCTCTTCAGAGATGTGACCAAAGGTAGAAAAGCCTTAGGAAAGCATAAGATGGGGATGGCATTGAGCTGAGAAATACGGAGACAGTGGGTGGAGCCTTTAAGGAGATGGGGAGAGTGGTAATGGTGAAATAGAAGAAAGGTGTGGTAGAAAAAACACCAAATGGAAGATTAAAATAACCACAATTGGAGATACTGGAAATATCCAGCAACACTTGATCCAAGGAGGAATCAAGTTGGATATGCCTCCTATGCTATCTGTTGATACTGAGAAAGAAAGAGCTTAAAGCAAGCCCTGAAGCCAAGGAGAAAATCTGCTGTTGAGTTTAGTGGTTTTACATCACGTTAGTGGAAAAAGGACTAAATCAAGCAGACATATAAAGTGCAAGAATAATGGCACAGGGGGACAGTTCATTTCTTCCTACTGTCAAATTTATGAGTTTAGCCTGGTGGGATGCTACCAGCAGTGATGATGAACATTACAAACCTGGGCTGTATTTAGCCCACTCAGTCACTTCTTGGCCAGGCTCCTGATGATTTCAGTGGAAGACTGGATGAGAATGTGCAAGTCCCTCCAACCCAGAAATAGCAATTCTCCCAAAAAATATTCTGTTAGATAGCGTGAGCAGGTATATTGAATTGCTGGCATACTTTTAGTACACTTGTTAGCACCTCTGATGAGGTCAGTTGAACAATTTCAGCCTTGAATATAGAAGCTGAAGCACTTAGGGATTGTAGCAAGAAGAGCTTTATTTCAGAGAGATGATAAAATTTGTGAAAAAATAGGTAACTTGAGGCACACAAATGAGCAAAAATTACCTAACAAGAACAACCTAAATGTTCTTTTAATATGTGGATTTGAATGTGTTCAACATTATGTTTGTTGCTACACTTATTTTTCTTCTTATGTAGACAGGCACGAGTCTTCCCTACATTGTACTTTGTCTAATTCATACCCATGCAAAACACAGACCAAGTGGGAGTAAATCGAGTTGGTTGCACCTTCTAGTTAAATATGTGAATACCTATTCAGGATGTAAAGCAGCTGAAAACACTACTGCTCTTACATAGCATTTGCATGTCTGCTGTCATGAAGGATCACACATTTCACAGAGTTCCTACACAGAAAGAAGTGCAGATGACAAATGTCCCGTTACTCATGTAGCTGGTCATTTTTGTATGCAATTACCAGAACTGCATGCTCAGTTCCCGTAACCATGTGCACAAAAATAGGCTACAACAGCCTGCTTAGGGTTGTTAATAACATGGTCCAAAGTCTCAGTCTTTATTGTTTTGTTGTTCTATGCTGGTTTTGTAAGAGAACTGAGCTAGGAATTAGTTTGGTTGTTGACTATTTGAGCAAAAGGCAGCATAGATGGACATGTACTGCCAAGGCTGCAGGACTGCAGAAATTCTGAATTTCTGCAGAATATGTTGACCTCCATACAGTTTAAATGCTGAACTTGGTATAAGGAGCTAATGAGCCAGAAGATAGATATGGCACCAGGTGACCAGCTGTAGTGCACGGCTCTAATAAGGAACAAGCAGCTCCTGAAATTTTGCATTTAAAATCTTTTAAAATCCATGCATTTCAAACTATCAGTTTCATAGTGAGGCGTAAGTCCCTGCCATAAGCGATTCAGAGTCAGCCTGCGGTAGTTGAGGAATATTTAATTGGCATTTCTCTTCTTTGCATATCACTGTTCTCATCGGTTCCAGTACGTGTGTTTTTTTTCCCTCCTGTACAAACCTCTTTGCCTTAAAGGACTCATGAAGGAAATAATTAAAAAGTACACAGAGGAAAACTGTCTGAATAGAAGGGGCAGAAATCCAAGGTGCTGTAGGGAGTTGCCCCAAACACTCTTCTGGATGATTATTAATTTTTTTCTTACTATTATTTTATGATGCTGTTTATGTTTAATTACTCATGTTTTCCTAACCTGTGTGACAGGCATAATCTGAAGAGCAGTAGTAATGATCAAGCTGTGGAAGTGCCAGCTGCTGCCTACGTGCTCAAGCAAGCATAGGGCAGGCAGTGTCAGGAGACAACTGTCTCTTGATTAGATCTGAACTTATTTTTTTCTCATGTTGATGAAAATGATCCTGACTGTTATTATTTAAATATAAATTATGCCAAGATGCTATGAAAAGCGAGAGCTCTCTCAGGTCACTGCCTGTATGGAATACTAAGTTCATGGGACTTTACTGCAGTATATGCAGTTAAAATGTATACTATTTTAGTTGTAAAAGATGCAGTTGGCATATTTGGGTGGTTTTCATCTGAAAATTAAGTCTTTAGAGCAGAAAAGACAACCCAATAAACTCATAAATTTTGTTACTCTCAAGTCAATCATAGCAGCCTGGGGTGGAAAAGTTGAGGAAGTGATTGCTAAGATGAGTATTTGATTTTTATGTGAAAGACACTAAAAAGAAAATCCAGCAGCAGAAATAAAAGTGTGACTATAGACAAATGAGAAATATGTGGTTAAATAAGTCACCTGCTGCATCAAGGTGCTGTATGATCACTCATCCTTGGAGCAGTTTGCTTCTGGGGGGTTGCTCACTACAAATCAATGGCAAGGATTTACACAGGGCAAATTGTGCCAGATGCAGTGTGATGTGAATGCTTGGCTTCTTCATGTGTAGTAAGCTATACATCAGAGGGAAATGGCAGGATACAGCCTGGGTTCTCTTCTTGTTGCTCCCTCTCATTCCAAGGGTTGGTCAAGTCCCTAAATCATCCTGCCTCCTAGCCTCATGAAATGGGGGTGACAGTGTTTTCTTCCCATTGTAATATTATTTCTGTTGCTTAATTACATAAAATCCACACCTTCTCTGGTGGTCCTTCAGTGTCACTGCTGTGCTGCTGTGAAGCAGCTCTGTATTGCCTAAGTGGTAAACGTCTAATTGAAGTCTTGCTCAGGTTACAAGTGGAATGAAGCTGCCAAGATATTTATCTAGCTTTCTTCAGCTGCCTTTGAGATTCTCAGTAGATACCTGTAAGTTCTGTAATTCATAGCTTTGTGTGTTCATGTTTATTGCCATTACACTGGAATATGTCAAAGAAAGTAAATCAAGCCAGAAGGTTTCACTGGTGACCTGCACTGGAAAGGAGATGAGAGCTGTAGATGAATTCTAACACAATATTCCAGGAGGTGATATTTGACTTTGATATATTTTCAGAGAAAGGGCTGCCATTTCTGTGTTTGTACAATGCATAATGGGACTCTTACCTGGCATCTCTGCCCTGCCAAAACATGAATGAAAAATAGGATTGCTTGTCTGAGGAACAGCTCTGTCTTTCACATTGAAACTTGGCAATAAATGTGCATGAGTGATCTCAAGAGACACTTTCCTTGTAAAGGATTCACGTGATTGATGAGGCATCTCACATTTTAAACATTACACAGGTGAAAACACTGGAGTATTCTGAGCCCATGCCTGCTGCTGTGTATGCCTGCACAGTTTGCTTGCTTTTTAATCGTGGAACTAAAGAAGGTTTGGTAAGTAGGGCAGGACCAGTAGAAAATGCTAACTGTTTTCCTTCTGTAACGAAGTTTTTCATGTTTGACCGCTGCAGGGTGAAGTAATGAAGAAGTTTTTGGTAACAGATCCAAAATTCCTTTCTTCTAGAGTTGAAAGTATTTAAGAGAAGAAGGTCATTGAGAGGACAGATTTCAAGAAGTGGTATACACATTTGGTGATGCTTTGGAAAGAAGCAGAGCATATTAGCCACGCTTTTAAAGTATATATGGCTAATGCACTGCCAAATCTGTGGAATTTTATAGGCAGCTACTGTGAATAGTAATAGCAGTCAATGAATCTGCTTTTTACCCCTACTTACACTGGCACTGCAAGCTTTGGGATATCTTATTGCTTCTTTAAACTTATTTCAACATAGTTTCAGCCCTCTCAGCAAATCTCTGCTGTGTTACTGGTAATATGAATTGTCTCCCAGAACCCTGCAATATTCCACACAAAATCCTGAGGGAAGAGAAAGCTGGTGTGTGGCTGGAAAAGAAAAAGGAACAAATCTGTCATGATCCAGAGAGAAAAGAAATGTTCAAGTGGAAAGCACACTATAGTAGAAAATCTCAGTGTGAGGTAGCATGTTTTGAGGATGAAGGAGAGATAGGAAAGTAAGGCCAGGTTTAAGATGATGTTTGTGAGCAGGAAATTGATGTCCAAAAGAGAAACAGGACAAGCTTGAATGAAAGAGAAAGACTGGGAGACACATCAAATTAGGAAAGAAATATGTCTAACAATAAAAGGAGATAAATGGGATTTTGCAGGCAAATAACTTCACCAAAACACAGGAAAGATTTAAGCAAGAAAAAAAAGTGAGAGAAATTAAATACCAAGGTAAGGGAAGGATGCTAGAAAACAAAATACTGATCTTTAAAAAGAAAATAAATAGTTGTATTCATTTTATTGGTTTATTGGAAGATTGTGTGGTGAGTTTAATCTCTGCTCTGAAAAT
Organism: Chamaea fasciata; assembly: GCF_029207755.1. NCBI lineage: Eukaryota > Metazoa > Chordata > Aves > Passeriformes > Sylviidae > Chamaea > Chamaea fasciata. The sequence goes on from NW_027094086.1 coordinate 84,152,429, forward strand.
GAAAGATGTCATAGAAAAAGCTATGATTTCTTTTTTTCCCAGGCTTTCCTGTGCAGGAAATGTAATAGGAAGTTATTTTTATTAATGAAGATCAGAGAATATGCAACAACAAACTACCAAGAATGGTGTGGAAAATCCAGTTATTGTTCCAGTCAGACCAGAAGAACCTGTTGCCATTGACCAGCAGGAGCCTAAGGGTCAGATTATTAAGGAGCAGGATCAGTGAACTGCACGGCAATTGGAATCTGTGAATCTTTAAATACACACCAACAAACTTACATTACAGTCAAAAAGAAATCCTGAACACTGTGTAGCTGGTATTTGTAGCCATTCATTAATTGCCTTGTGCTCTGTTTTGTCTGCCTAATCAACACAAACAGCCGACTTGTTTGATTTCATTTGCAAATGTGAAACCAATTGATTTTATGGCAATATACTGCTTGCTCAGCAGTATTTTTCCATCAAGACAGTCAGGTTACACCAGTCACCAAAAACTGATGAGGCAGAACAGTGAAAGCCTTGGACAGAGGGACAAGGTCTTTGGCAGAATGTTTTGGAATTTATTAGGGGGGATGCAGCCCTCAGTTCAGCGTAGCTGTGGTGCTGAGCATGCTGGAAGGACTTTATCCTTTCAAGAGCTATGACAAGCTGTGACAATACTCAGCCCATATCCCTAACACACTTGCAAGGGACTGTGAGATGAGGGAATGGGGAGCACAATGCCTTTATTTGCAGCCATAGCATGTGTTTCATCTGTAAAAGATATTCAGCTGTCTACCTTGTCTGGACTTAACCAGTGACCAGTGTTTTATCATAACAGGTTTGGTTGAACACACGTCCACAGTAAAAAAATGTTTGTTTATGGGCAGGAAATGCATAAGCTTTTTAATGAATAAAGTGCAAGACTGAAGAATTAAATGTGACGTGCATTGTTGTGTGCTACTACCTGCAAAGGGTTCTTCTTTGTAGTGTCCTACTTGGACTCAAGCACTAAATCTTTCATCAAAGCAAGTCTGATTATCTTGCACATGGTTTTCCTGAAAGGATGTTATGATTTTCTAGATGTTTGGTGGCTGGTGATAAATTAGGCTTTTATGATGTCATGTGAAAGGCCACTGCTCGGACTTCCTTCTCTATGAAGTGCACAGGAGAATACATTTGGGACATACTCAGCATCAGAAATTATCCTACCTTGTTTTATTTTAACCCTTTTGTGGACTCGTGCTTGTCTTGTAACCATGTTCAGACAAGGATAGCTTCGTTTTTGCAGACAGGAGCCCCACAGTATCATGTTCTGAGTCCCCTCCATATGGGGACTTGGAATTTTTCCCCCCTTGGGTAAAAAGATCTCATTTCTTTCCCTTGAAGCTTTTCACAGCTTAAACTCTCTCCAGATATTTTGTCCTGAAAAGGGTTTTCAAATCAGATGGGGATTTTATTGAGAAATTGGAATGCAGTGAGGGGTGGGGGATAAGGTGATGCGTCCCATAAATTAGGTCGGGTTTATGACTGTGTAGAGGGAGGCTGCTCCTAAAAAAACAGCCAGCAGTAAAAGGCAGATTGTGACTTTGTCCAGAGAAGCAGCAGCTCCCTTCTTCATCCCCCATACTGCAGGGAGGGAGTGTTTTACAATTTCTACTCAAACAATGAGAAATGACTGAACATCCTCTGTGCTAACTCTTATATACTAGTTAATCCATAGCAGGGAGGAGGACAGGAAGGGAGAAATATCCATCCCCTCTCTGTCCTCTTCCCCCAGGTTTCAGCACAAGCTTCAGAGGGGCAGAGGTTCATGTAACACTTTAAGAGTTAAGGAAGGGGGTGTCTTCTCCCCTGCCCTACTTCAGGTGGTGAAGTGAGAAAAGGGCAAAGACAGCAACTGTGGTTATAGGTGATTTAATTAGAATTTTTCAATTATATGCTCTTTAGATGAAAAAATCCATTTTGAATAAAGTAATATTTTATTAGGGCAAATATAACCGCACACCATTCCAAAAAATATTTTAATATCATTTTGATGTTAACAAATTCCATGATTTTTTTCAGAAATGTGAATGTTCATGGGGTAGCAAAATCACCACAAGCAATGCATCCTGTAAAAGAAAAACTCTATGAAGAAGTAGTATCCTGAGTTCATACATCTGCATTCATTAAATTGCTGCTTAATGCTCTGAAAGTAGATAGATAAATATCTGTAAATAGAGTACAAGATAGCTATCCAAATGTTTACTGTTTTGTTACTTATCATTTGGTATTTGACCAGAGATGATAACTGAATTTGTTTACATTTCCAATATAGGTTGCTATAAATGAAGTATTTTTAGTGGAAGAAGAGAAGAAATTAAGTAGGATTGCAGCCTGGATTGCTGGGGTTATCAGTTTTCCTATTCATCTTTACATGTCAGTCAGCAAAGACAGCTGAAAAAGACATTCATTCCTGCACAATAAACCCAGCTGAAATCAAACAACTTCACAAAGTTATTTCCTGATCTTTGCAGAAAATGTGAAGGGTAGGGAATGATGAGAAAACTAATCAGAGTGGATTAAAAAGAAGGTGAGAATTACATGTAAAAATTTCAAAGGTATCGTGCCCTCACCTAAATATACATAATGCAACAAAAAATGCATAATGCATCATAAAACCGCGTATGATGAGGAGGACATTATTATCTTACTCTCCCCCCCAAAATAGTTGTCAGAGTGGAGAATGGGTAAAGCAAGAAGAAAACCCATTGAATAGTGAGCATAAAGCAGCACTTGAAGGTACCAGTGAAACGATAAGAAACCTCTTTTCCTGTACTACAGCTGATCTCCATCTATATGAAAGAGGTTCATTTCTCACAGCATCCTGGTTTTTAGTCGTGTGCAGGTGACACATTTGTCCAGGGAGCCTGAAGAAACATGCTCTTATACAACCTCCTCCAAACCTTAACTGTGAAAAAAAAAATGCTTTAACCCATGTCATGCAAAATCCATGTTATTCAGACACCTCTTAATGCCCAGGTTAGTTTGAAACACGGAATGGTTAGCAACCACATCAGCAGCCAGGCTACAGGGCAGTATAAGTCAATGGGAGTGGTATCACCTGTAACCAGCATTTGCAAAGAGCATTTCTATTTTGTTATAAGAGTAGGAAAATCTCACTTTGAAAATTATTAGTTTGCATTTTAGCAAACATGCTAAAGATTTTAGTTGTGATCTGTGTGTTTGGATGACCAGGTACAACATATCAGAAAGGAAGGATTTCTGCTGGAGCAAGGCCAGAGGAGGGCTGGAAAGATGGTCAGAGGGCTGGAGCACGCCTCCTATAAAAGACAGGCTGAGAGACTGGAGGTTGTTCAGTCTAGAGAAAAGAAGATAGAAACAGAGCAGTATTCCAATACCTACGGGGAGACCTACAAGAGAGCTGGAGAGGGACTTTATACAAAAGCATGTAGCGAGCGGACAAGGGGGAATTGTTTTAAACAGTAAGAGGGTTCAGATTAGGTATTAGGAAGAAATTCTTTACTGTGAGGGTCGTGAGGCATTGGAACAGGTTGCCCAGAGAAGCTGTGGTTCCCCCATCCTTGGAAGTGTTCAAGGCCAGGTTAGATGGGGCTTGGAGCAAGCTGGGGTAGTAGAAGGTATCCCTGCCCATGGCAGGGGAAGTTGGAACAAGATGTTCTTTACTGTCCCTTCCAACCCAAACCTTTCTCTGATTCTGGGATTGTGTCCAGCCCTAATACCCAAACTGTCGTAATTATGGTCTGTATATGGCGAATGGAGTGGGTTTGATTTTCTTCCTCCCCTCCAGAAGTTCTCCGCTTATTTAGGAGAAGGATTCCTGCAAAGAAGAAATGATCTTGCCATTCAGAAGCCACTCCCGCACTTTGCAGGACTGTGAGACGAGGTTACAATTGCACTTACATCGTGGCCGGGGAACAATTTCCAGGTCTTCCCAGGCATGCAAAATTTGGCCTCAGGGCAAACTACGAGGGAGAGAAGCACCCGCCTCACTGCAGCCAGCTGCAGGAATTTATCTGTTTGCGGCAGCAGGGCTTCCCCTGCTGCGGGGGGAGCACCCTTTGCCTCATGCAGGGCAGCCTGAAAAGCAGGATGCCCTGTGCGGGACGGCTCCTGACGAGCGAGCTCAGCTCCGGATCCAAAGCGAGTCAAATTCAGCACTGGCCTCGGGGATATCGGGCTGTAATTCGGGAGGAATGTTATCTGGCTCGAGGGACGGCACTGGCCAAGATGTTTTCTCAGGCTTCGTTTGGCAAATGGACAGATCTGAGTAAGGCTCGGCCCCGCGAGGGGCTCTAGTGCCTGCAGCTCCGCCGGAGCTTGCCCCGGGGCCGAGGTCTCCCCCCGCAGGCCGCGGCGCTGACGGGGGCACCGCCTCCAGCTCCGCCATGCGGGCCCGGCGGCGGCACCTGGGGCCGGCTCGCCCCGCCTCGGCGCTTTAGCTGTGCCGGCCGCGGGGCTGCCAGCACCGGCGCTCCGTGAGCCCGTTTCCCCAGAGCGGAGCATTGTTCCCGGCCTCCGGCCGCCGCGTGGCCCCGCTGATGGACAATACCACCCGTCCCCGGCTTCCTGAGCAGACCAGACAGCTTGCTGTTTTCTTCGAGCCTCTTATCACCCCCTGTCATTGAAAGGGAGGTCTGGCTTCGGCTTCGGCTGGGGCTGATAGGCAGCAGCGAAGTGGAAAAGGCGCAGGGGATGGAGGGGAAGAGGAGGAGGAGGGAGAAGAGCTCCATTACTGTTATTCTCGCCCTAATGTTTATTGCTGTTCTGAGTTCATTTGCCTTAACCCTTTGGAAGCTGGTCAAATTAAAGATTATCAAACCGATAAGATAAAGCTGCTGTTCTACCGCCCCTGGTTCCTGGCGGAAAAGCGAAGGTTGTGCTCAGGTTTTATTGACTGTGTGGTTTGTGTTGATGCCTTATTGCTGGAGTGCAGGGGGGTCCCGAGATAAGACCTTACGCTAAAGATGCCTAGCACTCACAGCCTGCCAAAGTCCATCGGATGTACAGGGGATCTGTGCAGCGCCGAATCAGTCCTTTCCTCAAGTCATTCTTTCCCCTTCCCTTCCTCCTCAACATAGTTTTAGTAAAGATTAAACTTTCTGAATAGGGAGGGGATTTGCATAGGAAAACATGCTAGGGGAAAAAAAAAACACATTATGCCTCTTATTTTCAGTGGCATTTAATTATATGTGAGTTTCAGCCTATTGGTTGCTTTTGCCTTTTGCCTTTTCCTGTGGTTCTTTGCGAACAATACTGTCTTTCTGCAAAAGACTGCTGACCCAAGAGTGGAAAGCAGTCTGTTCATGCTGCATTAAAACAAATTTAGATCAGGAACCAAATTCACTGGCATTCTTCTATTCCCTCGGTACCCCAACTGCTCCACAACTTTGCTTTTCTAAGAACAGTGGAAAGAAAAATGAAAACTGAGCAACAACACATTTTGGCTCATCTTGAATTCCTGGAGATGTTTACTGTGCTTCTTGTTAGGCTTGGTCTTCACTCTTCAATATGTTTTATCTTCAGTCTCCTCACATTTACTATGGAGATAGGAGTCTCTTGCTTTATATTTACACAGGGTTTTCATCCCTGTTACTATAGATATTATAACAAACACTACCCTTTGCAAAGAAGCCAAGCCAGTGTTCTCTGTCCTGTGGATCTTCAGAAGAACACGCAGAGCAGCGCACAGGGAACACAGTGCTCATTACTGAGACTCCTTCTGGGGTTTGATCCAAGCTCGGCTGCGCCATGCATTGAAGTTTGCACCGGTAAGGCGCATGTTTACAGCCTCTACAGCTCTGGTTTAGTGAAATATTTCTGCTTTTCCTAACAGAGTGCTCAGAAGAAGTCACAGTAACTGTTTTCCAATGTTGCATCTGGGTTAAGACACGATGTCCCTGGGCCTGGTGGCAAGTGTGGCTGAACAGTAGGGAATGAGGGACAAGGTTGATGGTGAAAAAACTGCCTAGTGAGCAATGCATGCAGTCTCCTGACATGTTTGCAACACTTCAACAAGGCTGTTCTCCAAGCAATAAGCTGCGGCAGATGCACAAATGTACTGTGGGGCTGGTGTTACTACTGAGATTTACTACTTGAACCCTCTTTTAAAAGTGCTGTGTAAAATGCTTCAAGAAATACACAAAGGGGAGATTATTTCATAAGATAAACCTTAGCATAACATTACTGTGATATAAATTTTTAGTAGGGCCTGTTGTGATAGAACAAAGGGTAATAAGGTAATAGTTTAAAACTTTAAGAGGGTAGATTTAGACAAAATATAAGGCAGAAACTTTTTATGATGAGAGTGGTGAAACACTAAAGCATCTGAAGCAGATTTCCCAGAGAGGTGGAAGATGCCCCATCCCTGGAAATTTTGAGGTCTGGTGGGATGGGGCTCTGAGTAACTGACCTAGTTGAAGATGTCTCTGCTCAGTGCAGAAAGGTTGGACTGTACGAGTTTAAAGATGCCTTCCAACCCAAACAATTCTAGGATTCTATGATAATGATGGAAACACACAACTGCAGTCTAATCAAGTATCTATTTTTTTTTCTTTAAATGGGATAAGTTAAAGCTAAAATGTGATGGTTTAAAGAAGAAAATAAGGAAAATAAAACACTAGCAGGGTTTGCAGGAAACTCTGGCCTCTCTGTTCTTGAAATCCTTTTTGAAAAAACATCTTGAGCAAAAGTGCAAGACTAAACACTCAAGCCAGAGCCTCCACCAAGTTGGGTCAGCACCCTTTGCTTATGGGAACCCTGATGTAACAAATCATCTTCCAAGCAGTGGTGCTGATTGTGAACGTAACCCTGGCTGCTTTTCAGACGCAGTTATACTGTTGTGTGCTTAGATCAAGTTTGTTTATTTTTAGAGGTAAACCCTTGTCTGTGCTTCAGCAAGCAGAGCTGGGCACAGTTCCATCACAGGTGTTTTACTGAGGTCTGATCTCAGTTTTATTCTAGTGTAAGAGAAAGCAAAAGCTGGCATTGGGTGCTGGCTTCAGTGAAAGGCACATTTGAAAGGGAATCAACCAAGCTGCAGTAATAAAGGAAACCTTGGCTTTCTTTCAGGCCACACTATCTCCTTTTTCTTATGTTGTCTTGAGGCTTTTAATTTTCAGTTAAAGTTAATTGAATAAGACAGTGATACAATGCACAGTGAAACCAGATCAATCACTGCACAAGACAAAATAGGAGTTGCAATGACATTCAGAACAAGAGCTTGGGAAATGTGATATTTACATTAAAATATTTTACATTTTTGTCTCATGGTTTAAAAACCAAATTTAAAAATGCCTTCCCACATTGCATAATAAATTTCTTGCAGCTTATCTGTATGCATTTGTGTGTGTGCATTTGGACAACAAAACTGAATAATCACAAAAGCAAATTTAGTAATAATGGGGTATTTTCTACACAGTTACACAGCCTCAATTGCAGAAAATGTAAAACAGAAAAACTCACATCATAGGAACTCATTCTGTTCACTGAGAGGCAGTCATGACAGTGAGCTACATATAAGGCTGTAGGAGAATTTACTTGCTCATATTAAGTGGCAACAGAGAATTTGACTGCTGTCTTTTCCCTCTTGCTTCCCTTTCAATATTTTCCAGGATATTGTTTCTCACTCTTGGTGTGCCATTAAAACTTGTCATTACTAGTCACTTATGTTAACTGCTTTCATGGAAAAAAAGGACTTATTCCTTACAAAATTGATAACTAACAGCAAAGACTTGATTTTATGTTCATGATCTGAGTGCTGTAAAAACAACAGAAAGCCTTAATCAGTGTTTTCAGGGTTGTAGACTCTTTGCTCAGTATCTAAACCCTCAGAGTTTTCAGGGAGCCAAAGGGCTTTGTCTTCCTGTCAGTATGTAAAGCACAATGGCACGGAAAAAGTAATCCTGCGGGAATACAAAACATGAAGTGCTGTCATTTCGTCAGATGCTTTTCCATCAGGAGGAGGGATATGGGGCAGTTTATATTTTCAAGAACCACCCCCCATTTCAACAAACCACCTCCCCATCCCTGCCCCCCACCCCCCACCCCCCAAAACAATAACAATCCAGGTTTTCTCCAGCGGAATTTGATCTCTTCTTTCTTCGCTTTCTGATCTGGTTGTAGTTCCAGAAAGTGATGCCTTGGTATTGAAAAATTAGTACACTTTAATGATGAATATACTAGAGGGGCTTTTTTAGATGGTGGGGTTGTTTGTGGATTTTTTCCTTTTGGAAGCCTGACAGATGCATCTCTGGTTTCAGTGAAAGACTTAGACAATATAAACAAGCAGTCATTTTGTTCCAAGAGAAGTTTTTTTTTAATATTCTTATTTTATTGTAATTACCTTATTGTTTTCATATTATTAGCTACTTGTAGAAAAATACAGGAAACATGACTGCAATACAATCCTTTAATCAGGAGTAGCTTTGTTCCAGTCATCTGTTCCATTCAGTGTTGAAACTTTGGCTAATAAGAATACAATCAAACCCTGAGCTCAGGTGTAATATGGTGTTAATATTATGGTTTCATGTGGCCTCTCTACCTAGTAACTTCTGTAAGTGAACCTTTTTAAAAGTGCCTAGGCGATATTTTGTCTGTAAAGCTGTTTTCAGGTAAATTAACAAAGTTGTATTTCTCAAAAGAACACAAACCCCTTCAGGAGCGCCACTTAAAATCTTTTAACCCAAGTCAGCTGGGGAATTTGTATTATCATATATATTAAATCTTCTGTTATTTCCCCCTTTTTTCTTTTTTTCTCACAGATTATGCCCTAATACCTTTACTGCATTATTGTAAAAGCTTGTGAATTTTTAAAGGAAAAATATGGGGGGTTTTATACCTGGATGACTTCAACATACTAGTTGTTTGTGTGATCTCTGTGTATAATCCAGTGTTGCAAATACTTCCCTTTTGCTGATTTGTGCCTACCCCCAAGCTTATTTTGGCCTACTCAGCAGATGAGTGTTTATGTTTTTGAATAAAGGGCTGGAATTAGGTATTTTTTTTAATAATCTGTTGTAAGAAAAAGCATTTTTCCAAGACAGTTAAAAGACTGCTCCCAAGCTGTTCAAAAGCAGAATGCAGCTACATACAGCAGGCCATGGAAATTCATTTTGTGGTTCCTAGTAGTTTGTTTTTTTTTTAATGGGAAGCCAATATCTTAGATAAGGCTTAGTTTCAAAGTATGTTTTTGATATAAAGATTGTGGATGTAAAAGTTTTACTTACGTAACACTTATAAAAATGAAAATCTAAGTTTTATGATACAGCTTTTATTACTTAAAACTAGGTGATACTAAAACACTTCACTTCTAGCTAATGGCTTGAATTGGGGCTGAATAAAAGGCAATTGTTTTTATACTGAAATTATTGTTTTATGAAGGATTTCCTTGTTTCCAGATCCATATATATACACACGTATGTAAATTCAACTGAACTCCAGATAAAAGACATACCTCCATGAGTACATTAGAGTCTGGTCCAAATTTTATCAAAGTTAGTGGGCATCTTTCCCATTTCAAACCAGATTTTGCAATCCATGTTCACACGACCCTCCAGGGGATCCCTCAAGTTGATGCAGTTTTGCATGACTTGGCCTCAAAAGTCTGCTGCAGTTTCAAAAAGCCCATTATAGGGCTGCAGTAGGAAATAATTTAGTCTAATTTAAGGAAATCATGGCAGGTTTTTTTATTGTCATATCATTTTGTTCTGATCCATCTGTTTACTCTCTTCTGAAGGCAGGATGAAATGTTTTTTAGCCTAAAGACTGAACTAGTAAAACTGCTGCCTAGAATAGGTCTCGGCAGACGTGTTTGTTCCACATCCCCTTCTTCAGTGCCATATTTCCTTTGGTGGGTTTCCTCTGCTCCTGGAAGCAAGCTGTCTAGCTTTCTTGTGCACAGTTATGAAGAAGAGTTTCCTACATTTTACTGCACAGGATGAGATGATTTTGGAAATTAACATGACTTGAACCACATATGATCAACAGAGAGCATCTGAAAAATGTAGCATGCAGCATTACAAGTTAAAAAAAAATCTACATTCACCAAATGCTCCTTAGCTCCACCAGTGGTCAGAGGGTGGAAGAGGGAGAGAAAAAGCAGTCCTTGCCTTTTTCTGGAAAGCCTGCTGTGTAACTACCATAAAGCCAAATGCAGGAGGAGAATTCAGCCTTACCTTTGTTGTTCTGTAACCAAGCTGGGTTTATTTGGGTTTCTTTAAACCTAGACAGATATAATTTTAGTATTTATTGCTACGAAAACACACAGCTTGTGAGAAGAGATGATATATTTTATTCAATCAACATATACATTTGGAAAAAGCTAACTGTTTAAATGCTGTCTTCCAATTTTAAAGAAAGATACAGCCAGTTTTTTAAATTCAATTAGAAATGCAGTTAAAGGAGCTTTTGCCACTGTTTAATTTTGTTACTTTATTTTTGATGACTGATTGTTGGATTGTTTTGGTGTGGTAGCACTTTTAAGGATACTTGAACAGTAAGGTGAACATGACCAAAGTCTTGGTTTCTGTAATGGTTTCAAGGCAATTTCTTTTCATTTATGAGATATTTACACTTTTATTTGTATGTGAATACTCAAAATACCCTAGGAAAAAAATATGAACACATTCAAAAGCTGGATGTTTACAGGTGTTGCATATGGTTACCCATATCCATAACACTTTCAGCATCATTTGTCTGTGATCATGTTTTTATTTGAAAGAGACAAGTTGTCATGTTTGCTCTGTGATTTACATTATTTAAACAAATGGGGGGAAAGGAATTTGAATCAGCTCATTCACTAGCATGACTAAGATGTACAGTAACTTCTTATAAAATGTTCACCGTTATGTGGCTGTGAGGCTGGAGTTCAAGCCCTTTGTGTACAAAGAATAATTCTTTCCATCTAAAACAGCCTGGTGAAAGGATGCTGCCTCCTGGTGATTTGATAGGCATATGAGCTTCCACTAAAATTGCATCTTCAAGAGAAATAGAAGAATAGAATAGACACCTTGGAAGAGTCCAGTGGTGGGCCCGGTCCATGCTCAGCCCACAGGGAAGCAGGAGCAATGGGGAGGCCGTTAGGGTGGGGAAGGTAACAGTCCTGGCAGTGCCTCTCTCTTCTTTTCTACAGGATTTTCTGCAAGGGGACTCCACCAAAGCCAGGCAGAAGCTGAACTGGAAGCCAAGAGTCACGTTTGATGTGAGTGGCCTTTCTGGCGTGCTTTGTAACTTCTGGGTGTTCACTAAAAATAATTCACAAGGAGGGGAAAGGAGGGGAGGCACCTCAGTGTGGGATGACCTGGGCACCCTGAGATAGCCCATTTTTGGTGCCTCTGCATGGATGCTTGCTTTGAAGAAAGCAGACACTGTGGCAGCCATGGGCACCCCAGTGCACAGCAGCACACTGACACGCCAGGGCTGCTGTGGGCAGGGCCCAGCAAAGCCCCATCCTCTCCTTGTTCTGCTGTGGGGGGCCAGGGGGGCTTGTCATGCTCTGGGGCATTCCTGACATGCTGCCCATTTCCTCCTGCACTGGGGCCCTCATCTGTCTCTCTCCTTCCTGCAGGAGCTGGTGACGGAGATGGTGGATGCTGATGTGGAGCTCATGAGGAACAATCCCAATGCCTGAGCCCTGGCTGGGCCTGGCAGGCATCACAGGACCCACGTCACAGGTGCAACCCATGGCCAGCACTGCCATGAGCCACCAGGGTGGGCAGCTGCCCCTCCTGTGATGGTTTTATTGTTGGCCTGCCTGTGTGTAAAAGACCGGTTTTATTCCTGCCTCCACCCTCTACATCCTCCCAGTGCCTCTTGCCCCACACATCGTCCCAGGGTCAGCTCTGCCTGGGCTAAGTCTGTCTTCTGCCATTAACTAGGGAAGGATTATACTGTATCTGGAAACTTGATCAGCCAGCAAACCCATTGATTTAATTTTTAATTGAAACTCATCTTTATATTCTCTAGGACCTCCAGCACATTTTTGGTACTTAATCCCATTTGAGAAACAAAGCATTCCCTGCCCCCCACTCTTCCTCTCTTCTACATCAGCAGACCTTTGGTGCAAACATGGGCTCACCATGCCTTCAGACCTTGCTCCACAGATTGCCCTTTCTGCCTTTCCTGAACACTCCTTGTTTTTTCTTTCCTGCAGCCTTACCTCCACCCCAGCAGCCCATTTCCAGCACCTGAAGTCTGTTAAAGTTTGGATAACTTGATATAACTTGCAGTGAAATCGCCTTTTGACCATGCTGAATTAATTCCTAATTGCTGGAATCGCTTTCTAAACAGTCAAGCTGGGGCTTGTATATGTTTTTCAGATCTTCATTTCAGAGAGTGCATGAGTCACAGAAAGCCTTTTTGTCCAGCACCTTCTCAATCCGGGGAGATTAGGGTGTTTTGGTTTTTGATCCCCTCCCCCAAGAATCAACCCATTCCCCTTCCACCCTCTTCCTGCTTACTATAATTAAACCTCAGACAGGAGCGTGAACCATTTCAAAAGATGACTTAAGAAATAAAAACAAAATAAATAAAAAAGCTTAAAAAAAAAAACTTCAAGGTGAGTAAATATTTTTTTGCTTTTTCTGCCAAGGTACCCGGGTTATCCAGAGGTCGTCAAACCCATACATTTCCCGTTGGTTTAGGATCTTCCACCCACCAATTACTCCCATCATTCTAACTTTATGCCTGGACGTGAGCAAAGAGCAAGATGCACAGGAGGGAGGCACACAGGAGATACACTTTCTTGAAGTGCATCTCCTGCTTTTTAACTTCGTATAGGGGGGACCCCCATGTTAAAAGGAGGCAAATCGCGGGATGGGGGTGGGCAGCTATGCCCTGGAGCGGTCCCATGATGGAAGTGATGCAGGTGACAGGTGATGCTCGAGAACAGCCTAGGGGGAGCCGGGAGGGTCTCCAAGGGCGGCATTTGCCGGAGGTGCCGTGGGAAATGCGCGGCGCGGAGTGGAGCGCGCCCGGGCAACTGGAGCAGCCGCTTCCTTTGGGGCTGTTCCTTCGAAAGCGCGAATGGGGAAAGGGAAACGTGGGAGCCCGGCCGCTGCTTGAGACCCTTCCCACAGGTGCAGAGAGTACGAGCCCTCGTAAGGCGGAGAGGAGAGGGAGCTGCGGAGACAGAAGGATGTCCCTGTTGCCCTCCCTCCAAACATCTCCCCACTCGTGTGAGGCTCTCCAGCCCGCACGCAGTTTCCACGGCGCCCTCGGGGCTCTTCCAGCACAGACCAATGCCGAGTAGGTCGCGGACACTCAGTCCGGAGGCCTGGACCTCCCCACGGCATCACGCACACATTGCTACTCACCTCCCGTGGGTATATTTATAAAAAGCCTCCCTCCTTGGGTATTTTTCTCCTCGAACGGGCACGACTGCACGGCTATGCCTTTTTTTTTTTTTTTTTTTTTTTTTGTAAAATAACACTAAGCCCGCTTCCCGTGGGTGCATGTCCTTGCATTAGCTGCTCTCTCTCGCAACGTTAACACCGCGTGGATCTGCTGCACACCCCGCCGCGGACGAACGGGTCTCCCGTGCCCAGCGCTACCCCCCCCCCCCCCCCCCGGCCCCGGAGCCGCTGCGGGGGGCGGAGGGAAGGGGGCGAGCTCCGCCTGCCCGGCCGCACCGGGGGCTGCCCCCTCCGCAGCGCCTCGGCCAGGCGGTCGCAGGCTGCGGGTGGCGGGTCTGTCTTTGGTGGCGAAGGGAGTAATAATTTTTAAAAGTATTCCGGCGCTTTTATGACAAGGAATTTTTGTATCGCTGCGAACTATTTTTTTCGCTTACAGTGAGTCACTGGCAGGCTTGCTGGTACATCTGAATATTAGTTTACACGTCTCTGCCGAGGGCTGGGAGCTTCGACTTCAGGGTTTTTTCTTTGGCATGTCTCAGTGTAGCATACTCCAGAGACCATTTTCATTCTCTGGTTTCTCTGTCTGTATTGGGGAACAAGTTGGGAAAAGGATGGGAAAGCGGAAACTGACTCTAGACCAAGCGGTCCCTCGCGGTGGCCTGGTGCTGGGTGTCTTTTTGCTGCCTTTGCAGGGACAACAACAACAACAACAACAACAAAAGGTCCTGGTCATGACAGGACAAAATGCACACTGCCTCACTGCTTTTCACCATTTGACAAAGGTCAGAACTGCTTTTCGGTTCCTCCAACACTACCTTCCTGCCTGATTCTTAATTGCTCCTAAAGTACCGCTCTTTGACCACGGGATCGTGTCTTGAAAACGAAATAAGTAATAACTTATGAGCAAACCAAACAAGCCACTAACAAGCTTCGCCTTAGAGAGATAATATGGTATATGTAGCAGATACACCCGTTACAGACTTGTGTTCCCTACAGCAGTTTCGTGTGCGTGTCAAGAGCTTTTTGCGCGCACGTTCTAAAGATACATCTGCCTTCTGCTCGTCTTTGGTCTCACATGGAGACACCGCAACTTCGTTAATGGAAAAGAGCAGCTCCAGTAGTAAATAACCGAGCAGGCCCCCAGTCCCCTGCGTCTTTCGCGAGCTTCCAGTCATCCGGAGCAGCAGCACCGAACAAAGCAAACGACGAGGTGGGTTTAACCTTTCCCGGAACCGCTGTGGCACAGACCGGTTGGTGGCCAGGGCCAGACTGTTGGCACTCTGCACTGCCCGGGGTCGGGAATACAGGCCTGGGACCCTGCTGGGGGTCCCCGCCCGGGCGGCCTGTTTCCACTGCGTCGTGGGAAGCGGAGAGTCCGCCCTGCGCCGCTGCTACGGGGTGAAGCGGGATAGGAATGGCAGCGCTGGCTGGTGGGGACTGCCCAGGAGCGCACCCCGCCAGGAAGAGGGACTCGGGTGGGCAGGGAGAGGAGAGGGGGCCCAGCTCCTGCCCAGCGGGCCGCGGAGGGCTGGGGCCCGGTGGGGAAGGTCGGCCTGGCCCTGCCTGCGGCTCCCTGCCCGGCAGCGCCAGGAATTACGAGCAGCCACGGCCGGGCTCGCTCCCCCGCGCCCGCCGCCTGTCAGCGCCGCCGCCGCCGCCCCGCGTCTCTCAGCCATAATTCAGCCCCTCGCCCCCGCCATGCGGGTCGCTGCCCTCCCTCAGAACCTGTCTTGACAATGGTAAGAGTACCACGAGAGCCCCTTTAATTTTTTTTTTCCTTCTCTCGAGGCCTCTCAGAGGCCACCGGCCACTCGTGCGCTTGCAGACAGACAGCATGGAGCGCGGCGGCGGCCTGAGGTGGGGTGGCCCCACGAGAGCACAAGCCCCTTCTGCCAGCGGGCCGGGCCGGGGGTCGGCGCTGCCCCAGGGCCCGCCGGCGACACAGGCGGCCCTCTCGCCGCCCTCCTCCCCGACCCCGGTGCGGAAGGCCGGCGAGAGAAAGCGACGGAGTTTTCTTCGGGGTCGCAGAGCAAAACCGCCAGCGCCATCTAAAAATACACCTGGAAGCTTGGAGCGCAAGCCCGAAGGGTAAACGCGAACGGGGGCTGAAGGCAGCGCGGCCCCGCTCCTCGGGCACGAACACGCCGGCTTAGGGTGGCGGTGGGAAGAGGCTCTGCGGCCGGCTCTGGCCGCTCTCGGAGACGCATCGAGTGCTGCAAGGGTATTTAGAAAAATAAAATTTAGGTGTAAATTGGGAAAATGGAAGAGTCTGCCGCCGCCACCACCTCCCCCCGACGCCTTGCACATAAAGCAGCCACGTCCCCCCCCGGGCGGACATGAGGGTCACATCCTCTTCCCGCTACTCGCCCGGCCGGGAAGGCGTGCTCGGGGCTGCCCCGGAGCAGCGCAGGGAGAGAGGGGCACCGGGCGGGGGTCGCCGCCCCTCCCGCCTGTGGGTGGCAGGTTTGCAGGGGTGGGCGGCAAGGGGAGGCCCCCGTGGGCTCGCAGGGCCGCGCTCCTGCCTTCCCTTGTGACCCCCCTTCACCTCTGATGGTTCGCTGGCGGAGCATTGTCTCCAGACACAACAAAACCAGGACGGAGCCCTGGAGCAGGCAGGGCTCCAACGTTTTGACGGGTGGAAGAAAAACATCAACAGATACTTTGCAATTATTTGGTGATGGGGGCTAAGGAGAGGCGGGCGGGGGATAGGTCGCTTCGCAGCAGCAGACACTAATTGCAACCTTTGCTTTGCTAATGAGCTCGCACCGGTGCATTCCGCGCTCCATCACCGTCCCACCCCCCTCCCCGGCGGAGCGCTTGGGAGAAAGTCGTAATTTTTCTGCAATTCGTTATTCGGTTTTAAATCCATCCCATCCTTGAAAGGCGAGGCTAGAAGCGCTGGCCGCCAGCACTTTCATAAATCCTGGCTTGGGGAAAACGGCGGGCAGCAGCTCCTCGCTGGCAGGGGCGAGCAGTGTGCGAGCGCCCGGCCCCGTCCCACGCCGCGGGCAGCCGGGCATGCCCGGCCCGGGGCCGCGGGGCTGGCAGGGCGACGTGTCCTCCGCCAGTTTACGGCTTTAGCCTTCGCACAATCGGGACGGGGGAAATGCACGTACAGAACACATACAGAAAATAGAGTTCCACTCAAAACTCGCATGAAAACGGCGTTGGGAATGTATTTATACTGCGCAATCTTGCAAGCACCGACATTGTTTAAACAATTCTCTTCTGCTACGGACGATATTATCAGTACTTTAACATTATCGTTCAATGGAAAACATTCTTCTTTTTCCTTATTTTAAATATTTATTTTAAAAAAAGGAAAAAATTGGAAAAAAATTAAACCCGGCAGCCTAAATGTTCTGGCAAGTAAATAAATTCCAGGAACATATTGGGAAAAGCGTTTATGGCAATTTTTTTCTGATCCTAGCACTTGCCTTCCGAGGGATGATGGTTGTAGTAATATGACCTGTTTATTCATCGATTCATATAATATATAAATATCCTGAACTCATGAGTGTAATAATTTGCGTTTTTTCTGCTGGAGGAAATTCAGCTATTTTAAGAGTTAATGGTTCTAAATGTGTTGGTTTTCCTGGATTCTCCCCAGAGGTGATGGGGGCTGGAAAGGAGGGGGGGATTCCAGTTTGGGGTTTTCATTGTTGTTGTTTTAATTCTGCTGAACGCAATCTAAGGCAGCTGACCTGAACGTGGGGTGATACACGGCACAACCAAGCCCCCTGATGCCTAAAAGGTCAGGTGAAAGTCTCCAGCAGGTAAGTTGTGGGCCGGCTGCCTGCCCAGCTCACTTGCTCTCTGCCTCACAAATTGTTCCCTTCTGCCCACCCAAGTCGTTTCAAGCTGTGTTTGTTTAGGGGGTAAAAAAAAAAAAAAATTTGCCCAACACCCAATTCTCTTTCAGCCGGTAGCTCGGGCTGCCTCCCCTTCGCTCTCCATCCCAATGCCTTTTAAACAGCTATTATTTTGTGGCACACGCGTACTAACCAAGGCGCAAGTTACGGGGCCTAGAAGGTCGCAGAGGTCCATGCAGCAGATGCGTTGGCTTGGGTGGCGAGGGAGAAATCCCCCCCAGCCACCAAGGCTCTGCCTGCTGAACGGAGGGAGGGAGCCTTTGCCGGCTGCTTCCCCGGCCCGCGCAGCACAAAACACTGCCGTAGCAGGCCGGGACGAAAATATGTCCCTCGCGCCGCAGGGGCTTCCCAGCGGTGCTGTGCTGCTGTCTCTTCCCTGAACACCGCGACCCTCCGACGGGCCTGCTCCCCCGGCCGTCGGGGGTCCGGCGAACACCACCTCGCAGCCGCTTGCCAAATTGCGTAAGCACCGAGCTACATTCAAGGACTTAGTTCCAAATGGCACCGAAGGCCCCCTTCTCCGGCCGGACCAGCCGGAGTTGCCCTCGGGAGACCTGGGGCTTACTCCTCCGGCCGTCCATGCAGGCCTTTTAGAACGCCTCGTTAGGAAATGAGGGGGTCTCCCAGTGTCGTCCCCCAGGCACCCGATATTTTGCAACCGCTACCTGCACTGCCAGCCCCGGCCCAGGACAAGGCCTGCCCGCTGCCCCAGGTGCATGTGTATAATTTTCAGGGGGAATGGGGGGCGCAGCAGTGTTTCCAGGGGTCCCCGGTTCCTCCACCAGGGTACGGGGTTGCCGCCCGGCCCCGCAACTACCGGGTAAGGAGCCGGCCCTCTTCCCCCCCCATGCGGCTATTGTTTCGTTCAATTAGGCTCCGCTTGATAAAAAACAATCGCTCGTTAACCCTCGCCCTCCTCCCTCCCGGCTGGTGTGTTGTGAATGGCGACATCGTCTCCCTTGACCCCCGTCTCCTTTTCTGTCTTTCTGTCCCCTGAAAAATGATTCCGCGAGCTCTGATTGAATTTTATTCCTTCCTGACCTGGCCCGTTTTTATTGCATGGACACCATCAATCTTGACCTAACGCGACGTTTGTTTATTACTTTGGAAAGAAGCGAATGGCTTTATGAGCCCCAGCATAATTAAACCAGGAGGGCTACGTTCACCGTGGCACCGCACCACCTTTGGGGCGGATTCACAACAGACAGGACGCCGGGGAGGCGAGGCAGAAGGGAAAAGGATAACAAAAGGTGGGGGAAAAACCTGTACGGGAATGGAGACTGGTACCCTCCCAGCCCGTGAACTTGTGACCGAGATACCGGATCGGAACCCGCGTTCCCGAGGAGCAGTTCTCTTTCATCACACTTCAGGCACGCCAGCCTCTTGCTCAGCTTACCGCGTAAACCTGAGCACACCCTCCGCGCTACCCGTGCTCCCGCGCAGCGACAACTCGGCCTCGGACGCCCCGACAGCGCCCACCGCCGTGCTCATCTCTCTCCTTGCAAAAAAAACCCCACCAAAATCCACAAAACAAAACAAAAAACATCCCAGCCCCTTCCACCCTCAAAAATCAATTGATCGATCGATCAATCAATCAAACAAACAAGCAACCCGGAAAAAAATCAAAATATCAGCACATCTCAAAATGCAGACCAATTTAGCCAACACGCCCAAGCCCAGCACAGGGAGTCGGGGGAAAACGGACAGAGTACACGGAGGAGTTTAAATTACTTTACGAGTGAAATTAATTGATAGCTAATGTTCAATTAGCCGTCGCTGTTGAAATGCTTGATTTCGGGAAGTGGACAGGGGAGAGCTTCCAGGGGCCGCCCCGCAGCTCTCCTGTGCTGTGCGGTGGAGCCATGTGCGCGCCTCGGCGCTACATGCTTTTGCCTACGCAATCAAGCGACGTAATAAAGACTGCGTGCTCTTGCCTCACGCTCATCCTTACATGGGCGCAGACAGGAGCGCAGCCCCCGACCGTGCGCCACTTCCTTTACGTGCAGTGGCACCACCGCGCTGCCTCCCACAAATGCCGCAAAACCCACACTGACCTCCGTGCGCGACTCACCCGAAACGTCCAAGCCAAGTCTCCAGGGTGAAACTCTAAGCTCACCCTGCTCGACTGGCATATTTTTGGGGAGGTGAGAGCAGCGTGCAGGCAGCTGGTCAAAACGCTGCAGCCCCAGTTACCAAAATGCTATGATTGAACCCAGCTATGAAAATAGCCGCTAACTTTGAAACGTCTTTCCCGAACTTCTTGGCTATCAGAAAGGGCCCCACATATCATAAAACGCCGATTTGGAACCAGTCCCTTAAATGTCTCCATCCACAACACAGCCCCACCATGTTCACCATCTGACCTGGCCTGTGGAGGTAGAGAAGGGGGTTTAATCCATGACCTCTTGACTATTTGCATGCACTTCTCTGCTATTTTTGGTTATGACCTTTGCAGAACATAATAGGAACTGTAATTACTTCAAGAAGAAATTCTAAGGAGGAAACTTAGAAAGGAGAATATTCCTCCTCCCTACCTCTTCTACAGTTTAAGTGACAGATGAGCAAGTACAAGTGAGAAACCACCAGAACTACCATGTAAATGGAATGGTTCCTCAAATTTATTAAAAAAAAAAAAAGTTTTGCTTATCATAGACGAAAAGCAAAGCGACAGTTTGGGGAAAAAATAAGATTGAGGGAAAAAAAGAAAAAAAAAAACTAAGCGCCGTGCTAACCTGGCGCCTAAATGACTTCTCCGCAGGCATGGCTGGGACCAAGTGTCCCCGTTTGCTGTAGGGGCTGCCACCACCGATGTCGAGGCCTTACGGGGACACCTCTCAGCTGCTGACTGGGCGCATATCCCGTGCCCACGGCCGCGCAAGGTCGCACCGCATCTCTTTTGGTGTTCAGGGCAGGCCCAGTTCTGCTGGGAGACAAGCACAGGTCAGAAGGGACGCTCGGGTTTGCCTCCTGTGCTCAAGAGGAGGGAAGCACAAGAGGAACGAGGGTTCGTGCCTCACGCTGGGCCCCGCTGCCCGCATTCATTGTGGCCTGCGGGCAGATGCCCCCCTCCGTAGCGCTGCCCCAGCCCGGGAAGGTTTCTAGCGAGCCCGCACGGCCTTTCCCCATCCCAGCAGCAGCCACAATGCCTCGCTCCGAAGGCTCCGGCCCGGCAGAGGCCGGAGCTGCCGACCCCCATCCGTGCAATGTCGCGAAGGGACACGCGGTACGGGACTGCGCGCCCGGCGGGCCGCCCCCCGCGGCCGAGCCCGCACTTGTCACTGCCTACCGCGGGGACAGCCAGCGCTGCTAATCCTATTTGCGTTGTGATCAATTTCTGTGCGGAGGGGGAGAAAAAGAAAAGATTATGATTGTGATAACAATATAAATAAAACAGTGTTTTTAAAACTCAAGACGAAGCACGCGTGTGATATGAGCCAGCCCGTCGCACTGAGAAGCAGGAGGTGACCTCTGCCGCCACCACGCACGTCACTCCAGGAAAGGGATCCCCTCCGGGGGCAGAAGATCCCGACACGACCTACCTGCGACCGAGAGGGAAGTTTCCCTTTGCCCCCTCCCTGACTGCGAGCCGCCCTCCCGGCCCGCCGAGCTCACGCCACCCGCCCCTTTTGCAGCCGGGGCCACGGGCAGCGCAAGTTGCGCGGCCGCCCCGCTGCAGAGGGCCGCGGACCGCCCCGAGCATTAGCAGTAATTACACGCGGCACTTGTTCCAGCCATGCACGGCCCCCCCAGCTTCCCTAGCCGAGCGGCACCACTGACAATGCAACGGGTTATTAAACAAGCCGAGCTGACAACTGCTTTCCCCCCTATTTATTTTCGCCACAAACACCCTACCGCTGCAGACCGCTGAGAAAACCCAAACTACAGGAAAGCCGGCGCCTGATCGCAACAAAAATAACAGGCAAATAGCAGGCTCAATCGCCTCTACCCCCCGCTTTATTTAAATTTTATTTTAAATACATGACGGGGGGCAGGAATGGTCTTATTATGCAGCCACCCCACTGGCAAACCCATCTGCCAGGGCGGACGGAGCTGCCCCGCCGAGGGTCCCCTCTCCAGCGAGGGGGAGCGGGGGCGTAAGGCACTGAAAGCCCCGCCGTGGCTCTGGCCCGCCTGTCCCGCTTCCAAGGAGGCGGCGGTGGGCGGGAGACGCCAGTTTAGCTTCTCCCCGCTCGGTACTGGGAAAGGGACGATGGGGAGCAGAAAGTGAGCCCAACCGAGAATAGGTAACATTTTATTTCCCTTTACTGGTGTAAAACGGGGAGCAATTAAAATACGTCCCCGGAGCAAAGGCGCTCAACTTCCCTTGTCTTCCTCGTCATCTTTACCACAACCGAGCAATGAAGCGTTTGAGGTTCTCTTACTCAACTCAGCAAACAAATAAATGTAAATAAGGCCGGTAATCTTTGTAGAGGTACTAGCACGAAAAAGCAAAGACTATGCCATACTTAAATAAACGTATTCTAAGCCAGCGCGTTCTAAGATGACACACTCCCCTCCCAGTTCATTCCATCTGCTGAAGGTGTTTTCTAAACATTGGACTATTGCTTTGGAAGGGAAGCCCAGCTCAAAAGCGAGGTAATAAGGCTGAACTGTAAATACCTTTGTATTTATTTGCAGCGTAACCCTCTAACAATGCAACAGCAATTACTGCTAAGTGTTGCCTCTAGATAAGAGATCCTGATAGGAAACTGTATTACCTTGAAAGCAAATTTTAGGCCTTAAATATCTGTAATCAAATAAACCTATTTCCCAGTCTGACTGACAAGGCTGATTCTTTTAAGTTAATGGATTTATTGCATTTTGGTGGTTACTTACAAAAGGGGAAGGTGACCCCCATTGACCGTAGGTTCTTAATAGTAAATTGTCCAGAAGTTAGGATTCTCGATATGACAAGGTGCCAGTCTGTGCGGCACTCATTTGCTATCCTGGTAATATATATATATTTTTTTTTCCGATTTGAGGAAAACTGAGGGAAAGTAAGGAAAAAAAAAAAAAAAAAAAAAAAACCAAAACAAAACAAACAAAAAAACCCCCAACAACAACACAAAACCCCACAAAACCCGGAAAACCCGGAAAAAACCAAACCCAAACAACCATATAAGACAAATTCGCCCACACAAAATATTTTAAAAATAATTTCAGTCCGAGCAATTGAGACGGACCAGCAAAGTGCCTGAAGGACGGGAGTAATGCAGAGCTGTAAAGGTGTAAGGGTAGACTGTACAAGTACCCTTTAACCCAACTACTCTTTCCCCCCCACTCCCTAAAATAAAACAGTACTTTTTTTGTGTTACAGAAGCGGCTTCACTGATGTGATTGCACGCTTTGCTATCAGTTCTAAGAAGCAGTGATTTATATGCTGGCATTATATTTAAGAGTACACGTACTACAGATTATTTGGCATCTGCTGTACACTGGAGTTTAGAAAAATATGTAATTCGTATATGAAACTATAAATAAATACGTAATCCTTCTTTAAATATAGGTACATATGTAAATCCTAGATATAAATACATTTGAAACACACACAGAGCGATCGATAGCTGGACATATACAGTTACACATGGTCTGGAATCTAGTGCATGCACTTCTACCTCGGAGTTATCACCTAATATATCCTTACATAGGCATATTATTTAAAACAACGTAATGTCGCCATACTACTGTGTATGGTCAAATGTTTCCAGGTCTTGCCATTAATTGCTAAGAAAACGTGTTTGTTTATTTGCCAACTCAGAGCTGCCATGGGAAAGTATTTTTTTCCTAGCGGATAAGGCGAGCTGACTAAGTGGAACATATTGCAGAAGAGTCTGAAAAAGGGATTTTTCGACCTGGCAGTTCCTAAATGGTCTTTGGAATTTGTGCGGAGGGGAACAAGCTGTTCCAGCGACAAAGTTAGTTATGAAATCCCTTTTCCCTCTCTTTCTTTCTCTATCTCTAAATGAAAGCATTAAAATATACAGACGTGTAAAGGATCATTCCAACTGAATGGTAATTTATTAATAAACAAACAATGCAATACCTTCAGAATATTTTCAACAAAAAAAAAGGAAAAAATATTGATAGAATAAGATTAATACAGTTTCCCTTTTTATATATAGTGAAAAAAAATCAGCGTTTCAGTCAATTTTAAAGTCACTTTTCAGGAAAGGGGGAAACACTTTCTGGCGTTTGGTCCGCAACATCCAACTACAAATTAAAAATAAATTACTATGTGGCAATTTACATTTTAAAACAAGTCCTTGTAAAAGAGGAAGTGGAGGGGGAAAGAAGCTGGTACTCTACGCTGGACTTTTCGCTCCCTTTTAAACACGGGGCATGACAATACCTTAAGGGACGGGGAAGAGCGCGGGATGGGAGGCGGGAAAAAAAAAGTATTTCTCAAAGCAATTAGAAAAAAAAAAAACTTACGTGTTATTGGAGTAACACTGTCCTTTAACAAACCAAGACATGCTTTGGGGCTGTGTCTGTACAAAAGCTTTTCGCGATGCGCTCGCTTCCCTCCGCGGGCGCTGCGGGGGCCGGTGGCGCGGTGCGGAGCGGAGTTCCCGCGGTGTCCCCGCGACGGGGCGCGCTCAGAACTTGCCGCAGTCGTAGACGAAGGCCCCGGAGGTGCGGTAGAGCGGCTGGCTGCCGGGGAAGGCCATCTGACAGCTCCCGCCGCCCCCCGCCCCGCCGCCGCCGCCGCCACCGCCCCCTGCCCCGCCGCCGCCGCCGCCGCCGCCCGGCGAGGCGCTGAGCCCCAGCCGCGGCGCCTCGAAGACCTCTCTCGGGGCGGCGGCGAAGCCCTGCTGCGGCCCCGCGTAGCCCGCCGCGCCCGCCAGCGGGCCCAGCTCCCCCGCCGCCGCCGCCGCTGCCGCAGCCGCCGCCGCCGCCTGGTTGAGGTACCAGGAGGCCAGGCGGCCCTGGTGCGGGTGCGGGTGGTGCCCCTCCTGGTGGCCGCCCGCCGCGCCGCCCAGCCCGCCGTGCCCCAGCGCCCCGCCGCCGCCGCCGCCGCCGCCCCCCGCCCCACCGCCGCCGCCGCCGCCGCCGCCGCCCGAGGGCATCGCGTACTCGGGCAGCGGGTCCTCGGCCGGGCTGGTGGCCGCGGCGGGCAGGTGGCCGGGCCGGTCGGCGCCGCCCGCAGCCGCGTAGAGGCTCATGGCCTGCATGTTGCAGTGGTAGGTGCCGGCGGCGGTGCCGGCGGCCGCCTGGCCGCAGGGCGAGCCGTAGACGGAGCTGTGTCCCGGCGAGTATCCGCCGAGGGACAGGGCGGGCGGGATGCCGGTGCGAGGGGCGGCGGCGGCGGGGGCCAGGAGGCCGGCGCCCAGCTCGGCGGCGGCCTGCGGCGAGCCCCGCAGCGAGGTCATGATGTTGTCCACGCTGAAGCCCGGGCCGTGGTGGTGGGGCGGCGGCGGGGGAGGCGGCGGGGGCGGCGGGGGCTCGGGAGCCTCCAGGCTGAGGGAGCGGCTGGAGGGGAGGGTGCTGCGGGGGCTGCCGCCGCTGGAGAGGCTGCTGCTGCTGTCGGGGCTCTCGATCTTGGGCACGGCGCCGAGCGGCGGCGCGGCGCCGGGGGGGGACACGGCCTGCGGCGGCGAGGCCGTGCCGTTCTCCGTCTTGATGTCCTGGATGCGGACGGGCGGCGGCGGCGGCGCGGCGCTGCCCCCGGCGGGGCCGCCCTCGGGCTCGGCGGCGGCGGCGGGCGGCGGCGGGCGCGGCGGGGCATGGTCCTTGAGGTGCAGGCGGTCCTTCTCCTCCTTGTCCTTGACGGCGTCCTTCTTCTTGAAGCGGCGGCGGCGGCGGAGGAAGCTGCCGTTCTCGAACATGTTGTAGGAGTCCGGGTCGAGGGTCCAGTAGCTGCCCTTGCCGGGCTTCTTGTCGTCGCGGGGCACCTTGACGAAGCACTCGTTGAGGGAGAGGTTGTGGCGGATGCTGTTCTGCCAGCCCTGCTTGTTGTCCCGGTAGAAAGGGAACCGCTCCATGATGAACTGGTAGATCCCGTTCAAGGTGATCTTTTTATCGGGAGCGTTCTGGATGGCCATGGTGATGAGGGCGATGTAGCTGTAGGGCGGCTTCACCATATCCTTGGGCTGCGGCGGTGGCGTGTAGGGCCCGTAGGCTCGGGCCATGCCGGCCGGGTACTGCTCGTGGGCCGGGTGGGAGTACATGCTCATCGGGGCCGGCATGGCCGTGTAGCCCCCGCCGGCCGCCGCCGCAGCGGCGCGGTAGTAGCTCTGCTCTCCGCCGAGGTACGGCACCACTCCTAGGGAGTTGGGACTGGACACGGAGTAGCGAGCCTGCATGTCCTCCCGTCAGCTTTCCCCCACCCTCCCCGCCGGACCAAACAGCGCGTCCCTTCCCCCTCCACCCCTCCACCGCTCCGCGGACCGAGCTGGACCGGGCGGCCGGGCAACCCCCACCCCCCCACCCCCCCGGCGGAGCGCGGAAAAAGGGAGGAAGAATAACGACGGCAGCGCCGAAAGCCTCCTCTTCTTCGCCCAGGAAAGCCCACCGGCGAGCTCCCGCGCTCCACGCGGAGGGGGAAAAAAAAAATCGAAAAAAGGGGGGGAAAAGGAGGGGGACAAAAAAGGGGGAAATGTTTTTAAAAAAGAAAACGGCGGAGAAAAAAAAAAGTAATCGCAGCGGAGAAAGCAGCTTCCAAACGCAGAAAGAGTATTAAGAAAATAAAACCTTTGCAAAGAGGCTCCCACGCTCCCAGTTCCTTGTTCCACGGGGATCTGCAACAAGTTGTCTGCAAAGGAGGGACAAAAGTAGAGGGATGTGTTTTGTTGGCTTTTTTAAGCGAGCAGAAGAAGAAAAAAATCCACCTTCCCGATCTCCCAGTGCAAAGTTTCCCTCTCTCTCTCCCTCTCGCTTTTTTTCAGTCTCTTTTTCAGTCGCAGGCTGCTTTGGGAAGCATCGGAAAAACTCCTGAACTTTTGAGCATCCGTCACCACGGCGAGAACTTTTTTACGCACTTACAGTTTTCTCCTTTTTTTTTTTCCCTCCCTCTCCTCTCTCGGTCTCCCTTTTTTTTTTTTTCCTCTCTTTTTTTTTTCTTTTCCTCCTTTTGCAGGCGGCTCAGCTCCGCCCCGCCGAGCTGGGCCGG
Source organism: Chamaea fasciata (assembly GCF_029207755.1). Taxonomy (NCBI): domain Eukaryota; kingdom Metazoa; phylum Chordata; class Aves; order Passeriformes; family Sylviidae; genus Chamaea; species Chamaea fasciata. The sequence continues at coordinate 84,178,765 of NW_027094086.1, forward strand.
CCAATGAGGGCCGGGAGACACCCCGGGCTCTGAATGAGGAGGGAAAAAAAAAAAAAAAAAAAAAAAAAAGAAGGAAAAAAAAAAAAATCCCCGCAGCGGCTCCGGGAGTTGTAGCGCTCGGGGACCGGCCACACACACTCGCCGACACACACGGACGCCTTGAGCGCCGCGGAGCCCCGCGTTCGCGCGGGCTGCTGTGCATCCGCGGGGGTCTTTCAGCGCCCGCGCATTTTGCGCGAGGACCCCGCCCGAGCCCCACTGCCCCACACCTCGCTCCCTCGCCCACACACCGGCGTCCTTACGCGCGCGGTCGCCCTCGCACACGCACCCCGGGCACACGCACCATGTGCATGCCCTCACCAATATACATGTATATATATGTGTGTATGTATATGTTTATCTGTGTATTCTTTCCCCGGAGCTCCTTCCACCCACGCGCGCACCCCGCGCTCTGCCACGCGTGTTTTCCTCACGAATGTTACCTTTTTTATTTGTGTGTGTGTGTGTGTGAGTGTGTAAGCTCCTCGGTCTGTTTTCTCCGCACGTTCCGGTCGAGCTCTCTCCTCCCATCCCCTCCAGGCTGCCGCTCGTGTCGGCGGGCCGGCTCCATGCCCGTGTGCCGGCTCGCTCCCTTGTCCGCCCGGGCCAGAAGCTCACCCCAGCTGCCTTCCACTCCCCACGCCCGCCGGAACGGCGAGGAAAGTGCGTGTGTGTGTGTGTGTGTGTGTAGTGCGGGATGCCCCTGCCCCAGCAGCACCACGCTGCCTGCAGCCAGCTTCCTGCCTGACCAAACGCTTCTGAAGAGATTGCATTCCTTCGGTTGACAAGGGTTTGACGAGTCCTCCAAAGCTTCTTTTCTATTAATCAGCCACCAAGGGCTTTCCTCCCTCTGTCTGCAAGTGAAGCGCCCGCTGCCTCTGCTGTTTATAAACACGGGCGCGTTTCTCTGAACGGGGTCTGTAGCTCGCCCCTTCAGGTAATTTTTACGTGATGTGGGATGTGATACGGAGAGCGGATCCTTGCTTTATCTCTTTACTCATTCGAGACGGAGAGGGCATAATTTTGTTCCTAGTCTTCAGAGTGGATTCCGTGGTATGTCAGGTGTGTCAAAAGAAAGAAAGAAAAAAAAAGAAAAAAAAAAAAAGGAGGGTGGGGAGAAAAAGAAGAACAAAATGAATGTTCCCTTAACTACTTCTCCGGTTCTGCTATGAAGATTTGATTTGCTTTGCCTTTGTCTAACTATCTGAAATAACATTTGCGCTCTAATCAGAATAAGACTTTAACGGGAACTCTAAGGGAACAGAGAGAGAGGGCTTGGTTATTTATTTTTTAAGTTTTAATTTCAACTGTCTCTTATATTTGAAGAATGAAGATTTTCTTTTCGTACTTTAAACACGGGTGAAATTAGTACACATTGTTTCACAGTAGTGTATTCTACCAATACTTCAGATGTTTTAAATACAACCCTGTACTCTTCCTTCGCTTTGTAGCCCATACCTCTGAAACTTCATTAGCGTTAATAATAGATCAGCTAAAAGGATCACGCTGAAATCTCTTTTAAGGGGTGGAATTTGTATGGGAAAGACGTGTGTGTGGCGCGTTTATGAGATGAATTACTCATCCTGATCTTATGACACTAAAAATACGTTAAAAGACCCTTTTGGCTTCACTGATTTGAAACCCCCTTTCCACACTTTCTACTGTGATCGATTGCTTTGGGCATCATGCTAAAGGCGCATCGTTTGCTTGGTGGTATTTTAGCAGGTATGGCTTTTCCTCTGAAAAAATGTTCTGTTGGTTATTAAAAAAGAAAAAAAGCATTTTAAATGAGATTCAAGCCATGTGAAGAAGGTAATTTATGTAGCTTAATATCTGCTCCTTTTCATATTCAAACGTAACGGGTCTCCTTTTGGTAGTAAATGTCAGTTCTTTAATGGTGAATACATTATCCCGTTTAGCCTGTTGTATTTCATCGTCTGGAATCTTTCACCTGCTCCTGCCTAATTACACTTTTTTTCCCTTTCCTCCCACCACGGCAGAATTAATAAATGTGCAAGCACTGGACTAGATGTCAATTCCAACACTTTATATTTTCAAAACTTCTTTCTTGTTTTGATGAGGGGAAAAAAAATAAAATAAAAAAGGGGAGGGGGAAGAAAGAAAAAGGGCATTTTAGCACGTTTCCATGCAGCCCGGGTCATCCGGTTTTCCCACGGTATTACCTGCCGTTAAAAACAATTTCCGTGGGCTTCCCGTTCGCTCCCTTGAGCGTCCATAACGTGCCGCTCCGAGACCCGGAGCTTTCAGTGGCTTTCTCATTTTATCTGGACAATGTTGACGGTAGCGAAGCTGTTTCACAGGCTAAGGTTGGAGTAACACCGAGAAGTTTCAGTACAGGCAAGGAGGGGGGGGGGGCATTAATCCGAGGTATTTTGCATCTAATATATTTTGCAATAGCCACTCTGATGCTATAATTGCGAACTGACGAAACTAACGTGTGTTAAGTTACAGACCTCAGCCCAGCAGGACTTTGGTTTCTCTACTGGAGGCACAAAAGTCACCATTGTGAAAATTCATAGTGGAATTTGGGGCTTGTGTGTCTGCGTGTTGGGGGGAAGCAGCGGGTGCTTGCTCCTCAGTTAGAGAGGCAGGAAGGTCAGTTTTTCCCCTGCTGTCTTTGGATACCCCCCAGGAAGGGCATTTTAGCCCCATTTGGCGCTTGGTCTTCACCAACCCTGTCGTGCGGCAGGGCTACCTCTCCCGGGCGCCTCGGCCAGCCTGGCCTCCGTGCGGGACAACCGCCTTGGCGGTGCCCCTCCTGGGTCTGCCGCAGGAACGGGGCAGGACGGCAGCAGCCTGGGCCTCCGTGGGCCCCCTCCCCGCAGGCCCCCGGGCGGCGGACACGGCCGCTGCCGCCTCCTCCCCGAAGCCGGGCGAGGGACGCCGGCGGCGGGGCGGGAGCCCCGACGGGCAGACCCAGGCCAGGGGAGCCGCGTTTGTCTTGAAACCCTCCGAGGATTCGTGTGTGTGGTCATTTGCGACCTTATTTAGGGAGATGTCAGAAAGAATGATGACATTGGAGCGGTAGGCGGCGGGGCTACCATTTGACCTGGGCAAAACCCAGGTGGACCCAAACAATTCGCTCTGCCGTTGTCCTCCTCGCTCCTCTCAAAGACCTGGAGGTGAACTGCTTTCCAGCCCCGGGCTGTTTATATTTAGTCATAGTCAGAGCTTCGCTTCTCTCCCTCTCTTTTGGCTTCAACATCATAGCAATGTCCCTGTAACTCCGAAACCAGCCACCCAGCCCGTCTCTTTGCATCTCAGGATGCAGCTTTCCGTGTTCTTTAAACAGCGGTGACACCACGGGAGAAAACCGCTGACATCCTTTCGAGGGGCAGGGAGGGAAGTGATCGCATCGAATCTGTGCTTCACCAGTAGAAAAATCTATTGTGCCGAAAGTCTCTCTGATTGCAGCCGCTGGACATGGGTGACAGCGATTCCTTCTTCCCTCCCTCTCGACCTTGCACCAGCACCTCTGCCATCCCCAGCCTGTGCAATTAAGCCGAGCTCTAAATGCAAGGTCTGTTTTGCGTGGTACTCAGTTAAGCAAACAGGCGTGATTGTTATTTTATTAATGTGGGTTAACAATTCCATAAATATGCCGAGGTAGTTTACCAATCCAGGGCGTCTTTTATCTTGAGACATAAATAACACTACTTAATACGAAAATGAGCACTCCATTCCCTGTGGCATCTTTAGCCTCTCGCTCTTAGCTGAGAAATAAATTATCCTTTGCAGTAAATGAGGCAGCAGACATCGACTTCGTGCCATTCACGAGAGAAATACCTTAATCTCAACGTTCGGTATCTAAAAGCGAATTTTGCATTTAGTTTACAAAGAACAACCGAGACCATCAAAAGGTCGGAACATTTCATCTTCCCACAATAATGATCGCGGTCGTACATATAATTCATCTTTGTGACACAGGTTGTGTCACAGATATGTCGCGGCACTAAGAAAAAGGATAAAAACCAGGCTGTGGGAAACTACTTGTGTTGTTTCTTCTGTAAAGTACCTTCTGTAAAGTACTATCACACACACACACAGAGAAAAACCCACAAGCGCGTAAGAAACCTTTAATTATTTGGTAGCTTCTCTAGCTTTGGCATCCCATGGTAGAACACTATCATGTGAGCGGCCGAGGGTGTTAAAAATTCACTCCCAAACTGACAAGAGGATAGCCAGACATGGAACTTTAAATTTTTTTTCTTTTACTTTCCAAGGTCCCCTGTCCCTTTTGTGTTCCTTTTCCTCCCTTATTTCCTTCCTTTCTCTGGGAGGGGCGGCGAGGGCGGAGGGGGGCTCAATCCATTGGATTCTCTGGATTCATATAAATGAAAACACACTGGGAGCAACGAAGCCGGGAGTATGAATCTTAGCAGCCCCATCCTGCTCCATCTCCACCTATTGCTCTAGCAGACGAGAGGAGAGAGAGACTTATTTGTATAAAGGGTTTATTTACATTAGAATGAAGCGACAGTTCCTAGTCTGGGAAGTGATAAGTACTTGGCAAGTCATTAGGTAGCAGATAGAGATCAGCCCCTGGATACATAATTGCCTGCCTTTCCCATACTCGTTTTTGAGGGCTGGGAGCTTTCTCGGGAGGGTGTGCGGCAGAACAAGTGGGGGTGCGCACGGGGGGTGGTGCTGAGGGCGCTCAGCCCTGCTGAGAGCCACGACCGGGCTCTGCCCCGCTGCGGGCGGCCCTTGGCGGGGGCCAGTCCAAAGCCTCCCGCCCTCCGCGAAGGGCTGCGCGGGGGGAGCCCGGCCCTCAAGCCTCCCATGCCTGCGTGGGGGGCGGCGGACGAGCAAGGGGAGCCGCAAAGCCGCTTCCCCGCTTGAGGAGCGACGATGCTGCCGCGCACGGCTCCGCTCGGCCCCGCTCGGCCCGGCGGCCACCTGCGCGGCGGGCGGGCGCTGCGCGGGCCGCGGGCTCCCCCTCCCGGCCCGCCCGCGCCACCGCCGCCCGCCCGCCCCCGCGGCCGCCGGGCCCCGCCGGGCACCTGCCCGCCCCCGCGGCCCCACCGCGCTCTCTCTCCCCCGGCACACGCGGGCCTCCGCACCCCACGCGGACCCTTCCCGGGCTACGGAGTCGCGGCCACGCGGGGCGGGTTTGGCGGGGCGCAACTTGCAGTCGGAGGTGAGCGCTAGAGCGATGCCAGCTGTGTCCGGGCCATTATATTCCTCCCTCTGCCAAGGAATGTCTTTATTGGTTGCCAGGCTTGCCAATATAACTTGCGAGTGAAAAAGCGTTGGTTTTCGGGAAAAGTACTTCTGTTTTTTAACCTCCCCCTTGCTGTCCGATCACTGATGTGTTCAACCTCCAAGGAACAGCTTCTTAAAACCGTCAGGTTACCCCAGAGGCAGATGCCTTCACAGAGTGGCCACAGAGATGTGTAAATTTACACACACACACACACATGCACAGCTACATGCGCTTATGGCTTTCAAGGCATTTCAAGGGTTTTACAAGGCATTTAGGGTTATTAAGTACAATCACACCGAAGAACTAGTCTCCTCTAAGGCTCCTAGGAGCTACGGTAATAGAAGTAATAAAAGTTAGATATCTGCATATGCACTTTTATCTAGCCACAGATGCTCTCTTTGCAGTTATTTGCGCACTGCTGGAAGTAACCCATGTTTGTTTACATACAGAAAGCGATGTCTCACTCTGCGAAAAGCAAAGTACAATAAAAAGTGGTGAAAGAAATAGTTTAAAAAGTAGAGCTCTCAAGATGTAACTATTATTTTCCACAGACCACAGGGAATGCACGAAAGAGATGGTGTTTTAAATGTACCTTCTGTAACAAACACTGGAAACTCACAGCTGCAGGAGTTTCATGGGCTGTGACCTCAGGCAAGCCCCATTTTCTAGTAGGTCTCTGTCCTCAAAATGAAGCAGCATACCATTTAAAGGTAAAAGAAGTCATCGTTCAGTTCCTCAGTGTGTTACAACTGCAGTTTCTGATTCTTTCTCTCCCTCTCTGCCTCTGTAAATCCACATGCAGTGCCACTTCTGCCAATCTGTAAACAGACTGGTAGGCATGATTTTGGAACAGAATAGTTGTACTGAAGAAGAAAAGAGCTTTGGCAGTATCTATTCCAATGTCTCCCCAAAAAGTGTCCCTTGTTTGACCAAATAAAAACAAAGCTTTCAGACTTTCTTTTTTTTTATGCAGGTGGCATTAGCCCCCTTCATAAACCTCTCTGTGTTGAATGTGTGGCTCTGGCATATCACCACCTCACCTGCTCAGCTCACGCCCCAGTTCCTGCCCCAGTGAGACCGGCTGGCCAACTGTGATGGCAACACAGCTGATGCTGAGCAGCATGTGAGGATGGCAACAGGCAAGCCAGGCAAGGTCAGTTCCCCCATTTTGCAAAGCAGAAGAGATTGCCAGACTGCATTCAGTGGCAGATGACCAATTTGGAGGTACTACTCTTGATAAATACAAGTACAGGTATTTTAAGAAAGCCCAGCATGAAGAATAGGACCCTTGATACAACATTAAAAAAAAAAAAAGTTTTCTATTTAACTTGATAACACCTAAAAGAGAAGCAGAGATTCTTAGCCAAGGCTTACATTTAAAAGTAATTGCACATGTATAACTGTGGGGTATAAGTGTGGTTTGTTGGTTTGAAGACAGATTCACAGCTTTCCTTTAGCACACACTTTTGCTCTCAAGACACTGCAAACACTGAAACAGTCAGTTACAAGGGGAATACTGGGTATAGAACTCAATGGTTAGTATCTTTCCTGCAGTTTACATGAGCTTGCCAGGTAGCAAAAAACAGCGTTTCTCTATTCATGGGAGCCTTTTGGAGAGGTGCCGTGTGACAGGGAGGCTGTCGGAGGCAGAAGTGTTTGCATGGGATGGAGACTGCAACTACCGTAACTGTCCCTGTGGCAAGAACACCCACAGAAACAGGTAATTTGCCCCTCCCACACCAACTAACAGCCAGAAGCAAAAAATGTTAAAGTAACTTACATCATCGTTTGCCTGTATCATTACTAAGGAGGAACTGAGAGCTGTTTTATGAGGAGCAGACAGACAAAACTAGCTTGAGCTTGAGACATAAAATACCCAAACCACTAAGATACCTGAAGGCATCCCAATTAAGTGATATTACCATCCCGATCAAGATGCAGTCATTGTTAGTAAGCACCCCTGATTTTTAACACAGATATTCCAATTAAGTAGATTTCGTGATTAGAAGCACTTAAATTAAGTGGAGAGAACAGTGTGGAGGAAAACTGGATGGCTTTTTTATAAGGGCCAGCTTCAGAAGGGAAGCTGTCACTTGCAACAGGGCATAAGTGGAGTTCAGACCACGTAGTCCAGAATCACGGCAATGCCCCTTTGCCCTGTGCTGAGCAACTATCTAACCTTGAAGACATCCAGCCTCGGCCAGTGCCTCTGTCTCTTACCTGCGTGTTCCCCGAGCATGGGTAGCTCTGCTGCTGGGCATGCCTGCAACCGCCTGAGTCAGAGCATCTTGGCACCTGTTCTCAGCCTAAATCCCAGTGGGATCCAAAAAGTAGGCAGAGTGGCGTCTAAGTACCCTCAGGGTCTGATTCAATAGATAATGTCTTGGGCTTTAGGACAAATTTGGAGGGAAGGTTCTTATCAGCTCTGCACCCTGTATCTCTGTATTTTACAGGTCTCAGCTCTGGTCAGATCCTCGTGGATTTTGGATGTAGTGACTTGAAGTGACACATTTTGGCAGGAGTCACGTAGCTTTTTATACTATTGCCTCTCTCCTTGCTACTCAGGCCTTGAGCTTGAAGGTCTAAAGCATACGTTCTGGAAAAAAAAATGCAGACAGCAAGACTTCCAAACACCGGTCCTTTAGGAAGCTCTGAGCTGAACCTGCCAAGTGTGCTGAGTGAAGGAGAGAAGGTTATGAATCTTACATCTAGGTATGTTGTGCTTAATATTCACCGTGGGCACACCTACAACTGGAACAACAGTTGTGGATAGGAGAGAGCTCTGCAAAAGAAGGTTGCAGTGATAGGGATGGCCAACCTGGGCCATGGGAATAGTTTCATGTCTCTCCCATGCATCTGTTTCCTTCCAGAGGCTGGGCATGTCTTGCATCTGCACAATAAGGGAAGGAATGTGAGCCCTCCACCACACCTCTAGCTTTCAACATTTGCTGAGCCTGTTTGTCTATTTTGGTTTTGTTTTCTTTTGTGTTGTTTTCACCTGTGACTTTTGAGATTGTAATCTCAGCAGGGTAGGGACTGCCTTGTGTTCTACATTTGTACACTGACTGTGCCTGGGATCTTGAGCTGATGTGCTAATAATGAACAAGCATAATTTTCTTGGGGAAAATCCATCTGGAACTGATTGGACTGGGGATAAAGTAGACCGTTTCCTTTGGAAGAAAAAGGCTCACGATAACCACTCGATTAAAATTATTGCTTTCTGCAGAGGTGAATACAGGTGTTCCACTCAGTAGTGTTCATCATGGATTTGCATAGACTGAATAGTACATCATGTCCCTCTTGCTCCTAAATTTAGGGGAATGGCAGCATCCATCTAAATGTCTTTGAAGAAAATGATGACGTGAAGTTTTCTTGCTGACCTGCAGCAAAGGTGTGCTCTTGATGTGTGCAAATTTGTCAATTTGCCTGCCCATAGAAGTTCCAAATGTAGTAGCTTCATGTAGTTATTTTGTCTCAGAGGTCTCTTGCTTGTGTGTCATCCTGACCTTGCACAGCTGTGTGGCATTGCAGCAAATCAGTCCAGAAATTCATATTCCAATTAGTGTTTGAAATTAATGTTTAAAATTATTTTATTTTATTTTTTCATATTCTTCCTTTCCCTTTCAAATGAGGCCAGATCCTCAAGCCATTAAACCAAATTGCATCAGTTGTGACTATGGCTTGGAGAAATTAAAGGTGAGTACCTGTACCAGCTCAGCACCACCACACTGAATGCAGTCACAGAAGTTCAGTCACTGGAGAGTGAGCAAGACTAGAGCTTGGATGATGCTGCTGGATTTCATGTGTGTGCATTGTATGCCAGGAAGCACCATGGGGTGGTGTTAGGGAAAACTGCTGGTTTAGGCAGTTCCAGTGTTGAGATTGGTTTCTTACTCTGAAAGCCCTTCCTCACAAAGTGCAGTGTGCAACAGTGTTTTTTTGTACAGACTTAAATATGCTCATTAACTCTTCAAAATAATGTTATCTCTTCCAGCGCATTTCCCATTGAAGTGAATGAAAATGTTCCCATTGACTTTAAAGCACAATTTCCTCCACCTACTCCTTTTTAAAAGACTTAATCAAGCATGTTTAGTGGAAACCTATGAGAGTTGTCTAATGACTGGCTCACTTTGCCCAGGGAAAAACGTAACTATAAACTGAAACATGATGCTGAAAACTAAGTTTAGTAGAAAGTGTTTAGTCTAGTGCTGGATGAATGATGGAAGCTTGTATTTGTGAATAATTTCTTTGACAATTGGTAAGGGAAAAAAATGACTGAATAAGTTCTTTGCTCATTTTTTTCTTGCCTGTCTACCAAACTGGCTGCACAATGCGCAAACAAATTGCTAATATTTATTCAGGAGCAAAGAGGTCAGCTTTTGTCGAAAGTGTTCTTAGCAGTGGCTTGGACAAGCACCAGATTAGCTTAATTTTCTTATGTCCTTTGCATAGTAAACGAAGGAAGTTGTGCTATTTGTTACTGAATTCACCGCGAATTTTGCACCTCTCCAGTAACACACTTTGCAGCAAATCCTCTGTTGTAAAGTCTCTGCCAGTACTGGAGCTCGGCTTTCATGCCTGCAGAAAACCTCCTGAAGACTTTAGAAAACTCTAAAGTGAGTTTCTCTTCATAGCCTGTACAGAGGGTGCTGCCCACCTTCAGTCCCTTCTGAAAGGGGCTTTTTCCAGTCAGGTGTGGTGTTGCAGACAGCAGCTGCGAGCAGGAGCTGCACTGCTAAAGAGGAGTTGTGCTTCATGATCAGGGAGGCTGCCATCTTCACATAGGCTGGTGTAAATAGTTGCTGATTGCCAGAGAGAAGGTGCTTATTAATTATTTTTCCTCTTAGTGAGAGAGGAAATACAGACAGACGTCGGAGTCTCTGGAGAGTTCTCTTTATTAGCTTGACCTGACAGCCCTACCAAGGTGTTTTGCTTGGGGACAAAATCCACGTTTTGCCTTGCAATTTAGTAAGCTTGTCTGCACTGCCTCCCACGCTTCCTCCTACAACCTTTCCCTTCCCCTGTGACACACCCAGACTTCTTTTTTGCTAGTCCTTCGTCCTCTGCTACCTTCCTGCCTTCTCCCAAGCTGCCCTAAGAGCTTAAAAGTGTTCTAAACTGAATATATATTTTCATACTTTTTTTGTCCTCCTCACTCCTTTTAAAGGACAGACAAATGTACTTTCTGTGCAAAATACTGAAGGAACAATCCCAAACCTCTAATCCCAAATCCAGTGGTATTGCTGTCAGTAGGCTTCAGTTTAAAACATGGTACTTTTGTGGGACTGTAACATGACTGCGGATTTCCCAGAGCACCTTCAAGCCCTGTGGGAGTTCGGGGAAGCTGCAGGTTCTTGAACAGCTCTTAAACTGGGTCTTATTGGCTTGATGCCTGCCCATACCATCAGCAGTTGCGTGTACTTATGTTTATCCTCTTTGAGAGGATAAGTTTTCAGGTGCTTATTTACTTTGTATTTTCTCTTCCAATGGGAACAGCCCACCCTTTTTGTGGCTTTATGTCTTCAGAATTGTGTATCTGTGTGCGAGAGTGCGGAAGGGGTAGGCAAAGTTGTTCCCCAGCCTTTCGGAGTTCCCATCTCTTCCCAAAAGCTGCCTGACACTGTGAAGGAGATGGGTCATAGCATCATTTCATCTTGGGCCACAGGATCCTTGCCACTTGCCTCCTCATGCAGAGAGGCTCAGATCTGGTCAGGGCTGTTGCAGAACAGGGAAGGGAAGGTATGAGGCATATAAACAGCAGTTAATAGGATTTCTTTCGATCTTAGCTCAGATGAACTCCCAGTGCACCTAGAGAAGCACTGCCTGATTAAATGATACAGCCTTTAGCTGTATGTGCTGTGTCACAGAGACCAGGAGTGCACAAAAATAAACTTAACACCATGCCACAGACTGAAGAGGTCATTCATGGCTTTGTCCTCGGACATGACCCAAATTCAGACCAGTCTTATTTGTATTTGGCTAGAGAGAGCCAGGCAGGTGTCAGCCCAGCTCCTGACATAATTTGGAGCAGAAACAAGGTAGTAATGAACTACGTACTGGTCTCACAACCTCATCCTCCCACCTGCTTCTGACAATAAAGAAGAACGGAGTAAAGCCAGGGGCTTTTAGCCTGGCTGCTCCCCCTGGGCATTTGGGCTGAGTGAGACAGTGCAGGAGAGGAGTGCAGTGTGTGGGAAAACCATGGTGAGGCTCAAACCTTTTTTCCTGTGCTGGAGGGTCAAAAGGTGTCCTTAACAGAAAGAAGAGACTAAACTCCTATCTGCCCTGGACTCTTTCAGGGACAGCTTGTCCCTAAAGCCCTGAGTGTGAACTGAATACATGAGAAACCCAGACTTCAGGATTTGGTGCTTGCAGGGCTGCTCCAAAGTTGTTTCTCTGAGGTGTGTTTCCCTCTGCATGCTGCTTGTAGGACCAAGCCCTGCTGTGCTGCAGTCAGCCACCTCTGCTCTTCCTGGAGCCAGAGGCAGCTCAGGGTAATCAGCACATACAGAAATGAGCTCTGACAGTGGAAGCCTGGTAAGAGCGTAGTTTAATTTCACTGTGGTATGAAGCACTCCAAGAAAACTCACAGACTCAGTTCTTTTCCTTCAAGCACAATCCCTTATCAAGGTCCTTGGCAGCAATTCACATGCAGAAAGGAGCAGCTGTCATGGTATTCCCACATACAAACACAAAAAAACAACCCCTCCCTGCTTTCAGTGCAGCAATGTTACGTAGTAGGAATAATTACAATATTTAACACTTGTATCTGAGCTTTTAATCTTCAAAGCAGTTAACGAGCACTAGGTACAGGTAATTGTAGCTGCAGAGTGATGTGGATGTCTGCAAGAAAAAGAGAATTGTGTGCATGAGTGCTCCAGTGGTCCTGTACAGGGTGGGCATGGAGCAAATAGGGCTGGAAAGGCCCAGTGACATGAAATCCCTTGGCTGTCAGGGTTGATTTTTTTCCTATGACTGATAGCTGTCCCCCTGCCAGAGGTCACTGGCTTCTCAGGTCTGTGGGTGGAATCACTCACCTTATGGTTTCCCAACCTATCTCAGTCCCGAAGAACTTGGTTAGGAAAGACCTAAATGGTAAACTGTGTTAGCTGTCCTGCCGTGTTCTCACTGGAATAGATGAGGGATTGCTTGGATAAGCAGCTCAGCCATCAGACCTGGGAAAATGGTAACTCCTGGCAAATGGATAGAAAAGAAGGTGACTGTGGAGATGCTTGCAGGAGGCCTGTAGGAGGCTGGCAATGGTGGCAGCTGGCACAGCAGGTGTGTATCTGACCAAAGGAGACAAGCCCATGCCGGTTCATCCCCATTTTGGTTTGTCCCTTGGTCAATTTGATAAAACATCACTGTAAAAGATGTTATTTGTTTCCTTAGTCTTCTGCTGTATCCATGTAGCTCTTGGCTGACAGTGGAAAGTGAGAAGGGGTGGTGGAGAAATTTGTGCTGCTTTTAATGTTTTTAATGTTTTTGCTTTCAGATTTTTTTTTTTCGGTGAAGCAGAAGGACAGAAGACAGCTCTTCAGTTTTTTGAAAGCAGGAAGGTCACAAGACAGTTGTTCAGTCCTACCATTTCTATGGCCATCTGTCCATTCGTTATTGCCTCAATCTGCAACATTGGCCGTTTGCTCTTGCAATAGTGCCCCTCTGTTCTCTCTTATTTTGCTTTCTTACTAAGATTGCTCATCCACCAGTACTTGGGTAATGCCTCTGTTGTTGCTTAGAGTAGGCAAATTAGATTAGTGGATGTGAAATGCATCCTCAGAGCATTCAGCCCTACAGGGTACCAAGCTGCCAGCACCTGGGAGGGCAGAGCATAGCCTTACACAGGGCATCCTGACCATCCAGTTCTACTCCCTGCCTTCATAGGCAAGAAGGCTTTGTGTTTATTAATGTGAGGTGATCACTCTGGCAAAACTAGGTGGTGTTGATCTGGCCCCTTCCAACTCCAATGACCCTGTGAGTCTGTGTATTGACTGCACTGTTTAGATAAGTTTGGGGCCCACGTACCTTGTAATTTGATTTTAAACAAAGCAAATACAAACTTAACTGCTGGAACATTTGTTTTCACTGGAAATCACACTCTTTATCTGTGCAGTATGAATGTCTGTCCTTCCTGCTGCTTAAGAGGAAAATGAAGGTGATATATAGTAAGGTAATAACAATACATTAACAGGAATTGGTTCATTCAAAGGGGTTAGCTCAGGGTTTGCTTTTATTTTAACTGTTCATGCACATTATCATTTTCCCCTTGAGGACTGTTTTGGGGAAAAAGATTGTGAAACCCTGAGCTAATTCTCTCTTGTGCTGCAGCTTCATTAATATGTGCGTAGCTCCAGAAAATGAAGCCTCTACTTCATGAAAATATTCCCCATAAGAATTTTGTCTCTGTCCCTTTGGTTACTGAGGTTTTAGTAATATAATTCCTCTAGTTTTTATTAATATGAATTGGATAACATTTTTTTCTTCTAAGAACTCCACTCCTGAAACTGATTGATGAGAAGAGACTTTCCATTCTGTTAAAAAAAAAAAAAAAAAAAGAGTTTCTAGACCTTATTGTTTGAGAGGAAAGCGTCCTATGAGTGTGAGCATACCTCAGAAGCAAAAAAAAAAAAAAAAAGCTCTTGGAAGAAACACATGAACAAACCAACCTCCCTCTGTAGTTTAACCTTGTGACTCTTAAGTTCCTCCTTCTCTCTGAGGCCTCAACTGTTGCAATTGGCAGTGTTGTGGAAGGGGTAGGTCTTCCAGACAGCTGCTTCCAGGCCAGCAATGCCCTGGGAGAAGGAGCAGACCCAAACTCTCAGCTTGGTAACTCAGCCTCCGGCCTGTATAGTTCTGTGGCAGTACTGTCTACAAGACGAGGAAAAAAAAAAAACAGCCAACACTGAAATCATCTGCCTTGCTCGCACCATTCCAATTAAGTGCAATCAATTGCTCAATCAATCTTTTGCTCTTAATAAAGTCAGTTATCTTTTTCCTTCTAATTCCCCTCCAGGTTTTTAAACAATTGTTCAGACAGACACAACAAGCAGCTTTTGTAAAGGAAGAGTGTAGGCGTTTCCTTTGGCTATTTTCACTTTCTGCCTATGATGATGTTATGCTCCGCACCCTCCCCAAATTCTAATCATATACAATGAGTGTTCTGGGAGCCCATATATTTTTTTTCTCCAACTGGCATGGATCGAGTACCCTAATTTGATAGCAAAATCATGCCAAAATATTTGGGGGGGGGGGGGAAGGGGGGAGCAGGGAGGAAGAATAGACATTTTGTCATCTTTGTGTTGCTGATGAGTCAGACCATTTAAACTAAGGAAAGGTTTTTAAAAAGGGAAGGGAAGTGCTCTTCAAGCTTATCTACTCCAACATTAATTTGAGTAGAAGGTAGGAGTGGAGGAAGTCTGAGCAAATCTGTTCCTCATTCAAGCTGCCTTTAGATGGTTACCGTTGTCTGCAGACTGAAAGAAGATTCATTCAATTGCTGCCGACCACTGAGTGATTGTGGCAGAGAGGGAGAGGCCCCACATGTGCTCATCTTGGTTTTGTCTCTGTGCAAAAAAGCCATGCATGCTTGATGTGCACATGAAAAAAAGACCAACACTGGCTTCCACTGCACTGCTCCAACTCCCCTGCATTCCCTGTGGGAGGGAGACTATGGCGTACCTGCAGAAAGCACATTTATGCCTCAGTGCGCCTGTCCCTGATAGGTTTAACTCTCTTGTCTTAAAAAAAAAAAAAAAAAACAACAAACCAAATAAACTGTCTTTGACTGACATAATCATGCAAGGATAATCTGTGAGTCAGGCTGTGTCTGGAATCAGAACTGGTTGGTCCCATTCAAAGAAGATTAGATGGAGCAGATACCAAGTAGCTTAAGAAAAAGGGGAGAAAAAAAGAAGATATAGTCAGAAGAGTTAGGAGTGACCCGAATGGGAAGAAAAGGTAAGAGGGTGTGGTACTGTGGAAAGTGCCAGCAGCACAGTCCTTACTTAAACTTTACTTAGACTTGCCTGAGTGTTGATTTTAGCATAAGGACGGTCAAGTCAGGCCTAGACGTTTAACGGGAAACAGAGGGGCAACGTCAAGGAAGTGGTGTCACCTCACTGTGAAAGGAAAACAAGCCAAGTTAGTGGGAAGCCTTGTGTCCTAGGGGAGCTGATGGCAATTACATCACATGAGGACGCATTTGAACTGCAGCAGCTCCTGCTCCTTGTCGGCAAACTTGAGGGAGCCTCGCTCTTGGATGCAATGGTGTGGGCTCTGGCTGCTTGTGCGCAGGGCTGGCTTCTCCAGCAGGGTTTTCAGACTGTAGCAACCCTCTGCTTCTGTGTTTACTTTACCATCAGTCCCCCAGTAAAGGGATTTGAAGCTGGCTCTAGCAGGGCCCATCCTACATGCAACTTCTGTGGTGCAGACATGCCTTGGGACATTAAAAAGTAGGTAAAACTCAGATGAATATGCTAAAGGTGGTAACAGGATAATGAGAGGGAAGTTCTATTCTACCTGATGGGCCATTTTCAACTCTGTTTTTGAGGCTAACCCTGCTGGAAGGTGAAGAGGTGAGGAATAAGTTTGCTCATCTTAGTATCACTGGTCGCAGTCTCCAGTTGCAGGCAAAAGCCTCCAGCGTACCTCAGAGGAAGTCTGCTCCAAATGATCCCAAATGACAGTGTCTCCAAGGTGCTAATACGGCAGTGGAGACCAGCTGAGTATGGAGATTTCTCACGAATACCCCTTTGCTTGGTTTTAGGGATGGAGGAGCTGTGCAGGAGGTGCTGCGCTGGTGGCAGGCCAGGAGACTATCTCCTTGCACTGGGGTGTTCCTCCCTTGGCTGGGTCTTCCAGCCTCAGGGCTGTTCGCATTGTGAGGATGGCACAAAGCAGCCTTACTTCAGGGAAGGATTGGGGCCTGGGCCTTATCTCACTTTGATTATATTAAATAATCTATCTGTCTGCCACGTTATTTACATAACTCTTATTTAAATACTTTTACATCAGACACTCTGAATCATGAGACTGAAAGTCTAGACGATGCTTGCTAGGCTCAGCCTGCCTTTAACCCTCCTGTGTTGGCATCTTTCTTGTGTTTCCCTTCAGGATTACCCTGCTCTGCCTTTGGCCTGTGAAGGACCTATGAAATGTCTGGTGGTCCCAGGATTTCAAAGTGAGCAAAATTAAATTGCTGAGGTGAGAGAGTGAGAGCACTGAAGGCAGATAGAGAGGAGGGGGAGAAGGCAGCAGAGAGGAGGAAAGTACAGTGGGTTGTTTGTCTGGTTTTACTAGGTCAGTTTTGAGTGACACTGCAGGGCACATGGCTTTGAGCAGCCAAACTTAGGGCAGGACTTTACCCCTGGAACTTGCCTTCTGGCATGCACTGCCCTGGCCAGGCAAGAGAAAATTTGTTTTGGGGAGAGCAGAAGGAGGTATAGTGCTGCCTTATGCTAAGTGGGCTTATAGGCAGAGGCTAGAAGCTGGGAATCGGGAGAGGGCAAATGGGATAGAAGAGACATTTGTTATTTTAGAGAAAAGCCAAGAACGCTCATTCATTTCCCCAGGTTCTGCCCTCTCCCCTAAAAATGCATTATAAATTGCTAATAATTCATAAATGGTTTGTGTTATGGCAGACTTGATAATTTCATCTGTCTGTCCTTCTTAAGGCACACTCTAGGTTTTATGCCTCACTGCCACAAGCCTTGCTGTTATGATTTCATTACATGTTGATTTTGATGTACGTTTCCTGAGATACTTGGGTGCACTGGAACAGAATCTCTGCTCTGGAAAGAAGGAAGACCGAGGCTTCTGGTTCCTCATCTTTCACTTCCTTACGAACAAGATTTTGTCAAGGGCTGCTCTAGCCCTGGCTGCTTTTTCCAGAGGCCTTGAGGATGTCAAGGCTGACATGGAGCAGCACTTCCACCTAGTGGTCTGCACAAATTAAGGCAATTTCTCCTATCACAGGGCTTCTTAGTCCCCAACAAAATCTTGAAGTTAATCTCTGAAACCGTGAATCTTGCCTTAATATGAAGAAGTGGATAGTTTACATTCCAGAAAGAATAACACAGTAATCCGGCTTTTATTTGTGTGTGCAAGTCATTTTTTGGTCTTAGTTCCATGGGAATTGATGTGATTTGTTACATGACCACATCAGGGATGGTGTGACAGCAAGGTGAAGCATGGAAAATCATGTGTTCCTAAACTGAAGAGCAATGCAAACTGTGCTGGGCACACAAAGTGCTTGGCACCCACCTGTGCAACCCACAGCACTTTACACATCCATATTCACCCTTAGTTTACAGCTGGAAAAAAACAAGATATGAGGGACTATGGCAGATTCTTCAACAAATAGTATCTCTTTTGTATCCTTGTTTTTGGGTGCTGCATGTGGATACTGTTCTCAAGGGAAGCTGAGCAGTGGACTGAAGTCAGAAAGGATTTAGAGCACACAGGGATCCAGGATGGCAGAACTTGGCCTGTGGGATAGTGTTCCAGTGCAGATAAAAAACCACCACAGCAGCATACAATATAATACCAGGGGAACCTTTGACCCTCCGAAAGCCAGACCTAGTGTCTCAAGTCAAGCTCTCAGGGAACTGAGACCTGCTCATCTCATGAACAGATACTACTGAACAAGTTAAAGGGGCCAAGCTGAGGATTACTAGGTGGGGTTAAATCATGCTGACAGGCCTTTTGCTAGCAAAAGCCCTATAAACTTCTAAGGGGAAGGCGCAGGTTTGCTGTCTCCTACTGCCATTGCCAAGCTGTGGTGCCTCCTTTCAGCAGCTGTTGTGAAAGAGGAACTTGCTGTTCTACAAGGGCTGTTTCCCAACCAGGAGGCTGAAAGGGTGGAATTGTTATTGTGAAGACTGGGGAATTACACACACTGGCACACACAAACACACACACATCTACCCACACCTCCTCTGATTCCTGTGAAGGGAAGTTGTCAGTTCAGAAGTGAGGTTCAGAGCAACTGAGGTGATTCTGCTATGAATGGCAGAATGTGATTGACATCTCTGGGCTGATTCAACATCCAGGCATGGTATGAGGTGTGTTGAAGTTATTTTAAGGTGCTGTGGCCCGCCTTAGGGTATCCTGAAATTCTGACACCTTGCCAAATATTTGACTCCCTGGAGGAGGGGGTGATCTTCTGATAGCCACACCCTCCCAATTGACTGCCCAAATGCAATTATATTTTAAAAAGTCTTTATTGACAGCAAAAAAATGAACGGTTTTTGCTGGAGGAACACACAGGTCATTGTTCCTCTTCTGCTGTGTGACTCATCCAGATCAAGCTGTCTGTTTAGTGTATCTACTAATGCAGTTAACTTGGAAAAGCTAACCCATAAGTGCTTCTTTTGTTTCCTAAAAAACAATCGCTGGATGCCTTTTGAAACTTTTCAAATTTTTTTAAGCCCTGCCGTGTTTTGGAACAAGAAGAGCACAGGCACTTTCTTGGCAAATCTTCCACAACCTTTTCTGTTCCACCCTGAGACAGTACCTTCTTTTACTGGGCTTGCAACAGAAGTGCTTTACACCTCTGAAGAGAGAAAACTTTAATGGCATGCCTGTGAGCTGAGTGAGCCTGGAGCCTGGCATAACGTCACATTTTATCATTAGATCAGGTCCAAAATCTATTCCTGAGGGCCAGACTCTGAGTGTGGCCTCTCTTGACCCGACCCATCAGCACTCAGTTGTGATCTTCCTGGGACAGGGGCGAGATGCAAAGCCAGCCTTTACGTCAATTCCCCTTCTCCCCCCAGAAACACATAACGTGTATGCTCAGAGCTCCTTGTGTCGTGGAGGTGGCTGCAGCGCCAGGACAGGAGCATCAGGGGTGCAGATCCACCCCTGCCACCCTTTTCTGCCCATCCATCTGTTGCACAAGGGAAAGAGATTGCAGCAGCGCACTGCCTCCCCCAGCCACCTCCTTGTGCAGCCGCCTGCATCCTGCCCCTTTGGCACTGCAGGATTGCCCCATGTGGGATGCAGCTGGAGAGGCCTCTGCCCACAGAGGAAGCACGATGCTCATCCTGAAATGCAGGAACGCTTCTGAGCGCCTTGTTGGGAATCAAAACCCTTGGATTTAGTTTAATTTTTTATTTTGTTTTGTTTAAGGTGGCTGACTGTTAGCTCCTATGTTCTTTCAGGTGAGCTTTTAATCAGAAATAGGCTATATGTAAATAAATATAGTACCCCCAGTTAGAAAGGTAAACGACTTCAGACAATGCACTTATCTCAGTACTGCTTGGGTAGTTGAAGCAGCTGCAAGAAAGCTAATAGCAGGGTTGAAACCAGACTTGCCAGCAATTTCATTCTTGGCCAGACAGTCAATTTTTTCATGCTTTTGTCTGGCTGTCTCTTGGTAGGGCTGCACAAGAAGACCAGCTTTACTTTCTTTCGTTATTATATGTATATTTTTCAACTGAATCCATCTATGACTGCCATAACTCAGTGGCACTCTATTTCCAAGGAAGCTTGAGTGACTGAATAATGAAGATGAATCATGATTCCAAAAAAAAAAAAGAAAATTCCTCTCTTCTGTGCAGCCCAATCCCAATAATCTGCTTTTGCCAACCTGTCCCTATGAAATAAAAAAGAGTCATTCATTTGTACTGCCTCATTTTCCTCTGTGTTCAGTGAAAGGATTTTTTGTTGCAATCTGTCACTCTCATGTGCACTCTCTAAACAGCCTATGCCCCCTTCCCCTCCAGGCAGTACGGAGAGCAGTTATTTTTAATAGAACTTGTTTAACATACCTATGTGTTGGTTTGTGGCAGAGCTCACACTCTCTGGACTTTGCTGTAGCTGGGATCCTCCTCTGGACAAAGGTGATGTGTCTGTCTTAGAGCGTCTTTGGCTTGGCAGGAGGGTTTATTAAAATACCACAAGTTCAGACAATGCTGGTTACGAGGAGAGCGCACTGTGTTGTATGTGGGAGGACTGGCGCAGGGTTTCCAGTAAGAATGAAGTGACTTAGAAAACTCCTCTTCACTCTGGCACATCCCAGGGAGCCTACTCTATGTCTGTGTGTCTGGTGAAGCCTGCTTGCACTCAGTGTACAGTGTGTGCTTGTATACGGCTCACAGAAAATCTTGGGAATCATTTAGCTCATTGCTTGCACACAGTGCAGGTTTCAAAATGTCCCAAAGCGTATTTTTTTGTGTTCAATGAAAGCCTGCCTCAGACTTAAAGCATAGCAGGGGCCATAGTTTCAGCTGCTGTAAATCAATGAAGTCTCAGGGAATCTGGAAGGGCTCTGCCATTTTACACCAGCTGAAAGTTTGTCCTTTGCCTGTGGCCTGTGCTCAGCCCTGGAGATGTAGGCAGCAGAGGCAGGAGGCAGCACCCCACATAATGAGAGCCTGTGGAGCTGTAGCACAATGCCCACAGTGAGCTGCTGAGCTAGTGCAATGCAGTTTCATCATCTGTCCAGGCAAAATGAGGACACAATATTGCAAGACACTTTCAGGCTGTTGTCACAAGCTATTTTACATGGCTTAGAGTCTTCAGCTGTTGTCACATGAGTGGAGGTCTCAGCCTTCTTTTTCAGTGGTGTAAAAACCTATTTCTCATTCCCTTTCTCTGGCTTTTCTGCATTTCACAGGACAAAGAAGGTTTTCTCTACCTTTTATTTGTTTGGTTCTTCAATGCTATGTATGAGTTCCACTTAGGCCCAGGAGCTTTCTGTGATCTTGGCAGTAAGGTTCCAAACAGCTGATGAGGGGCTTGAACAAGAAATATCTCAGAAGGTGGATGTCAGTGTCTTACAAGGATTGAAGGCACTTTGCACCAGCCAACCCTCTAACCCTGTTCTTTTCAGTAGTCCTGTAGGACTTGATTTCATGACTGAACCTCTTTGGCTTTTACTCTGTCTCTTGTCATCTTTGAATTCATAGTTGGAATGATAGTTCAAAGTATACACCAATTTTGAGTTTAAAAATAACACAAGAAAAGGAAGAAAGCATTTTCAGCTTCTTTTATCAAAACTGGTGGATTAAGATTTTTTTTTAAATTTTGTGGCCAATTTATAGGCCAGCTGGGTCAAGTCTACAGATATAGTATCTAGTGATGATTTAATGGAGCTATACTCACTTGTACCTTCTGACCCTCCTTTTTATTTTCCCCTTTTGACCCATAAAACCCTAGATGAGTTGGGATTTCATAGCCTGATACGTTAGATGTTTGTGCTCCAGGAACCCACCTTTTTGTTAATACCCCCCCATCTCTTGAGACCTCTGTTAAGACAAAATATATTTACCTTTGAGAGCTGCTCAGTAGTCAGAGTGACTAGTCTGTAGTTATAAAATATTGTCTGCTTTTGGTTGCATGTTAGGGCTCTGGGTGATTTTTTTCCTTCATTAAAGTGTCTACAGGACAGGACAGACACGTGAGTCAGAGAACTCAAGGTCTTTCTGTCCCTATCTGCTATTGAAGCCAAAGACACCTCTGAGTGAGGCTGTGAGGCTGTGGGTACAAGTGCTATTTTCATTTGGAACTCAAATTCCCCAGGCACTTTGAAAACTCCATTCTGTGCCTGAGTCAGCAAAGCAGCATTTGACCCATGGTTAGGTAACTACTCACTGATCCTGTTGCCAGCAACAAACAGACAAACCCAAACCTTGCAGTCTGAACTGTGATTTCACTGGTGTCATATTAGTCTGAAATACAGATGAATATGACTCTGTTTCAGATAAAAATGTCTTCCATCACCTAAAGATGTACAGTGATCTTCAGCAGGAAAGGAGGATATCAGTGACTAGGAGTATTGTGGCATTTCTCTTTATTCATTCATACCAGTTGTATTGGAAATACTGGTAGATAAAGGCAGGCAAATAAGGTCCTGGAAGCACAGAAACTGCTTTCCTGAGCTTATAAACTAGGAGAGTGATGGAGGATATCCTGAACTGTAAATGGCGCAATAACACTAAGTGGCAAAGCAGTGAGTGCATAGATAGACTGCAGGGGGAAAGGAGTGGTAGAGGCCCAGCTGTAGCATGGGCACTTCAGTTCACACTTACCTCAGTCAATTCCCTCTCTAAGGGGTGAGCTCAGCTCAAGGATGATGTTTAGAAATAAATGTGGAAGAAGACAGATGTGTAGGGTGCTGCTTTGAGGTCTCAGGCTTGCTCACCTTCCCCTTTCCCCTTTCTTTGGGTCTCTTAAAAGAAGTTACATTCCTTGCCCTCACTGCCACTGCCTCTGTGGGCCTCACTTTTCCTGCTAGGCTCAGCAGATGCCAGGACTGCTGTGAGCAAGCTGAGTGAGGACAGTCTGAGTTGGAAGTGGAAAGTGCCAGATCCTAGGTACATTTTTCTCCTCCTCCTCTGTCTTAAGACCTTTTCTTCAGTCATTGCCACTTCCTGAGACACTGCTCCCACTGTGGGAATGAGCAGGTCAGGACTGTGTTATCTGTGCTGCCAAGTGCAGCCAGTCCTGGGCAGGAACAGGGAGGAAGGGGAAGGATGAGCCATGCTTTTCTGGAGTCTGCTCTTGTTCTTCCCACATCCTTCAGAGCCTCAGCTCCTTTGGGAGCAGCTGCAATGGTCTAAGGAGGCTCAGTTAGTGGGAGGTAAGGTTAACAGCCTCTCTAAAAAGCCAGATGAGGCTCTAAAAAGTGGCCAAGGAGATGTGTGAGAGCAAAAGATTTCAGGCATAGCTCCTTGTCCTGCACTTCCTCTCCTTGCAACTTCCATCCTTGTGTGGCGGGAAGGTGCAAGAGGTGGTGCCCCAGGAAAGCTGTCCTCAAACTGAGTACATACTGTGTTTATAACTAGGATCCTGAGCAAAGAACTACATCTATGTAGTTGCAATTTTCAACTGCAGATTGCTATCTATCTTCTGAATGTCCTTATCAATGTCCTGGAATATTTGCTGAAATAAAAGCTTCTTGAACCATTTCAGCAAATGAGTTGGTTTAGAAAACCCCTGTAATTTAAGTAATTTGAGCTACTTGAGTGCAGTGTGCTAAGGATGCCTGAGGACTCTCTTGAGCTAAAAGACCTGTGGCTGGTAGCAGTGACATGTAGGTAAGGGGAGTGGAGATTGCAGCTTTTGTGGATGGCACAGTTGGGGCTGGAATAGGACATTTGGCCAGAATGGCTGTAAAGTCAGACTCAGTTTTGGATCAACTGCTCCTATTGTGATGCTAGTCTTATGCAGGTAAACAACTCTGCTTTTGGGAGAATCACTCAGGAATTACAACAAAGTGAGGTCTTTCTATCTGCCATATATTTTGTTCCATGTGTAACACTGCAGGCCCGAGAGGAAAGATTTTTGTCATTATAATATATCTATATCTATATATCTATATCTATCTCTCCCTCTATATATATATCCAAAGCTGCATTCAGCTGCCTCTAAATTTCAGTGGGGTCGGGGAAGGAAATTCTGAGTGTCATTTTCTAAAGCATGTTAGTAAGAACATATTTACACTGAGAAAGATGCATGGGTAACGCAGTCTTGAAGAATCTGAATAAACTTAAGTAAACTTAAAACCAAAGAAATTTTACTGAAGAAAGTAATCAAGTGTATTTTCATACCTATCCCAAGCAGATTGGATGAAGGCAAAAGTGTTGATGGATTTCACCTCACTTTGGGGAGATCAAGTGGAAAGGATAGTTAGTATATACCTTCCTGCCTTCCCAGGGAGAGGATGCAGCCCAAATCTTTTCTAGTTCTGTGGTTGCCACATTCTAGGACACTGTTGTGTCATTATTCAGAGGGAGAAAAGTCAGGCAGTGAGACTCAGTCTATGCTAGTGAATCCAAGAAGGTCTGGCAGCCTTCTTTGGCCCTGGAAGATGACAGTCCATGCTGTTACACTGCTAGCACATTCTCTGGCATGAGCATGGCCCATTGCAACTGATACTCTGAACAATTTTTGGGTCTGGTCTTGCAATAGGAGTGTGCCAGGCACCATACCCAGTAGGTGGTTTGCTGGCTGCCACCTTACTTAGGACATTCTTTCACTAGCCCACTGTTCCCTGGCCTCCCTCCAACTGGCCTGGGAGTTTGGTCCCAATGCCATAATGGTCTAGTTCTCTGTTACGGACACAGTCCGACTATAACCCAATGTGGGGTGTATGTGGGCCATACTGGAATTCAGCATGGAGCTTGTTAGCTATTCAGTGTGCAGATACCTCAGTAAAGCTCCTGGACTTTCGTGCTTTCTTACCTTGGAGGAGGAAGAAATGAGACAAGGGGGGCAAATTCTTATTATGTGATTGTGTCTTTGGAACACAATAAAAGGGCAAGGGTGGAAGTGTCCAAAGGCCCAGTGTGTTCACTTGGCCCTTGCCAACCTAAAATCCTTGCAAATGAGTACAAATCCTAAATGATTTACTGAACAATGAGAAGGGAAAACTACAAACAAGTGAGTTTTCCATGGCACCATCTCATTCCCAGTGGCTGTTCCACAGACATGGAATATTCTGCCCATGGCATCAAGTTGGAGGCTTGATCATGTCACCTCTGCTTAAGCAACTTGGGACAGCTTGTGGAGAATATCCACCTGGGGAGATTAAGCTCAAGACTTCTGTCCAAAATGTGCTGAGACACTCAAATCATGCCTTGACCCTCATGGCAGCATTCTGAGATTTTGACATGATTTTTGTACGTTCATTCATCTTAACATAGATTTGTATTGCTATATTTGCTGTAGAGAGTATCTTTAGGGCTGCAAGTTATAAATTCCTGCAGTATTCAGAGGTGTGATGGTTTTCAGGAGTGCTTGGTTGATTCTGAAGTGAATGTCCAGGACAGGAATCTGGGAGTGTTTTGGAAAAAAGGAGACCTTGCAATTACTTTTGTCCTGTAGACTCAGAGAGCAGAAGAGGAAAGATCAGGATGTGCCCAGGGATTGTGATAGAGGCAGGGAGCCTGTGAGCGTGAAACAAAAGGCAAAGGGAGTGACAGGAGGGACAGTGGGACAGGAGCCACTGCAGCATTGACACTGGAAATGGAAGACAGGGAAGACAAGGGACTACGAGCTGGTGATGGTGAGCCAGGGACAAACAGTAGATTGCAGCCAGAGAAAGGAAGTTTTGTAGGCAATTTAAGGCTCAGATATTCATTTGATGTCTGTCTGATGGCCTTCAAGCTGGATGTGGGACAGAATCCATTGCCCATGTACACCAATTGTGATGTACTGGATTCTCTCCAGTTTGGCAATGGTGCTCACAAGGCTCTCTGCCTCTTACCCACCCTCTGCAGCTCTCTGGAACTCTGCAATGGCTCACAGTGCAAGAGCTCAGTGCTGAGGAAAGCTTTTCTAGCAGGGAGGCTCAATTCTGCCTCTGGCACATACACAGCTCAGTCTGGACTCTACCACAGAGCGATGCTCCTGAGCTATCTCATGCATGACAGCTACCTTTGTCTAGATATCTCCTCTTCTTTTGCACATGTAAATAAATCTGGGTTGCAGTGAACTGTTTTGAACTTTATGTACCATTTAGAAAGTCATAATTTATGTACACAATGAACCAGAACAGAGCATTGTGGAAGATTTGTGGTCATTAAGTAGTTGAACTCAATTCTTCTCATTAGCCTGGAGGGGCAAAATGCACATGCAATAATACTTTAAGTCTTTCCATTATTTGTGTTCAGTGGTAGGTGCTTTTCCCCTGCTGTTATCTCCACGTCTCTATGAATTTCTACAGCTTTTGAAATACTGTATTAAGAATGGACAACCCATTTTCTGGGTACAAGATATTACCATTGTCATTCCATGCAAAGTGTCTTCCAAGGTAGCATTAGGTTATCCCAACGTGATAAGCAACCAGTCTGCTTGTTGACATATGTAATTATAAATTTGTATCATTTGGATAATGCTTATCTAATTCTCAAATCCTTCTCAACTGATTTCCATTTTCCCTATAAATTTCTTGTTTTCGTTCCTCTCCCCCAGTCTGGGTGTCAGCTGCTAATATAACTAATGATTTTTTTCTACTTTTGCTTCCAGATAACAGCTGAAAATGTTAAACAAACCAGAGCTCTGTCAGGACCCTGCTAGACAATTCATCCAAACACATCATCTTACAACTCTGATAAAAGAATCTGTTGGATTTTCTTTTGGATGAGATCGTTCATTTGTACTTGCTGTATGTCAGTGTGAGTAGAAAGGGCTGAGATCTAAACAAGGTGGATAAATCATTCCAATGAAGCTATTTTCAAGAAAGAGCATTATGAAAAATAGAGGGCCGTGGACAGTCTGAATAGAGTGAAAACTCCATTTTGACTTGGGTGGTGCTAAAAGAGTGTGTGTTTGCAAGTTATTGAGTAACAGGCAGTAGGAATGACTGGACTGTGAAGAATCTTGTATTGCCCTGTTTGTTGGTAAAGAGATGGAAAGAATTGCTCTGAGACATCTCTTCCTGGGCTGGCTGGTGCATCCAGAAGAAAAAAGGGAGTGAGAAGAACAATACCCATTTGCCCATTCACAAAATTTGAATACAGGCTTTTACTTGGGTTTCTTTCAGACTCTTCCAAACATCATCAGCTGACATATTTTCCACTGCCATTTAAAAATCCTGCTTTGTTTTAATAAGATTTATAAAAAGAATAAACAAGACAGCAAAATTTATTAAACAAATAAATCTGGCGGATTAAAAAAAGTGAGGCAGTGCCCATACTCTGTCTTCACCTCACAGTTCAAAGCCAGTGCTGAGTGCCTCAACAGACTGCTTGGGTGGAAGTCACGAAGAGCACAGATTGCTTGGCAGAGCATCCGCTGCACAGAGGCTGGTCTCTCAAATCTGACCCTCAAACGCTCCTTTCTTCGTGTAGGTCTCCCTTCATTTTGCCTGCTGGCAGGCAAGCTGTCTTTCCTTAGTGCCACCATTCCCATCTAAATGTGTCCCTCACTTTGGGCCTGGTCCAAGGCACATGGAAAGACTTTTACTGGCTCCAGTCAACTTTTGGAGCAGCCTCTTTGAAAGGAAAGGCTGGCAAAAGGGCCATGCAGAGAGCTGTGAAATGCTTGTGCATGCTCTCTTTGAGCTTAATGGTGCTCTGTGCTCTGAAATGTTCATGTATGAATGTAGGGTAGAAAAGGAAAAAGGAAAAAAACCAAAAAGAATTGCTAAGCCAGGAGAAAGAGGGCAGGGGAACTTGATCCTGCATGAACTGGAGTGCAGCTGCATAGCCTTGAGCGTTATTGTGCATAGTAGCAAAAATGAGGCCCAAAAGGGGAACGCTTAACTAAGTACCTCAGCAGCACTACAAGATGCTTACACTAATGTCTCCTCAGACATGCCTGCTGTGAGGCAGGGTGGGAGTATTAAGGGATCCAGAGATTTAATGCTTTATGGTGAAAAGGACCCAAACAAGCTTTTAACTTGCACCTGCACACAAGACCCCGCTGGGACTGGCATGAATACATTCCTAGCATGTGTGATGCTGCGTGGTCATGACTTTTCAAGGGCCAGTGGATATTTTCTGGGCTAGCAAACACCATGTTTCTTGAGTTGTGGGGGCGACAAACAATATGAATTGCATTATATGAAAAATGCATTCCAAAAGAAGGTAGACAACAGCACACTGAAGACTAATAGTAACGTGCTAGAAAAATACTGCTTTTCCACCTTCAGTAGTGATGGAAAGCAGCAAGACCTGAAAGTGATCCACAGTAAATATTATGGAATCAATATTAGTCAATTGAGAATTTGCATGGATCCAGGGGATTTCAGTAACATGATAAGAAGGGACATTTTTCCTCAGTGCAGCTCAGGAATTTGAATTGCTCTTCAGGGATGCCATCTAACATTTTGTTCCTTTTCAAAGTAAGAGGCGCAGCTACATACAGATGCAGAAAGGGGAGGGTGAAACACATCTAATCTCTGCATCAGATTTATGGTATATCTGGGTGTTTTAGGTGTGAACTGGGTACTTTTCTATTTGTTGCTATCTCCTAGTGTAGAGAACCTCTCTGCAAATGATGACCAGGGCCTTGCTAATAATGGACACAGGACAGAAATTTTGAACAGCATGGCACATTTGAGAGGAGAAAGAAATTTGCTCATGGGCTAATCCTAGACTAGAGTTTTCCCATTCTGGGTTCAAGAAAGCCAGCTGGGATGCTTGAAGGCAGCTGTCATGGACGGCAGGAAGAGTGAACTTCCTTTCCCCAGACTGGGGGCTCACATGGTCCTTAGCCCAAGGGTATAATGAAAGCTGGAAGAACTGCACTGAAAAAAGTGATGATGTGGAGGGTTTTGCTGACTAAGAAACATTTGACTGTGAATGAACTCCATGGGGAGCCCAGAGTTAGGCTCCACAGAAAATGAGAGGAAAGTCAAGCAAATATGGAAAAGAGAGGTAAAGAAATAGCCAAAGATAGTATCTAAAAGAGAGAAGAAAAAAACAAGTATTAAGTCAAAGGGAAGAAAAATGAATGAAGACTTGGAAAGGAAAGAACCCTGAATTAATGGTTACTCTTGGGTGCTGTCATTTTATTTCATTTTCAGTCATTTTCAGTCAATTTACATAATGCTGCACTGCCTGTCTAGTAAAAATGTACAGCTTTTGGGGCTTTTTAAAAAATTAACCTGTTTGAAATTGAAATTAATTTTTTTTGCTCTGTTATTTGGATGCTTGCATTTGACACATATCTTCAGGCATTTTTTTGTCAGCAGACATTATGATAATATTTTCATGGCGTGCAAGTGTGTGTGTGTGAGAGAGAGAGATAGAGAGAGACAGGAGGAAGAGGAGAAAGTGTAGATTTTCCCAAATGGGGGTCATGACCCTAAAGCTTAGTAGGTCAGAGTTGAGAATTAAAAAAAAAAAAATTCTTTTCTTTCATGGAGTGGGGACCAAATGAAAGAATGGCTGGCACGCAGTCTGCTTCTGCCCTTGATTTTCCTGTTCTCAGGAGGGTTATTTTATCATCTATGCTGGAATGAAAAATGTGAAACCTGGTAGCTCATGACAGTTTAGGAGATGGGATGAGGACATTTTTCATGATGGCAGGAACCTTTCTATATGGCAAACAGGTTGGTTCTTGAAACATGCTTCAAAGTGCAGCTGTGCCCCTCCATAGCTCTGTGCTGCCAACTCTGTCATGACTTCCCTGTGCAGCACTGGTGCCTTGGTCATTGACTCTGCTGGCATAAGAAGGGCAACTGCACAAGTTCTTCTGCTTTAAAAACAAATGAAGCCCACACAGCTCGATTAGTGGAAGAAACTCTTACAGCTCTGGTGGTAACAAGGGCAGTAGGGGCATCCCAAAACTGGGGAGAGACACACACGTTGTGAGCCTGGGGAGAGACACACACATGTTGTGAGCCCATCTAGCAGCCAGAGGGCAATTGCCAAAGGTGTCCCAGCCACTGCCTTCCCTGTGCTATTTGCTCCAGTAATTTCTGGTGGTTTTTAACAAATGCAAATTTTATAATGTTTGAAGTGAGGATTGAAACAAAGGTCTTGGGGCTGGACATGCAAATACTGTTGTTTGAATTGCCAAAATAAGGGTTCAGTTGCTTATTTTTGGCACAGTATTAATCTTACTGGAGTAACCTAGCACAATCTCTGAGCATGTGAGATGTGGTGGTTGTTTGCTCAGAAGTATGTATGCAGCTTCCAAGAAAGCCCGCAGGGCTGCACATGTGTGTCTGCAGGAAAGAATTCACATCTTCCATGTAAAGCACATAATTTTTGTACATTCACTGGAGAGACAACCCACCATTCCCTATCCATCAAAATGTTTTATGCTAAGTAGTGGGAAACAGTCTGACAAATGGCAGGTGATTTAAAACTCCTTTGTTGAAAATTGATGGTTATTCCAAAAAGGCTACAGTGTGCATCAGATGCTGATGCAAGACATAAGCATCTGACCCATCTAATAAGCATGAAAAGAACATGATGTGTGAGCCAGCAGAGTGAATGCGGATTGTGGGTCACACCTCACACCAGGTGTGTCTCACAATGAAGCCAAGTCTGCAGATCTGAGCAGCCCTTTTCCGGGCTGACCAGTGGATAATGTGCAAAAAGGGTGTATGTGGTGGGACAGGTGTAGTGCTTCACACGTATATTGAGGATATTCACTCTTTGTGCAAACAGGTATCTATCTTAGACAGACTTAAATGTGGTTGGGTGGTTAATTGGAGCAGGCAGTTGCCATCATTTTGCCTAAATCCCTTCCTCCTTCCCCGCCCTCTCACCGAGTTTGGATTTATTTCACTGATGCAAACCTCAATGACACCTTGAGAGGGCTTTAAGTGATTGCACCTTACTTTGCATTGCAAGGGCCTGAAAGCACCGTGATTCTGTAACTCAACAGAAGGGAGCAGGTCTTTTCCCTGGAGACAGAGTTACCCCCGTCTGAGGGTTATTATCTTTTTTATCTGCTCTCAACAGTTCTCTTACAATTGGTGAAATACATTCTTTCAGTTTAAGTAAATGGTTTAAAGTGATTTGCCTGTTTAGAATAATTCATGCTAATCTGAAGTAACCATAATTCTACACAAAATAGCACCTAACAACTTCTTCATAGGTTTAATGAAAGCTCTTTATAAAATAAGGCTGTAAATCAAATTAAAAATCCCTGGCAGCAAATATGCACAAAACTGTCAATAACACAGTGCTTGTTTGCAAACAAGCACTTTGTTGGCTTTCACAATACAGTAAAAAACATACTCATGTTTAAAGAACTACAATAACATCGAAGGCTTCAGGATATAGTGGGTTGGAAAACAACCCATGATGCCTCTGAGAGGAAATACTTCTATTTCTTTAAATAAAAGGGAGAATGAAAAATGCTGTACAGCTTGAAATTGTGAATAGAAAATGCGGAAAATTACGATGTGAGTGTATGCATTTGTTGGTGTTGACTCAGAGAGGTCTTTTGGCTCTTTAGTGGCTCGCAGCTGGAAAACGTTTAGAGATAGGGAGCCTTGTTATTGGTTTCTCCTATCATGTCTCTTGGGTAACATCAAAAATACAATATGGCTTTATTCCGCTTTGTCACTCCATTAGATTTCCATTTAAGCTTCCATCTTAGCATGAGCTTTAAAACAGAGCCTTGATTTGCATATTCTCCTGTACTACAGCAAAAACTGTGAGAACCATTACAAAAACGCAAACACAGGTTTGAATTATGACCATTTTTAGATGATTCAATTAGCTGCTAATAGGTGTTCACAGTGGTATGTTGTAATGGGAAGTCAGGTTGTAGTTAATGGCTACCATAAGTTAGAGTGGTGTTAAAAACAGCCATCCTGCTTGGCTCAGCCATACAATCAGAGCTCTGTCTTATGAGTCAGTATGGCATACTGAGCAGGCAGGAACCTGGGCTTTAGCTGGTAATTTTATTGCTTTCCCTATAGTGCTCAGTCGATATGAGTAGGAATGGCTCAGTGGAACTGTGCAAAGAAGAGTCCAATTAACCCCCGATGATTCTCTGGAGGAATTCTGCATCCCTGTAGGGTGCTTGTTACTGCAATTATGTTTTCCATTATGGATTTTCTTTGGAATGTGCAACTTGCACACAAGAATCAGATAGCAGTGAGCATAACTTAGCTCATCACAGGCATGAAGTATGAACTTGTTGATGGCTTAGAATATTAAATCACAGTAGCCGCAGTAGAAATTTAGAGACATGGAAGGGAGACTTATCATCTGGTCTTTCCATCTGTGCTACATTTCAAAGATAATTTCACTATTCTGTTCAAACACGTGCTACTGTGTTACAGAATGTTCAGTCTTAGTCAGGATATTAAGTGACACATGATTATGAAAGGAATGAATATCACATGAAAAACACAGTGTACAGACAAATATGTGGGGGTATTAACCATTGCAGGCACATTCACATACCAGCATGTATAAATATAGTGGGGGCGTGACTTGCAATATGTCTGGTACTGAATCTGCTGATCCTACTAATTAATATTTACTTTTTGTATTACAACAGCATCCAGAGATCTCAATTACAGTTCAGTAAGTTTCTTGCTGTACATGTGTAGCAAAAGGCAGGCATTGGCCCAAACAGCTTCCAGTCTTTCCAGATGGTGTAAATGAACAGGGATGGAGACAGGAGCAAAAATTTAAACTTAGCCAAGGGTGTGCCAAGCTGAAAGTGTGATCCTCAGGTCTGGGTGAGGTGTCTGAACTTCACAGGTGATACACAGAAAGAATAAGGCATTTGAGGCAAGGAAGGGCAGCAGTTACAGAGCACTATGCCAGCTAACCGGTAAAACGTGGAGAAGGTTTATTCCTCAGACCATTCTCTTTCCCAAGGCAGGATTTAGAGCCTAGAGACCTTTCCTGCAGCCAAATATCACAGCTGTGTCCCTAGATGTAAGCTCCAGCCATGGTTAGGGGACAGCTGGCTGCATGCACCACTGCTGCTGGAGAATCTTTGAACTTGCATCTCTCAAATGAGCACCCAGGGGTGAGAGGGCATCTGCAGGAGATGCAGGTGATGTCACTCAGCCCAGCTACTGCATTTCATCCAGGGCAGCATAATGAGGAAAATTTGGAGAGCAAAGAATGAGGAGATTGGAGGCTTCGGCTCCCCATCCCAACCCAGCTGTGTCATCCTCCCTCGTTCCAGACATTTTTCCTCCCCCACGTCCCATTACTGTAACAGAGTTCTTGGGGCAGCCTACTGAAAATGAGTGGAGGGCCTTACAAACTGGAAAACATGAATATTGAAATAAAAAGTTAGTGAGTGAATATGCCTGAGGCAAGAGGAGGAAGACTGAGCAATGTGCCTGAGAGGCAATTTAGCAGGGAGGGGCCAGGCCTAATTAATCTCTAGGATGAGGAGGTGGGTCAGGCGACAAGTGTAGCACTGAGCATGCCTCAGGCTGAGCCTTGCTTTCAACACCTAGTTTATTAATACTCAGAGTGCAGTGGCACTGTGTATGGGGAAAGACTGGGGTTGGGGCGTGGTGGTGATCTTCTCTTCTTCCTTCCATAAGCAAAGATGTCCCATGCAGCCAGACCAGCACAGATCTTCAGTTTAAGAGGCAGCCATGGCAGGGTTTTTAATTGCACCATTGCAAGCTATGAAGTTGCATGTAGGGATTGACTGTACTAGGCGGAAGTGCTGCTACAATACAGAAATACTTATTAGGGGGAAAAAAGGGGAAAACTCTCTGAGTTCTGGACCACAATCCTGACATTCAAAGCTGAAGGTTGGGTTATTTTGCTAGTTGTACGTCCACAAGGTTCTGCCACAAATAAAGCTGAGACAAGATCATCTGTTTCCACTGGAAAACATGGGATTTAGAGGCATGGTTTTACAAGAGTGCTGGCCTTTCTTTAATGTGTCACTCCAAAGGTATTGCAGCTGCAAATGTAGCTGCCATTTCTGCCAACTCTGCTTGGCTGGGTCAGTGTTTTAGGCATGAACAACCTATGTGCATGCAGACTTGCTTGCTTTTTTGATTAAAAAAGAAAGCTGGTCTGCAACATGTTGCATCTCCTCAGGCCCTAGAAGTGGCAGATAGAAAGAAATGGGCTGAAAGTCTAAAACAACAACAGCAAAGCCCCTGTGAACTTGCAGCCACCAGCACAAATGAGCAGACAGTAGCCACAAAGCCCTTGCCCACACATAGAAATGGGAGAAGTTGACAGATCATTCTGCTCACTCATTGTTCCTGCTGTCAGATTGCTTCTTTCTAAATTTTCCGATGTGGGGGCTCAAGGGCTTGTTGCTTCATCTTAATGTCACTTAATATGACTTTGGTCTCAGAGATTTGGAAATGCCGTTGTAGCTTTCAGGGCTGGTTAAAATACAGTCTGGAAGGACGTCAGGAATGCATTTGGAAATTTTTGGAACAAAGCCTAAGGAGGTAGTTTAGCTCTGTGAATGTTGAGAGAGCCACTTACATTTCAAAAAGCTTCACAACTGGTTTCAAGGGGGTTATTTAAAAATTTGAGAAGGTTCAGGGGAAAGTTACAAAAGCAACCAAGTGAAAAGAAACAAACCAAAAAAAAATCCCTCATGACAGCAAAAGATGGGAGGGGAGTTCTACTTATTTAGCTTACAAACCAATCCCTTGCCACAAGTTAAAGATACCTCAGTAGGATCAGCAATGCAATAGGAAGGGGTCTGCACTTCAGTAGACTTGTAACAACAGTTGGCCAGGAGTTGAAGCTAAGCACCTTCAGACTGAAAACCACGTCCACATTTTTAACAGTGAGGGTGATTTAATATTGGAACAGCTTACTAGGTACTGTGGTAGATTTTCCACGATTGCATGTTTGTTGTGGTTGTTGTTCAACCACAGCTATGGAACTTCAAGTAAGAATTACTTAGGATAATCTTATAGTCCGTGTTGCTCCAGATGCCAGACAAAATGAACTCAGTAAGTCTCTCTGGCCTCAACATCCAAGCATTTGTGTAGGATGGGGAAGTTTATTTCTTCATCCTAGAACAACTGCCACAGGTGCTGATGTGGCTGCTGCTGATGTTAAGGAAAGCAAAGACTTGCAAGGGTTTGAGTCTCCAGGCACAACACCTCAAATCCAAATAGACCAGGTCTGAGAGGGACTGTACTGAATGTGGTATTGAAGCACTGAAAAAACTGCACTTAATCAACCTATTCCTGGGTGGATGTGCTACCTGCAAACTGGAGCTGTGATATCAAGATGCCTACAGAGTGTCTTTGCTACTAGGAGAATAGGTTTAGACTGGAAGACTGTTAAGAAAAGGAGTGAAGCCCTCAGAAGTGAAGTTGATTTTGCACAGTTCGTGCTCTGTTTCACAAAGCTAGTGCTGCTGAAATGAAGCTGCACAGC
The DNA here is from genome assembly GCF_029207755.1 of Chamaea fasciata. NCBI lineage: Eukaryota > Metazoa > Chordata > Aves > Passeriformes > Sylviidae > Chamaea > Chamaea fasciata. Next base: position 84,213,790 of record NW_027094086.1, read on the forward strand.
TGCTGACAGGCAGGATGGAACACTGAAGACTTTGATCAAAAAAGAATTTCACATTTGGGTCCCACCCCTTTGGACCTGGTAGCAGAGTCAGAAACACTCCTGAAGAGACCTAGGCAGGAAATTTCTGCCTAGCTTGTCTTTCTGAGCCAGAATCTCATTTACTGTTTTCTAAGGAGAACCCTTTGTGCTTCTGACAGCCTTTGAGAGCACTAGAGGGTGACTTGGGACTGTGGCCCTCAGGTTACCATCTCATCTTACATATACACATATCCTCAGAGGGTTAGTATTTAAAAGGAGAAATGGTACAAAGTCTTTGAAAGTAAAGCTGCAGAAAAAAGTTATCTTACAGTTCAAATCTGCCTTTGAAGCCAGATGACTCTGACCTGCTATGGCACTGTGCAAGCAGCATCTGATGTTATTCTTCAGCTGGCCACAGTGTGAAAAGGGACAGATTGTGCATAAATGGGTATTGTCTGCAAAATTAGACTTGCCTCTAAGAGTTACACTCATGCCAGCTTGACTGCAACAATAACAGGGGATGCATGCTCCTCTGAAACCTTCCCCTGCCTTTCCACACAAGCTGATCTTCATGGTGGCAGGCTCAGCAAGCTGCAGGGCTACAGCAACAAAGCAGAGGTCAGCGAGCTAAAGCAAACAAGCCTGCACACATCCATGCTTAGCAAACCTCCTGCCAGGGCTTGAGGCAGAGACCAGCACACAGATGATGTGCTGACAATTCCCTGCTTTATTCTGCTGCATTACATGGAGCCAGAGTCCAAATTATATGGGAAGGTGAGCAGCTTGTCTCCTCAATGGAGTGTCTGCGGGTGAATTCAGAAAGATTTCTGTATCTTGGGGTTTGTATCAAGAAGCAGGACAGCTGTAAAAGGTATTGGAGCTAGTACATTCTAATCAAAATAGTTGTGCTCCTGAGGATGGTAAATCTTCCTATAATCATTTATGAAATCAAAGACTGACTTCCTTTCTAAGTGGAAAATTGCTTTCACCAGATGGGGGTGGGAAACAGGGGACTGAACCTGATTAAAAAAAGATCACCATTAAATGCCATTCTCCAGGAGAGAGACCTGCTGAAATGGAAGAGATTTATGTGTGAGATTTAAAGTGTCCTTGGTGTGGGAAGTCCATGCCAGAGGAAAGTTTGTTTGATAATTACACTGGGAATACAGGAAGGAAAGACTAATTCCTGTGCTATAAGGGAGGCATGGGTTGACAAGCACAAGAGAAGCACAGGAATCTACATATAATTATTTATGAAGGAGTCCCATCTAGGTGTGTAGGGCTGTGTACAGTACAGAGCAAAAGAAACATGTGGAGATGTAGAGCACAAATTCCTCGTGCCTACAGGGAGGTAGAGAGGAAAGACTGATCATGTGTGATTAGACACCGAATGCTGGCTCTCAGGAAACAGGGGGTCAGTTCCTGCCTTGGCTGCAGGCTTCCTAGGGCTAGACATTTAATATCTTTGCTTCTGGTTTCCCATCTGTAAAAAGGGAAGAGAATTTCTTTTGGCCTTATTTGTTTTGGTTGTAAGATCAAGAAGAGAAGTCTCTCTTCCAGCGTGTGCAGGTGCAGCGCCCAGCATGATAGGGGCTCCCCTTCACCTTCAAGCTGCTCCATGTTATGCTGATAGCAGTGCCTAAAGAGGAGGGAGAGACTGGGAACAGTACTAGGTTATCTAAAGAGTTTTTGCCTCTGGCAAGGCAGAGAACTGTGTTTCTGACAAGGAGGGATATGGAAGAAGATGGAGGTTGAAGATAGGTAGGAGATAAAGGGTTGTGATGGGGATGGGAAGCTGAAGTTGAAGGCTGAGTCCTTCCAAGTCCATTGAGGGGTTATTTTGAGGGAGAATTATCAGAATCTGAAGTCCTTGAAGATGAAGCTTTCTAACAGCTGTGTTGGCATAGCTCATGAAGCTCTTGTCACTTTATATTAGCAGTACAAGTGTGGGATCACACTCTGTGGGAAGCCAGGATAGCACAGGCTACATTCTCCATTAGGAAGGATCTTGAGGCTAGGCTCACTGTGGTTGTCCTGCCAAGACTCTTTCCTCTGACAAGATCCTTACTGTTACTGAAGTAGTGCTTCAGGGCACCAGGACAGTGAGGCAGAGTGAAGATGTGCAGAAAGTGCCTGGGATGAGAGACTCTTCCCATCCACAAAGACACCAGTGGGATCTTATCCTGGTCAGGTGTCTTGGGCTGTTTCCAGTTCAGGCTTGATCTATTTCATTCTGGAGTTGGCAGTTTCAAAAGGGAGTTATGTGATACTCTGGTGTGAAAAGATTGGTGAGGGAAGGATGGAAAGGAAGAAAGCTAACCCCAGAGGTGTTCCTGGTGTGTCTCTGGACTGTGTTTCACCACAGCGTGGGCTTCTCATGATGCTTATGGAAGGACAGAGGTATCTGAGAGTCTCATGTCAGATGCATGGTCCTAAAAAATGAGCAACCCGTTCCAGTCTGTGCTCTAAACTGGAATTCTGAGACTGGTCTGCCTGACAGGGCTCTGTCCATGCCCATGGGTTTGTCTGACACAGGAGACAGACCCTCTCTGTCGAGGGAAAGTTGGTGATTGTTGTTATTTCTAATTTGTCTAAAAACAAGTAGACCAACATCTCATTCAAATCTTTATTTAGAAATAAACACACCTGCATTCATAGGGGGAAAAAAAAAACTTAAGAAAGAAAAATGAAAGACCAATAAAAAATTATTCCTCAGATATTTCAAGAGTTGCTAATTTGCCTTTTTTTCTCTCTCTTCCTTTCTCTCTCTGAGAGACCTGCATAGTTTTTGAGAGTTTCAGGACTTGTCTACACAGGGAAATTTATCAGCCTAATTATGCCAGTGTAATCAGGCTGATAAATTTGCCTGTGTGTACAAGCCTTGATTTTAAAAGCTCCATTGTCTATGAGTGCAAACCTAGTGAGAAGTTTTGTTTTAGGTCCCTGAACTGTGCTTGCCAGCTGTGGGCTGACTGCCGAAATCTTTGACCAAGTTTCCTCATTTCAAAGCAGTGGGATTCTTTGGATACTAAAAGCCTGCATTAAATTAAACAGGAAAGTATCAAAGGAGTCATATTTTGCTGAAACAACTTGCAGTTTCTTGTGAAATGTATTGACAAAGGGTATATAGGTCACTGCTGCCTCCTGCTTGGTGGAATGTCAGACCTGCTTCGATCTGCATCTGTCTGGTCACTGGCTTAGCCACACAACTGGTACCACTAGCAAAGATTCCCCTTTAGATAAGAGATAAAAAAAAATCTGTGGGTTTGAAGGTGAATACCCAGAGATCTGTTCTTCTTGTGGTGTAAATGCATGGTAGAGATAGATAGAGGCTTGGAGAGCACATGAATTCTGTTTTGTTACATGTACTTGCCTTCTGTACAATCACAGAGTCATTGTCAGGGAGGTAAAAGAACTCTGGGGAGTTTTGGAGAAAGAGTGTAGTTGTGTAGATTATCTATTTCTCTGTACCATGGCTGTATACAAAAACCGCTGATTCTGCACATACAATTAGCTGACAGCTGTGAAGCTGGGTATTTCCAAAGGGAACACACTATGGGGTCTTGTGGCTCAGGCCTGATGACTTCTCCACAGCTCTTTAAAAAAGCAAAAACCCAAATGAGTTAGACTCCATTACAAAATGAGCTGGCTGAAATAATAGCCATCCCATTCCCAAAAACAGGTACTGTCCAAAATAAAGGAATGAATTGGTTCCCATGTGCAGAGGAGTTTTGCTACTGGATTTATGTCCACTAGCAAAGATTTGCATTTCTCTGGCAGAAAAACAGGAGAGAGCTCCTCGAGAACATGGGCATAAGAAACAAAATTCTTTTAAGTGATGTGTATGAAAAATAGTCCTGAGAAAAGTGGGGAGGAAGAGCCTCTGAGAACACATCTGATTTTTGAAAGGCTGAATTTGTGAGTGATGATACACATACTTGTGTTTCTTTTCCAGGGAGATTCTCAGGTGTATCCATGTGCATGTAGAATTGCAGGATGTCGCTGACAGACTTGCGTGTTGATGCCCTGGCCCATGTGGTGCTTGCCCAGAGCTGTGTATCCTTCTCTCAGAGAACTTTGTCTGTTGGGTGTCTGCCCTGCTGTCTTCCTACAAAACATGCCTATTGAATTCCTGTGGACAGGTCTAGATTTAACTGATATTTACAGGAGCATTTTCCATTTCTTAGCCCATTTAAGATGGCTTTGTATTCAGATGAACACAGGTAGAACCTGGCTATGGTGCAGCAAATGCAGGACTTACATGCATAAATGCAACCTAAATTTGGAGTCCTCTTGGGCTGTTGGGCAGCAGTGCAAGTCAGGTTACATGCAGGTAGGAGGAGGAAGAGGTGCATGCCTGTTTTCAACTTGAGCTTCCTCTAAATCACTCCAACTGGCACGTACTGATTCCCTTTAGCAGGAGCAGATATTTTCACATTTTTCAACCCTGAACTGGGCAGGGTATCTCTGGGAATGGAAAGTGTGAGCCTGACCCTGCTGGTCATGCACACGTAGGAAAGAAAGTGCAGGGCACACCTCCCACCACTCATGCAGGAAGACATTTTGCCATCGAATCTAGTACCTCCGTGAGCTGTGGACCCAGTGAAATGTGGTTTCCTTGTATCTGTAGGGTGTACTCTGGTCTTAGGAGAGCAGAGCTGCTCCTTCTGCCTTTTCTGCAGTTACGTTGCCAATTTCTTCTATGTGGATGCCTGCTTTCCAGAACTTGTGAGAACTTTGTGTCTCAGGAGGTGTTTGCCCCTCTGTCAAACTTGGCTGAAACTGGAAAACAGGTTGTAAAATTACTAGGGAGTCACAGGCACCTATGCCTTAGACACAGCCTGTGTGCATGATTCATCCATTTAATTTTTACAGGTGGTGCTGAAAGATATCATTGAGATGCAGATCCAAATTGTTCACAAATGCCCCGGTGAGTGCAACAGGACAAGTGGAAGATGAGAAACAACATGTCACTGTAGCAGACGAGCGTAGGAGGGACACAAAGTAGCTGTTGGGTGATGGGGATAGTTACCAACGGGATTCTCTCAACGGGAAGCATGTCCTCTGCACCCAGGAATTTGAGAGCTGTGGGATGCCTGCTTTCAGAAAAAAAATGTTTTGCTACTGACAGGAGAGGGCACGTGGTTTTTGGAGTCCCATTCATCTTCCCAGTATGAGAAACCATTTCGTAAAGGAAAGAGATTACCTAATCGTGGCTTGGCATTTTCCTTTGTCCGCTTATCTCACATTTCCTAGCCACTGATGGATAGGTAAAATCTTCCAGCCACGACGGGATGGAGTGCTACGTACATGGGTTGGTATGCAGGGCTGATCCAGCAGGACTTTGTGCCCCAGCAATGTTAATGTGCGCTACTGACAGAAGGGTCCAGCAGCAAGGTGCAGCACAACCTTTTTCCCATGTGAAGGTGCTAAATGGAAACTTTTAAGACTTTTTCACCACCATTTAAAATGTTCACCTTCTCATCTGTTGCATACTGATAAGTTAAGTAAGATCTTGTTAATGAACTTTGGTTAAAACTGTTTTTTCTGTTTAATTCTTTCAGTCATCTCTGTGTTACTTTTTTTGTCTTTGAAACTGTGTCTATCACTGTGATCTGTGCAAAGTTGAATAAAACAAGAATACTGGAAAGACTGAAGGCTACATAGTTTGCCAACTTCCCATATAACTAATGTAAATAGTTTAAATTTCTTTTTTTTTGCTTCTTTTTCCTTCCTAAATTTCAATATTAGCAGATCTGGGGTGGTGAGGGCGGAGGAAATCATGTCAGATGAGGCAGCAGAGTATTAAAAGCTTTGCCATAGACCTTTACAGTGACATAGGATCACCTGTCAAGGAATTTAGTTTATTTTTAATATTCATCATTCATATTCCTTTACCAGCCAGGTGCACCACATAAATCAGGGTTCTTTTGGGCTACAAATGGTATAACTACATGGTGAGAGGCAGCTCCAGGCCCAAACACAATACAGTATAAATATCCTGGCAATAACTGACCAACAGTTCTCTGTAATCTCAAAATCTCTCTTTTGCTCTTGTGATAAGGTCAGTTATGGTCCTTCCCCAGGTAATTACAGAAATAAAATTACAAGATGGTGTACTGGTGTTTTACTGGAAAAGTGTTTCAAAACTCTTTTTCATTAAAAAGAATTCCAGTACTATATCTATCTTTTTACTAAGCTGGTGTAATGGAGAGATTTATCTTTATCCTAGATGAAACAGCATCTAAAAATATTTGGTCTTTGAAAAGGATAAAGAAGAATGTGAGTCTCCACACTTGGGCTGTGTAGGGCTCCAGACAATTCATTCACCATGTTTGGCTGCAAAATTAATTTTGTGAATCTCTTCTGCATAGCAACATATAAAGTAAGACCTCATTTTTTTGACAGTATTTTTGCAATGAATCAGTATTAAAAATCATAAGATGTCTCAGGCATTTTAATAAACTTTCTCAAACATTAAGACTCATGAAAATTTTGATGGTTTGTGTGTTTTCATATTGAATAGCATGCTCTGGGACAGTTTTTAAGCCCTCTAAGCAGTCTAATAATTTTATCTCCACTGCAATAATGGTATATATTTACTTTTCCAAGAAAAATTTGCTGTTCCCTATAAAGTGTCTGTTGCGATTTACATCTGTTAATTTTAACTAACTTAAAATTATAATTTTAACCCAATTAAATTATTTTCTAATAATGTGATTATTTCTTCATAATTTGTATAATTGGTAAAACACAGATCCTAGTGGTCTTCTAAAAAAGCAAGAATAATGAAAAATGGTACATGCACTTTATTTCTTACACAGTACAACTTTGCTCTGCTTCTGTGCTTTTCCTGGTTTGTAGCTAGTACCATTCCTCACAGAACATTTTCACCCTACTTTTTTCTTATAGATATAAAATTTTGTTTTATTTTATTTTGACATCTGTAGCATTTTCCCTTCAGCTGCACAGCTTTTCACTGCAGCCAATGTGTCACATAACTTCTCTTACGCGCCTCCCAAAGTCCTGGGAGTCAGGCTGGAAAGTGAAAAATGCAGAGATCTAGGAATGGCTCAGCCAGCTGAAAGTTACGGGAAGGGAAAGGCTCCAATTTCACTGAAGGAAAGAAAAAAAATAAAAAGAGAAGAAGAAGAAGAATGGCTCCTTTCAATGCAGATGGAGGCAGTCTGGCTGAGAGTCAGTGAGGTTTAAAAATCCAAGTGGTCCAATAACTGAAAATCTGTATAGATTCAAAGCAATATTTTAAATATTGAACAAGTGCAGATTCAAAAAAAAAAAAAAAAAAAGATGGTTTTTCCATTCTCCTGGTGCATATAGCCAACCACATTCCAAAACCAGGCAGTATTTCTTTTCCTCAAACCCTGAGCACACGTGAATAAATCCAGTCCATGTCGTCAAAGGATGTCAGTGAAAATGTCCTGTTGAAGTAAGTCCTTCAGCCACTTTCTCATTGGAATGGCAGTGACGGGGCCGTTCCCAGCTGAAAACCCTGAAGATGTTACTCTTGTTATTTTGTTAAAATATAAGTTTTGCTGTTAAGAAATGGGTACAGAGCTAGGAGTCCCACAGGGCTGCAGCCATTAGCATCTCCAGGGGAATTGCCTTTTCTGACAAGGCTGGTTTGTGATTTCATGACAAAGAAAATAACATGGTAATGGCTTGGAGCACTTGGTTTGTGCAAAAAGCTGCTTCTCCTCCTCCTTTTTCGTCCTTCTCCTATATTTTGGCTCTCTATGTCTGTCCATTTGCCTACCTTTCTCTTCTTTTATTCACTATTCCAGATCTTTCCCATCATCCCAGACAGGTTCCAAAATGTTGTATGAAAATGCACAGAGAGGGCAAAAGATCAGTGAATAAAGCACTGAGTACTTACCTCTTAGAGCCTGTTATACTGTCAGCTTGAAGTTAAAGTGCAATAAATCTGGTGGTCTCATGTTGGTCCCCTGTGTGCTGCAGTCCACCTCATAAAACTACTACATAATTAAGTACAGTGCAGTACAATTGGCAGTCTCTGCTCAGCCCAGGCCTAGCAGCAAGTACATAAACCCACTCCTGGTCCCTGAAGGTGGAGGCTGGAGGTGACAGGGAGGTGGGGAACAGCTCTGGCTGCCAGTGCAGCTCTCCTGCCTTCCTGTGGGGATGGGGGAGATGGCATTCCTGAAACACCTCCAGAGTGCATATGTGCAGAGAAAGAAAAGATGAGACTTGACAGAGCAGGTGATGCCTGCAGAGGAGTGGAAGCAGCCTGGTGAGGGTGGTTTGGTTGGGGTTGTATGTTGGCTGACAATGACAGATCAGGGATGTTTCGTGCTGACTGGGGTGACCCCCTGAAGTGGCTCTGGAATGGCGAGCAGCTGCCTCAGGCAGGTGACAGCTCAGGAGGTCCCTGTGGCCAGCCGAGTGGTGGCACAGGACTCTCTGGGGTGATAAGTCCCACTGCCTGTGTGTGGGTATGGTGGAACAGCCAGTGCCATTGCAGAGTGATGGCCCTGGATCCCAAGGCTGGTAGAGCAGCACCTGCTGCAGATGCTGAAGAATCCTTCAGGAGCAGAGGGGGAAAACAGGGAGCCTGGCTAAGAGAGTTCCATCTTTCATCTTGCTTTGTTTCCTTGGTTGCCTTTCCTTACATAAAGTTCCAAATATAACAAATTTCAAATGTTGTTATATAAGCAGTTCTCCTATTTGTAAAGGAAGCCCTGCTGCCCGGACTGTCTGAAGTCCTCCTCATGTCTTTACCTGGGGTATTTTGTGCCACTCTGCAGAGCTGTGAGGACTTTCAAAAACTCTGTCAAGGTTTAGCACACAACTTTTCTCTTTAACAGAAGGTTCCTCGTTACTGTGCAAAAGAGAGGTGTGTGTTGCTTTCCAGTAGCGGGTCAAATATATATTTTTTTTTCTTTCTTTCTTTCTTTCTTTTTTTTTTTTTTTTTTTTTTTTTTTTTTTTTTTTTTTTTTTTTTTTTTTAATAAAAGAGGAAAAAAGAGAAGTGCTTATTCCTCAGTGAAGCAGGTTGGTGAGCTGCAGCAGCCGGGAGCGGCTACATCCTGCTGGTGCCCTCTAGTGCTGCGCACTCTGCCTGCAGCCACCGAGCTCCAAAGTTGCCTGTCAGGGTGGGGATAGACAGTTTTTTAGCTGTATCTGCAAGCTTTGGGCCGGCAGAATCGAGGAGTGTGGCAGTGTTGGGAGTGAACCTCTGCATACAACAGCCCTCAGTTTTCATTTGCATTCATGGCGCTGCTGCTTTTCCCTCGGTGGATATATGTTTTTCCCATATCTGTGTCTGTGATTTGGCTGGTATGAGTTTGTCTGGGTTTATTTTGAACACTTTAACTGTGTGAGCAGCTAATCCTGCTCTATTTCATGCCTCAGGTGAATTTTATTTTCCAGGCTATAACTCTTCATAGATTCAGAGTCTAGAGGTCATCTGGTCCAACCCACCTGTTCATGTTGGACCACCTAGAGCCAGTTGTCCAGAAGCATGTCCAGATGGCTGGACACACCACAAACTCACCATTCCTGTGTTCTGCTACCCCTCAGTAAGTAAGTGTTTCCTGAAGTCCAGAGGGAATCTCAAGTGTTTTGGTTTGTGTCAGTATCCCTGGTCCAATCACTGGACTGCACTGAGAAGAGCCTGGCTCAATCCTCTTTGTACCCTGCTGTCAGGTATTTATACTCAGTGATGAAATTTCCCCTGAGTCTGCTTTTCTCAAGGCTGAGCATCATGAAACCTTTCTTTTCCACGAAAGGGTAGTATGGAAATTGTCACTGATAGATACCTAAAATACTTTGGAGTGTTTTGATCTGAAAATTCTCAGTCTTTTGATCTGAAGCAACTAAAATCTATCTTTAAAACCTCATCATACTACTGGATTGGCTTGATGACTCCATGTCTGCAACAAACTTCATGACTGAACTTCCTTTCACTCTAGATGGGACTGACAAACACACCAAATATAAAAAAGCCCAAAGGCTGAGATGTTCAAGATCTGCACTGAGTGTCAGCTCCAAAACATATCCCAAAATATCATATTGAGAGCAGGACGTTGGCCTTCCAATTCTTACAAGAAGATTTTATCTTGAAGGTTACAGAGGAAACCAGAGTTACTGACCTGTTTTTACAGCAAGCAAACTTTTTTGATCAAAGTCACTTTTGGTTGTTGGGGAAAAGTCTTTTGAATGGTCAAACAATAGATTTCAGCTGTAAAACTCACAAAAGTCCTCTTCTGTCCATTTGTTCCACAGTAGGTAAGTTATTTCACAGTAAGTAGCATGTAATGCTTTGGCCAGGATCTGCCAGTGAACTCTTTATTTGTAACACTTATCTCTATTAGCATTATTGTAGTGAGCTTTCACTAGATGGTCCTGGTTTTGGAAGCCTTTTCATGAGCCAGAGCACAGTTTCAAGCTCCGCTGAAACTCTGAATGAGTGGTGGGAGCAGTGGGGTGTATGGTGTGTACATGGACATCACCCACAGTGACTCCAGCCTGTGTAAGCAGCCCTTGCTCCTCTACAGTACTTCCTGGCACCACCCTGACCTTCTCCCTGGCAGAGGTGCTGCTTTTTGTCACAGGCAGAGCAGGCAACAGCTCCAGAACTGTTCCTTGCCCTGAGTCTGTTCTGACACTCATGGCAGCCTGATGTTCTCAGTGTAAAACAGCTGCCTGTTGGATGAGCTCTGGAGCCGCACCTGGATGGAGTGACTTGTTATAGGCACCTCAGCTGGCTTTCAGTAGGTTTAGACAGCTGAGTGCACTGAGTTTCAAGGAAAAAAATTGGAAGGGCAAGTCCCTTTAGCACCATGCTTTGCTGGAGTTAATTGGACCCCAGAGGTTCCCCAGGTGAGCACATTTTGTGGCACCTCATAGGGATGACATGCTGGGTATGACTGAGAGGGGGGCAGGTGTGCTGCAGGTATCTGTGACAGGTGTGAGCTCCTCCACATGCCTTGTAGAGACCCCAGGTCAGGAGAGGACAGACAAGAAAAAAAGTGACAGTATCTTGCAAGACTGACAGCAGGGCTAGTTTTGTTTAGCTGGAGGTGCCAGAAAGGTAACACTTGCTGTCTGAGTCCTGGATTTGGTTTGCTGAAAGCAAGTGTTGGTATGCAAATCTGAATTTTTCCAGCTTTTGCAGCCCTGGGACAGCATTAAGCCTGATTTGAGCAAACAAGATCAAGTCACAGTATCTGTGTGAAGTGTTTCCTTGTTAAATTAAAGTTGTCATACGCAGTTCTTGGATGAGATAATCAGACTTAGGCTGCTCAAGGAAATGTACTTGCTGTCTGAGCCACAGCATTATTGCAATTTGGGACCGGAGCTAAGGCCCATTTAGGTGGTTTCAGTCCTCTTTGATAGCACAAAGCAAATTCAGACCAAGACAAAGAAGCAAAATGTCTCTTTGCCCTGTAGAAGTGCCTGCTTTTGGGGTTTCTTGCTTCTCTCTTCTGTCATGATGCAGTGAACATTGCAGTGGAAAAGGGGTTGTAGTAAATGTTGCCCCAGAAATTCAGGGACCAAGTGCCCTTTGGTCCCAAGAAACCCTGTTTGGGCTTTTTTGTGTCTGAAGATTGCCCCAGAAGGCAGGAAAAAATTATATAACTCTGGCCTGTGAGGGTGCACAGAGGCTGGACTGAGCATTGCAACTCTTGACGTCCATCAGGATTTTGAGTTCATCTATATTACAGGTTAAAGGTGTCAAGGTAAAGTGCAATGTGAATTAACTGCACATTTAATTTTGGGACAGGGTTCCTTGTTCTGGTTAGCATAATTCATTCTCCAAATGATTTCCTGATCAGTTCTTCCTGAAAAAGGTCCAGTAGAGAAATGCCCTTGAGGTATCTGCTCTCCTATCCTCTGTGGGACTGAGAATCAGTGATAGATACATGTGAAACCACTATCCTGTAATTGCCAGGATGATTTTCATGCTGGGCTAAAGAGAACACTCCCTGTAATTGGTCTAAAAAGTTACATGTGTGTGTGTGTGTTTGTATGTTGGCTGAGTTTCCCTGTGATCCAGATCTTTTCAAGTTTGGCTCTACATCAAAACTTCATTACCAGTTCATATCTACTACAGTAATTTCATTCTGACTATTCTTAATAATTCCATGCTTTTTACGGAAAATACCTGTGGAATGGTAGTTCTCATTGAGACAAACAAGAACCCATTTATTGCTGGGAGATACGGGCAAGAGAGACAAGCATTTTTTAAAAGCAGGTTTGAAGGCGTTCCATATTTCCTTTCCCATTTGATAAACGTCCATGTGGATACTAAGTGAATTGTAATCTCTGTGCTGTTGCTCCAAGAAGTCAGTATTGCTGGCACTGGGATGGTGGTGAGGAGGTGGTGTTGGTGGGATGGGTACCTGCTTTCTGTGCACGGTGGAGCCCAGTACCTAAAAGCTGCTCTAAAAGCCAGGCTTTTTAACCCACAGCCAAGGATTAAAGACCCCAGCAGACCGGCAGAGGGGGAGGTGTGCCATCTGAATGTTGCCATGCTGGGTAGTGGATTTTTAATGCCTAACCCTGAACTTCGTACCTCATTGAGTTGCTGGGTGTTTTTTTGGCAGGGCTCTCACGCGACTTTAACATTCTTGTAATATAGTTTTTGTTGTGTGAATACTGCCACGCTGTCAGCTCGGCACCAAAATGCCATAAATCTGGTGGTCTCGTGCCTGTCCCCCGTGTGCTGCAGCCCACCTCGTAAAACTGCTGCTTAATGAAGTACAGCTCAGTACAATTGGCAGCCTCTGCTCGGCGGCCAGGGCTGAGCACATAAACACACGCCTGCCAGGCTTGTGCTGGGAGGTGCAGCCAGGGACCTTCCGCTGCTCAAGTGGGGAGAAATTTCTAAGCAGAGGTGACTGAGAAATCTCTTTAAAACTGTAGAAAAATGTTTTATAAATTGTTAAAAACCTACTCCTCTAATCACGGGCCAGCGTTTCTGGGCCTTCTGGGGAGAGGACACGTTTCTTTGGATAAAAGACTCCGCATACTCAGAAATGTTTCAGAGTAAATTACAATGGATTTGGGAAATGAAAATGAAAGAACGCTAAAGAATTGTTAGTATGAAATGAAAGCAATACCTCAAGGTTACCCAGAGGCCTTGCTTCCATCTATCTCACTCACAATAAGAGATCATTAAAATTTATATTTTAATTTACTGTAGAGCTAATATCTGAAGGAACTTTACAAGCATTAATGTATTGTGTCTCCTACTGCTCTTAATTCTTTTTTTCTAAGTATCCAAACTGAGTATTGTATAAGGCGGACGTTTTTAAGTTACATAGCAAATCATGGGTTGAGCTTCAGTCTCTTGACTCCTGGTGATGCTCTAAACCAATAAAACGCCTTTATTGTAGACCTACAAATTGTGAGTATTTTAATTAGAGCATTCCCCATCATGTCCCTTCACAGTATTTTGCCTTCTATCCCAGCAGCAAGGCCATCACTAATGCCAGTAATTTCACATACATCAACTTATAATAAATCTCTACAGTTCTTCTCTGCAAGGAGGAAGTTACAACTGCTCTTCCTGTGAGGCATTCTGGACCTGTTCACACATCATTTAGGGGAGGTAGGTGGTATGCATGCAAGCTCAGGGCACCTTGGGTTGGAGTTGGCAAAACCTGTCTGGCTTGAAGAACAGCTGGAGAAGGTGCAGGTCTTTGCAAAGGGCCCTGATGACTGGTTTTGAGAACTGTAAAGCATAGACAGCCAGGCTTATTCTGGATATTTAGAAATTCTGCATTTGAAGGCCAAATTTAGACCTACACCTTTTCTTTGAGCACAACCATTATTTGAGTAACAAAGTTGGTGCTATTAAATACTAAGATCTGAATAGTTGTGAAATTCACTTTCTCCTTGCTTTTTAGTGATGTATAATGACTGAAGAACTGCTGATATATGATTCTTATCACAAGCTTTTCTTCCTGCCCTGATGTCCGTAACTCAAGTCATGAGCACTCTGCCATGCCCAGCCTTGGAGGCTCAGTTGTAGTCACTGTAGAAAACCAAGAGCAAACAGCAAGGAAAGGCTGGCCAGTGTCATCAGGCTAGAGAAGGGATTGGTTGAACCACCAGCCCCTGAAGATGCAGCAGTGGAAGCAACATAGGAATCGTGTCCTGCTGTTATCTCAGCTTCTATTTCCGATCTTTTTCCATTCACATGAAATGCCTTCAGCATCAATGAAGATTTTGCTGTTGTAGGACCATTGGCGGTCAGTAGGGAGAAGGAACTCTGCTGACCTGAGATATTCTAGAATACGTGGTTTTATTGCAAGGGTCGTGGGTAAAAAGGGCCTTGCCTTCAGCCACCAGCCTCGGCTGAAGGGAAGTCCCAGAGAGAACGGGAGAATGAACAAGGGGGTAAAAGTTAAGAGAGAAGGGAGAGCAGGGAATAGAGCTATGAGGCATGAGCAGAGAAGGTAAGAGCGGAGCGAAGAGCAAGGAATAGAGAGAGGAGCCAGGATAGGAGAGGAAGAAGTAAGAGAGAGAAGTCCTTGTTACAATGCATTATATCTCTTTTCGTGATGAATATTCTAATCTACAGTGACCAACCAATACAAGACACAAAATCCTATAGAATCTACATATAGCCTATAAGAACTACTACATTACCATACTATGTTATATTTTAAACTCTAAAAACTACTCTTTAGACTTTTCTGTTTTGCTACATTGACCTTTGGATCCCTTAGCCAGCAGAAAGGTATTGTTCAATCAGCAGGGATTCTCCTTCAGCTGGCTAGGCTATGGTTTTCAGGTTATATAGTAACTAAGACTCAGTATCCTACAACTCAAAGTAAGCTTCCATTTCTATTTCAATTATAGGTTTCATATTTTCAAAATCTTTTGCTAAACAATCATATTTATAAGGTCTCCCTGATTCATCTTCCCCAACAGCTGTGACAATAACAGCAGAGTAATTCCCAAAGTTGCTGGCATGAGAATTCTGTTTAGTTACAGCTTTATTCTTTGTGAGGTCTCCAAGGAAGGCAATTGTTTTCTTCTGTCTGAAGTTGGAGGTGGAGATCTAGGGGCAGGCTGTGGATTTCCTTCACCTTCTGGTCTTGGTGGTGAGGAAGAGATCAAGGCAATTGTTTCCCTTTTGCTCTAGTTTCAGTGCAAATGCATTCAGAGTTTACTGGGTAAACAAAAACTTTAGTTTCCAGTGCTCGTTCAAACAGATCCTTTTCAGATCAATCCATAACAGTGGAAGCAAAAAATACCTGGTGTGGGTACAGCTGTAGACATCTGTAAAACCAAAGGAAAAAGAAGGAACTCCTTAATTGATTGAATGTGGGTTTGCACATTAAAGCTATTGCAATTCCCTTGTTACAGAGACACAGTGTATCTACAATGGGAAGAGCAACTCAAGGCCAGTGAGGTAGTTACCATAAAGACTCTGTGCCATGTCAAGCAGTTGCTTGTAGCAATTTACGTTCCCCAGTGCTGCGCTGTGATTAATGCAAAGGCCTTGGAGGGGAAAACACTTTGTTTCAGATCTTGCAGGACTGGAGAGGGATGAGGAACAAGTAGCATATCTACCAGTCCAAAAATGGTAAACCAACACTGGAATTTGGTCTTTCTGTAAAACAATGCTTGCTGGTAACAGCGAACGAGACAGAGATGGAAAAATAGATTAAGACAATGGAGAGTAGTCAGGCAGCCTTGTAATGTGTGCAAACGGTTTAGTGCAAAAATTGTAAGGAAAATGGGAGTGGTTAAGATTTGTTTCGCCTTTTCATTAGAAAGGAAAATTGAAACTTAAAGGTGGTTTTCTCTATGTTGTCCTGTCAGTATGAGGGCACAGGAAGTGACCCAGATGATGAGGCCAGAGGCAAGGACAAAAACTGGAGTGAAGGGGCTATGAAGCCCTTCCCTGGGATAATGGCTCCTGTGACGTTGTTTTGCCACAGAACATATGTCCTTCTCAGCTACATCCCAGGCCCTATGTTGTTGATGAGCTGCCAGCACCATGCACAGCCAAAAGCTGCAGTGCAGGCACAGGTGCAATGCTGCAAGGGCACTATCAGTCACCAGGACTGATATCTGACCATGCAGGAGGAAGTGTGGAGCCTGGGAGGGATTCACAGGGGACCTGCCAAACCATGCTGGGATCAGGGTTGGTCACACTATGGCATGCCTGTGCTATCTGCCATGGGTGGTGGCTGAAGTGTGGCTGCATTTTAGCATCCAGGCACTGACATTCACTGGAAATGTGAACTGGTCTCTTGAACTTTCTCCTGGCTTTAGGTTTCTGCTTCTCCAGAAACACCTTTTCTACTTCTCCAGAAATACCATTTCTGCCTCAAAAATGCCTAGCAGATGCCTCATAAGTAGCCTGGATGACAGAATTATCATCATAACTTTATTTCCCTGCAATATCAGGCCCCATCATGGGGTGAATTCTGTCAGTGTAAAGACAGGCAGCAACCTCGCCTCACCAGTTGGTTACGAAAACGCAGTATCAAATCATCTGGGCCCAGCGTGGCCTGTCAGTCTTCACTCTGGCTGCGTTCCCAGTGGATGCCTGCCCTTTGTTTGCTGCTCCCACGCTCCTGTCAAAGTGGGCGGGTAAATGACTCAGATAAAATTTGACAGACTGGTAGAAACCCAATGTAAGGGTAATTCAAGACAGGGACTTCGGGGAGTCTCTCCTGTTGTGGAACATCAACAGATGTGACAGACAACTTCGTGAGAATGCTCTTTCACCAACTTGCTAATACCCGTGCTAGAATTCAGTATTCACTGACCTCACATTTCGTTACTTGAGATTAATCTTAACTTTGGAAAATGTTGTTGAAAAAGAAAAGGTAGCTCTCCTTTCTAATGCTGAATAGGGAAAAAAAAAATCAGCCGCAGGAGCTAGATCTTCTGCTGACAGAACTCAATATGAATCCATTGTCCTAATTTATTGTTATGGTCTGAATACATCTGGGATGTGGAAGAATTTTTTGTGTTATATGGAAAAAGTTGAAGTCAGGGGCAGAAGTTCTGTTAAAAAAAAAAAAAAAAAAAAAAAAAAGGCACAACAAAAGAACCCAAAACACATGTTCCAATTTACAGGTCAGTTGATATCCTCCCCTGAGGCTACCTTAATTTCTAGTTTGGGAATGTCAATAAATCAATGCCACAGGCCATCAGTGAGGCAGTATCCAGCAAAGCAGCTGCCATGTAAATTCCATACTCGCAATCCAAAAACTCATAGCCAAAAATCTCTCAGTACATTTTCTTACTTCATTGGTTTCTGCTTTACATAAAAATAGCTGTCAGTTTTGCAATGAATAATCTTGTCTGCTTAAGATAGATACGTCTACGTGATATATTTGTTAAGCAAAGTAGATGAGATATGATCCTGTATGGAAACTGTAATGTAATTATGGGTTGTTTTGGGTTTTTTTTTCTTGTTAATGTATGTTTCATTCTTTAAGCATGGATTTTGTGCTTGTTATATGCAGCTGCAGAGGCAACAGATAAAGCAGCATCATTGCACCACAAAAGAAGAGTGATGATTTTATGCATAAACATCACAGGACAATACTCTGCTGTGATTAATAGAGGGCTGTAAAACAAATAAGGCTCTCTTGAGAGTAGACTTTCTGCATTTTTATGTTAGCATTTTTCACTCTATGCAGACTGGCCGTAAAACGCTCTCTTATTGGATCCTTAAGCTTTCATTTTCCTCTAATTTGTGCTGAATGCACACGAGCAGGTGAATACAAATTGCTACCATGACTGGACCGCTGCCATCCACTGAATCTGCAGAGAGGCAACTGTCTACATGATCTGCAAGGCCTGGTTTCTGTAGACAGGGGAGACCTGGGCAAGGGAGGTCCTCCGGTGCACCCCAAATTCTTCTTGCCCCAAGAAGATAAGGACATCACAAAGATGGAGAGGTAGTTGACAGAAATGTCAGATGTCCTTCAAACTTCAAAGGCTAACAGAGTACCCTCTCTGATCTCTAAAAAGATCAGTAACTTTTGAAAACTAAAATGTCCAGCTTCAAAAAGGTATTTTGGGGCACTGCCTGCTTGGTATCTGTCATGCTGGATATTTCCTGTGGAGATTGTAAACTAAACAAGTAGTTCCCAGAGCAGAGGAACTAACACAACCTGGTTTCCTGCTAACCTGTCTCACAAGGTCTCTTCCCCTCTGGATTGTTTCTCAGAAAAAGCGTATGATAAAGCTTTTCCCTTAGGGGAGACATAAAGAACAACAAACACCTTTCTCCTCTTGGTCAGTGAGGTACAAAAAATCTTGAAGTACTGGAAACTGTGGCCCCCAGTGTCAAATCTGGTCAAGACAACTAATGAGAGTTAGGAGTGGGGAACAGAAACAGACAGACACAGCATGACAGCATAGACCTTGTTTCCTTAGGAAACTGGGCTTAAAACAAAGCATACAAGTCTGGTATATTTATAGTGAAAGAGGTGGGGGGCTTTCCTTTCCAGAGGAAATGCACTACATTTCTGGGCCTGATCCTCACTTTACTGGAAACTTCATCAGTTCACGTTCCCTGCAGATCTTGTCCTGCTTTTCTCAACCTGGAAGCCCTTAGAAGTTCTGTAAGAAGTTAGTAGTGCCTGCAGAGGTATCGCAAGATACCTCAAGCACCCCAAATGAACATTAATCTATGTATTAATGCTATGTATGAATAAGGTACTTCAGATATACAAAGGATCATGGAATGGTTTGTGTTGGAAGAGACCTTAAAGATCATCCCATTCCAATGCCCCTGCCATGTGCAGACACACCTTCCACTAGACCAGGTTGCTCAAAGCCACCTCCAAACAGGCTTTGAACATTTCCACAGATGGGGGAATCTACAGATTTTCTGGGCAGCTTGTTCCTGTGATTCACCACCCTCACAGTAAAGATCTTTCCCCCATTATCCATTCTAAACCCACCCTCTATCAGTTTAGCACAATTGCCCCTTGCCATGCCACTACATGCTTTTGTAAAAAGTTCCACTTTGGCTCTCTTGTGGGCCCCCAAGAGTCAGCCAACTGAGATAAAGCAGCAGAAGAGAGAGAACCATACCAGAGACAAGCTGCCCCAGCTCCATCCCATACTGCAACTTAGCAGGCACTAACATGTTATCAATTCCAATTTTACACTTTTTGAGTGGTATGGTGGTACCTGCCTTTAAGAGTTTGGTGTTCACTTTTGCAGGTAGGAAATGAAGAAAGTAGAGGGCAAGACTGAGGCAAAGTCAGCCCAGACTGGGCAGAGACCAGGCAAATTGTTCTTGCTCTCAGATTAGAAGATGCCTCCCAAAGGAAAGAAGAACTGTATGAGCTAGAAGAGACAGTATTTTTCAGTGAGCTAAAGCACCTGGAAATGTAGAATTTTGTGCTCTTCCACAAGACTGGAAGTCTCTACATGCCTCAGATGCAGCCCAGCCTCTCAGGAAAGCCAAGTGACATGTAGATACTGGGAAACTGAATACCAAAGACACCGATTAAACCTGGTCCTTGACAATGAAACATTGTTGCTGATTTAAAATCTGTTGGACTTCTTTTGTATTTCGGGTTCTTGTGTTTAAAATTGGCTGGGCAGTGGTTGTACTCTTAATGCCCAAACCAGGCTTACGATCCTAGTTAAACGTTATGAAGCATTTTTAAAGACCTGTAAAATACAGAGTTACTTGTTAAATAGGTAAACTTTTATTATTTGGTCTTTCATCGAGAAGTATTTAAAAGTCCAAAAATAAAATGTCTTTCCGCCTTGATTCACTGATCTGGTGTCTACTGATCACAAATGCAGATTTGATTAAAACTGTCTGCCCTGGCGAATTCTGTATGTTTCTTGACAGCCCCCTATAGCCCAGATTGCATAACTGCCTATCTTTTCAGCAAGTGGCTCCCAAAGGCAAAACAAAGCATTTTGAGATATTTTTAATCTGTCACACTACCTTCTCCACTCCTCCTCTTTAGCTTCTTATAGCCATACCTTCCTGTCCCTTCTATGGAACTGAATGCGAGATTGATTATTTCAGTTAATTCCATGGTGATTCTGAGTTTTGCAGTAAAACAAAGCAAAAGAATTGTTTGAATTTCTCACAGCTTAGTCTTGCAGCAGCATGTGCAGGCCTGTTTCTGTGTTTTAAGGTAGTCATTGTTTCTCAATGACTGTTTTAAGTCCATGACCAATACACATCCTTAACCACAATTTATTTGAGATTTCACCATGAATCTTGTCCAAGATTTACTGACTTGCACTGTCAACAGTACAATTATGTTGTGGTGTTTCATGAATGTCTGAGGAGTTACCCCATTTGCTATGAATAGTAGCAGGTTATAGATGAGGAACTCTTTGTGGTTGTGAGCAGAAGTTAATAAAGGTTGTATCTTCCTCTTCCTTTTGTGGCTATTGTTCTTCCTGACACTGATTTTTTGTTGCCTTTCATTAAGATCTATTTAAGAATTAGCAGTCTGATTACCTTCCTTTGCATAATGTCATGCACTTTATGTCTCAGTGGGGAGTCATGCTGGCTTTTGGCAGTGGAAGTGCTAACACATTCTGAGAAGAGTGTCACGGAGGTAAGAGATCAACGTGCTTTCTGTTGCATTGGCTCTGAACACACCTCCGTACAACTCTGCAATGAAGGTAAAGACCAAGGTCTGACACTCCTTGTGCTACTGCTGGACTAAGTGGGAAGAAGCCTTGTAGGAATCAATGCAGTTTCAGGAGTGCAAGTGAATTGTAAGGCTCGGTGTTTTGAGTTTTGCATAAAAGGTGTTTTTAATAGCCTTCAGCTTTCTTGGCATGAGCTGCACTCATGACTCAAGACATCTGCGGTGGGCTGAATTTGTGCTGTGCGCCAGTTTCATCCAAGTGGGATTTAATGCATGACTTGTAAATGTTCACACATGTGTCCACTGACCTCTGCTGTGCAAGTGCCACTGGAGTTGCAAACAGGACGTTAGTATCTGTGAACCAAGGTGCTTTCTAGGACTATTAGTGTTGGCAAGGACAAATACAGGAGCCTTGTACAGCCCCCAGTGCAAAACATGACTGGAAACATGAGATCTGCACAACATTCAACCTCTCCTGTTAAATTTGTGCCTGAGTGAGGGTGTGATTTATTGCAGAGTGACCAGGTTAATGTGTATGTCCATACTCAGGCTTGGAGTGAGAATAACAACACGTAGACAATAACGATGGAGTTTCATTCACAGACAATAGGTTTGGAGCCTTTCAATAAAACACAGCACTGTGGATAAAAGGGGTATTTAGGAAGTTTCTGTGTATATAGTATTTGTGCTTTTGTCGCTGACTTACTTCCAATAAGACAAATAACAAGGAAATTACAGCATTTTTATAACCAGTACAGTGAAATGGTATTTAAAACCCCTTTTATTTCAACATCAAAGCATACATAAAAGAATGATTTGTTCCCAGTGGAATAACAAGACAAGACAGGGCACTTCACTGTCTTCTAAAGCAAAGGAGTTTCTCTTGCCAAGAACTTGAAGAAAACAGATCTGCTCAAAGTGGTGAACTGATGCTTTTCAGCCTGTTAGCAAACTAAAGCCCTCAATATGAGGAAGAGTCAAACCATTGTTTATTTTGAGAGAGAATAAAGATTAACAAGGTAAATTACATGGAAAAGAACCAGAAATACTCACTTATCAAATGCATATTGTAATCATATTTGTTCCTTTAAAAGCTTAAAGGAATACCAACATTCAATCAAGGAGGAAACCATAGCAATTTAAGATCCAGGAGTAATTTTCCTCATTAAATCAGCTCCAAATCCCACTGCAATCAGCACAGAGCTGTTCTTCCACTCCTCCTTTCTCCTTCCCCTCCACCATTTTCACTGCATTAAAATGGTGGCATTGGAGGGTCTGTAGGAACAGCATGCTCTGTGCCTTGCCCGTGTGATGTCTTGCCTATTGGAAGAAGCGCATTCGTGCAAGGTCCCATTCCACCCAGGCTGTGCCTGAAAAGGCTTTGGAGGAGGCTTGGCTGAAGGGCATCCACGCCAGCCTGGTGCAAAGGGATCAATGGGCAGTGTGGGTCTGGCCTGGGACAGGAAGATGTGTCTGGTGCCTGCTGCGTCCACCAGTCTCCAAGGACCTTTCCTGCAGCAAGCGGCACGTGCAGAGCGTCAGCCGCTGTGCTTCTGCATGCACGTGTGGGCATCCAGCACCACCCCCGGCGCCTTGAACAGACACTTTGTAGATGGGTAGGAAAGAGGTAAACTGAGTGTGTGTGTGTGAGAGGAAGGAGGGCGGGGAGGAAGGAAAAGAAATGTGAGAAAGCTTTAGATGTAGTCCAAGAGTCCATCTGGTGGGTCCTTCTGATGTTCCCTCGACAGAGCCCTCCCACTGAGAAGGATCCCTCCTTTCTCCCTCATCTGCCAAAAACTGAGTCAGAGGCTGGTTTTGTTAGAAAGGGTCATGAAAGCTTTTTTCAGCCTCTCCCCACAGGGGAGTAGGGTGTTCGTTTCTATAGGAGGATATTTAGGCTGTCTGAGACTTGGTTGTTCTTATTCACACAAAGCTGGACAGCCTGAACTTGGGAATCCAGCTGGAACACCCCATACTACAAAAGGCCTGGAGTTGTTTCAGCTCATGAGTTTCAAGGGGCAGTTTTGACTGCTGATAAGTGTTCTAATCACCTTTCAGGTTGCTCATTTATCCTTAGTGAGGGAGAAGAAGTAGGGGCAAATATCTGCTGTGGGCACAGCAACTAGGCTTTTGACCTGCTGCTATTCCAAGTGGAAGAAAATGCCTTGCTGCATGCCTGGTCTCTTCTCAGCACACCTGGTGAGGAATGGGATTCAGGTTTCCTCTATGTACCTCTTTTTCACACTTTCTCCCCATAGCCTGTGTCCACAACTCTGCTCCTTCTGATTGTGTAGGTGCCTTTTACAAGGATTTGAGTGACCTTTTTGTCTTCCCATTGCTCCCAAGTCACTGCTGGAGCTGCAGGAACTGACTGTAATGTTATAGGGCTGCTTCTAAGTCGTCACTTTGGAAACAATCTTTGTTGTTAACTAGACAGAATTTTGACTTTTAAAATTCAACACTATTTTTTTAGAAGGGGGGAATTACATTTTACAGGTGCTCATTGAATGGGGGGATTAATGTAATACACAGTGGGAAAAGAGTATATGGTGTAACAGAGCTCTAAGGAGCCATAGAGAAGAAGATAAAAGAAACTAGAAAAGTGACATGAAAGTAACAGATTCCAGAAAGACTTTCATGAAAGTCTGGGGGAATTAATAATTACATTGGAGAATAAGAAATAAAAAAGATCATTGCTGTTCTACTTTCTTTTAAAAACACCGATTCTCCCCCCCCCCATTTTACTTTCAGTTTGAAGCTCATAGGTTCAAATTAAATTTAAACAGATGTGCACCAGCTAATTAGTTTTCAAACTCCTAAAGAGTGTATCTGTGTTTCCACTGATATAAAGTGACACAAAACCACTGTAAAATGAAGAAATTGTACAAGTATTTATCCTGCTCATTTAACATAGGGAAATGTTTTTAATGAAAGTGTAAACAGGTTTAATGATCTGATCATAGGAAGATGCCAGAAAAGGTTACTTCTGAAATAAGTAGTAAGTCTTGAAATCAGAAAAAAAGAAAATGAAAAAATGAAGCACTATTACTGTTGAGACCTCATAACTGGCTGGGAGGAGAAATGCAAAGCAAGGACGGAGGGAGATAAAGCAGGTTTTGAAGAGTCTAGTATCCAGTAGTTATTTTAAATACTTTAAAAGAAAATATAAGGAATTTCTAATTTATATATAAGGAATTACTAATTTACTGGTGGGTGGGTCCTTTTGTTAGCACAGCACTCAGTTTGCTTCTCAGTCTGAGCTCAGACACTGCACATAGAAAAGAGGTACACACACTCTTCTCTGAAAATGATGGGAGCACAGGGTCAGCTACACAGCACTGCAGAAAGTCACAGCATTTCCAGCAGTGTCTGTGGCACAATGCCAGCTCATGTGAGGTGAGCACATGGCCTAGAGTTACCAGCCATCTGAGGGGTTGTGCTGGGATCAGTTTTGTTGTATTTTGTTTTCCCAGTGGCTGGTGGCTTTCCTGGGTAACCTTGGTGGGCATTTAGGACACCGAGTCCCTGCCACAGCTCATGTCCCCAGTAACGCTGGATGCAGATGTGCCCTACAGAGAGTAGGGTGGGAACGGAATGCACGAGTGTGTGCAGCCATTCAGTGCCCCAGGCCCCTGCAGGTAAGAACATGGGCTGCATCTATGTGGCAGAGGGGAGGCTAGAATCTCACGGGTCCCATAAGCCTTTTCCAGCAGCTCTATTCCTGACATTCAAAAGGTCTTTCTCTTTTCTAAGATTTTTCTTCATGTATATGTTTTTTACCCTTAGCTGCTTTATATGTTTTACCCTTAGCTGCTTTCTGTACTTGATTCAGGCACTTCTTACCCTGAAATTCCTGTTTTCTTTTTTCCTTCTCTTTAAAGGCTAAGTGACATAATTCAGTGGGAGTTTTCTCTTTTTACTTTGTCCTGGACTGCTTTAAATGGTGATTACTTTCTTTCCTGAGTGCTGCCACAGGAATAGTCTCCCACTGTTCCCTCTGCCAACACTTGAATAATTTCTCTGCTAACTTCTGCCTCCAGTTATCACATCCAAGTCTCTGGACTGACCCCATTTTGCTCACGGTCCCTTGGCCTGTTCCAAATCCCTCCAGCAAGCTCACCATCTCATACCATTCATTCCCTGTCTCTTTGGCTCTTTATCTCTATGCTGTCTTCGTCTCTTCTTTCCACTCCCGAGGTGGTTGAACTCCTTAAGCCCTTTGCATTTCTTACCTTACTGAAAACAGTGCTTTTATTTCTGCTGTGTTCTTTCCTGCCCTTGGTGATCTGCCATGACTGTTCCTTTTGTTCTGCTTTCCCAGTCCTGCCTCAGGGCCTCTTTCCATGCTGCCTCCTGATTAATGTGTGTCAGTGCCCTCCATTTCCTTCTTCAAATCACTTCTTGAAAGTCCCCCTATTTTACAAAATGCAACTATTTGAAAGGTGCTCATTGGGGCTGGCAAGGAACAGTTCCACCTTATTTAACAGGAAGAAGCCAACAAAAAAAACCACACCAACCATTGCTTTCACACTTGGTATAATCACTGTTACTCTTCTTGCTTTGCTCCACCAAGCTCTGTGGTACAGATTTTCATCTGTGCCATAGTCATCACTTAAAACATTGAGAAGCAAGGGAGGAAAAATGGCCTGATGGCTTCTGTGCTTCCCTAATTTCCTGGTCTTGCATAGGGAAGGGTGCATGTGATTGGTTTACTGAGGTTCTGTACCACGTGGGCCACTACCCTAAGTGCCATAATCTCTTCCCATGCTCCCTACTTCTCTTCCAAACATGCCAGTCATACTCCATAGAAGAAAAATTTAAATGGTGTGAATTCTTGCCACCACAGAGGCCCTGTGCCAAACAAGCATTTCCCTCATACGGAGGAAGCCCCAGATGGCCCAAGCTAGGGAATGTGTCTTTGGGCCAAGGCATCACTTTAGATTTTTGAGTTTCTCTAAAGGCAGCAGACAAAGTTTCAGAGCTTTATTAATATAATTAGTGCTAACAACTCAGTTATTAATGCTTTTTGAATGAATTTATTTATACGAGTGTAAATATGTTGCTTGTATTTAATAATTCTAATTTAAAGACATCTCTTTGGAAAATTCTTCAAATTAAATTGCAGTTATCCCTTTTCCTATGCAACGGTTTATGAGTGTATGTTGGATCTACTCTCACATTTTTTTCTTCTCTCTAATCCAGCCAAACCCTTATAAGCAGTATTTTACTAATATAAGATCTGTCTCTCGTTGATATTATGGGCACTTCAACCTAACTGTGTTTGGGGGTATTTATTTTGGCTGTTGCATCATCACATATTTAGACGAGAGGAAATAGCTATGTGCCTCCTAAATTGCTAACACTAACGGGAGCACTTAATCTTTAGAATATCTTAACTATACATCCAACATCAACACGTGTGTCAGAAAACACACGAATTCTTTGTGCCTAAATATTCAATGATCATGATTAATGCTTAATGCAAAACACACATGAGGTGTGTGGAAATGGAATGCTGGTTGCTTTAGGTCCTATTAGAGGTGTGTGGAAATGGAATGCTGGTTGCTTTAGGTCCTATTAAAGAACCTCAGAATCCACATTTAATGATATTCCTGAAAAATCCTTTTTATACCTCCTGAGTTTTTTGTGTTTCTTTACTGCTTGCTTGCTGTAAGTCTCCCAGTGTCAAGGACACTCCCTTTTTTCCCACTCTTCAGCCTACGAGTCAGTCACCCTTGGGAAAGTGAACCTGGGGGTGGAGACAGTGGGAGTAAAAAGAGCAGACTGTGCGCTGCCAACAGCTCACTTCCATCTGAGTTAGCCAGGGGAATACAAGGTGATTTACTCATGTGGCAGAGCAAAGAGGCTCATTTACCTGCAGAGGGTGAAGGCAAGACTAGGACTTATGTAACCAGTTCTTCAGCGCCTTGTTCCTGCTGCTCCTGGGGCCCCTTCAGAAAGG
The DNA here is from genome assembly GCF_029207755.1 of Chamaea fasciata. Taxonomy (NCBI): domain Eukaryota; kingdom Metazoa; phylum Chordata; class Aves; order Passeriformes; family Sylviidae; genus Chamaea; species Chamaea fasciata. The sequence goes on from NW_027094086.1 coordinate 84,240,370, forward strand.
CAGCTCCTCATTGGACCCAGTGCCCTGTGGATGTGTAAGTACTGCAATTACTCAGGCAGACCAGCTGTGCTGGGAGACTGGCCTCTGCAGTGCTTGGAGCCACCCCAGGTCCCCTCTGCCCTGGGACCAGTGCAATGCTGAGATTTCAAAAGCAATTGCCATGTGAAAAGCTGAGCAGATTCAGCTCCAGATATACAAGAGCAGTCAGCAAAACCTGCCTTTGGAAGCCCCCCTTGGCCCTCATTGTAAATGAGGGTGGCTGAGAAACCTGTAAACTCTGAGCTGCACACCTGTGGAGATTCAGTGTGTGGCCTTGGCCCCTGCCCTTCAGTTATTTAAGGTTGTTGCATTGCCTTGGGAAAAGGCTTTTGTGTAAATGCTGCTTCACCAGTTGTCAAAGCAATGCTTGCATTCACGGCTCTGGTGCATTTTGCTCCATGCACACACTCCTTAGATTTACTTTAGGTTTGTGTCCTTTGCATTTTCTCTAAGTGTGATGCACACATAGTATTCTCTAAAATGTACTGTGAGTTAAAGGTGCAGTTTTTATCTCATTCCTTTAATATGCTTTAGTCTTTACCTTTTCAAAGACAGAGGTAAATAAATAAATTTACACCTCAATAAATCTATTTCACTTTCTCTCGATCCCTTATTGATACAGTAGAACAGAAATTATACTCTCTATAACAGCAAGAATTTGTGAGACTTTGAAATCTTGTTACATACTTACTTTAAAACAGATTTTTATATATTGTTTATTAACCTTTTTTTAGCGTTGTAAGACAAAGGTGAATACCTCCAAAGAAATGCTCAGGAAGTTTGGAGTTGTGTCAGGTTAAAAGTCTGAAATCACAAACAGCACCCAAAAATATTTTGACTCTTCTGAGCAAAGCAGCACCTGCCAGGATGCTGCAGCTACTGACACTGGAGCAGGTGTAGGGATTTTCATTCCATATGAAAATCCGTATCTTCTCTTTCTTTTTTTCTTTTTGTTCCTGAGATAGCTTCACTGTGAAATCCTATGGATAAATAGTTGGTCTCACATCCAGTTTTACTGTGGAGGATATATCTGTCATGACAGTACTGTTCTGGCAGGGTAAACAGGTAATGGTAAGTACAGTAAGGACTCACAGGCTGCATCTTTATCTACTGATGAGCCAGAAAAGGATTTAACGACAGTGCAAGTGCTAGTAGATACAGCATTTACATAGTCCTGTTTTCTCCATGGCGATATTTTATAATCTACTGTTCCTGGAAGCAGCTTTTTTAATCTCCTTTAAGTTGTGAAGGTGGCACTCATTTTTGTGAAAATGCCATATTCATGCCAAGAAAAATAAACTACAAGAAGTCAGAAGACACCTTTATTTAAGGGCCCTTCAGCTTTTCTTGCTTCAGAAGGAAAAGTTCAGTATTCAAGGCAGGCATTATCCCACTGCAAGCCTAAGACCAACTCCCCTGAGGTTTGTCTTGCAGAGAAGTGTTCCTGTATTATCCACCCTTTGCAAGCCCTTTATGACCTTGCAGGGACAATATCAGACTGTGTGCTGTGGGATCCATATGAGTCTTCTCCATAGCAAACTGAGAAAATCAGACTCAAATTGTGAAAGAGATGACGATCCTCGCCGTCTTTTAGGAAGATTAGCTGTCTGTTTTTACTGATGCAATCAAAGAAAGCTGTTTGCTGTCTTGGTTCAAAGCATTGTAGCTCAATCAAAAGAGAGTTAATGTTTCAGCAGTTCTGGCAGTGGTAAGTGGCCACTGACTACTTTTAGTAACTGATGTACTAGAAAAAAAAAGGTGTTTTTTTTTTTTGTACGTGCAGCAGCTATAATGCTGCACCTTCTGTGATGTGTATGTGTGGATTACATAAGGAGACAAGTGATTTTGGAACTTAGCACCATGTTATAACTTACCAGCATCACAATTAAGGAACACTTTTAATGGCAATTCTCCTTCCCTCATATTTCTTTTAGATCCGCTTTTCTTTCTTGCTATTACACTTGATGTTATTTGAGCCTCTTGTTTCATTTTCATTCAAGAATGATCCTTGCAATGGTTCAGCTTTATTCCTGACTGTTGCCGAGCACAGATTAAGACACGGTGTGAGCCACTCTAGACCCCATAACCAGAAATAACTCATAGGTCATTCAAATTGTTTGTCAGCTACAGACACACGAAGAATAGAGACTTGAGTGAGAATGTCTGGGCTGTCATGCTGGACTACCTGCATGGTCCTGCACTGGCATTCAGAGCACTGGGAACCCGAGTTGCTCAGCAGAGAGCTGGGGAAGCTGTGAATTCTGACACCTGCCATGACTTTGCTCTAACCAACAAATTCAAAACAGGTTTTCTTGTAATTATTAGACTAAATTAAGACTTCTGAGATTCAATTTTGCTTGAAAAAGACAGAACAGGCAAAGTATGGAGTAATGGCTTCCCATTCCTTCATTTTGCCATCATCTCTCTATGAAGCCCAGGTAGAGACGTTTCATTTTAAGGAAAAGTCTGCATTGCTGATAACAGGTATATGCTGCTTGCATCTTTTGGAAGAGGTTTCTCATGCATACCTCATGGTATGCATCATGGATCCCAACCATTCTGGAGTCTCTCCTGCTCGTGTGGGATTGGGAAGGTTACAATTCAATGTAATTCATACTGTGTAGATTTTCAGTAGTTGGGTGCTATTTTAAATAAACAAGCAGATGTATTACATCCCACTTACAGAGCCTTTCCTATTCCTGGGCCCACATGGGCACTGTATGACAGCAGGAATCTGTGTGCTTCCTTATGATGCAATTTCCCTCGGTGCTTCTTTTGCAATGGTGCTTGGATTAAATTTAACCTTGGAAAAAATTTAGACCTTATTTCAAAACAAAACTGCTGAGTATTATGGGAACATCACATACATCCTAAATTGTTAGAAGCAGCCCTGGCAATATACTTGGTGACAGAATTTCACTTGACCAAACTGAAGAGCTGTGGTGCGTAGACAAGCTGGATGGTCTACTGTTTATTTGCCATTTTCATTAGACTGTATTAAGACTGACAGAACATACTTAACTCATATGTCAAAATTATTAGTTTTCCCACATCAAAATATGCTGTTGTTGCAGATTTTGCCAGGTGGTATTGATAAATATAAACTTTTGACTTAATTTCTCTAGAGTGTGAAGAAATATTTGGTCTTGGGAAAAGATACTATGTGGTTGCATGTTCTGCTGTTCAGAATTATGTGAAGAGGCAGCAGTCCAAAGTGGACAAGGTAGGCAAAACAGTGTTTGCTTCTTGCCTGGTTCTCAGAGTAAACCTTTGAGGCAGAAATAGGTTTTCTTTAACATTCCTGAAAGTATAATTTGTTTGCACATTCTCTGACCTGTTCTGTGCTGAGACTGGGTAAATAAATAGATGGGTAAATAAAACAGTTGAAGTTTTGAGGCTAGCTAGCCCAATATCACTGGAGGTTTTTTCCTTCTCTCCAGAAAATCAAATTGTGCTGCCATTCAGAGCAGAACAGGAATATGATGTGACAGAAGAGGTGTACTATCAATTGTATCATAAATGGTATGCTTGGAGGTATGCTTGATGTGTAGTGCACATTCCCTAGCCTGGCTGGTATGCCAGTCTGATTTCAGGATTCTGGTGTGATCTTGAGGCCTCAGCATATTCATATCCTTCTCTCTGGTGGAGATAGGAGCTGATATTCCAGTCCCATACAAACAAAATTGCTCTCAGTGAGCCACAGAGTGCCATATCCCCATGGAAATACATGGTGGAGAGCATTTCTGAGAGGGCAATCAGTGCTATCGTCTATCATATCTCTCTATCAGCAGATGTTTCCTGACAAGCTTGTTTCCTCCAGGTCTCCTCTGCTCTCTGCTCAGCTGGGTCTTTCTAGGCTGAGCTGGGTCTTTCTAGGCTGTGTAGATCATGAGCAGCAAACCTAGGACAGCACTAAGCCATTCACTAAACAAACTTTAGCAATGTATCCATTCCTGATTTTTCCTGGTCCCCTATGGCCTTGATTCCAAACATTAATGAAAATATACTGCAAATATGGCATGACTTAGTTCCTCCTTTGGAATTCTGTGGAGGAAAAGCACAATGGTGACAATTCATGATTTGCTGGAAGATGCCTATAGATGCATGGGTATTGTCCATATAGCTTCTGTCCTCTTGTAAGGTGCAACACTGATGTAGAAAAGTGTAGGTTGATGTAGAAAAGTGTATTAATCACCAGTAATCTCTACTAGCACTTCCCTAAGAAAAAGATTCAGTAGTAGCATTCAGTTTAAAAATCCTAAAAGTTTTGAAAAAACCCACGAAGATACCACCTGTTTCAAATAAAATACTAAACTGTGTTTTGACTGCTGTAGAGTCTCTACTACAATTCATGGTAAAATGAATACTGAGAAGCTCAGTCCTTATACATGCTATGACCATAAGATGGAGATATTGGGCTACAAAAGAAATAATGTACTTAATTCCCTCACCATTTCGGTTAGTGTGGGTTTATTTAAAGAAAAACTATGATGATTAGCTAAAATAAGTATTGTGATAGGGATTAGACACCAGCCAAACCAGGATGACAGAGTACTAGGAGTACAAAGCCTTGCTTGCAAAGTGAACTATTACAAGTGAAAATGTGAGCTTGCTATTGCAATAATTTCAGTAGTGGATTATGTGTGCCTTTGTTTCACAAAAATAGGTTGAAACATCAGGCTCCCAATCAACAGAGACGCCCTCCTTTCTGATGAGTGGGAAGCTATATGTGTTCTCAAGGCAGGTTAAATGGCTTGTGGATTACACAATCTATACATTTATTTTCTAATCTTCAAGGACATCATAACAGCACAGGCTCCAGCTTGCATTTCACTCTCTGCAAGAGGCTCTGGGTCTACAATAGCTGAGCAGAGGAAATTTTTGGTGGCATTAAGGAGAGGGAGAAAGGGTTTTCAGGGGAAACTGGAAGGGACAGGTGCAGTTATCAGCTCCTGAGGTACATCTCAAACAGGAAACGTTTGCCAACACCTGAGTGGTAATTTTATTAGTGAGGGGATAATTTTACTTTGAAAAGCATCTTTAAAATATTACCTTCTTGTTCAGCTGGTCCACTTCTCTCTTTAGACTGGCAGTCCACTGTCCTTTCCTTAACTTGTCTGAGTCAGAAAGGGATAAGTGGCCCCAGTTCTTGGTCATCTGTCACCCTCAGAAACATCTGGAAAGCTTAGGTCAGCTGTACTGGGTTTGAACTCAGTGTATGCAGTATTTTTGCACAAGCAGAAATGAGGGTTTAATTTAGTTGATTGAAATTTTAAATTATTAGCTGTTAAATATTAATGGAGGAAGATGATGATTAGATAAGGTGAAGAGTGTTTTCTTAAGAGCAAAGGAAATTACTGGAGGTATAACTCCATCAAGGGCATAGTGGATTTGCCATCAGTGGAATCTCATAGCCAAGGGCAGACACCTTTCTAAAAGTGACGTTTTGTTCAGTTAACACGTCTGATTCATGTGTATGAGGAAGCCATGAATGAAACTCTGTGGCCTGTGTACAGCATGAGATAAGACAAAAGGATTGCAGGGGTCACAGGATCACAGAAAAGCTGAAGCGGGAAGGCAGATCTGGAAACCATCTAGTCCAAAGCAGTTTCAGCTACAGCAAACTTCTCAGGGCTACGTCCTATTGGGTTTTGAGTTTCTCCAAGACTGGAGACTCTGCTACTTCTCTGGACAGCTTGTGACAGTATCTGACCACCCTCACAGTTAAAAAAAAAAAAAAAAAAAAAAAAAAAAATTAAAGAAGATTTTTTTTCCTGGTATTTAAGTGGAATTTCCTGCATTTCAGTTTGTGCCCATTTTCTCTTGTCCCATCCCTGGGTACCGCTGAGAAGGATTCAGTTCCATCTTCCCTCCTTTCAGGTATTTATCCAGATTGATGAGATTCCTCTGAGCCTTCTTTACTCCAGAATGTACAGTCACAGCTCTCCCAGCTTCTCCTCATATGAGAAATATTCCAGACACCTCACCATCTTTGTGGGTCCCTGACAAACTTGTTCCAGAATGTTCTTGTATCTCTGGTCCTGGAGAGCCTAGATCCAGGCCCAGCACTGCATAGGGGTCCCACCAGTGCTGAATAGAGGAGAAGGATCATACCCCTTGACCTGCCAGTAATGCTTTTCCTGGTGCAACCCAGGGTGCCGTTGACCTTCTTTGCCTTGTGGTTTCATTGCTGGTTCATGGGGAACTGGGTGGCCACCAGGATCCCCTGAATCCTTTTCTGCAAAGCTGATATCCAGCTGGCCAAGCTCCAGCCTTTACTGGTGCATGGGGTTATTCTGCTCATATGCAGGTCTTTGCAGTTCCCTTTGCTGAACGTCACGGGGTTCAGGTTGGCCAATTTATGCAGCATGTTGAGGACCCTCTGAAAGGCACCGCACCCACCTGGTGTGTCGACCACCACTTTATATCATCAACTGAGTCACTTAAATGTAGAAGGCCATTGGGTCAGCCAGGCATGATTTGCCCTGCATAAATCCACAGTGAATACCCTCAATCTGTTTTTTTATGTGTTCGGAAATTATTTCCAGGATATTTTGCTTCATCATATTCACAGGGATCAAGGTGAGACTGTAGTTCTCCAGGTCATCCTTATTGCCCCTCTGGAAGCTAGCAGTGACACTTTTATCCAGTCCTGAGGAACTTCCCCAGTTGCCACAACCTTCCAAATATTGTCAAGAGTGGCCTCACAATGGTATGTGCTCAGCACTCGTGATCCCTCAGTGACACCTCAGCACTCATGACTGAAGCCCGTCAGAGTCCACGGATTTGTGTGGATTCAATCTGCTTAAATATTGCCTAACTGGGTGCTCCAGTTGGTTATTCTTTTACCTTCCAGTGAGGGTAATTTTTTCTTGCTCCAGATTTTCACATCCATGACCTATTCTTCCTCAGTTGTAAGTAAGAGGTCCAAGAGAACGTCTCTCCTCATTAGTCCCTCAGCCATCTGTGTGAGGAAGTCCTTCCTGACCTTATAGACTCATGACTCCTTGAACAGGAAAACTGATTTTCAGCACTTGTCTCAATTCTCTCTCTCATATCAGCAATAGGTAAAAAGATGTCTACCAGTAAGCTAATCAGAATTCATGGGGAGAACAAAGACAGTGAACCCTAGAATTCTACTTTTACATTCATTCCTCTGGCAGGAACCACAGTTCAAGAATTCTGTTTCACAATGCAAAATTTAAATTTTCCGTCCATTTCCAAGTTAATAGCAGTAACTAAATTTGACCCAAGGAATACACCTGCGACCATGAATTTAAAGAGAAATTCTCTTGGGAAAAGTAATTGATTTATGGCAAAGTGGATGGGTGCTGAATTTAATATGACCAGAGCATGTATTTCAAGTTTGACAAGTGTATAAGAAGATGCCATTATAAGAAGGCTGAACGGTGTAATATTTGTACATGATTGCTTCTTTAGTGTTACATTAGGAGTGATCAAAATAAATTTGGGGGATTTTAATATTATAGAAGAAGTCAGGGAGAATGTAGCTCAAAGAAAATTATAGAATATACTACATAATTTGGTGTAAGAAAAAGAGTTGGTAGTTGCCAAAGGTGGAAGCCTAGTGTCCTCATCCCATTTATAGAGGCAGCGGCAAGGGACGGATCCCCCGAGCCAGAGGCCAAGTTTGGGTCTGGTCTGGGCAACTCAGTAGTGCCATTTGGTTTCCTGTATATGTGTGGGATCACTCATATTGGACACAAGGAGAGTGCCCCCCTAATCCTCAATGCTTCCTTCTCCTCATCTGTCATCCATAAGAAGGTAGCAGAGGCTAGAAGAAGTGAGAGCCCATTACAGCAGATGACCAGGCTGGATGAAAAGGGCACTGAAAATGTGTGGTGCCACATTTCCAAAGAACCAAAGTGAATTTCCTGCCACATTTCCAAAGAACCAAAGTGAAACTGCTTTGAGGACCCTGTCTCCTTACCCTGCCAGTCAGGCAGCAAGGATATGCAGACAGGTACAGCACCGCACGCTGACCCCGTGGGAGCTTAATTCTGCAAACCACAGTGCTTATTTCTGCCTGTCAATCTGGACTTAGCTGTCTAGGTGCAGTTACTTTTTCTTATGTGTGAAGTTAAGCAGTACTACTGACACTGGAAATTACTCTTGCCAAAGAGAGTTTGAACTTTAGGCCGCCAAGCTGGGGAGTACTGGTGTCAGCAATCCATCTGGAGTTGTATGATAGATGGGAACACAGTCAGGAAAGCACCCAGGTGCCCTGACACTGGGCCCAAGCCTCCTCCCCTCTGCAGCCACTGCACTCCTTAAGGTATTTTATTGCTTATGTCTTTCAGGACATGTGAAAAAGGCTTAAAGTACACAAGACAAATTATCCGACATGATTCTCTGGAAAATGTTGTGTATCTTACATGCAGCCAGAGTGCAGATTGTATGCCAGTTGTAACAGTAATCACTCATTTTCTGTTTTGACCTAGCTGAGAAATTACAGACTTGGAAAGGAGAAATTTGAATGTAACAGTCTTTGCTGTTTCAAAGGTTTTCTTTCTCTTTTACCCTTCTGAGAGCAGCATATATTGTGTGAGTTTTTTCTCCTCTTGTTCAGAACACATCCTATTCCATCTGGCCCTACTTTCTTAAGGCATTTAATCTAGTGGAGATACATAATTATATAATATCTTAATTTCTGCTACTCAAACTGTGTCTCAAACATTCATGAGATGCCAAAAGTGCAGCTGGTAAGGGTTAAACATTAGAAGATCAGTGAATTGCAGAAGAATTTCTCACTGCTTCCAGGTCAAGTATTCACAGGTTGTTTTGTTTTGAGCTGTGGCTTCTAGACTTGGATCATGTCAACATACAGAGCAGGGCTGACACTGAGATATCCATTTTATAAATATTTATTTTTATATGTGTGTGTGAGTGCATGCATGTGTGCATGCGTGTGTGTGTGCAGGCTTGTGTGCCAATGTGTGTTCACTGATCTCACATCCAATGTCCATCCTTAGTAGATGGATTTATCCCACTCCTTGACTTGCCCACAAGACAAGCCCAGGGCACATATTTACTAGCAACAGCATTTTGGAATGCATTTGTGGTGATAGAGTGCATTTCATGGTATCCTGCTTTGAACTTGTAATAGTACTACTGTTTTTAACAGCAGAGTAGCTGCATCACTCAGCTGTTGGCACAATGAACTGAAATAGAAAATAATGCTCTTTACAATGCAGTCTCCACTGATACAATATGTTACATTAAAAACATTTCCTCACAGTTATTGTCTCCTTAGAAATTAAAATAAAACATTTGAAGGTTTTCATCCTTCCTTCCACTAGTTTGTTTTCAAATATGTGTGAGCTAAAAAAGGAAGCTGAGATTTTTTTTTACAATGAGTAAAAAAACATTGATATATCAGTGTGCAAGGATTAAAATGACATACAAAGGCATAGGCAATAAAAGGCAGTTACTTTCAAGCATCCATGAAAAAACCCATAATTAAGATGGGGCTTAAAGGCACACGTTGGGATAGTGTATGTGGACACAAGGAGTGTGCAATAGTATTTGTAACTTACACATCTTTGAAACAATCTTGTTTCTGAAAGCCCAAACAAATCACTTCAAAATGTTACAAAAATTTGTCATGGTCAGAGCATTCTCAAATTCATCAGATTTCTTGGATCAGAGTGTAATTTTCTCTTATTTATGTATTGCAAATTTATTCTATTGCTCTTTATATTGATAGCTAAATTCTAAATTTGAACTGCAGGGCCTAAACAAGATAGTGAAGCCAACAAGTGATCTTTCATGTTTGGCAATGGCACAACTCTTTCTAGCATGAATACTGCCAATTCTTTTGAACATTTCTGTATACAACATTTTATTATTAATACTTTCTATAGACCTCAGCTGTCTTTGGATGAAGCCATGTCTTGCGTGTGACTGACTTTTTAAATCTCATGAAAAGTCCATGGATATTAAATTTATTTATTCATCTGTGGTATAATTCATTGATCTTCTGTACACACTTGGCCCTTGCCTTTTAATCAGAGTTATTTTCCTCTTCCACCCAGGATCCATCTGTGATAGTCAGACCACAAGGTGCTTGTCAGTAGGAAGTTGAGAGCAGCCTCCAACACAGTTTTAACTTCGTGGAGAAAAATGAGGAAGGTTTCTCTTTCTGTGTTAGTGTTTCTTGGGCAACTGCTTTGTACCACCCACACTGTAAAGGTGATTGACTCTGATTCTCAGACTCATCACCTAATTCATCCAGCGGCCATTCACTGTTTTGTATATGACACAATAGTAAAATTTTCCTCTTGATTATGATACCTTAATCTAAAACAACCAACTATCATTCACAGTGGCCACAAACACTTAAACCTATCCAAACCACAAAAAGATCACTCTTCACTGTGATTTAGAAAGTTATTAATCTGGTGTAATTATGTGAAACTAGCAGACTATTTAATATAGAACAAGCTTCACCTGAACTGCTGGAGTTAAAATCTTTTCCTCTACGGAAATGTGACCTACAGAAATCTTTCACATTATCCCAGGCAAAAGAACCATGCTGAAAAGATTAGAAACCCTCTCACGCTCACATGCACACATATGCTGGCGTGCATGCACACCCTCCAACCCCTAGCAGTACTGTGGGTAGCAGAAGGAGCAGTGCCCTTTCATAGACTCCTGCCTTGTGCTCAAAGGAAATGCAGCAGACATTTAAATATTTCCAAACCAAACAAGACATCCTGAAGGATTCTCCTCCTGTGGCCTCATTATCTGCTTACATCTGTGTTTTTAAAATCAAAAGAGAGGCTGAAGCAGTCAGAGACACCCTTGACAGGAGCAGAAAGGGGAAGTGGAGAAGCGACGAGAAAAAGTTCAAGACCTTCACTCACTTTCTGAGGACATCAGCTTTAAAATATGATGGTTGTAAAATAAAATCGTCATTTAAAAAGGCACCTTTCTTTTTCAAGGCTTCACATCTAAATGTATAGCATTAAAATGTATAGGAAGGCTGATCTTGCAAACACAGTGATGACCTCTTTGTAAGTACATGATCATCCTTGTAGAGTTTAGGGGCCAATTCTCCCCTAAAGCTGCACCTTTGCATTTGCTTTCCCAAAGGAAGATCTGCTGCAGCAACTCTTCTGTCTGCATGACCCTGGGGCCCCAGCAGGGCCTGAGGCTGACGTGATGAGCAAGCTGTTGACATGAGCAATAGGCTGATGCAGACAAGACCTTTTTCAGTGAGTGCTAAATGTCATCAAAGCCCCATCCAAACCTCAGGAGGACCTTCTAAAGGGTGCTCCACACATCACCTACCTTCACAGTGTCACCTCCTGCACCTAATCCTCCATGGATTTTTGCTTTACTTTTGGACATCTTTGCACAAAATAAATATACAGCTTTCTCCATTCTCTCTGAATGTGCACCTACTAACATGGAAAGGTACTCACTGAAAAACTCCCAATTTTACTGTATGAGGAAGGAACCGCAAGAGTGTTTGAGCACCTCATACTTACTGCCTGTAAACATTCAGGTTTGAGGGAAAAAAAGAGTAATCAGTGAGGAATTTGGCTTCAAAATCAATGGCATGATACTATGTGGTCAGGCTGCATTCTCCAAAGCCAGCTGAGTAGCCCTGGAGGGAGGGACAGTGCCTTGCTGCTGCAAAGTGTCTGGTAAGCATCTCCAGAGTGTTTGCTCCAAAGATGTTTGCTCCAAAGATATTGTCTCACCTATAAAACAGGTCAGCCACAACCTGTGAGCTGGGCTAGATGCAGTCACAGGGCCATCACCAGTGTCAGCCTGGGAAAGGGCTGAGGGTTGAGTGTGTGAGCCAGCCCCATTGTTCCTTCCCACCACCACTGGGAAGCTGTACTTTTGGGACTGGATACAGCTCTTGCAGAGTAAGGGAACAGGGGACAGAAATAAGGAAAGGGTTTCGAATTTGCTGGGAGTGAGGTAGAGAAAGAAAGGGAACGATCCTGAAGCAAAAGAGATGAGAAATGAGAAAATGAGGAAAAGAAGAGCAGCCTTGTTCCTTGTTCCAGACATGCTCTTCCTATTAAATACGTGCTATTTTTTCACTTTGAAAATATCAACCTGTAAATAATGTGGGTTTTTAAAATATCTGAACATAAAAAGCATCTCTACTTGGCAGGTTGTATTGCAATTGAGTGCTGTACAAGCTGGACCAACTTTGGTGTTGCTTTTTGTTGTGAATAACCTCCTGCCTTGCATCTGAACTACCCTGCTGCAAAGGCTGTTTCAGGCATGTTTAGGAGCAAGCTGAGGTAAGAGCAGAGACAGTGCTAAGGAGAAGGGCATGCAAGTGGCCATGGCCATGAAGACTCTGCTCCCCTGGGCTGAAGAAAGCATGGGTGAAATATGTCTGCCTAATCAAATAAAAAGCACACAAGAAGCTAACCCAGGGGCAGAAACTGACTCCTTGCTTCAACACTGTTTGCCTTTGCCCTGCTGTTGTCCCCCCACCTCCACTATCAGCAGTCATGCTGAATTCAAATCTTCTCCAAACTGAGTGCCTCAAGGCATTGCCCATCCCAAAAGCCCTGGGAGTGATGAGTGACAAACAGACTTCAATTTTAGGCAACAGGCTTCTGTTGTCTTGCTGAAGTGGCACATGGTTTCCCTAGTAAAGGCATCTTGGGCTCCCCAGATGAAAACTGAGGCTTCTCCTGAGAGATAACACACAGTGTCCCACGCCAACCACCCTGCTTTGCCAATGCTCTTGTTGCCATGACACAAATCCTGAGGGGAATCTGTCACACTTGAGTCTCTTTTGTTGACTGGGAAGCAGTTTCTGAATACTGGCTGTCCAAAGGCTACAGTTGAGCATTTTTACAGCCTCAAACTAAACACTGCATCTTTCCTACTCGGAGAGTTGCCATCACTGAAGTCCAGGATCTACTGGTTGCTGACATTTACATGAGAATTTATGGCTGTAATAAATTATGCTTCAGATTTTCCTTATTTGGAATAATTCTGGGGGATCTTCTCTCCACATATTTTTGGCAATGTAACAGACTACTTTTTAAAGGACCAGGAAGATGTTAATGTTACCTCCACTACATAAAGAGCTTGGGTATAAAGCTTTCCAAGAAAGGAGTTTTTGGACAATGCAATGTTATTTATTTACTTAAGCCATTTTATAATAATCTGGCAGTCTAAGCCAATGGTGAGATCTCGAGCAACTTGGATTCTTTAATTTTTTTAGTGTCTGTGCACAGGATGTACTTAGTTCACTGATAAGACAAAAATAAGGCTTTTCTGAAGAAGAAAATCTATGTTCTTTCTCAGTGACTTTATCTCTGCAGTCAGACTACAGGTATAAGGGAAACAGGAATACCAAGACAGTCATGACAGCTAAAGCTCATCTTGGAAGGAATTTGCAAATGTTGTCCATATGCAAGCTAAATGCATTTTCATGTTTTAGCAAAAACATTTTTAATGGGAGATACCATATATTGAGATCTTCATGTCCCTCTCAGCACAGAAACCTCCTCATGTGCTTCAGTAAGGATCTGATATGCTTGTAGTAACCTAGATATGTCATGGAGAGAGGGAAATAAAGCCTCCAAAGGGATGAGCAGCAAATGGCCTATCCAGGATAAACAAAAGGTCCTTTTCATCTCCATGCAGATTTGTCTTTTCCCCATCCCCTCATGCATCTCCACTGTATGCATTTCTGTGTTTCTTTCCCTGGACTGAGTTTTCAGGGACTGGCAGCTGTTCCTCTCCTGCAGTGTACCAAATAGGAAGGACTTCTCCTCCTGCAGGCTGGCTACCCTAGCTTCCCTCTTTCATTTGAAAAGGCATTCCCAGCATCATCATTTTATTCACTCCTTCTAGCCTCCTCAGCTTCCCTCTGTCCTGCCCTGCCCTTTGCATAATGCTTTCCGTTCTTTGGGTTTCCCATTCTCTTTTTCCATCAGAATGACTCTGACCACTTCTCTTCTGTCTTTTTCTTTATTCATATCTGTTTCCCAGCCTCAATCCTATATGTGTTTCCCCATCCATAGGTAAAAAGTCTTTCTTTGTAGGCCAGCTTTTTGTCAAGTCATCCTCCTCCTGTAGTCATCCCTTTGGGCTCCCCTGTTTTCCAGACACATTACTGGGGATACTTCTCCTCAGTGGTACCTCTCAGGACCAAGAGGATGTCATGCTTTCCCCAGACCTATCTCCCAGGCAATTTTGGGTGTGTAAAATGTAGAACCACAAATGAAAAAGAAAAAAAAAACCTGTCAGCTGTGAAAGGCTTGTTCACATCAGCATGCCACAGCCCCAAATTATGATGAGAACCAGTATCCATCTTCCAGTATCAACATGGCCCCTCCATGGCCAGTGTGCCTGCTGCCCTCCCATGCCTCTGCAGCCTCTTCTTGGGCACCCCTTCTTCCCTGTGCTCTCCCTCATTTCAGACGGGGTCTATCCCTTTCAGACTAGATCTCTGGTTGCAAATCTCCTTGTCTCCTCATTTTGCTGAGCTGGTTTGGAGGCTGGCTGGAAGTTCCCCACTCTTGGGAGCTCTGTAATCAGACAATGCATCCAGTGACGCAGTTTGGCCTTTTCAAAACAAAATAGGGTTTAAAAATCAACAGGAACACATTGCTTCGATAACTGGGTTAGAATAACAAAAGAAGGCCTGCACGTGTGAATATGACTTAAGCTTCATTCTTCCCTCCCAAATTTTGGGCAAGTTCCATGTCATCTTGGCACCTCCACTCTGGGCTGGGAGAGGCAGGACACAACTCTCTGTCTCTCTGTCGGAAATGGTGTTAGACTGGAATGTCTGTCAGTGCTGGGTCCGGATGGGGCTGGTGACATGCCAGCTCATGGGCCAAACAGGCCAGTGCTGGGATGATCAGCTGCTTCCCAGTGCCCTGGGTGTTGCTCACTATTTCTGGGGGAACCTTAGAACCCCCCTTATTCAATTTCCTGAGCATTTCCTCCTACCCATCTCCTTTGTTTTTTGCTGTCCAGAAAACAGCACCAAGGAAAGCCACAGTGACATATGTCATAACAAAATTTTCATTTTTTACTTTCTATGGGTTCTTCATTTTTCCTGGTTTTCTTTCTCATTCTCATCTCTTCTTACTGGGTTCTCCAGACCAGTGCATTAGCACGTGCATTCAGTAACAAACCACTGGTATCTGCAAGTATTTAGTGTTTCCAGTGCATTGGACAAGGTGATTTACAAATGACACTGTTATTGAAAATACTAGTTTATTATATTTATAATATATCTGATCAGACTGTAAATCCCTCAAAACATTTTTAGCGGGTTTTCTTTCAGTTAGGCCAAGTCTGCCCAAGTAATCCAACCAAACTAACAAAGCTTTTGCTTGCTTTCTTAGTTTGCACTGGTGTGACTAAGATGAGAAGTTTAATCCATGGGCCTGAAAAACCCTGCATACACTCTGGGAACTGATCTTTCAATGGCATCTATATGTTACCAGCCTGATTTTTTAATCAAAAAATAAAAAAATCCCAACCAAACAAATTAAAAAAACCAAACAAAATTCCAGCATCCCACATCCTTCTCTTAAAGGACTTAGGTAAGATCTCAGTTAAGAGTTTACTAAAGAAATTAATGGCTGTAACATGACGAGAAGCCATGAACTGAAAGCTATCTAACAAATTGGAGGCAATAGACATGAAAAAATAGCAAATTTTTTCTCAGAAAAAATGTTGGCACAGAAGTGCCAAGGTCTAGTGTTATTAAACAAATATATTGGCAGTCGGGATAGGGGAATGGGAGTAAGAAAGTGAAATTGATGAAGTTATTTATTTTAGTCAAAGTCCAGTGCTTCACTGAAGGCAGCATGTCAGTGAGACTTCAGCAAAGCAGGCAAAGGCCTGTAGTGGTTTGAAAACAAAACAAATGAGAGGCGCCATGTCAGAGATACAATTTAATAGGAAGAAAGGGAAAAAAAGTAAAATAAAATAGATGCAACAATACAAAAGATCACTGACAGAGTCAGAATACTACCTGAGCAGAGTGATGGAAGCAGTCCAGATGAGGTGGTCTTCCTGAAGCAGTGATCCTGTAGAAAGGTCTGGTAGCTCTGTTCCTCTGGGAATCCAGTGGGTAAGCGCCCCCTGTACTGTCCCAAACCCCAGATTATATCCAGGTGGGAATGCTTGGTTCCTCCCCCTGGGCGGAGCATCTCACAATGGGATGATGAGTCATGCAGGGGGTTCTTGATGGCCCATTAAACAGAGACAGCTCCCGGAGGGAGTTATCTATGAGTCATGGGCAAGGCATCTGATGGGCCATTAACAGAAGATAATGGCCCAGAGGGAGGGGGTCTGGGAAAGCACTGCCCCACCTGGATTCAACAGTCCATGAAGATGGTGATAGAAAACTTTGTGCACATCCTGTACTACAACCCAGGACAGGCCCAATACCATGGTAGATAGAGATAAATTGGTTGCACATACAAAATAAGATGCAGTAGAGGGGAAGACAAAATATTCCTGTGATGGGGAGCACTTGATATGAGCTCTGAAAAAAGGCTTGGGTCTTACTGAAGGCAGATTGATAGATACTTCTGCTTCCTGTGGAGAGTGGTGTATACTACACAGTGTCACACTAGAAGCCAGCAGTGCAATTTTGTCTCTTACTTGTTGTTCAGGATTTGGCATCTTGGCCAGGATTCACCTCTTTTAACCACAGAGCAGATATCTTCACCTGAGCCTGTCATCGGAGCTCTTTTACAGCTGGTGGAGAGAAGTGTGCATGCAGAAGTTGAGTCATGTTCTTCTAAAAAAGCTATCTCCAAGAAATCCCATCACTCTTCCTCAGATCCCTATTTTGACTTTTTCAGTAAAAGAAGTTTTGCCAACTAATATTAATATGTATGCTATAGAAAAATCCAGTCTCCTGCCCAAGAAGTTTTCTTTTTCTGTGATGTGGGAATTAAAGATATCACAAACTAGGGGCCAGGATATCTGAAGGTGGTGCTGAGCTGCCTCAGGAAGGGGACAAGGGCAGATGTGGTAAAATCACTTAAAAATAATAAAAACCTAATTAAGATTGATCAAGAGCTTCTGTCTTGACACTCTAGACAAAACAAACACAGACAAAATGCACAGAAAGAAATATGTCGTTAAAATACTAACTAGCAGCCTTTGATATCCCCCAGCACAGGATGCTAGAGAGGCCAAGAGCTGAGTTCAGATGAGTACAAATCTCACCCTAAGAGGCATTGGTGTGGATACATACTTGCCTGCTGCAAAATTTCTTGCATCTCCTGAAGTACCTGGGGTGGAACAGGCTGAGCAAGTTGAAAAAATATCTTATATATGTGCAGAATTCACCTATGGGCTCGGAAAAGAAATCAATGCTGAGTTCAATCGGAAGTTCTTAGACTGCCAAGTAGATATCTTGGGAAATGAATGCCCTGGCAAAGTTATGCTTGATGACTATCTTTTTAAAACAAGGAAGGACATTCAGGATGTAGATCACACCCTCCAGAAACACTTCACCACAAGCAAGCAGGAGATGTTAGAATGTTAATGTTCTTTTTAAAGCCCACCAATTTTCTGTTCCCCTTTCAAATCCAAGTTCCTAGAGCACATGGGCTTTGTGTCTGGACTGACGAGGAACTTACTACATTTTCTTAATGACATGAGTCCGTCTTAAAGAACATGAAAGCATGTGCACTTCATGGACAGATGATTTTTTTATAGGCTTCTACCTACTGCCTGTGTCTGTAAGGATGTGAGAGAATTGTCAGTTCTTTCTGGTGGAAAAAAGTGACTTTGTGAATGACAGCTGTGCGGGCAAGAGACAAATTTATTAACGTCTCCATGGAGCAGACTATGCAGAACATACGCTGTAAGTGAGGGCTTTCCCAGCTCTGGGGGGTCCTCTGTCTGCTCACCCTGTGCTCAACTGCCTCCTAACGTGCTGAGCTTGGAACTTTTGCTAGCTGCATGTTTCTTCTTCTGTTTTTATTTTACTCTGTATTCAAAGGACTAAATAGTGAGAAAGGGCTCTGGCTGCTTCAGACAACATACAGGAAATGAACAAGCTGAATAGCATGTTTGCCAGCACATGGATCTTTTTGGCATGCTTAAACCCTATTTGGACTATGGATTTGTCTCATTTTTAGCCATTACTAGCCAACCATCAAAGGCTTTTCCACATAGAAGGAGCACCATGTTTTGTTGTGGTTCAACCTCCTGACTAATTAATATGTCCTGAAATGCCCCTAGATGAGATGGTCTGTTTCATACAACCATCTGTTTTCTGTTTCTCACCCTTGGAGTGCGGCTCCTGCCTGGGGACCCTGGGGGTACTTACAGCCAGAAACAACTATGGGCAGGTGGGAACTACTCAGATGTCGGTATTTCTGTACTTCTTTTAGATACAACCCTGAGGAGGCAGCCAACCCAACCAGTGGTGGTTGAAAAGGAGGACAGAGCTCTCCTGGAACGGACAAAAGTCAGCTGCTTCCAGTAGGTGCTCTTCTACTCAATGAGAACATGGAATTTTGATCACATTTCCCTCCAAGTCTGAAGCATGGGGCCAAGAAGGACCTAATCAAATACAGTACTGGCTGGTAGAAGACCTTCCCCACTTTTGCTGAGCTAAATCCCATGTTTGTCTTTCTCTTGCTCCTCCCTACATCTTCAGTGTGTCTGATATGCTGAGTTGCTGTGAATCTGCCCTCATCTGCTTTGGCTATTTTCTCTCTTGACCCTTTCCCTCAGAAGCCCAGTTAGAGGAAATTTCCTTTTGCAGGTGGGAACTTAGAGACTCAGAATTCAGAATCAGCAGGCTACAGTAAAAAAAAAAAAAAAAAAAAAAAAAAAAAAGTTTGGGGAATCCTTGTTCTTCTCTTCAGATCTGGGAAGCAAGTACATGTGGATGTCTTTTCTTTTATTAAGGGTTCTCATTAAACCCTGATCCTGTAGTAGGACTGCAATGCAAGCAATTCATCAGTAACAATAAGGTGGAAATCAGTGGGAAAAAGTAGAGGAAATGTCAAGGGCTTGCAGAGGTCTGCATATCTGGTATAATATTAGAACAGAAACAGTAGTGTATGAATCACTCTCAGTCATTCCTTGCCCCCATGGTTTTGGTAACAAAGGCCATTGTCTGAAGTAGTATGGGAGCAAGGTTTGTGTCCCAGGATTGAAATAAAGCTCATTTGGCAGACACAGAAATCTTATGGGGTAATCAACAGGCATGGAAAGGCGAAAGGGGACAGCATAAGATTAGACTCCTGCTGCTGTCATCACCTTCCTGGATATTCACCTCTGTAACCATCACAAACACACTGACATCAAGCACATAAAATGCTCCAGCTGAGACCCATCCTTGTCCTCTTTATGGTCTTGCTGAAGGCAAGACCAGAGCTGTGGTCCTTTCCTCTCTTGGGTGCTAGATCAGGTTTCACTCTCTGGGGGCTGCAGTGGGCTGCAATATGCCAGTTGCACTTCCCAGGTTGTTGGCAGGACTGAGCATGTGCCATCTTTGAGAATGCCTGAAACTGCACATATCCAGGGGTAAAGTAGTCTTCTGAAATTCAGACTGTTGGTTAATTTCCATGGAAGAAACAATGCTTTTAGAAAATAAATTTGAAGAACTTCCACCTCTGCATGTCTCTTCATACTGCCTACTGCTGGAAGTTTGAGCAAGGCTGGACTGCTTCACGTGTGCCTGTGTCTAAGACAGGCTTCACCAAACAGTTTCTGCTGCTTTATTGACAGAGCCTCTGAGCCTGCTGAGTGACTTGGCTGAGTCCTGCACTCTGGTTATGCTTGTTCAGACTATCTTGGACACCTTCAATGGGTAGTCAAGCCAGAATCCTCCTACCCCCTGCTCCTCTGCTGCCCTGGAACAAGCTTTTGTTTGTTTACTGGAGGTCACTTATCTTGAGCTATTGCTTTTTTCCTGTGCACTCCTCCTTGCTGCCTCACACTAAGCAAAATGAAAATGCTGATGTATTGAAGTGTTCTCACTTCCCAGTGCAGCTTTGTTTTGCTTCAGAAAGGAAAAAGGGGTACACTGCAATAAAAGTAGGATTTAGTGCATGATATGAAGAGTAGAACTTGACATTTATCTTTAAGGATCCTGATAATTCTTCCTTTCATTATGACATAGTGGATCTTCCCATTGCAGCTGTAGATGTTACTCCCATTCTTGAACCTTGTTTATCGGTTATTACCCCAACTTGATAACATTCACATCACCTCCTGGAATCTTCACCCTCTCTATTATGGCTCTTCCTGTAAAGTCACCTGGAATCAAAGTGCACTCCTTCAGTGCTTTTTGGATGCTCCTTTTTCCTATCTCTGGTGAACCACTCTACTTTACCTTCATTAATGGTCAAGAGACCATCTGGCATTAAGAGACTACGTGCCAAAAGACTAGGAGAAGAATCCGGAAACATTTCTGTGTTCTGCAATTTTAGTTTATCTTTAATTTGAGCCTGTTGAAGGCTCTTTATTCCTTTTTCAAAGAAGAGTGAATCCTGTTGCTGACTCTGATCTTCCCTGCATCTTCACTGCATCTTCTCCCTCCCATTTGTTCATATTCTCTCCAGCACAAAGAATGAGAAGCACCATCCTGTAAGCAAATAACTTTAAACCACCAGAAAATGCTCTGCAAGCCACCAGTGGTCAACAAATCTCTGTCAAGGAAACATCTAGATTAAAACAAACAAACAAACAAACCAAAAAACCCCGACTCAAAACCCCTTGAATTCAAGAAGGCCCAAGGCCTGATTTTAAGGTCTTGATTCCACGAGTAAGGCTGTCCAGAAACTTATTGTATTGATCATGCTTTAGATTCAGTTTCTAACATTCAGCAATTTCATAGGGAAAAGCTGCAGCCCTTTAACACAAGGACTCCTAGCCACAGACACTGCCTTGTTTAGTTTCTATCAGCTTTGGGGTGCTGATACCACTTTAAAGTTGGTCGTATTGGTGCAGCTTGAAGCTGTACATGTCTAAACAAGGGATTATAGTAATGGAGTGTCCATAAACACCAGTTATGCAGTTTGAACTAAATCACACTTTTCATCATATCAGAAAATTGTTGTGCATGAGACACCATCTCAAAGAATAATTTTAAACTAGTTAGAGAGATTTTTCATCAAGTAAAATGTGTTTGGTATATGTTAATCGGGACAGGTATAAACCAATCCAAAGAGGATCTCTGAAAATGAGATAAGATTGTGTACATAAGGGATTTCAGTAGCTCAACTAAATCAGTTATAAAACTTCTAATTTAAACTAATGCTACCTATATTTGGACAGTAAGAATTAATGGGCTGCAACTCTACTGCAAGGAAAATGTTACCAGTGGGGATCCAGTCCAAGAAATCCTGTTCCTCAAAAGCAGCCCAGTCTCTTTGAATTACCCTGAAAACATCAAATTACCTGTGAACTCAGTGGTACTTTGCACACCACCATAAATTCATTTTGCAATGCTTAAAATAATCAATGTAATGCAGTTAGCATTTCTCCATAATCTCCTAAATAAATCTAAGTCCACTGTTATATTATCTCTCATTTCCAGCTGCAGTTTGGTAGCGGTGTCCCAACATATTTTAAAACCTCCTCCTCCTCCCTGCATATTTCTTTCTAGAAAAGACCAGTGGAGAAGCCAATAGATTTCTATAAATCACTGCTGGATGAAAACAAGCATAAAAAGGAGGCTTGAAGTTGTTTAATATTACAGATGTTTTGGAGCTCTATTCAGTAGTTGGCAAGTCACATGAAGCTGCTCTGAATTCTTTATAATCTAGACACAAAGATCATTGAACTCTGAAAGAACCTCTGGGCATTTATTCAAAAATATGTTGGCTTCTATTTACCTCTTTCTTCATTTATATCTATCAAATGGCTCAATATATAAATAAAGCCCGGGTGTTCTTATTAGCTAAGGCAGTATTTCATGCAGATTAATGCCAGCAGGTTTTGTAGAATACATCTCTATTCAAAGCTGGAGTATGTTTTGAATTAATTTTCATCCTGTATATGAATCAGGTATATACTACTCCTTTTCTATACAGACCTCAGCTGCAGCACATAGGTGGAACCTGTAATGTTTAATTCTAGTCCCATCATCTTTCTTCAGCAAAGCACTTTTAACACTAAGCATCTGCATAATCCCATTGACTTTAATGGTAGTACTCACATGCTCAGGTATATTAAAATTATAATTGAAAACAGCACCTTGCTTTCTCGGGGCCTAAGTGACATACCTAGCATTTTATTGAACAGTCTTATTTAAATATTACCTCATGTATGTGTTATGAGCAAATCTTTCTAGTTCAATAAAATCAGGCTTATTGTTATTGAGTTTAAAAAAATCTTTACTTTTCTTTGCCTCCAAAGCAGGCTAAAACTCTCACACTAAACTGAAAATATTGTGTTGGCTAAAGGTATTTTTCCAGCTGAGCCAAAACACAGCGAGATGTTCATCTGCTGTTGGTCTTAATAGAATAATGGGCAAGAAGGTTTAATGGGAGTGATAAAGTCATTGTTTTAAAGGATGCTTTGGTCCACTACCAGATAGAAATTCAACATCCCACATAAAGTATCTCAGCATTTGGCTAATTTTTCTAAAGTTAAAATGATTTCTCAAATGATCCCAGCTTTCAAGTGGTTGAGTGGGGTTTTTTTCTGTGTAGTATAAACACCCTCACAAGCAAAATCCCTCCACTGAGGCAGCAAGAGTGTGATGAAACCAGAGAATGGAGAAAATATAAATGTAAGATTATAGTGGATCACACGCAAACTGTTTGAGGCGCTCCAGCGTGATTTCATTCCCATCCCACAGAGACTCTGCCTAGCGTGTTCTAATAATGGAAATGTTTGGATTAGTCTATGTTCAATCCATTTACCTCAGCACCTCACCAAATGTGAGCTATGCCATCAGTCTAGATGACTAACTATTTGTAATTTAGTTGTAGCTTTCTTGTAGCTGTGGCGGTCTGGGGTCATTAGGGAGGCACAGCTTGCATTACTGATGCATTAGACTGACTGATCTGGTTGGAAAAGCTCAAGTAGCTTTCTGGATACACAAGCTGTTCACTAGCATAGACCACAAGTGTACCTAGAAGTTCTCTGCTCACATCCTCTGTTGAGCACACCTGAAAGGACAAAGTCATTGTAAGGGCTGAAGTCCTAGGCTGAAAGTCACCGGAGGTGTGTGAGTAGTTGGATGCTACTTGGGTTACAACACTGCTAAAGGAGAAAAAAAAGTATCACTTAGGCTTCTCACAATAAAAAACATAGGAAACAAAGCAGCCAGGGACATGTTAGCAGGCAAGGAATTAAGAGAAAAAAATGAGGAGAATAGACTATTGTCAAAGAAAAGAGCAGTAACTGAGACCTGCAGAGACACAGACCTTCCCATGTTTTACACCCACTGCTGCTCACTTTAGCATAGCAGCTACATGCTTCTCTCCAGCCTGACTAGCAAACACATGCTCAATTTTGGGTCTGCCTTCCTGGACTCTCACAATGCTGAGACTAAATACACACTATATCTAGATTTTGGGGTTTGTTCTAATGCTGGAAATTTCAGCTTTCTCTGGTACCTTCTCTGACACTCTAAGTCCCCACAAGACTCAGAGATGAGTACTGTGTCACTGCTGTTGTGATTAGAAGCCTGTGTGTGCTGGATCTCTAACAGAGAATTTCTTTCTCTGAAATGTGAAGTATTTGGGTATGTTCAATGGCTGTTAACAAATGTTAAGAGATGCAGTGAATTTTCAACTGTATGGCTAAAAGGTAAATACCTTGTCCTCACAGTGGCATAGCTCTTGGTCATGACTCTCACTGGCTCTGTGGCCACTGGAGTTCTTTAGACTAAACAAGGGCTGAATTCCTAGGGTAGAAGGTACTGCAATAAAATCAAATACCAAAACAAAATCAGATCAAATTAACTCAAAAATCTGTCTGCTTTTTTCCTCCCTGTCATTTAAGTCACCCTTAAATTCAGAAGAAAGAGTTTGAGTTCGTTTTACTGGCAGCACCCAGAAACATACTCATGCCTAAAGAGTACTGCTTCTGAAACGTCCTTTGTTTGAGAGGTTTTAACGGGGAAAAGAGAACCCTAAAAGCCTTAAATCACCGGGGGAGAACACACGAGTTCAAAACGGAGGGATGCCCTAACAAATCCTTCCCCTTTCTTAGGAGACCGGCCGCTGGGAGCATTACTCACATCTTCTGGTGTATAACAACACTCAGAATTTGGGGGAAATAATAATAATAATAATAATAATAATAATAATAATAATAATAATAATAATAATAATAATAATAATAATAATAATAATAAATATGTTCGCTGTGACAACACTCTGCGAAGCTGCGGGGCTGTGGAGCGGCCAGAGCCCGGCGCGCTGCGGGCCGGGGCCACTGGAGGGCACTGGAGCCCCGCGCCCGGCCGCCGGCAGGGAAAGGCAGTTTTTTTCTCTTTGAGGTCCTGTCATTCCTGTGTAAACAAGTTACGTTCAAGTGTTTAGGATATAAATTACGACCATGCAGGCTTGCCTCGGAAAGAATGTAAACACAGCACTGTGGTCGGAGCAAACTCTGAAACTGACTTTATAATTTATCACAGGCCCTGAGAAGCTCAGGGAAGAAAAGGGCATGTCTGAGCATAAATGTGTATTTTAAAGATGAAGAGTTTTATCTCTATGTATAATCACATAGATATAATTTATATATATATGTGTGTGTGTGTGTGTGTGCGCATGCACGCATATATATATATATATATATATATATATATATATACACTAGTATGTGTGCCCAGAGAATTTTGCTAAAACTCTCTCCCCTTTTTCAGCGCTTGGGTGCGGGGCCGGGCAGAGTCGGTGCATGTACGGGGACAACCCTGTCCCCGACCGACGGAACGGTCTGCGCGGGGATGGTGGCCGTGCCGAGCTGTCCCCGGGCCGGGCCGTGCTCTGCGGGGTGGGCTGGGAGCGCAGCCCCGGCCGTGGGGCTGGCTGAATGCACAGATGAGCGGCTCCTGGCGCCCGGCTCCTGACCCCTCGCCATCCACGGGGCACGGCGGCACGGTGGGGACAGGGGTCGCTTTGCTAGGGAGGCTTCGGGGGCTCCCTTTTCTTTTTTACTTTGTTTTTTTCTTTTTCTCCCCTCCGGCCAGGTTCGCTGCCCACACATCTGTCGGTGCTTGCCCCAGACCCTATCGAGGCACGGTTTTACCGCCGTCCCCCCCGACATACCCTCTCGGGTCCAGGCCCGCATTGCACAGCGGCTCCTGCCCCTACACCCGGCAAAGTCCCGTCGGGGCACAAAGGGATTCCGAGGGGACTATGGGGAAAGGGGACACGGGGACGACCAGACATATCCCTAAAGAGCGGGGAGGGCGTTTCAGACCTGCAGGCGCCCTCCAAGAGGGGGTCATGCAGTCCCGACCCTACTGCTTTTGTGTCCTCTACCTCGGTTATTTCAAAGTCTATCCAGAGGCAGTGGAAAGTAGGGTGGGAAGTGGGTGATGGTGGGAGGTGCAGCCCGGAGACCACGGCACTGGCCTCTTCGGGTCTATCTCTCGCTCTCCTCCTCCGCCTGCAGTGGCTGAAGGATTTGGGGTTGCATCTCTAACACTCTCGGATACTGGGGTGGAAGAGTTTTCTCAGAAGGAGCCAAAGGAAAATAAGTGCCTGTCCAGCGATAGTCGTTATATACATTTTATTTGAAAAAAAATTTTTACATCAAAATATTTTGGCAAACTGTAAAAAGTATACATAAGTGCAAATATATTCTCCTTTTAAAGCAATAGTGTGTGAGTATACACGAGATTTATTTAAAATATTTTTTTAAAAAATATTGTGGTAGAAAACAACTTTTGTAAAAATAAAAAACAAAACGTTGTATTGCTGCAATACTGGAAAACATTTTGAACTTTTCCTACAGTCTATACACGAAAGGGCTAAACAATACTGTTTTAATAATATCAATCGGTCGGTGCTGAAGTCCATACAAAGTGTCCTTGGTGGGGCTCGGGGAGAGAACACAACAAAAAAGTACAATTCCCGCTAACGCAGTAACAGAAGGGGGTGTCCTCGCAGGTGCGGAGACATTTATTTTTCTTATACAAAGACACTTTCTCGTATAAAAATATTCCGGATTGTTCCCTTTCCCAAAGCTCGGTTCTTTAGGAGATCGCAGAAAGGCGTTTATGATTAAGCTGGTCAGACTTGGCATAAGGGCACTTACGTCCCCCCTAACCCAAAACATCACGCAAGGCATTTTTCTTTTAGTAAGACCTTTGGAGCATTATATCGGCCGTACGTGTCCTTCGGGGGGTGGAGCGGGACCGAAAACTGCTTCCTTAGGCAAATTTGCTAAGTGACTCGTGTACTATCAATGCTATCAGAGTGCACATTATATTTAATCTGCGTGGGTCCGTCTACACCTCGGCTCTGTTCAGTGACACCTGATTGTCTCTGTTGGGGCGCTGTCCTCACATCACGCAGGGCTTGATGTCTTGACAGACGCTTTGGTGGTGGTGATGGTGGTAGTAAGATCCACTAGCGGAAGGGTGAAACGAAGAAATGCCATTAAAATTGAGGACAAAATCTTTCCTGTCACACACCGGGGAGGGATGATGCTGGTAGCGAGGCAGTCCCACTGCAAGAGAAGGAAATAACAAGAGCTGCTCAGAAGTCGGAGGGTTTTGCCCGGGTGGAGCAGTCCTTCCTCCCTCACCAGCAGGGAGGTGAGGCTGCCTGCACAGAGCTGGCACACTGCTCCCTTACCCCCGGTCTCGGCTCCCCCTGCCAGTTTTGGTAACTCCCCTTTGGCTTTCTTGGCAGAGGACTTGCACTCTTCCCCGGGGGCAGAGCCTGACCTGCTGCGGGGCAGGGAGATCGCGGGTTCCATTGCCCCGAGCGAGGAGGGGAAGCAGATCCCACGGGGCCCCACATCGCCTGCAGGTCGGCTCGGTGCTGCACCCGTGCTCGTACGAGCCCCCGAGCCTGCTGCGCGGGGAGGTTGTAGCCTACACAGCCGTGTGGCACCAGGTTGAGGAAAGGAAGGCATGCAGAGGTGGATGCCCACGGACACGTGCCCGGCGGCATCCCGGGCTCACGGACCCCTCTGAGCATCCCTCCTGCGTGGGCACACATGCACTGCTGTCTGTCTGCCCTCTGCCTGGGTACTTATCAGCGTGGAGGGGTAGTTAACCTCTGCATGGGGGGTAGAGGAGAGAGTGTGTGTTTTGTGCGTGTGTGTGAGAAAGAGGAGACGACGCCACTTGCGTGTTTTCCTGCGTGCACAACCGTTTGAGCCCGATTCCCATCTTTCCTCGCTCTTCTCGCTCCCTACCCCGTTCCTGGGAGGATTTTGCTTCTGACTTGAGCGGCTGCAGGTTGAATACCAGTCAGGATCCAATTGTGTGTTGATACAGTATGTATTTATTTATGTGTGTGTGTGTGTAAGAGCGTTCACGCCTTTTCGCGTGTGTGCTTTCATAAACATAAAATACACCCTACGGTTCATCAACAACAACAAGCCAAGTACATCCGTGGCACCGACATGTAAATGACCTTGCAAATTCTCATTGTAATTTCCCACAGCCTAAGGCAGCCTTTCGGGGGCCGCATGGGAGTCGCCACCCCACCCCCAGCACCGAGCTGTAAGGACCGTGCTGAGATCTTTGGTCTGGCAGGGTTCCTACTGGATTCGGCTGGGAGGGGAGTATTGCCAGAGCAAGGCCCGCAGGGTAGACCCAGAGAGGGTTTTGGTTTGGCGTGTGGATGTCAAACTCGGCTAGCGGGATCCTGTCAAATATGACCGAGGGTCAAGGGGAAAAAAAAAAAAAAAAAAAAAAAAAAGGCGAGGAGGAAAAAAAAAAAGAAAACAGCAAAAAAAGGGCAGGAGCGTGAGGGAGTGGGCGGGGGGGGGGGGGGGAAGAGAAAAGGGGAAAGAAAAAGAATAAAACAGGAGGGAAACGTCCCCGGTTTTCCTCAGGATGGCGGAGCCGAACCCTTTGGCGGCGTCGGCCGGCGGCGCGCATAGCCCGTTCTTCTCCGGCATTGTCCCCTCCTTCACCCCGCAGAGCTCACTTTATAAAAGTGATTATTTCGCTGGATTTCCTCGGCTTTCTAATAACCCTGCTGGTATGCTCACCATAAACTGGGGCACTTTATTACAATCCTGATTCAATCATTTAGCAGGATTTAATAGTCTGCGAAAAAAATCCCGCTCCCCCCGCCCCCCAGCTTCAAAATCCTTTTAGCAGAACCAAGCCTCCTGTTTCCAATTTTTGCCTCTCTTATTCTTG
Source organism: Chamaea fasciata (assembly GCF_029207755.1). Classification (NCBI taxonomy): domain Eukaryota; kingdom Metazoa; phylum Chordata; class Aves; order Passeriformes; family Sylviidae; genus Chamaea; species Chamaea fasciata. The sequence goes on from NW_027094086.1 coordinate 84,268,706, forward strand.
GGTCTGATATAAATTCACGGTTTTAAGTCCTCCTTGGCGCTGTCATGGGTAGAGAATTATTGACCGATCAACAGTGATTGCCACCGAATTTGCTTTGCATTTAACTAAGAGAAAGGGAAAGGCGAATTTCACTTGCTACTGCTTTTGCGGGGACAGGAGGAGAAAGATTATTGCTGATTACAAGAACAAATAAAAGAGCTCGGATCATTCTCCTCCATCTCCTTTCACTCTTCTGAAATATTTGTGCCACAGCAATTTTACGTATTATGCACAAATAAGGATTGCATCCACTTCTAAAAAAAATAAAATAAAGAATTTGGTTTGATTTTTTGCTCAGTTAATCAAGGACTGGGTATGGTTTGCACCAAAGTCTTGGGCCCAGATACTGAAGCTGTAGAAAATAAGCAGAGAAACACCATTTTGCAAAGTGATGGCATTAAATCTGAGCTGCTGGAAACGGACGCTCGTGGTCGGCATTAAGACAGCGTCCAGCGGTCCGTGTGGGTCCGTATCCGTCCTTGAACAGAAACAATTCGGATTTAAACCTCCCCGGCCTCGGAAACCTCAGTGGGACCCCAGGAGGACCAGAATCCTTGCTGTCTCTCCCTCTGCTTTTTGTTTTGTAGTTTTGTTTTGGGCTGTTTCTGGATGAAAGTTTCTCTTCCAGGAATTTCTCTTCAGCTTTCTTACCTCAAGTGTCAGGCAGAAGGAGGGGGCAGCTGCCTCCCAGCCCCGGTCCCCGGCCCACTCCCACTCCTGCACCACGCGTGGCCCCATGGGCCCTGCGTAGCGGACTGTGCGGCCGCAAATAGTATAACAAACAGAGGGGGGGGAGAAAAATCCAGAGAAAGAAAAAGAAAAGGAAACAAAAATCCGTGCAAAAACAACAAACCAAAGCAGAAATTCCTAACGGAGAATGTACGTAGTTCGGCGGGGGATGCCCTTGTGAATCCGCCGGCCTCTCGCCCCGGCTCTAAAAAGCATGTGGAAGGACGCCCTATAGCTCCAAAAAGTTGGTCTAAACCTCAGCAGCAGAGCGTGCGGGCACAGAGGAGCCCAGCTGGGGACGCATCCCGTCCGCTCTCTCCCCTGCGCCGAAACACCGGTAAGACGGCGGCCCGCTCTGCAGCCGCCTCTCCCCCAGAAGGCATACCAGGAATATTTAAGGGTTTGGGTCTTTTGTTTTTAAGGGAGGAAAGTCTGCAACTGCTTGTTCTCCCCTGGCAGCCTACGTCCCATCTGCGGTGATGGCCGAGCGGCTTGCACGGCGGCTGCCCTCCCCGCGGCGACAGCGGGCTGCGGGGAGGGAGGCCAGGGCAGGCTGCGCTCGCAGAACGACAGGAGGATGATTGACAGGCGCCCGGGGAGGGGGCGGGAGGGGACGCAGAGCTGAGGGTCGCCTGTATTTGTTACTTGTTGAAATTCCCATAAAATTGAACAAGACCCCTCTCTCACAGGGGTTAAGTCAGGCTAAAATCCTCTTCGGTGTGGTCCAGCCCAGACTGTCTTTGTTTGCTTAACCTCTGGGACCCGCGTTTAAAAGGGCTATTTGGAAAAATTCCCCGTAAGAGCCCAACATCTTTTACCCATTTTTGTGCTCGGATTTTTCTGAGCAGACATTGTCTGTAATCACCAGCAGGGAAGGGGGTGAGGGGGTGGGAGACAGCGACCAGAAAACTCTTTTCCTCCGGTTGCAGAAATACACTCGATCCTCTTTAATCTTTCTAGCATTTTTTAAGATAAGCGGGTGGATGCTGTTAGAGGATTTTTATTTTCTTTTTAATTCCCTTCTTCTTTTCCTCCCCCGGTATGGTTTAGAGGATAATACTTGACGCCTTTTTTTGATTACTCCCGCGGCCCGTCTCCGCGGAGCGCGGTTTACCGAGGCGGCGGCGATGCCCGGCGGCGCTCCCCGCTAACTGAAGCCGCAGCACGACGCGGAGGGGCCAACCCTGCACATGTCGCCGGCACCGGGAGAGGGACGCGCAAACTGGGATGGAGCCGGGACGAAGCCGGGCTTTCCTCGGAGTGCTCCTTCTCGGCGCTGGGCAAGCCGGAGGGATGCTCGCAGCCGTGCCCACGGCCGCCCCCCTCAAACAGCCCCCCTGTCCCGAAACAGAACAGCTCCAACCCACGCGTATTTTTTTTCCCTCTCGCAGACAATGCACTTCTTTTTTTTCCGACACCGCGGTGGTCCGGGGGTTCCCCGCGCGAAACCTTTGTCGCCGGCGAAAACGCCCTCGGGCGCCGCGCTCCCCGCCGCCCCCGCCGCCCCTCCGCGCCCCTACCTGAGAGGTCGTCGCGGGGGCTCTGGTGCAGGTACCCCTGCTCCAGGGAGTAGGAGGGCACGCTGGAGTGGATGCCGGAGGAGGCGGCGTTGGCGGCGGGGAGGCCCTGCTGCTTTATGTAGGGCGAGGCCCCCGAGGCTGTCCAGTGAGCCGAAGGGCTCGTGTAGGGCGAGTGGCATTCGATGGCGCTCGCCATGGCCGGCGACGAGGGCACGGGGCTGCTGCTGCTGTCGGGGCCGTAGTCCCCGTTGGCAGTCACCGGGCAGCTGGCCATGTAGGTCGAGCCGGGGTTGGGGGACATGTGTGGGACGTGGTGGCCGCCGCTGAGTCCCTCGTAGCCGCTGGCCATGGCGTTGGGCATCATGTCGAGGTTGTAGCCGTTGGAGTGGCAGGCCAGCGAGGCGGGGGGCGCCTGGAAGTCGAAGCCCTGAGGGAGGATGGAGGCGCCGAAGCCCAGCCCGTTCATCATGCGGTACATGGGCTTCAGCGCCTGGCATTTCCTCCTGAAGCCGCGGGGCCGCCGTCGGAAGGAGCCCTCCTCGAACATGAACTCGCTGGCCGGGTCGATGGTCCAGTAGTGGCCCTTGCCCGGGCGGCCCAGGCCCTTGGGCAGCTTGATGAAGCACTCGTTGAGAGAGAGGTTGTGGCGCACGGAGTTCTTCCAGCCCTGATAGGAGCCGCGAAAGAAGGGGAAGCGGGCCTGCAGGAACTGGTAGATCTCGCTGAGGGTTAGGCGCTTGGAGGGCGAGCTCTGGATGGCCATGACGATGAGGGCGATGTAGGAGTAGGGGGGCTTCTCGGGCCGCCGCAGACCCGAGCTGGCCTTCTTGCTCTTGGAGGACGCCGCTGCCGCCGAGGAGGAGGAGGAGGAGGTGGAGGTGGAGGAAGAGGAGGTGGAGGTCTCCAGGGCGGAGGAGGGCGGCCGGCTCATCTGGAGAGCTCCGGGAGCCGGGCTGCAGGAGCGGAGAGGGACGGGGGGCTCCAGCCGCTGCTGCCCGCTCTCGGTGGTCATCTGGCGGAGGGAGGGGAATGGGGCAGGGTGGGGTGAGGCTGGGAGGGAAGGGGGGGAGCCGGGCGGGGTGGGTACCGGGGCGGGGGGTGCCCTGAAGGGGGAGAGCGGGGGGGGGCGGTGGGAGCCGCTGTCCTCCGGGCACCTCCTCAGCGCGGCGGGCGGCGGTGGGGCGGCGGCAGCGTCCTGCGCATCCCTCCCAACGGTCCCTTGCGCAATGGCTCCTCTGCTTTCCGCCGGAGCCAGGCACTGGGCGGGATGGACCGGCCCAGCCCCGGCCCCGGCCCTGGTCCGGCCCCCTCCCTCCCTGCGCCGCGCCGCCCGCCGAGGCTCCGCTCAGCGCCGCTCCGCTTCCTCCTCTGCCCCCCACCTGGGGACCATCCCGCTGCCTAATCCGGCATAGGGAGGAAGCGCAAGAGGCTGCCCCCCCCCCCCCCCGTCTCTTCTGCGCTGTTATTCTTTCATATATAGTTTTTTCTTTTTTTTTTCTTTCTTTTTTTTTTGTTTGTTTGTTTGTTTAAAGCACAGCGCGATCGCCTATCAGTTCCTTCAATCTTGATATTAATTTTTTTCCCTTTCCCTGCAGAGCCCCCTAAATCCGGCCGAGAAATCAGCAGAGATAGAGGGAGGCAGAGGGGGAGCGAGAGGGAGAAGAAAGAGACCACCCTTTTTCCAGCTGGCCTCTGTCCACCCGTCATCTGGGCAAGAGGCGCTGCTGCTTCTGCTGCTGCTGCTGCTGCTGCTGCTGCTGCTGCTGCTGCTGCTGCTGCTGCTGCTGCTGCTGCGGCACCATCCCCGGCTCGCTCCCGCTGCCGGACTAGCACCGGTCCCGCTTACCGCCCTCCCGGGGCTCCCTCGGCCCCACAGGCACCCCGCTTTGCCCTCTGCTCCCGGCACGGCCCCGGGGCGAGGCGAGCGGCGGCCAGCCCTGAGCTCCGCCGGAGCGCCCCGGGACACACGGGTGCTGATGAGGTCGGGTGCGGGCGTAGACGTGTGTGAGGGGATCGCCCATCCTGCGGAGCCCGAGGCAGCAGGGTTTACTGCTCCTCAAGCCTGCAAGACATCTGTTTTTTAAGACTTTTCGCTATCCCTTTCCACCTCCCATGGCCTTATAAAATGTCATTCATTTTATAGAGCAGCAGGGGTAGAGTCCGAGGACCAGGGATGCGCCCTCCCTCCACGCCCCGAGGACGTTCCTGCGGTGCACAGGATGGTTCACGCGTTCTGGCAAACGCCGTTTGCCGGGGGAAACGGGGCGCCGGAGGGGGCAGGGACGAGAGGGGCCGGCGGAGGCACAGGCCTGCTCACGAATGATGGAGGAGGCTCCAGAATCAAACTGGAGACGCAAGGAGGACGGCGGCAGGACAAGAGGCAGAGCAGACAGGGATGCTGGAGCAAAGAACGAGGGTGGGAAGGACGCGGGCAGAGCGGGACGCCGTGTCAGCGGCGTGCCTGCAGTGCTCTGTGTGTGTCTGTGCGTCCGTCTGTCTCCAGTGCAGCTTCGTGCTGAGAGCTCGCTGGTGGGTAGGGGCAGGGAGGGGGTGGGGCTGGTCCCAGACAGTGACCTGCAGTTGAGTGGAAGCAGGCTTTTTCCATCAAACTCTGCCTGGATACCACACACAGAGCCCAAGTGTCAGTTTACTGCCCTGAGCCCAGCTCCTTTTCCCTAAGCTCCACAGTAATTAGACAAAGAAAACCTAAATTAACTGAACAGGCGTCGACAGCTTCCTCCAGATCACCACTGCTACATACATGGGAATGTGTCCGAAAATGACTTGATTGTATCTGAGGATAAGCTAAGAAAAACACTACCAAGCCCGGCAACGTTTACGACACATTTTTAAAAGAAGAAATAATCGCTCGGTCCATAGACCGTGTTTACCTTTGCTGAGGCATCGATTTGAATTGTTCTCATAATAAAAAAAAAAAAGAAAAAAAAAGAAAAAAAAGAGGGGGGGGGGGAATTGAAATCTACGTATCTACCTGTCTATCTGTCTGTCTTCTTCTCTCTCTCGCTCTCTTTTTTTTTTTTTTTTTTTTTTTTTTTTTTTTTTTTTTTTTGAAAGACGGGGAGGCCGATGTGTGATCACTGGTTTCGTTGAAACCTACTCTGTCTTTTTTTTATATATATCCGTGGTTTTATATAGAAACATCTTTCCTTGCTCTAGATCGGCGAGCAAGGGTGGTTTTTCACCTTCCTCGACGGGGTGTCTGTCTAAATGTCATCTTCGGATGACGCGTCTAAGTAATCTCCGCGATCTCCAGAAGACCAAAGGAATTAAAGGCAAGGGGGAGGATCGCTGCCTGTAAATCACTCTAAACTGCCCCCAATTCAGACTTTTGATCATTACTTTTATTCGAGCAGGAAAAATCGTTTATTCCCAACACAAGGTGTCACGATGTACCGGGGTGTCTGTCGTTTGTTTTCTCGGCGGTGCGGGGCAGGACAGACAGTGAAGCAAAGCCAGGAGAGCCAGCCCCGTGGCAGAGCCGCGTGCTACTTCAATCCTGACCTGACACAGCCCTGATCCGGGAACCGGGGCTAACACATTCCATCCTCTACCTGTTAGCAACGTCCTCTTCTTCGCAGCAGATACTTGTTTGAAACATAGCATTAAAAAGTCTCCAAAACATGATCCTGATAGTTTAAAATATGATTTAAATTGCCTATGATTAAACAGAAGTGCATTTGCTGTTTTGTGGAGATGTTTATTTTGGTTGGTGTATCCATTTCTGAGCTGATCCTAGTTTCGGAGCACAACTGGTTTGTTTTACCAAAGTATACGGAAATTAAACTTTTTGGCAGATTTGGTTACTCAGATGTTGTTGTATAATCATAGTTTTTATTCTAGGAAATCTCTTCATTATTGCGGTTTCAGTTTCATGTTCATAACACAGTCCCCTCTGCTTCGTGAGCTAAATGAAATAAGTTAGACTAAACCAGTTAAGAAAATGGAAGACAAATATGAAAGATAAATGTTTACGGTTATGCTGGAGTCCTTCCTCCCCCCCCCCCCTTTTTTTTTTGTTCTTTTTTTGTTCTTTTCCTCCTTTTTTTTTAACTGCGTGCTTCAGGCTCTTTCCTCTCCTCTGAGGTTCTGCAGATGAGAAGCGTTTTTTCAATTAAAGCCGAGACTGAAACTTAAACAAATCCCTCCAGTATTGTAAAAGTGTGTTTCCTTAAGCCCCTGGAGGATTTTCCTCCAACTGTCAGTTTCAGGGTGCCTGGATTTAGATCTCGATCTCCGGCGACTGACAGAGATCCCTTTCCGCATGAGGGGCATGCGGGCATTTTAACGAGCTGGAAGGAGCCTTGCGGCCGCAGTGGAACGCCCAATTCCCGGCCCCGGCCCCGGCGGCGCGGGGCGACCACCTGGAGGGTATGGAGGGGGGCAATCCCACCGCGGCGGAGGGAGCAGAAAGGCCAGGATGGGAAGGGACCCTCAGCGGTCTCGTCCCGTCCTTTGTGCTGCTCCCGGGACCTCTTGACATCTCGGGACCTCTGGCCGTAGCCGTGCGATCCCGATGTTTGTTTAGAGAGGTTTTTCCGGGTTTGTTTTTTTTTTTTTTTTTTTTTTTAAACGCTCCCCCTTCCTTTATTTTTTTTTTTATTTTTTTTTTAATTTGCATGCGCAATGGGCAGCAGGCGTGACTCTTTTTATAGAAGTCTCCCTGAAGGCTCCCATCAGGACCCTTCTTCCCTGCTCCTGTTAAAGCAAAGGAAAAAAAGGGGAGATGATCAGGACGACCCGAGGGGTTCAAGGGCAGACAAGGACATTCAGCGAAAATGCGCTGCGTTTTTCAGTGTGGGAAAAAAACCCCCAAAACACCAGCCCGACTCCAAAAGCATCACCAGACACGGTCTTTGCACAGAAACTCTCGAAGCATTTTACTGGAGATTACCTGGGGTATCGCCAGGTGGGTTTGGCTGGCTTTCCGTAAAGATACCTTGAGAATTTTTTTCATCAGTGTCTGAATGAGGGAGAAAGCTGAGCCTGGCACAGGACACCTACACGAATGTGGTGATCACAGAATCGCAGGGCCGCACCTTTCCCTTTTCCTCCCTGCTGCACAACTCCCAGGGCCGGGGCAGCTTTGTTCAGTGCCCGAGGACGGAGAGAAAGACCAGGCGGGAAACAAAGTTTGGGCGAGAAGCCAGCCGAAGAGCAGGATCTATTTGCCTTCAGGAAAGTGTGTTCCAGGGGAAAATCCAGGGCCTCAGCAGGTGGGAGAAGAGCCTCTACTCAACTCTCCCACGCTGGACCCGCAGGACCCTGGCTCCTGGGGTGTCCCGCAGGGAGCCGGGGCTCCGCGGGCCTCAAGGGCCGGAGGAGCCCGCGGAGGGGAAGTGAGAGCATTGAACACCGGGGACGAGAAATATCCGCCCCCCGCCGCCCATCCCACCCTCCCCCTCCGGACAGGTCCTGCTTTCACAGGCATTTAGTCTCTTTGGAGGGTGAAAAAGAGTTTCTCGGAGTTTAGGCTTTCCGGGGGACACCTACACGTAAGATTTTGTTGCATTGATAACCCCTCAGCTCTCCCCCTCCGACACTGCCTGCATCCCCTGCATCCCACCCCAACCTCATCACTGCCCGGGAGCCGTGGCAGACAGAGAGACACCCAGCGAGTCTGAGGTGCCCGCGCTCCGTCTGAGCTCCCTAAACCCAGGGTTCAGCCAAGTCGAATTTCACCAAGCTGCGGGGCTCTGCCGGGCCCCAGCGGGCAACTTGTCCCGTCCGCCCTCCTGTGCTTTCCCCGCGGTCCCGGCACGGTGACACACGAGAGAAAGGGGGTCCCCAGATGCGGGGTAAAGCAGGGGCTCCCACTGACGGAGGGGACCTGGCCGCCCTGAAAATAACACGGGGGTTTCTACAGGCTGCCGGAGCTGCGTGGATGAATAAACCTGCACAGAGACACGCTCCTGGTGTAGTAACAGCACTGGTTTTGTGTCAGCCCCGGAGCACTTCCACCGAGTGTTTTTGTGCGTAGACTTTGCGTTTCCTAGAGCAGACGACAATGTTAAAGATTTTATCCCCTCCCATCTCTGCACAGCTCCAACTGAACTTCCCGGAGCATCAAAATAAACCCCCTACAGCGGTCAGGATATAGGTCACCTCTCTAAAAGGAAACACAACCCTTCCAAAAATATAAAACATCTTTGACGTAGAAAAAAAAGAAAATACTCTTTTGTCTCCGAGCATCCTCTGTCGGTGTAAATAAAACGTGACAGGCGCGGGGTAAAATAAGAAGCGGGATGTTTCGAGATCACAGGAGAGGCGAGGTCCCGGCGCAGTGCGGACAGCCGGGCGGCGGCAGCAGAGCAGACGGCTCCGGGCAGGTGGAGGCTCTACCCCGCTCGCGGGAAGGAGACAGGCTGAGGGCTCGGGCAGACCTCCGAGGAAAGGCTGCAAAAGACACGGGTGTGGGATCCGATACCCTCCACCCCTTCACATCCTGATCGGTTCTCAGTGGTAAAGGTCGCCCAAGTGCCAGCAGTGCCAGTGCAAAAAAATGTTAGCGGCAGCCCTTGTAGGGACTCATCGTATCTCTGCAAGGCTGTAGGAAAAGCCCCCCCCGTCTCCCTATCCTGCTCTGCATACCCCGCTGACAGCCGCGAATAAGGGCAAACACGCTTTGGCCGGAGATCTGAACACACGGCACCTTTTTGACTGGCTTCTCCCCCGCCCAAGTTTACATTCCGATCAAATGAGATTTCTAACTTTACACATTGTCAATAATTTTCATACGTGCGCCGACCTTAATTACTTTCCATACCATTTGCAGCAGACAAATAGTTTCAGTGGGGCGAGGGAGCCAGAGGTGCTCCCGGCCCTGGCAGAGGGTTGCGCTTTCCTCCCCGCTCCCCGCCGCCCCTCCAGGAACTACCCCCTCGCCCCGAGCCCTCCGGCCGCCGCCGCCCACGATGGAAGCGCATCCTCTTCCCGCAGAAACCCGCGTGAAAATCTGCGCGGGACCCCGCCGGCGCCAGGCAGCGGGGCTCGTCGGGTGGGCAGCGCGGGGGGAGCCCTCGCGGGCCGCCTGAGAGGGCAGCATGGGAGGGAGGGTGTGCGAGGATGTCACAATTTCGGAGGAAGAAGGGCTCGGAGCGATGAGAGCAGCCACCAACGGGACCCCGGCGGGCGACCCTGGGCTTCCCTCACCCGTATCGCGGCGGTGCCCGCAGCCCCGGCCCCGCTGCCGGGGAAGGCACTAATCAGGAGCAGGTTTCCCCGCTCTCTCCTTTCCCCCTCGCCGCCTCCCCCTCCGTACCCCCCTCTCCTTTCGTGAGAGGTTTGCATTAATTTTTAAGTAAAGCCCATAAAACATAACGACCCACTTAAAGGTAGGGCAGAGTTACTGAGTGCCGGATTATTACATGATTTACGAACATAGTTTGGAAAAAAATAATAATCCAAGATCGCACCTCAGGAGCGAGCCTGCCAGGGCCGGGCACGGCTGCTGTGGCCGCAGTCCCGCTACCTCCCGCCTCGGCGACCCTCGGTAGGGCCAGTTCGAGGTGCGGGAGCAGGAAACCGTAAAAGCATTTTTAATTTTTTAAATATTTTTTTCTTTTTCTTTTTGGTGTGGGCTTACAGCCTTCATCTCCCCGCCTCTACCCCCTCTCCATACACACCTTTTTTACACCGATACCTCCAAAGCCCTGTGTCTGCTACGATCCCCCACCAGATCAAAGGGGAAGTGGGAGCAATTGTGCCGCCGGGGTCCGTGTCCCCCCATTCCCATCACCCTTTCTCGCTTTCCCTCCTCCATCCGGGAGGCTTTTATTGATGAGCTGCCTTCGAGCCCCCGCACGAAATGTCCCTGAAGGGTTTAGACAATTCATCAGCCATCACTTTCGGTATCTGCTTCCTCCCTTTCAAATACAATCCTCGCACACCACGCCGGGAGGGGAGGGCAGCCGACTTGAGACCAGAACAGCTACATAATCAACGTCAAAGTGATACCACTGACCTTTCGGAATCATGGAGTCCCGGCCAAAAAAACCCTCCTCATGATTTATTTTTCTTTTTTTTCTCTCTTTTTTTTTTTTTTTTTTTTTTTTTTTTTTTTAAACTTTCACTGTCACACCATTTACACCGTTCTTGCTTGCTTTCTCAAATTCATTAAGGCTTTGCAGCTTGGCAGGTCCAGCTCCTCCACCGCAGTAGAGGAGCAAAAAACCGCGAAAATACAAAGTGAGGTTTTAAAACGATGTCCTTGCAAGCTGTTTACCTCCTCTCCGCAGTGTGTCCGGGCCAGATGGGAGGGACTGGGGGACCACCGGGACTCCCCATCTGCCCCGGGAGGGGACCCCCGGCCCCGCGGCGGACGCCCGGCCTTTCCGCTGGGTGGCGCTGGGATCCTGGGAATGGGGGCTCGGGAGTCCCTCACCTGCCGGGACAGGCTCCCGGGGGTCCCCGCCACCCCCAAGCCCACTGCTCCCAGCCTCGCCCCCGCTGGGCGCCATCCCACCACAGCTGCTGAGCCGCCCAGTTCTAAAGATACGTCTACATCGATCTTTTCCGCCCCCTATTCAGATGAATTATGCCACTGCGTGGAGAGGAAGAGGGGAGACCCCTCCGATTTCAAAGGCCCCCTTGTTTGGCTCTCATGTCATCCCTACCGATAACGCCAGCCATGCCTGCTTCTTGCCACGAAAATAAATTCCCAAGCTGACAGGCGGAGAGGGGTGGTCCCCACCCGGGTCCCGGTCCTCCGAGCCGCCACCCTGGGTTTAAACATCCCTCACCACTGCAGAAGCAAAAACTCTCGCCTCGGATTTGTCCCAGGACAGAGTAATATCCTCTGCTTATAAAGACCTGTTCTGCCTTTTAAACACGAGGCTGACATCACGCACACGTTATATGTTCGTCTTCATTAAAACTTTGAGAGAAGTTTTTATTGCTTGGACCGAAGGAAGAGGAATGGTGAGATTTGTTGGGAGGATTGGTGCTTGTTATGTGGATCCAAATAAACCTTTTGCTCTGGGGCTGGGCTGTGAGCAGGGAGCCTGGGACTCCCTCTGCCATCGCCAAAGGGGGACCCTGGATGCCAGGCACACTGGGCAATGCATGGCCCGGGCACAGGCTGCTTCTTCCCCGAGGTGTCTCAAAGGCAGCTTGAAACCGACTCTGGCTGGAAGGGAAAAACGCTTGTGGCTGCTTAGGTGAGAAAAGCCATTTGAATGGCACCGGAGAAGTGGTAGAAAAACGTCCAAATCGATGAAGTCATGGAGGCATTTTACCGTTCCTCTTCTGCAAACCCGGAGAGCCTTTAAAGCTGCATGTGACATGCAAAGCAATGTATCTCTTCCAGCACTAGATATAGTTAAATTCCCTTCTCTTCCTTGTCTTCAGTCTTCAGAAAAACAAAAAGGCAAATAAAAATAGGATAAAATGGATTTGAGGGATGAATTTTCTTTAGCCTTTCTTTATTTCCTTTCCCTAGTCCTCATTCTTCTTCATGAAAAAAAAAAAAGAAATGAAAAGAAAATACTTACATCTTCCCACCCTGGTTGAGGGCTGCTGATGAAGGAGCCTGCAGATGAGGAAGACAAACCTCACCAGAAGCAAAGCAGGGGCTGCCACAAGGGAGCTGCTATGGCGTCAGACAAAGGCAGCGAGGTGGGCACCCATAAGCGCGCTGACAGAGGGAGCATGTCATGCTCAGTGACACAAGGAGGTGGCCAGAGGTGTAGGAAGGAGGTCTGGCCAGCAGACCTCAGGATGGAAGGATAGCTCTTGAGGTCAGAACCTGGCTCCACCTCCAGCTGTCACCCCAGAAATATAGTGTCATGCATGATAGATGCTGGGAGAGCAAATGATTGCTCTGGGAATTTACAGCTTTCTGGATCTGGTCACAGCACTTCCCAAGACATGTCCAAGGAAATGCATTCGATACTCACTGTGTTCAGGAGTCCTCTCCCAGCTGTGTGTCCAGCCCCAGGGCAATGCAGCTACAGTGTGCAGTGGGAATTGACAGATGCTCTTGTAGCACAACAAATACACAGTGAGTGTATTTTGTGAGGGAAATTGTGTGGAGTGTCTGATTCAGCCTGCACATGAAAACTGATCTATGTCCTGTCCCCCCTTTTCCAGAGGTTCTGCATTGGAACAGCAGTGTACATCTTCATGGGAGAAAGGCTTAGTTTCCTGCATTCTGGGAAGACTGTAGCTGAAGTGTCTTATGGCTAACCATGCATCTGATTATTTCAACAGATCCGACATACTGGCTTGGAGGCTCTGAAGACATCTAAGGGAGAGCCAAGAAATAAGCAAAAGAACAGCCATGAAGAGGATGAGAGGTAGAGATTTCCTCCAGGGAAGGCAGCTCTGCTGCTTCTCATGGTACAGAGAATAGAAAGTCCTGTATTTATTCAAATTCAGCTATTCAAATCCTGCTTAATTTTAATTAGGCTTTTTCCCCCCCCTCTTCTACTACTAACTCTTCTACCCTTTTTGTTTTCATGAAGGAGACAGAAAGAAAAGAAAAAAAATCCCATGGGCCTTAATAGAGCAGAAGCATATCTGTTTAACAGAAAACATCACATCTTTTTCTCTCCAAATTGAATCTTATTACAAACTCACTCCAAGGAACACCAGACCCAAGAGGAAGAGGACATGGCCTTTTCTCCCAGCTACAAGAATGTTAGTGAAGCAACTGATTGGGAGATGAATCTGTTGCCAAAGCTGTCCTGCCAGTAACTAATTTATTCTCCAAAGCATAACTTATTCCAACTCTTGAAATCTGCCATGTGGATCCAAGGGGAAATTGGCTCACAGGAGGTAACAGGTTCAAGTCTCTGAGCTTCACATAGAAATATGAATCTGGTGCTGAGGGTGAAGTTATGTAATTTTCTTTAAAAGACTGAGCACTTGTAGCACTATGGCACATACATCTCACCAGGATATCTGGGTGTAGAAATAACTAGCAATGATATTTGTGCACATCTGGATTGTGTCTCAATGGTGGTCTCTCTTTTCAAATAATCTCTAGTTTTATTTTAAAGCTATTTCTTCTCAGAAACTGGACCTAGCCCTGCAAAGTAGCTCGTTCCCAGCTGAATGTTAGGTGCAACAGGATTGTTACCAATTACTTAACTCCTAAATGGAAGACTACAAAAGATTTTTGATATATTGGTATAATAACATGTTTGCACACACACACAACTTTTACCTTTGTATCTTTATACAGGCATACATAAAGCATGTACCTAAAGCATTTGCATAGACTCACCTGCAAATGCAGCCCAGTCAGACTGTGTGTTAAAGGAACAAGTGCCATGTACAATTATCCTTCTTTCCATGATGTTTCCCTCAGCTGTGGATCATTCCAATTCCAGTTCCATTCCTGAGTAATGTCAGGGTAACCAACATCGAGGTGAAATCTTAGCCATCCCATTTTGCAAATGGTATTTATACATGAGGTAGATCTGATATCATTGCATTTGTCTTGGCACAATGGATGCATTGCTGATCTCTGCTACAGGTGAATAAGGTGTGGCAGCATAAGTATTTTTCATGTAAGTGAATGGGTGATGCCTTTGCCCTTTACAGGGTTGGAGGGATGTGTTTGTGCCTTGATCACCTTCTCCAAGCATACTGTTGCCTTTTGGGTCTTGCATGTTTTGATGGCACAGAGAAATTCTCAGATCTGGAGGACTATTAACTAGACACTCGTTTTCTGTTGCCATCTGAGTGGATCACTAAGTACCTTGAATTGTAGACAAATTGTCTGCTGTCCCTGGGTGGATCTGTTGAAGAAGGAAGCCCAGCAGCAGAAGGAGGGAGGATAGTTGAAAGACTGAGATGAGAGTGAACTTACCAAAATGGCTGTGGAGAGCAAGGAAAGGTGTAAAAGCCTATGTGACCAAAAAAAGCCAATGATAAAACTAAACCTCATTTCTAAAACCAGAGCAATCTTGATGGACAGGATAATAGGATTGTTTCTTATCCCCTTGGCCTTGATTTTCCACTCACTTCCACTGCAATAAACAAGGAGTAATTTAGATAAGTTAATGAAACTGTGTTAGTGCGAGTCTGGTATACAGAGCTTACTGAAGCCAACGGAAATTTTACTGTGAACATGAGTAAAAGCAGAGGAAAAAAAAAAAGAAAAAAAAGCAAGCAAGCAAGCTTACAGCTTTCCTCCATTTTGCATGTTTTTATACAGCAGAATAATCAGTAGTAATATCTCAGTGCAATTGGAACAATGCAGGAGTATTGAAAAAAGTGGAAGTGGTGGGGTTATTTTTGGGCTCCTGCCATTGGGTGCAGTCCATTTCTGAGGCTGTGAGCTGGTTCCCCATGAAATCACTCTGAGAGGATGTTCAATTGGCCTTGCAGTCAGGAGTGGGGTGGAGTTTGAAGGAGTTGACAAGTGCATTAGAAAAAATAAATATAACTGGAATGCTTGGGAAGTTACCTCATCCAGAGCTAGAAAATAATTTGGACTGCTGTGAGAAGGAATATTTGAAAAAACATTATTCGGTAGGAAAATGCTTGGATTGGCTATTAATCCTCAGTGCTAAGCATATTTTTCTATATTTCTGTAGTTATATTATTGCCAGCTACTGTGGGACAATTGACAAATAACATCTGGTTACAAAGCCTGTCCAGGGTGATGGAAAAATCACTATAGCAGCAATTAAAATGCTTAGAGCCAAAGAATAAAACAGCATGCAACAATCAAATGAAACAGAGCATACTCTACAGTCAACAGTTTTTCTTCCTCAGTTTTAAACACAGCAGTGCCAGTCCTGGTTATAACAGACACAGATCCGCTGCTCTCTCAAGTGGTTCCTGCAGACTTTCCTAACACATTAAACTAACCAGCACTTTTGCATCAAATCTTGCTTGATCCTAGATGGGCCTTCATGCATCCACAGTTGTTCTCCTAAGAAATACATATTTCAATTAATGCTTCAGTCTCTTTGATAAAATACCTTTAGATTTAGAAAGATGAAAATATGCTTTTTCATTTCTGAGTTTATTTCTTTGCTGTCCCTCTTTTCTTGATTTCCTTCCTCTTCTTTTCTGTTGTTTTTTTTTTTAAAGTGTTTGAATGGGGAGTGAAAAGAGGGCAGTGAAAATTGACATCAGTTTGTCTTATTTCTGAACACCTTATGCATATGCTTAATTTATAAGCTAGCAGATAACTTTTGCATAAAAATATATATCCCGCAGTACATATATATATAATTCTATATCTAGCACATATGAAGAAACATGAGTGGATGTTTACAACTCAATCCATATGATTTTTTCAGTTTACAGGAACTGTTTAAAAGATCTGTTCAATAGCTGAGGTGTATACATCAGTAGAATGATTACCTTTAAACTTTTGGAACAATATTTCAGCAACAATTTCCTTGTCTACAAGTTTACAAGGCTGTAAATAGCCCCTGTGTGCATAATGAATTCTGACATCATAGGCCAGGGTTCTTATACACAGCAGGTTTTCCAGAACTTTTATGAGCAAGTTACACCTTGAGGCAAAACTAAACCCCCCAACTTCTATTATAAATGTTATAATAAAATGTTCCTTTGAGTTTTCCTAGAGCTCAATGTTCCGTCTTTCTTCCCGTTCCAAGTCATTCTTTCTGTGCCTTGCACGGATTCGATACATGAAAAATGTGTTTTGCTGCAGACATATTGGATATTAGGTATGGTTACAAGGTGTTTTTTATGGCTAGGCTTGCAGGACCAATGTAACAAGGTGATAAAGAAAAAAATCTCTTGCTCTTACAATACTGTACTCAGGGCTGTTGCTATTCCTACACGAACCATGTGTGGTGATTTTATTTATTCAAGTGCTGGGTGTAACAAAGCTCCAGTATGTCACAAGCAAGGACTGGGAGGAGAAAGAGACAAATGATTTTTTCAAAAGATTGAGTAGAGACAGGCTTGCAATGAAAATATTCCTTGTAGCCTGATTGTGTTTCTCTTCCTCCAGTGCTGTGGTGAGCCCACCTCACAGTGCTGTCCTAGGTTCCTTCATATTCCACCACAAAGCTGATGCAGATATAAAGGTCTTTCTTTCTCCTCATTTTTTCACAGTAAGTCCAGGCTCTAAAAACACAAACAAATTGCACTAGATAAAACATTGAGGTACGCAATCTCCTTTTGATCACTAGAGCCATTCCCAGCAGCTAAAAGTGATGCTGGCTAGAGAAAATGAAGAAACATCCCTTCTGTCCTCTGCACTGTCACTGAGCAAGCCACTTCAACGTAGATTTCTAAGCAGCAGACTAGCTAAAGGGTGAGGACAGTTGAATTAGCCGAGAAAGCATTTCAAAAGAAGCAAGCAGACAGTGTTCCTAGGTGAAAAACACAAATGGTAGTGCTTCCTCACTGTGTAACCTCCCTTCCCAGCCCTTCCTATACAGAAAGGATTTAGTGACAGTGTGACCAACACCTGACTGTGCACAGGAAAAAGAAACCTAGGCAAGGTGAACTGAAGGTATTTATACAGTCGACTGCGCACTGAATGTGTGCTGCTGTCAACTGGCCATGCAAACAACCTCCACCCCTGCTTTCAAGCCTAATTTCCCCTTCACTTTCAATTCTGTGTCTGCACTCATGTTTCAGGTATCCCCTGGTATGACTTACCAAAATCCACTGATTTTGTTCTGAGACTGTACAAAATCCACTGTACAAAATCCAATGATAGAACTGAGACTATATATCTAAGGCAGAAAAACTTGATTTGCACACTCCCTCT
This sequence comes from Chamaea fasciata, assembly GCF_029207755.1. NCBI lineage: Eukaryota > Metazoa > Chordata > Aves > Passeriformes > Sylviidae > Chamaea > Chamaea fasciata. The sequence goes on from NW_027094086.1 coordinate 84,285,725, forward strand.
GTGCCTTCAGGTTGAAAAGCTGTGGACAATATGGAGCTACTTTTTCTTTGGATTCCATTTCACCTTGGTCTGTGGAAAAGCAGAGTTCTCAGGTAAGAGGCTCAAGGCAAGTGGAGGCAGCACCATTTAGCTAGTGCTGCTAGGGCAGAAAAATTCACTGCAAATCCCTGTCAGGAAACAGTTTTTTTAGCAAGCTGATACTCTTCTCCTTTTACAGACTCATCAAACGAACATCAAAATGATGACAAAGTTTTCCTTGGCCCATTTCCTATGGCAGCAAAGCATCTTCCCAGCCTTGCCCCTCCACCTTCCTAGCACACTGTAAGTTTCATTGTTGCTGAAGTAGGTTATCTAGAGGTCAGTAGGCTAACAGGGTGTTTGAATTTCCTAAAATTGTGCCTGTCCTTAAACGTGGCAAATGGGATTGTTTACACACCACTCAGTGAGCCTGGACCGCACATTAAAAGCTGCATACAATGCTGCTATTTCTGCTTCTCTGCTCCCTACCCCCTCCCTGTAGGTATTTCAGCTTTCTGTGGGGGGGCTCATTAAGGTTCATAAAACACAGTAAAGAACCTGGCTGGAGACACTTGTAATTCTACAGGTCCACCATGTGGGATACGCAATAAAAAAAATTGCATAGCTGGAAAGAGATGTCCTCAATAAAAGGCTTAATTGAAAGCAGCCCTGATGGTCAAAGTGGTATCAAGAGGAAGGAACTACCATGACACTAAGGTTTGAATTTGTTTCCTCTGACACTGATTTCCTGTATGGCTTTGAGCAGCAGGGCACTTAATTTCTTCAGAGCTCTGTTTCCTACCCATAAAATGGGGATAAGAAGATTGCTTTTATTTTATTGCATTTTACCGTACTTATTTGGATTGTGAGTCCTTCAGCACAGAACCTATCTCTAGCGAGCTAACAGCATCCATGTTACCTGGCTGTTTAAGGTGCTAGCATTACACTGTCAAAAGACAGACAATATCTCGGTACTCTTCTGCTATTTTGGGGTTCAAGAGAGTTTTATTATGAAGTGCAGGAGTCAGTGATGCATTCTTCTCTTCTTCCTAGACCAGTAAAAAAGCCCCTTTGCAAGAGCTCACTTGAATTATTAAGGGCCCTTTTGGGGCTCCATTAAGAACTTAATTATTCCTATTTACCCCATGTACTTCCACTGAGATAATTTCAGTGTCTTCACAGGTATTTTACCTTTTGTTTTTTCTAAATAAAAATTTACCCAAAAAAGAGCAACCTAATTCATATTCTAAACTGGAAACTTTCCAGCAATGTCAACAGCTATGGACTGAGTATGAGAAACAAGGAAGAACCTCCAACAATAATTTTTTACTTCAAAAGTAGTAATAATCATAGAAAAGTCCTGGTTCTGGTTGAAGGGAGTGACAGCTCTTTGGTTTTTTGCTCTTCTTAAACACAATATTCAAACTCAATCTTAACTTTGGCTGCTGTTCACTGAAAATACAGCAGAGCCCAAACACTTAGTACTCCTACTACATTTTCTTGCCCATTTGTGTCATGCAGATAATGTTAGAAATCACATGTTACTTCCCTTACAGATTGACACCCAAACATTATAAGGTAGAAAGACCTTAGGTGCATAGTGAAATTTTGGGCCAGAAGAGGACGGTTTTGGAGAGGCTGAAAAATCACATGGATTTTCAAAACACCTATGTCTACCTCAAGGGTGAATAAAGTTAAGGGACTCTTACTGTAATATTGAAACACATATAATAAACTGAACTTATGAGGTTCACATCATTCTGTCTTTTTGCCATGTCTTCATATTGTGTCCCTCTTTCTGTGAGTGCCTGGCACCCATCCTAGAAACCACCACTGGGGTGAGCAGCAAATAGTGCGAGGGATCCATGTAGAAAAAGCAGATGAAATGACAAAGTAGAAGCCATTCCAATAACTAATGCTCATCCCATCACTTTCAATTGTGCTTGTGTCAGACAGCTGCAGGAGAAATACCATGGCACTGGGAACTACACTGGGGACCAGGGACCTAACACCCACTCCAAAACCATACTTGTGTAAACATGAGAGGCAACTTGAAGGATGATGACCATCACCTGCCTGCTGTTTTGAGGGAATGTAAGGCCAGGCTGCTCTGAGCCTAGGCAGCACAGTTCTTCTCAATATCCTGCTGATTAAGGCAACCATAAAAACGAGGGTGGCCCAGAAGCTGGGCTAGTGGCTGTACTTGGGTGTGTTCTGTGGTTTGCAAACAGGGAAGTTGCTGTAGCACTTGCTGTGTGGTGTTTAGAACAACGAAATATTTGTTGAGCAGCTGTAGTGTGAGTTGTTCTAATCCCCTTCGGGTAACCTTAGAGAGACAAAAGAAGAGGAGCGTTGTGTTGGCAGAAAGTGATCCAATGTATTCTTGAATCTTATTGTTGTTTGGCTTTTGTGACGCGTGGGTTAATTCTTGGTATCTTTGAAGTTAAAGTTGTGTGGTTCTTTATCAATATGCTGTTAATTAAAAGTAATTGGGGTAGAGGGTGTGGATAGGAAAAGCTGTGACTTTGTATGCAAGCCTGTGAATGACTTTTTCTGGAAGAAAAGGCAGAGAAGGTGTCATGAGGACACTGTCTAAAGTATTGAGAGATAAGAGATCGTTTGTGGTCAGAGAGGTTGTTGATGATCAGTGGCAGGCCTCAGGAGGGCACAGAAATGGTCCTCAGACTGCTTCCCTTGTTCCATGCAGTAGGAAGTGCTTTCGTTGGAGACATCATGGGGAGATGTATTGTTGTGATAGTGTTTCTCTGACTGCTTTTTTTATGTCACTGTGTAGAGGAACCACAGGCAGGTGTGATTCTACCCGAATGGGAAATAAGTTTGGGGGTAGGGGGAGTCACAGCTCCTGTCCTTGGAAGTAGAGAGTCAGGCAGGAGTGGGTAGGTACCAGAGGCGAATGTGCGGCTGAGCGAAGGGACCAGATGAAGGCTCTCTGTGTCTGCTGATCACTAACTTTGTGTGCTTTGAAGAAGAAGAAATAAAAGATGATGTCCAATTAGTTATGCAGGGGGAAATCATTTCTTGACAGAAGACAGAACTAGGCTTGGAAAGACTTTTGGTAAAAGTTTACAATTAAATGAGTGTCCTGACACTTTTTGGGGGTAGAATGGGGAGCCTTATAAAAGCCATCACAGAAATAGAACTAAGAATAATAGGACAGTGAACTGAGCACCTGGGATCTCTCTACACTAACGCTAAGGGTATGGCAATTAAAAAAAAGTATCTGAAGCTTTAGACGACAGCCAAAGATAACTACATGCCAAGGATTTTAGGCTTTCACCAGAGAAGAAGAGATGAGTACCTAGTTTACTGGATGCTTCTGGGAAATAAAAGTAAAGATCCATAAGCCTTCTGAGGTTACAAAATTGAATGGAGGAGTTAGAGCAGAATCTGGTTTTAAGTAACTGTTAGAAAGATTTCAAAGGCAGGTCATGGAGGAGTCTTTAATAAAAAATATTACAGGACAAAGCTGATCAAATTTTTGGAGTGTGCTGAGAATATTTAACTTAGGAATGCGGAGAAAGCAGTAAAAGAAGATGCTATTTCTGGCTCTTATTTGAAGAAGTTAACAAAGAATCTGAAGTTCAGAGGTAATTTAAGTGAAGAGGATCACCTGAAACAGCTTGAAAACGGTGGTGGTAAAGGAGAGGAACATGTGAAAGCAATGGAGGGGGACAATAGACTTTAAAAAAGCTGTCCTCACCAGGCTGCTTGGTGGGACTTTAACAAAGTATCTGGCTTCTGTATCAAAGACGGTAATGAGTGTTGGCTGATTTAGTCCCCACTTGTGTGTTCTTTTTCAGACCCAAGTCTCTATTTCTCTTACGCTCCCAGTTCTGTGTAAAAATTACATGTATTGTTCATCATCTTGAGGTATTTAGTGTTTCCCACATGCATAAACATCCAAGGTTAATTAAGAATTCTACAAATAACCATCACAAAGTCCTTCAATTATTAAAAAGGGGAGGGAAGGAAAGGTAAATCAATATTTCCTTCTAGTTATGAACACAGCCTGAATTATTTATTTTGATCTACTTAGTACACAGCCCATTAAAGTGACTTCAGAAGATCCTCAAGTCTGTCTCTGCCATTGTGCTGTCCTCTGGGAGTGGAGAACAGAGGAGTATCCAGGTGTGTCCTGCTGTTATCTTAAAAGACACCTGCAGGCTGCAGTGTTGCCTTGATTATCTGCACACCTCCACAAAGGCTCTGCTTCGTTTTTGTTTTTAATGGTATGCCAATCACCAGTTGTAGGAACTGGAGTTGAGAGAAAGCCAGCAAACTGAATCCAAACTCAGACAATACTAGTTAGGCTCTTTGATTGGGGAAGAAAAATTGTGGATGCTTGGTCAGTTCTAATAGTAATGTGTCTGTTCCTACAAAGTAGATCTAAGAGACACAAGGTTTATAAGGGCTGCTGATGTTCCTGTTGAAAGCTAAACCCATCTTGGCTTAGTAAGTGCCTTTTCCTACAAGTACCTACAAATTCCCTCATATTAAAAATGCTTAGCTTTGTGTCCAAGAAGTAATATCCAATTCTGTCTTATCCTTTCATTTGAAAGCATGTGTCTCAATAATAGAACAAGGGCCAGATATGCTCGGTAGGAATAGTTCCTCCTTTTGTAAGGGAGGATATTAGAAAAGGGAAAGTTTTCAAGCTGGGATTTTTCAGTCTGTGTAGAAAAGGGTTATTGGCTCCAGGGATAGTTACTGAAGAGCATGGAAGACTGAGTATCTTAGGAAAGGCAAATTGATACAATTATCATTTGCATAAGGGGAAAAGAAGAATCAAGTCTTAACTGGAGTTTGCATGGGTGTGAAGTTTTTTGTCCTGATCCTTGATTGCAAAGTGACTTTGCCTAGTGCACAGCACAGGTGTCACATTTGCTGGATCAGATTTAGACAGCACAGAAACAGAAGATGGGGCACCTCCTGTGCCTTTATGGAGGTGAACTCCTAGGTAACTCCTTCGTAGATTCAGTCCCCAGATCTATTGCAGACATCAGTCAAGGCATGCAGACCATCAACTCCTTGTGCTACAGCTCTCTGCTCTGCTGAGTGGGAATAAAAAGGATTTAGAAAAGGAGTTTGGATGCTTTGCTGGGCCCCTTGGCTGTTCAGTGCCATGAATCCTTCTATCTAGAAAGAAGTTAAGAAGAAGAAATTGTGTCCCACTGAGAGGTACCCACTGTTGTGTTGACCTGATTAATTTACTGTCTGTGGAAACACAAAAAGTGTATGTTGGAGAAGCACTGTGCAGCTCTTGGTTGATACCAGGCTTAGGGCTTGTAACCTACACTGAGAGAGCTGTGGGCTAAAGGAGATGTTATGAATCTGGAGAGACCAAGGGTGCTCTGGCAGTCTTGAGTGGTGTTACTGTCAGACAGGCATCAGGAGATGAGGATGTTGCAAATGAGTTAGAGGCACAGAAAATAAGCAAAGTCCCAGGTTAGTCTGCCCACAGGAACTGTCTAGCTTAGTTGCAAGGAGACTTCTCTGGGAGCTATTAAACTTATTCTTTTTTTTTCTGTAACAAAATAAAGCATCTAGATCTTGCAAGCCTCATTTAATGGTGGTTAAGGTTTTAGGAAAATTTAGCAATTAACAACTGGACCTTGTCCACATTTACCCCAATATTCAAGACTGTAGATTTTTGTTGTACTCTGAGGTGATTTTTCTCCCCCCACCCATCTGCTGACTCTGGATTGATTATGTTTAATTGCTGCAGAACAGCACTTCCACAGGGAGATATTTTGAACCCGATCTTGCAAATTGTTACCTGTAAAGTCAATTCAAAATCTTTGTTTTGCTTCTTATGCAGGAGTCATGCTTTCTAGGTCAATATATATGACTGTAGGTGAGAGAATTTTCTTTTTCATTTTTTTTTTCATAGTATTTCCTCTCTGAGTTGTGTACGCTCTACAGTCCATAACCTGTCTGGAGGAAGGGAACAAGTAGAGTCCTCACCTGCAACTTCACAGATAAACTGTCTCACTAGGGTGTCTGCTCTTATCCAAAAAGACTTCCTGATGGATGGAGCTAGACTTACAGCTGAGGACTCAATTTCCATGCTGCAGATGTAATTTTCCTGTTGTAACAGTACAGCTGATCATGTGTTTTGCATTTTTCTTGACATAAAAGTGTCTAGGAATATATCCACTTGTATCTCAACTGCTTCAGATGCTTCCTGCAACCCTAGCTAGGATGTCTGCATAGGTCAATGTTTCCAGAAGTGAAATACCTAGAAAGCATTTAAACCTGTATTTGAGAGTCTGAATTGATGGCAAGCTTATTTTTCTTTTATTCCTCTTTTTTCTCCTGGAAGGATGTAAAACAGATGCTACCACCACCAAAATCAGTGCCTGATTTCTCAGTTCTAACAGTAACATATGTCTGCTTTAATTTCCTCTACAGTTCCAGTCCTTTAGTTCCACAGAAGCAAGAAACAGAACAACATGGAAAATACTCAATGTCTGATCCAAAGCATGTTGAAATGTATGCAAATCATTGTCATGGGCTTTGGATCAGGTCCTAAGTAAACTAATTCTTAGATTGTCACCTCTGGTCCTAATGACCCTTTGTTTTGCATTTTTAATGATAAATGATTATGTTATAAAAAGCCTTATGTAATTTCTGGCATGGTTAGGCATCATAAGGAAGATGTGTAATCTTAGAAATGCTCTAGCTACTTTCTTGGGTTGTGTAACAAATAATTATGGAATCTCGCTGAGTCTTGCTTTATTATTATACAGCTCCAGGCTCTTACCCCAGTGACTTTACATGCTTGTTAATATTTAAGCTATCTTGTAGCTTGGGTAATTTGTAATGAATTTTCTCTTGTTGTTGTTACTAAAGCTAATATTAAACAAAAATAGTTGTTGAGGGAAAGGGGGAAAGGTGTGATGGATGATTTCTTCTTCTGAAAATGCTTTTCCTTGTTTTAATACCTTTTGGCTCATTCACAGATACAAATATGAAATAGAAAGTTCATCCAAAACCTTCCTTGTGTGCTCCTCAACTAATAAGGAACACACAGCACTGCTACTTCACAGCAGATTGGGGAGTGGTGGGCACAAAGGTTTGACAATAAGAATACTTTTGTATAAAATATAGATCACTCTTAAAGATGGTGGTTTTGCCTATTAAGACTAAAGCTCTAGAAAAAGACTGTTAAAACAGAGGAGGTCCTCTGACGACAGAAAGTATCCAGGCTCATAGAAAGGAGACAGAGAATTTGGTCAACCTTTGCTGTGAAGAAAGTGGACAAGATATCTCTTGTTCCTGATGGTTTTGCCCCATCCTGCTTAACCGTGAGATCTTTCTTTGACAGCTCTAGTCAAAACCCAAGAACTTTCTAGTTACTTACTCAAGACATCTGTGGTCTGTCTTCAGAGTCAGCAGAACAGATCAAAACCAGAAAATTTTTGCGTAGAATTGGAGTTAGTCCTTGGCAAGCCAGTGCTTCTGCTTACATATGTGGTAGACAAGGCTTCAAGAACGGAACGTGCAACTATGAAAGACCTTGGAATGGGTGGAATGGTGGGGGATTGCCTGGAGAGGTTTCAAGCATGACTTTTTGTTAACCTCACTCTCCCCCAACCAGCTTTTGTGGCCTTCACAAGGACCTAAGGACATCATGTGCTACATGATCTACATGCTGCTTGCTCAAAGACAAAGGGACAGAGCTCAACAGCCTAATACTGATGACAAACATAGATTCAATCCTCCCTACCAAAGCTGAAGTACGCCTGGCTCGTTGAAAGAGACCTATTTTAATGGTGAAGAAAAAAAGCTTCAGGAATGCTCTGAAATAACTCTCACCACACAGGAGTGCTGCTTTGATTTTCCTAATGAAAAACAAAAGTCCCAATTGAGCTGCAATCAGAGAAAACTGTAGCAACCAGTAAAGATAAAATAATATCTTTCGTGCCTACCAGTTCACTTGTGTTTGCATAATATGGGTCCTTGGTACACTCAGCTCAAATCCTGTCTGTGGTTGGAGGCCTCCCACCCCTGAGCCTTTGCCAACCACCTCTACTTCTCAGAGCAAGGTACAATAAAGGTAGAATAAGGTCCACATGTATGATCAGGATGAGGGATGAATTTATCAAAACCCTTCAAGAGATTTCTTTTAAGGGGATTTAATGCAGGTCTGAAGTTGTGAGTGAAGAGCTTAGGGCAATGGTTGCAAATTTCTCCCAAATGGCAACTCTAGTTGATCCTGTGGCCTGTTATCAGGAGGCACATTCATAACAAAATAGCAAGAGGTGCTTCTTCACAGGCTTGACTGTGAAATTGAACTGAAAAAATTGGCATGGGCTCAAAAAGTGACAGGATGGATTTGCTAAAGAAAAGTTTTTCAGAGCTATTAAGTACCAAAATCCTGTTCTGATTTAGGAATATCCAATTCCTCATGTAGAATTAGGAAATACGTGGGAATATGTTTACCTGTTGTTAACTATTCCCGAAGCTATCGAGAATAGCTGTACTGGAGACAAGACCTCGGGCTAACCAAAGTTTCTCTTTGATATAGGACATGCAGATTTTTGGACATACTTGAAGGCATTTTGGAATTACATGGCTTCCTATGAAAAGATGCATAACAATTCTCACAATCTAGCTTGGTGTTCCTCATGACATTTTCCCACCAATTACAGGTCAGTTGGAAAGCTCTACACAGGTTGGTGGAAAATTTGGACTTTAAGTAAGATGTTCTTCAGCTGCATGGAATGTGCTGGAGTTCTCCTGGGAACAGGCTGGGAGATGTTGCCAGAACTCACAGGTTCAAGTGAAGCATGTGGGCCCCTGGGGTGATGAACAGCACAGTCACCTGTGCCACCTGTGGTGCAGGTGCAAGCTACTGTCCAGGAGACATTCCCTCGCTTGCCCACATCAAAAGGATGGATTCCTTCTTTTTTGTAGCATGTGGGTCTCTCTCTGATTGCAGAATAAGAAACTGGCTCTGCAAGTCTTTTTTCATACAAAACCTTTATCTTTTCATGCTCCCATTTACATCAGTGAAACTTGGAGATTTAAGACCTATCTTTTTCCTAGCTTTGAGCTCTGTGTTCATAGTGCAAATACGGCCACATTTAATCCATATTTCTACTCCGTCATATTATACAGCTTTGCACTAAGACAACTTGTTCTTTCAGTGAATGCCAATATATTTTTATCTCTTCAGCCATAAAAATGTTATGCTTTTTTTTATAGATGTGTAAAGGGTGCTTTGCCAAATAATTGAGAGTTTTATTTGTAGATAATATTTTGATGTATTATTCAGATTGCATATTGGTGGGCCCCTTGCTTTTACTTTTATCATATGATATTTTAAAAAAAATTGTTGGTGTTTTTTCTCCTTATTTTGTGTAGAGTTACTAACTAAAGCAGGTACTGGAGTAAAACAAGCAAATGAAAAGTAGTACTCTGTTGGACAGTGTTGATCAAGTCTCTGGAAAAGAAACCAAAGTTGAAATGTGAATAATTTCAAGTAAGATTTTTTCCTTCCTGACTGAAAATCAGATTCTGGTTTTGTTCTCACTGTAACTTTATTTTAGTGGAAAAAAAAACTTCTAGTTAAATATTTAGTTTTTTCCTGTATGTTCAGTCTGTAGAACTAATAGAGCAATCAGAAAGCCTTAAGCAAGCAGGGCCACCAGTCAAGCTTCTCTACTAGTCTGTACATATAAACATCTCAGAGTTCAGGTATATTTTCAGCCTCATATGGATGATCAACACTGTATGGTTATCATGCATCAGTGCAACTAGAACAGTAGTTGTGTTTACATGATAGAAAATGATGATAACCTATCTATGCATTGATGGGCAGAAGGGAACCCCCAGGGCTCAGAGCTGTACATGGTGATAAGAGTGTTTAGGTTGGAAGCTTCTAAAGCTCTAGACTTGTGATTGATATGGTGTCAGGCAGAGCCGCAGCAAGGCCTTCAGGAGACTAAGTTGTTTCCTCCTCCTTTCCCAGGCTCCTTCCAGTTGCTGCTGTGTTTGGCAGTTGATTGTCCTGAGAGGCAGCAGGGGTTGGCAGGGCTTGGACAAAGCTTCTATCTCTGCAGACATCCTGTGGAGCAGTTTTAGCTGGAAGAACATGAACCCATGACCCTCTGGACCTCAGGACTGTCTCCAAGGTCCTAACTTTCATAGATGTGGGAGCAACTTTCCCCTACTTTGTTGAAGAATTATGTGTCCTTGTCCATAAGTATCTGACTAACTCCTGCCTGTCATGACCCTCCCTGAAGAATAAGTGTGTATTTTGAAGGCTTAAGGGGTTTTGTTCTGCCCATTAAGGGGACATGCCCTTGCAAGACCTGGTCTGTCAGACATTCCAGGTATTGCTCATGGATTTCACCTCCCACTGGAGCAAAAATGTTTCTTCTGTCTATGGTAAGGATGGCATTGCATGTACTTCTGGGTGGCCTTGTATGAGGTGGAATTCTCTGTTATATGCTGAGAACCTCAGAACTGGATGCAGCCGGGCCCATAGTGAGCTCAGCACCCTGAAATCCCTCTGGTTCCTCCCGGCTTACTGCAGTTGTGTCCTTTGAAATAGGTTGAAGATCCAGGAAAACAGTTACTGTGCAAGTAATCAGCCTGTTCTGCATCTTAAGATCTCAGATTCGGCTCTTATAAGAGAGCAAGTTAAAAGAAAAGCAACAGAGAATTGTGAAAATATATAGCAAACTATCAGATGAAAATTAGTTCTAGGATTTTTTTGTCTTTATGTCAAAATAAGCCTCTTGTTCAAAACAGAGTTTGATGTCAATGTTCGAGCCTTCTAATTTGTACACCTATTTGGCCTTTTAATAATGAAGGGGACACAAAAAATACCTCTTCGTGCCTCTGGTTGCTCAGTTTGGCTGGGGTTTCCCATTACCTTTTTTCCCAGACTATTTATAGAATAGCAATTAAGATTAATGTATAGCTGCTCACATTTAGTTCCTGGCTCAGCAGGGTTTTGAGCCACTCCCAACAAGAGCTGAATGACTGGGATATTTAATGTCCATGAGAACTCCTGCTGAAATCAGCTGGAGCCATCTGTCATGTAGGTAGATATGTGCATATCTTGAAAACAAATGGACCTTTTTTATTTTGTTCACCATTGTGAAATGGAATTTTGAGGCTGAAGTCAAACAGAACATACTTCTCAGTCAATCTATGGAAATATGTTTTCAGTTTTTCTCAGTCTGTTCTTGCCATTGAATGAGAAATTTATCAAATAAATAAATGGAGCTCATTATGTACATCCATTCCTAACCCAGTCATTTTGAGCGGAAATATCCACACACTTCTAGTGCTTTACAGCTGTTATGAAGTGATAAAATACAGAGATTGGTTGGTGAGATTTTCTTTATTGTTGCAAGCTTTTGTGGCTTGTTGTATATGAGCTTGGAAGTGACTGGTATCGTATAAGTTGTGTAGGCATGGTCTGAGGGCTGCATGTGCCACTCTGAGGAACATACTCTAGTAATAAGCATACAACACCAAGCCTCTTTTTGGTGCTGAACTTTGCGTAGTGATGGCTGATAGATCCAGGCCATTGGGACAATCCCTGATCATAGGATGTTACCTGCTGGCCTTGTGTTAAAGGATGTGTATGGATGGTGCTTACAAAAGCAACCAACCAAAATAAATTGAACTCAAGCCGTGTTCAATCCTGTTTTGCAAGCAATTAAATAAGAATGAATGTGATGATATGATTTTGTCAGACCTCATCACATCTGGGAGACCTGAAGGCACCAGCCTGTTAAGCCAGACTTCTGGTTCTGGTGAGGAAGAGCAGAACTGTGCCAAAGGGAAGGGTCCCACGGCTTAGATTACTATCTGAGTTAGATTCAAGTCTGGGTGCGTGTGACTCCTCAGAAATTGCAAAACCTCATTTCTTAAAGGATACTATGACAGGGTGTGCAAGTCCACAAGGAGCCCTGGCTTTCCATTGCAGTGTCCCCTGTATTAGGATAGATTCTGGTAAAGTAACAACTGCCTGTGATCCTGATAAAGCTAACTACCAGAAGTACTCCACATGTTAAAAAAAAAAAATCATAGTTTACAACAGGTTTCTATATATCCTGACACCAAGCTGGCTCAAAATAACGAAATACTTTAGTTCTTCCATGTACATGAATATCTATAATACCATGACTTAAACATTTAAAACATTCATTCTTTTCCAGAGGTTTTTATTCTCAATTGGAATAAACCTCCTGACTTCCACTGAGCCAGGGCCCTGAGAACAATTTTCCTTTTAATTGCGTAAGACAGTTTCCTTTCCACAACAGCTAGTTATATTGAATGGTGCAGCAATCCTATAGGAAGAGAAGGACTGTGGTCCTTTAATTTAAATAGTTCACTACTGTGATATGTGCACTGAATTAAAAGGTGCTAAAATAATGGTGTACACTGGTCCAGCATTTTAATTTATTTACTTTAAGATGTTTTATTGTAGGGCCTTTTCAAAATGTAACACATACATATGTGAAAATAATTACTAATTGCTGATACTACACTGTGACCTGAATAAAAAGGCTTTTATGGCATCTTAGAGTAAGACAGTAAACCACAGCTTTGGCTAATTAGCAGAAGTACTAGCCCTAGAACTGTATCCCATGCTCTTCTCTGTTATACAGATTTACTCCTCCAACTACAGGCCTTTGGCATCACTGCAGTGCTCACAAACCTGTGGGTGACCTGATTGACTTCTAGCTGCTTCAGCTGTTTCCCAGTTTAAGGAGTCACCCCCACCCTGCAGGAAACCCCAGCATATTTCCCCAACATTTGAAACAATCTATGAAAATGTGCACCTTTCACTTCTTTTCACACAGAGGATGTCTTGGTCTTGAGATCTCAGTTGGATAAGGAACAAAAAGGTGTCTAACATAAATTTTCCTGATACAAACATTAATTAAAGTTTGGGTAATCTTACAGTCCTTGCTCTGTTTATTTGTAGTGTAGGGGAAGATATTATAATAACAAGATTATAATATATGCTGAGCATGTCAACTCACCGGCTCAGATTTGAACCTCTCATCTGCAGTGCTAGACATAATAATGCAAAGAGGAAATTCTCCCATGCAGCTACTGGTACAGTATGGGATGGGGGAAACTTATTCCCAGCTAAGAATAAAATCAATCTTCTTTGTGTGGAATAAAGAAGTTGGGAGCAGTACTGAGTTCCTGTGGAATAGCAAAATTCTAACCTGAATTCTCTTTGGGAGCTCTGAAAAGAGATTGATCTTGTTAGCTGTGGAAGGCCTAAGAATTTCCCATTTTCCTTGGGAAATGGCACAAGCAGTGTGATACTTTATTTTTGCTTTGGCCAATGTCTCAGCATTGACTTTGCTACAGGATGAGTGGGCTTTAGTTTAGGAGCTCTGACCATGAAAAATACAGTTTATATGCTTTATCTTCCCAGTTTAGGATCTAGAAGGAGAGAGGCCATTTGTAAGTGACTTGGAGAAAAGTCCTCTTAGCAGAGGATGCTAAGGCATCAGGAAAGTCTGTGGCAAGTTCTGTCTTTTTGTGCTCAGTGTTTGTAGACTAGATTTGAGGGCAAAAATGTTTCTGTTTCCTTCACGATAGCTTTGAATAAGGGCAAGCAAGACAAGGGAGCAGAGGGAAGTGAAAGGGGAAGGCTGTTTCTGAAATGTTACACTGAAGTGGATTTTTTTTAATAGTTATTGCTGAGAAGGTTGAGTAACTGCAGTCTATGCTCTGTTGTCATGCGTGAGCCTGGCTGCTTTGAATATAATTTATAACTTCTTTGTCCTTTGTTAACCTGCTTCTTCTGGAGCTGGGGGGCATGGGAAGAACCTGACATGACTCCAGGTATTGTGACACAGAAAGCTATGCCTTTGCCATGTTCTTACGATTAGTCAGAACGAGATGATCCAGAGAAGTTCAGAGATCGACAGAAATTACTTGGGGGCTTCCTGGACTGACTTACGAGGAAAAAATTGGGAAAGTTGCTGCTGTACATCTGTACAGTTCTGCTAAATGATTAATGGGGAATGTGATGATAACATACAACTAACTGAGGCTTGTCTATGCCAAAGCGAGGGGAATTACTCTGCCGTTGTATGAGGTATGAGGATGAGTACTGAGCATTCACCACTGCATTGATGATGGCTGTGTGAAGTACCCAGAGCAACAGCTTGATGCTTGATGGTAAAAGAGAATTCTATTTTTCAGTTGTTTTAGGAATAAAACTAATCACTGGTTGCTATCACCTGGTTATGCAACTTAACTCGTCTCACAAAGAAAAACACATCTTTGCAGGGTTTCTTCTTCATTGCTTAGGATGTTTTAAACATAGCTACTAAATACTGCCTTGCTTCTTAAGTTATTAAAAATAAACTGAAAGAAACTGCGCTGGGAGGTGTGTAACTGGGCGATTCCAGAAAACTTTCATGTCCATATTTTTATACATTCTTACTAGAAATCTAGTGAAGCTATTTCTGCAGTAAGATGCTGTGATTTTAAACAGTAAATGCTGTGGAAGGAACTGAAGTGGACAGTTTGGGGTCATATGTCTGGTTTGAAAGACAATAGGTGATCTTTGAGGTTTTACAGAAAATGGTCTTTTCAAAAATTCAAGTAAGATTGACAACTTCTACTTGGAATGTTGAAGTTCATCTGCCTGTTTGTAACAGCTACTGAATAAATAGGCCAGGAAAATGGAGTCCCAGGTTTTTGCTGAAATGTTGAGATCTTTAAGGCAGGTAACTTAAATATCTACCAAATAAAAAGTGAATTTCACAGAAGCACTCTTGTTGAAGAGCCCCCCAGTGAAGTATCCTGGGATACCTCATGGACCCACAGATTGCCTGCAGTTAAGTCAAATTTGGCTCAGATATATTATTCATTAACGCTATTTCTCTACAGTGGACTAAAAATACCTTACCAATATTAAGGATAAACAAGAAGTGTACTATTTATGTGAAGCATTACTATCTGACTGTCAGATGTTATTGGAATTACAATCCAGTACCAAATTATGACTTAAAATAACAACATCAATTCAAATGCAGCTAAAATAAACCCACTGGACCCTAAACCAGCTAAATTATACTTATTAAAACATTTATGAACACATACTGCACATAAAAATGTGTTCATCGAATAGTTATGATCAGGAAGAAACTACAGCAGAAATTAGAAGACTAGGTGTCAGCCTATTTTTCCTGGTTTTTCCCTCTTACATGTTTTTCTACCTTGTGGTCCTGGGTGCCACATACTCTGTTCAAGACTCTGCACAGAGGACTGGAGTTGCATTGCTCTATCTTGAATATTCTCTGCTATTAAGGAGGGGAAAGAACCCACAAAAACATTGCTTTTCCCCATAGCAGAGGAGGCTATTAGTGTGCCATGCTGCCTGAAAGAGCTCTGATATTTTGAAACAGGTCATAACAAAGAAAACAATAGCAATGGTGCAAGAGCACAAATGTTTAATGACTGGGTTCTCTCAATCCTTCCTCATACTCTCCCCCTCTGGCCCTGGAAAAGAGGACAAAGGCCTAGTCCATCCAGATGTATGGAGGTATAACTTCCTGAAGGCAACAGCAATGTTTAGCTCCTGTGCAGGGCTGGAGACTATGTGAATTAGTAGTTTTCTGAAGCTGTCAATAGATAACCTGAAAAATGATGCATTAATATGTTCAGATGTTTAGAAAGGACTAGGTGCTCCTGTAGATATTTGTCTGATTTTATGATAGAGTATTTGCACTCTGTAGATGTCTTCTCTGAAGCTGGTTTTGAGACTTCTGAGAGTCAATAAAGACAGGAGAATTTAGTCAAGAGGAAAATGTTTCCTCTTCAGGATGTAAATGAAAGATGGAACTATATTCACCCCATCATTAAAGAGTTACTGTTGTGCTCAGCAAAGTTGCAACAAGCACTCTTGCCAAAATCACAGCTTAGTGCCTTGAATTTGGCTGGAGGTGGATTTCAATTTTGTTTCTGTCTACTTCAGACTTAAAAGGCAAAAAAACTGGCACAACAAAAGGACTGACTCTCTTGCCTGTTATTAAATGAAACACCTCCCCCAGCCCAGTGGAGAGTTGGGCAAAATGTGGACTTTGGTTAGAAGCACTACCCTTCTTCGTAGGGCTGTGCTTGTTCTCCTTGATCAGGTGTAGGAAGTTTCACCTTGGGCTCTTTAAGGCATGGCATGAAAAATGAAGGGCCCATGAATTTGAGTCCTTTGTATGTGCCTTTTCTGGGGTGGAATTTCTTTTCCTTCTGTTCCTGAAACATCCAGCCCTTAAGACCATTTTGAAAAGTGGTTTGGGGTAGAAAAACCTGCAACTTCCCAGGACAAAATTCCATCCAACTTTTTTCGGTCTTATCAGCATCTAGTGTGATACAAAGGGTCGCACTTTTTGCTTAGAAGCTTTCACTAAAGATCTGTGTTGAACTGAGTTTCGTAGCTAGCACTGCTGTGCTGAGATGGCTGTTGAATAAAAAGACTGATTTCAGTGGATTCTTTCCTGAGTAGCGTTATGGATACTGATGGGATACTTAAGCCATCTTACATGTGATTTGTAAGGTAAGCTGAAAGCAAATTCCAGGCTTCATCAGATCTGCTTGGTGAAAATTTGGGTTAATAAGTCTGACGGGAAAATAACAATCAAAATGCTGTCCTGCTGGCATGCCTCCACTGAGATACAAGAGTTAAACACTTTGCCTCCGCTAGAAAGGAGAATAGGCACAGTATTATTGCATTATCCTGCTGCATGGACTCTATGTAATATATGCAAGCTGTTACCTACAGATCACTTTTGCAAGCTTATTTCTTCTGTGAGTTCATGTTTGGCAGCCATTAATTCCCTAAGTGCACAAAATTCTGCTTAAACATCTCCTTTGCATTAATTTGGTCTTATTCCACTAAGGAGAAATTTATGCACTTCTGCAGGTTAAAATTTGAAGAGATTTAGGAATGTGGCTAGGACTAACATTATTCAGGTAACCATTTTAAAACTATCTGCCATAACTGGGGCAGGATATGGAGAAGCTGCTCGAAATATTTGATGAAAATATTTTTGATTGTCAGGTAGGATTATTTTTGGTTTTGCTTTAAAGCAAGTTAACACATTGAAAGCCTGAAAGAGATTAATAAAGTATAGGCAGGAAAAGTCTCAGGAACAAAATATATTTATTTGGAAAGCTAAATCTCTCCTCAAAAAGACACTTAAAACCAGAGCCCGGTCTGAATCTGAATTCACATGCAATTCTGCTTAGGCTGATGTTTCCACCAGGCATATGAAGAGACTGCAGTAGGTTTGGGGCAGCCAGCAGGTTAAAATTTGAAGAGATTTAGGAAAGTGGCATGGGATGTTTCCAGGTCCTCTCACATGCTGACAGAGACTTGTTTTGCTCCCTGTTCCTGACAGGCTTTCTGCGCTATTGACCTATTTTTTGCCTGTACAGTGTATAAAAATCCCTCAAGTATCACCACAAACTGCACCCATCCAACAAACATGCTGTGGGTGACGCAGACACTGGTAGGGCTAAAGGGCCACGGCGCCAAAGTGTTGGCTTGCTGCTGATGTGTCAAATATCACTAGTCAGAAGGCTTTGTCTCTCTTCTGTCATCCTGATTTATTAGACGTTAAAAAAGACAAAGTACCCAGACATACAAACATCGCTGTTTTGGGAAGGTCTGTGAAACGGTTAATGCGCTTGTTCCACACAAAAATGTAAAGTGTCGGTTCTCTGATTACCTGCTGCTGGAAAGTGTTTGGACAGGTGCTGTGTTTCACCAGCCGTCTGTCACAGCTGACAGCTCGGATTTATGGCTGTGTCCCCGCTGGCCGGGTCCGTCCCGCCGCTCTGCCCGCCCGGCGGGGCTGCCGCCGCGCCTCTGCGGTGTGCGCGGGGCGGTGTGACGGCACGGACACTGCGGCTTCTTCCTCCCCGTGCGTTCCTTTGCCCGAAAGAAAGTGAGCCGGCGTGCTCTGAGAAGTAGTGCGAATGGGACATTTCCACCCAAGGGTCAACAGGAGGAAATTCGTCTCTTGCCTCCTCACCGGAGGATGATGCTCAAGCAGGAGGAGGCGGGGAAGACCCTCCCTTACCTCTGAGCAAGCGAAAGCCCCACAGCCCCGCCGCCGAGCGGGCTCCGGACAGCAGGAGATACCTGCTCCCTGCTCCCATCGCCCCGCACCGGGGACCACTTTAAACCCTCAGCTCGACCGCCTGAGGAAGTCCAGACAAGGGCTAGGAAAGGATCGCGAGGACACAGATATCCCTGTTACTGTACTGCTGACATACGTTTCTTGACATATCAAAAGCTGGAGTTTCATAGAAGATAAATACAGAATAGAATACTTATTAACAAGGGATATATCGGACTCTGCGGACTTTTTTTCTTTCTTTTTTTTTTTTCTTTTCTTTTTTAGTGTACTTATTTTCTAAAAGTAAAAAGCTCAGTGTCATCCTGTTTAGCATACGTTTACACACAATTCGTCCCTATTCACACTTAAATACGGCCAATTAGAATACACACTTGTGGCTATAATAACAAACTCCACTTTCCATTAAGACACTATTAACATACCCTGAAATATGACCTTTATAGATGGACAAAAGCAAAAGAAACCAGGAGTTGCATGGTGTCAGGTCATGTGCACTCCTATAAAAAAGAGATGGTAAAATACAAGCCAGAGGAAAGAGCAGATTATGGAAGGGTAGATTAATATTTGCACAGAGCCTTGAAGGCAGAATTATGTCGAAATAGTGTGTGTATGTGTGCATGCGTGTGTGTACATAAAAACCAATTCCTTCAAGGGTTGGATTACTTCATACATTAGTCACTAATCTCTCGCAATGTTCTGATGGATGTTATGGGCTGAGCGAAACACACCGTGAAATCTGTTTGAGCTGTATTGAAAAAAGTCGGTGTTTTCGGCCGCAGATTGTTCTGTTTGAAGCTCTCCTTTCATAACACACCTTTGCTATTCGGAACAATTTTTGCGAGCAGGGTAGAATTCAGCAACGGCTGAATTTCGGCGCTGAGGGAAAAAGAGGTGGGAGAGAAACTCCAAGATTCGAAATACATGTAATTAGAGAGAAGACCATCCAGCGCCCAAAATTCTCCTTGTCGTGGTTTCTTTAGGTAACCTGTGCTTACAGAGGACTTGAAGGGGGAAAAAGCCCGCCGACTTGCATGCTTTCTAAAGTATTCATTAAAACAAACAACCCAACAAACTAACCCCGAATGATTATTTCAGTAGTTGTATAAACTCTTCGAGTTCGGGGACGACACTGATTTGCAACTCAGTAGCACAGACAGTTAGCCCTTAACCTTTCCTTTTTCCGGCTTAGCCTTTCTGAGGCTTTGCTGATCACTTCTGACAGTACAAATCAGCCTTAACAAACGCCCCTCGGGAGGAGGCAACGAGTGCAATTTTTTTTTTTTTTTTTCATTACCAGCAGATATTCCCTAGCCCTCACCCCGCTGAGGATTTGCCCGCTGTAGGTGCCAGCGGGGATGTCTCCACCAGAAGCAGCCGGAGCCCGGTAATGCCAACGACCTTCCTGAAACGAGTTCTCCTTGGACCGAGGGATGACAACAGGGTTACGTGTCACTTGCTGTCCTTCGTGGGAGAAATACCCCCCAAAAAATAAAAGGAAGGCAGATGTACAGGATTTTCACAGGCTGACTCTACGTCAGGCAGTTAGCCTGCAAATATCTCCGCCTGCAAATGGCCCCGCCTGCAAATCGCCAGCATTTCTGCAGGGCTGAGCCCCGGCGGGAAATTCTGATTTGACTCGAGGAATTGCAGAGGACTTTCACACCTGGCGGCAGCCCAAGAGGAGAACCTCTCATCTCCCGTAACTTATATAAGGCGGGTCCATAGGTGACACCTCTACCCGCCGGCAGGGATGGGGATGAAAAGGCGGGCAGCCCTGCTGCCCCCGCGGCCCTAGCCAAGTTTTCGGTCAAGGTTGTCCCACGACAGGCTTCCCTCCCTCACGCCAGCACAGACATCACGCTCTTCTCCTTATTACCGCCTTTATTTAGGGGGCAGCTTTTATTCGGGGAAAAGGAGAAAGGAAAAAAACCCAAAAAAACAGAAAAACATGGTGGCCGAGCGTCAATAAAATGCACACGCACATATATTACATACAAACACAAAAATGAAATAGGAAAAAAATTACTCGTCTCTTTCCAGTAGCAGTGGTCTTGGCCAAAAATGTAGAACCCCAGCCAGGACAGGAGATAACTCCTGACATTTCCTTGAGCCCTTTCCCCTCTCCCACCCCCTCCAATAATTAATTTAAAAAGCTGCACTCTCTTTGTGTTAAAAACACTACTTTTATAAATAATTTAATATCCTCCCTTCCCACGAAATGCTAGTTGCCGGACAGGAGAAAAGGTTTCTTTTGGCACAGTGATGCATTGCTTTGAAGTACAGACTTACGGCTCCACAGCAGACCCCGGACCCCAACCCTCCTCTCTCTCCCTGCTGATCCCGGCCCCCTCCCTTCTCCCCACCCTCCCAAGCGCACAGCGCATCCCCCAGCGGCCGCCACCGCGCCCCTCCGCGGGGCGCCCCCGCTCTGCTGCCCCAAGCTTCGGTAGCAGGAGACGTGGGGACAAGAGAGGGGCATAGAAAGGAGGTGGCGAGGGACTGGCTTAAGTCAAGTAGTCTCAAAGAACAGTAAGAAGCACTTGAGGCTCATGGCTATGTCCAAACCGACAGTCGATTCCCACCCCCCCCCCCCCCCCCCCGCCCTTTTATTTTTCCTTTTTTTCTTTTCTTTCCTTTTTTTTTTTTTTTTTTTTTTTGGCTTAAGTTAAACCCACTGTCATTTCACTAAGGCACAGTCACCGAGGCTTTTGTTTGGAGGCTGTGGTCGCCTCTGGAGTTAAAGTGCGGGATCCAGAGCCTCCTCCTTTCCCCCTCCACGCTTCCCCGGGCATGTCCCTCGCAGGGGAGGAGGGGGGCTCCATTAAGCCAGGGGGGTCTCCACGGCGTACGGCTGGAACGAGGCCGAGCCCCCCGCCGCCGGCGGCAGCGGCCCGGCGAGTCGGAGGGGCCCGTAGAGCGGGGAGCCGGGCGGCGGCCCCCGCCCGCCCTTGGGGAGGCCGGCCTGGAACAGCGGCGCCCGCTGCCGCTCCGCCAGCGGCGCCGCCTCCCCCGGGACCAACGAGGGCCGCCCGCCCCCCAGCAGCAGTGCCGGCGGCGGGGGGGACGGTTCTCCCAGCCCGTAGGCGCAGAGCTGCAGGAGGCCCCCGCCGTAGAGGGCGGCGGCGGCGGGCGGGGGCTGCGCGGCAGGTGGGTACGGCAGCAGCGGGTAGGGGCCGGGCAGCAGGTGCGGGGGCGCGGGCGGCGCCGGCCACAGGAGGCGGGCGTGCGGCGCCGGCGGCGGCTGCGGGGCGGCGCGGGGTCCCGCCGGCCGCTGCAGGAGGCTCTCGATGGCGAAGGAGCTGGAGAACTTGGCGGCGCCGCCGCCCGCCGGCCTCGCCCCGCCGCCCCCCGCCGCTGCCTCCTTGGCGCCCGACGGGCAGCGACAGGGCGAGGAGGCGCAGCAGCAGCGCGGAGAAGCGCCGGGGGACGCGGCGCCCGCTCCAGCCGCCTCCTGCGGCACTTGCGGCGGGGCGCCGGCGGCCGGGCGGGCGGGCTGCGGCGGCGGGGCGGCGCGGCTGAGGCGCTTGCGGCGGCGGCGGAAGACGCCGTCGGCGAAGGTGTACTCGCTGCTGGGGTTCAGCATCCAGTAGTTGTCCTTGCCCCAGGGCCGCGCCGGGTCGCGCAGCACCTTGACGAAGCAGTCGTTGAGGGAGAGGTTGTGGCGCACCGAGTTGCGCCAGCCGGTGTAGGCGCCGCGGAAGAAGGGGAAGCGGCTCATCAGGTAGTCGTTGATCTCGGCCAGGGTCAGGCGGCCGCCCGCCGAGTCGCGGATGGCCATAGCGATCAGCGCGATGTAGGAGTAGGGCGGCTTCGGCCGCCGCGTGTAGGGTTTCCCCTTGGCGCTCTCGGCAGGCGGCGGTGGCGGGGGCTGCGGCGTGGGGGGCGCCGGCGGGGGATGCCCCGGCCGCCCGGCCGCGCCGCCCGGGCTGTTGGCCGCGCAGTCACCGTCCGAGCCCAGCTCGCTCTCTGCCGGAGCCGGGGAGAGCGACCCGCTGCCTTCCTGGTCGCTGCCGGTGCTCAGCTTGTCCTCATAGTGCTGCGAGAACACCTCCAGCTTCATGGCGATGGCGCCGCCGGCCCCCCCGCGGCTCCGCTGGGCGGGCGCGACCCCCGCCCCTCGGCTCGGCCTCAAGGGAGGCGGGAGGCAGCGAGGAAACCTAGGGGCTTTCTGTCCCCTCGCCGGCTTGGACAGCTCCGCGGCGGCAGGCGACACCGGCAAGGCAGGGCAGCGGGGTTCCGCGCCCGGCTCAGCCCGCCGGCCCGCGGGGTCGCTGGCGGGGGCCGGCCCCTTCGCGGCCGGGGGTCACCGAGGCCGGGCGGCGGTGCCCTGCCACCCTCGGGACCGGGCGATTCCTCCGGGCTTCCACCTCCTCCTCCGCCACTGGGGCGCTCGCTCTCCTTTTTGTCCTTGTCGCTCTCTACTCTCGCTGCTCCATGGGGCCGAAGGAGAGGGGCGAGGCGGCCCCCGTGGAGATGGTGCGAGTAGAGGGCGGGCGGGCGGCTGCCGGAGCCGGCACCTCTCCGTGTCCGCCCGGGCTCGGTGCTCCTCGGGGCCGCTGCCGGTGTTACCGTTCGGCGCTCCCCGGGCGGGGGAGAAGCTCTTGAGGGCCGTCGGGGTTACTCCGCTCTCGCCGGCTTCGACCCTTGTCAGTGCCGGGACGCAGGGCTGGCTCCTCGGTGCGAGGCGGGCAGCAGACGGGTTATTAGGGTTATTAGTGTTATTGTCATTATCTCTCCCTTCCCCTGTGGTTGTGTGTCTCTCCACCACTTTCAGACCAGCCCATTATAACGCCGGCGAGAGGCGGAGCCAGGACAAAGATCTTAAAGGGTGGTGGGTGGAGAAGCAAGGTAGCAAAGGTGGGTATGCCCTAATAAGCCGTATTAGAGCCGTGATTAGCCAAGATGACAGCGAGGTCTTGTTGGAAAGTTATTTTACGAAACTTGTTTGTATTTTCTCCTGCCAGGTCCCTCCCCTTCCCGGGTATTTCGAACGAAGCCGCAGTTCGGCGCGACTAAGCAGAGCCGGCCCGCCTCCCAGGTGTAAAATGCAGAATGACTTATAGGTGGCAGAGCTGAACCTGTTACGTGCAGTGATTTATTTTAATAGCGCCGTGTAAAGCAACAAGTTGTAATATGACAGCTCAACAACCTGTTGGAAAATAATACACGACTTTGCAGTTGTAAATTCCTAATGATTTATGTAGTCTGACAAAATAGTTTCAGTCCTGGTCTCTCTTTTTTCTCTCAAGAAAACATTGCTATTTTCTTTGTCATAAGCACACCTAGTGCAGAGATAGGATGGGAATAGGTAGGCAATGCTTTGGAGTTTTGCTATGAGAGAGTTAGTCAAAGCCTTAACCTTAGTTTTACGTGTGCTACTGCTTCTGTGGTAGCGTTGCTTGAGCTCTTCTGGATGGTGTGTTTGTAACCTCTCTCTTAAAATTGTCACTCCCTGGTAAAATGTTTTATTGTGCAGGTTTTGGGTTTGGGGTTTGGTGGTTTTTTTAATGGTAATTTTAACATTTTTTTTTTTAAATCACAGTGAATCTGTAAATTTCCCATAAAACTTGGGACAACATATTCTGAAATTTCATGTAGACACTTTTCTTTCTAAAAAAATTAGTCATCGTTTTTGGTTTTGTTTTTAGGTTTAAGTTGTCAAACTCCTTCAGAGTTTGGTTGTTTTTTTTTTTTCCCTCATTCAACATTATTCTAGATAGAACAACTCAATGAAGAGAGCTAGCTGGCATCAGCTTCTGTGAAAACTCCCTGTTCTGCTCACTGTTCAGAGTCCATTGCAAAATGCCATTTCACTTCATATGGCAGTAACGCTGGTGTCTGCAAAACAATAACAAAAACATCAGCAGAAATCCAGTGTGGTGCTTATGTTTAATTTCTCATATGTATGCTTCAAATTTTGTGTCCTGGAGTAAGAGTTGGATTGCTCCATATTTTTCAAAAGCAGTCTTTCTAAATTGGACCTTATTTTAGAATAAATACATAATGCAGAGTCACTCTGGTTAGGACTATTCCGCTGTGGTCTGGCTCTCAAGGAGTATTGGAGAGGAAGATGAAAAAAGACAGGTTTAAAGGACTAAGAGGAGAAACAAACTGCCCTACTTTATATCTTGATCTCTGTTGAATAAAATATATGTTCCCCCACACACAGCTGAGTTTTGTTTCTCAAAGCTTTGCCATTTCTTCAGTCTGCATGAGTTTACGTGGTAAATACTGAAGAGTGAGAGGTTCTTCTGTCCCTCTCATTGCATTCTTGACAACTTGAATAGAAATAATAGTACACTGGATGTTTTGCCATTCTCACAAAAGCTGTACCAGCTAAGAAAAGCAGGCAATTCAGCAAGACAAAAATTAGAGGAGGGAGACCTCTCTTGGTTCCTTGTTGTTGTTGTCTCCATGTAATGTAAACTGAAATCCTTCAGTAAAGTATTGTCTTAGCTGTAGGTGCCAATGTTTGTGTTTAAGGGTATGGGAAAAACGTATCATTCCTTCCAAAACTCATATTTTCTATGATGATGCCAATGGCAAGGGTAGGTTTTTTCCTCTTCCTGCTTTTGTTGTAAATAGCAGTGAAGTAGCGATGATTTGCTAGCTTGCCTTTGATGTTTATTTTATTACCGTTCCACTATTTGTGTGGAAAATGTACACATTGTCTCTTATCTTTATTCAAAGAACTTAAAAAGTCATTCAAATGCTGTAGGTAAACACGTCAGACATAACAGAAGCTTTTTCACAACCATACTTCAAGACTAGGAGTGGATGGCAAAGCTGGTTTTGCAGGATTTAAGAGGGGACAGAAGCTTGTACTCAAAATAATACAAAGATAGCTATTAATGAGTGGGAGCAGGGAATCTTTCTAAGATCAGCATTGATTCTTGTTGTGGCTCAAGGTCCCTTTGCTACCTCTGAGCCAGTGCCTGTTGTAAACTGTCCCTTAAAATTTCTGGTGGCTCTAATCTGGGAAAATCTATGAAGGTGGTCATGAAAGGGCCGTGAAAGGTTTAAATAGAGCCTTCCTGGCTTGAGTGAGAGCAATACCAAGCCCATTGCTAACGCTGTCCATGAAACACAAGCCAAGTTGTAAGAAGTGGTGAAATAATCCAACTACTCCCATCTCTCACCACTGAGAGTGTATGTAACCTCAAGTCTTTTCCTGCTATAGTTTTTTAAAAGGCACAGTATCGCCTTCAGGTTTATAAAGATTAACACAATCATCGGAAAAACTGATTCTGTTAAGTAAACTTCACATCAAAAGCACTTTGATGTGCTGTATTATAGCAAAGCCAAACACCCCACCCCCATCACCCCAAGAAAACCTCCAAAAACCTCCAGTGAAGCAATGTAAAAAAAAAAAAAAATCTAATTCTTTGTTCTAAAATGAAATGTCTCTTCCTCTTTAGATCAGCAGAGCAGGACTTTTTTTGATGTACGATCCCCTCTTTTCCTACCCAAAACAGTACCCAGTCAAAGACAAATGGAGAAATGTGAATGGTTGCTTGAAAATCACACGATCAGCTTTGCTTTCTGTTTTTTGTAGTATTTCAGTCATTTAATTCAGAAATAGTCTGTCAATGGGTATTTGGAGATTAGGTTCTCTAGTCCTTTGCGGTTTGCTGAAGCTACCAATTACAAAAATATTCCTTGCTAAATGTAGAAAAATGCTACACTGTCTGGTGGTTGTGAGTGTATTTTTGGTTGATCCAGTTATGTTGTCTCCATGGTATTTTAAACCATGGAGACATGGGTTTTTAGTTCAGCAAACGCTGTACAAAGGTGTGTCACGATATGTTCTTGGTTAAATTTTTTTAAAAATATCATTTAGTCTAGTTATTTTTTTTTTTTTTTACCCAGTTCTTTCTTACTTCTCTTTTCTGCCTTCTGTCTCTCCAGACCACTAACTGTAGATTAGAGAGGGTTTCCAGGTAAGGACATATAAGAATGACCGGTCAATAAAGGTCTCTGTGGCGACTGGGAACGTCCTATAGTTAGTGGTAGGCAAGCTTGTATGTGGATCTGAGATGTCCAGCACACCAGCTGGACAAAGTGCTCCATCATCTCTTCTCCTCCTGTGGCAAGCTGCAGGACTGCACTGCCTTGCCAGGAATGATCAAACTGGATACACTACGTGAAAAACAATAGAGCAGTTCAAAGAGTTTGCTCTGGATGGGCTGCTCACAGCAGGAGATGTGCCTAGCATCCATAAATGAGCTACGGTCTGTGAAGGTTGGCTAATTGCACTATGTATATTTTTGTAGTTGAAGGAAATCCAGCTAGAGACCAAGCTGTAAGAAAGGAGGTTAGTGGAAATTCCTTTAGACCTTGAGAGGAAGAGTTTGATCACTGAAGCAGAATGCTTATCTACGTGAATTCCCTCATTGGGAAAGACTGGCACTTTTTCACAAGGACAGACATTCCCTGTGGGTAGAAATTCTCTCATGTCTTTGGCAGGTACTAAGAGCTGAATTTACAGTGGGGAGTTCCATTTCAAATTTGTTTCATGCAGTCTTTATTTTCTTGGGAGATGTTGCTCAGAATGAAATTTTCCCATGCTGAGAGATTAGTATCACTTCCTCCCCGTGCCCACTTCATGTTCCATAAAAAATGTCGTCATCTAAGCAATTTTTTTTCTCCAGAGCCCTGGATTGTGACAGAATGGGCAGGCACAGATTTTCTCTTCTGAAGGAAGTGACATTATTGCTCTTGTTATTAATACTTACACCATCTTTTCATGGACAAATCTCAGAATTCTCCCATTTTACAAGCGACAAGGAGTGAAGGCGAGTCCCGCTGAAAATAATTCAGTAAGTCAGTTGCAGCCCTGTCTGTAGAATTGAGCTCTCTGGAGCCCTTGTCCTGTACTGTGTCCACTGAGTTATCCACCACAAGGCCTCCCTGGAAAGTGCTGTACCATTTAGCAAGGAGCTGTCAATATGGAGATTGCTCTGTCCTGAGACTCAGATAATTTATAGCTAATTCTCTGTTTTTACTAGTGCTGTGTTAAGCCTCCAGGGCTTGAATGAGGTTCCACACTGGCATAAGGTGAACCTCTCTGGAATATATTGCAGGTTTGCAGTCTGAGAAATACGTGACATAAAAAAAGTGCAGGGTGAGGTTAAATCAAGACAGTGTTTACAACATATTTTGTGATGACTTAATTCAGTAACTGTCCCCATAGGCTTTTCTCATGGCTGATTGCTGGGTTTCATGTAACTGCACCACGGGGGACAAAATCCAAATGGTGATGGACTTAGGGGCTTGTGGATCTATTCAAGGAAATTTTTCTTACAGTGGGGAAGAAACTGGTATTGGAAAGCAGCACATGTATTGATAATCCTGGATGTAATTGTGAGGAGAGAATTGCTTGCTAAGGGGCAGACTCCACTGCAATTAGAAGTTACGCTGTGTTATGCTTGTTATGAAGTTATGATGCAGAAGCCATTTGGTGAAATTCTATGGCTCTCTGCCAAGCACAGTGAATGAGTTTTGCTACTGGTGCCAAACAAACTTAAAAAGAAACCATCATAGCTTGTTTTTGCTGGTGCCAGACCAAATATCTGTTGGCATCCAACTTGGTATTGATGCCAGAGGCTTGCTATCACTGGCCCGTGATATGAGGAAACACCAGCTGAGCTGTTACAATAGCCTCTCACTGCCTGCAAGTCCATGCATTGATGGAGGAAAGTGAAGAACTTTGAAAGAGAATTACAGCAAAATTAACTGAGGAATGAAGGACTTTGAATATATGATGGAGACTGAGTGAACTTTGCTAGCCCTTGCTGGAGTACACCTAAGCCAACTCAAACCCACATATATTTTACATGGGTAAACAGTGACTAGAGATATGAAGGATATGTTTCAATTCAACGAAGTTAAAGTACTATTTATAGCACCGTGGATCAACACATTAATCACCTTGCCAATAATATTCCAGTTGAACGGCAATAAGTATTTAACTTTCTTACTTCTGGGTTGGATTTCTTTTGGGGTGTGTGGTTTTTTTGTTTGTTTCTCCCCCCCCCCCTCCCCCCAGCTATTTCTGGGTGGAATCCCATGATTTATATAAGCATTAGCAAAATCTATAAATAAATAATGGTGTGGAAACCTTCTTGATTTTTATTTTTTCCAAGACCAAGTGAAATGCACTATAATGGAGCTATTTGGGAGCAGGCTGCTGACAGTC
Source organism: Chamaea fasciata (assembly GCF_029207755.1). Taxonomy (NCBI): domain Eukaryota; kingdom Metazoa; phylum Chordata; class Aves; order Passeriformes; family Sylviidae; genus Chamaea; species Chamaea fasciata. The sequence continues at coordinate 84,314,102 of NW_027094086.1, forward strand.
AGACTTTCCTATGGTAGGCAGGATTTGGCAGTACTATCCCTAAATTGTACCTCTCTTGTGCATTTTCTACCCTGCATTTGCTGTGTTCTACAACCCCCTGGACAGCTCCAGTATCACTGGTATCTGAAAATCTGGTCCATGCTGCTGCTGGCTTACTCCTGGAACAGAGAGCAGAATTACACCGAGGGTACATCCACTGCGGTACCTCTGGTGGTGGGAGATGGGGATTTATGTCCTGCAAACTAGTTCCAGAAATTGAGCACGTTTCCACCACCTTTCGGGTGGCAGAGAAATGCAGTAAAAGCTTGGGGAGCTGGTCCTTTTGTTGCTGCAGATGTAATAAAATCATTACTTCATTGAGTTGCATACACTGTGTATTTGATTTCCAGTTCCTAGGTGAGTTCTTAAGGGATTAGCTGAGTTTCAGTCTCTTTAAGGTGTGAATAAACATCCTGTTGCCTCACACCCATGAAATTTCTTCCCTACAGATGTCAAAGTGCTTTGTACAGAGTGTTGCTATTTTGGTTCTGTAAGTAAAGGTTCACAGGTTTTGAATGTCTTGGCCAAATTTAGATGATCTAAGACGGGAATAGGACATGGGTTTCCTAATTCCTCCACTACTGCTCTACCTACTAACCCTGTTGTTTCCCTGAACCTTTACATATACTTTAGTAGATTAATAATTAACCTCCAAGTGGGGCACTTTGAAGCAAATGTAAAATGAAACCAAACACTTGTCATGGTTTTTAGTCATACCAGATTTGCAAGTAGGGTGTGTTTAAATGATGGAAGTAGATAAAGTCTTGTTAATTTAGATTAGAGTAAAAGTCAGTGCCTTATCAAAGCAAGTGACTAATTAGGAAAACTATTACCTTTTGGAAAAGAAACAGTTGAACTATCACTCAAAATTATTTTAACTAATTGAACTGTAGTGATATTTAGAGTAAAGGCTCGTGCAGCTGCTGGAAAATGAGAAAGAGCTTTTCCCAGGAATTGCCAGGGTTCTGGGGGTTTTTTGATAATTTTGCTTTTAGAAAGTTAACAGTACTTGTCATCACTGTGTAAACATGGGGATGGGAGGAGAGTCCCGTGAGTCATCAGGGAGCCAAACATACAGAATTTAAGTGAAGAACTGGAGCATTTGTATTAAACATACTGCCTTCATTCTCTTCACCTTACCAAGCCAACAGGATAGCAAAGTGCTCGTGAATGGTTTGAAATGATGAAGTGAATCTGAGGTCTGTAATAACAGACATTGAGCATTTGGGAACCTGCAAGGTTGGAAACACTAGGGCAAATTCATGGTGTGAAAAGAAAGATTACGATCAGACTGTATTTATGTTCAGACAGATACATGCAGTTGTGAAGAATCATTAAATAACTGTTAACCACACCTGCACAGAGCCTCTGGCAATGCTGGCTTATACAGAATCTCAAGAACTGCCATGTGCCTGACATCATACATTTGCAAGGAAAGAAAAGTCCTGGGTGTTAGCCCAAGACTGGTAAGTAAAACATAGTCCACAGGCTTGCGCCAGTTTAATGTCTGCAAGTGATTTTCTGGGGTGTCACACCCAGTATCTTCTGCCCTGTAAACCTGTCAGTAGTCCTGATTTGTTTGCTTATGACCAGGTCTTACTGAGCATCTCCAAATCTGCTTTAATGCAATGGCTCCTTCCCTCTAAGTCAGTCAGGACCATGAGGAATGAGTGACTATGTATACACAGAGGGAATCTAGCACAAAGAGGATCTTAACTTCTCCAGGATTGTAATTGCTACCGTGGAACACAGCTGCTTCTTTGGGTTTCTTTTTACATGGGTCATTTTCCCTTTGAAAAATCCTGGGAAGTTTTTGACATTTTTGGCATGATGGAAATGACATTTCAGAACCTTTTTATTGTAAAAATAAATAAATGGAAATGTATGGGAGAGGGAATCAGGCAGGTTAGAGCTAGCAGAGGAAAAAGAAAAGGGAGCAAAGCTGAGATGAAGAGGTGAAGATGGGGAGGAAGTTGGAGTAGAGAGCTCCAACTGAGAACATATTGCAGAGCAGTTCCACTTAGACTATAGAAAATTTTCAAGATGCCCAACAATCTCCAATTTGACTGCTTCTGCTGGTATAAGTTTTTGGACTGCTCACCTTTACAGCTTTCCTCAGGCTAGGGAGTTCTCTGGCTTTTTGTTTCCCATGGTGCTTTTGGAAGCAATTGTCTTTCATCTGCTTTTTCTCTCTTGGAGGATACTTTTGCAGTCTTTCATGGCTAGGGGTGGTTGAAGAGTGGAGGATTTTTTTGTTTGTTTGTTTGTTTTTTCTCTTGTGGTTGATTTCGGTTTTGTTTTGTTTTACACTGAATAAAACCTACCAAAAAAAAGAAAGAAAGAAAAAAACCACAAACAAACAAACCAACCAAAAAAACCCAAAAGTGAAAGTTGAACATCAGTGTGTAATTCCTAAGAGGGCTGGGTGCATCAGTTTGAAAGTTCTTTCTACTTGCAATTTCGGTACAAAATATTTCCTCCTTTTATTTTTTTTTTTCCTCCTAGTGGAAACCTCTAGCACCTGTGAAGAATAGAAGATTATGAAAGGAAAACAGAGCACAACTGATACATGAAGGGATTCAAAGATTTACAGCCTTCAGTGTTCATATCTGAGATGTGTAAGCTCTGGCACCTGACATTAATGGATCAGGAAATGGAGATATTTACTCCTCACTTCTGAGAGTCCTTATTCGTAGCTTGATTTGTTTATTCCACAAAGGTTTGGAAGACAGTCCGTTTTTACATTCTCATCTGACATGTGGTCAGTGCCAAGAAACTCAACAAGGCCCAACACAGATTAAAGATTTTTTTAGGAGTTTTCAAAGTGTTGTGAGAAAAATGGCCTCCTCCAGTGATACTTAAAAAAACCAGTCCTCTCTGTGAGTAAATCTTGGTGACTTGGATAGAGTTTATTTTGAAGGCAGGATGTGACAGGCACCCAGTACCCTCTTACCCCTACTTTGGCCTTTAAATGTACTATCCTTAAAGTCTGGCCCCTTGAGGAAAATAGCGTAGTCAGGTGCAGAGGCAAACTGAATAGGTGGGACTTTCACTCTAGTAGGCTGCATTCAAACCTTCAAAACTTTGGCCAGACTCATGACTATTCCCAGCTGAGACTTTAATTAAATGGTGTTTGATATGAAAGTATTCTATTATACTGGCTTGTGCTGCTGAAAGAAATAGAGCCCTGCTTCTTGATTGAAGAGGCAGAGTCAAGTGAATAATTCGCAACAAATAATTAGTCTAAATGTTTCTAAGTGATTCTTACAGAACCTGAGTTTGGTTGAGAAAGATCCCTATTTATTAATGCCATAGGACTCCCTTTCACAACGGGAAAGTTTATTTATATAAGATGGATGAGTTAAAGTAAAGACTTGCAAGTTCTTCTTGAGTCATCAGACCCAGAAAATATGTATTTTATATTAAGGTTAGTACAATCTTTCAAACAAAAACACTTATGAGTGTGCTTTAACTGATGGGTATATGATGACTGACATTCCAGAACCTCTTCTGCGCACACCTACGCTGGCATACTTTTATACATAGGAGTAATCCTAATTAATTTAGGAAAATTACTCTTGTGCATGAATGTATTCATTAGTATTTGAAACACCATGGTATGGTGAGTCTTCTAGATACAATCTTGATCTTACACTTAAAGGTGCCCACAACGTCCCATCCGATCTTTAGGGCTACCTTAGCTCTAGTAAAAACAGGCCAGCACCCAGTCCTTCCCCTGAGGGCTTTAACATGGATAAATTCTCTTCCTTACAAAGAAGTGGCCTCATCTGTGCTGTCTGGAGGGAACTGTCCTTTGTGTTATCTCCTGAATAGAGGCTTCTGTGTGGCATGAGAAAGCACTGGGTTAGAGGGACAGCCCTTCTCAGGAAGCTTGTTGCTAGTTAAATAGTGTGGACAATCACACACCAGCTTCCTGAGGGCATGTCCTGGCTCTTTTTAGTTGGTAAGTGCAAAATGTAACTTAAATGAATATTTGTGTTCATTTTACACCTTGAAGCTTTGATAAGGTATTATTCCACCCATCTGCTGTTGACAGGAAAGAGCAGCACTGTTGTTCCTTTCACCAGTGTATTTTTGGGGGTGTATTGGCTGGGTTTCTGTCCCAGTGATGCTGAAGAGTTTTCCCCAAGAAAATTACAGGGAAATAGTCTTTTTCTGCATGTTGTGTCTTCCTTTTCAGGGGTAAGATTTGATGCAGCTTAAATAACTTTTTTGTAAACACCGTTTCAGTTTGTTACAAGGAAACTGTTGGCTAAGGTATTAAAGTGTTCAAAAGTTATAGCACTAGGAAGAGTGGTTTTATTTTAAATAGTGGAGAACACTGATAATTTCACAGATAACAAGAAAATAAAGCCAAAGAACCAAAGACATAATAGTCAGTTTGAACTGAAAATTTGTACCTTTAAAGATTTCTAAATATGTAGATTGTTCTTTGCAGACAGTTCCTTCTCTGTGCTGCTGCCTGAAATTTTAAATGCCTGCACATGTTGTGACACCAGGGAATTGTTATAATCTCATCCCAAAACAGGTGACTGTAGTACATGAAGTGATTTTTACCCTCTAGTACCTATTTCTGTTAGCTGAAAGGAAGCCTAAGGCTTCCCAGGTCACCACCTGGGATATATTACGGAGGCCTGAAAAGCATTTAAGGTGAATTCCAGTCTGCCTGTCTTCTCTTAGGAAGCACCTAAAATGGAGGTTCTCCAGTTTTTAATGCTTGAGATACTTTGCTCATTTATTAAGATTATTAATGAAGAGGTTGTTTATGTAAGGTAATTGATTGTGACAAGAAAAGCTACTTTCATCATTAAATCAAACTTGATCCTGACATTAAGATAGGATTTAACTTATTGAACTAGACAAATACATTCTGTAAGGTGAGAGGGATTTCCCCTCAAAATTTATTTGCTGCTTAAAAGCTGCACACTGTGTTCCACCTCGAGCATTGCAGTTATATTTTTCCTTTACCTGACTGCCACTCGCTTATAGTCCTTTCTGGTATGACTTGTGCAGACGAAAATTTCCCATTAGCCTATTTTGTAACATCTTTCTGCGAAGTGCTTGAACATGAGTGCTTGCTCCAGGAAAAGGTGAGTTAAGACATGTTTTTATGTGTCCTGCTAGCTGCCTTGCTTCATCAATACTAAAAAAGATGTCTTTATTGACTCTGAGTGCTTTCCAAAAGTGTTCTTTCCACCATTACTGATGTGTTGCTTAACAGAACCAGCTTAAGCTTGCTGCACTGAGTTTTGTGTTGTTTGTGTTGCATTGGTTGGTTACCTCTTTCTGCTAACTTTCCGTGCACAATTTAATTAAGCTGTGAATAATGGGATGTGTTATCAGATGGTACAGCATTATTAACTTCAGTGAAGTGTTGTGTGATGAACCAGCTAAAGATGTGGACAATAATTTATACATTCTTCACATTTAACTGTCAGTGCATTTTGGATGAAGATAACTACCAGCATGTGTGATTGCAACCCTGCTGCTGAAAGAGGTGTGTCTGTTTATGCCAGTGAAGTGCTTAACTGTTGGTATTAATATAATGGCATGGTAATTACTGGTTATAGATACAATGAAGATCAAACTCTTTTTTTTTTTTCGTCAAGAATGCTTTTATTATCCTGGAAGCGTTCTTTCTGTCTTTTTGTATAAATAACCAAGAGTGTAACATTTCAGAGTTAGAAAATTGAGTGAAACAAATAATAATGATTAATTTCTGCAAATATTTTTTCTGTGTATTAATTGCCCATGTGCTGTGAACAGTATTCTCAGGTGCCCTTCTATACAAATTATTCATGACTTATTTTACCTAAAAATCAACAATGAAAGAACCCCTTTATAATGTCTGTAATGCGTATTTGCTATTTGTGTAAGCAGAGTGGTGCGGTTTCTTTCCTCTGATTAGGTAACTTGTGGAGCAGATTAATCCGATGCATATGTGAATAATAGGGAAAATTAGAAATATGCCAACAGTATCTAGTTTTAAAGTTGTTTTTCTTATGTATCTGAAAATATAAGTCTATAAGTCTAGCCTGATTTCTTGGTAAAGCAAATAAAACATACATTTCAACATAAATCAAACTGCTCACAGATGTTTTCAGATGGAAGTTGGCTTTCAACAGCAAATGGCAATGCAAAGTTTTCCTGCTCTTTTCAGTTCATACTTCTGACTGAAAGGTGTATGCAGTGTGACACAACATGTTGTGACTCTTCATCAAAATGTTGCAATTCATATTGGTCAAAGTATGTAGTGTTTCAGAGTAGTGCATAATTTGTGATTGCAGCAATCTCAAATACAGTACAAGCAATGGCAGTATATAAAATGTGTTCAGTGTTTCCATCTAATTCTTAATTTTGACTCAGCAGTTCCAGCTGATTATTAGTAGTTTCTCCAACCAGCCTGGATTGGCTAAGGGAATTCACTTTAACATACTGAAGTGTTTTCATTAAACTTGGCCTATGTAAAAGTGGCTTTCTAAATTGGATTCACTGAACTAATCTTGGTGTCTTTGCTATTGTGTATTGCATCAAACAACAAAATAAGCAAGAAGCAAAGTGGTAAAAAATATTATTTAAACTGGAATTGAGGCAGAATTCATTAGAAGGAGAATATGGACCATGCTCATTATAGGATTTGCTAATGTTCATAAGTTCTTCCAACTAAATTTAATGTATGCAAATCATTATTTATGAGCAGTTATTATCAACAATACTAATAACTTCAGTAGCACTAATAATAGCTATCTGGGGTAATTAACTGTTTTGAATTGAATTTTGTAATATTTGAAAGTTTTCTTACTTTTATGGGAGCTAAATAAAATCAGCCCCATTGCTTAACATAAAACTCCATTTCATACAGGATGATTCTGGTTTTGGAGACATGATTTGGAGCAGAATAAAGTGGTGGTTAACGAAGTTCCTGCTTGTGCCAACAAAATAGATAGAGGAATAAATTCAACATAAATTCATTTAGCATGTTTTCTCTGTTAGTATGAAACCAGTTCATTCTGGTGAAGTGCAGAAGGCTCACTTGAGAGTTTTGTACTGGAAACATTGTGTTTAGATGGTTCCAAATGGTGGGGGGGAATGCTCTTCTTTTGTTGGTTCTTTTCTGTTTTTTTTTTAGGGTAGAAAGAAAATGATTTTATGATCTCTAGGCAGTTGTTTGTTTGGGTTTTTTTTTTTTTTTAATTATTCTTTCCTGTTTGTGAAGGGGAGAAAGAAAAAGAGAAGAAAAATCTTGACCTAGCTATAAACAGAACGTAGAAGGCAAGTTGATGGGAGCACAGAAAAGGAGATCTCCTAGCTTTTACGATGACATCTTCAAAATGGTTTAAGGATGGCAATGGTGTGTGTTAGTCTGCAGATTCCGGGGAACCTTGGTCTGTTTGAGCACTGAGGTACCATGTATATGAACCCTGTGTAAAGCATAAAAATAAGTATGAATGATAACAGTGCAGATAATATTGCTTCTTATAAATAATAATTAATGCTAATTAATGTTGACTCTGTATATTGTGGCTTGGATGAAACTCTGGCAGGAACTGGCAGACATGCTGATATGAAATCTCCACCCACAAAGATCTGCTGAAAGAGCAGTATCTGGTGTAAGGGGACCTGCCCTTTTAACTGCAAAGAATACAAAGGTTTTCTAATTGTTTTTCCCTTTTGCAGGGGAAACAAGCTTGTAGCTTTAGAGTTGGTCTGCATACATGTCTCCAGGAGTTACAGACATGGAACAAATGCAAGATCACATCATGTTCCTTATGTAAGCTTATAAGCAGTGTTGCATGTTCACTGGAAATAGCATATATAATGCAATGTTCTCCAACAGTGCTGGCCCCTTCCCATATGAAGGTGTAGATGCCCATGCGTTTGTTGAGGAGAGGCGATGCCCTTTCCCAGACTGGGTGGGAGGCTGCTGAGCCATGCTGCTGTGTGGCTGTTCCACAAGATGCAGGAAGGCAGGCTACACAAACTGGTGCCAACAGGGAGGCTGACGCCTCCTCACTCGGCTTTGGTAAATCAGTATCTGCGTGTGTCCGCACATATGCATTCTATTTTCCCTCTGCCACTTCCCTCCCACTCTGAGCTGCCTTCCTCCCACACTGCCCTTGAGTCAAGAGGTCAGTGCTACCACTTCTTTTTTCACCACTCATGCTTTTCCTTCTGTATTCTATCCTCTGGTTGTTACTTTCCTTCCTTCCAGTGGAGGGGCAGCAAGAGCCGTTTGGCTGATTTAATGTTTTTCTGGGAAGGAAAGGATACGACTTAAAAAAACAGGATGCCTTCAGGCAAGATGTGATTTTCAATCAAAATTCTTTTTCTTAAGGGTGGGGATTTTTCTTGCAAGGGGTAGAATTTGCTCCAACAGAGCTGTTTTACCCACATTCCTCTGAGGCATAGGAGTCTGTGTGCTGTTGATGTCAGGGGGGATCAGGGACAGAATGACCAGTTGCCATCATAAAATAATCCCGCTTTTCAGGGGGAGAGGAAGAGAAAGGGTTTGTGTGTGGCCTTTAAAACAAGAAGGAAAAGGAGAGGAGGAAGTGCCTGGTTGTTCCTGTCTTGGTGGGGAGCGTTGCAGGGTCCTTGGTGACTGTGTGACCAGCAAACAGCCTTGCTGAAAACTGTAGACCAGGCCATTTGCACGAGCACCTCCGTGCCTGCAGCAGATGCCTCTCAAGGGGTAAATGCTGGGGAAGGACTGGGCCTGTGGAGCTGTATTAACTGGCATTTCAAAGGTGAGATATTCTGTTTTCTTGTTTGTTTATTTGCTTCCCACTGGGGGATCAGTTATATGTTGAGATGGCTTGACTTTATACATACCTCCTTAGCAAATACGTTGATTCAACGTTTAGAGGATCATGTTTCTTTGTGGTGCAGAGTTATTTAGTACAGTATTTGTGGTAGGTTGATGACACCTGTGATGATCAAAAAGAATAAGTTGTGTATTTTTTTAAGAATGTGTTAAACCAGTTCTGTCAAAATAGAGATAATAAATACCAGTAATTGTTTAGTCAGTTGGAAAGGAATAATTCCCCACATTTTTTGAAACACAGTAGGTAATGTTTTGGTTGAATGTTCATGAAAAACCTATACTTACCTCTACATTTCTGAAGCTGAGCATAGAGTACTGTACTTGTTTTGTATGATTCTGGAATCTGAAAAACTGGACTCTCTCCCTGATCATGACAAGGAATGTCTGCATAAAGTAGACTAACTTTAAGAGTTCAGATTTCATCTGCTAAACTGCTCTGACAGGAGTGAAGTGCTTGGATAGCAAAGGTAGACTACACCTTCCTTCTCAAGCTGAGGAAGCTGGTGGGAAGGTGGGCAGGCACCAGGGAGATGGCACAGGTTCTGCCAGTTTGGTGGAAGCTTGTTGGTGGAAATCCTAACAGACCAGCTTGGGGCTGATCTTTCTTAACATTTTCCTTTATGCTTTGGGTGTAGAAGCTTGGAGCTGACTTATGAAATTCTCTCCTGACACAAGACAAGGATGCATTGTCAAGGTAGAGATAATGTCCAGTTCTTATACAGGGAGTGTCAAGGCAAGAACAATAAAAACAGAGTAAATGTTTAATAGCTGAAGGCATCTGCTTTTAGTGGAAATGGTTGTTCCCTGGAAGAAAGTGAAGCACAAGGTGGGAAAGAAAGTGGCAGAGAAAGATTTGCATATGCTAATTGACTGCAGAATAACTGTGAGCGTCTGGTGCAATCTGGGAAGAGCCAAATGGTCATTAATGGATTAGGCTTGCAGTTAGGAGGTGACGAAAAATGAGATCGTTATAATCTTACAGCTGGAGTAGGAAGAGCAGCAGACCTAACTGGACCTTCATGAACTGATGAACAGGGCTCTTGCTTCCGAAGTTAACAGTATCAGTGTTAGTATAATGGCACAAGGCTAACACAGGCCTTATTTTCAATCAAAAAGGCATGTGTGCTTTATTTAGCTGTACAGTACATATAGAATGGGAAATTAGTGTAGACACTACTGATTAAAAGTCTGAAATCCAATTAATTTTAATATTGAATGATGAGGATGTTCCATTTTATTCATCTTAATTTTCATTAATTTCTCCATGTATGACATATTTTAGACTTTATGGAACTCATTATTTATAATTGGTCTTGTGTCAACAAGCAGCAAAGATCAGGCTGTGTGCCTTTACTGACAGTTGGCTTAATTTAGTAGTAGTACTTAGCAGTTATGTAGTGCTTTAAAATTTCAAATATTAGCTAATTAGTCATCACACCAATTGCTTTAAATACTATCAGCCTTCTATAAAGATGAGTAAATAGCTGTTGTTATCCATATTTCTGAGATGAGGAAATTCAGACACAGATGGGCTGGTTATGTCCCTGTGCATATTTATATATAGGTATTTCAAAGGCACATATCATTTCAAGGTCCAACAAGTCTATCCAGTAGTTGGACCTGATTTGGTGTCCACTGGAGCCAATGGAAATCATTCTATCAGCTTCAAAGAGTTCTCTTGCTGCCTAATTGAATTACCCTGCAGAAGCCAGCTTCCAAATATTACCCAGCTAGTATGGTACACTTTGAGATGGGTTGTGATGAAAAGCACATCTGGTCTGGCAGTCAGAATCCTTACTGTGGTTGTAGGGAACAAAAAAGCACCAAAAATGGTGAGGTTTGCTCAGCACCCAGTGAGTGAGTCCTAGAGGTGAGACTCCTTAAGGCTCTGTTTTCTAGGAAAAAAAAATTAGGAGCTTGAAAATAGTGATTATAAAATTATGAGCTTTTTCATGTGTTCCTAAGCAAGTATCACCTGTTGATTTTTGAAAGAAGTAGCCAGTTATTTTGACAGTCCCAACATATATTTCTCAGTCTATTCAGACTTCCAGATGACTTTAAAAACCTACCCCTACATTTCAGTGCTATGTGGGAGTTAAAACTTAGATAGATATGTCTGTTGACCTTTTCCTGAAAACTCTAAAACTCAGCAAAGTTTTTTTATATTGCTTTTCAAAACCTGAAGTTCTATGAAGAAGCAAAAAGGAAAAGGAAGGGAAAAAATGTAAACCTCAAGTGTAAAGCTGAAAGATCATAGAAATCCTTAATGATGTGGCCAGCAGCTCTGTAATATCACCTAAATGTGACATACCTACTTAAAGTTTTACCAGTTATATGCAGTCTTATGGTTCAGTTGTGTTTTTTGAAAGATGGAAATAACCCTTCACAAATTCAGGATCATATTGCCACGTGTTCAGAATTCTCATTCCTTGAGCATTTATGATGCTTTACATAAGAATTATTTGTTTCTGCAACTGTTCCTGCCCTTAAACTTACTAGAATTTGTGGCAGATAGCATAAAATGAGTAAAACCATATGGAAAATGTGCTTTTATCAAAATATATTATTAAATTCCTTTTGATGTTAACATTTACTTGATCCTAGTAGTCAATAGTATAATATAGTCCAAGCTTTGAAAGATGAGCTTAGAGTGGGAAAGCAGCACAGACAGCATTTTCTTCACTGTCCTGCCACATGCTGCTAAATATATTCATCTTTTGCCTGCCTTCCCAGCCAAGAATGTCTCAGTATATGGGAAATATCACAGTAACAAGAACATACAGAATAATCCCCTCTTTGGGTGCAAGCCCTATGTTGTGCTCCCAAACAAAGCTTTTCATGTTGGTTAACTTCCTATTCAGCAGCAATTGGGAAATGACAGATGCTGTAAGGGAGACCCCTCATTAGGCTTATTTCTGTAAAGAAAAAATGACGAGAAAGAGAGTCATGTTCCTCCACGTGCCTCAAGGTGTCAGGTATTATTGGGGCATTGCAGTCAGACCGGTGTGTTTACAGCAGATCAAAGAGGTGAGATGAGCCAGAGATGAAGGCTGCTGAACCAAGCCCCCACCTGCTGCTGCCGTGTTGGCTGCATGTGTTGTCAGGCTTTACACTCAGCAGCGTGGGATGGATACTAATGCAGCAACATGGTAGCTGTTGTGCTCTGCTTCTGTTTTCAGGTAACCTTCAGCAAGTGAGGGGTTGTTTCTTTCAGACCTTGTGAATCTTAGAATAGAGTAATAGAATATAATAGAATCATAGAATGGCTTAGTTTGGAAGGGACCTTAAAGATCATTCAGTTTCAACCCCATTGCTATAGGCAGGGACACTTTCCACTGAACCAGGTAGCTCAAAGCTCCATCCAACCTAGCCTTGAACTCTTCCGGGTGGGACATCCACAACTTTTCTGGTCAATCTGTTCCTGTGCTTTGCCACCCTGTCAGTAAAGAGTTTTTCCCTAGTGTCTAATCTTTAAACCTGCTCTCTTTCAGTTTGAAGCCATTCCCTCTTGTCCTGTCACTACATGCACTTGGAAAAAGTCTGTCTCCATCTCTCATGTAGCTCCCTTCTGGTAACAGAGGCTACAGTTAGGTCACCCCAAATCTAGGCTGAAAAATCCCAATGCTCTTAGTCTTTACTCATAGCAGAAGTGCTCCACCCCTGTGGTCATCTTTGTGGCTCTCTTTTGGACTCGCTCCAGCAGGTGCATGTCCTTCCTGTGCTGGGGCCCCAGAGCTGGATGCAGCATTGCAGGTGGGGTGTCACCAGAGCAGAGCAGAGGGGCAGAATCCCCTCCCTCTCCCTGCCATGCTGCTTTGGATGCAGCCCAGGACACAATTGGCTCTCTGGGCAATGAGTGCTCATGGCTGGGTCATGTCCAGCCTCTCATCCACCAGCACCCCCAAGTCCTTCTCATCAGGGCTGCTCTGATCTGTTCATCCCCCAGCCTGTGTCACTACTATGGTTGCCCTGACCCAGGTGCAGCCCCTTGCACCTGGTCTTGTTAAACCATGAGGTTCCCATGGGCTCTCTGCTTGAGCTTGTCCAAATCCCTCTGGGCTGGCATTCCATCCTTCATGTGTGTCAGTTGCACCACCAAGCTTGGTATCAGCAAACTTGCTGAGGGTGCTCTCCATCCCACTGACAATGTCATCAGTGAAGATATTAAATAGTAGTGGTCCCAATATGGACCCCTAAGGGACGCCACTTGTCACTGATGTCCCTTGGGACTCTGGGTCATTGACCCCAACCCTCTGGATGCAACTGGGCAACCAATTCCTTATCCACCTAACAGTCACCTGTTGAATCCATCTCTCCAGTTCAGAGATGAATTCTGGATAGCTCCACCTACCAAAAAAGAAACCTGAATTGGACCCAGGATCTGTATGGTCACTGGCACCAGCCCCCAGCGTGAGAGAAGAAGAGTGCCTGGATCTCCTCACCAGGATGGCTGCTTGCTCTTCAGAGCAGCTGCTTTCCCTGTTTCCTTTTACGTCTGGCTGTGATGTTCCTGTTTCTTGGTTGGTGTTCCAGAGGGGACTAGGCAGTGGAAATTCAAGATGGAAAATGTTTTACTTTGTGTCTGATAGAAAAGTGGCAGCTATGGTCTGCTACTATGCTGGCAGTTTCATTGGCTGTATTGCCACTTCCTATCCCTGTTCTAAATCCTGGAGGGGAGGTACCCCTTAATCCTTTTGGGTCCACTTGATTCCCCAGTTTCTCCAGATACTTTTAAATTCTTTCCTTGTAGTTATATCTGTTTAAGTATTTTTGTCTGATTGCCTTGGGAATAAATCAAGTAAAAGGTTTCATTTCCTCCATCCTTCATTCTGCCTTTTTATGAGCTGTGTGGGATTCCTTCCTCCTCCTTATGTGTTTTCTCCTTTAGCAATGTTGTTCCTTTTTGCTTAAAGGGTATTTAGAAGGACAATCTCACTCGTGTCACCCAGATAAAATGTGTGTTTCAGACACCAGAACCTTTTTCCAGTTCCCCTCTCCCCTTGTATTCCCGCCCCTGTGATAAAATGGTTTGTTCAGACAGGGCATCAGAATTGTAGTGGTGAGACAGTTTTTAGTTTGGCAGTGTGATGATGTATGGATGATCTAAGGGAAAAGCATGGTTTTGGAACATGGCTAAGGCACAAGAATCTGTTTCTTAAACCTGACTTCTTGTTTCTCCCACTCTGTGAGCTGACCACATAGCTTAACTCTGTGCCCCACTTTTCCAACATGCAACCTGAGCATAAGTAAGGATTCACATGTTTAACAAGGCTTAGAATGAAAGTTCAATATAAATAACTCCCTTTCCAAATGAGAAGGAGGTCCCAATCATCTGATCCTTCTATGACCAATTTTAGATCCTACTATGGCAAATTTGTGACATTAAAAACCATTGAAATTAGGTTTATTTTTACTATGAGATCCAAGTTGCATCATTAATTGTAGGGAGATGCATGAAAAGTCAGTTGTAGTTCTTGACCTGGAATACTGTGAAGTTAACAATACTGGTTTTTGAAAAAAATGGCTATTTTTCCAAGTTGTGCAAAAACTGTTAATAGATAATATTTTTTAGGTTTCTTTGGAATGAAACTTGCTAAGGGCAGTCTCAGGCTGTCTTCTGTAGTCAAGCAAATTTCGTATTAAGAAAATGAATAGGAGTTGATTGAAATTATTTTATTGGAGTCATCAGGTCTTTTCTGGTAGTCCTTCAATTCCTCTCCCCACAGTGCCTGAAGCCATACTTAAGTTTCATGAATCTACACATGCAGAGAGAGAAATGAGATTAGTGTGCCAAAGATCACTGTCTCCATAGAACACAAAGAAATCTTACACACATACACATACTCTGAGATGAATACGCATAAAGAAAGAAGAGATGATGGCTTTCTGTAAATTAGTGTAGCTTAATTGAAGTCAATCAAACTGCTAATTTGATTTAGTCAAGCAGTACTAATTTACACCAGCAGCTGAGATTTTGGCCCTTACTGGTTTAATTTCATACTAATCTGTTTATAGCTTTCAAATGTATGGAGCCAGTTGATTGCTAAACTGTTTATTGGGTGTGGTTCCAGGATTACAACGGTAATTATTTTACTGAAGCCCTTTATTTTCAAAAATGCATGTTTCAGATTTACATAATAGGACTAGACAATGACTAAGGGGCAAATTATACAAAGATTATTGCATGCACTTACGCATGTGTTATGTTTTTATGACTCAGAATGGAGCTTGTTTGTGTTCCACCTTTGGACAGAGGTCTCTGTGGTGGTGGGGGACAACGTTGTGTAGTACAGAATTACAAAAGAGTCTCAGCCTGTGGAATTCTGTGCCAAGACACGATGCTAGACGATAAAATATTACTTAAGTGTGAAGGTGGGGGACTTGGTTATGAAATGCCAAATGGTTTTCCACGTCTCTGCTCCCTCCATGGGGTGTTTATTGCATCCTTAGAGCCGAGGTCTTCAGTGCTAATCCTCACTGAAAAAAACTTCTCTTTGCTACCTGATATCAAGTACTGGCACAGAGGCATTCAGAGTGGTATTTTGGGTGGTGTTTGCCTGGAATTACCCACTCTGAGTGCCTTTCCCCTTGCCAGAGGATGGTGCTGATAATGACAGTGGCATGGTGCTTTGAACAAGCTTTGAAATATTTTTCCTCATCTTCCTTTGGTGTGCTCCAGAGAGCAGTTTGCATCCATTTGATCCTCAGGAAAGCTGCCAGCAGTCTTGTCTGAAGAACCATTGCAGCAGGAAGAGTTTCAGTCCAGCACAGTTCCCAGTGGCTGGGTTGGGATCGATGGATCCCTCCTGGAGCTCCACCCTGTGTGGACCTGCCTTCCCCGTGGAGCCCTGTCAGTCCGTGAGCCAGTGAGTCCCTGCTGGGTTTGATGGGTGCTGAGGGTGGGAGGACACTTCAGTGGAGGTTTGATACTTGAATGAACCTGTTCAGCCTGGTTGTTGGTAGGATCCCCAGTCTGAAGGTGAAAGGCTTTAGACTCTTATCTTTTGAGCTGTGTAGCCTCTCTCCTGGCTTCTTGGTGTTTACAATAATTACCTTAATGAAACAGACCATCATCTCCGTGCTGTCATCAAGTGTGCAAAATGTTTGGAGGGTTCAGGACTGCAAGATTTGCTTTCTTGCAGCCAGAAAAGAAATAAATGAAAACATCGCTCTAATAATCCCCCTCCCTGACCTCTTTAATGCATCCTCAAAACTAAATGCATGGAAATAATCACCTGGGTTTTGTAAACAGAGCTAAGTAGAAAGATACAAGCCACTTTGGGTTCACCAACTTTGACTGCACTTCTTAATGAAAGAAGTGTCTGTGAAACAACTTAGTGTAACTCTTAAAACTTTGCAAAATGACCTCAATCTTCACAAATGCTTGTTAAAGGATTTTCTAAAAAGAGCAGCAACACCTGGAGACTCATTTATCACTGTCTCTGCCTACTGGCAATCCCACCTACACACTGAAGAATGACTGCTAACATAATATTTATGCAATAAACCAGCTGAAATGTGTAAAAAGAAAAGTCTTCTGTAGGGATGGCGGAGATTAAAGAAGTATTTGAAGTCATTGGGGTTTTTTGCTGCTTGATAAACAGGGAGGATTCTTTTGGTTTCATGGCACAGTTCTCTTAAGAAGAGAACTTATTGGTATTCATTCTGGCACAGGAAGGGCACCTAAGACCAAGAAGATTTTCCTGTTGTGAAAAAGGTTCTCTTTTCCCCTCATCTTCCTGATTATAAACCATAGTTTCATCTTCTGTAACTCAGTTATGGAGCAGGGCCACTGAAAGTTTCTTGAAGCCATTTGTTGTCTCTCAAGCCTCTTCACTAATATCCAAAGGTATCTACCATGCAAACACCAGCCTCACAAATCCTAGAGACCTTAAACTTCTTTAACTGAAAAATGGTGTGAAGACTCCACCTAAGACCCAGGTGTTTTAAAGTGTCCAGTAACAGAGGTGCAAGGCTTATAGAGGAATCAAAGCCATGGGAAGAACTGGAGCCCTGGAGGTACATTTTCAGCCTGAAACATACAGAACTGAGTGAAATGATCCTGTGGTAACTTCAGTCAATCCAGTAGCTTTGATTACAAGTGACAGTTGGGTTTGCAGAATACTTCTTTCTGCTTGTAAGCATAAGGCCTCTCTCCCTAGGCTTCTGTCTCTCTTGTTCAGTGGCCTTGTGCATTGAAATTCAGCAATATTCATGAAACCCAAATTTTATCTTGAATCTCTTGGTCATCAACCCGTGGACCTCTTAAACTAGAGGGGAACAAAAAGGACTTTCTCTTCAGATCTACAAAGCTGGTCACCACAGGACTATAATTTTAAAATCATGTGTGATAACTCTGGTCATGTGATCATGCCCAGTGCAAGTACACGGATTGTACAAAGGAGGAGCAATTTGTATGCAAATGGTCAGCAAAAAATGGCTCTGTCAGTGCAGAGGGAACAGCCACCAAAGATGAGCTGAGGGACAGAGTCCTCATAGCCACATGAAAGAGTTTGTGACTCAGCACATAGCAGCTATGCAAGTATGTTGTAGTCAGCAAGAGCACTTACTGATGGCATGATCCTTCTTCTGTATCATCTCCCTGCTCATCAGCTTTGTTCAAGATGAGCAAAAAGACCCCAATAAACCTAAAACAAAGCACAATAACAAAAGCAAACAAAGAAACCTCCCAGGACACACAGAAGTAACATGTTTGATCTGCATCAAGGTTTTGACTGGAGTGGTTTGCCCTTTAGTTGTGTCAATTTTGCACTCTTTGTTAGTGAAGAACACCACCAAGTCATCAGCTGCTGTAAGTAAGTGTCTGGGAAATTCTTCTTCAGAATAAAACCTTGCTGCTTGTAGTGGATCACATGTGTCAACATGAGTTGGGAATGCTGTTTAAAAAGGAAAAATAAAAATAATTGCCAACGTGGGACATACAAACAGGAATACAGCTGACAAGACACATGAAGTAATCCTGCTTCACTCAATGCTGATAAGGCATC
Organism: Chamaea fasciata; assembly: GCF_029207755.1. NCBI lineage: Eukaryota > Metazoa > Chordata > Aves > Passeriformes > Sylviidae > Chamaea > Chamaea fasciata. Next base: position 84,331,994 of record NW_027094086.1, read on the forward strand.
AGCTGGAGCACAGGAACTGATTTTGGGCTGTGCTTTCCTAATAGGATGTAAGCTCATTGGAGAGAATCCAAAGTGAATAAGGGGATAATCAAAAGTCTGCAAAACCTAATGGTACAAAGAGATTGAATGAATTGAGGGTTTTGGCCCAAAGAATGGAGGATTTAAAAGGGGGAGAGATTTTAATAAGGGTCCTCAAATATATAAAAAGCTCTGGCAAAGTGGGGACTAATTGGAATGTAATTTTATCTAGTATAATCTTATGCTGTTATTGTTCATATCAGGCTCTAATTGCATTTTGTTAAATAGTAGAGCAGATATTTAGGAATAATTTGTAGTAATAAGGACAGTGATTGCCTGGAGTAGTAGCAGAGTTTCTGTAAGTGAAAGGAAATAGTTTAGTAAAGGTGGGTAAATATCTTTGAAGAAGGATGTAAGAGCAGATACTTTTGCCTTGGAGCACCAGAATGAAGAAGTTTATTAGATTGGTTTTAATGCTGGTTTTGCTATTATTTTATAGGAAGGTGAAACAACAGAGAAGATAACGAGACTGCTAAAGGCTTGTGATGATTTGTGCAAATTTTAAGATGCATTTCTGACACAGTGCCTTGTTTATAGACAGCATCATCATGTTACAGGATGGCAATCCACACAGACCTCTCTCTGATACACCCAGCTGTCTGTAGGGGCTGGTAAAGGAGGAGTCTCACAGGGTGGTGCCTGGCACAGCACAGAAGATGTGGTTTGAGTTAGTCTCAGTATGTTGTAGCTCAGCCAGTTTTGTCTAGATCATCTCCATGTGGTGTAATTTAAGGGATTTTCTTTTTCCATGTAAGAAAATAGATAAGGATTTGATTGAAACTGGTGGAGAAGAGATTGACTAGATACTGGCCATATGTTGTGCATAAAATGCTACTTGCAAGTGCTATTAGGAACTTGTGTGAAATGCATAGAACCATCAAATTAGTGCTTAGTGTCAGCAAATAAAGGAAACACAGAACCTGAAACTAAGCAGCCTTAGAAACTTACCTTTACTTCTTTTTTATTGTGGTATTAGGGGTAAGGAGAGGAAGAAAAATGTGATAAAAGATAGGTTTTGATTAAAAAAAGAAAAAAATTGAAAATTTACTGTAAAAAAGGGTTTAATAGCAATCTACTAAAGTTTTCATTTTCAGATAACAGCAAATCAACTGAACATGGAAAATGTTATGTCATAGTCCTTAGGAGCTTCAGGGGCAGGAAGTTCAGTGTACTCTATTATACCCTGGAGTTCAAGATTTTGGACAAATGCTTCTGCCCTATGATGAACTATTATGTGCCCACAGAAAGTGAGACCATCAGGTGATACCAGAGAGGGAGCCTGGCCATCCGGTCTCATTGATATAGGAGAATGCATACAGGTACCAGGAAATATAACCATAAAGCTCTAAGTCAATAAGTCAAAATCTGTAGTATTCAGACATAAGTTGGGAGTTTTTTGAAAGATGTTATTTCCTGTAAGGAAAAAAATTCTCTGGTCAGCTCTAATGAGTAGGAAAAAATAAAGATAATGTGGCTGGTTTGTAGGGCAAAAGGCTTCTCCTGCATGTCTGACCAACTGTTTTTCTTTGGGGGACAGTAAAATGGACACAGTGCTGCACAGCAGTTGTCAGCTGTTCTGTTTATCTTGAAAAACATACAGGGGTGAGAATGAGCTGTTACTCTTTTCAAATTTCTAAATCATTCTGTCTCATGCACTGCTGGTAGTGGAAATAACTACGAATCACCTTTAGGCCTCTACTTGGCTTTGCTGAAGAGATGCATTTGCCTGGCCTAGCAGAAAATGCCAGGTGGGTCACACCCATTACATGGGAGCCTGTGGAGGGTTAACCCTGGCCAGCAGCCCAACGCTCACCCTGCCTCTTGCTCATTCCTCTCTTCTGTATGATAGGAAGAAAAAAGAAAGAAGGTGAAGAGACTTGTAGATTGAGATAATGATAGGTTAATACGGAAAGCAAAAGGTGAGTGTGCAGTCAAAGGAGACAGACGAATTCATTACTTCCCATCCACTTTCTTCCTGGGAAGCAGAGTCTCAGCCGGAGTAATAGTTGCTTGAGAAGGTAAATGCTGTGATAACCAAAGACGCCCTTCCTCCCCCTTTTCCCTGAACTTATACATGCTGGCCACAGTGATAGATGTTGGGAATATGCCTTTGTTCATTTGGTGTCTTGTCTACATCCCCTCCCAACCTTCTGCCCGCTCTCAGCCCACTATCCTTGTGGGGAAGAGACAAAGCTTTGATGCTGTAAGCACAGTTGACACTAGTGCAGGTGCAAGAGCATGGCACCACAGAAATAGCTGTGAAGGAAGTTAACTCCATTCCAGACAGAACTAGAACAGGTCCTAAGAATCACACTGGGCCTGTGGTCCAGTTCTTGCAGTGTTTGCATCAATGTTTCAGTATTTTGGTATCATACCTACACCTTTAATTTTTTTTTTCTCTCTCTCTTTTTTTGATGAGGTGTGGGTGAAGAGGCCTTGAATGTGTGCTAAAGATCTATTCACTGGGAGTTGTGTATACAAAATGCATTTGCAGGAAGCTCCAAATGTGATGAAATGACAGAGACAAAAGAAAACTTGCTGCAGAACTTGTCCTTTAAATAAACAGTTGGGAAATGCCAGATATTGAAACACTCTTGGTTTCTCCAGAGACTAGAATAACTTTTTAAAATTAAGATATTTGTTTTGTTTTTTTAATAATGAAACAGTTTGTCTTGCAAGTCTCTGTATGCAGAAGAGAGCTTTGTTTTAACCTCAGTTTCTGTAGCAACACTGCTAGCATTTCAAATTGCTTGAGCTCTGGACATGATGCAACACAATTATTCAAAGGGAAGCAAAAGCATTTCAGGAAAGGTGATGTGTGTATGTTTCCACTCCTATGGCAGAATGAAGTTGAACTCAGCATTAAACACCAGCAATGTCATAATGTTATCCTCTATAATTAAGTGGTTCTTGTGCTAAATGTAAGGATTTACTGTTTTGTAACTGTTTTAGCCTCTCTAAAACAACTTCACTATGGGGCTGAGATGAACCAATTTATAATATTTTGCCAAAAATCAGCAGAAACAGCCATATTTCTCCCAAAAGACAGGTTTTGGTAAAACGTCAGAGCATTTCGAATGTGGTTTTCACTCATTTTTCCCCCTAACCTTTCTGTGAAGGTAAAGCATATATTTTAGCTTTTGTCTAGAATTTTTGAAAATCAATTACCAAATAAGAAATTTTTAAATAAAATATGAGACCTACACATAGAGGGGGAAAAAAAGGGCAGGTGGATACTTAAGGAGCTAATGTAAGACTTCAGAATCTGTGCTCTGCCGCAGGCTTCACCTGTGAGCTTTGTCAGGAAATTTAATTTTTCTGTGCCTCCGTGCTCAGTCTGTAGATGGGATAAGAGCTTTGCTTCCTCACAGTCATCATTACCTGAGTGTTTCATGGGGTGATGGCCAGCAGTTCTCACTTGTCCTGCTGAAACTGCTGCATTGCACATAGATATATAAACAGTGGAAATATTTGAAGACTGTACTCACCTATGTGACAAAAAGGGATCCTTCTTTTAGGGCAATGTCAGTTTGATAATTGGTCTGGTTTTTTTCTTTTCTTTGCATGATTTACAATTTGCAGCAACAATGGGTGTTCTCAGGCCATTATTTCTGATGGAAGTGTAAATGGGGATATAATTTTAATCTCGTAAGGAAATGATGACAGACATAAACATATAGTAACACATTAAAAATTCCCACAGAATTGTAAGTCAGGTGTCATCTAGAAGAGGCCAGGAGACTGAGATACCATGTTATTACAGGCAGACTTGGTAATGACACAGATAATTAAGACTGACTAACTTTATTCATTATATTATTTTTGTTGCAATTGCTGATAAGACTGCCAAATTTTAAACCACTGGGACTCAGATTTTCTGGGCTAGCTCTTTGGCTAAGATAGATTTTTGTTGTAATTTTTGTAACATTTAGTAAAAAAAAAAATTCAGCCATTTCTGAGAATGAAAATTCACTGCTTTTGAGCAAAGACTTGAATCTTAATTTGGAAAGCTGAGAGTTGTGTATACAAAATGAGTATCATCTCAACAGGCCTGGTCTGAGACATATGTGTTTAGGTGACCTTGTAAAAATACTAGATAGAAGAATATGGATGAAGACAACCTGCAGTTGAACATGGAGGTTAGAGAACCTTGAGACAAAAAAAAAAGTAAAGAAAAGTTCTTAAAATTTGACTGAGCCAAACTTGTCATAGTCCTCTGTTATCCTTCAGTAGCTGTATAGCATGCCTGCAGAGAGATGCCTTGATCAGCTTGTACCCTGGACAACAACCAGTTATCCATAACTCCCTGCTAAAATTGTAAAGGTTGGAGCTGTAGGCCACAGAAACAGAATAGATCTGTGGGGTGAAAGTGTTGAAGTTCATATTATGTCTCCAGAGGCACAGCCTATACAAAGATATACCAAAAAAAATAAAAGTTGTATTGAAAGGATGGAGGGTTGTAAAGTTAAGAGTTGAGGAGGTAGGGCATGTTTGAGTGAGGGTGGTCAGTGCAGTGCTACAGCAGTACCATGACATATGTGTGTCCTGAAGTCATTTCTAATCACATTGACTGTATGCTGTTCTTTTCTAGTGAGTGTCCGTTACATGAGACAAGGTGTGTAGAGGTCCATGGAATTGACTGCTGCCTTGGCGTAGTCCAAAAGTCAGTAGCAGATAAGCTTTAAACATAGGAAACCTTGCAAAAATATGGGAAAAATTGTTTATGAGCAGGGAATGCAACATTAGAGGGCAATTTTCAGATGCACCAGTGTTTCAGCTCTGATCTGTATGGTGGATATAGAACAGCTCTTCCTCTCTGAAAGGAAAGGTGCTCTGTGATTATAAATCTGTCAATATTTGGTTGCTGCTTTTTTTCTTTTCTCCTCTTGGATGCTCTGACTAATACTACAGAGAAGCCTGTGAATCCATTCATGAATACTGGTTTAGTGTTGTTCTAAGAGGTTGTGCTGGCAATTCTGGGTGCTAAATGAGGCAGAGATCATTGGCAAAATCAGCTATCATGTCACTGCAGAATGCAGACATGCAAGGAAGGCTGACATGAATTTGCTTGAGGAACCATTAAGCCTGGTGCTCTTAATCCTATTCATTTTTGCACCTTCATCTTTAATACATTTTATTGTTCATGGTAAGGAGGTTATGAGAAGTTTTCAATGTGATGCTGTACAATTGAATAAAACACAAGAAGTTTTCTTTGTGGTTAGGATTAATAGAATAATATTAATATAGCCTCAAGAGTGACTTTTCAGCCTTCAAGAGATCCAGCTCTGGCTAAACTCCAGTTTCCATTGCATGTGATGGGGAGGTAAGGAGTGGACTTTTAGAGTGCTTCTGCTGATCCCATCTGTTTCATGCAGTGGTTTTGTGTTGCATTATGCTGTGTATTTGATGCCAGTTTGGTTGTAATGCACCCACTGGTGGATTCCCATCCATGTATGTGAGATCAGATTAAAGCCTCACAGAAAGCTTAGGAAAGCCACCCAAAGGGTGTCTCTTTACTCCTTGCCTTTATTACTGCAGTTTGCTGATGGCTTGTGCTATGCACAGCAGAAAAACAGTGCAAGTCAGTCCTTCTCTCAAAGATTTTATAATAGAAACAAAATACAAAGGACAAGAGGTGGACACAGATGAGCAAGTGAAGAGCAGAGGACAGCTGTGGAGAAAGACAATGAGGTAGCCATTGCAAATGTAAGAGATCCTCTTAGAAAAATGCAGCAAAGAGAAAGCCCTAAATTACTGGTTTGGAAACTGAGTACAGTGATGGAGTCTGGTCTCCTGGGCTAATGGCTCATGCAGAGTCATTCTGCATGAGGGTGATGAGCAATCTCTGGTGAAGATTTCACAGTCTACTCATAGCTTGCACCATGAAATAGCTAAGGTCTCTGAGAGAAATAGCTTCTTTTCCTTTTCATTTTGGAATTATTTGATCTTGCTGCAGCAGGCTGAATCCTTTTGCTGGTATGAAACGTGTAATAGTGGCACTCCTTTTTAGGAGCAATGATGTGACAGACGTTGAACACTATTGGTTTTGAGGCAGTGCACCATTGATTTGTGTTCCAAGAGGAATGAAGAAGTGTTCACAAAAAGGTGGCAATCATGGAAAAAAAATTAATATATATATATGAAAAAAGAACAAACATAGATAATGGGGAAGGTGCTGTGAGAAAAACCTGTGTCAGATCTTCAAAGAGTACCATGTTTTGTCAAAGATTAGCTTCTGGAGGTAACAGAGGTAGAACATTCCATTTTATTTACTTTGATGTCTTTCATTCATGTAGAAAAATGTTGATTCTTCCCTTTTTAATTGAACCATCTTTGCAAAAAATACAGGATTAAGTTACAAAAATATGGTCTATTGTAGTCAAACCAGTTTTGCAGACACAATCATTACTCAGAAGCTTATAAAACCTGGAACTGTGAACGATTCATATGTTCTAAGTGAATACCTTTGCAGTATCTCTTTTGCTTCTGAGTAGAGTTTCAACTCCTGTGAATGGTTTTAATGTGATTGTCCTGCAGACAGAAAAGCTCTTCCTCTACTGTTCCTCTATTTTGAATAGCCTGAGTGAATCAGGCCCGTGTTTTATGAACTCAGCACTTATCCATGTCAAGGTGATTTAGTTTCCCATGTTCTTTTGAGAATGTGTAGTGGTTTGAAAGCAAAACAAATGAGAGGCTCCAAGTCAGAGATACAATTTAATAGGAAGAAAGGAAAGAAAGTAAAATAAAATGGATGCAACAATACAAAAGACCACTGACAGAGTCAGAATACTACCTGAGCAGAGTGATGGAAGCAGTCCAGATGAGGTAGTCTTCTTGAAGCAGTGATCCTGTAGAAAGGTGTGGTAGCTTTGGTCCTCAGGGAATCCAGTGGGTAAGCACCCCCTGTACTGTCCCAAACCCCAGATTATATCCAGGTGGGAATGCTTGGTTCCTCCCCCTGGGTGGAGCATCTCACAATGGGATGATGAGTCATGCAGGGGGTCCTTGATGGCCCATTAAACAGAGATAACTCCTGGAGGGGAGTTCTGGGCAAGGCATTTGATGGGCCATTAACAGAAGATAATGGCCCAGAGGGAGGGGTCTGGGAAAACACTGCCCCACGTGGATTCAAGAGTTCATGAAGATGGTGACAGAATACTTTGTGCACGTCCTATACTACAACCCAGGACAGAATGGCATCTTTTTCTGCACCAAGGAGGACTGGCAGGTATTTGTAAATATAATAAATTTTGTTGGCCCTGTTTCTGTTCCACAGAAATCAGTAGTCAATCTCATGGCTTCCACACACTCAGGTACTCCTATGGAAAAGTTTGTGTTTTATTTACTTCTGTGTCCCATACATGGTCTTGAGAAAAGAAAACATTAGAGCTGCTGCAAGTGGCTTGTACCACACATCTGCCTGTGGAGTTACCAGAACTACCAGGGCTGCCAAAAGTCAAGTCTCAATCCAGTGTGTGTGGACTTGGTGGCTCAAAGAGCAAAACTGAGCACTTGGATTAATTGTTTCATAAGCAGTCTCAAAAATTTTATTTAGAAGATGGCCAGATTTCCCTTCCTCCTTTCTCAGTGCTTGCTATCACTGACCTGGGTTCTGTTGTACAAGTATTCATTTGTTCCTTTAGCACATTCTTTCATCAACTTGACATATACCCCAACTTCTGGAGCACTGCAGAAATTACCTGTTAAATTGGCTCTAGGAGGAGAGCTGAAGAAAATAGGTTTGTGGTCCTGTTTGGGGCTTTAACAGAAAAAGGTAAAGGAGGGAAAGAGATTTAATCAAAATTAGGCCTAATTTTTATAAATTTTTTAAATGTAATTAAATTAATTGTAATGTGAGAGAAAGGGAGGTGAGAAAGCATAATTTCTTAGTTGAACTACTTGTGCTTTTAAATTGGTACACTGAATTCCATATGTGCAATCTTTAGAATCAATTTAAAAAAATGTATCAAACTGGATAAATTTGTCACATTTCCACAACAGGTATAACCAGGATATTATTTGGAATTAGAATCAACTGGAGTAGTCATAGTTGAGAAGAAAGTTCAAGAGCTGGGAACAGAGCTAAATAGAAGGATGGAAGGAGGCACTTCACATGAAGATGCAAGAGAGAAGATGCAGGGGAATTATGAATTTGTCCATCCACAGCGTGATCTCATGCTTTGCCTAATAATACGTGTAATGTGTCTTTGTTTTTCTCTTCAAATATGTCATTGCTAACAAAAGGATGAATGTGGTATCAGTCAGCAGGGTTGGAAGGACCTTTTTTCCTCACCATACTTTCCACCAACGCATCTTTGCATATGGCTTATTTTGTTGGAACATGGGGAATGAAACATTCTGGATCCGATTCACCCCAACTATAAATCTGGTTGACATTAAGTGATTTGCAGCATGGGTGTTCTTGATTCAATATAGCTACTGGAAGTTATTTGTTTATTTTAGGCTTATTTTTCTAAAAAATGCAACAACCTGATCCTAACAGAGGGAGGGAAAGCATGATTCTCCACCCACATAAGTCAAATACCTGGTTTGGTTTTAGTGGGTATTAACTTGGATTTAATTTCTTAGAGGAAGAAAATCCTTGGTAGCCTAAGTTTCTTCATTGGTTTGCTCAGAGGAAAGTTTTTTTGGTTTGGGGGAGGGGTTGGTTTTTTTTTGTTGTTTTTTTTTTTTTTTAATTTTTTTAAAAGTGCTATCTGCTTTCCTTCTCTAATGTGCTCTGCTACATTTCTAAGCAGCTCTTTAATTTCAGCCATCTGTTCTTCTGCCACTACATCAACAGACAAGGGGAGGAAATTACTTCAGATTTTCAGCTATATGTATTTTTGATTAGTATGTCTATGTAAGCAGCTATTAAAAGCAAGAAAGAACATAGAAATGTAACAAGATATTAATACAATTTAACTAGGTCATCAAAAGAGATGAATTTTCCCTTAGCCACAAAACCACCTAGAACTCCTATTTCATTTCAGAAGGAAAGAAAAAAAGTGCAAGTTGCTTCATGAGACATCAATAGCCTATGTATGAAGAACAGGTCTAAAGATATTTATTTATACCTGGTAAGGTGGTAGGTACTTGTACAACAGAAACTTCAGTTGGTGGTAGAACATTTCATACATGCTTCTTAGCTTCTGAGGGATTGTTTGATTAACATTAGCACATTATTCTCTTTTTATTATTTCTATGTACAAGTAAAGTACGTGTGTAGAATCCCATGCTGCCCAGGAGGGGACAATAACTGGAATCAAGTGAGTGTGTGAGCTCTATGAACTCTTGGGATGTGCAGCGATGCCTGTTGCTTCCTTGGGTAGTCAGCTCTGTTAGCACTTGCTCAGTGCATAGGTCAAGCAATCAAGACTTTTGTCGTACCCCTTGAGTCTTTTCTGAAGTCACTAGCTTATAACTTGTACCTACATTTTGAAAATTGATTAATTCATCTAGTTAGCTCACAGGAGTAATGCATTCAGTGGCTATTTTCCTTCATGTACAGGAGGGATGAGTGTTTGCAAAATCAATGTTAGGCAGGCTAAGACCTCTTTATCTCAGCCAGATTTCTACCTGGAAGTGCAGCAACCTTTCCTGCTGCTGCATGCCCACTCTCCATGTTGATTCTAATGGAGGTTACAGGTAGTTAGTTCAGGGGACTATATTAGGAAGCCAATTTAGGGATTTGAATTCTTTTGTAAAAACTATATTTTTTTTGGGTTTGTTTGAGAAGGTCAAGAGGTTTTCCTACCTGGCCCATAGACCAGTCTACTGTTTGTCATCTATTTCCCTTGAGAAAAATACAATTTAAGCAACTTTAGCAGTGATTATTGTTAGTGGTCCCTCTTAGTCTTGTGAATTCACTGGTTTTGCTCATAGATCTGTGAGATCTACAAGAAACAAGAAGGAAGAAAACTGTTCTATTTCTTGGTAGCTTACAAAAATCTTTGTAGTTCACTGTGCAGTGTTACCTCACTAAGTCTTTGGAGGTGAAGTAAGGTGAACCTCACAGACCAATGACTTGCATACACAATTAAGGTAAAGTGTCTGCAGCCAAAAATAAAGGGTGTCATCTGTGGTGACTAGCACAATATACCAATATACATGCAGAGTCAGTTTTGGAGGTGAGCAACCAGAACAGTTGCTGAAGGCCCTGAAACCTGAGGACATCCCTTCAGGTTGAGTTAAGAAATTATAAGTCATCTAATGTGGGAATGAAAAGAAGGGTAGCCTAGCCTCTGCCTAGAGCCCTGACAGGTAAATGGCTCTGCATAAATGTCTGGATCAATTAAATTGCTTAACAATAACTATTGTGGCATTGCTGCTTTTGTTAGGCTAGAGTCAGTTGTTACAGTAATGAGCATCACATATGGTTTTAAATCCTGACATTATAAATTACCTCTGGTGGCAGCCTCGGGCTCGATCCAAAGTGGGACTTTGATGCTGCAACATTGAGTGTTATATTGCTGAGCTTTTATGTGGCTGGCCCAAGGTAAGCAGACACCTCTCTTAAGTGCCTTGGCCCCATGCAGGTATGTGGGAACAGCGAGGTGCACCAGGATCAAGTGCTCAGCTTTCTATTAGGAAATGCTGAGGATACTGTGGGATCTTCACCAGCACGTAGCTACCTGTTACACCCTTTATTCCAAAAACAGAGCTTGTCTTTCTCTTCTTCTAAAACATGGCAGAAGAGTAGGTGGGGGTGGCCTTTTGAACAGGAGCCTAGTGATTAAAGCACTCCCCCGGGTTGTGGGAAATCTCTCTCAGTTATTGCCTTTGCCTGAGGGAACTCAAACTCACCTCCCAGAGAGTTTCCTAAATAGTCTGTCTATCTGCTCTCTGCAGTGCAGATACTGACCCTGCTGTGGGATGAAAGAGAATTGAAAGTGAACTAGGCTAGAAACCAAAAATAAGACAGTGCTTCCAAGAAGCACAGTGACTTCTCTCTCCAAGGGACATTTCAATCAAAACTCCTTTGCTGTGCATAAAGTAGGAACTCGAGTTCAAAATTTTCTTCTTCCTGTTAAGAGAAAGGCAAGGACTTTGCCTTCCAAATGAAACAACTCCAGTGAGAAAAAAAGGAAAATAGCATATACTTCAGAGGCTGAGGGTCTTTCAAAGCAGATGCTTAATGTGCATTTGAACTCTCTAGGGCATGGTGGTAGCAGGCAAGTTTCTTCCATGCTAGCAGAGTGATCTGACAATTGAACTAAGAATGATATGGTGGCTGTATCTAGAGAGAAGACAGCAGCTGCTGCTGTGTGTTATGTTCTGCCTGGTGTGTAGAGATGCCCTGCAGACTCATGATGGATCAATGCAGTGAGGAACAAGGAACAGAAGAATTATTGGTTTTTGGATTTTGCTTGAGTGGGAGATACTCAGTGCTGTTGAGGCTGGAGTACTCTGTGGCACGTGGAAAAGCAGAGCTTTAGGTATCCTGAAAACTGAAAGCTCCTATATGGAGGCACCTGTACAATACAGATAGCAGCTGAATTGGGGGTTATGGATCCACTTAATCACTTTGGTCCTTTTTGGAACTATATTCTTATCTTGTATCTGGTAATTTTAGTTACCTTTACTGCTGTGTAAACAAAACCATTATGTCATGAGTGAATTTGTACCATAATATTTGGAGCATGTAAAGCCATGTAAGCTAACATTTGCTCTTGAACCATTTCCATACATGCTCTGGGGTCCTCAGACCAGCCAATGTTGGCAGTGGTAAATGTGAACAGAACAAGTGTTACTAGATGGACGTGTCTTTGGGCAGTCTTAGCAGGATGATTATGCTTGTCTGTAATTCATTTAGTTCGGTAGCTTTCAGCTCAAAGTCCACTGAAAGTTGTACCAAGCTGATGCTATGAATTTAGCATTCTGTCCTCATCACCTGGTTATGTTAGGGCATTGCCACTTCTTTCAATCCAGTATTTGAATACAACCTGAGTGAAGGCAATGACATCTCTGAAGAGAATGGGCTGCGCACTCTATTTAATATTGAATAGTGTTATACATAGAACCAAGTAGCTAAATCCACACCTTTGGCCCTGTCTGTATGTGATAACCTGTCATCAGGTATTTAATTTCCTAGTGCCAGTGGGATTTTGGGCAGTGGAGAAATTTAGATCATGTTCCAAATATCAGTGCTACCTGGAAGAAATATTTCTTCATTTGCAGCAACTAGAAATTTGTACAGACTTAATAAGATGAAGCCTTTAAATGGCCTTTAAAGCGTAGTTGGACTAACAATCCTTTACAAGTAGGGCTAAGCAAAAATAAGAATGGTTTCTCCGTATGAAAATTTACATTCAGTCTGAGCTGGACAAAATAAGACTTACTCAGTTCTTAAGGAAGGAAGAAGATCCAGGGAATGACAGTTCAAAATGTTATGTTTCTGGTAAGGAGATTACAATTTCTCAGGTTCTGAAATGACAAAAGGAAGTTGTAGCCCATTCATCTGTATGGAATTCAACTGACTAAATTTCTGAACTTCTGATGTAGACAACCTCACCTGTGTATGTGTCCTAGTTCTGGCCGGGACAGGGTTAATTTTTGCAGTAGCCAGGAGGGGCTTGACTGTGACTCAAAGGTTATCCTGTACCACCTCACATCATTTTCCAGGGAGAGCGGAAGACTCCCTTCCGAGTTGGCATGGTGTGGTGGAAGAAGTGGTTGTGTATTGTCTAAATTTTGGGGAGTTTCTGTGCGATTTGTTAATTTCTTGTACCCTCTGTCATTAATATTGTTGCTGTTCCTGTTCATTTTCTGATGTCCCTGCTGTCTCTGGTGAATTGTTCTTGTCTTAACCCGTGATCTTTACCTTTTGTGCCTCCAGTTCTCCTCTCCATCCCACACTAGCAGCAGGCAGAGGGGAAAAGGGGAGCATGTGAGTGACGCTTGGTATAGAGAGTATCATTCCTAAACCACAACAGTATGTCAGTCTGGCATCCCTTATAGTCATTGTGCAGAAAGACTCATTTTTACAGTGGCATTCATTTAATGTTCAGCAAACTTTTAAATAGGTCACATGCTAGAAGTGTAGCTATGCCAAGTGATCTGAGATGGATCCTACCCCATACATATTCTCTGTTATCCCATAGCCAAGGAGAAGTACCTGTCCTGTGGTATAGGTGCTGTTATGGCTCCAACAGCTCAGTCAGAGGGAAGGACTGTGTTTCCTAGCTGGAAGTGTTCACTGACCAAAATTACAGATAACTGCAGTTACAGATGAGATGGTAACTACAAAGTCATTTCTTAACAAAACACTCCTAAAACCACCACAATCCTGCCCACCTCATCAACATACCTTACCAATTGTCAGGCTGCAGGCCACTAGTGAAGATTCTGCTTAAGCTGTTACTCTTTGCATTCCCTGCTGGAACACCACTCCCCCCCCCCCTTTTTAAAAATAACAGCAAATTGCAAATGAGGCTGTTCTGGTGGAAATTTTCTGAGAAACTGTCATTCATGCTAGAATTCATGAAACCTTTTAAAAATACTTGGCGGTGGTCCACATAATCTTAGGAAGAAAAGAAAAAAGGGGTAATGTCATCTCACAAATCATTGTTCAGCTGAAGCCAGCATTCTGGACTTGATTTGAAATCTTTTATTTCCCACCAAAATTATTAGACATACACTGCCTTGCATCCTCTTGTGGTAAGGCTCAAATCAGTCTTTCTAATGATTCTTATATTTATGAGTTCGTGAACAACTTTCAGGCATGTGCTTGTATTTGCATGAATCTTTGATAACTATAACTAACAAATGTATTTTAAATCTAGGTGACTTCATCAACAAATATCCTACTAATTCTGTTAGCTCCTTTCAACCCAAGAATTGCTTTCAGTGGTTGGAGATTCTTTAATGTAATTTTGTTTGTGAGCTTGTAGGTAGTTAAGTGTGAATGCATGTTGGGCAGTAACAAGTTTATGATTATGCTTTGCATCCTTGGAATGGTAGATTTATGTTCACTTGAATTAAGATATTGGAATAGAATTAAGTATTATAATTAATTCTACACCGATAATATACAGACAATTACAGTGATGCTTCTTCTCCATACAACATAGTCAGGAATATTCAGGTACAAATTTAGCAGTGGAGAGACTACCACCTCCTGACATTGTAAAAAAACAGGCAAAACCTATCCAAATTGGGTAGTTCAAGTTTGCCAAGGACATATGTAGACTACTCTTGATCAAGTACATCATTATTAAAAATAATAAAACACAAATGCATTTTTATAGGATTCTTGTGTGGCAAAGCCTTTGGGCATTTCACAAAATACAACCAAACCCAATAATTTTGTTTTCCATTAAAAACGGCAGAATACCCTATTGAAATTGGAAACTGGCAAAAGAGCAAAAAATGCCTACTAAACAGCTAGCAAAGCACAAAAGATAGAGAAATCACCCGCGATTCATTAGATTTCTCTACAGGCCAACCCCTCCTGACATCAGAGTGAGATTTTTCACAACATCAGTGGGAGAAAGATCAAACTCAAAATGAACTGTAGGAAAGGTCTTAGTGAGGGAACAAGGGCAGCAATGCTCTCAGCTGTGCTTGCACAGATTGAACTAAAAGATGCCTTTCTCTGAGCCAACAGTAACTGGAATAATGATATTGCCATCGTTTAGAATTTAAACTTCCTTTTGCTGAAGAAGGATGATGAGATGGGAGCCCTCTGTGTTGATGTTTAGACCTAGGCTGAAGACTGAGATCTGTATTTGAAATATCTTGTGGTGTAAAAGAATTCTGTACCATTTCTTTATGGTTTTCCTTCATGTTCTCCTCTTTGTAAATATTCTGGCAAACTCTTCTTATCGCAGCCAAAAGGTGATCAAAATAAGCTTTGATTTTTTTTTAAGGGAGTTCTTTTCAAATCTGCAGAGTTGATAAAAATGCTGGGTTTTCAAAAGGGTTGGCACGGTGAAGATATAACTACCTTTTGAGGTGGATTGAAAGGGAGCTGAACTGCTCAAAAAATGTTGTGTTACTTTTAAAATGTCTGCAGTTCTTCCTCAGGCTTGTAAATCCTCATTTATGTAAACCACAGTCTTTTGTGGTGAAACTGTTCCTTAACAGATTTTTTCAGCTTTGTAATACGCTGTTTCTCTTTCAGCTGTTTTGGGTAAGGATATGGTCTGAATTACTGTGTTATCAAAAAACACCCCCACAAATAACTTTCACTTCCAGCAATCATAAACTGCATAGTTTTTTCCTATTTTGGCAGACAGTACCTTCACAACATTGCATACTAGATCAGATCAAAGCTAAAAAAACCCATTGCTGCCATGAAATAAAAAGGAACAGATATCACAAAGCTTGCATTTATTCAATTCAGGAAGGGAGAATAAAGATTCCAAATGAATTGGAGAATAAAAGCACGATCATTAAGAAGGGTGGCCTTTGGTGTGGTCACCTCTGTTAAGATTCAGTCTAAGAGAACGTTGTTGTTGCCTCTACTTGTTCTGTAATGGCCCCACCCTATTCATTTCTGTAGAAGAATGGATCAAAGTGTGCTTGAAGATAGACGAAGTTTATAAAAACAGAAAACTCATTTTCTCATACGTTCTTTGGTGCCTGAGGCAAAGGTATTGATTGTAAGGCAACCGAAACAAGTTAAGCTATTCTTGCCTCCTGTATGCTTGAAATACTTGTAATTGTGCAATATGCAGTGAAACAACCCAGAATGACGCACAAAGTGCGGTACAAATGAGAGACAAAAGGAGATGAATTGTTTAAATAAGGCAAGGCTGTGAAACCAAGATTCAGATGGGATTTCATCTTGTAGATGCTTCACAGAAGGGATAAAAAATCATTAACTTGCTCAGTGGTTTTGTCTTAACTGTCAGTTCATATGGCAACTCTATACTGTACAAACAGAAGTATGTTTGGTTTGGGTTTTTTTTATGTGAAAAGTCAGTGTACTTTGCACTGGCACATTAACTTGTTTATTACAAAACTGGCTTGTGCTAGATCCAGGTGTAGAATGTTAAGGAGAAAATTAAAAGGATCTTTCATAATGGAGTGGAGTCTTTTGCTCTGCTTGGGGCCAATGGGAATCTCTTAGGCATGACTGATGGCTCAGAGAGGGACTTTGGTGATTTGCGTACTCAAAATAAATAGGTTCTCTGTGTTGGGTAATCATATTTCCCATGAGGAAGTGTTGTTATAGGTTGTTTGCAAATCACTTAAAACATATGGGTCTGATGCATGATGTATGTATTGCCTAATCCTAATTGATTTTTGCAGTTTTGTCTCTGTCTGCCTGCACTCCATCCTAACTGTAGCAGCACGTGTCTGCTGCTCACCTTGTGTCCACAGGACTGGTTTGTGGACAGCCTGTCAGACACGTCTGGCGGTCCGCTAACCTCCTCCATGTGTCCAGGCATGCTCAGGTCTGCGTGCTCCAGCTGTGTCAGCACCTCTGGGTGCTGCCTTTCTGCTTGTATGGTCATGAAGCTGGTTTTGAAGAGGGCTTTGAGGTCACCCTCTGTGGCGTGGATTGTATACACAAGGTGGACAGATCTGCCCAGAGATGAAAGTGCTTCTCCAGGGATATCTTATCCTGTTTGAGGGAGTGGAATAAAGTTCTGCGTGTGTGTGAGATGCCCTGATACTGGTGTAGCTATACCCTTGCTGGGATTGGTGTGCTTCTGCTGCTGGTTTTCTGGTACTGACCAACAGTAAATGGACTTGCACTGCTGTGGCAGCATAGAGGAACCACAGTGAGGGAATAAATGCTGTTTACACCCCACTGAAGGCTTCTCTTTAATCCTAACACAGCAGAGAGTAGTTAGTGCCAAAGGAGGAACAAGCTCCCAACTTGCGCAAAGAAGTGTTCATTACCTCTCCAGCTCATTACCAAGTCTCTCCAGCCCCTCCCTTGGATTCACCTGGACATGTACTTCTTCAGTAAGATAAATTATGTTCACTTTCCATTGTGCTGACTTTGGGGTAAGGGGGGAAAAAAGTCAAATCAGATACGTTCTTTTTTTTTGTTTTAATTAAGTCATCTGTATTTGAAGGTGGTGACAACTCAGCTTTGGGCCTCTCTTGTTCATCCCGTACTCTGGGAAAAAATCCAGTCTGATTTTAGCTTTGCTCATAACAGAAAGTTTGCATTGGTGTCCTAGCCCTATAATAAATGGTGAATTCTGTCATCAGCTCTAATGGTATAATGAAATTTCAACAGTTACACAATGCGCAGTGTTCTTGTCTCCTAAGATCCCCAGCTGAATGGCCAGCTGTGCTGAGGAAGGTGAGAGCTCCATATAACATATAAATATTCCTTGGGATGAGAGTGGATTTGCTGTTATTGAGAATTCCCATTATGCCTCAAGGGTCCCTGCCCTGCTGTTTGTTTTCCCTTGCAATGTGAATTCTGCCACGTCAGTGCAGATCATTAAGATTTCACTCCTGGTATCCTGCCTGTAGATAAATTTAAGGTGCTGTGGTTCAGAGACAGCTGAAGTCCCACTGGTTCAATCTTCCACACCTCTACCTCGGCTGTAGTTAACTTTGCCAATACTGTGACTTGTGTTCTTCACTCCACTCTGATCGCGGAATGTGCAGGGAATGCTGACTCAAGTGTTGCTGGGTGTAGGGGGAAGAATGTGCAACTTAATTGTTCATGACCATGGACAGGAGGAAAGGCCCTTTCCAAGCTTTTTGGGGGTGGATTGCTTTATCCACCCTTGAATAAGAAGCCTAAATTCTCCCTGCAGATCCCATATCATAGAATGATTCCTTCCTTTCTTAAATCCATCAGTAACATTTATCTTCACCTTCGTGATTTTAGTGAGCACCCTGACGAACTCTGGGATGAATAATCTATTGCATTTTACTGTCTTGTGTTTCCTAGTCATGTCACTGAATTAATATTATCATTGAGTTGTGTAATGTAACAGGCACTGTGAAAGACTGTAATATAATATAAGGAAAAGTTATTCCTGTATAAGGTGGATGTAGCTATTCCACTTATCTGGAGCATTTCAGGAGATACAGAGAAGAGAGCATTTCAGGAGATACATACTCACAGCCTTGCACCTCAGTGCTACTCTGATGCTGGAGTAGCAGTAACTTTACCAGCTGTTCAAGTGATTTAATCCTGCATTGTGAATCAAGTCACAAAATTCAATAGCAATGAAAATAAAGGCCTTTCTATCCTCTTACCTTAATAATCAAAACTATCCTTGTGTTGACATTTCTTAAGGTTGTCTCTGCATTTCATTGCTGACATTTAATGAAACCTCTTTGGATTTGTGGAAATTATCTAGTCAACACTGTATTACTGCTTATTAGGACAAGCAGCAGGTAACATGGATAGATAAAACATCCAAACTGGGGTGGAATAGCTGCTTGAAAACAGGTTAGGCATGTTTTAGCCTTGAGATTCTACCTTAGTTTATGGGCACCAAAGACAGGATTAAGTCAAGATTTGCCATTGTAACAGCATTGCCAGGAAACATTTATTGCCACAAAGAATAAAGGGTGTAACACAAATGTCCTTCATCTGACAAACTGAAGAACCTCTTATTGTGATGGAGATGGCTGTAAACTTTGATGATCTTAGCTTGTAGCCATTCTGTGACCTTTTCTGATGACGCATATGCTGTATGTCATACAATAGTACCTGGAAACACTGAACAGCATTCTGTATCTCATTGTGCTGGATACTATATAGAAAGGAAAAAAAAACAAAAAAACCAACCCGCCCCCCTGGGGAAAAAAAAAAAAAAAAACACCAAAAAAACCCACCAGAAGGTAATAAATTGAAACCTTAAAGTATCTTTCAGCTGCTGATTGATAGACTGCTAGAATTCTGGTTTGTCACCTTCCATTTTTATACTTTCTGTAGCTGACATCCTAGCAAGAAATTCACAGTTTTCTTTTAAAGAAACTTGTCTGTGGAGTTTCTGATGGGTGGTGCAGTTCCTGTTGGATCCTGTCAAATTTGTGGGTGCAAAACACCTTTCTTAGTTAAATCCTTGCTGACTAGGTCTTCTCCATTTTTTCCCTTGCCATCTGGAAAGTGCTGTGCATGATGCTCAGTCAGAAGAAAAAGCACTTTTTTCTCTAACATTTGGCAGGGAGCTGGCAACATGGAACTTTTGTTGCCAGAATCCGTGTTCTCTGTGGGGGTGGTTCAGATGGCACTGAATTAACTCAGAGACTTGAAAATGAAAAGTATTTATGATCATTTCTATTGACGGCAGGTAACTAACCCTACCTCTAGGGCACCTACCAAATTAGCTTTAACAACAGGAAAATGGGCTTCTCTGAATGGCCCTTAGACTTTGTTTTTATGAAGAGATTAATTTCTCCGTTCCACAGTAGTTCTTCAGCATGCATAATGCCTCCTTCCTAGGAATCAAGACTCTATGACAAAAGGCATATCTCTATTCCTTCTATACAGTTTTTTCACTCCTTGGTCGAGTTAGATAGGGGATAAAGTCTTGGGGCAGTAGACAAAGTGATTGTAGGTGTCTATACTTTTAATCTATTTTAGTAGGTAGTTGGAAAAAAGGGACTCCTTTTAACACCTTGTTCCTACTAGAATGCTCTATTTCTTCCTGTAAAAGTAAAAGACTAGCATTAATGATCAATCTCTTACCCAGCCTGAGACCACAACCCACTAACCGGTCAGCTTGTGCAGCTCCAAATTGGATGGAACATGCTCTGCTGCCCATGCAGGCTAACAGATGAGCACTGGGAGGGGAACAGAGGGGCTCTGGGACTGCCAAGGAAAGCTGTTTCAAGAGGGGGGTGTGGAGCGTACATCTGCAGGAGACTCGGCTACATCGGTTGTGTTGCTCACAGAACAGCTCACTGACCTTATGCCTATTAGTTCCCTAATTCTCAACCCACTTCTGTGAGGGCTCAGGGAACAATAGGGAGAATATCAACCTAGTGAATCACTGTTGACTGTGTCCTCCGCACTTCCCTTATTTGGGCAGCCATTTTTGTTCAGGTATGCTGAACACCCACAAAGTGGCCAGGCACTAAGCCCTCAGACACTCAGACAGGTGCCTCAAAAGACATTCAGGAGAATTACTCCAAGGTTCATGAACTAGATTTTTAAATAAGTCTAAAGAATTTGGATGTGGGATTTGGGACCCAACTTCCTTAGGCTTCTTTACTGTCTAAAGGTAAGATATTCAAATAAACTTGACCAAATTAGGATAATTAGAGTCCTTCATCTTACCCCTGCAGCATGTCTATTATACTTGTCTGGTGAGTCTACTATTCAACCGCATCAGGGATCTTTGTTAATTTAGTGGGAATAAAGGATATCATCGGTATCTATGCTAAGAAGCTTGTGTTTACCATCAACATGCCCAGTAGATGTGCAGATGTTAGCCTGATGTGAAATTATAGTTAGACTTCATCTTCCACTTGGCCAGTTCATAAACCCCTGTCTTACAGGTCTTTGTGACTGCATTTGGCATGGGGTTAGAGATTTCAAGATGTGCTGGTGTTTGTTTACTTATGTGTGTTTGAGATAACATACCAGTGAGAGAGAAGCATAATTTGTGCTTTGGTTTACTTACAGACTTGTAGCTTTCACATGCCCTTTAGGTGTAACTGCTCTCTTGGGTACCATGGAGCTTCAGCTTTAACTGATATATTTGGGACAAAATCCTGTGTCAGGTGATGCAGCATTGCCAGACAGCTGTCACAGTTGAAGAACTGGGTGAACTTGGATTCCTTTGATTTTTTTGTTGTTACCTAACAGCTGTAAGAACCTTAGAGCCTGCAGTTCACTGGAGCTTCATTTTTGTCTCTTTCTGCAGCAGGACTTGCAGAAGTAAAAGGACTGCTTGTTTTCTTCATTTTTCATTGTAAGTCCCACATCCGACTGACAAAGAAGGAAAACGCAGTCAAGTGCCAAACTGGACAAAGCCCAACAGCCAAACCAACCCACCCCCAAAACTCCCTCAATTCTATTCTCCATGTTTGACTTTGGAGAGTGTATGAATGAGCTACATTGTTGGCTTTCCACTCTGCAATTTTTAGGTGGATTATATTTGAAAAGCTTTTTGGAAGAGACACTTCTATTTTGTTAGATTTTTCGTGTCATTCTCATTTTGTTTGTCGAGTGCCAACATCTCATCCAGATCCAAGAAGATGCTAATAAACAAATCCTGACTATTCTGTGACAAAAGCTCCAAGATGAGCAAAAGCCAAGGAAGTCTTGAAACTATTAGCAATGTTTGACTGTGCTTTCAACACCTTTTTCAATTGAGAAAATCAACTGAGATTTATATGATGGTTTGTGAGAAATTATGGTATTAGTAGTTTGCAACTGACTGTGTAGCTTATTTTGAGGAGGAAAAGACAGGACACCTGACGTAACTGCCCATCTCTGTATTTGCGATGGAGGGTATTATATGAAACACAGAGACATTATGTGGATTTTTTTTTTTTCATCCCCAAAAAGGTGGTTTTTTCATCAGTGGCGTGGCTACTCACAGATATTGAACCAGTATTTTGGAACATCATCTAAAGATACATAATCTATCAGGTTAATTAAAAGGTTGAGGGTATAAAACCTCTCTGCTACCTTGAAATGCCATCTTGCAAGAACTGGCAGCTATGCCCTTTATGCTATTTGGCTGCTTAATGTTGGTTTAGATTTGCAAAGTTTTGGTGACAAAAAGCATCACTTGAGTTTCAGGAGTGAACTCTTCTCTTCCATTCTCTTTCTTGCTGCTGCCCCATTGAGCATTTCTTCATGAGAGATTGTTAGGTTTGAGCCAGATTGCTCCTGGTGTAACGACGCAGCTAGACCAGGAAGAGATTTGGGACATTTTAACTGTACTTGCTCACATGAGCCATGCAAAGACAGCCTTCCCACGCAGGGCATTTGCACAATGCTTTCCTGGAATTTGAGGATGAAACACATCTTGCCTGTTGTGCTTCAGGCATTTCACCCCATGAGATAGAGCCCTGCCTGCTCGATCGCATTAGTTGGATTAGATCAGCGGTGACAGTCCTTGAGCTGTATTGCTGGGGCTTTGCCTTCATCTTGTACCTGTTGAACATCATCCCAGACAAGTTATTGGTATGGGTGTACTTTTACTTGGCCCGGATAAAACACTTTTATGTTTTTTTGAACAGCTGGTATGCTTTTAAATAGAACATTTGAGGATGTGCCAGGAAAAATCAATTTAGAGGGTGTTTGAAAAGGATTCTGAGGAAAATTCCTGAAATGCAATGGCTGCTGATAACTTGTGATGACAATTATCACTGTCTGAATATTGTCACTGTGATCAATTTTTACGTGGTCTATTAAGCTGAATGGATCTAATCAATTTTTCCCCCAGGTATGTCTCTCAGGATTTGTTTTACTGATCCTTATTTTCCCTGGGTTGAACCAGGTTGCTGAAGGACTGCTGTGTCCCCTTGCTTTTGTCTTCAGTGCCATGCAGTGCTAGAGCTGTTTGAACAGAAGTGTGTGGGGGGTGTGGGAAATCATTCCCTTCTTTCCTTGGTGTGGAACTCATCTTGGAAGCTCCCTAGAGGTTTTGCCTCTTTGTTGTTGAGGTCACAAACAGTTGCTAGTTGCTAGCTGCCTAAATCAGGACTGATCTGCAACATAAATGAAGATGAAAGCTCTTCATCTTCCCAAGAAGTGGTGCACTACAGTTTTTTTCTAATAGACTTCATCCATAGCCTGAAAGCTGTCACTGATATATATATATATATATATATATATATATATATATATATATATATATATATATATAATTTTTTTTTTTCCCTTCTCATTGCACCTATTCTAAGCTCTGGGAAACCATGGCCTGAGGAATTTCTTTTCCACTGTGTTTTCTCCCTGAGTTTTTTAAACACATGCCTCCATTCCAAATAATCTAGTAAAGGGAATTTCATCTTCCTGGTTCCTCCTCAAGTTCCATCTTTGCCCTTTTGTAGTCAGATGCTGAAACAAAAGTGACTGCCAGGGAACTGTTCCGTTTGAGATGTACTTGGGAGAAATTAGTGCCTAGAAAAGAAATAAATGGGTCATGGGTTTAGAACACATTCAACCTTAATATGTTTCAGTCATCTGAGTTATGTGAAAGCGTGTGAGAGAATCACAGCACGATCTGCTGACAAATAGAGATGATAAATGATGAGGTGTTTATTTATCCAAGACCTGATTTATTTATTTACTTGCTTAATCCCTGTAGAAGAAATATTTTGGTGATAAATTCAGCTTAAACCTTCCCAGGCAACTCCCTTGATTAGTATCCATTGGATTTCTGGTGGTCGCCATTATTTTTTTACCCCTTTTTTAAAATCAGTGGAATATCACAGGCCTCAAAGGACTGTTTTGTTTGGGGTTTTTTGTTTCTTTGTTTGGGTTTGGTTTTTTCTCCACTAGGTTTTGGTAATGAAAATAGTATAGAATACTGCATCTCAAAGTTTTATTTGGTCAGGTCTATGGATTCTACTTGTCTGCATAGCCCTCTTGCTAATATGTGTATCTGGTTTGGTCAGACAGAATCCCTATCCTTTGTATAAACTATACTTTCTCTCTAATAGATTATTACTTTTGGTTATAAAATGCATGCAGTTACACAGCTTATATTGGGCTTCATGCTTCACTTCCTAGCATTCTCATCCCTTTCTTCCCAGTGAATCTATGAATTTGTTTGCTTTTTGGTTAGTTATGCTTTAAAACTATGAAACTCATAAGATTCTCTGTTTATACAGGCCTATTTTTGGTTTTGCTTTTAGTTTTGGGCAACAAAAGAGCTTTAAGTACCCATTGCAAACTGCAAAAAGCGTAGGAATAGCTCTGCTATTTTGGAAAGAGGAGATACTCCTTCTTGAGGCGTTTTGCGATTTAATGGTCCAGTGTCCAGCTGGATTTGATATGATGAGGTTTAAATGGATTTTCTTCTTGTGATATTTGGTCAATCTTTAAAGAGGAAGAATTCAATTTAAAAAGGTCCTTAACTAAACCATAGTTAGCAGGTGTACATATGAGTCTGAGCTGCAGTCTAGAGCTCTGAAAGACATTGGTAATGAATATTAACAGATTAATTTGAAAAAATACGTTTAATTGCAGTCATACTCAGTGGGGGAAGAAACAGCCTACCTAATATTTATGAATTAAAGGCACGTGCTGGAAAGATTCATACCTCAGTCATGAAAGAAAACGCACAAGAAAAATAAATAGAGGGAAAGAACAGCAAGTAGTCATCTTAATATAGGCTGCATTTAAATGTTTCTGTACAAGAGGTTCACATTAACATTGTACAGCTGTTTTTATAAGACCCTAAGTCTCGGCTTTACCAGCTGAAAATACTTACTTGTTTTTAACATCAAGAATTATGGTAAAAAAGTTGGCTTGTATTTTGAGGTAGAAAAGAGAAACAAAAATTCTGTAATGTGACATTAGAATGATATTCCCATGCAGCTTATCCAGGGTAACTCCATATCCTGGCCTTTGCCATCACATGCATCTCATCTCCTGGTAGTGCTAGACTGATGTTCTACATTTCCACCTTTTGTGCACCACTGCCTGGGTCCCCATCCTGTACTCTGATCAGCTGGCTGTGGTGTTTCTTCGTCCCTTGTGTTTGGTGTAGCATATTCCTTCTACCAGCTAACCTGATTCTGGTCAAGCCTTTTTTTTTACTGTGTTCCAACTCCAGCCTCTTTGCCCAAATGCTCTCAGTTTCCCTTTCTCTTGGTCCTCTGCTGTTTGTTTTCCTCCCCTACAGTTTGTTTTATTTGGGTGCTTCCCGCCTTCCCCTTGTTCTTGTCCAAAAGCTGCTTCTTCCAAAAGCTGCCTGGCAATGAGCAACTGCTAACATGGATAATAGAAGATGCTGGGTCTGATGCAATGCCTAGCCAAGTTCCAAAGTAACCAGGACTTTCAGCTGCAAAGGAAAAGGAAAAAGAATCATCTGTATTTTACAAAAAAAGATTTTCATTTTCTTGTGACAGGGTCATGAACAGTCTGAACACAATAGGGCTCCATCAGGTTGGAAGATGCTTGATGAATCTGCACCTGAATAATATAATTATTTAGCATGTTCAGCTAGCAGCTTTGCTAAAAATGCAGGAAAGATAGAAGGCAAAATTAATTATGTAGAGCACAGTAAATCTTCTCTTACTCAACACCTCCATAGCCTATATATGGCTCCCTTTTTAGGATTCAGCGTGGGCTTATTGTAGAGCTTAATGGCTGAGTTACCCAATCATAATGAGCCACTGTGTGCAAGAGTTGAGCATGATAAAGCACTCCTAATGCGTCTACAATGCAAGGCATTTTAATTCCAGCATGAGTGCTGCAGGAAGACATGACACTTTTCCACACAAACACATGGACAGACTTAGGTGGGTGGTAGTGCTGCTGGTGGAATAAAACTCCTCCCAAGTGATGAAGTTTTTCTCACTGGTCCTAAATATAATAGCAACCTAACTTATATTTGTCTGGCTTTATAAAAGTGCCAGTCCTTATTTATATTAGAAAATATAATCACAGAATCACAAAATTTTCTGAGTTGGAAGGGACCCAGAAGGATGATGGAGTCCAACTCTTAAATAAATGGCCCACACAGGGATTGAACCCATATCCTTGGCATCATTAGCACCATGTTCCAACCAACGGAGCTAATCTCAGGGTCATGGTAAATACATTTTTATGCCCTTGGCCAAATACACAGTTCTTTGCTCCTTTCTAGGGTCTCTCAGTGAAGAAAAGGTTTCTGTTCCACTTACAAACTAAGAACTGCAAACTTACAACATGAGTCAATTCTCCAGAGTAAGTAGTAAGGCACCTGTTTAATTTTTGTTGTGCAGAGAGACTTCTCAGATTTCAGTGCTGTTGGAACACTCTTGACTCCAGAACTATCCAGCTGTCTTACCTCACTTTGGCCCCTTTATGTTTGTAAGGACCTTACTTTTACCAGGTGCTTTCCAGTTCCCTCTTCCCAGGAGGAACATACATCTGTAGCACAGGTCTGCCTTCCTTCCATATCTGTGGGCCACATCTCTTCTGGCACTCCTTTTGTCTTCTTTTCCTACCCAGTTGTTATCCTTCTGGATCTCAGGCATTGAGGACAGCCAATGTAATACCAGGAAAAACTATTAGGAAAGTGGGATCAGGACCTTGTTCCCCCAGGTGTACAAGCCTGGAAAAAAACCTGTTAGTGTTCAGCAGGGCTGGTCTAGCCTATGAGAGGCATTTTTTCTGTACTCACCACTTCTATATTCATGTGTTAGCAATCTGAATAAAGAGACATCGAGGAAGCTCAGGAGTGAAGAACTGACGTAGTTTCCCAAATCATGTGACAAACCTGTTGGGTTGTTTAGACTGAAGCTGGCAGAAGTGAGAACTGAGAAGGTGCTGGGAAGAATAGACACAGATCACTGTCTGTCTGGGTGCGGTTATTGACACCATCTAGGAGCTAGGTCTAGGAGTTAGAGCTAGCTCTAACTAGCTACATCCTAGCTCTAGGAGTGACTTTTCCATCTCTTTGCTTTTCATGTACCTGTTTGCCTTTCACAATTTTCTTCTGCCCAACCATAAATTTAGTGATTGTTCTGGGGAAGGAGAGAGACATATTCTTTGACTTCTGAGCCCCTAACGTTAGTTCAGGGCTCTGTCCATCACTTTCTGGTCCTCCTTTGCCCTGTCATAGCACTTCCTGAGCAACACGTAAATACCTATACATTTGTAAAGGTCCCGTTTCCCTGCCTCATAGTTTGTAGTGTAAAATGGGAGTACAAGGGAATATAAAGGGTTTGGTGGTTATCACCCATCATGATGAGCTTGCTGGAGGGAGGGCCTGTGACCCAGACCATGCAGAATGAAAGTTGTGCCTCCTTGTATGAGGGAACTCTTCGGAGCAGCATGTGACCACAGGTGCATCTCTCAGTAAATTTAATTCGGCGGTCATCAGTTCAGTGCTGTTTACATGGATGGCAATTATGTTCCTTCGCGAGGTGGGGGGAAAAAATCCATGCCCACTGATAAAGAAGCACAGGACATTGTTGGCACAATGATTCCTGAATCTATTTAGGAGTCCTGTCATGCATGGTTGTAATAAGATAGTGGGAAGATAGTAATTTGGCACTTGGTAGAAAAACATATTGTAGAGCTTAATGAAATTTCATTGTGCACTCTTAATTGATTTCAGCAAGGAAGACCTTTACAAAGCAAATATAGCTATTAATCTAATTAGTGTTTCAGCTAGTATACTGAAATTATATTTGTATATCAGTATATCAGACAAATATTTGTATGAGATAGGCATTTCAATGACTACACAGCTGAAATGAACAAATTAATTTCTTTGATTATAAGGGCCCTGTTTCCTACAGGTGTACTTTGCAGTTCATTTTCCAGCGTGAATGCTTAAATTAGGCAGTTAAGTCCACAGTTAATCTGAAATAATTGGCTTTTCATTTTTTCCCCAAGTGATCCGTGCAGTGGGAGAACTGAGCAGTATTGCTTTGTGGACTCTGCTGGCTAGTTTTCCTGAGGACTGTGCTAATGGGTCTGTGTCACTGGGTCTGTGCAGAGTATGGTGAGAGCCTCTTGGAATGGGGTGTTGGCTGATATCATGCTATTCTTTTTGGAAAAGATGAAGCTGAGTTCACAGCATAACTTGCTGTGTTACCCTGTCCTTCTGACCATCCTGCTTGTGAAATAAATTTTTTTCTTCTTTGAAGAAAAAATGATGCTGTTAGATGTTCCTGTAGTTCCTTGATGGCGCTGGGATAAGGGTGAGACCTGAATGCTTAGAAGCATTCCAGGATTTGCTGCTTTGGCTATGGTGTATCTTTTCACCCATCTCAGCTACTACTGGACAGCTTTTAGTGAGCATGAATACAATACAAAAATAATCATACACAGTCAAACACAAGTCCTCACTTGGTTTTTGTGTTCACCTCTGTGGAGCGTACGAAGAACTTCATTGAGACTTGAGTGAGTTTTGTTCCAGGCCCATTCAGACCTTTGGCAAAGCTCTCAGTGGTGTGCAGGATCAGGCACAGAATCACCTTAAGTGCAATCCACACCTTTGTTTTATGATGCTTCAGAGCCCTATATAGTAACTGAGGACAGTTAGACTCTTTCAGAGTGAGATGCAAAACAGACAGCAGGCTCTGGATGTGCCAGGCACCAGGTAAAAGAAATACTGAGAACAAGGTATATCTGAAATGTTACCATTCTCTTGGGCTAGTGCATGAGACAAAATAATCTGATCAAACATAACTCCCTACACCCACCTGATGTCCTGAAGAAATGAGTCTGGAGACCTGAAGTCTCTCCTGCTGACGGGTATTCACAGTTTTGGTCTGAAGCTGCTGATCAAGACTCATTCCTCTCTCTTACACAGCTCTTTTGGTCAATTTTTTCTCATGTTTTATATAATACCTTAGTCGCTAGACATCATACAAGATCTGTCAGATCCAAGTCCAGTTTACTACTTTGCTTGAGGTGTTCTTACTGTTGTCTCCCATCTTCAAGGGAAGTGTGGGAACAGTCTCCACTGCTCCTGCAAAAACTGTTCCACTAGTTGGGCAATAATTCAAGGGAGTCATTGAGGGTATGCGGTGAAGTTTGTGTAGCCTCCTGGTTAAGGAATTCACACAAGATGGAATATAGGAGTTTGATCCCTTTTTCTAGGACTGATCATGTACTTTATTGTTCAATGTAAAGCTCAGGAGCAAAAGCCACATCTCAGTGCTCACCTTCTCAGGAAAGTAAATTCATTTCAAGTCCCATCTTTGATACCCAAATACATTATCAGACCTCTAACAGTTTTGGTGTTAAAAGATTTTTCACAAGGCTCTGGATCTTCCCTACACCTCTGGCAGGTGTACCTCCTGGAAATTAATAGATTCTGTCTTTGGACAGAAAGACTACCTAATTTTTTCTACCAAACTTGAACTTAATTTTGAATCTTCCTTTGAGTTCTTTGTGAAGTCATTCACCTCAGTGGGCATTAACTGCTATGTTGGACTTCAGTGTAGTTATGGCAGTTCTCATGGATCCTCCATCATAACTCACAGTATCATGTTCTTTCTTTTGTGTTTGGAAAGTAGTTGGCAAATTCTGCCTAGCATAAAAAGCCTTAAATGCTCTACTTAAGCTGGGCAGAATTTGGGATCCGCAGCTGCTTGTTACTTAAGTCGCTGCCATCGCAGAATACACTAGATAGGACTGTATAAAGGACCTGGTGACAGTCTTGGATACAAACTGGGATGAAAGTAAATAAAGAGAAGGGATAAAAAATGAACATGAATGATATCTGTACAGGAACCTAAAAGAAACAAGCCATGCTGGGACTTCTATTCCTTTTGCATTTTGACAGCTTATTTTTTATGTTTGCTGTGAAAGGTTAGAGATACAATTTTCAGAAGTGATGAAAATACAGGAATTTCTCTGTGTGATGGGACTGTTGCAGTGGTGCTATAGGTAGTAGTTGTTTGAGTTATTACTATAATAACTCTTTGCTCTGGTGTACATTATAGAAAACAGAGATGATAACAAAGAAAATGTACACTGGCCATGTGATTTTGTTCTGAGTTCTAACACCACAGACTGCTAAAAATAAAAAGCATTGTCAAAATAAATTTATCTGTTGGTTTTCTTGGTACTTTCATTTGAGCATGTGAAGCAAAAGGTAATATCAGCAGAAACTTAGAGTCACTGTTGTGGTAGGGATACAGTTCTGCAGTCATAAATGCTTTGAAGGCTCTTCATGTTGTTTCTTGAGAAAAAAAATGCTTCTGTTGGAAGAAAAGGGATGGAAATATTTTTCTAGTCTTATATTTTGTTGCTTTCATAAAAGCCTACATTTTGACTTGAGGATATGGACCTTTAAATGGAGTAAACTACTGCCATTATTAAAAACACCTTCTTGGAAAGAATTCTGAGATGTCCAAGCCTATTCTATTTTTTTTTTCCCTGGCACAGTATTCTAATTACCTCTCAACCATTTCTTGAGTAATGTTTTTAAGGTCACTAGCTTGGCTGGGTATTTGGTAATAAAAATTACACCCCATGTCTGCAATAGGACCACTAATTTAAAATAGCCATTTGATTCAAACTGACCTGTTTGCCAGTGTAACTAATGAAGTGCCACTTTAATATTTAAAATACTGTTCTTTCAAGGTAATTGCTATTTACTGGTAATTCTTCTTCATTTGGTGGTTTATTAGGTACCTATAGGAATTTAAATTGGGCAACTGAAAAACTGTAATTGTCTAACTAGCGTAATTCTTTTCCATAAATAAGCCTGGACACCTGCTTAAGGAAGGTTTTCTGTTTCTGTTTTTAAGGAAGCTTTTTATTTCTGTTTTTTTATACCATAAAAGAACAGGGAAGGTTGATTTGGAAAAGAGATTTTACCTATTAATAAGATATTAGGAAAGAGCCAACAGAAGGTGCTGACATCCAAAGGAATGCAGGGACTTGTTTTGGCTAATTCTGCACCCACCCACGTGGGCGTCAGCATTCCACTCAAATGTTGCAGGACTTTGCCTCTCCTTGTGGCAGGGGGGATAGATCTGGGGAAGGAGACAGTGGGAAAACAGCCAGAAAAGAATTGATCTTAAAAGTAATTCTAGAAAAAGCATGAAACCTGTGTTCTCTTAGGGAGAAAAAAAAAAAGTATTTGGAAAAAAAGGTAGCTGGTAAAATAAATATATCATTTGCTTGTTCCTTTTCTGTTCTAGCTTGTTATTGAATACCTTTTTTTGTCCTCAATGCATCATAAGGCTTTATTTTGTCCACAGAATATAGCTATATAAATTAACCTTCTGGTTAAAAAAATGGGGAGTTTTGTCCTCCACAATCTGATAAATGCATTAGAAAGGAGACAGGAAACACCTCTTTCTGTGAAACTCCTGCTCACTTTTGTTGATACTTGCCTCTTAACAAAAGTGCTTTCTGAGTGGGCATTGCAGGTTACAGTCTTATTAACCTTTTCTTTCTTCCTGCTTGAAACTGGTTTATTTTGTTAAAGCTTGAGTCCCCAGCTCAGTGCTCTTTAATAACTTTTGGGATTGTTTCAGTGACACGTGTGTTTTGTTGTTAGCCTTTACCAGTAATAGCTGTTGAACAATGTTTAGATTATATGACCCTAAAAGCAAGAGTTGTTGTATCTGCCTTCATGCTTTCTTGGTATAATGTGAGTTCTTCAATTATTAGTGAATTTATCATTTTCGTATCTGTAGATTGGGAGCTAAGAGCCAAAGCAGGCAATGTTTTGTTAGCTCACACAGATTTTTTTCATAAAGTGAGTATCTCCATTTCCCAATATTAGGTCATGATTTGGTTTTGCCATTATAATTTCTAAAGAAAAAAAAAATGTTGGAAGCAGATCTTGCCATGGAAACACCACACCTGATACCTTAAGTTTAGCCAATATTAAGTCAACCAAAGAGGAAGTACTTAGAATGGGAAATGTTGGGTAACCCTCTTTCAGTAGGTTTACCCGTACTTTTTTTTCTGCTAGAATTTAAAATTAAGAAAGATAGCAATACTATTCTGTCCTCCACAGATCCAGCACGTTAGGTTTGATCTGTAGCTTGTCCATGCTTGGGCAATGGGGATCATTGAAATGTCTGTCTGCACCTGAATTCCAGTCCAGTGGTGTATCCAGTGGGTGGTGTGAACATGCTACATCATTTGCTCCTGGGTGCATCACCCTGTGGAGATTTGCCAGATGCCTTCATCATCCCTCAATCATGCTGCTGTATTCTACACATTTGCATCATGGAGACAGGCACAATATCCTGGTGATCTGTGTGTGCATTAATGAAGTGTCTGCCCACAGTTCTTAACGTGGGGTTAGTAACCATGATTGCCAGCATAATGCACTATTTAAATGGCCTGTGCGGTCTAATGTAGCTATATACCTGCATAAACCACAAATTGTTTTGTCATGGTTGCTATACTTTGTGCAAGCATTTAATGAAAAGTGCTGTTGCAATACATCAAATGCTCACTTATATTTTTTGTGACTGAAGAACTTAGTTCTTCATAGCTGTGTTACTGTTTTGGTCCACAAGTTTCATGAGTTAATGTTGACACAATTTGATCTATGACAGATCCAAGAAAAGCCCAGACACAGTAGCTTTTGTGGTCAGGCCCAGGAGAGGACTGAACCAGAATTCAGAGTTGCTGCTGAGGCCTGTTATTATTTCAGATCCAGTACTTGAAAACTGATTCAAAAGCGGATGCTCCTGCTGAAAAGTGTTGTTCTCAAAAGCACAGATGAAACTCCCCTAGAAAGAGTGGCAGTCACTGCCTCTGGGCGTGTGCATACATGAACAAGTATGTGTGTTTGTGTACATGTTCATGCATGCATGTGAGCACACATTGCTTTTGTGTGATGGGTCTTGTGCTGATTCATAGCAAAAGCTGTGTACTTTTAGGTTTTCCAAATGTAGAAGCTTTCCTGCAAACTAATTGAAAACTCAGCGTGAAGAATTAAAAAAGAATTTCTTTGCATTATTTAACTGTTTTGCGCCCTCTTTCCTATTCTTCTACTTCAGGGAAACCCTCTTTCAGAGTAAGAGGTAAACAGGGATGCGAAGTGAAGTGCTGTGAAAGAAGCCCGTGGTATCCAAAACTGTTGTGTTTGTTTTTTCTCCTGTCATGGCATGAGCTCACAAATACCATTCTGAGCTCTTGAGGTTCTCTTTCTTCACTGACTTATCTTCTTTTATGTGCAGAGTCAATAGGAAACCTTGTGAAGGCTTAAATAAATACATACATTCAAACTGAAACCAAGCTGGCTTCCAACAGTCAGGGTTCCCATTATCTCATCTTGTTTCAGTCAAAACCCTGGCATGAAGCAATCCAATGGTATCAGAGTAAACATCGTTGCATACAAATTTCTGAATACTCTGCCTTGCCCACAACAGTTCTGTGCTTGAATAAGGATCTTCCCTGCCTTGAATGGATACTGTGTCTCGGAGTACTGAGTAGGTGCCATTGCTCTCATGTGGGTGGTTTTACCAGCTGTGTAAGCTATGGGGGGAAGGTGATGGGAAATATCACTACTGTCCATCCTTGGGTGATGTTATGAAAAAGAAAAGTTGAAGGATATTCACTAAGGTGACAAATCCTAGCATGGAGAGCTACTGGACGATGGTTCACAGAAGCATAAGTCATGATGAACAGTGCAAATGGCAGAGTTTCTCTCTTTCTTGGGGGGGAGGGAGTTCATGAAGGAGATTTGTCTTTACCCTTCCTTTTTCTCTTATGGACACTTGGGGTTTTGTACCATTTCCTAATGGCTTCCCGTTGTGTAATCTCACGTGTCAGAGAAATCTTCTCTCACAACATGGAAGACTGGCATAGCTACATTCCTGCAACATTTAGCTTCTGGTAAGTGGAAAGCTGAGATGTGGAAGGCCTAGTCAACAGGAGGCTGCATGAGGGATCTGCAGGGCATGGAGGCTGGTGTCACTGGATTTCTTGACAGTGGCTTTGAAGGAAAATTTGTGCTCTGGGACTCATTCACTGGAGTCTCAATACATGCTGGAAGGAGAGAGGATGTGCCCAGTGCTTGCTGTGTGTTTGGTGTTGGGAATTCTCCTGTGAAGCAGCTGCTGCCTTCTTCTTTCTAACTACTGTCAGGTCCTGAGTTCCCTACTCTGTTGCAGAGGGAATGAAAGGTTCTATATATTTTGGTAAGCACTTGCTTCATTGTACTTTTCTTTCACCTAAGCACCTGGGCCTTTTTTCACGCGATTTCTATGCTTTGATTTCTCACCATTCCTCACACTTAAAGGAGTCAGCTGTGTGTCTCATATGTTCAGCCAGTCTTTGGCTCCTGCCACCTCCCTCTAATCCTGCTCAGAAAACAGTGATTTTTAAATGTCAGCTCCAATTCCCCTTACTCAATATCAAATTAACTCAGCTTAAAAGATTTTGAGGTTTTTTTGGCTCGTACACATGGCACCATCTCCCAAACCTGTGACACAGTCCAGTTTTCATTGTAGTGTTTGCTCACAGCAGGAGCATGTGAAAGGAGTGTGCTTTGAGAATGACTAAACATCAAAGTGGTTGTACATGAGCTGTCCTGAGAAGTGTAATGCTTATCCTGGAAGATGGAAGGAGTGTTTATGTTATGCTAATGGCCAGCGGTCTCAGTTCACATTTAGCTTCCTCTCTACCACAGTTAATAGAAATAGAGATGAGAAACCTATCTTATGTAGATACAGATTTGTTGATCTCTCTCTGCTTAATTACATTAAAGAGAAGTCAGGAGTATCTGTGATTGTCATTCCTGCCTGGTTGCACTCTATCATCTTTTAGAAAACTGCACTTTTGCAACTCTAGAGAGAAAAGGCTTTTTTTTTTTTCTTTACCCCTATGGGCTTGCCTTGGTAGATACCCATCTTTAATATGAAGCTTTGAAGCATTATTATGGTAATGTCAGGTAACTGCTCTTCAACATAGATTGACAGCTAGCTATTAAATAAGGGTAGGGAAGAATGTGGCGTCTGTGTAGTGAATGATGCATGTGGTTATTTTAAAATGTTTTTTTATAAGCAGAGACACAGCAATTGCAGGTTTTCGTTGCCTTTTTGATTTAACAGCATTTCAGAGTCTTTTGCCAAACCACAAGTAAAAGCAACACTCAGATCAAACTGCAGTCTCAAAATATTTTCCCCACCCTGATTCAAACACGAAAGATTTAATTCCTAATCAATTGCAAAATGAGCTACTGGAAGACAGTATGTTTTCCATGTGCCCCTTTTAGCCTCTGAAACAAGCAAAAATGTATTAGTTTCTAAAGACAATTTCTGACCAGTTCTCACTAGGGTTTAAATTGACTGGTACCTGACAACTGTAATGGATTCATTTTCAATCACTAGTTGAGCTCTGAATTGCTACTAGTTGGCATTGGCAATGATACCATGATGAGCTCACAGAGCTCAGTACATGTGCTCCTTTTCACAGTCAAAATGACCTGTTCTGCCAACTCAAAGAAAAGTGCCAACAGCAAAAAATAATTTTCCTCCATGCCATGGGTTTTGGGGCTAGCATCTTTTTTCCATGCCGAGTTAATAGACTTTAATGTACTTATTTTTTCTTTCTCATTACTTATTCTTCTCACTTATTTTTTCTTAATGTACTTATTTAATCTTTTTTTCCCCATGTAGCAGAGTATGACAAGGAACAGGAGTGGATCATGGAAATAGTGGCCACCTGCAAACAGAATATTAAAAATGAGATAGAGTTTTTAGTAACATGCTTCTCTCCTTCGATTCCAGAAGACTTCTGTGAAGAGCCAGTTACTGCTCACATACCACTTGCATAGCCTTGTGTAAGTCTTCTAAGCAGAGGAATGTAAATTCTGTACTCATTATTTGGCTAAGAAAATTGTGAACTCCTGAACCTTACAACTTTAACAGAACTTGACCTAAATACAGAGGTTGAAACCTATATTAACTTTTTCTTCCCTGTAGCTGAGGTCAAGAAAGGGAAGGCAAAAATATCAGACTGACTGCTTGTTCTTGCAGCTTGTCCAGCCTGACAGGCTGGTGGGAATGCCCGTCGGTCTCCCACCCAGCTTGCTGGTTCCTCGAGGCAAAATATGAAGTGGGTCTAACGTGGTGTAACTTGCATTCCAACCAGCAAGCAATTGCTTACTAAAGTACTCCTGAAGCTGTTTGTTGAGTTTTCCTTGTTTGCAGCTACTTTAACAAAGCTTGCAAAGTCTCCTTTCAACTCTGTAAGCCATGCCATTTCAGGTTCCACTGCAGAACTAAGTAGGTACGAAAGCAACTTTCAGAGAGTGTCTTTGATTTTTAAAGTGGGATTTCTTGGAGCATGGGAGTATATTGAAATATCACTGCATATGTTCACTGATATATCTGGTTCAAGGGAATGACTCCTGTGAGATCTCAGGCCCATTGCAGTCAGGACTTCTTTGCACAGGTTTCTTCGATATTTTTGGCATTGCCCATGGATGTGGCACATTCAAACCCTTACAGATCCAAATACAAGGAGTGTGTTGAGAGGCTTAAAAAAAAATTAAAAAGATCAGAGAACTGGCTTTAGGGTTTTTTTCCCCTTAGGAAGAGAAGATAAATATGATTAAAACATCATTATGAAGAAAACAGTGATCAATCTTTAGCTGTGTTCACTGAGAAGTGGAGAGATTGACTTTGTTAGCAACAGATTTAATTGACGTTGACTGTTAGGAATAGTCATCTACTGAGAGATGCATAAGCATTGCAACAGGCTACTTGCACAAGCAGTTGATGCTCTCCCTCATGAGAGAATTTAGGGTGCAAGTTAGATGAATCTTCGCTTGGAATAGTCTAGGAGTACTTGTTTCTTTTTCTGAAACTTCCTCAGTTTTGTTTTGGTCTGGTATTCCTGTGGCCTTCAGCTTTAACCCTGTAACTTCTGAAAAGGAATCATCAAGGTATGCTAATAGAAAATTGCCTGAATTAATACCATTAACACAACAGGGCATTTAAAAGACCTCCCACGAAATCTCATCCTTGTATGGTGGAAAGCATATCAATGTGTACCCACAATGCTTAGAATGCCTCTAAAGTTTATTGGAAAATAAAGCAATGATGGTATCTAATCTCTTAACCCTAACAGAGAATCTGTTCCTCTGCCTCAGATTGCAGGCATACCATGAAGTGCTGAGATTGGCATGAGCAGTGCACATTTTTATTTGAGGGGAACATAAATCCTAAGTATCTTGTTTGTGTATAATTATTCTTGCCCTGAGGCTGCAGCATCTTGTGCTCACAGCTGCATTGTGAACATTTTTCCAAGTTTATTTAGCACTGAGTGCAAGTACTTTACATGTCAGAGCTGGGAACGCTCCTGTTTCAGCTGACTCCACTCCTTTGGGGTGTTGCAGAGCGCTTAGGTGACTAAGCGGGAGGCAGTTGCGCAAGCCTGGTGAGACAGGGAGCTTATTTAATCACATTAGGGAAAGAGAGAGTAGGCGCCTGGGAGCAGACAGAGCTAATCTGCGAGGAGAAGCGAGAGTGAGCAAGTATGTCTCACGGAAAGGCTCGGGAGGTCAGCGGATTGGCTAAGCCAATGCACCTTTAAAAGAGGATTTCTACATACTTTCTCAATTCACATGTGTCCATACCTAAGAACCTAGGGAAGGGCCTCAACTCCTCTCAACACGCCAGAGCTAATGAGCTAAAACTGTGTTCCAGTGTTCCACCAGGACTCTTTATTCCTTGTTTTCTTTTGCTACTCACCCACCTGAATTTTAAAGGGATCAGCAAAAGTATTGGTGGCAGAGGCCTGTCATTTGGTCAACCAAGTGTCTTGGTAGTTTCCTGTTCTCTTTACATTGTTTTGTTCTTGTTAAATAGTGCAGAGGGCAAAGCACACCTGCCGTGTGGCAGGGATGCCACCTGGAAACAGAGATCCCAGCAGTAGCACAGAGGTTTCTGAGGCTCTCTAGCCTCTTTTTTACTGATACAGTGGGCAGATTGAGGGGCTGGGATGTTACTTTATAGAATCAACCTGTACTGTCTGTGTTTTGTGGAAGCAGACACGAGTTTAAGATGTAATCTCTGTGATTCTGACTAAATGCCTGAACCAGAGCACATCTGAAATGTCTATATGTATATTGTAGAATCATCTAGGCAGTCATATATTATGGCCCTTTCAGCTTCCACTTTTTTTTTTATTATTGCCAGGAGTAATATTTTTGTAGTAAGTGATAAATTAATTTTATTCTTCATTCAGCCCTTCTATAATTTGTTATTAATGGAAGTACATAATATGGTCAGTCCAGGTGTACTCATAGACTAGGTCAATATGTGGGCAAACATGGCCAGTACAGAACACAGAAAGGTGAAGACAAGGAAGAAATTCCAATTGTACGTATGCATGCATCCTTAGCAACCCTTCTGGTTATGGTTTGTACTCTTCTTTGTTTTCAGTCACATGTGGGACATAACCTATAAATGAACTCAATCTTTCACCCTCTTTTCAGTGTAGAGCTTTGAGGGAATCTTTTATTATTATTATTATTATTATTATTATTATTATTATTATTATTATTATTAATGTGTATAGCATGTGTCACTTCTTGACCTCTAACCTGCAGACAGTCCTGGAATAGTGCAATTAATTTAGACTTGTTTGGGAAAAAATTTGATCATCATTTGATTTTATGAGGTGGCTGATCTGTTGGATGATGTCAGCATGCCATGAGGCCAGCCACATGAGCAAGATCCCATCTTCCAGTATGGCTTTGGAAGTAGAGGGAGTGGTCAGACCTGTGTTGGAAGCAATGTTGTTCAATGTTGTTAGAGCAGGTATGAAACTGACTCACAGGGGGAATTCAAAGAGCTGAAATTCAGAATCTGACTTGTGGCTCATGTTGAATAGCAGCAATTCCTTGTAAAAAAGAACTAGGGATGACTATGGCAGCAACAGGCCTGTAACATGGAGCTCTTTAAAAGTCCCAACACAGTTTGCTGCAGATGGCATTATTGGAAAATCCATTCCTGTTGCTTTTCTTCAGGGTGTCAGAAGGAACAAGGAGGTAATTGTATAAAGCAATTGTCATAAGCATTCAAACTAGATGAATCTCCATGTCAGGTTTTATTGCAGCCTTGCAATTTGGGCTAGGTTCTCTGAACTCTGCTAACCTTGGCAGATCTACAGGGAAAGCCTGCAAAATCCTTGAGTTCAAAGCAGGCAAAATATATGACACCTTTTGAAAGTTTGGCTTTGAGTGTTGAGTTTATTTGAACTTACATTAACCAAAGCAAATAAAAAATGGCTTGCATGAGCTCCCGTAAGGTGAAATTCCAGCAGAGAGAATGAGAGTAGACAACCTGTTTGCCAAACACATTTGTTTTTATTTGTGTTAAAGGGAGAAAGTTGATAGAGTTTGAGTACTTTTATATTTGATTTAAAGTAGGAATAAGGAAGATTGTAGCTTAAGGATATTATGTAAAAAATATTATCCCTCTGGGAAGATATCCCAGTCAACTTGGACTGTATCTATTAGGTCATAACACAAAGGAGTTCTCTTTCTGGGCAGTTTGTATTTCATTTTGCTAATACCTGGGAGTACTGAGGAAGACAATAAAGCACTGAGGCAGAGATCAAAATATGAATAGCTAGTACCTATATTTTTTTTTAAATTAAGTAGATTAAATAGAAATAAAGTCTGGTCAAAATTCATTGTAATTTGCTGTGACAGAATCAATCTGTGGACAACATCACACTTAAATGAGTGGCTAAGGATTTACTAGATGAGAAACAAGCTTGAATACCCAAGAGCCAAGGGTAGGAAGAGATTCTGTGGAATAAAAGTTTCTATATTGGAGTGGGAGGGAGAGAAGGATTCCTTTTTTAAAATTATTTTTAGTT
Organism: Chamaea fasciata; assembly: GCF_029207755.1. Taxonomy (NCBI): domain Eukaryota; kingdom Metazoa; phylum Chordata; class Aves; order Passeriformes; family Sylviidae; genus Chamaea; species Chamaea fasciata. Next base: position 84,371,445 of record NW_027094086.1, read on the forward strand.
AAAAACTCTGTCAAGGAATGATAGTTGAAGATAACTACTGAGGTGCAACAGAGATGGCAAAACAATTGTGGAGGTGGCTAAGATGGTTGGTGGTTGAGGATGTATTTCACATATGACATATCAGTGTATGTACAGTAAGAGTAAATCACTGGACTGCAGTTTCACCTGGAAATGGTGGAAGGAGTTTAAATGAGTATTTAAGGACATGACAAAGGAGGTTGGGCAGGGGGCTTTGTGTGTGTTTCTGTATCTGGAAGCGGTTACTGAAAGAGAAGGTGAGGGAGGAATAGCTGGAGTGCAGGTACTGGAATATACCTGACTTATGAAAGACAGAAGTAAACAGTCTGATGTTACTGTAAGCCTTTAATGAGGTAAATAAGGAGAGATAATGAGTTAAATAACCAACCTAATAGAGCCAAAGACATTCTGGGGAAGTCTGATTGCTGAGGAAGTGTGGTATATCTGCCAATGACCTCAAGAACTGGATTTGGTAGATACCGATCTTGCTTGTTAGAGGCCTGTCATTATGGGAAGCTTTGATTTCCTGGATTATAGAGGGGAACAAATGGCTAAATTCAGACATTCCTGAATGCAATAACCTTCAGAATTCCTTACCAATCACTGAAACAGCAAAAAGCAATACTTTTTTAGATCTGACACTAAGTTGTAGAATGAAGTAGAAAATAACCTTGCTTTGAGGGATTTCAGTTTCAATTAAAATGAAGGGTACACAAGTGCAGATCTATGGCTTAACTTTTCAGCTCCAGATGGATGGCATATCTTGTGAAGTGAAAAAAGTGGAAGAAAAGTTATCAGATATGCCTGAATGAGGAGTAGAATAAAGAACAGGCCAGCAGAGAAAGCCACATGTAGGAGGTCAGGAAATATATAGGTGAAATGAGAATTGGTGTGAGACAAGCTGAGTTTGACTCTACAAAAGAAATTAAAACAAATAGCAAAAGGTCCTTCAGCCACATAAATAAAAGGGAAAAAGAAAAGTAACTTGTCATGGCCCAACAATTTATCAGATAGTTTGTTTCTGTTTCAGTCGTGATACTGATTCTGAACATTCAGGCATACCAGGCTTTTAGTGGCTATGAAAACCTGCAAATTGAAATGGCTTCCCCCCAAGAGAAACAGCTCAAGTCAAATACTGGAGAATGGCTGGATCATTGTCATCCTGGTATCTGGAAGGAACTTACCCACACAATTGCAGGGTCAAGAACACTGTTTTTAATAAGACTTAACAGAGGAAAAAAAAAATAAATGTGTTCAGCTGCAGAATGTGAGTCTGTCTTTGACAAACAGGCAAGGACAGCCCTGTGGGAGTGCAGGCTATTAATAGCAACTGTGCTACTCTTTTGAAAGTAAGAATAGGACATAAGGTAGCAGAAAAAGAAAAAAAATGCAGGAGGCCAGATCAAGCATGATCTAGGTAAACCTAGTCACTGATAAAAGCGCTGGTGTTTCTAGTCATGGAAATGCAGTCCTCCTTGCTTAGGTCGTAGTGTGGTGTAATATGTGAAACTGAGAGACATGCTGAGTAATGCCAGCAAAATTGTGACTAATAGGTAAGCTAAAGGGCAGATTTCAGTGAAAAGAAGCCTTTCTGACTGGAGGTAAGTTGTTATTGAAAGCTTTTCCTAATGACTGACTTTGGGACCAGTCTTCTGTGCTAATTTTACTAGAAATTGTTGCCTAGAACATGGAAGTGTGCTTGTGAAACTAGCTACAACAGAGTTGGGAGGTAATGGTAGAAGGACTAAACTGGAGAGAAAAAGGCATCAAATGAAAGATACAGAGAGAAATAGGTTTGAGATTAGTTACAAGAAAAAGTAAATGTGAGGCCCTTGCTAAAAGAATTTTGTCTGTAACTGTGGGGTTTGCCAGTCTGGAGTAGCTGAAGAGGAAGAAAATGGTGCTACAACTGAATGTCTCCTATACTCTGTGTGTGTCAGTGAAACAGTCATCCAGGTCCTGGAGTATGACAAGCACGTTATTTTTAATTTAGATGGGTATAAATGTTGCTATGCTATGTTATATGGTGTTATCTAGTCAGAATCCTAGGGTGGGATACAAGCCGAGGGATTTCTTTAATGACAGGCATTTCTGATTTGTGTTCAGATATGAATGCTGCCATTTGCATGCGTTACTCACCCTCTTCCTTCTCTGTTGTTGCTGATCCTGGGATTTAGAAGAGCACAGACCTGTCCAATGTTTCTTAATCCAGAATTTGGTATAGACTGTCACTGGCAGCAGTATTTTTAAGAAGCCTGCTTTGAAATGTCAGATCTTATTCTAATTGAAATCATCTTACCTGTTATGGGATTTGTCAGACCAGTTCACTCAGGATGTCTGGGCATGAGAAGATGTACCATTGTTGCCAATGGAGAGCAGTTCCTTGGGCTCCAGCTAGAGGTAGATAAAGATAAGTCAGCTTCAGGACTGTAGCCATTCTTCTCTGCTGTCCTCTCTCCTTCACAGGACATCTTTTTTTTCCTTTCCAGTAGTAGCTGTCAAGTTAATAGGAGAGACTGATAATATCTAGAGCTTATCTTCTTGGTGTTTCACCGTATTTTGAGATACTGGAATAGGAACTCTACCTCGATCTCTAATTGCTGGCAGCGCAGTCCCTCTTCATGGGCTAAAACAGTGCTTTATACTTGTAGTTTTACAAGATCAGTTGCAAAATCAGATTCTGCCATGCACTGGGAATTAGCTTCCATTTGCACCCCTCTTCCCTTGGATGCAGATGATGTGCAGCATGGTAAATTTGCTCAAAGAAAAGATCTACCTCACTGCTGGTTTTGATTTTCCATTTAGATAAGTGATTTATTATGTTCACCACAATATTCTGTGTTTGAGCAAGAGTGGTTTCTTCAATAGGAATAAGAAAGGGATCTAGCCTGGCTTGTGGTGCTGTATAACTCACTACCATAAAAGGTCTGTGATGGAATGGGAGAATTCTGAGTTAATTTCCAATCTTCTTGTGCTTTAGGAGAGGGGACACATTTTCTGCATGGAGAGATGGCTGAGTTGGCACCTGAAAATGTCTGTCACTTCCTTGGTGTTCAGTAGCAGGCCTGTTTGTTCCCAGTCTGATCAGCTGCCATTGCATGCCGAGCAGGTACAGCTGAGAGGAATGCAGAGGATTTCAGTTGTTTAAGGAGAGGTGGGTGCGGGCCTTCAGAGTCCGTGAATTCATTAAAATTCCATGTTGAGTTGCAGTGTAAATGCGTGGGCCTTAATATGCAGGGCTCCAACAGGTAAATACTCGAATCTTGGATACAAGACGTAGCAAGTTTTTACCTGTCCTTCATCCAAGAAGCTCACCAAGTACTCTTTACCCACCCAAAAGGCAGTGCTCACCACTACCTGAACATAATGCAAACTGATAGACACAAGCACAGATTAGGGGCAGCAGTTCACCTTTAGATGGATATCTGCCACAGGAGCGTGCACTGTTTACACTTAAGAAAGCTCAGAAGTCAGACAATCATTACATTGTTGTTCTCTTTGAACATACGTTATGTTGCTGACAGCATCTATTTGTGCTCTGCTTTGTATAAACCACTCTGAGGACCTCGAGCTGCTCCCTTCAACCCCAAAAGTCACAAAGCCTCCACTGGGCAAGTGATCTCATGGATCAGAAGCACAGAGGATAGGGCCAAAAGCTGCCTGCAGGCACCCTGCCTTTGCACACTCCATTTGAACCCTGGGAGGTAATTTGGCCTTTTTTGGGAGCAGTCTGCTCCATTTGCCACGATCCTCTCATACCAGAGCTGGCAACTTTGCTCAGAGCAATTTCACTGTAGACTTGACTCTGCAGCCACTGAGCCCAGGGCAGTGCTTTTTGCAGCAGGCATGGGATGAGGGAGCCACAGTGCTCTCTGTCCTTTCTCATCATCCAGGTGCAGAACAGTATCTTGGAACTGAATTTGCTCTTCTTTCCTCAAAAGATGTGAATGTGCGAAGTGGCTCCTGAACCCCTGCAAAAAATGGACTAGGCACCCTCAGGAGCTGTGGTGCTCTGCTGCAGCTGCAGTTCTCTGCAACTTGTGGGGTATCTGAAGGGCTTGTTCTTCAGTCAACGTGCCTCTTTTCTGGTTACTTGCTCCTTTCAGTGGACAAATCAGCTGGGGGATGTGAAATAACATAGCTTTAGATATCTTTCATTTATTTCTCTTTTTAAAAATAAAATGTTGAAAGAGAGCTGTGGTCACAGGAAAAAAATTCTCTACTGTAACAGGGGAATGAAAACATCTGCATGAAGAGAAAACACTGAAAGTAGAGAACTGTGTTATTCTTTGGAGAGAATGTTGGGATTAAGGTTTAAAAAAACCTTTTTCTTTTTAAGGCATCCAGTTTTTACAGGTCTCAGTTACTTCAGGGATCAGATATTTAAAATATATTTTCTTGATCTGACTCTTTTGCAGGACTTGAGTATTTTGAAAGACTTCCTGCACATACTTGCCAGTTATTTGATCTGATCATTGTTTTAATAAAACCATTATTTAACTAACCACGAGTTAATTTCTTTGGCCCTTTGGGAGCAAGCCACAAATAGTAGCAAGTTATTGTGTAACCTGGCTAAAGCTGAGCTCCTTGTCTTCTTTGCCAACTCCCACCATTGACAAAACCACTTACAAATGGATTTTTTTTTTCTTAATGGAGTTAGACTATTATTAAAAAAAAATCTTGTGAGATCCTTAAAAGTTGTCTTCATGTAACCTTTTTTAAATCCCTTTTAATCTGATTTTTTTCTCCCTGAGGATGTAAGTAAGTACATGGTCTGTAAGGATAGAAGGGATTGTCTAAGATCTGTTGTGTGGACCAATTTGCACAGAGGAACATTAACCATAACTGGAGTGTGCCTGGCCTATACTTCAATGAGAGGATACTAGAAAGCTCACTGAAATAGTTTTTTTTCCTTCTAGTAACCTCCAAACTGGGATAACTTTCAAGGAATTTTTCAAGAGGGGGAAAATAATTACTCAAAATGAAAGGCTATTTATTTAAACTATTCTGAAACATTTCAGAATTTTCGTTCAGGAACGGGTAATTTTATTTTCACTGTGATATCAACTGTTGAAAAACTTCCTTCTCTGTTACCAATGAAACTTTGAAACAAGAAAAGATGACTGTGCAGGTAAACCAGTGAGCAAAGAGCAGTGTTTACTGGAAATGACTGTGTGAGGCTACGAATTTCCACAGTGATGTGTTAGTAAAATATGCCTGACGTACAAAAGAGGCCGTATTTGTAGCGAGCACATTTCCCTGCACACAAGCATTAGCTCCAGTGTTTACTGCTCACTGAGTCAGAACAATTGTAGGCTGCAGCTTGATTTCTTTGGTACTCCATAGCTGTTGCTCCAGTAACCTATTCTGGCTTAGATACTTAGTGTAAATTCAAAATAAACTAATAGTTTCCTAAAAGATGAGACAGCTCTTGTGTGGTCTGCAAGTGTGCCTGATACCTTAGGAAGGCTGATCTGAAACAGACACTGGACAGAGCTAGAGAATAAAGTAGGTACTTATTGAAAGGCCTCTAGGATCCACCTTGGGCAGTATAAGAGCCTGACCAGGGCGACACCAAAAGTGGACTAAGAATGGTCACAAAAAATGGCTGGCTGGTCACAAGGTCTTACATATTTGTAAGTTTTGGTCCATTTGCATATTGGGGTTTAATTGTCCAATTACAGCTTCAGGTTGTGAGGTCCCTTCTTTCTTCTTCCTCCCTTCAGTCCACCCTTGTTTATGCTTTTGGGCCTGAAAGTTGTCCTTAGTCTTCAGCAGGAAAAGGATTAGTTTTGTCTACCTACTGTGTGAAGAAATCTTACCAGCACTTAATATGAGGCTCAGAACTACACCCCTAGGCAGCACAGAATCTGAAAAACATGAAATCTAAAACTTAAGGCATCATTGTGTAGTGTAACACAGGAAACTCTGGCTTTATTTTAAGGAGTACAAGGTGTTACCAAGACCCCTTGTGAAACAGCCTTGCACTTGAATACATGCAAGTGAAAATGGACGCACCTGGAAAAGAGAAGTGCTGCACCAGGACTATGAAAAGGGGGCTTGGGGTGGGAGAAAGAGTTCAGAGGACAAGGATCTCAGATCAGCAGGAAGCTGACTTCAGAGGCCTTCCTACAGTGGTGTTATGGCCAAAAGGATTTAGGCGGCCTTGGAATATAAAAAACAGGTAGGAGCAGTAAACAGAGTCCTAAGTCCTGTTTTTTTAATGTGCGTGAAGGGTGCTTTACTGCTGCAACTCACGTCCAAAGAAAGTTGAAAAAAGGATGGGGTAGAGAAGACCAAGAAAAGACTTGTTGGGATGGGGAAGTGAGTAATATTTGGGAAAGATTTTTTCATATTTCTCTGTAGTTGAAGTCATCTGATAATCAAAAATTTTCGAAACAGTGTTGAACTCTTCATCTCCAGAGATGGCTCAATGAAGACCAGGAGATTAGCTGTTTCTCAGATGTTTTGGACTTTAACACAACATTTAAGCTTAGTGCAGTAACAACAGAGAAAAACTCCTCAGTCTTTTCTACAAAATGCCATTTGCAATAAATATTTTTGGCTCAAAAATATATCAGATGGAGCCAGTAAATTTTTTTAGGCTAGATTTTCAGGATGCATCTTTTGCAAAAATAACCTGGAAGTATTTTCAAATCACTGCATAATAAAGCATTTACTGGCCTTGTAGCTATCTCAGTCCAACACTGGAGAAAATAGTTTTCTGTTATCTTTGCTCAAAGCTAGGCAGACCTGCCTAGTTTTGTGCTGTAGATAAAGCTGATCAAAGAAATGCAAAAGAGCAATGCTGTACAACTTGTCCCAGTACTACTGGTCTTTAAGTAAACCACAAACCATTCCCTGGAATGGCTCATGAGTAGACAAATGAAACAACCAATTTAAAGGTGATAAAACTCTGTTGACATGAATATTGTTCAGGTAAACCACCTTGGACATACTTACAAACAGAAGCCAGCACCTATTTAATTTTATCCCAGGAGGATGAAGCTGTTCACACCAGAGGCTTTGTAAGTATGGAAGGTCTAATTCACCTACAGACTCTCCTGCCTGACAGCTCTCCTTGACAACATATGTTTGAAAAAACCTACGTTTTTTCAAATCAGTTGAGGGGAAGTTCTGCCTCTGTGAAAGTTGTTGTTGAGCCTCAGCTGGGAGGGAGATTTTGAGAGCATCGCTGCCCCTGCACGCTGTTGTCTGGGGGCCAGTGCAGGGGCCAGAAGGATCTGTGCCACTGGACCTCCTCTATCAGTGTCCCTGAAAGCTTTGTTTTGATTGAGAGGTAGAAGTAAGAGGTTTTTGACAGACAGGTAGTCTTTGTGAGAAGAAAGAAGCCAACCTTGTTGTAACTCTATTTGAGTGTCTTCCAAGGGCTGCTTTTGGGGGACCTGAAGCCTTTCCAGGTTTAGTATTACTTTTAGGTACAGTTTCTTTGTTACAGAAGTACTGAGAACAAAGTAAGAATGCAGATATCCTTTCTGGGCCCTTCAGTTCTAAGGAGAAGGCCCTGGACAGTGACAATATCTGTTTGTTTTCTCTCTTTACAGGGTAGAGCCGCCACTGGAGTTTTCCACTCTGGCGGAGCAATGGTATTTTGCTTTGCAGCAGATTTCAATGCCCTGCTCTAATCTTCAAGCAAGGCTGCTTCCCCTGGGAGTGCGTAGCTCCAGTTCAAACCAAGGAACTCCCTACACTGGGAAGCATGGTTCTATTTTAGCACTATTTCTCTTGCAGGTAGCATGATGGATGGGGGTAGAAATTAGAGCTCTGTTTTCTGTAAGTGTATGTTGTTTCCCTGGGTGAAGATCTAGAGTAGCTTCACTTCTGCTAGGGAATGAATACTCAGGTAAATGGGTTTATCTCAGGATGCTTTCCTCTGAAAAAGGGCAGGATAACGAATACATAGGCAGTGGCCCATACATATTTCTTTCTGCACCCATTGCTCCCGTCTTGCTATTCTCTTTCTGTTCAGATTAACAACCATAAATTCACCATCCTTTTAGGTATCATGAAAGATTAAAAACAAAAAAAAGCATGGTCTCCTTGATGTACAGAAATTCCCAGCCTAATTATTCCTCAGGGACAGAAATGACTGATGGGTAAAGTTTAAGATTAAGAGGGCAAGTGCATTTTAGGCAATGAAGAAATTAATTTGTGTAGTTCAAGAGAGCTGGATTGTTTTCTTCTTTTTGGTCCTCCTTACCTCTGCTCATAAGTTAATTATTTTTCATGTTCTGAAGGGATACAAAACCAACCCCTGGGGGGAGATAACCCATTTGAAAGAAAGCTAGGGATGGGATTGAAGTGAATGCAGAATTTGCAAATGCACCTTCCAAAAAGAATGAACTGCACTGATGCCCTGGAGCAGGTTTGGCAATGGGAGATATTCAGAGGCCTTTAGGAACAGGTACAGAGGAATACACCCAGTAAATTACCTCACCATGGGGTACTTAACTGGCATGTATGATTTCTAGTGGACTTCTGCAGGTCTATTCCTTTCCTGCTAATAGCAGTCACCCAGCGATCTTCTCAGTACCTGAAAATCTTGACCTAAGATAATGAGATAGCCTTTTTCTTTTAATCTTTACATCTCCTGTTCTCAAAGTAAAGCATTTTGTTCTTGCAGACTTTATTTCCTCATCTATACAATGAGGGATATTTACACCACTTCTCCAAACAGCCTGGACTAGTGTCCTAGAGTGGTGCCAGTGTCCCAGTTGTGTAGGGATTAGGATCCTGCTCACAGGCTGGGACTGCTGCTCCCCAAAGCAGGGTCAGGGATGGAGCTCTGAGCTGCTAATCTCTCTTGCTGCTCCCCTTTTCACCTTCTCCTGGGCTTCATTTGGGCTCCCACCACCCATCTAGGACCCTCTGGGACAAGTCCCTGACTACAGCCCTGATTTCATTGCCTCTTCTTATCACTCTCTCACTGAACTCATCTTGGGCTCAAGTCACAAGTATGTTAATACAGTCCAGCTTTGGTGCAGGCCTGCTAAAATCACTGATTTGGGGAAATGCAGTTAACAGAATTTTTAACAGGTTGCATTGTCATGCTGGCCAATACTTACCATGACAAATATTTTAAAGCAATTTTATCTGAAAATGGCTAGCCACAAATAATTCTGATTATTCTATATGATGGATTTTTCTTGCTGTCTCACTAGTGTTGGTGGCATAGTCAGTCTAGAAGTGTCTTGTAGAAGTTAGACTAGCCTATGCACAATACTAAACTTAGTGGAGAGACTGGAAGATTTTTGGCCTAACATCAGCTTGCAGTGAAAGCAATGCAGCCAGAGCAATATAGCTGGTGATTTAAATCCCATGGTTTTGTTCACTTACCCTGATTGGCTAGTAAACTTTTGGAGGATTTATGCTAAAACTCTCTTTTATCTGTCATTTTCTCCTTTGATTTGATACATTCTGTAACTTACAAGAGACAGTAGGCAAAATATTTCTTAGCATGATACATTTAGATGTGCCTCAACATGGTAAAACATATATTCTTTTGTGGACAAATACATACAAATGTGTTACATGTATGTTGAAGGTATTTAAAATATATATGCAATCCAAGATAGTAATTATAAATTGCGGATAAACAAAGACACACACACACTCACTTATTTGCCTGACTATATATGAGCATCTGTGCAAATTTACAGGTAAACAGAAGAATATTAATATCAGCACGCATGTGAAGAGAAGACATGAGGGATGTCATGCCAAAATGACATAAATATGTTCCATATTTATTAATTTTTATTTTGTTCCATTTGGAAAATAGTAGCTACAATGCACATATTCGATAGCCTGCATATAATTCCAATGTGCTGGTGTTACACTGAATGTGGGTTAATAGGTGGGTTTCTTGCTCCATTGGGCTACTTTAAAGAGACATGTCTGGGTAACTCTCCATAATGCCTCTTTGGATTTCAAACTCTAAAGTACATGACTGGTGATACAGTGTTTGCCTGTGTGTGTCCTGAGGTTTTGGTCTTGCATACGGAATGGGAAGAAGGTGGAATTTGGAGATATAGAAAGGGTATGGGTCAGAATGCAGGAAGAAAGTGAGCTACCTGTCTCTCTTCTAACTTAATCCGGGCTGCTGTGAGCACAAGAGCCTGTATATGTAGATCAAGGTTACCAAGGGACATAGACACCTCTGGCTTAAGTTATTTTCCTTATTAAACTGGCAGTGGAAGGAGTAAGTGATGTAAAATTCTCTAGATCAACTCAAAAGCGCTGAAATATCATCCGTGCCTTAGAAAATTAAATTGGCTTTTGGTCAGACAATGCCCAGCAGTGTAATCCTGAGACACAAGAGGATTTGTATTATAAAGTACTCAAATTAAAGGAGTGCTTATATTCTGGGAGTTTGGTTCTTCCTACCACAAGTGGTGTTTGGTTCTGGGATTTTTGTTTGGACCTGTCTGTGCCTCTTACAAAACCAAAACAAGCAAGCTGTCATTTTTACAAATGCCCAGATGCATTTTTACTTTTTGCAAAGACAGACAAATATCAGTGCTAAAAACATAGCCACTAAAATGTGTCGCAATTCTTTCTGTTCATTTCCCCCCTTTCTACATTTGCCTGCTTTTTTGTGCCGTTCAACTTGTTTGCTTGTAAAATCTTCCTTGGAGCCACATGCATGCAGACAGACTAAAACATTTTTGACTCTGAATGAATCCCCTGAGGTAAAATTTACTCAGATAAAATCTTAGTTACTACCTAACCTGTTTGGGTTATTTTTGAACACTATAAAGCAGTAGCACCAACAAAGGAAAACTCTGCATGGCACATACCAGTACCCTGCTTACTTCAAGTAACTTAGGTCTCTGCTTTTGCACAAAACACCTACATCTTGTGGCTCTCTGGAGATGTCGGAAATTAGAAACTGAAATGTTTCAGGTGATCCCCCCAACTCCCTGTCCAACATTCTTGTTCCTTTGTGCAAAAGCAAAAAAAAAATTGATTTACCTGATCACAGACATAACTGTTAAAGAATGCCAAATGTACATAACAGCACAGATGTGAATGAACTGGACAAGCAGTGCTGAGTAATCACTCTATAACCAGCTGTGATTAGGCACCGGTCCCAAAGCAAAAGCCAGTCTCTGAACAGACCGGACTTTTCTGGTTCAGATCAAAACCTCATGGCTCTTAGTTTCTATAAAGCACTGAAGCAAGTTCCCAGTTCTTCAATTTGGAAACAAATTCAGATTGGGATTCCAAACCTGTAGCTTAGCTTCATCTCTAATAAAGCTGATGTTCCACAGATTTGGATTTCCAGCCATTTCTCCAGATGCCTGTTGCAAGACAGATGCTGTTCCAGCAGAGGCTGCCAACCTGGCAGCACTGCTCTTTCTGCCGTGTGTTGCACGTGGGCTGAGAAACAGCATCTCTGCTGACCAGCTCTGCCAGCACTCCTTGTTGGGGGAAAAGGGGAGAAAGAGATAAGTGAGGATTTCTTTGCCTGATAGATAATATACATTTTTTGCTCTCTGCTGCTGCAAACTTAGGAGATAATATAAATCAGAATTTATCTACTTAGGGAGTGCAAGACAGGTCCTAAAATGGTGGGAAAGTTTTTAAAGGGAAAGCAGGTTAAACGAAGAGCTACTGGGCATAAGAAAAGACCACAAGGAACAAGTCTGGACACATTAGTCAGAATTACTTGAATTATAGCTATGCAACTCTTAAAAAAATAAATTTCCATTAAACTCTACAGAGGAATTTCTGTTTTACAGGAGATTTTGAGTTGTGTTAGGAAGACTGTAAGGCATAGTCTTGTCAGTCTCCTCTGAGGTGCTGAGGCCTTTACTCATCTGCTGGCAGATAAAGAGCTCAAGGCTTGGGGAGCTCAAATGACTTGATGATGTTCATCTGCTGGGTCCTGCTGGGGTGAGAGGAGACAGCCTGCTTCTCCTGCAGAAGCCCTGAGGCCTCTGTACAGCAGCTCTTCTCCTTGGGGTCAGCATGGACACCTTTTCAAACATCAAGCGTGTTCTGTTGTGTGAGGACGGTGATAATGAAGTTTTCAAGGAGAGCTACTGTCTTGGCTCTGTGTTTGAACAGTGCTGGCAGGTCCTCTGGCTCCTGCAGCAAGAGAGGTGAGTAACAACTGGGTGCATGCGTAGTTGCATGCAATGGTAGGAGCTGGCCAGGCCTGGTGTGAAGGCTTGTCAGCTGGGAAGAAATTGGGCTTTCCCTTTCTGTCGAGGTTTTAAAAAAATAGGGGCTTGATCCTACTCTTGATTCAAGTAGTTTTTATCTTCCACTGATTTAAAGGCTGGAGAGGCAGCACAGTGTATGTAAGGATTTAGAGTCAGCTCCCATTTGCTTTCTTTTTCATTGTGTAAGGACTTCCTCAAATAAAATGATGTAACTATTTGTGCAGTAAGAAGCTGTTCCTCCAGTAAGTTGCTGGTAAAGATAGCACAAACTGTATAATTTTGAATATGAAAAGAAACCTCCAAGGATGAAATCTGCTAAGAGAAATTCAGAGAAAAGTCTAGCCCAGAGCATTTTTTTAAGCTGGTTTATCTATCAAAGCCTGTAAGCAGTAATCCTTCCTGGACCAATGCTAGTTTTAATATCTTCGCTATATCTGTTCTCTGTCAAATGTAAATAATTTTTTCTTCTTATATATAGGTTCTTTTATAAAGGTTCTGTGCTTGCCTCCACTTAAATTCTTGAGTTTCTTTTTATTTTTCTTCTTAGGAATCTAGATTGGAATGACCAGAACCTACTTTTAGGACTGGAATGCTCTTAGGGTTATTTCAGGGATTCAGAAAACTTGCAGAGTTCAAACTGTTCCTACTTACTAATCTCTACGTGAATTTAGGTGCCCATCAGAAAATATGGGGTTTAGCACTAGCCAGCAAGGTAATGACACTAATTTTTCAGCCAGACTTGAGCTCTCTGGAGTTGCACTGAGTCTTATTGAAGGTCTATATTGTGATCCAAAGCAGAAAAGTAATAATAAAAAAAAGTATTTCAGTTGTTAAAGTGTTTGGTGAAAACACCAAACTATTGTAATTTGCTGAAAAATTAAGCTCTAGTTCTGTAAAGCAAGTAAATGTGCTTAAATGACTTTAGTAAGTGCTTACATGTCTTGCTTGTGCCTGTTATTCAGTCAAGACCTTCTGATTGTTTTGTGTGCTGAAGCTTTGAATGTCCCATTCCGCAGATACCCTGAAAATCTGTGTGTGTTCATGCCTTGCTTACTAATCAAAATGTTTTATTTAAAGCTGAATTAAATTGTATCAGTTTGGTTTATGCTTTCAAGAGCAGTCTGAGATACATGCAGAGTGCGTTACAGACCTTGACGTACTCAGTATTTCTCTTGTATTATTTCTATCTACTTAGATAAATTCAGGGTAAACTTCTCCTCCCTCTTGAGGAACTTGGGCAGTTCCTCAGATTGCTGCGCCTTGCCTTAGCTGGGTGTGCCTTTAGTTTTTAATTAACGCTGTTAAATAAACAAAACAACCAACAAACAATTCCCAAAGGGAAGTAAACCACAAGAACGATGTTGAAATGCTCATTAGAGCTGAAACCCAAGTCTCAGGAGATGCAATGTTACGGCCATGCCTCTGCCCTTGATTTGTCCTTTGGCTCTATGTAAGAGCAGGTTTTGTTCCTGAGCAAAGGGGTAAAAGTGGTGTGAGTTTCCCTGTAGGGAGCAGCAAGGCCTGCTCAGTGATGGTTCAGGTACAGATCATGACTGCCCTCCCAAAATCTGCAGGTGGACATCAGCCTCTTTTTCTGTTTCTCACCTGGCAAAAGGAAATACTGGTACAAAATTCCTGTAGGAAATACTTGGAAGCATTGATGCTCTTCATTTCTGTGTTTTGGGATGAACAGAAAAGCTTCCTCCCTGCCTTCTCCCCTCGCCCCTCTGCAGTGTCAGGTTAGGAGGCAGCACAGTGCGCAGGTGCCATGTTGAAAACAGCCAAGGAGAGGTGACTCCTTAGGCTCCCATTTCTCTGTAGGTGGATCTCTGTCTCCCACCAGTCCCCCATGTCAAGAAAGAAGTTCCCTAGACTGAACTGGTGGTGTCTTATGCCCAGAGTGGGAATAAATCCTGTTGGTAAACTGAGTTTTGGTTGTTTTTAGACACACTGAAATAGTGCATCAGACCTGAGCACTGCTGGGGCTTGGTGGCAAAATCCTGGAGTAAAGTGGTAGGCTAAAGTTTCCAACTTAATTGCATTTAATTAGTCTAACTTAAAAGCTTAAACATGTTACTAGGATGAATTTTCCTTTGTTTAGCTTCTTTTGGTGTGGCTTAACAAATTTCAACCATCTAAAACTGACTCTTGGTTGGAGGGACCATAGGTGGTAGAGCACATATCCTTCAGTGGAATAATGAAGTGTTTACATTATGCAGTCCTATTGTGAGATCAATCAGGCTACGAGGCTGGATATATAAACAGAATCTGCAGGTGGTCCCCGCGTCTCCTTGCCCAGAAGACATGCTTTAATCCTCAGGAAGTAGGCAGAGTAGAGGTTCCAGGAGGCAGCCAGCCCAAGAAAATTAAAGAACAAAACCAGCCTGAACAATGCAATGCATGTCAAGCTCATAGCGCAATCACTGCAAATAGCAGCTGACGGGAAACTCCACAGCAATTCACCCATTCAGCTAAAATTGCCAGACTCGGGATCCTGGGATCAATAAGCATCTTACTCAGACACTAGAAGCATGAAATATCAGTCAGAAAGGGTGGGTTATGCATCTCATGTGGCCCCCAATTGGTTTGCTCCCTTTCCAGCTATTTGTTACTGGGCAAGTTCTTTTGTGGGAAATCTCTTGCTCTGTGTTCTTGCGTTTGCTCTAGTTTTTTCAGCTGCTATAGCCCCTTAGCATTTCTGCTCCTTGATAATGCAAGCAGAATGCTAATTTTTGAGTTACTTGGGCCTCGAGAGAGAAATGGGAGAATTAAACATCTGTACGTGTAACTTTGGTGTGGGGATTGTGCTAATAACTCTCAGGCATGTAAGCACTCAAGGTGTATAGAGAGCAGAGAAAGTATTGCTCAAGCTTCTTCAAAAAGAGATACAAATGAATGACCTCTGAAAGAAGTTTCTAACAGTGCTCTTCCAGGGCTCTGTGGAATGGAGGAAAGTTTTGCTGGAGAAAGGGCAGAAGGGTTTGACTCGGTAAAAAGAGGTAGAAGAAGATACTGAGAGCATGGAATAGTGAAAGAAGTAAATGCCTGTTAAGAGGAAAAATAATACTACTAAAAAAACCCTAAACCCTCATAGCTGTGTTGGCTTAAATGTAGTTTACTATAGGGTTGTTTTAATTAGATTTGTGAAGCAGGGAAATGCCAACTGAGATGTTCTGCAGCAAAAAATAAATAGTTTTCAAGCTGAAACATGGCACATAATGGAACAGTTGTCCACATGGGTGCATTCTCTTCCTCTTTCTGAAGAGAGCACCTAAATCAGTTGAGTCAGAAACCAGTGAAGGGTAAAGCTCAAGATGTCTGGAACTCTCTTGTCTCTTTAGATTCTTATCTGAAGTGTGTTTAAGTCTTGGGAAAAGGATTGCAACCTCATGAGATGTTGTTTTTTCCCCACCCCCCAAAGTGTTCACACATTTCCTGATTATGAAACAGCCAGTCAACCCTCAGGAATGGGTGGGTGGTGGGAGATGGGGACAGCTTTATTTAGTTATTTATTTATTTTAGCAACTTTGCATTTCATCCTGTCCAAAAGCAGGAGTCAGGCATTTACAGTGTGTGAAAAAAGGGGAAAAACAAGTGTCGGCTCTTTTGCTGCTAAGCTACTCCACATGAAATAACCTGGGAAGATGTGGGCAGCTTCTCTGCTTGTGAAATTAGTCCATCTCAGCTGTGTGCAGGTGACCTTCTGTATGGACACAGAGAAGAGATGTTGCCCATACACTCAACAAGATCAAACTTGCCTGGTTCCTGAGGCAGAATTTTGTTGACAAAATTAAGTATGCCAAACCCTACATCAAGAATTATTTCCACTTTGAGCTGGTCTTAGATCTCTGTGTCTAGTGCCTCTTTATCTGTCTCCCTTCCTGCCTCAGTTTTATTGTATGCAGGACAAGAAGTATCATTGGAAGGTAATTTCAATGCAAAATCTGTCCCCTCTTTCAGGGCAGCCTTACATTTCATCTCCTATGCTAACTTATTATCTCATTTAGCTATCACATAAATTTGTTCTTTTCAAACCACTTTAGAGGTTTGTAACCAGTGGTCTCATTTATTTCTAGATCATATATATTTAGATTTGCTTAATTACCTAGAAATTAGGGAAACCATGCATGGATTAATCTGCAAATAACAGGCATAATTTTGATGGTGGTAGTGGTGGTGGTGTTTAGGGTTCTGGGATGTTTTTTATTGTGTAAATTCTTGTCTTTGCTAATTATTTACTTATAGGAGCAGTTCTAGCATCTGAACTACCCTAGCCCAAAATTTCTATAGGAAAAATCTTGAAGTTTTCTGTATTGTTTATGGCCTGCTGCTCTAATCCAACAGGACTACGTGAAATTTCTTCTTTTTGAGCCATTTGAAGAGACAGTAAAACAAAATATTTGTAATGTTAAGTTCATGCCCTTTCATTATTAAGATTTTCTTCTTTTTTTTTTATTCTGCTGGTCATGGAGACTGTATGTCACCTATGTAAAAACTGGTATTGATGTCATAGCCTATACTGAGCTTGGTTGCAGTTAATTTAAGCATTTCTGTTAGCCATTCTGACCAGAGGGAACTGTGTCAAATGTGTCTCAAAATAGTGGCTTTATGGGCATACCTAAAAAATCAACTGTAAGAAACTGCCTGTTTGTCTCTAGAAGATGGTCCCTGTTGTTCAGGCTCCTCTCAAGATAATTTCTATACAGCTCTTGCATATTTAACACTTGGCTTTTCATTCCTGGTTGTCCCAGAGCAGCTCAGTTGTTGTTATTCTGATACAGAAGGTCTTTGATGTGTTTGGAATTAATCCATCAGTGGTGACATGAGAATATATTCTCCTGAGCTAGTGATGTGAACATCATGTACATGCAGACACTTAAAAAAATGACAGCAGATTATTAACTGAGATTCTGTCTTAGCATCTGCCCTTCCCGGTCACTGTGGAATAAGCTCTGAAGGAAGAGGAAGTGGTAGATTTGTGGATTTTCTTCAACAAGCTTCACAGAGGCATTGTGCATATCAGTGCTAGGAGGAAAGTGACAAGGGGGTTGCAGGGCAAGCATGCAAGAAGGTTTTCATGGAATAGACAGCATAAACTTAATTTGCATGGAATTTCCAAGTTAAGGGTCAAGTCAAGCAGGTTGTGTGTGCCAGATGAGGACTGTTAGGTGAGCATGGCATGGGTAAGGCTGAGAAAGTGGCCAAAGCAGCTGTTCTGACAGATGTGAAGTGTAGACTGAGATAGGAGCCAAGCTAGGATGGGTCACGCAGAAGACAGAGTATTAACCAAAACATAGAGTTGTGATGGTGAGGCTTGGGCGGCTGCAGGGGTACAGACTAAAAAGGATGAGGTGTCCTGCGGCCGTGATGTGTCTGGACTGTGAAACTTCCAGCAGGGGAATCTGAATAAAAGGAATAAGGCCATCAGAAAGTTAAATTGGACACATGGAGCAGTCCTGGCACTGGCTTGCTTTTTGCAAGAGCTCAGAAATTATGATATAGCCTTAGAAAACTAAAACCAGAGACAATGTAAAATGAACCACATTTCTGAACTGCTGAATTAAGTCTGCTATTTAATTCACTTATGAACTTTGGTGTAATTTGAAAAATTTTATTTTGTTTACCTGTTTTTTATTTCTTTACCATTGCATTCTGAAGATGCTTGGTTTGTCTTAGATTAACTCATCTGAAAACAAAGACATCACTCATCCTTTCCTCTTCTTCATGCCCTCCTGCTTTCATCTTAATTAAGACACAGAGCAGATAGGCATTATTTCACACTGTCTTCCACAACAAACAACTGTTATACCAAAGCTAACATGAAGAGGGAATATTTGTTTCAGTAACATTTTTGTGCTTACGTGTTTCTGTCATTCACTTAAAAAAGGCTGGGATATCTCAAATCACAAGGAGCTACTTAACCCAAAAGACTACATGCAGCCCCTGGGTTTGCTAAGTCTCTAAACCACAGATTTCCAAAATCCAGAAGGATAACAAGGAGGGTGTATGTTGCTGTATGTTTGCCTTGTTCTTACATTCTTTCACAAATAACTGCCACTGGCTATGAGATGCAGTGCTCTGATATCCTGTTCTATCAGATAGAAGATAGGAGCTGAATGTCATACAGCTTTTTTTTTTTTTTCCCATCTGTGCACAACTAATCCAAACACACCTGACCACGGAAGCACATTAAGTAACATGACGTGGTTTTGGTGGGGTTTTTGTTTTTGTTTTTTTCAGAACAGTGCACTGAGGAAATCCTCAGATTCTTCCCAACTCCTGTGTATTGCAGAGAAAAGAATTAGAGCAGTAGCAGATGTGGGTAATTTTGGTCTTAGCAGTTGGCCCCCTTCTCCTCCCAAGCAGCAAAATGCTTCTCTCTAAGGCAAGATCATTCAGCAAGGCTGACAGGTGCCATTCAGCTGCCCACACAGAGGATGGAAAGAAGCCAGTGTTCCGTGTAGTGGTGATCCATGTGAGGAAGAATGTACCTAATGTAGCAGGCTGGTCCTGCAACTTGGAAGTACCACCATGCAATGGAAGGTGCCCTTTCTAGATTTTCATGGAGAAACCAGTTTGGGCCAAAGTCCTCCTTGGGGCATATAAAATGAGGCTGGTCAGCTGTTGGTAATAGGTCACTACAATAGGTTACATACATAAATAATTTGTGAGGAAAAGTGGTGAGGATTTGCCACCACATCCTACAGGTGTGGAAACATAGAATAATAATTTTTGAGTTACATTGGAATTGAGTTTCATGGAATGAAATGGCTAACATGAGAGCACAGAACATATGAATGATGGAGCTCAGCTTCTCCTCTAGAGCAGTTGGCAAACCCCAAGTAAGTAGAGAACTTTCAGTATGCAGAAATCCGGAAACACCTATTGCTATTTGACCCATAATCAGTTTACTATTTTCTGCTTCTCAGTCAGACTGTTTATTTGTTTCAGCTGCTTTTCAGGATGACGAATTGTCTAAGAATGTGCTGGTGTTTAGCAGGAAGGGGGGGGGGGGGGTGTCTTATAGCATGCCCAGCTACCTGAGAAGTACTGAAAAATGAACTGCATCACTGAGCTTGAACCTTACCTGCGGCCTGATGAGCAAAAAGAGTTCAAACATTGAGTGGTGTCCAACCTTGTATCTGTAGGTGTTGCCTGTTGTATGACTGCATTGAAAGGGATCACCATGAAAGTATTAAATCAATTCTGGTAGCAGGGCTGGCTATAAGAATTATCCTATCTATCTAGGTCCATCATTTTTTGAGTCTTCCCTCACACTGATAATTTTAACTCTTGTAGTAATTTTGTTACCAAAATTATGATGGCTACTTGGGCAATGAGGTTTATGGCCCTCAGGAAATATCAAGAAAAATTATTACTCGTGTAAGATATGAGTCAGGCTCTGTAAGTACAGAAAGATCCCTTTGTATTTAAGTAGATACTACAAATTGGAATACAGAAACTAACTCTCCCGACAAAACACTCATGCTGAAGAACCAGGAAGGGAATCTATAAACAAAGATTTAGGTACAACCTCTTAAATTAATGACTTCTGACTTCTCTGCTTTTCAGTCATACTTTGCAAATGCCCTTTTTGCTTTGAGGCCAAGTAGGTTTAGGGGAAGGTGCTGTGACTTTATTAGGAGTGGAGGCCTATGATCAGTACAAGAGATATTACTTAGATCACCGCACCATAAAAGCACTCCTGCATCTGCTGTGAAATGAAAATAGACTCCTAGTGGTTTCTGTTCTTGTTGCTTCTGATTACAGCAGCCTTAAAGTCCTTTTCCATTTTACAGGAGAAGGATTCTCCAGTGCAGAAGGTTATAATGGCTTCAGATTATTAATGGCTTAATAACTTTCTTCCATTGTTCTCCCTGTAAAGAGAGATGCCAAGTCAGCCCTAATCATGAGATGTACCTGGTTTGTCTGCACCTCTTTCAGCCCCCACAGGGCACCCACACAGCATGTAGGGAACAGCCCAATGTTCTGTGTTTTCTTTGCTTTTAGATTGTGCCTGGTGTCAGGTCAGGAAACAGTAGGGATGATCCCTGGGGAAGTGTCCTCTGCCCAGACTACACCATAGCACTGAATGTTCTCCTCCTGCTTGGGATATGCTGTCCAGGAGGGAGTCCTGCATGAGATTCCCCTCAGCTGACCTGGAGTCAGTGGCATCCAGAAAAGGTGCAAGATCTGGGTAAAGTTAGCTGTGGAAACTTGGAGACCATTAGTGTTAGTTCTGGCTTTGTGACTTTGAAAGACAGGCTGTACACAGGGCAGTGGAGTGGCCAGGAAATTATGGTGATCTCCCCCTTCTTCAAAGAGAGTGCCTGTCCAACAGAATAGTAATTTGTTCCAAGATTTCCTCTGAATTAAAAAACAAAGAGAAAGGAGGCTTTTGGCTGTCTTTTCTTAAATACCAGAGAACAGATAAATAGAGCTTGGTTCAAAGAGGAAGCAAAGGATAAATAGTTTCAGTTGCAGGTTTGTGGTTATTACAGACAGGTCAGTGCCAGTGGGGGTACTTCTGTCACTCTGAAGGGCTTTGCATGCTTACAAATAAGGTCCTGTGTTGCACCAGGTGATATGCTGGCTGCCTGTGTCTTGTACTAGCAGAAGAACAGTTGTTTTCTGGTAATATTTCAAAACTTTAGCTTTTTGTATGATTGATAATTGCTGGTTCAGACAGTAGAATCTTACTTCCATTACTTGTAGATGGTAAAATTTTCTTAGAAGATCAGCAGTCTGAGAGAAAAGATAAACAGGTTCACCTGAGCCTAAGCCGTCCACAGCTAGATAAAATGTATGATTTTCAGTAACCAAAGGAGCCATGTGAAGTGATATGGCCAGAATCAGCTCAGGCTGCATTTGGTTCTTGAACATCAAAGCAACCATTTACAACAGCATTGATTCAAGGTAGTTTTGAAGTGAGCTTTTAATACACTGACTTCCAGTTGCTTAAACCGCTCTACCTTGATATGTGCCTAAAATAATGTGAAAATACAAGTCTGGTGGTCATTATGATGATTTGCGATAACCCTGGAACAATTGAGAACAGAGTATATGGGAAATGTGCAGTTTTTCTCTTGAAACTACTTCATCTTTTCCTGGTGTAATTATATTTTGTGCTGTTTTCATCCTATTTGCACTCTGGCTCACTCTGGCAATAAAAAACCTTTAAAAAATAAATACATAATAAAATGTAAAATGTAAAATAAATATTATGTAAATGCTTAATAAAATGTAAAAACTAGCAATTTTTTAATTGCACAGGTGGTAATGTGACTAGAATCATTAGATTATTCTGTTCTTTCAGCCCCACTTGTACCATCAGCAGTGTGTTTTGGTGTGCACAGATAACGTGTGCTACTGTGTCATAGCCTACATGAGTGCAAAGAAGCAAGAAACTCACAAGATACACCTGGTGTTTTCATAAGCAGGAGCAGGTGTAAGGTGCCCTTTTACAGTTAGGCAGATGTTGTGAAGTTTTCCAAATTTCCTTCACGTTTTCTGCCTGGGCTTAGGTTAATGTTCATGGTTGCTACCATTAAAGTACCAAGCAGTTCTTTCCTGTCCAGTAGATCAAGCCATTAAATATGAATTAAAGAGAATGCTTCAAGATAAGAGTAATGGAAACACCATGAATTTATTTCTGACTTGAATGGAATACAAAAATTAAGGCCTGGTTTAAAAATGGGGTAAAGCAAAAGCTAGCATTAAAATCAAACACCCACTCCTTCAAACCCTACCAAAAAGGCATCTCATGGATGTGTTGTTGAGATTAAAAGAAAAATATTTGTTACTCATCCATTAGGTCTTAGTCTTGGGGGTTAGAAAAAGCTGTTAGACTATGTAAACTCACTGAGATCACCTCAAATTTTTTAGATAAAATTCTCAAATCCTTAATATGAATTAGGATTGAAAAAAAATCCAAGCAAAAAGACCAAGATACAAGCTTTCCTTTCCCATCAGTACTTCAAATATCTGCTAATTACAGGAAATAAAATCACCTTTCTTTCCTCACAGGCAATCTGGGTGTGGATTTTTCCAGATTGATCCTTGCTCCCTTGGCCACCAGCCAGGGTGGGGAGCATACCTACTGCTGCACACCACCCCAAGCTTAGAGCTGTGTTAAGAAGTTTTAATAAATGTTTGTGTGTAGCCTCTCCCAGTCTGGAGAGGATTGCTGTTGAGGGAAATCTCTGTGTGAGCTGAATGCTCCTTTGCATGCATGGTCTGCTCACCTACTTTCAATCTATGTAAATGTGAAGCTGGACCTGTTATCTTATTCTATAAAATTGATTTCAGATTGTCACATGTTGCTTCAGAATGACTAAGCCTCTGAAACAAATTATGCAAATGTGAATTAATGCAACTCCACTAACAGAACTGTGCGGATTTATACCTACAATGCTATGGCCTTAAAGCATTTTTCCCATTTTTTCAAAGATGGTTAAGCTTCTAGCCTCCTCTCCAGACAGATTTGCATGAGATTACCTTTAAAACATTAGATTGTAAGGACTTGAGAAATCAGTTTAACAGTAGAACAGTGTGAAATTTCCATTACAATGGAGAAAATGTAAACATTTTATAGCTATTTTCATTACACACATAGGTGTGGCTCTTATACTGCTGTTTCCCCGTGGGGGGAGGAAAAAGCTGCATAAGTTTTTAACTACAGGACTATGAACATGTGCAGTGAAATCAGTTGAGAGATTTGAAATCCATTTTTTCTTTTATCTTTAAACAAAGCAATTAAATTAAACACATGTACATTAATATAAAGCTTAAGTTACAATTATGATCATGAGAGTCTTTGAAATCAGTGGCAGAATTCCCATTCTGTAATGATGAAAGGCAACACTCAGGATAAAAAGTAGCAACAGACGACTTGGCAAAAATCTCTGTTTTCCTCTTGGGACTCTAAGGGGAAGCAGCCTGAAAGTGTTATCACTCTATAGCAATGATGGATAAAAGGCACGCTTATACTTGCAATAATATGATGAATGATTTTTCTTTTGGAAATGTTGTTTTGTAGAAAATTGTTGCTTATTACTGCCCCATTCCTTCCACCCTGGATTTTGGGTTGGGTTTGGGGTCTTTTTTTTTCTTCTTTTTTTTTTTTAATCCTCCATGAAAGATATTTGTATTTAATTTCTTTTTTTATTTAGACCTGTTGTACTTGTTGAGAAGTTGATTGTTCTTTGGGAAATTGTAGCTTGTGAGATTCACAATCTTGTCCTCTTCGCTGGATCAGGCACTTTTGTCATTGCATAGAGTGCTGTCTCCTTATCCAAGACCTAGTCTTATTGGGAAGCTTGATCAGGGCTACAGAAAAGACATGGGAGTAGTGTTCTGGCTTTCTAAAATACAAAGATCAAATCTGCTCTTAAATGTGGCTCTTTGCACTGACTAGAGATGAAGCCTGGGTAACTGGTTTAACCCAGGTGTCTTTAAGTGGCTGAAGACAGGTGAGATGAGTTCCCACTGTTCACCTCACCTGTGTCTCTCTCTGTATGCCAGAGGGAATCCATTTAGTTGAAAAGCAGACAGCTACAGAGTAGGGAATGTAGTGTCTTGAGTGAGTGCACATGTTCTGATGAGCTGATGTTTCTGTACTGAGATTTCATGTAGATTTCTTGGGAAGAGCCTTCACTAAGATTGTAGCCAGACTGATGATGCAGGGGGAATGTGGATAAAAGTGACACAGCACTGGATTTCTTGGCTTACTGCCCAGAGAAGAGCCTCAGTACCAGCCCTTTTTTTTGTGGTGTTTGGGTGAGTCAGACTAGGCCAGTTTGATTTATTATTTGTTGCAAATTAGCATCTACTCTGTGGTACCACCTTAAGGTCTGACCAGGTCAGGAACTCAGTGTGCTAATCATAAACATAAAGCAAATGACTTTCCTTGGTTCAAAGTCTCATTAGAAAATTTCTACAAATTCTTTCTTTGTGTTCCAGCTCTCCAGTGAGTGTTTACTGGCAGGAATGTTTAGGAAAGCTATGCGTGTTTAACACAGATGATGAATGCAGAACCATGAGTACTCCCACCAGAAGCCAACCTCAAGGAGTTAATTCATCAGGGAAGAGAAGCATAACATTCCAGATGACCTGTACATACAGCTTGAATTACAAATGCCAGCTAGTTACAGCAAATTGTTCATGTTGCTCTGTCTGAACAGGGCAGGGAATACCCATGTGTAAACCACAGCCTGTTTGTGGGCAGACCAGGGTAAGAGGTAAAACCTAATCTAAATTTTCCCTTTTTTATCACTTGATTATTCATTCATCCTAGATCAAAAAGAGAGAATGGCCAGGCTTCAGTGTCCTTGGACACTTGTTACTGGCTTTTTAATATTAAAAGACACAAAGAAACTGGGATGTAACTGATAAAAACTGTAAGACCACAACTTGCTTTCTGTTTCCCTCTCCAGAGAAGATAGTAAAACTTTTTGGGCATCAGACAGAACATAACCCAAGGATTCTGTTAATTGTGGCAGAGCAACCATTGAGAAAACCCTTGAATTTTCTGAACTCCAGAGTTAAGGAAGGTAAAAGTCATGGTGAAGTTTTGGGGTTGCAGAATGTGCTGTTGTTTGTGCTGTCTAGGGGAGTAGGAGCAGTGACAGAGATAGATACGGCTCTCCAGAGCCTGGTCCCTGAGCTTCCTGGTCTCCAGAGCTTCCCTGAGCTTGGGAATTCATGTTCTCAGAAAGAATTGCAGCATCATATGTAGGTTCTAGGAGTGTAGGGTCTTTTAGGCAGTTATTAGAGATTAGATGCATTTATATATATGATTTATGCCTGTGTAATTTATGCATATATCTTAGTTTGTCTATTTCCTCTTTCCCTCCCAATCTTACTGTACCTTTTCCATGGTGCCTAGATTGCAGATCAAATCTTTGGATTGAGTCTTGATCAGCATTTACAGTTTTGAACTTGTAGCCTAATGCTGTTACCCCAGTTTTCCACTAGTCTTTTTGTAGACTCAGAAGAAGTCCTGGTGTACCATAGCTAGAATGGACACTTGTATGAGCTGTGTTTAGTGGAATGCATCTGTGAAGTATTCCAAGGAGGATAGAATCATTCCATGATTTTGTATGAGCTGTTTTTGGGGAAGAGTACATCTGTGGAGTAGTCCAAGGATGATTAATACTCATTTATCACAGATTGAAGTTAATTCTTTTGTGTATATCATAGCTGACAAAATGAAATAGTGTCAGTCTGTGTAAGTCTCTGTTGTAGAGGTTGGAAAGCTATGGAACATGTAGAAGAGTTCATGCCTTGAAGAAACCTATAGTATTTCACCAGCTCTTTCAAGCAGTTACAAACACTTGAGTCCTAGATGAATCTAGGCATAATCTATCGGTTTGCACAAATATCTTAAGTTTTTATAAAGCCTTTAAAATCTCTGCTGCTAAAAATCAGGAAGATGGTTTTCTACAAGGGCAGCCAATGTTAATGTTTGTCTTTCTGTGGATGGTGAAATATTGCACATGTAAATGGTTCAGTTGAAAAGAAGTAGTTCCTCCATGTGGTCTTGGAACATATGCTGTGAAACACTGAGGCAACGTGGCTCTGGAGGACATCATAGATGGTTAAGCAAGGCTGTGAATTTGGATATTTAAATATGTATTCCTTGTCACTTATGTGATTTTCCCTTTTTGATCTCTTGCATTATACTCAGATACAAAACAGGACAATTGTACATGAAGAGTAAATCCATGTACACCCTCACGTGTGTGTATTAGCCTTTCTCTTTTACAGAAAGCCAAACAAGAACTAAAGCTCATTCAAGTAATGATTCCCTAGTTTCTCTGAAAACTTTCAGTGATGTATACCTTGAAATAAGTATTGGATACATTGGAGAAGCCCCTAATTAGACTTTGAAATTGGAGGTGTTGCTGCCTCTTTTTCCCGGGACTGAGCAATTGAGTTTGAACTGTTCATTCAAGGGTTTGAAATCTGGGAACTTAGACCCTCATTCTGCCTTACTGTATTTGCTCACAGTTTTCCCTCTGGTTTGAATTAATGAGAATGGCGTATCACCATCCACAGAACTGTACTTTGTAGGGATTAAATCAGTAAGAAGGACCAGTTATTAGTTGTCATTTGAGTTCGTTTTCTATCTAGCCTGTGTTTCTGCCTACCCAGTAATTTCAGACATTGAACTAGCAGTGGAAATCCTGCTGCCCTGCAACACTAAGTGGTTGTACTTTCTGGCACAATGCCAGATCTGCTCTGTTTCTAAAAAGCCTGTGTAAAGTCAAATATCATAATAAGCTGCCTAATACCATGTCCAAGAAGGACCATACCACTATTTGATTTTTTTGACATGACACAAAAAATGGAGGAGTTTTGCATTTAAAGATAATTTTTGGACACTCGTGAAAGAGGCACAGAGATCTGCATCTGCTCGCTGAGAAACCTTGAGGATCATCTGCATGCCCATGACTCATCGTGCTTGATATTAGACACTGTTTGTTTAAATTGCACAACATACTGATCCCACCATGTACCGACTGTTTCCTCGTGTTATCCGTCTGGATCTGCTGTCATGCCTCTTCATGTATGCATATTGAACAGTGAAGCCAAGTGACACTAATTGCGAATTCCACCATCCCATTTGGCATGTCACTCCTATACTCTGGCTGCGAAACAAAAAATTTCAGCCCGTACCTTGTCAGCATGTTTAATGTTGTGGGTAAGCAGTTTGCGCTAGAACTTGATTGGGAGAAATTGTGTCTCATTTCCTTGTGGATCAGACACGTGAATATTCTGCTTACCTGGTGATTTGAAAAAGACTCTTCTCACAGGCAGTAATCATCAGTCTTGATTCTCAGCTGTGTTGTCAGTACCAGGAGCAATAGGGGCTGAGAGGTACAGCTCAGTGCTGAACAGAGGCCTGCTGTCAAACCTTATGGCACGCAAGTGCCTAAAACACAGACCAAGCCAAACCAAATTAAACCCCTGTGTCTAAAATGCCATTGAAGTTTCAGTGCCTGGAATCCATTGCCAAGCTGTGTGGTGAGGGTTTAAGTGAGCAGGCCAAATGCTACCCCTAGGTGCAAGAGGAACAGTAAGCCCACTGGAACTTGCATGCTTGTGTTCAGCACTGACAAAGTCCAGGTCACGTTAGCTCCAGTTGCTATGGACCTATTTCAATATTCAAGTACGCCAGTGGGTGTTTTTCTTTCTCTCTGCTTTGGAATAGAACCAAGCCTTGTGGAAAGCATTTTTTCCCCCTCTGAGTTTATGCTAGAAGTGTTACAATAATCCACATGCAATAAGGAAACACTATTGCATGAGAAACTACCCATGAAACAGCCTTTGAGGTATTGAAACCTGATGGTATTAGCATGGAGAATCCAGAAAGTACCACTTCTTTTCTTTAGATATGTGGTGTCCACTAATTAGAATTAGAATTTTAACCTTTGAGGACATTGCATTTTCTTCTGTGCTGGTGAGAATACATTTAGCATATATTTTACAGGCATCATGATGTCTGTGTTACTGTTACTTTGTGTAACAGGCAAGTGAGCTTTGTGTACTGGAATCTTTGATTTAAATTGTATTCAGATTTTTTTTTAGTCACTGTGTAAGTGTGTTTTGTTTTTATTGTATACTTTGTCAGATGAGATACAAAGTAGCAGGTTAATCCTCCCTGCATCAGAGAACGGGAATTCTTCAGTCTGCTGCAAATGTTTGGGATATAAGTCCAGCTTGAACGTGGACGTGTGCTTGAAGTGAAGCCCTCCAAAAGCCATGCAGGTTTTGCCAAAATGATTTTAAGTCCTCTACTTCTGCATTGAACTGTTCCAGATAGCAAACACAGCAATGTCTCCTTCAGATAACTCAGTCCAAGAGTGAATTGTTTCCTTGCCCAGAAAAAATTCTTGATGTCTGGTCATTAGCATAGTTCAAAGCTGGAGCTGTTCTATAGATACTTAGCATTTGGAGCAGTGTGTGGAACCAGTTGGGGATGAGAACACAATGTACTTCCAAAAAAAAAAAAAAAACCATCTTTTTCTTAAGCAAAGGATAAGTTAATTACTGGGAATTTCTTTCTCAAATCCCAAGTGTTCTTTCTTTTTTTTTTTTTTTTTCTTATTATTAAAATTACAGCCTCTTTAAATCTCAGTATCAAAATGTTCATTAAAATGTTCATATCAGTGAAATTTCTGACTCAAATGTCAGTTATTTGTGTTTGGATGAGCAATTCTTCATTGACTAAAAGGCATCTGTAGGCTGCTTCAATTTGTTTTAAAGTTACTTGCCTGATAGAGCAAGCTGATTATTATTTTCCTTGCTAAGGTAATTCTTAAATTTTTTTGCTGTTATATAAATGCAATACTGCTAATGCATTTATGTACTATGAATTGCATTTTGCAGTGGAACAGATATTTGTGCAATGTGTAACTGTAATGATATCCAACTTCTCTTTGGATTGGTTATTTGAACAATAAAATAGAATCCCTCTTCATTGGCTTCATGTTGGTGAGCCTGAGCTGAATTACAAGGCTGATAGTGAAGATTATGGCAATAACATTGAGGTTTAATATTAATTGAGTGGGAAAAATCTGACAATTGGAAATTGAATCCCCATGACAGGACTCTGAGTTGTTATGATGGCTTTCTCAAGAGGTGTCCTGAAGCAGAAGGCCATTTTGGGGACCTGCCTTGCAGGCTGTAAGGCTCTTGGTGTCTCTGTGTCTCAAATACATACCCAGGTCCTTTCCTGCCCTTCCTCAGGGAGCATAATAAAAGTGTCCAGCAGTTAGGGCAGAGTGGGCTTCCTGAAGAGTCCCTTCATATCTTCCAAGGGTGTGGAGACAGCCCAGCACAGGTATGGTGGGACTAAAGTAGCAATGTAAATGCACTGGATAAGGGAACTTTTATGTAGCTGTTGAGTTGCCATTTGATCACCCAGTAATAAAATATCCCCCTTGAAACCATTTTTTAAGGAGCAGCCTCCATCCTCCACGTGGATCCTGTGTGACCAAGCTGTTGCCAACACGTGGTGCTGAATACAGATGTTTTATCTCGATATACCATTGCTTCAGGCGAGTGACAGCTGCAGATGTATTTGGCTTGGCTTCAAAAAGAATATCAGGGATTAACTTCATCATAGAATCATTTAGGTTGGAAAATACTTTTAATATCGTCGAGTCCAGTCATTTTCCCAGCACTGCCAAGTCCAGCACTATGGAATGTCTCTAAGTGCCACATCCACACATCTTTTAAATACCTCCAGAGACTGAATCCACCACTAACCTGGGCAGCCTGTTCCGGTGCTTGGTAACCCTTTAAGTGAGATTAACAGGAAAGTTTATCCGTGTGAGAAACCTATGTTTTGGAATATTTCTGAGTTTGAAATTTTTGGTTTCTGTTAGTGATTTGCTGTGTGTTTGTCCCTTCACCACCTCAGTTTCCAAAG
Source organism: Chamaea fasciata (assembly GCF_029207755.1). Classification (NCBI taxonomy): domain Eukaryota; kingdom Metazoa; phylum Chordata; class Aves; order Passeriformes; family Sylviidae; genus Chamaea; species Chamaea fasciata. The sequence continues at coordinate 84,401,091 of NW_027094086.1, forward strand.
AAGAGGTTAAACACACATCTGTCAGAAGTGGTTTAGGCATTGCTGATCCTGCTTAGATGAACTTTTGGTGTCTGTTTCATCCCTGTGCTCTCTGATACTGTGACTTTCCAGGCTTACTCATATGAGCTTCTAAAAATGTTTGAAGATTAATGGTTAGCAATGAAATTGCTACTTCCACCGAGCATTAAAGCAGCTGTGATACAATAGGATTGAAAATTGCCAGCAACTTAGTATATATTGAATTTAGAGAAAGTAAATTGCTTCTTGTAAACTTTACTGCCATGTAATTGTCTCACAACTTCTAAAGAATGTCTCCTGAGAATGTAGAGTTGAGGTTTTTCCTTTTTCTCTGAGCTGAACTAAAACTTCATGATAAATTGCCCAATACTTGTAATATAAGGCAACAAAATTTACCTTTTTTTAATTAATTATATGTAAATAGTAAAAGTGTTGCAGGAGCCGTCATTGTCTGCAATAGGAGTCAAAGAAAAAAAATACAGAAATGCCCACTCATACTCAGCTGTCCAGGTTAATGCAGTGAGGGGGACAGTTCATTGAAAGGCCATAGGACCCCTTGGCACAGCTGAGGCACAACTCTGTAGGTGGTTGCCCAAAAGCTGGGGTTTCTTTTTCACCAAAGAGACTTGCTCTGTGTTACGTGACTTTGCTGTTCTTATCTGTGGTCCCCCCCACCCTACTGTTGTTTAATCGGAGGTTTTCAGGTGAGGACACATTACCACATTCACGAAAAATGTTTTGCTGCCGTGTGATTCGGTAGTCAGTCATTACCTTACTATCAGATAAAGCCTATCTGATTTGAGCATTTTATTCACTGTTGAATAAACATTTCTGATAATTTTTTTTTTTTTAAATGCGAATAACTGAAAGAGTAAAGCTCAGTTATTGCCCTTTGGAGGCATGCCAGTTTAAAAGGCACCATTTATTTCCTTGCAGTTCTCCAGCAGGTTGCAGGTTGAATTTTTTTGTGAAATCTTAGGGCAGTTCATAGCTGTTGCAGAGACACTTTTTTTGTAGCTCGTTGCTCTGGGTCTATCAAATGTGAGAAACAGGTGTTACTGTGAATACTGTGAGGGTTGATGTGGGCAGAATTAGGTCAGGTTTATAATGCCTTTGAGCCAGGACTCTAATCAAAACAGAAGAAATAAAAGGAAGTGGAAAGTATGTAGCAGAGCTCTGCACATCACCTGGAAGCTCTGCTCTTCCACAGAGGCACCAATTGCCATATAACTCCAGCCTGGTTTCCAGCTCTCTTCCTCCTGGTGAGCAACACCACACTCCTCATTGAATACTCCTGCTTTCATAGAAAGATAGTGCTGACATGTGCAGCAGAAGCCAGGAAAAGCAGCACCAGTGGCCCTAAATCCTCTAAGATCGTCTACGTGGGTGAGTTTGCAGTTAGTTGGAGATGAGCCCCAGTTGTAGAATCAGGCTGGTGTTTGTCCTGTCTGAGAAGTAGGGGCATTAGTTGTGCAGGCTGGAGCTCAACAAGGAGGAGTTGGTGGGGAGAGAGATTTAAGCAGGATTTCCAAGCTGATACTGTGAATGGCCTTATCTTCTCTCCTCCTACTCATGTACATCACCGCAAGATGTCAAGGATGCAGTGATCTCTCTGCTCTCTGAAGAGTGAGTAGGAGGGAATGTCTGCAAACTGAGGCACTGAAGAAAATTATTAGAAGCGTGGTTAGGCATGAGGGAATTTTACTTCATTAAAAAAAAAAAAGGTAAAGTGACAGTGTCAAATTTTATGTCTGATGGAAAAAAAATATTTATGAATAAAGGCTCTTTCATTCTGTTAAAGGAATATTTGGAAATTTCTTATTTTTTCTTCCTTCTTTTATAAGACGTGTTTCACAGGATTTGTCCTTTGGCCTTTTATTGGGGTTTGGTTTTGGGGTGTTTTTTTTTGTTTTTGTTTTTTTTTTTTTTTTTTTTTGTTTTTTTTTTTTTGTTTTGTTTTTTTGTTTTTTTGTTTTTTTTTTTTGGGGGGGGTGGTTTAATAACTCCGGCAAAAGAATTTGAGGGGACAACAATCCAATTTTCCACTTTTCTTGCATTTATCTACATCTTTCCAACAGGGGAAAGTTTTTCAGCAGGGGAAGGTGAAAAAAAGAGGAATTTTTTTTTTTTTGCAGTAATTCCCCTCTTTCAAGGATCCTCTTTTAGCTACAGTTTCTTCAGCTTTTTAAATATGGGAAAAGCTTCTAAAGGGGAAAACATTCTCTTTTTGGTAGGGTTTGACAGAAAGCCTTTAGCAATCTTTGGCTGGAATGACAAATATCATCATATTGCCAGTTTCCTTTTTTCTTTATTCATTGCAAGTCTGTGTGTGAGTCAACTATTCTTTCAGCAGCATTGCATTAACAGATGTTGCCAGCTTTTTTGTGTTCATGGTAGACCTGCTCTCTTAATCTGATTTTCCTGGGACAATGGACTAATACAAGTATGGAAAGAAAGCAAATAGACAAATGTTTCAATTGAACAACTTCATCAATAATTATAAAGGCTATAGTGTTAATTGCACACAGAGTCTATCCCTTATTATTCATTGCACAAACTTCCCTCATGGTGCCTGACTGTTTTAATTCAAACCTCTTCTTTTATTTGGACACAAAAATCCATAACTTGCACCTCATCCAACATCTTCCAGTTTTGATTCCTGTGCAAATTCTGTATAATACCTGGAGTCTAATGCTTCCTTCTTCCATTCTCACAATCAAGCTGCAGTTATATATTTTTCTTTCTGCCTTTTTTAGTGCTGGCATGATGCAATGAGGTGATAATTTCTCTAGCACAGTTAGAGAGTATGTGGAAACACGTATAACAAATCCATTACACAGGACTGGAGACAGGAGTGAAGTGTTGACAAAGGGCAGGGCTTCATAACACTGTTTGTGTTAGCTCGTTCTGCTGCTGGTAAAATTTAGTTTGCCATTTCCATAAACTGGGGCTGAATCCAGGTTAGTGATTGCAATCAGGCTGGCTGGCATTAATGCTGAAGTATTGTCTTTAGAGAGATAGGCTGGACTGATTGTTCCACAGGATGGTTAAATTCAGGTTGGATAAACAAAGAGCCCTAAGGCAAGACAAGAGTGCTTGTGTTCTTTTCTTCCTTTTTCTTTTTTATGTTTTCCATAAACTGTTGCAGCAGGTTTTTTTAGCATGTTGAATATTCCCATTATGAAAAAATCCTGATCTCTGAATGAAGCTACTGAAAAAAGAAGCGCTAGTCAAAAGACGCGTCTTCAGAAGAGTAGCAATGCCTTTGCAGTTACTTATGCAAAGGTTTTTAGAGATATTTATCATTCAAAAAATTTGAAATACTGTAAAATATTTTGAATACATTAAAGGTTCACACTAGAGGGTGTTGAACCCTCTTGCATTCTCAGTTGCGCCTCTAGGTATTCTGTACCCCAGCTTTCTTGTCTGTTGAAGGAGCTAATGTTATTTGTTAACTTCTACAAAGGGATTTGAGGTTGCCATGAGCACACTAAACCCATCAAGGGCACAAAAATCCAAAACCTAAAATCTACTAGAATCACTCAATAAGATTTTTAAGACTGTATATAAACAGGTGGTGAAATAAAAAGAAAACAAGGCAGAAAAAGGCTTGTTTCTATTCTGTGAGGGATTGCCTGGGAAATCTTTTCCTTAATTGCTGCTCTTCAATGAAAAGATTTCCAATATGTTTGTCTAACTCGGGCAGGTAGGAATGATGGTGATCTTTCTTTTACAAATGGTTCTTTGAAAGGTGATAGATGTTCTACTGAGGGACAAATCAGATAGGAATCTGAAGTCACATAGCAGCTTTCCTTGGAGTGCTGATGTCTGATTTTGTTAACATTTGGATGCTTGTGGAGTTCATCAGGTTGGGTCAAATGGATGTATCTGATCTCCAGCAGTGAAGAAGCATCTGTTCTGTGGTGACCAAAGGATAACAGGGTCTCTAATCGGGTGAGAGAGTGCTGGTGGGCAGGTGTTTTCCTGTGTCCCCCAACATCTGTAAACTCCAGGGCTTTCAAGGTAGTTTACACAGAAGTTGCATACACAGGTTTCTTTTTTTTTCTTTTCCTCTTTCAGCTCCTTAGAAAAGCTTTGATAGTATACCCATAAAGCTGGTAATGCTGGTTTTCTGTTAGAACAGATTTCCTTCTTCCTTTCTGCTGCTCCCAGCCAGCAGTCTGTGTTGTGTGTGTGTAGTTATGTCTCCCAAAGACACAATTAAGTGTAAAATATCTCCTTAACTAAACAGCCCCCTGCTACTAAAGGCAGGTATGCCAGAGGTCAAAAGGGTCATCTCTTTGTGAGATTTCCCCCTCTAAGCTCAGGATGGAAATTTCCTGTGTGAGATTTGCCTACAAATGCATGCATGTGTACATAGTGTAGCTTATTTTTTATCTAGAGAGGGAAGTAAAAATATGTGCATACATATGTATATGTACATATATACGTGTTTGCATATGTATGTATGGCTTTTTGAGCTAAATTATAGGCAACCCCTGGTAGATGCAAACCAAACCAAATAACTTCCCAGACAGCCTTACCAGAATGTAAAGTCTGTTATGTATTAAGTGGATGGAATAAAAGAGGTCACAGTTTATTGTTTGCTCTTGGATTGCTTGCTCAGTTTTGCCAGGGTGGAGTAGAGCAGTGAGGCAGAATTGAAGGTGAAGTAACTGGTAGAAAATGTCCCTGGTAGAACATGAATTAGGGGTGAGCACCTTGGGATAGGTCTGTGAGCAAGGAAATTGTTTTTTGGTTTGTTTTTTTAGCAAAGGGATGTAAGGTTCTGGGATATACCCTTTCTTGCACCGGTTCAGGATCTCAGTTCTACGTGCATTGGGCTACTTGGAAACATTTTGTTTCCCAGTGTCACAGGCAGCACGTGTCACCATGTCAGTGAGAGTGTGGTGGCACACGGACCGCAAGCACTTCAAGGTCTTGTGATTGCAGCAAGAGCTGCTGCCTTTTCCTCTGCCCAAGCACAGAGATCCAGGCATTCATCTGTGGGTGCCATGGCAAACATAAGGGTGTGTTTAATGCCAGACTAGTTGCTTGAGAGAGCCAAAGGATTTTGCTGGGGGAACTGGGCCTGTGGAGAAATCCCACTCCGGTAAGTGCCCTCCACTGAGTGCATCAGGAGCTTGTTTAGAAATCCTGAAAGAAGGGAAGGTGAGTTGCTTGAATCTGTATAACATCTATAGTTTATCTGATGTTATTTGGACAGCAGGGTCAGATAGAAAGATGGGAAAGCAGGAGTGGTAAATTACTGAACTCTTTGCTATGCTGAAAAGAACATGAAATGAGCTTGTAAACATCTGTGTAGGCACTTTTGTTTGTATGCAGGGCTTCAATGAGCAGTTATACCTGAAGAATGTAATCAAACCTAGTAAAGCTGGACTGCTCTGGCTGAGATCAGAGTTTAGCTCATTTGTTGTTCCTGAGGTGTATCAGCTGATTAGGAGCTATCAGAGGGGTGTGAGAGAGGTGATCAGGTGAGCAATTACGTGCACCCCTTCCCATCAGCACAGGACTGCTTTGCAAATATATTTTATTTAATTGCTGCAGGTTCAAAACTAGATGGGAATGAGGATGTGAGGCACGGAAGCAGTGCTAGAAGCTGTGCTGTGTCCAGGGTCTTGTAGTAATCACATTTTCCAATTCAACAACTCAGGATAGAAGAGACAAGAGATTTTCATTCCTGTGGTTGCACATGCGTAGCCTTTCCTTTTAGGAAGAAGTAGATAGGTAGTCCTTGGGAGTTTTTTATTGCCAGAGGGATTTGGAACTGCTGGAGGCAGGAGATTTGTCTTGGCAATTTAAACCCTGTAGGAAGTAAAAATATAACAGAAAATCCAAATTGCAAAGGTAGCTTTTCTCCCCTCTATCCTGCCACCCCCCTGAAGTTCATTTGTTATTGGGGGAAACTGGGATACCCCCTGTAGCCTCTCCGAAAGGCAGCATGCTCTGTACACAGAGCGTTTGGGCTCAGGGGGTCACCTGTAGCCACAAGACAATGAGGGGAAAATTACCCCATCACCTTTGAGCTCTGTTGTTGGTGCTTCTCACTCCTCCAGCTTGATCTGATATCCTTACTGGAGTGGATGCTGCTAAAAGCCACAAAAGTTGTCTTCCCTCTGCCCATTTTCACTGTAGAATGTTTCCAGTGAGATTTTTTCCCTTGTGAACAGGTCAGAGAGCATCACTTTTGGGGGAAGAATATAGCAAAACCTGTCTGATTTGTCTGGTTATTTGGGGTGTTGGCAAGGCTGGCACTTGTTAAGCAATACCTAGTATGTGAGACTTCTCCATAGCAGTTTACTCCAAAACACAAATGTTTTTCTTTCAACATAACATCTGTGGTGGTGAAGAGGAAGATTAACCTGAATAAATCAGTCAGAGTAGCAAAGCATCTTTTCTAAACTTTTACTAGTCAAAAACCCTGCTTTCATGACAAATTTAATGACATTGATTTCAAGTTATTCCTCATTTTCTGTGTAAATTAGAGAAGAATCAGAAGAACTTCCAGTAATATCTTACTAAGTGAGTAGAAGGTAATAAAATACAGTGGATAAATGCCTTCAAAAGAACAAGAAATTGCTTATTGGATTGCTTATTGGTCTGGAAGAATCAATAGCCTAACACCTGCCAGTGTATGAAAGTTGTATCCAGGTACTTTTAAGATACAAACAAGAGAACATTTCAGTTTGAATGTGTGGACTGAACCCCAGAACAAACTGGGGTTACACTGGTCAGTTCTTGATTCCTTCAAATCTAGATCAGAAGACCTTCTAGAAAACATGAATTAGTTAAAAGTAAAGTTTTCATTTAATAATAGTAGAAATATAATGATTTATGCAGTACTGGAGATTGAAAGTAGTAATCTGGAAGGTTTTTTAGACATAAGGCCTATGCGTCTGTGAATGAAATCTCTTAAGTCTTTGGCAGGCCAAAGCTAAACTAAATAAGAAGAAAATCATATTCAGCTTGAGAAGCAAAAAACTGAATTGTGTTACCCACATTCCCACTTAAAATCTGTGCAGTTTCTGTTGCTTGTCTGGATCCAAGGCTATGGTGAGTAAAAATTGCTCATTGTGCCTTCTTGTATCTTGTACCATCCAGTAAATTCATCGTTCTTATTCAGGCAATTTGAAACCAGAGGTGTAGCATTGGGTAAACAACATGTATCAAATATCAGGGCAAACTCCTTGCAATGACAGATACATTCCAGTTTATTATCAGACCAAATAATGGTTACAGGCAAGATCAACTCTCCCAGCTCCTTACAAAAACCAGGGTTGATAATAGACCTTCTTCCATGGATTTTAAGCTGATCCTGATTATCCAAAACAGGACAGGGATGGGAGACCATGTGACAGGCCCTGGAGACTGTCCGTCACTGCCAAGGGCTCCTTGCCCCTGCTTTTGTTGAGGAGAGCTGAGGGAATGCTTGTGCTTTCAAATAGTCCCTCTTGATATCACAGCATCACTCTGGTGTTTGTTGCACACCGGAGGTTCCTGGGGTGGCAGGACTTGTGTGTCCAGGAGGCTTCGATCCAGCCAGCCCCCCTCTCAAATCACTGAGTCACTCGCCTATAGCCCTTTACCTTTCCCATGATACAACGTGTAGACAACTGCAAGGACCTGCCAAATTCAATTTATTAGGAAGGAAAATTTTAAGCAGTGTACAGGAAAGCACCACTGCCCCACATCAGAGAAACATAAACAGAGAATAAGTTTCAAGGTTTTTTTGGTATGGGAAGCCTGGAGATATGAAACATCACTCAGTGACAACTACGAGTTGTTCATATGTAAGTGGGTTATTATGAGGCTGAAATGAGATTCCTGAGGCATCAAAATAACACCAAAAGCAATCTTGGAAAAGGTGGGAGTGGTGCTGTACACTCTCATCACTTTCACAAAAAACACCTCTTCAAGGAAGAGAATACATTAAAAATTGCTGAGCCTTTGGAAGGAAGCAAGAGCCTCAGGAGAAATCTTACAAATGGAGTTTTGACAAGACAAAGTTGACTCTCCCACTTGACCCAAACAGGATATCACTATCTCAAATCATGTTACAGCAGCATGCTTTTCATAACCAACAATATTTGCAGCATATTTTACTTTTAGAGCTGTCCCAGTTGCTGCCTGTCTGCTCATCACCATTGTTCTGCTTTAATTACTTGTGGTGTGGACTTTAATGGGATCTCACCTGTTTGTCCCTGTAGAGAATTTTGCCTGTGGCTTTCGCTCAGGACACTTGAAAGATCCTTTGAATCTGCTTTTGGGAGCTTGGAGTTTTAATTGCTGTGCTTTGAGTGGATTTACTGGAGGGTGGAGAGCTCCAGGTTTTAAAGGTGAAGGCATACTCCACCTGCTTAAATTAAAATACACAAGGCATGGTAACTGAGGAGCAATTAATTTCAATAATAATAATAATAATAATATTAACTAGTCATTTTAGACTCAAATCTGGGGGGTTGTGTGCATGTCAGATTGTGCAACCACTCATTCCCAGGTGCATTCTTCTTCATCTGCATCCTGATGCATAGGGTCAATAGATTTTGCTGTAGTTTGGCTGACTTGCATGGAACAGAAAGTTGGGTCTGTGGCATCTCCTGTGGTTTCTTCTTTGAAATCTCGGTTATACATTTGCTCAGCTGTGTTGGTTGGTTGTGCCTTTTCCTCTCATGTGCTTGCCACAGTCTTGCCTTTCCCATATCTGAACAAGACAGAGTACTCTCATTGTAGGATAACGTTTGTCTACTTTATCAGCTCCAGATTTTGATTTCCAACAGTAGGACACCCACAATGGCAAACAGAAGTTTCAGCTGTAAAAGTGAGATGTGTTTGAATTAACAATTCAGTTTAGAGTTCAGATTCGTTTAAGTGGAAGCTTTTCCTTCCTGCCTCTTGTCCTACCACTATCACATCTGTAAGCAGAAGAGTTTTTGCCTTCAGTAGTGGTGGGTGGAGAATCTGTCACCCTTGCTCTCAGTAGGGAAAGGAGGGGTTTGCTTATCACTTCACCCCATCTACAAAGTCTGGCCTGCTAATGTTGTTGCTTATGAACTTGAGTGTGAGAATGTATTTCACAGCTCATATAAGAGTTTGCTGCTTTGACTCTAGAGTTCTTGTGGCTGCTGGTGATGCAATCATCTTGGGAAGGTGCAGCTCCAGGCAGAGCAACTTTTCTTTGAACTACTCCTGCTACAGCTATTAAAAATAGGTCAGGGTAGAGAAAAAGTAGGTCTAGCTTTCAAAAATATATTAAGCTAATTTATCTTGCATTTTAGACTGAAACATGTTTAAGGCAGCAGTGATAGAGCCAGTCTCATGAACAGTAACAATCTTACTCAAAACCAGTTGGATGTGCAAAATACACTCTCATGCAATTGGTGGGAAGGGTTATGAGTCTGATGTTTAATATAGGTATTTTCTTTTTTTCATGTTCCCTCTTCCCAATGCCCCAAAGTAGAAAACAAACCCAGAAAACCCACAAAAACCAAAATCCTAATGGCCTGACTGCCAGCTTCTGCCTTTCTTTAACGAATTACTTTGTTCAGTGATAAATAGAAAAAGAAATCACATAAAACCCAATCAAGATGAGCAGGTAAGCAGAGATTTCAGAGCTATAAAGGAGAATTATCATAAGCTAAACCAATGCATGAAAATGTTAAATACTGAATGACAGAGAAATCAATTGTTTGGGCTACTGTCTGAATGATATTAAGGATATTGATCAGACAAAATGATGTATGGATAACTTCTTTGAGACTTGCACACAAGAAGAATTGAGTTCTTTATGTTGGGTTGTACTTTTTCCCTGTGCCAGATCAGTGTTAAATAAATGAGCTCAGCTCAATTGATTTCATATATGTTTGTGGAAGTAGTATCTTACTGTTTCTGTATGTTTTACATTGTCACAATCCAAAAGCCCAGTTTTTTTGGAAAAGCATCTAAGAAATGGGTTCTAGCTACTTTTGTTATAAGGCTTGTAAAAAACATGTGAGTTCCCAGTTCTGAGGAAGATGCGTCAGGGTGGTGGAAGAGATTCCTGCTGGCTTCCATCTTGTTGTTTGCCCACACTGGTTAGAGGGGAGAAAAAAAAACCAAACCAAACCAAACCAAACAAAAAAGAACAACAAAAAAAGAACAAAAAAAAAAAAAAACAAACCAAGCAAACAAAAAAAAACACACAAAAAACCGCAACCTAAAATTTCTGTCATCTTAACTGGATTCAAAAACTCTTCCTTGTGGCCTTGTGTCTGCTTTTTCTGTGATGGGATCTAGAACACAGGGACAGAAGGAAGAAGAAAACCAGGAAATATGTGCATGATTAAGAGCTTCATACTCTGGTCCCCAGGAGGCTGGTGTATGTTGTATTTTGGGATGGCTTTAGCTGTTATTTTGTAGCAGCTAGGGTAGCACTTCCTACAATCATGGATGAAAAGGGGGAGTCCATGAGGCCCTGATGAAAAGCCAGGTGACCCTTCTTTTTTCCAGAGGAATAGAAAATAATCCCCCTGCGTAGTTCATAAAAAGTAAATACAGATTTTCAGGGTGTGGGATTGGCTCTTTTTTTTCCTGGTGCTGATACACAGTTACTCTGTCATGCTTTGTGGGTTTGCCTCAGAGTGAAGCAAGCAAGGAGGAAAGCCCAGTTTGGGGCCATGTCAATTTATCACTGATGCTTTCCTAAATCACTTTCAGACTTGGTGTTACCCTTGGATGCACTCAGGTGACTTACAAAATAGCCCTCTACATGACCATGGGCTTTGAACTGGTAATAAAAATACATACTTAGTAATTTTTAGTTTATCACACTATTTTCCTTTCTAAATTTACAGCAGTTGATGTAAAAAAAACCCAAACAAACAAATGAAAAGCTAGTCCCAACACCCCTTTGCCCTGTACAACTACAGACCTTGTGTGGTTTTGGTGAGGATGTGTTTTGCTAGAAGCATAATGCGAAGGTACTTTCCAGAAATGTCGGCAGCTGTTTGACGCATTGTTTTAATTTGTTGTGGCCATTATGGTTGCTGTGATTTTCTTGAAGCTCCCAAGGGATGACCCTGACCTCTGTTTGAGCACGGCCAGTTCAGGCATCTTTTTGGTAGGTCTGGCAGAATTAAACTTGCTGGCCCAAGGTAAAAGAGCTAATGCCTGTCTGCTCCTGCCACCAAGCTGGGGAAGTGCCCTGAAGAAAATCCAGGCTGGCTGCCGCTCTTTCTTTTTCTATGATGAGAATCTGGGGAAAGTAAGAACTGTTTCTGGGAGGCTGCTCTTTCCTCCATCACCCCTGCATGGTGGTAATTCCGTACCCCTACTTTCTGCCCACAGCAGTAACTTTGGCTTTCCCAGACTGTAGCATAGGCAGGAGCAGAGCCTCAAGCATCTCTCTTTATTGCCTGGGCTGAGACAAAACGCTCACTAATCCTCACCACGCCACAGATGTCTTGAAATTATTTAGACAGGTTGTTTTGCTTAGTGTGATTGTAATTCTGCTCCAGAAACTTTGGTATCCCCATGTCTTCCCTCTCACCTCACAAGGGGAGCAAAGGGGACGCTTGTGTAGTGACTGTGCTGTGGAAGGAGATAAATGCAGGGATTTTTATTCTTTTTTCAAACTCCTGGATTGCCCCAAAACATCATTGCACCTTGGATGTCTGAGGAAGAGGGGAAGAAAACTGAGAGACAGGTTTCCTGCCAGTAATTATTTTTCATAGTCTAAGCAGAAGAAAACTGGAAGGAGGGGAAGGCAGTGCAGAGAATGATCTCACAGAGGCAAAAAACAAAATGCAGAAGCTAGAGCTTTGCTTGGAGCCAGCTGGCCCCTTAGCTGCCCTGCTATAGGATTGTCTCCAGATGAAAAGCAGTCTGTTGCTCTTCTCCCATTTTATTTGAGAAAAAGCAAGTGGCTGAATGTTGGATGGCATGGCAGGGGCCTCATTTCCACTTTACAGATTAAAGAATCCTTTTTGAGCGAGTCCAAGAACAGTAAAAGTATAACTCCTTCATCTCATGTTGGCTGCGAAGGTTTGGTTCTCTGAGGGCCTGTCTTCCAGGGACTTTTCAGCAAACAATAAAATTATGAAAGAGCTGAACTTATTGGTTCTTAATTGAGCAGATCTCCCCTGGAATGAGTGGGTTGTTTACTGCTTTGCAGCCTGCAGAATTTGATCCAGCATTTGGACTCAGTTTGAAGAAAAAACAGAAAGAAAAGGAAAACAAACATGAATTGTAGAATCAAATTTGAGCTGAATTCTGCTCCCTAGTGTTTTTTTTTGCTTTGAGTGGATTGCAAACAAACAAGGAAATTTTCCTCATGTGAGAAGTTCTCACCCAGCATAGCATCTGCCTACCCAACTCCTCTCTTCTTCTGTCTCTGCGGCATCTGTTGTGTATGGTAGGAAAGAGGAAGGTAGAACTGATACATGATGCACTGGATACCAACAGTGCTTGACTGCCAGGCAGGTCTTTCATAGGCAATTCCACCCATCTTCAGCTCTGAGATGGACAGATGATCCTGGGACACATGGAGATCATGATTTCATAGTTTGGAAGTGGGATTGGATTTTTATCGCATTTAGGTATTATAATTTGTTGAGGATAATAAAGAAATGTCTGGTGAACAGAATCAGGGAAAACAAAATTTACATGATCAAGCTAACACTAAATTTTGCACAGAAAAGCTGCTTTTTGCTCTGAAAGTACAGCTGAACGTGAGTCTGCCTGAAGTGGCTTGGTTTTGCTCTCATGGCCATGAGAGTTAAAGTTCCCCATTAACCTAAGCAATCTAGAAAGTAGGAAGCAGATAATGGAACATTTCTGTCACCACTAAGGAGGGCTCCCATTAAATTGCTTGTAGGTCTTTGAAAAGGTCAGTCAAAGCTTAAGCAACCCCCTGTTGTTTGACAACATCAGAGCTCAAACGCTGTGATTCTGGAGAACTCTGCTCTTTGAAAGAGGGGGATGTTTAATTACCTTTTGAAAGCTGGCAGCAAGACAGGATGCAAGGATGTTTTCTTTCCTTTGTGTCAGTTGAACAACTTGCTATTTTGGGACATGAGAGCAACTAACCTACTGCACTAGAGGAGACTGTCCCTTCCTCTGGCCTGCTGTTGGGAGAAAAGAAAAGGCAAGAGGATATTAGTGAAGGTGAGCCTGCTGCAGGAAGGAAGCCTTGACACAAGAATGTTTGTGGAAGGGGAGGCAGAAGATCCTGATGCCTTTCTTAGTGTTGTATCAATGTGTCGATTCCGTTTGCCTTTAAATATATACTTATTCACTGGTCTTGTTTTGCAGGATGACATTGCTGCAGTTTCAGGAAATCAACTGCTGTCACTTTAATAAAATTTTCTTTCATCATCAAAGGCACTGGCAAACTGTTTGCAGGAGTTTTAATTTTTAAAATTGCATTGCATCTGCTCCCTCCCAGGGGCAGTCTTTCACAGTGCTGGTTTTATGTTCTTCAACTATATATATAGTTTTTTCTTTCCAATGGTTTGGATTTGTGGCATCTAAACAAGCTAAACAGAAACTGTGCCTTAGGGAGAAACATCCTCTTAAGTAACTGAAAATAAACTTGGATGGCATGCCTTGTATAATACACAAATTCAGCTGCGCACATGGTGGGAACAGAGCACTAGACATTTTACCTGCCACTGTAAAGAGAGCACAAATGTGTGTGTAACGTGTGCTTGTGGTAAATATAAAAGAGATGTGTAAGAGGAAAAGGGCATTTGGTTTGGGTATCTCCAGCTAAACCTGTCCAAGAGGCTGCATATCCATCATTCTAATTTCATGATGAAGTAAAAACAAGCACTTACTGCACTGATTCTTCCTTCCATCAGCACTCACAGGGATTTGATTGTCACCTTAGTAGAAAGGCCTGGTTCCCCAGTGCTGAGGGGTTATGGCTAAATATGAATTCCAAGGCAGATTTGTCTCACCCAGGACATGCTGCCTGATGAACAGGCACACCAGCTCAGTGAACAGGGAAGAATTTGTACCTACCAAAGGGCAGTAGGGCAAGTGCAGCCTTGTGCAGACTCAGTGTTCTTAGGAAATGAAGGCCTGCCTAGGAACAGAAGTTGATGCTGTAGATGTACGAGAACTTTATTCTTGGTGGGATATAAACAATACCAGTGTGGAAGAGTCACATCTAGGTTTGATGTAGGCATGGGTTTATCTCTTTATAATGGGCAAAATATATGGTCTTCCTTTTCTCTCTTCTTAGCTATGTACTGGTTTTGTCTGGGAAAGAGTTAATTTTGTTCATGGTAGCTTGTGCGATGTTCTGTTTTGGATTTGAGGTGAAAGAGGTTGAAAACACAGAGGTGTTTTAGTTATTGCTGAGCCATGCTTGCACAGCATCAGGGCCTTTTCTGCTCTGCCTTCTGCCCCAACAGTGAAGAAGCTGGGAAAAGACAAAGCCAGGACTGCTGACCCCAACTGGCCAAAAGCACCATGCCCAACAACAAGGACTTGCAGGAAAGGAAGAAGGGGGGGCGCATTTTGAGCTATGGCATTTGCTTTCCCATGTAATTGTTGTGTGTGACAGAGCCCTGCTCTTCTGGAGATGGCTGATGGGAAGTAGTGAATTAATTTCTTGCTTTGCTTTGCTTTGCTTTGCTTTGCTTTGCTTTGCTTTGCTTTGCTTTGCTTTGCTTTGCTTTGCTTTGCTTTGCTTTGCTTTGCTTTGCTTTGCTTTGCTTTGCTTGTGGGCAGAGCTTTTGTTTTCCCTAGTAAACTGTTTTTATCTCAACCCATGAGGTTTTGCTCTTTTACCCTTCCAATACACTTCCCCATTCCACAGTGGCTGTGTGGGGCTGAGCTGGGTTTAAACCACAAAGAGTTGGTAGACCACAATGGTCACTGGCCTTTGCTAACCTTATGGAGATCTATTTACACAGGTAGCCCAGAGCTCTTGTGCCTTCAGTAGCCAGTGTCTCTGGTGCTAATGGTTAGCTTTGCTGTGGCCAAGCAAAGCAGATGATTAAGGGTTTATGCAGTAATAAGAAAGGTCAGCCATGCAACAACTGTTGGTCATCCATCACTGTCCTGTACACATGCAATGACCAGTCTCAGAACTCCCAGGCATGATAGGTCTTGGCAGGCTGGGCATGGCCACACCTGAGCTTGCTCAGCTGGGTTCTAAGGGCAGCCTGGAAACCCCTGCCCAAACAGCTGCTCATTAGGCTTGGAGGTGCTACGTGCTCTTACTGAAAACTCTTCTGCTGGCGGTCATGTTGGCTGGTATGCAGGACTGGGTGGTTGGGCACTGCATATCCCTGAACTGGAAATGTGACATTTGCCATACTTGGGTGATTAGTTTTAATGCCACATATTAGGCAGAGGAGTATTGACTAAGACAGGTGAGCAGTGCTAATTACGTGCTGACAGAATGCTGCAACCCTAATAGGCGGAAGCAGGCATGTGTTATAACTCAAATCTGTTGTTGCTGCTCAGTGCTAGTGCAGATTGATCCTTTCTGGTACTGGGCAGCTTTGGCTTCACTCACCTGTCACAATGCAGCTCTCTTCATGTCCTCTGCAAATGTCACTGACAACAAAAAGAAAAATCTAAGCATCTGACTGTATATATAGGAACCTGTATCAGGGGGGTGGTGTAATTATGTAAGAGGTGTTGTCCTGTAGTGTTTAAAACATTCTGTGTGACGCCTATTCTGGGTGTTGCACACGAGTCTTCTATAAATCCTCACCCATTTTCCTCATCAGCTCAAGCCTAGCTTAACAGGAAGGTTTGCATGTTGATTACCCTGTGAACAAGGGTATAATCCTCGCCCCATCCTTGCTGGAAATTCTTGCATTATAATTTGTTTCTGACAAAATGAGCATGTAACAAAAGTATTTTTTGCTTTGCCATGCACACTACCAATTTTGTGATGACCATGTTTGACAACTAATTGGCCTCTTACCAAAAGTGAAAACAATAGACACCTATTTTCAGCTGGGAAAGCCACTCTCAGTATGTTCCCTGGCCAAGATAAAGCACTGAAACACTGTGACACGAAGTGCTCCAAGCTCCCTCCATGGCTTTTCTTTTTAACTGATCTGTTGATGAACTTGCCTTTTTTTCTCTCCCATGTCTCCTCTCTTCTAGGGCATTGACTATTGACTGAAAGTATGTTTTCTTATAGTTAGTTTTTTCTTTTGCACTAGAGCAAGTATCTAAGTGCATGTTGCTGCTTGAGAACAGGGATGTAGCTGTGCATGTTACTAAAGGAGGTGTGCTCCAGACTTGGTGAGTGGTTGGGAAGTCTTGGCATGATGAAAAAATGTTGTTTGCTAGACTGAAAATGAAACCTTAGAAAAATGTTTGACATGGCTCTAGTTTTTGTTTCCTTGGTGCATACTGTTGCTATGTTTAATATGAGGAAACTGGTGAGAATAAATCAGATTGCTAGACAGATTACTGATACTTGAAATGTTAGCTGCTCTAACTGACAGAGGAATGGTGACATATCTTTACATATGCCAGTGGCTAATAGAGAACAGTCATTCAACTTTTGAACACTTACAGAGATGTTTTCAAAATATATTTCTCAGACATAACTAAAGTTGGAAAAGATTTTTCAAAATCTCTATTTGTGGAATAAAAAGGCATATGCAATACTTTACAGTCTTCAATTTTACCTTTTCTTTGTAAATGCAACAGTTTCTATTAAACTCAGTCCAGACAGGATGTTTAAATACAGAAACAAAAAACAAAATCAAAGTGGTTCCTGCTCCAAAGCATCTTTTGGAATACCCATATGTTCTTGAATTTCAGTTTCTTTCCTCAGTAGAGCAGTCCTGATAGGTCATTTTTCCCCCTTTTGCTCTCTCTGCTTTCTTTGTCTTCCCAGTGGTAACAGCAGACGAAGCAGATATTTTAAAATCTTCCAGCTCACAAGGTTCTAAGTGTATTCAAAGCCTTGAGTCTCTTGGTGGTATACCACATCTTTCTGAGGAAGGAGGCATAGCAGAAGAGAAGGGGCTGTGTAAGCAGCTGGATGGATCCCACTGCTCCCAGCTCTCTGGCAGGTGGGGAGAGCATGCACTGTCCCTGCATCCAGCTGTTTGGGATTGTTTATCTTGTGCTCCTGATGTTTTGTTTTAGTCAGTGATGATGCATAAGATACAACTGGTTTTGACTTCCAGGTAGACAAAGTCTGTGAAGCAACCAGGAGTCCCAAACATTTGTTGCTGGCAGAATGCTAAATAAACAGTAGCAACACCTCTCTGTGTGGGTGGCAATTAATCACATCAATCAACCAGACCAGCTAGCAAAGCTTTTTTTTTTTTTTTTCCTTTTCTTTCCTTTTGTTCCTTGTCTCCTCCCACCTTCTTGTTTCCTGGTTGTTGCTCCTGTGGGCAGTAGAGCTGCGTTACGTAAACCCTGTGTCACCGCTTCTCTGGTGGCCTGACCATTTGATGCTCTCAGCCCACTTTAGCAGGGGACCCTCGGCCTACCTTTGAGCATGGATTTCTTCTCTTTCTGTATTTCTTAGAGAACTGAGCCCAAACCTACTCCGTGTGGGCCCATAGACTTATATGTGGTATACCCATTTGAACAACCCTCCTGGAAATTTTTGAACTCATTGTTTTGGCTAAATTTGATGGAGCAATAGAATTTTTAAAGATAAGTTCCTACAGCTTTTCAAAAATAAATGTGCAGAGGAAAAAGAAGTTTAATCACAGGGAAAAGCACCATCACTAATTCTTTTTTTATTAGGACACCTGGAATAAACATGGAAGAATAACTTTCTGAGACATGAGACCATGGGAAAACCATCCTTTAAGGCCTGGATAGACACCAGTTGTAACTGCTTGAGACACACAAGTCTGCAGTTTTGTTTTCCAGGCCTTTTTTTTTTTTTTTTTTTTTTTTTTTAAATGGGATGGCAATTTTTTATGAGAGCTAAAAAGCATTTTTTTCTTAAAATTGGAGGAATATTTTCCTAGTCTTCCAGTCTTCCCTCCCCTCCCCTCCCCTCCCCTCCCCTCCCCTCCCCTCCCCTCCCCTCCCCTCCCCTCCCCTCCCCTCCCCTCCCCTCCCCTCCCCTCCCCTCCCCTCCCCTCCCCTCCCCTCCCCTCCCCTCCCCTCCCCTCCCCTCCCCTCCCCTTCCCTTCCCTTCCCTTCCCTTCCCTTCCCTTCCCTTCCCTTCCCTTCCCTTCCCTTCCCTTCCCTTCCCTTCCCTTCCCTTCCCTTCCCTTCCCTTCCCTTCCCTTCCCTTCCCTTCCCTTCCCTTCCCTTCCCTTCCCTTCCCTTCCCTTCCCTTCCCTTCCCTTCCCTTCCCTTCCCTTCCCTTCCTTTTCATACTAGGTTTTAGGCAAAGACTTACCAATGTGAAATGTTAGAGATTGCAGGGACTTGTGCTTGCAGAAACGTGCATAATCCAAGCCAATAAGTGAAGTGACTGGCAGCTGATAGAGAATAAAAGGTGATCCACTGTTTAAATGTCTTTAAATACCAGACTGGTTTTCCCAGAAGGTGAAAATATTGAATAAAAAGAATCTTTATTTCTTGGTGGAATGTTATTATAAAATGCCTGAAAATTTTATGTAGAGGGAAAAATTAAAGATAACAAAAGAATCTCAAGACCAGAAAGCGCCCAATTTTCTTTTCCACATATGCTATTTCAAGTTTCTTCATTTTTTTTACCTCATAATGGGATCCTAGGGCTGGTTTTTTGTCATAATATGCTGCCATTTTTCCTGGAGCTGAATTCAACCCATTACTGGAATCAAGAATTTGGCTGTGTATGATCTGGTGGGATCAAGCTTCCTGATCAGTAACCTTTCCTCTAGCCCTGAATCCACTTGCATGTTTTACACCTCGTGGAAGAGCAACCTAACAGGATTGATATTTGGAGAAAAGAAAGTAAATAGTGTAAAAATATCCTCCTGAAGCTGTGCTCTCTTGCACAAAGGAATGGCTGTGCCATACCAGTCTAAGTTTTCTTCTATCCCTGAATCCTGTCTCCAGAGGTTTTAAGTGTGAATGTCTAAGGAAATAGTGTATGGAGAGGGCAAATGACAGTGATGCACTTCCAACCTCCTGTGATTTGTGCCTGTGAGATTTCTGAACCAGAAATTAAGTCTTTGTATAATTATACAATGCTATGAATAATGCCAGCTGTAAAGGAATATCTATAGTAAAACATTAATTAGTTAATTATTCCTGGAATTCTCCTGTACTTGCCAGGGAAGCGCTGTTTTGTCTCCCAAGTCATGGTAATCAGTTACCACATAATAGGCTAAGACATACAAGAACAAGAAAAAAGACATGCAGGAAATGTGCAGGTGGGAAATTTTGGCCACTGTCTGTAGCTGGGCAGGTTACAGTTTATTTCCATGCAGACTACAAGTTCTGAGTAGTAATAACTTGCATCTTTTGCATCAGCTTAGGCCAGTTTTACAGACAGCCTGATTTGTGGGTACTCAGAGAATGTAAAATTGTGGCATTATGTGGTCTTTGTGTGAAGCTGAAGGAAGTGAAGACCTTCACTTGGTGGTTCAAGTTCGTAAGAACCTCATGTTTAGGCTGCAAGGCCTGAGGTGTATGTTCCCACCCAGTGTGCAACCAAGGGAGGGTTTCAGGCTACTCTAATCTTCACTGGTAATACACAGGTTGTCTTGAAGGGCAGCAGAAACTTTCTTAATAGCTCACAGGTTATTTTTGAAACTCAATCCATTTAATTTCTTTAATGGTTTAGGCAGCAATTGACACTGTGGAACACTGTGGACTTGCAACACAGTATGCACTAGCTTTTAGTATATTAAATAGATGATTTTAATTCTGTCCTAAAATTGAATCCTTTGCATCTTTCATGTTCATTACATAAGAAACAACCATAAACCATTACTTTAGTCCATGACACGAGTGGAAAGCATGTTGAATAAATAAAATAAATAAATAAATAAATAATCTCTCTTCATTGTGGTCCTTGGCAATAATAGGTTTAATTTAGTGAATTGAGTTTAAGTTTATTCCTGTGTAAATTGTAACAAAGGCTGCATGTTTCTCAAAGCCTTAAAACTTCACTACAAAAAAAGAATTTCCTAGATTAGGATAGCTGATCCAAAGCATAGGAACCTCTTTGTCCACTGTATAGATTTTATAGTAGATCCAGTTAATGCTCCAGGGACAAATAACATGGTCAGATGAAGAGTGATGAAGTAATAAAGACTAAAATTATGACATTTCAGGTTTTCATTTCTTCAGTGCCTTGTTAAAGTGTCAGTGGTTTTTCCAGTGATTTTTAAAATTTCAGTAATTTATTGCTCCATGTCAAATCTCTAGCTTCACTTGAATGGCAGTGGCTCAAAAATTCAACATATTTTAGACTCATTTTGCTAATCAGAGTTTAAGTTAAAAAAACCCCGAAGCAACCAACTAATAACAAATAAAACCCACAAAAATGAAAATAACCAAAAACCTCCTAGAAGCCACTGTCTTAAGAATGACTTCAATCACACAAGGGCACAGCAGCTGGTTTGAAGGAGTAGTGCATCCATGTTTGGTGCAACACTTGCTGTCTAGGAATTTGTTATCAGCAAAATTTGTAGAAAACACCTACATGACAATGCTTTAGCAGATTTTTTTCCAACAACTCTGCAGTCTCCTCCCTACTTTGAAATAGAAGGCTACCAGAGGCTGACAGTGGTGAAGTTGGCCAGGTCAGCCTGCCTACTACAAATTCCCTGACTTGTAGTTTCTTTCAAGTATTTTGGGCTCTCACCTCCCTTTGCTCTTCACATCTCTGTACCTTTTGAGATCATTTGTCAACTAAAGAATTTATAATCTCATGTCTAGAACAGAGCATGCTGGGCTGCCACACTACTGAACTAGCTTTTTGTATACCCCATTTTTTTCTCACTAAATTAGATAACGTTGCTTCCACTAAAAGGTTGATTCACTTCAGTGATTGACAGGAAGGTGAACAAGAGATTTGAAAGCTTCAAAAAAGAAATCCCTTTACTAAATCAGGCATGTTCAGCTTTTTACAAAATTAGCTCCTCCAGCTCTATCAGGGATTAACATTTTTTGCAACTCAGAAGATGGTATACAAAAAAAGAAATTCCTTATGGTGCTGTTAACAGCTAGCAGTGCCAAAGCAGATTATGCCATTATTTGCTTAGAAGAAAAACAACATTTGCAATCTGACCTTAGTGAAATATTTTTACTATGTTCAACTGTTGAAACATAAGATCAGAACCCAACTACATAAGTGGTAAAATGGCTAGCATTTTTGTCTTCTACCAGTTAAGTACTGACTGTGAATTCTTTAACAATTTTTCTCCCTTAAATTCCAATAACTCAGTGAATTTCTATGTCAGAGTTTTGTCCACTGATCTAGCAGCAGTATTTTTACAGGAATATGAATGTGTTTTATGTTCACAGTGTAAGGCTAAGGGGGTGCAGCTTGGTCTAAATAACCGTCGAGAAATGTGCTGCTTTTCCACTCTCTCCTCTTTCTCACCTTGTACTCCAGCACATTCCAGCTTGTAAGATCTCCACTTCTTGCCGAGATGTAGGGCAGAAGTTTAATCCATGTCTTGAATCCCTTTAGGAGAAATAATGTTTAAGTGTTGAAGCTCTACCAACCACACAGCTGAGGAGCAAGGATCTTATCAGTCCGTCCATCTCTTTCTTTGCAGACTCATAGAGGATCCTGAAGTCCATTCAGAGACCAAAGAGAGCACACCGTTGCTGGAAAAAGAGAGGAGGTTCGAAGACAAGGGCTTTCGTGGTGTTGTGATTCTGTATGAACATGAATGTAAGCATCATCTTGGCATTACTCTTGAGTTTTTGTGTTCCCTGCTTGATTCTTTTGTTTTCTAGAACAGAGAAGGAGGAATATGCCCTCAAACAGCAGCATTCCCAGTAAAGCAGGTACTCCCTAAACTCCTTATCTCCTGCCCACCATTTATTTCTTTTCTGCTTAAAACACTCACACTTTTCTTTCTAGTCCATATTTATATTTAGAGGGTGGCATTTCATTGTGCCTTATATTTAATAATTTTCTCTCTAAATGGATGCAAGATAATTTGTGTGGGAACACACCTGCTTCTGTTGTTTTGTTCTTTTTTTTTTTTTTTTTTTTTACACAAACAAATCTGGGAATCATTTTCTTTGAAAAGGTTGTTTTCAAAATGTCCTTCTCAAGACACTTTTAGGCCTTAATTTTGAAAATACCCTAGTGGACTTGCCTTCCAAATTTTTATTGCTCTCTCCTCCATGTGACAGTCACTCATGTGGACAAGTTTTCTCTGTTTTTGAAGTTCCCTTGATCTTCAAGAAAGATGGAACAAATAGTGGAGTAACAAGGAGTTTGTAATGTTTGCAGATGGAGTAAATGAGGAATTTCTGGTACCTGATATTTGAGAAGGAATTGTGAGAATTCGTTAAGCAATGATAGAAAGGTACTTTGATTAGGTTTTGCTAGAGGCACATACTTCAAGCCTCAGTTTTATTGTTAGGATCTAATTCTTGAGAGAATACAGGGAAGATTTCTAATGACACAAACCCAAGGAAATATATCACTGAAAGGAGAACATTAAGATTTCCGTTTGGTCTGAAATGCCACCCAAAGATGCTTTTCCAAAGACTTTCTGGTTCTCTCTTGGAAACCTTACAAGCTTTTGTTTCCCCTCGGGACTTCTAGAATTTCCCTGTTTAGACTGGAGGGTCTCTGAAGCGGAGGCTGTTTTGATAAACTGTGTGTACAGCACCTTACACAATGGACCTCTGATCACAGCCTGCATCTCCATGTTATGGCAATGCAAATAAATATATGAACAACTGTCCCTTGAACAGGAAGAAAAATAAAAATCGGATTCCCCAGAGAGTTGACGTATGTATGGTAACCAGTCTCCTATCATAATAATTCTGTATTTATTGAAATTCAAGATTTAGTAGATGTTCAGGTTTCTTAGCATGGTAGAAGTAGTCTCCCATTTTGTCTTGTATCCTTGTGCAGAAGTTTTTGCTTGTTTGCTTTTTATCCTGTTTTGCCTGACACTAGGGGAGACTTTGTTTTACTAACATTTGTGGCCATCACTTTGATCTGCGGCAGGAAAGCTCAAGATAGGCTTCTTTGCCCACAGGGAAACAGATGAGATCAAAAAATGCCAGTTTTAAAAACGTCACTAGATTGGCTCTAGAAGAAATAGTTCTTGTTCCTTAGTTAATTGCAAATTACATCTTTATTTTTAACAAAAACGCTGTGTTTTCTACACATGATTATTCATTTGTGAAGGCTGGAGGCTGATTTCTATTTATTCCTGACACACATGAGGTTCTTTGTTCCTTGTAAATAAAAGAAATATTGTAGTTTCCGAAGTCTCATTTACTGCAGGTTTTTGTGCTTGCTTGTTTTCTAATGTTCCTCTGTCATAGTGTTTGTTAGCAAAATTGTTGCTCTTGACAAGTACTTCCAAAAATGTATTGGTATATGCCAGGGTAGTGTAATATCAGATTTGGGTGTGGGTAGAAAAGGTGTCTTTGTTTCAGCAAGTGCTGTGCAACTGCATCAGTGATTGTGACTAAGCTTATTTCAGACCAGCTTCCCTCTTTCTTAACAAGGGACAGAGCAGGATTTATTCAAGGGCATTCAGGAGAATCAAGGAGAGGAACACCAGAGGAACAGACAAAGGCCGTGCCAATTCTATCGGCGCCTCCTGCCACAGCACTTGCGGTGACCGGGCAGAGAAGCACTGGCAACTGTGCTTTGCCCTCAGTGTTTTGCCTTTGGAGCAAGGTATGCTCCACCTCCTGCACCAGGATTTTGCAGTCATAGGAAGGGCTCAAGTAAGGGTGTTTCTGTTACTTATTGAGTCTTCTGTTGGCTAAAAAAAGCCTGGATGTAAGTCTGAATGTGCTAAACCATCAGGCTCTTTGGTGGTAGCTGCAAGTGACTGGGTATTGCAGCACACCTTAAGAAAAAGATGACTCTGTGGCTTGCTATGAAAACAGTGTGGTGGCTCAGCCACATCCCCTGTGCACCCTCATCTGTGCTCAGTTGGGCCTGCAAGGCGTTTCTCTGTTTCTACTTGTTTGCACTGGAAATGGGGGGAAAAGTCTGTTCACATTCCTCCTCTGCTACACTGTGACTGTTCAAGGCAGCCTGGAGTTTCACATGATAGACACCAATGGCTGGAGAAGGACATTCCTCAGTGCCAGCTTTCCTCTTCCAGATATTTCCTCCTTGCATCTCCCTGTGAAATGAGCAGTTTGCAGGAGTTCAGAAAATTCTACAGGCTATAAGGACTCAGCAGGTGCTGAGAAGCGTTTTACAGAACTACTGTTTTAAAGTTGAAAACAAATTTTCTTTGACCTTTTTCATGCCCTATTTGTGCTTGATTGCCACTGGTGTTCATAGTGGTGCAATTTGGGGCTGGGGGGTATAGGAGTGGTCAGAGAATAATAATTAAATTGGAGTATTTGCAGCAAGGCTTTTCATTAGCCCCACAGAAATTACTGACTATAAGAGAGAACCTTAAGGCATCACGAAAACAAAACAAAACAGTTATGTCCAGTCAGAACAACTCCAGTTGTGAATTTAGCTTTTAACAATCCTTACAGAGTGTTCAGTCATTTTTAACAAAATGATGTAATAACAATAATCATACTTTTGCTTGAATAAATATGAGAGCTCTGGAGCAGGTGGCTGCCAACAGTAATATCATCTCTTTCATACTGTTCTTTCATCAAATGTTATCATATTGTGTATTAGCTGGTTACTGAGACAATCTAAGATTATAAACAAATGAGTTTCTTTATCCCATCATATGAAAAAAGGAAGCTATCCATAATAGTCTTTACAGTTTATGGACCATAGAATGTGAAGTGGTTGAAGCCCTCTAAGACAATACCTTTCAGTCTTCTTTTCCCCAATGCAAGTGCCAAACATTTAGATTTTTGTTATACTGGGAAATGACAGAACGTACCCACGTGAGTTGCTCAGAAGAAGAAATATATCACTTTTCTTTGAAAGAACATTGTGTTTGCTGGCAAACCTTTTCTTGAACAAACATTGTGAAACTTTGGTTTGGGCAGCCATTCAAGAATACCCCAAAACTCTGTTCACTGGGAAAGATTCCTGTATCTGGGCAGCAGTTTCTAGACCAATACAGTCTCTCTCAAGAATGAGGGTATTTATGAGGGCAACTTTTAAAATCTATCTCAAAACTCTAACTGTTCTAATTTTGAAATGCAGAAAACAAATAAACCAGCTGTTAAGGAGTATGCCTGGCAGGTACTGGCGAGTTAGATGGTAGCATGACTTTCACATGAACTTCCTGTAGATAATTCAGCCTTACAGCAAATCCTATAATTCTCTCCTCTTATCCATCTCAAATATTGCAATTATTGCAAATATGATTTGGGCATTTCATGAGGCATTAATCATCTTTATCAGATATTTGGCTTCAGAAATTGTTTTGTAATGCTGTTTACTTTGTTACTCAGAGAGTCATTACAGAACAGTAGTGTTGGCCATGGGAAAAGGCTGAAAGGAGGTGAAAGGCTTTATCCTTTGCATTAAGAAGCAATTTTGGAATGATTATGTGGCTAGGTGTGCACTTTCCAAGGCGGCTATGCCTATTCCTTGCCATCAGACAGTGAATAACGGTTCCATGGTTTGTTGCTGCATTTGGTTTTCCATTCAATTCTGCTTTCCACCAAAGTCAGGACACCTGCAAGATGTAACTTCATTGGGAAGAGTAGCACCCATCAGCCATCAGGTGAACTGAAAAAATAAGGGATACAACTTATAACTTGGGGTCTTGCATCCTGTGGTGTGTGCATATGCTGCTTATAAAAGGTCCTGAATCCAAATCCTGGCCTTGACTGGAGGTAGATGCAGAACAAATCCCAATTGTTCAAATCCCAGACAGAGTGTCTGCCCTGCTTGCAACTGCATGGTTGCTTAATTGAATTTAATAAGGTTGTCCACATGCAACACAGTTGGCAGGTAGTTGCCAGAAGCATCTGATGAGCTGTCCTGAAATTCTGCTCCATAGGTACTGGCTTTCTGCAACCAACAGGGGGTCAGGATACCACACAGCTTATGTGTAAAAGGGTGTCCCAAAACATTGTTTCCCAGGGGAAAACCAACTGAACTCTGCTCTTGAAACAAATCATCTAGCCAATTTGGAAGAGCTGTCCAGACTCATCCCCAGATACCCAGATTTAAACTTGCAGTTCAGCACGTTACAAAGAGTTAATGTCTTCAGCATGTGGGTGGAGTGTCCTCTGATTTTTGCTGTAATTGAGAAGTTGGACATATTGTAGCTCAGTTGTGTTTAGCATTGCTTTTTACATAGAATTTATGGCTGAGATTTCCAGCGGTGAATTGACCTCTAGGAGAATGTGGTTTATCCTCCATAGGCACATAGTCCTCCAGCAGTATATGGAAGCCATGAACTAGACAGTGACGCAGAATTAGCTGTTCCTTCAGCCTATGTTCCTTCCCTGCCCTGCTCTGGCTGAGTCTCTGAAAAATTAATTCCCCAGCAATTCCCCCTCAGATGAAACTGGTACGAAAACATGTTAAAAATAAAAGGAGCCATTGTTCCAGTCCTCTGGAGATTAGTTATTAACCTATGTGATAGGTACAGGCTAGAAAACATGAGTGGTTTAAGGTTGATGTGTGGTTAAACTGTGAATATGAAGTGGGGTGGTTTGGTTTTTCTTTTTTATTTTTTTTTACTTCAATTTTATCTAATCTTATTTGAGAGTTTAAGAGCAGCCACAGGGAAATAAGAAGCATATGATCTGCAGTCCTGAATATTTTGTCACCGTAAAATAGAGATGGCTGGTTCCTACAGAATTTTTTGGTTTTGGATTCAGGTGTCTTCAGACAAAGGATTTCTCATTTTCTCATTCCCTTTCTTTCTTGGTTTGTAATTAAATAAAGTAAGATACATATAAACAGGCTTTTCCACTGCTCTAGCAGTTCCGTATTGTTAAGAAAATGAAACCAACCTTGATGAATGGGCTTGGGAAACTGACAGGGAAAAGCAAAGGTTGGTTTTGCTTGTGGGCCATGAGCTGGCCCTGAAAATCTGAAGTAATCTTGCACTGCTTTTCTTATGGTGGGGCATATGAAGCTTGGCTGATTCCTATAAAAAATTTCTTGTTCAGGGTTGATGGATGCTAAAGTAGAAGAGAAGGTTCTTTATTTTAAAAAGTGTTATATTAAAACATGAAACATCTGCAGTATCAAGAATGCTCCTTCAGAATATGAAATGGGCCCTGGGCCTGGGGGAAATTCTCTTGACTCTCATCTTTGGAACTGTCTTCTGTTACTTAAGCTTGCGAGTGTGTTTTTCAGAATAATTCCAATCAGATGGGAACTACTGGAGAATCACTTTGATTTTAGAATATTGGCTGCATTAGTCTCTGTTACAGAGGACCATGAGACATAGCAGCTTGGGAATACTTTTCTGTAAGAAACAACATAGTTCTCATATCTATGTGTGCCTAGTGTCCTGGATTTGGGGATGATGAAGTGATTTCTTCCTCTGAGAAGAGATAAATGAATACCAAGCCCAGAGGGAAAGAAGCATTCCAGAACTTGACTATGAGGGGCAGTTGCAGAAAAAGGATGAAAAAGCATGTCTACAAATAGGAGGGCTTCTAAAGGAAGACATGGTTGTGCAAGAAACCTGCCTATTGGAGAGAGAAAAAAGTTCTAAGAAGCAGATATGGAAACAGAGCATATGGATTCTGCTAGCAAAATGGAAAAAAACAGTTTCCCTCTGTGTTTATGTGTATATTAAAATATTTAGGACTATGACAAAATCTGTTACAGAAGATGATAGTGGTGGTGTTTGCTTGTTTATAGAAGGAGAGTGAAAAGCTGGAAGAAAGAAGAGAGAAAACAAGTGGGTGTACTGTTGCCTCTCATTATTTGATTAATGGAGTTTTTCATTCTCTTTCTTGCTGCTCGTCCATTTGTGATTCAGGTTGCATTTTTAGGCTGTCTTGCATCCTTTGCCTTCTTCTTACCATGTGTTTCAGCAGCCTATCGGATATTTGTATAAATTCTCAGTGCAGTTTTGCTGAAATTTCAGTCCCCTGAGAGACTTGTGCCAGTGATGACCACAAGCCAATTATCAAAACTAGAACCTTGCAAGACAAGTAATCATTCCAAGCTTAAAAAAAAAAAATAAAAATCCGGGTTTGGATTTAAAATCACTGCCCTACAGTATACAGCCAAGAAAGGGCTTCATACCTGTGGATTTCATTGGTGGTATGATGTTTAACCAGAATTTAGGATCCTATTTTCCTTTATCACAAGGTTCATCACTTTTTGATGAATTACAATTAATGTTGTAATCATATGCTAAGTTTTTATCCCTTATTTTATCAGTGAATTTGGGATTCACTGATAAATAAATATTTCTATAAAATATTTTTTTCTTTTGAAGTTTTCCAGTTGGAAAGTTCAAACTGGATTTGTAAAATGGAACAAACATAGGTTATTATAACAAAAATGGACATTGATTTAAACCAGTTTTGGTGAGATTTTTTTGTTCAATATTTAAGCTGGAAAATTCTATACTTTCCATCTGGTTTCCTTCAACAGTTATTTGTTGTAGTCAAGTATTATGACAGCTGAAATTCTATGAAATTTCTATCCATTCCCAACTGGAGGAATAATACCAGGTATTTCATAAGGCTTGAAAGGCTGATGTTTCCTTACAAGAGCAGGGTATAAGGGAGAGAACCAAAAAAGGAAAAATAAAGGAAATTTCTGCCCCCTCTGATGGAAAGTTCCACATGTTAGTCTCTAGAAGAAGCAGAGCATAGGTAAACTTGCCAGATTCTTATGTCATCTTGGAACATTTCTTGTTCCCATTCTCCGCCTTCAGAATTTGAAATTGTTCAGACCCACTATTCTCAAATGAACAGTAATGTTATTTTAATGTGTATTTATTATAAACTATGATTTTTTCATTTTTATTTTTGCTATTTCTTGCTTTTTAAATTCGTTGTTCCTCAGTGATCTGATCCTCCCTGCTCAGAAATGTTTGGTGTTGGGGCACTCAAGTGGTTATAGAGAAGCAGCCCTTGCCAGGGAGAGTCAGGTATTGCCCAAAGGTGGTAGCCCTGATTCAGAAAGTGTCTCTCCCTTGAGAGTCAAGATTCCAAAACTCATTTTGTTGTTCATTCTCTGGATGAAAAAGAAGTTTCAATGTTTAAATGCAGCTAGATACAATGATGCAATTAACATGGAAGTGCCCTTGAGGTGCAAGTGACTAATCTCTGTTTCAAAGGACTCCAGACATCTTGCATGGTGTGAAGATGAAACAGGCATTAGAGCACTAACAGTGGGGTTAACATAGATGATTACCACAAAAAGGCACAATAAAGTTACTTCTTCTCTTCCCCCTCCCTCCAGCTTCCTCCTACATTGCAAATAGCACACGAAGGTCACCTGCAGAACATTGTGGCTGGGGTTAGGGTTTTTTCTTTCTTTCTTTCTTTCTTTTTTTTTTTTTTTTTTTTTTTTTTTTTTTTTTTTTTTTTCTTTAATTTGTTTATTTGTTTTGCTGGATAGAAAAAGTAAACAAAGAAGGAACACCGAGGGCAAAGGAGTTGAAATTCTTGGTTTCTGACTGTGGCTGCTTTTGGTTTTTGAATCCCACTGGCAAAATTCCGAGGGCTGGCTCCTACTTCTAAGCTCATGGTGAGCCCAAGTGTCCTTTGCAATATATTCTGCTTAGTAAAAGCTAAACGTCAAAGAACAAAGCTGTAGTGGAACTGGTTGTTTCCTTTTAATGAATTTTTTGGGTTTTTTTAGTGCTGAGTGGTCCTTGTTAGCCACCGTTAGCATTTTTGCTTAATGTTTCTGATCATTTCTAAGATCCACCTTGATAGGTTAGTTGAATTTTCTTACCCTGATTGCATGTTAATTATGACTGGGGGTTATGGAATCAGTTGCCCAACAGAATTTCAAATGTTCAGTTATTGCTGCATTTAAAAGCAGACTGAATAAATTAAAATGCCTTCTCCAGCTATTAATTGAATTCTGTCCTTAATTACTGAAATATTATTATAAAACTATTTTCCAAAAATAAAGGAAGATCTTGCTCTCCAGAACAGTTTTACTAGGAAGTAGCCACGCAGAGAGCCAAATACAGGGGGAGGGCTGATAGACTGGACTGGAGCAAGGCTATTTTGTCAGCCCTTGTTACCACCACAGAGCATGCTTATTCAGCCCACACACACATAAATACAGGACATCTTAATATCATTCTGTATTGACCAGCGCTAGCAAGACCACTATGAATGTGACCACAATATTTGGCACATTCATCCTCTCCCTCATTCATTGTGGAGCTGTGATTGACAAAACCAGGATTTCCACTGAAGCCCATGTGATAAAAGATCATTATGTGCTTGCCTCTGTGGAGTGGTCCTGAGTGTGTGCAAGTATTTCCAAAGTCCTATGGATAGCTTGGTCATCATTCCTAATCCTCTGCAAAAACACCACTCTTTCCTTGAGGTGTTGGCATTTGTTGGCTTTCTACACATGGGTGCATGGACTGGAGATGGGCACTCTTCTAGGCAAAGCATGGTTAGTTGTGTAGTGGTTTCCTTGGCCTGCAAAACCTCCTCTTCCTGCAGGATACATGCAAACAGATTGTGTCCTGCAGTCAAAATGCAACAGCTTCTCTAAATAGCAAAGGTCCCTTGCTTGTCCGCAGCAGTCAGCATCCGTGCTGCAGAGGGGAGGGATGCACAGCTGTGAGCTGGACCTGCATCCTGTCCTTTGGATCATTTGTGTTAAATAGCCAGCTGCAGCAAGTTTTTCTTTCTAACATGTCTGCCTGGCCTGTACATTCATGCTGACCTTTTAGTTTAAAACATTCTCAGACCTGTAGGCCTTCCAACACACAATCTTAAGGGCAGGGCTTCTTAACTCTCAGCTTTTGCAAGACGTGGTAGAGTTAACCAAGTGCACATTACGTCCATGGTGGATAGGGCACGCACAAGGTGACTACAAAACCAGCATTGACCCAGACTATTTATAATCTTTTCTGCTGTGTGATCTTTGCAGTTGTTTGTATCAAGCACAGATGGAGAGTAGTTTCCTACTCCTGCTGTTAATGGGATGAAAGCTCATGGGTATCAGCATATTTGGAAAAGTCAGCATGAAGCCCGCTAGAAAAGCAAAGGTCCACGTCTGATTTCCATTGCTGTGTGATTCTCTGTTCTCTACCAACAAAAGGCACCATAAGCATGATGCCCAAAACTCCAAATACTTAGGTCTACTAAAACAGCACAAGAAGCAGCAGTCAGAAGGGTTAGCTAAAAATTATGGAATGTGTGAAGAATGGGAGAAGCTTGTTTTAACACTGCTAAAGGACCTTCTTCAAATGGAGAAAAAAATATCCAGCACTGTTCAGAAAAGGCTGCAAATAGTTAGTAGAAAGAAATAAAACCCCCAAGAATTGCAGATTAATATCTCCTGATTCAATCAAGTGTATTAGGCTGGCTCACCACTTTTAAGGGTTCCGTTTTTATTTAAGGACCCATAATTTTAGGTGCCCGTAATTCAAAAGACTCTGTGTCTGTATTGATGGGAGTGCATGTGAGATGCTGCTCTCTAGGAAATTAAGATAAAAACATATTAAAGTTGCCAACTATGAGTGGCAGAAGTGGTTCAGCACTGTGGTTTTGGCTCCTGAAGAGGATTAAAGTTCTATCACTTGATTCTGGTAAAGATAAAATACCCCAATCCAGACTGGCCTTCGTATTCTTCTGCTATATGTTCCTTAACATGATATAAGACACTTTTGTATGCTTCTGTGTCATTGTACTCAGTGATGCTGAAGACTGACTTTGTGTCTGTCCAGGAAAGCTTTTGCATTACTAGCTTCAGTCCTTCAGACCACTAATTTAATTGAGAGAGGTAGTCCCAAGCTATCACAAATAATTGGAAAGCATTCAAAAGCTATGGTCAGTATCTAATTTTAGTGAACTCCTGACTTGGAGATTTTGCTGGAGACATCACTTTATAGCCAGCTGTCATGAGGTGAAGCACCAGGTTCAGGTACTTTAATAGTTCTGATCATGCAACGTAACCTTTCTGCTTCGTATCAGAAAATGATCCTAAATAGCTACAAAGCAATACAATTAATTAATTAATACTCAAAGGATTTCAGGTTCTTAGTCTCAGAACAGTATCCTGCTAATGAAACTGCAGGTATTGCCTAACCACAGTTTCAAGAAGTCTTGGTACTCCAGGGTTCGTAAATAACCAGTATCGGTAATTTTTTTGAAGAAAAAGAAAATCATGGTAAAGGGCATGGAAAGGAAAGAATAAACAAAAAGAAAAGGTCTATCTAGGATTTCAGGACAGAGGACAGTACATATTAGGCCTAAGTCTAGGAAGGAGGAAAAGACTGAAAGGAATTAAAGGATATAAGAGAATGGACTGCAGAAAAAAAAAAAAAAAAGGCTGAAATGGAAAAGTAATGAGAAGACCATGGACACCCAGAAATTTGTTTGTACTTCTGACTTTTGGAAAAGCATTTCTGGTGCTGATAATCAGCTAGATTTTTTGACACATCCCTTTTCTGAGAGAAGTGTTTTATTCTATGTGCAGTCCTACTAGCAATTGTTTCTTGCATGCCTGGCTTATCTTTCCTTTGCACTTTGGTTGGAATTATTAGGTACTCCTGTGTCACTGAGGGTGAGTTCAGTGCATCAGTAATAAAGTCTAACATGCTCTTATATAGACAAAGGATTAGATAGGCTCATCCACAGTTTCTTCTGACTGTTTCTCTGAATAGTTTTACCCTAACTAATATCTAAAGCTTCTTTTCATAATAACAGTAGTGAAGAAACAGTAACCCTAGTAACTTCTAGCTCAGTATTTTTTTTCCAGTTTAAAAAAGTTCTCAGCATGTTGAAACACAGAAGAGGTGACTGTACAACAGAGCCCAAGGCTAACATTTGTAGGCAAGTGTTAGCTTAGTCATGGAGAGACAGATTAGGAGAGAAAAAAATTGTAATTGGATGTGTTTTATTTGGTAATTTAATCTTGTTTTTAGAAGAAGGTTTCAGGCAAAAAGATAATGACAGCAATTTATTCAATTTATCCAATGAAGTATTTCAGATTGTATTAATATACTGAAGTGATGTTTACCTGTGTAGTTTTAGGTATAGTTTCCTATGGAGACAAGCTCATTAGGTCAAGATTACGAGGTCAGTAGTTACTCTCCCCCTAGATGCAGTCTACTGAGATGGACATTGCAGTAGCACAGGACTTGCATAAATGATAATGTGAGCTGGAATTTCTTCAAGAAATTGCCTTTCCAGGCAAATTTGGGACAATGTCTTTTTCTGGGGGACAGACAAACTCATGTTTGTCAAAACTAGTATAACTTTTACAGTTCTTACTCAATTAATATTTTGGTAAATTTCTGATCTTGTTAAAGTGACTCATTAAAATACTTTCAGGAAAAATGTAATCGTAAATTTAAATTGATCTCTCTTCTACCTTAAACAACAACAAACAAAACAAAACAAACAAACAAAAGAAACTGAAATGAGGAAATGCAAATATTTTGAACTGGGTCAATGATGTCATGCCCTTTTTTTCTTCCCCCCTTCCCATTGGCTTACTGATTCAGAAACTTGCTGAGGTTTTTTGTTCCTCACATGATAAAAGAGGATACCTTTTCTTGAGGATACCTTTTATGAACTTTTAGGAAAAAGAAAATGTTGGTTTTTGGACTGTAGCTGTCAGGGCATGAAACTTGTTTTCTGTATGTAGCAATGCAATGTATGTAAAATATGCATGTCTTTCACAATGTAGCCCATTCTGGCACATGGCCAATGTGTAGATGACTATTAGAGATGAGCTTGGGAAGAAGCAGATGAGGAAATTTTATGCAGACTCACATTTTCTCTTAGTTTATATGGGTTTTTTTTCTTTTTGTATTTAGTTATATTAACTGAAGATGTAGGTGTTCCATCAGTGGTTGGAAAGGAATAACCCTGTTCCAACCACCTGTACAACTTTTCTAAGACTTGATAAACTGTTAGAGCTGTCTGTGTTTAGATGAACCTCATAGAGTGTCTACATTTGCATAGGCAAATACCCATGCCAGTGGTACTTTCACAACCCCTCACAGCTGTATGCACAGGTTACCTGCCTGGCAGCTCCAGTGATCTGTTTACTCATACAACAGCCACTTACTCACATAGACAATCCTGAACATTGAAGTTCAGTGTCAGAGCTGGTCTATAAAAGTCTGTGGAAATACACGTGAACCCCAAAAAGCAGTTTGCAGGGAGCCAGACTGAAACCAGAGTCTCCCTGGAGTGTGGTGCCCTGTTGGATTGCTGGAGCAACTCTTTGGGACCTGTACTAAGACCATTCTTTGCAGCATACAGATGAAAATCCAGGATGCTTCCAGTTAACTCTGATGTCTGGAACAACACACTTTCACATATGTTACTTCAAGCTGGACTTGCAAAACCAAATTACTGTGAAGGCAATAAATGGTTTTGGAGCAGATTGACCAGAAAGTTCATGTTCATATTGCAGCAGTGGAAGACGTGGTCATTTCTGCTGGCAGCTCACTGCCATTCTGCATGTGTAAATATAAAGGGAGGCAAAAGGTGTGGTTCTCAGCATTTATATCTATCTTTTCACACCTCCAGTGCCTTCAACTTGTTTCTTTGGGTTGGAAATCATAGAGTCATCTAGTTCCAACCCCGCTGCCATGGGCAGGGACACTTTTCACTGGACCAGGTTGCTAAAGTCCCCATCTGACCTGGCCTTGAACACTGCCAGGGATGGGGCATCCACAACTCCTCTAGGCAACTTGTCCAATGCCTCATCACCCTCACTGTAAATAATTTCTTCCTAAAATCTAATGTAAGCTGTATTTTGTGCTATTTTCTCTCTGCTTTCATGTGTTTGCATATAACAGCAGTCAGACTTACAGGTCTGTAGGGGTCATCATATTCCACCTTTCACTTTTTTTCCTTGTTGTTCTCTCATATGGTTCTATTTTGTTTCCAACATAGACACAGAGTATGGCAGAGGAATTTAAAAGAGGGAAAATCAGTAAAGAGCTCAAATCCTGCAGGAGTTCTTTATGTGAACTTCCAAGGTATTCAGGAGGAGTTTGTTGTAGAAACCCTTTGTGAAGTCAAGTTTGACATAGTTTACTAAGCTAGCAATTGCACCAATGTGTTCCTCAGTGCAATAATAATTCACTACAGAATGGCAACAAGGGTTTGTCTATCCAAGTTTATTCTAAAAGCATACAATGTGGAAGGGACTTAAAATCTGGGGAATGTTTTTAGCTCTGATCTTGGTATCTCTAGGTTGCATTCTGTATCAGCAAATTGGAAATAACATGCTTTTAATAGCTTACTATGCCAATATTATTAGAGGGTATCAATAAAAAGTTAAAAAAAAAAAAGTTAAGCAGGAGTTACCATAATTAATTATCATCACTCAAGAGACTTAATTGGGACTTAGTTAGTACAGCAGTGTGTGTAAGAATGTTGATAAGAAAAACTTATGGGCATCATGGTGTCCCAGCTGGCAGTTATGGCAGGTGCTGGTCTGGCAGTCTGGACTCTGTGGTCACAGCCCTGGCCCTGATCATGGGAATACACATAATTTTGGCTTGAAGCAAAGTGCATGAAGATTTCTATATAACTTCAGTTCATTTCACTTGTTGATGCTGCAGCTCAAATCAGCCTTTATTTGACTAAAGGATGTTTAAGATGATGAAATGATCTCTAATTGTAATGTGCTGAAAGAGCTCCTGAAAAATTGTCTCCTTTCTGCTTTTAATTTAGCTGGAGGCATTGGAAAAGAAATCCAGGTGGTGGAAATAATTTCTTAAGTCACAGTTAACGTTTCATATGTATTGTTCAGGAAGCTTCTATGTCTTTTTTGGTGTCTCAGGCCCTGTCCTAGTACAGCACAGAAATGTGCATTTGACTTCAACGATATGTCTAGTGAGATCAGAGGAGTATGCACACATCATATCAATTTTGATTGTATTTGGAGTTAGGAAGGTCCAAGCATTAGACTTTGGATCCAGTAATTTTAAGTTGTGTGTCAGGCAAACTCATAAGAAGTTTGGCTTCTTACAACTTCTCCCTGTTTGTCCACAAGGCAGCAATTCCTAGATAAATGCTATAATCAGGTTCCTTTTGCCCATACTATTTTGTGTCAGTTCTGGGCAGTACTATTACAGAATGCACACCATAAAAATGTACTGGAATTTTTCTCTGAGCTACAGCAAATCACAAATGCACATGTAGTTTGTTTCCCTCTCTCACTTCAAGCTCGCTACTACTGTTGGTGCTTGCCATTTTTCTTTTGGACTTTTGTAGCTTCCAGTGCTCTCACTGTCCTGTTCAGTGAGTCTTTTCTATTTCATGTTCTTTCCAGGCTAGTGCCAACAATATTTAAATACACTGATTATTTCCTCTGCTAGGTCATAAATTGCATTCACTCGCTTAGGGTCCAGTCCTGCAGCGTCCTCAGTAGTGTTCAGGAGGGCATGCAAAAGCATGTTGTGAGGAAAAAATCACGTTGGTTTGTACAGGGCTCTTTTAATGGTGGAGCCAAACACCTGCATGGATCCCTTACCATCTGGTCCATCAGGAATGGCCTTGAATGGTCAGCCATCACAGAGCTGAGGGATGGGAGCAAGGTGCCAACTCTTCACTGTTCCCACCCAGAAGACAATTTTCCCCTTCAGTGCAGAACTCCAGGTGCCCTGGTAGTGCTAAGCATGGCAGTCACTCCCCAAAAAGTCACTCCTGAGCTGCTTTCTCCATAGCTCAGCACCAAGCTTCCAAGAGCAGAGCCAAAACCCTCCCCCAGGAGGCTCTGAAGCTGCGTTGGCACAGGCAGTGTTGTGGAGGGAGCACTGGGGAGAAAGTGGTTTGCTGAGCCAGAGGGTAGGAAGAGAGAACGGGTTGGAGATGCAGGCCAATCCAGAAAAATGTGGGTACTTTCCACCTGGGAACTGGCATCTCACCAAAGGATGCTTGGGTCTGCTTGGAGAGGATATTGCCCTTTCCATTTTTGCTGCAGGGTTGTTTGGTTCCTAGGTCATTTCCAGAGTTGTTATTGCAAAGTCATATTCACGAGAACTGATCTGGGAGGTAAAAATAAATACCCCTTCAGCTGGGTGTGTGACCCATGGTGAAGTTTAATCAGCTTTGTAAGGTATCTTTTGTATCCTACTGTTTCAAATAAATAAAGTTTCAGATGAAAATTAGGCATTTAAAGAGACCTTCTCAGTAGGTTTAGTTGGTTTTTCTGCGATATTCC
The DNA here is from genome assembly GCF_029207755.1 of Chamaea fasciata. Lineage (NCBI taxonomy): Eukaryota > Metazoa > Chordata > Aves > Passeriformes > Sylviidae > Chamaea > Chamaea fasciata. The sequence continues at coordinate 84,438,457 of NW_027094086.1, forward strand.
TTCTATTTATAGTTTTTTGTGATAAATGGCCACTGTTTTGCCAAGCATTCAATAGAGGTTTTTAATTATGCATACTAGCATTTTATGTAAGCTAGTTAACTTTTGGTTAACTATTAACAGGCATTTCTGATATTTTCAGAAGGGTGGGTGCTGACTAACTGCAGCTGGACTTGGTGTCTGTGAGTGTGTGTTGTGACATCCCATTTTACTTGCTTTTCTTTAAGAGAGTGGGACAGAAATCAAACCCAATAAAATAATACTGAGAACATTTTGTGCAAGCTTGGATCCAGAGGGAGAATATGGTGCTTGGGTTGTCAGTCTAAACATGGGCCAACTTATCTTTTTCTAAGTTTTTTTGAGTTCTTTTTACATAAAAAATAACATCAAATATAACTATTCATGTTATATAAAAATTAATTGGAAAACATTACTTATTTTAAGCACAGACACACATAGCATTCAAAAGAATAAGCCCTTAAAGTTCATATTTGCCTCTGCTCTAGACATCTGAATGATACTTTCTGCTCTGCGTAATCCCTGGAGCTGCTGTGCTCTGCGCCTCTCCTGTGCAGGTTGTGTGATTTTAGTGATCTCCTTTTGTTTGCCAAGACTGCAAAAGCTGATTAGAGAGAGAGGTGTCTGCCCTGCAAGGACACCAACAGAGATCTGATTCTTATAGTTCTGTGCAAGCCAATACATTACTCTGGCCATTTTCTAGCAAAATATGTTTTGCCTGTAAATTTGGTAGTATACCTTGCATTTATGGTCACATAGTGTCTCTACCTTTACTTAGGGGTGTATTCTATTGAGTTCTCATGTTATTTTATTCTTATGAATTTGCAGTAACTCTTAACCACTGCCACTAATACTCTCTGAAAATAATTTGCAGGTTTGCCTGTTAGGTGCTGAACTTCAACCACTTTTGTGCTCTGTTCATGAAGTATATCATTATAAGACGCTTTCTTGAAATGTCTTCTCTAAAATTTGAGACCATGTTTAATCTTGCTCACAAGTCCTGCACTGTAATTTCAAGTTCAGCTTGCAGTTTAAAACTCTGCAACCCTTTTTTTGAAGAGCTGCTAACCAATTATTCTCCATCCTATGAGTGAAGAGTTGCGTATTTGTGCCAAAACCATAATACTTTGTTCTTCTGTCTACTAAATAAAATGCTGGTTTCGCAGAGCATTTCTCCAATTTTCCTACAGGCGTGCATATTAATAATAATAAAGTTGTGCCCCTAAATCAGCCTTAACCAAGGTCAGGGTTTAACAAAGGTCAGGGTTGTTTAAAATGCAGTCACAGGAGTCTAAAGAAGTGAATAGATGCAGATGGTAAAGAGGAGAGCTGTAATACAATAGCTAAAATCGTGTTAGTTCAAGCTGTGAAAACATTAATCTTGAGAATAATTAATCCCTGGAATAATGTTTGTACTATTGTTGTACAGTTCTACAAGCAAGTGTAAGAAATTATTATGTATTATTATGCCAATAAACACCTATAATAACACGTCCTCTTTTGCTAATGATCTGAATACCCAGAATTAAATAATTTTGCAAATTAGGTGGTTTCTCAAAATGACCAGCATGTATAATTATATTTTTATAGAGGTGCATACACATATACACTTTCTTTAGGAGTTATGGACCTTTGTTCCCAGTAAACCTTTAATTAGGTTTGTTCCATAATTTCTGTTCTTCATTGTATATATGTGTGATATATACAATCAGTGGTTGGAAAAAAATTAGAAGCCTCACTGGGTCTTCTATTCATGTCACTTCTCAATACAGGAAGTGACAGTGCCTGTGTTTAAAAGTGCTGATGTGATGACTGGAATGACTGCTACAAATCAGCCTAATTCAGCTTTTCTAAAAAATCTGCGTAAAATCTGGGTGTTTGTCATATGCGTGCCAGTTAAAATCAGAACAGATAATTTTGGAATTGTAAGAAATCTTCAGGCACAGGCTCAAGGAAGCTTTGCACATTTTCTTTGTGTGTATTGTCATCTACAGTAGGCCAGCTATAAAAAAGATACAATGCACAGAGAATACAAACACTGATGAGGAATATTAGACCAACTTGGCATGCTAATGTAATTCTTGCGGAAATTCCTCCCTTTCCTCTCCCCTCTTAATTTTTCAAGTACGTCTTTTCATAATCTACCCTGATTACTTGACTGCTGAGATACTATTAATTTCTTTTCTTTCCACAAGATTCCAAGATTTTAAGGGTAGATAAAGGTAGTATTTTTCCATATGCGTAGAACAACCCGTAAAACCACATGATGTGATTTCTGCATCAAGCCCAGCGTGACTGTTTGAACTGTACCATTTTTTCAGAAAGTAAAGCAGCCTCAACTAAAATCTGCAAGTGATGGCAAGTCTATTGCATCTATGTGCAAGCTGACCCAGAGGTTAAATTCTGATATGAATTTCTTCATCCTCTGTTTCAAAATGCAGACTGTCATTGTGCTTTTATTTTCTACAGCCTCTGATGTTAAAAAAAAAATGTTTGCTACTGGAAATTTTATAAAGTTTTCTTTAAGAGATTGCTTCACCAACTTTAGCACTGTCAAGCCATTTCCACACTTACGCAACTCATCAGAATAATATGGTTAGTAAATACATGTAAAATCCATTAGTTTGCTTCATTTAAAAGGAAAGAAAAAAGAATCAAAATACTGAGTCATCTTCCCTGCCCCATGAAGCCCAGTGTCAATGATCAGTCACAGTTCTGACACCAAATTTTACTCCTCTCTTCTCAAGTAGAATCCCCTTAAAGGTAGTTATTACTTAATTTTGAAGTTCTGAATGCCAGCTCCCTATGTTAGAATGTCTTCTAACAGCATCTGGCATGAGCTCAAGTTATGCTCTATGCTCTGATCCTTACTTACAAGCCACTGATATATTTGCGTATTGCAAGGTCATTGCAAGATCCATCTGTGTTTGTGAAGATAAGTAAAAACAGAGGCTATTAAAGCATAATTTTTTATTAATTATTAATTAGATTAGTAAATGAACTGAGTAGGAAGAATTCTTTAATTCAGCATGGAACCTTTCTTTTAAAATACAGGATGATTTCCTTACAGAAAAACCATAAGGAAAAAAGAAAATCGAAATAAACATGTGTTAATTATACTGCTAGACCTGCTTACATGTCAAAACTATTTTTTCAGTATTGCTTCATTGTTGAGGGTTAGTGCACTTCACCAGCAAGTGGCAGAACATGTCCTAAGTAGGGATTTTCCATTGCATGCTACAATTACAGACAATTGACATTTGATTATAATAACCAGCAAACTTTCATGAAATAAATGACACCTGAGTAAGCTTCATAACCATTTGCCTCACCCTACCTTGGAATGCATCTGTGCTGTGTGAAGGCTAGGAACAGTTCTGGTGATTGCAAGCAGAACTCTTTGAAGCCAGGAGAGCACAGAACATTTCCTGAGATAGATTGCACTGGATAGCTTACATACTGCTTGTAGAAGATTTTAGAATTCTTTCCTCGTATGTTGTTCTGAGTACGCTCCCAGGAACAAAATGGCAGTCTGTGCTGGGGATTACACCTTGAATCCTAAAGTTTCCATGTTTCCTGAGCTTGGTTTGTCCGTCTTGCATTTTTACCAGCTCTCCGCTTATGTCACTGAACACAAAGTAGAGGTAACACTTCCCAATCAGAATTGTTTTGTAGAGAAGTGCAGGAATGGTGCCACTTGGTTTTGGTGCCTGTGGTTTGAGCAGTGGCAGGCAAAGCTGCTGGCCTGTGTGAACTCGTCACTTCATTATGTAACACTCTCCTGTAACTTTGCTTGCTTCATGGCCACGTCCAGCTAAACTGCTGAGAGCCCACAAACAGTGTGCCAGGAGCATGTGGGTTGCAGGTGTCTCTGGCTATGAGTAGTGCTGTGTAAAACTGCAGTGCTGGAAAGATCCATAAAGGTGCAACTCGGTGAGTGTGGTGGAACTCTATTCCCACAGACTGAGAGTTTCTGCTTGAAAAGCCCATCAGCAAACACACTTCTGCCACCTACGTGGTGAGTAATGTAGAAGAAAAGTTTTCTTCGTTCAAAGAGCAAAAAGTGATGACTGAGAAAACAGATTTTTTCCATCTTGATGGTAGCTGGAATGGGATATGCTACTGGATATATTGTATATATTGAGCATATTACATATTGTATATGTAATGCTGTATATATTGAGACTTGTCACCTACATCAATGCCCCTCAGGACCCTCAAAACTACTCCACCTGTCCATCCCTCCCTCACATTCACCTGCTTATCTCCTGGACCCTACACAGACTCAGGAGTACATCTAGAGTTGAGAAACCATCCTTAAACACTTCTTGCTCTTCTTCCATTCTGAGGAGGAGGAACAAACCCTGGCAACTGCAGCAGTCAGTCCTCTTGCATGTTGAGATCACAGAGGAAGCATGAGCAGTGTCTGTAAGACACTTCAGATACTTAATTGTTGCAGAGTGTTGAGAACACTTTTGCAGTGTAAATGGATGGTATTTATTATGTTCCTAGGAATCCCATGGTCTTTGGCCCATTCTCAGTTTTGCAAATTTTTAACAAAAGTTATTAGACGGCGAAGTTTTTTTCATCTTAAATGTAGAGACCAACTTAACAGTTCTGACATCTGAACTTTAGAGAACCCTTAAGAGCTCTTAATTGCTTAGCTTAAAAAAAAAGCCAAGGCCCAGCACAGAACAGATGTATAGTAATAAACTTATCTCATAATGTCAAATGATTAAACAGTGGATTCTTTTTTACATTTAAATATACAAGACTTTCCATTAAGGGACATTGTTGACTCTGATAACAGTTTCACAACCATTAAGTTTATTTCTACAGCTATTTGTTAAAAGCCAATAGGGAAAATAATAGAAACTAATTGAAAAGCAAAGCAAACAAAGCAGAGCCTAGAATGTTTCAGTTAATAAGCAATAGAGATTGTATTGATTTCATTTTATAAACAACATTAATCCTCAATAACAATTAAAGTGCAGACAGGTTGCTTGTTTAAGTTATCAGATAAGATGGCCTACTCAGGTAGATATCTTGGGTAGTAATTTGAAAAGGATATGAGGATTCAAGAATCTATTGATCTATCCATCATGAGCCTGTGTCATGGGAAATGTTCTTGGCAAGGTGCAGTTGTTCTTAAAACCTCAAAGACTGGCAGTGCAAAATTTCTGCTGCTGGAAAGCATTGCAAGCCTAAATGAAAGTGGTACAGTTTCAAAAGTCCCTCTATATATTTCCCCCAAATTATAGAGATGAATGAAGCGAGGCATCAGATCTTGTGTGCTCCTTGTTCAAACACAGCAAAAGTGAATACGTGTAGCCTCAAAGCAGGATCTGCATTCAAGACTGTGGGAAGCTTTGGTCCTGGGTATCCTCTGCTGGCAGAAAGCTGCAAAAGCTATTCCAGAGACACTTCTGCTCCCAAAGCAGGAGCAGAATATAACCCCTTCTAGTCGGAGGCTTAGGACTCTAAGGAAGGCTGGAAAGGAATTATGTGAGTGCAAATCTCTAAAAATACAAAGGAAAGCCTCTGGCATTTTACACAAAGGGTAGCAATGCAATATGCACAGCTCAGGTGTTGACAGGTATTTATTTGCAGTTGCTCTGTGAGTCTGTGTGCTTGGTGGTGAATGAACACTTCTCGAGGTGTGTTGTTGGAGCTGGCTCCAGAGGTGCTCCTTTTGTTTACCTGATGGTGTGGCAGCAGCTGGGAAGAGTAGCAGGGCAGACTCCCTCTTTTTGTGTAGTAGGAAGTCCAGAGGCTTACAATGGTTGCTGGTCCGTGCTGAACACCTGGCTTTGGCCAAGGGCCTCCAGCACGGTCAGACTAACCAGCAAATTGGTTCTTGTGCTTAAACCGCTGTGTGTTCATGAATAAGCTGCTCTCTTCAGCTCATGGTGGGCAGGACCTGATCCAGTGGCTTGTTATCCAAATGCCTAACTGGCCACAGTTTGTGTGGAAAGGTTGCTTAACAAGCATGTGTTCAGTGCAGGGACCCATGGTACAAAAGTGACTGCTTGGGCTCGGGTTCCCCCTCTGCCACAGGGGATTTCAACGCTGTGTCTCATTCAGTGATATTGGAGGTTGCTCAAAGCCCCATCTGACCTGCTCTGGAACCCTTCCAGGGATGTGGCATCCACAGCTCTTCTCTGGGTGACCTCTTACAGTGTCTCCTCATCCTCACAGCTGTTCTGCTGAAATTGGGCTGATTTTTATGGACTAGTTCAAAATTCATTAGATTAAAAATAAAGAAAATTAAAATAAAGAATGAGTTTGGGTGTGGTTCTATGATCTCATGTTAACAACACACATGGGACAGAAGATACTTTGATGTCAATTCCTGTTTTATTAAACATACAGCACAAAAGTGTGAAATAGAGAGTAGAACAGGGACTGATGGGCTGGTTTCCTCTATCCAGCTGAATGTCCAAGAGCACTCTCTCTGGCCAAGATAATTTCTAGTTGTTCTAGTTGTTCCAAGTAGTGTGGAATAACTTTAATAGGAAAGAACATTGTTCCCAAACTGCCTTATGGGCTCTTCAGGGAATTAATTCAAATTCTTTTATGGATGAGGAGGAGAATGAAGCCCATTTCTCTGTGTATATGGGTGAGTCACTGGTTCTGAGCCAGGTGGAAAAAACAAGAGTGACCTTCTCTAGCTGTATATTTTGAAAAACGGAGTCTGCTCTTACCCCAAACTCCATCATGGTCTTACTTAAACACCAGATTTTGAAATTTCTGCGGGGTGTCCTGTGTCCTAGGAAAAAGTAGGATTTAAGATCAGGTCTTCTCAAAAGCAGTTTCTCTATCTGAGCTGAAATGTTGTCTTTGGGATCAGGCTTATGACTGAGAAGTAAAATCAAATAAGACCATGCTAGAAGCTTGTACTTTAGTGTTCTTTGTTCTAGATAAGATGCATTGTACTGTATACAAATCACATTTTATAATGGAGCAGTTCACTGCATATATTGGCATTCCTGGTTTTTTAATATAATAGAATGGTTTGGGTTGGGAGGGACCCTAAAAATCACCTAGTTTCAACCTCCCTGCAACAGACAGGAACACCTTCCACTAGAACAGGCTGCTCAACATCCCATCCAGCCTGGCCTTGAATGCTTCCAGGGAGGGGCATCCACAGTTTCTGTTGGCAACCTGTTCTGGTGTCTCACCACTCTCAGCCCCCTACTATCTAATCTAAACTCACCCTCTTTTAGTTTAAACCCATTACCTCTTGTCCCATCACTTCATGCCCTTGGAAAAAGTCCCCCTCCATCTCTCCTGTAGGTCTCCTTTAGGTAGTGCACCACACAGCTTGCTGTCATTGGCAAACTCACCGAGGATGCCCCGATCCCACTGTCTGTGTCACTGACAAAGAGGTTACACAGCACCGGTCCCAGCACCACTCCCAAGGAACTCCAGCTGTCACAGGTCTCTGCCTGGACCAGGGAGTTCTTGAGCCAATTCCTTATCCACTGAGTGGTCCATCTCACAAATCCGTATCTCTCCAGTTTAGGGACAAGGCCATCATGTGGGACAGTGTCAAATGCTTTGCACAAGTCCAGAGAGATGATGTCTGTCACTCTTCCCCTATCCACCAGCACTGTAACCCCATCTTAGAAGGCCACCAAATTTGTCAGGCTTGATCTGCTCTTAGCAAAGCTGGCTGTCACCAACCATCTCCTTATTTTTCTTGTGCCTTAGCATGGTTTCCTGGCAGATCTGCTCCATAATCTTGCCAGGCCCAGAGGTGAGACTGTCCAGCCCATGGTTCCTTGGGTCTTTCATTTTTCTCTTTTGAAAAATGATGACAATGTCCCCCCCTTTTCCGGTCGGTGGGAACTCCACCGCATTGCCACAGCATCTCAAATATGATGGGTAGTGGTTTAGCCAGTTCCTTGGCCAGTTCCTTCAAGAACTGCAGATGTATCTTGTCACAAGTCCCATGGACTTGTGCACCTTATGGTTTATTAGATGCCCTCAAATCTGATTTTCTAAGGTGGACAGTTTTTCCACTCTCCCAGTCCCTGCTTCTGGGTTCTTCAGTTTGGGCAGTGTGACTGGATCGCTTGCTGGTCAAGACTGAGGCCATCTCTGTATCCTCTGTAACCAGGTCTTCTGTTTTCCTCTGGAGAGGGACTACATTTTCCCAAATCTTCCTTTTATGTACTTGTAGAAGCTATTCTTGTTGACCTTAATGTCCCTGGCCAAATTTAATTTTATCAGAGCTTCAACTTTCCTTACATGATCCTGGACAATATCTCTGTATTCCTCTCAGACTACCTGTCCTTGCATCTACCCTTTATAGGTGGAAGCATATATTTATATAATTCAATTTTTTTAAAAAAATCATACTAAAATAATATTGGAATATAAGAAGAATAGGTATGATTAATTAAAGAAATCAATAGACTGTTGAAAATAAGAGATGACTGAGAGATAAACTAAAAAAAATTACATAAATGAAAGCATTTACTCCAAGCACATTTCTATTTATGATAAGAGTGTTTGAATATAGCCAAGGAGACTAAAAAAGATGGTAACAGAAGGAACCAAAGAAATCTGCCTCTCTTAAGGCAGAAGCTTGCAGTTGCCTCAGGCAGAAATTTCCTGTTAACTTTTGTAGTCCTTGGAGAGTAGCCGACTGTCATCAATTCCTGGTCAATATTTGAGTAATGTTCTTTGGCAAGTCATACCATTTGCTATTTGCTTGATCAATGTATAATAGCCCAATGACTCAATATTATAAAACTCAATGACCTGTGAAACTTCAACATTTACATTTCTGTTAAAATCTCAAATAGTTCTTTATTAGTAGGAACTCAAGCTAAAATGCCAAAGAGATAAGCATGATGACAATTATTAGCTACTTTTTTTAGTCATACGGAGACAAATTCTGGTGCTTTTACTAAAACTAAATACTATGAAAAGAATGAAACTGCTCACAGGGAAAAGACAAAACTCAACACACATTTGAGGGGTTAGAAGATGCAGAGGTGAGAATCTGTCCCAGGCAACCCATGTGAATTTTCTTGGTTTATTCATCCTGCATGTTGTAGTTGTACCCAAATGGGCATAAAATATTTACTGACTTGTAGTGGGAGTCCAATGTTCACAGGAACTCTCTGCATGAAACACCATCAGTTATCTGGTTATCAAATGTCTGTGCAGTTTAGCAGGTTTTAGCATGGTAAGTACATCATCAGATAAAATCCTGACTCCATTGAAAACAAAGTAAATCTCCCAAGGGACCATACCTCAGTCCTGGTGGGAAACTTTCCATTTACAGCCTCCTAAAGTCCTGCAGTTGCAGCCCGTTTCCCATATCCTCCCTGGCTCCTGGCAGCACAGGAGCAGAAGCAGAGAAGACGGGGGCTGTTGCTGCCAGGCTGGGCGCTCACACAGACACCGTGTCTCCGGGCAGGGGTGCCAGCCTTTGCAAACACATTTCTGCTGACCAGGCACTCCCTGCTTGTTCCCGTGCAAAGTCAAACCTGGAAACCTTAACTGCACTGTTGATGACTTACATTGTTTAAAGCTGTATGTTTGACTGTCCTGAAAGCATGAAAAACACTGAGGTGGGCCATGAAAGCATATCAGGATCTTGGTCCTTGTGTAGTTACAGCTCCAGTTAACACTCAGAGGTGAGTGAGGTCAGTACTTCAGCTCATTTCAGTGCAAGATCAAATGGGTGAAGCTAAACTATTTACTGTCAAACAGAGTTTGTAGACACCAAAGAGCAGGTAAAACAGACATGCATGCAAATGTCTACCTCTCATCTGTTGTAATTCACAATCTCTAAGCTCAGACAGGTGCCGTGGTGTTGTGAAGGTTCTGCATCAAACATGGATGCTGATTGGACCTCCTGGCTTGAGGTAGAAAGTTCAGATACTTTAATACTTTAGTGTACCAGAGTTACATCTAGAGTGGTAATTCTGTGTTGGAAAAGCAGACTTAGGTGCTTTAGGACATTGCCACAAACTGAAATGCCTTTTTTTTTTCTTTTTTTTTTTCTTTTTTTTTTTTTTTAAAGAATTGTCAACAAGATAGCTCACAGACACATTTTCCAGAATAACCATTTATACAAATATTCTTATCTATTTTTGCTGTTAGGAAATGTCCATCAACCTATCAGGTTTGGGTTCAATTGTGAAGTGAAATCACTAATAAGAAAAGAAGAAGCTCTTACTAAAAATCTGACCCAATTAAGGGTGAGAGCTCGTATAAGAAGTGCTTTTCTGATCTTTGAAGCACAGCACCTGGGATATTTAAGGAAAGATGAAGCTAGAAGATGTGAGATAGGGGCAAGAAACTCTCTGCTGACCAAGGCTGAGTTTCCAAGGCAGGTCAATGGAGCACATGGAGGTACCCAAGTGTGCAGTGGTCACATCATGTAAAGTCCAGATTGGTGAGCCTCCACATTTGCTCCCATTCCTTGCCCCCCAAACCTTTGTGGAACAGGAACAGTTGATATAGAAGGCATTTCAAACAACACACATGAGAGAAAAATATTATCTGGCTGCCGAAAGGAGAAGAAATATAAGATGTATGACTCTCCCAATATCTCTGAAGAAATTTTCTGACATTTTCAGCTGATTCTGACTGTGTTGGCCATGGTATGGCACTTTTGTTCCAGCAGCCCTATGTGTCCCTGCCCTGGCACAGTGGGCTCTGTTTACCTTGCACTGTATGAACGCTCTGTAGGCATACAGTGTGTATGTAAGTGCAGGTTCTTACACGCACTTACTACTTGAAGCAACTCAGAGCAACTCTTGGGTCACTATTTGCATGAAGAATGTGTGTGGGTTTATCATTATGCAAAAGGTATCAGACACACCTGCTAGAACAAATGAAACATTTCTAGAAAAAACAAACCTGCCTTTTGCTGTACTGAATATCTGCAGCCTGTTCTCTTGCACATTACACCATTTCACCACACTTGGAACGTCAGCACTGCTTTGGGAAGGTTTGTGCCACCCTATTTAATTCAGCTCCTTAAACAAATGTTCGGGAAACAAATTAAATCTGAAGCAACGTGAAACAGGCTAAAGAGGGAAGAGAGAACACATCTAGCTAGGGAAAACCCAAGGTTATGTCAGCATAGTACAATGCTGCACAGAGCCAACACATTAATATTCCCAAGCAGCACTGTACATTTGGATGTAACAACATGAGGTAACATCTTAAACTACCTCCATATGACAGGTGTTTGCTTGTCAGAGCTTGGTGGCAATGCAGCTTGGCATCATCACAGCAGTTCTCTGCCTCACATTGAGCTTGTGCTGTGTTTGTCCTGCCACACCTTTCTTTTAGATGTTTCAATAGTTCAGTGCTATTTTTGCTGGGAAGTGACATCTTTGGGCTGCCTATGAACCCAGGCTCTCCTGTCCAGGAGATGCAAGTGTCCCTGGCTCCCTGTTCCCTCTGAGGGCAGCCCTCAGTCCCTGCTGAGCTCTGGAGCAGCCTCCTTCAGCACCGAGGAACATTCCATGCTTTCCTTTCCCCTTTTCACTTGCATGAAAGGGGATTGTCCCATTCTAGGAGTAAAAACACGCTTTGGAGGCTAAAGTTCAGTTTACCCTGCCTACCTTTTATTTATTCTGTTTGCTCTTTATTAAATGTAGTCTCACCCACAGACTGTGGGTCTGTGACGCTGTTGAGGCTTCTACAAAAGCTCTGTTAATTGTGCTCTCTTAAATAAAAAAAAAATGAACTATAGCTCATATCTGTATAAAAAGAATGAACAGCGTTCCCCTTTAAAATAAGCAATGAAAAACCAAGTCATATACGAGGCAAACCACAAATGGTGTTCATTATCCTAATTGTTTGAAGCATATGAACAAGAAACTGCTTTAACATTGAACAAGTAACAGTGACTGTGAAATAAAAGGAATAGTGAAGCAGTGAATGCCATTTTACAGTAAGGTGCAGTAAGTAGCTATGTGTTAAATATATTAATACAAGAGCTGTAAAGAGTTCTGCCTTTCCTTATTGTTCAGTGTGTTTCTGAGCACTACATTTGTGGTGCATGGTTGAAAGAGGGTCTAATAATGGACATGAGCAGAATAGATAATTGGCTTGCAGTGTTTCTCATTGCAAAGGCAGGAATTTGCTCTGTATAAAATCTGTGCATAACAGGTCTGAAGTCTGATTTCAGTGTTGTGAGAGAAATACACCTGCAGAGCCCTGAACCTGTCAGAACAATCTCGTATTTCTCAGTCAGTGCAATAGTGTTGTGCCACATTGTTTTGATTTACTCACCTGCATCACTTGCTATCTACCTAAGCACACTTTGGCTTGGTTTTAGTTTTGCTTCCCTGTGCCCCTACCTCCCCATCTTAAACTGGATTAGACCTTTGGTGAAGACAGAAAGACTTGAGTACACTTTCTCAGTTTCTCTCTGGATTTGGTCATCATTGTGGACACGGGTAACCTCTGCTGTCAAACAAAAGGCTTTTTGCTCATGTCAGTGAAAGTGAGTGAAGTAAGTGCCTTATCCTTCATGTCAAGGTGATAAAATGTAACAGAAAGGAAGGGTGATGCTACCAAGGTAAAGGAAAGAGTGCAGGCTTACTGCATGCATATATCCCCTTACACCTGTACACAAACCATGACATGTATTTAGGGAAATCATGCTTCAGTTTCCCAGGGGCATGAATAAATGAATAGGCAGGGAAGCCTGTAAGCCAAGTGAATCTTTCAAGTCACTCGATTAAGGTCACCAATTTTGCATTTTTTGGCCAGTAGAATGATCTCTCAAATGAATTTGTGCTTCTGTTTTATTTATGAAAACCAAGACCAGGTCTTTCATCTGCTTTCAAGCATTTAAGTAATCCTAAAGAATTGAGAATGATTCTTTGCATGTTTTGTATCGTCAAATCTGGCAACCCCCATCACTGCCAATATGTATCTACATATGAAAATAATTAGTTGAATATCCATCACCTTGTCTGAGAGGCAGTGTCATCTGCTCAGGAACTGGTTGGAAATACTATTGAAAAGACAGAGATATTAGGAGAAATAAACAAAACAAACAAAAAAAAAACCAACAAGAAGAAATATGCAGTGCTACAAAAAGAAATACTAGAGATGAACTTAAGGAGAGCTATTCAAGTGATACTGACAAATCAAGTTCTTCTCATCCTCTTCATATATTACAAAAAGAGGCTACTCAGTAAAATTAAAAGTATACACTTACATCCCACAGCGTATGTCTTCTTTTCTTATTATACTTTTGTGGCATGGCAGCCACATCTCTTTGACTATAACATCTAGCTAGAAAAGCAGATTAACCGTTCTTTTCTGTTTCTTGTCCCTCAAAGCAGGAGATAAAAGGAGCAGGTGCACACAGCTTAGCTAGTTGCTGGTAGTGTTAGTGCAGTGTGTTTGTCCCTGAGGTTCCTGCCCGTGACATTGCACTCTCCACAAAACCCATTGAGGAATGGTATACTGGAGCATCCAGGAAAGTCTGAAAGAATCACCTTGACTTTGTGAGACTGTTTCATGATGACGACATCAGCCTACATTGCTCTGTCAAAAAAAAAAAAAAAAAAAAAAAAAAAAAAAAAAAGTGGAAAGACAGAGAAAGGAAATCTTCCCTTGACAGTATTGTTTGTGTTTTCCAGCAGATGATACAAATAATGAAAAATAGATGAGTTCTTCCTTGCTTTTACTCAACAGCATTATCTTCTTTAGGCTTTCTAACAGCCCGGACAACTCCAATGTGGTGTTTATATTTAATTTGTCTAGCTTAGATTTTTATGTATAGAGTCCTCAGTGGCTAAATGTCTCCCGTCATCCATTATCTTAAAATCAAATGTATGATCACTACAGGTTCACTCTGTACTTAGGAAGGCAGTAACAGGGCCAGGAAGTTCTGATGCAGTAATATCCCCTGTTCAGATTACACATAGCCTTTTAGCTTTGCTTATAAATTAACTAAAGGATTATACTGGGTCATCTTTGTGGATGTATCACTAATTTGATGATGGGTTGTAATATTTTTAACTACTCTGCTTTTCCCATTACACAGCTTACCAGCGCTTCCCCCTTAACAAATGTGAGAGATTTTCCTCTTGGCCATTTGGTTTTAGCGTAAGCAATCTCATTTACTAACAATATGTTAGCTGTGGCTTCTTGTCTGTGAATTTGAGGGATAAACCAACGTGGTCAGCTCTTTTCATCACATGATAGAAGGATTTCTTTCCTTGACCCTTCCCATCTTCTCTCCAAATGGTACTCTCCTACTCTGTCCTGGTGGAAAGTTCTGCATCACTATCTGAGGAAAGGGAAAATCCCAAGACACATGTGTGCACACAAAAGTTCCAGGAGTACCTTTTCAACAATGCGCTCAGGGACCTATTCTTAATGCAGATCACACAGGCTGAAATCATCCTCTCTTTTAGGCTTAATTACATCCCTTATATAAGTGGAGCCAGCTGGGTTGTTTTTTTTTTTTCTCCCCAGCTTCTTCAATTCCTAGAAGGTTACTCTAGCACAGGACTATCAGGTTACTGTTGCCAAGGAGTTTACAGCTGTACTCAGAGAAGACAATATAATATCAGTCATCTCCTCTGTATCATCACATACAAACTTAGTTTCTTTTTTTAATTGTTTGTTTGTTTGTTTCTGATGTGCTGTCCTCCATCATCTGGGTGCTCTTGAAAGGACAAAATTACTGGAAGTTGCCAAGTTCTTATACTCAAAAAAATTCCCTAACTTCAGCAGTGATGGGGAGTGGGGGAGGAGGGTAGGGGTGAGGGGGCTTTTCTTCTGGCTGTGAGCCATCACCTGTGTAAAAAACATCCTCATGGTGTAGGGTGTTTAGAGGAAGGAAATGCATCTCACAGTCTAGTTCTTTATTATGCCAGTCATGCTGGAGGACTTCTTTTGAGCTGTGGCAGGAGACCTCTCTTTTTGCTATTCAACAGAGAGTGTTTAGACAATTTGAAGAACTCTTGTCTCCCTTCCTCTATTTGAGCTCAAGTCTTCAATTAGATGTAATTGAAAAAGGTAGAGTAAATGGCAGGTGCCTGCCTCTTTGGAAGGCATAATTATGACTAGCTTGCAGACTTGGAATTTTGATGACTGAATAAATAAAGAAGACAGATGTGTTTTGTGTACACACTGACATCAGTATTGACAGGATGACACAGGGACGTTTGTAGCTCTGTAGTCTGTAGGATGAGGAGGAAACTGAGGGGTCTGGGCTCCTTCCCCCCCCCCCCCCCCCCCTTTAAAAAATTAGCATTTGTTCTGTCTTCATATCTGTGGATGAGGTGCATTTCTATTGTGCCTATGAAAGATAATAACAGCTGGTGTTAGGATTTAGGCAGTGATTTGTGCTAACTAGGGGTTTCCCATTCAACATATTCAATAAGAGGTTTTATTTCTCCTTCCACTTTTACTCTCTTTTTATCTTCTTTATCTTCTCAGCATTCTACAGGTAAGAAATTGCCTTGAGTCTGAATAGAAATTGGAATGTGTTGCCAAGTAATCCTCTCTCCTAAATTCAAAGGTATTACACAAAACCTCCCCCCTGCGCAAAAAAAAAAAAAAAAAAAAAAAAAAAAAAAAAAAAAGAAAAGAAGAAAAAAAGGAAGAAAAAAAGGAAGAAAAAAAAAGAAAAAAAAACCACAAAAAACCCACAAGCTGTGCAAAGGACTTCGATTTCCTTCAAAAGAGCTATCACAGCCATGGTGCTATATGGTAATTTGTATCAATCATAAAAAAAAAAAAAACAACAAAGACAAGTACTGCTTGGAAGGGAGCAATAGAATATTTGGGTAACCAAGGTCTTCATGCCCCTTCTGCCATGGCTTGCCGGTGGTGATACTGGGACAAACAAACCAGTTGAGAATAAGTCGTTATCTAATCTATAGTTTAATGAAATATTGGTGCTTCTAAGACATTAGCTATCTTTTCGTCATATGTTGTTAACCTGCCTATTATTATTGTGTCTGATATCAAAAAAATGTTCTCAAAACACTGTTTGGTCAGCAGTCCTCTGTTTTTATCCATTGCCTTCTATGTTACAGATTAATATAATCATCTACTATGTCATTGTATTCTTTGCATGCAATCAGAGCATGGTCACTGTTGAAAATGACTCACTATTTTTGAATTTGCACAGGCTCTAAGTGAAAACTGTTGGGTATGTTCTTAACACACACCTTGAGCTAAGTTCAAGAATGATGTGTCGGTTTAGGGTGATTTCTTTCGCATTTGTTACAAAGACTTCATAAATGGTCTGACTTTGCTAGACTTCTCTGTTGCCATGTGGAAGGAGTTCTACTGTGCTGTGTATCACAACTCTCTTTCACTGATATGTAAACTTAAATAGCCGGTATGCTGATTAAAATAGCATGATGATTATAGAAGATTTGGTGGTGTAGCCAGAGCTGAGAAATCTCAACATAAGGACTGGCAACACTAAGAGTGTCTTTTATTTGCTCATCAGTTGAGACTTTGTTGTGAATGCAGTTTCTCCTGAACAGTATCTGAAAAAGACCATACAAAGGGCAGTTAGGATTGCATAAGGAAATGGCTTTGCTTGTCTGTTTATCCTGCAAAAAACTCAGTTGCCAGGAATAAGCTTTTATTGCTCCCCAGGGAATAATGAAAGAAAATAAAATAACTGAACTGAGTGTAAAATACCTAAGCGAAAAAGAGATGAAACCACCTTCAAACAGTGTTTCTTCTTACATTAGGCTATTACAAGGTTTTTTTAGATTGTGGGTTTCTTTAATTCAGCTATTCCCCATAGCTCACATTTCTTTTATGTTTCCCTTCTCCGTTCTGCTCACTGAAATAAACAATTTTGGTAGCTGAGTATCTATGATGCTGTGTATTCAGGTCCTTCAAATATAAAATACTTTCATACTTCTCTTTCATTCATTCAAGACAAAAACTCTCATCAGTGGGACATCTGGGTTCTAATCTCTGTACCCACTAGAGTGGACTATTTTGTTGTGTTTTATAGACCTGCAAAGTCTCATCTGCCTTTACACGCTTGCACAGTGTGCATTGTTTGTTCCCACAAAGCTATTTTGGTATATGTCCTGTTACTAACACAGACCTGTCATTATTCCTCAAACAGCTTCCTCATGCCCTCTGACAGTTTTACACCAGGTGTAGAAAGTCCTAGAGTGTACCAGCATCCTGAGGTTAATTGTTGTGGAATTAATCTCACTTCTGCTTCTGTTGCTTTGGTCATGCACCTCATGGGTGTTCATCTGTCTGCGTTCATTTTAACAAGCACTGTGCTGGTGCTGCCTGCTCAGTGGGTAGGTATCACCAAGATTATTGCTGTGAGAGTTTGGTTCTGCTCTTCACATGATAAAGCAACCACCCATCCCATGTGCTGTGGAATAAAAACCTGGAAGATAGGAGCATGTGCTCACAAAATCTCTGCTACTAATTCTTACTGTAAGCACTTGTTCCTACTGCAAGCACTACCACTAATATATAGCATTAATTTTTTACATAGGAAATGAGGAATGGCTGCATTTAATAAAAATAAATCCATTTGCTATCTAAGGTTATCTTCCTGCTTTTGCTGGTGTGAAGTAACCCTGGAAAGCTCATTGTCAAAGGAGCTTTTCCTTCTGATATGACTACATACGTAGTAGCTACGTGGCATTTTTATTAGTATCATTTATTCTTTCTCCTGTTTCCTTTCATAAATTAAAAGAAAGCAATTCTCCCAATTTGCAAATAAAGCTGCCTCTGTGTCATAAAGGCAACAGAACAGTTCTCTTTGTCATTGGTTGTACCTCTTGACTACTCTTGCTGCTACCAGGACGTCAGCTAAGCTTGTGATGTAACAATGTTCTGAATCAAAGAAAATTGTGGTGTGAAGATAAAAAGGACTGCAAGGAAGGAGGAAAAGGACAAGCTTTTATTAAATT
This sequence comes from Chamaea fasciata, assembly GCF_029207755.1. Taxonomy (NCBI): domain Eukaryota; kingdom Metazoa; phylum Chordata; class Aves; order Passeriformes; family Sylviidae; genus Chamaea; species Chamaea fasciata. The sequence continues at coordinate 84,456,390 of NW_027094086.1, forward strand.
CTTCTATTTAATTTTAAAATTATTTTTCTTAAGATCATAGTAAAAGTCAGTATTAGGTTTTTGGTTTTTTCCTTCATTTGGTCTGGTAAAGGAGAGGAGAAAAAAGAAAATAGTTGCAAAAAATAAATTTAGAAGTATGTAAAATATAAAGAATTGGTATACAACAGTGAATGCATATTCATCTGTTGGATGAAAGTGACGTATGTAGACTTCTGTAGGGTCTACCCATGTTGTACAATTTGTAGAACTGGGGATTTTGAGGGAGAGCTGCACGGGGGAGTTCACATAAGGAGGGCAGCAAAATTAAGGTCTCATGCCATGATAGTGCATTGCAGCTCTTGTCCTGAATCTGAGAGTCAGAAGTCACTCTCATGAAGAAACCTGTTCTTTTATGAAATATTTTGCAGAAAAATATTCTTATGTCAAAATATATTTTAAAAGCTAAAGAAAAGAGAAGTCACTCTTGGATAGCAAAGAAGCTTGACTCTTCTGGAGTTTGAATAACTGTGAAGACCCAGATATATGAGCCACAGCTTAAGAGAGGGAGCAAAAATTCAATATCAAGATGGCAGTTGGGCTAAAACATATATTCTTCTTGTCCTAATATGAGACACGTCTATTTGCCCTTCGAGTCCATTTTGGGCTGATGATGTGGACTGTTGTGTAAGAATGGAGTGCACATGAGTACTGCTTGCTTCCACAGCAGATCTAGTCTGTGTGCACTGATAACACACATTTGTCTACAGACTCTGTCCAGAAATTGAGTTTCTGCCAGCAAAAACCCTTTTTCTAGAGTGTTCGTAGCAAATACATCTCAAACGCACAGAAAATTTTCTTAAATGTTAGAAGCATATATACAGAAGCTAGCTAGTAGTACTTTATCCAGAAGAAGTAAGGATTAGAAAAGGAAAACTTATTATACAATACATTGGAATGAAGAACATTTAGAATTGTGCAACATGCACTACAGTGAATGAGAATATTACAAACTGAATGTGACTGATATGACATAAATGATCATCAGTTTGAATGCAATTTGGAACCTTGCCAGTTACACTTTTGATTAAACACTTGATTCTGATGTTCTTATGCTGTACAAATATATCCCTTATTATATGATATAAACTATGCATTGGTGTAGCTCATGTTACAAGAATGTGTCTCATGCTCCAGTAATTACTTTAAATTGTCATGGGAATTCAACATTTCCGTTGGAAGCTGATGTTACAGAAGTTATTCATTCACATGCAAATATAAAATTTTTCACCTGAAATATTTTGGTCTGTGTGGCATTAGAACTACTGCAGAAAGTTAGCATTTTCAGTGGGAAAAGTATATTAATCTTCTAATTAAAACAAACAAACAAACAAGAAGCAAATAAACGAAAGAGTGAGAGAAATGTTTTGATTGAATTACAAGGAAAACAAGTGGTCAGTCACTTCCCCCAAAATCCTGAACTGATGTGTCTGTCACATGCATACAAGCAGAGTGCCTCTAGTGACATTCAGGCACAGTCACTGGTTTAGTACACAGACATTTTGTGTTTCTGGGCTATTTCTCACTTCACTGACTAACTACCCACTGCTGTATGATGCTTTGACTCAACCTAATGAGTAGTTGTTTCTTTAAGGAAGGCTTTTAAATACCTGAAAATGTCATTGATATCTGATGTAGAGAACATCTTTTATGTCTTTTGATTCACAGTGATGTTCTGCTTCTCATACTTCTGGCATAGGCTTCCTACATTTAAGGGTTAGTTGCGCATGTTTAGGCAACAAACACATAATTAATAATCCATGAAAAAGTCCTTTTCTGTTTCATGTGATCTGTTGAGTACACACACATATGCTTCAGTTGATATTAATTCCATAGAATAGGGAAGTCACTCTTTGGATGTTTAATAAGGCTGTTACATCCTAAACCAAATTTCTATATTAAGATATTTTGTAGGGTTGTTGTTCCCTCAGGTACTCTGCTGTGTTGCTACTCTTCGTTCTTGACAACCTCTGCTGAAATGCTTGCTTTCCCTTGAAAAGGACAACACCTGGCACCTCATTAGCAACTCCCATGCAAAACTATTTTTCTTTCAAAATAGTTTCCCATGTCTTTGTTTCCTCTCAAGCTCACAGAAATTTCAGCTCTGCTATTTTCATTGTACACTCTATTTTATTTCTGGGTTTGTTCTTTATTTTGTTTTATTTTATTTCCTGGAGTATTTTAACGAATTCTTAGGAGTTCTCTCTGCTTCAGCCATTGGCATAGCACAGCACTGCCCTGACAATGTGTCCACAGTCATTTCCTGTTCCAAGTACTGCTGTATCTCATATTATATCGCTATGCATAACTCTTGCCAGGAAAAAAGGGGTCTCAAATTGATTTTTCACAGAAAAACACGGATATATTTATTTGGTTTGCTACTACAAATATTCTTTCTCTAGGTTGTGACCGGGTGAATTCCAGGCCCATTGAGGCCAATGGAAATCCGTCACTTGACTTCAGTGGAGACAGGATTTCCACCCAAATTTTTGCCTGTTTGGAGAATTAGAACTGACAGTGATTGCTGAAAAAAACCCTGGAACAACACAGCAATGTAAAAAAATAATAATAAGATTCTGTCACTTCTGGTATTATCAAATAATGACTTTTCAGCACTGTGTGAAAGCAATTCAAACAACTTAGCTTTATGGTTTTGATTGGCCTTTTTTTTTTTTTTTAATCATTCCCTGTTGTTATTTGTGTGATGATAGGATCAAGGAGACTTAGCCACAGATAAGAACCCTCATTGTTTTATAAACAGAGAGAGAAAACAGAGCCTCCTTCAGGCTTGCCAAGTAAGTGCTTACCAAGAGGTGAGGGAACATGGGAAAACAGTACATCTGCACTGATGGTTGTTGTATGTTGGGCTGTGGAGCAGCACACTGGGAGCCTCTTCCCAGGTTTTTCTAGGTGTGGTGGCAGAGGAGAGCTTTAGGAGGTGTTTTGAAGGACGCAGAATAGCTCTGTGCTGGCAATGACAGATTTCACTGCCAGAACATGAAGAAAAGAGAAAGGTGTATGAAACACCTAGAAGGCTGGTAGGAGATTATGAGCTGCTGCCTTCGAGAAGAAGAGAGGTGAGGGAAAAGCAAGGTTGGGAAGTGAAGGAAAAGCATCTGTGAAGTGGTAGGGGCAGTAACACCAGGACTGGGGAGGCTGAATGGCCTTTCCTCAGGAGAGGAAGCTGTGTCAATTCACCTCTCCCTTCTGTTATTGTCCTTAACACATCTCTCCTGTGTTTCAAGAGTTGTTTGTATTCACAATCCAAAATTCAGAGTCTCAAATAACATAACTGTCCGCATCCAGATACTTTTCTCCCACCATCAGCAAGTACTTTTGGAACTGGATGCAGCCCAGCTGGAAATAAGATGAGGACAGATTTTCTTGAAAGATTTCTCATACAGACAGCTTTTAGCTGGGTTGGAAACATTTCAAAAGAAGTAATTTTTCATTCTATTCCAGCATTTCTTCATCCAGTTAAAGCCGGGGAGTGCAGAGATAATTTTAAAAGAGAAATGGACTGAAGCCTAATTCCAAAACTACAGTACCTGACACAATAGCAATACGATTAGATTTTTTTTAAAAGAGTAATGGGGTTTTCTTAAAATCTATGACCTGAATGAAGACTCAAGCAGGCCACTCATTTGCAAGCTGTGGCTGATCTTTATTTAATATACCCAGCTCCAAAACAGATCCCAGCCCCAAGTATTTTTAAACTTTAAGGCTCTTTGGAACCTGCATCTGCACTGTATTTTCCATATATTGAGAGTACACAGCTCATCTAAAGTCAATTCTCACTAAACTTGCACCACAATTTTGAAGCACGGAAGTGCCTGAGAAAGGCAACCCTGGAGACCATCCTTTTGGTGAAACTTGGAGACTGCCTGTACTTAGATACAGATGTGCTGCCCTCAAACACCATGCTTACAGCCCAACCTCTGCCTTTAAACTGCTGAGTGGGGCCTGCAGATCAGTGGAGGTGTCTGAAACATGGATTTAAAACCCTTGTACCCCCTCTCTATTTGGCTGACATGAGGCAGATCTCTCTTTCTCATCTCAAGTGCACTTTCTATTCTTGAATCATGGTACACGTCTGCCTCTGCTCCTTCAGATTTTGATGTGCTGTGATGCTTTTTCTAAGCCCTTCCTCTATGAGCACTTTGGTAATGCAGACACTCTTTATTGGACCCTATATTTTTCTGACAGTGGTGGGAAGAGGAGATAAATTTTGTTCTTGCGTGGGAACTTGGGTGTTATCGTGTACCTTCTTTTGACTGCTAACCATATTTCCTCCTGGCTTTGTTACCCACAGCAGTATGTAACTTTCCTTCCTTTGTCCCATTCAAACTCTTTTAAAAAAAGGAATCCATTCAAAAAGCAGTTATGGGTTCACACTTTCTAAATTTTCTCTTTTCCTCCTTTTTCCTTACCTCATCAGTAAATTCTTTAACTTTATGAGAATAAGCAATTACTTATCTGTGCCATTCCATAGAACTTCAACATGTCTTCAGTTTCCCAACATGAATATTCCTGCTCTTTCTGAGCATGGCACATTAAGAGTTAAAAAGGGGTGGTTCTGTGCTTGTGCAGCAGCTTGTTTGATATCACCATGGCTAGTACTGGACCAGGAACTGCTTTCCTGTCCCTCAGTTTGGTTTTGTAACCATGACTTTCATCCCACTTGCAATCTGTTGGAAATTTTCCCCTTGGGCTGTGGACTTACTTTTCTACTATAACTGCCAGTTAGATATGAAGATTTTTCAAACAATAGTAAATTTTAACTGAAATTACCATGTGAACTTTCTTTGAAAACAAATGAAGTATTTTGTTGCTCTTGAAGCATTTTTGTCAATATCTTCTACACTGTGAAATTTATCTAAAGTGAATGTTTCCTGAAAACAAAACAAAACAGAACAAAACAAAACAAAACAAAAAAAAACAAAACAAAAACAAAAACAAAAACAAAACAAAACAAAACAAAAAACCCCCAATAGCTGATTTTTTTTTTTTCAAATTAGTGTTTTCTGTCTGGGGAAGTTGTATGAAGAAATTCTCAAGTGGCTACTTTACACGTTTATCAGTTTAAAGTAATGACATATTAGAGAGCCACTTAAAAAAAATTTAATTTTTCTACTCAGTCAGTAGTAATACAGGTTTTATTTAAAGCCTGATCCAGAACTTATTGTAGTCAGCCACTGTCTGCATTAAGTGGACCTCACACTCAGAAAAATCAGAGCCATTGACAGCTATCAGTAGCTTCATGTGGCAGCTCTGTGGAACTTAATGAATTTTCTCAGTTTTCCAGATGTTGAATGTGAAGCCTACTGAAGGTGGAGGCACTTGCCCAAGGACGTGCTGTGTGTCAGTGGTGAGATCCTGAATACCAGCAGCATCTCAACACCAGACTTTGGCTTTCAGACTATAGGCTCTGAAGGCATTTATAAAAGAACTTTCTCCCATATGCATTTTCAACTGGTTGTGCCTAATGTCAGCGACAGCCTCAGAGTTCCAACCCAGACCTGGAGTCTCTGCCTGAGTAGCTTAAGCCTTTCAGGAACAGTTCTCAGTCTCATGATTTCTTTTCAATGGAGTAATAGCATTTAAAACCCCAGGAACCTTATAGCTGTAACACAACCCACAGGCTGTTACACTCTCTCTGTGGGGTCACACCCTGAGCAGTTGTTCCAGCAAGAACACATTTCATGGTCCGTATTTCACCCAGACAAGGCTTTTAAAGTTAGATTGGCTCCCACCAAATTTAGTTTATTACCCCAGACTTTCCTTGAAGGCTGAAATACATATGCCTGCACTATCATCCTCACTTAAATTTGCCTTGCAGATCATATGTTTGGTAGCTGGCAAAAAATAAATATAGTTGCACTTTTTTCAAAACGTGTTTCTGGCAAAGATAGAAAAGAGTTTGCAGTCAATTTGACGTTCATAAGTCTCCTGTGAGTAAAAATATTAAATATTTTCAATCTGTGGCTTAAAATTGCAGCAGCCTTCTTTCCATTCTAGAGCTCCTGATATCTCAAGCCATCAGTTGTCAGTTGTGACTGTATTTTGCTGTCAGAACTTGAACTAATAACTTCCTTGAACAATTTAAATGTTATGCCTTCTGATATATAAGCAGTTCTAGGACATCTTTAATACTTCTAGTGCTTCAACTTTTTACACTTTCCCTGCTCCATCAGACCATGAGCAACCAATGAGCAACAAATTTCCAAATACATATTTCATTATTCTGAGCAATATTTTTATGTCTCCTTTCTCTCTCAGAGGCAGAAGTCAAGTGAAGCATCCCCTCTGCCCTTACACAGGCACATTCTTGTTATTGTCAATCTAGCACCCATTTTCAAATCGTGTTCTTCCACTGGTTTTCCCATAGTCAAACTATGCTGTCTCTTCTTGAACTTGGTGCCTATTGCAGATCCAGGCAACCCAAACCCTTGCTTGTTTGGATATAATTCTTGTGTCCTGAAATTAACCCAAGTGCAGGTTGAGGAAATCCTGTTGTAGGAAGTGCTGCATATGCCCAGAGCTCTTGGGCAGGGTCATGGAAAGCACTAGCTGGGAGACTGTTCGAGTTCCAGCGACCATCTCTTGCTGGGTTCCAACTTAAACAGCCTTGCTGCCTTTTGCTCCCACTCTTTCGTCGTCCATCAGTTTTCTCAGATAGGTCCACTGGGTTCTCTTATTTGGATAAATCTGAGCAAGTTTTCTAGGTCTGTATATGCATCCTCCAGTGTTCTGCCACAAGATACCAAAAAACTTGGTTCAGTTGCAGACAGATTTTTTTTTCCTTCTATTTGTATTCTCTGTTCAACAATTGCCATCTCTGAAATCTAATTTTTGCACTGGAGCAGAGCCAGCTTCATAGTTTTGCCATGTGATCTCACTTCTTGCAGTCTGGATTAATTGAAATCTAAAAATCTACCAGCTGCTTCAGTACCCACTGTTGTCAGAAGCAGGAAGAGATTCTGATTACTTCTTTTTTCTGCTCAGATTAAAACACATTTTTATACTTTTTCCAGTTCAGAAAAATCCCAGAGAGGCTCAACCCCAGTAGAGCCTCTGGTGGCCATTTTGCTATCAGCAAATTGTCTTTCTTTGATGTGTATAGCACTCAAACTCCAGTGAACATTGGGTGCTTAAATTAGGACATGGAGCATATATGAGCCTTTTATTCTATGTCTGGTTCTATCCGGCTGTCTGTAACAGGAGTTTGACAGAAGCTTGAAGAGACCCTCCTGGAAAACTAAAAGCACAAAGGCAAAAGCCCCAACAGGAAAAGGAATGATTTAAGTGCCGTTCACTAACGGCATGAAAATCCGTCCAACAATTGGTGGCACCTGTGGAGTAGAAGTAGTTTGAAGATGTCATGAAAACCCCTACAGTGGTGAGACAGGAAGACATGCAGTTAGCCGGGATGTATGGTGTCTCAGTTAAAATGGAGCCACACTTTAGGAAAATGTATTTAAATTAACTTCATTGGGAAACAGTGATCATCCTAGAGTGCTGTTGGGTCTTACCTAATCCAGTGCATTGCCTGTCTCACTCCCATGGGGACACTCTCTGTAAGAAGCATCTTTAAAACTTACTGCAGTAGCTTAAGCCACAGCTTGACTTGTTATACTGCATGGACAGCCCAGTGCCAGTGTGACCCAGCACCGTGTTCTCTTTGTTGCGTCTTGGGACAGGGCTGCCTCTCTGACCCAATCCACAGAAAGACCTGCCCTGTAAATCGTGTATCCTGCAGAATCCTTAGGCTTTGAGGAGAAGAAATGGGCTTTCTTTGCCCCTTTCCACCTCTCTACTTCCATTGCTATGGCTGTTTAACAACAACATGTGAGTTGCTGCTTTGCATCCCAGCTCTTGAATTTCAGATAGGGCCGGCTGCAGCCAGGAGCACAATGTGGAAGAGATGGAAGGCAGACTGTCATAAGAGGGAAAAAAAGTGCTGTGGCTCAGTCCATTATGTGTGAAAGGGAGGTCTGATACCCCTAAAGGGAATTACTCTTTTAAGCTCACTTTGGGGTAAGAGCAGCAACATGCTAGCCATCAGATAAGAGATGGAGCAACCAGATACCTCTTCCTGCACCAGCATCAGCCTCTCTGCAGTCACGTGAAATCTCCTACTGGAATTTTCACACATTTGCCCAGAAGGAACTGAAGATGATGTGCACAAGCTCTGTTGATTATCACCATTTAAAAAACTATGGCAGCAAGCAAAACCTGCTAACAGGCAGTTCATACTCAGTCTCCCTCTTCTGTAAGACCAGGGGACTGTGAGTATGATGGCTTGGGGAAAGCATCTTTCGAGAGTAACTCTTTATGTATCACACACCACACAGTTCATTCCTTCACATACATTCACATTGACATTAACTTCATTGTCATGTGTATAGTTACATACCTGTCATACCCCTGCCTAATTTCTAGTACCAGAACAGTTCTGGGATATAGTTCAACACACAGCACAGTGTAAACAGTCAATCATATCCTTCCTGGGGTGGAAAAAATGAGTTGCTAACCAGTATTCTCTCATTTATTTGCTCTATTCATATTGCGAAAATCCTACCTATGACGGCTCCTGGGGCAGATGCTTTTCTTTGGCTTGCATTGGTATGTTGCTAAAAGCCCAGTGTGGTCAGCAATATGGCAGGGACAAGATTCATGAAATTCAGGTGTGCCCACTGTCTCCCTGCACTTCATGCCATCCCAGGTCAGGGATGTGACAAGTAGAAAGGCCATATCTCAAAGAAATAGTAAGTGACAAGAGCCCAAGAATGAACATTTGGGAAAGTGATTCATTTATAAGTGTATAAATGCTCTAGGATTTATTCCTGAGTTTACATAACTATTTCTACACTATCTGTTAAGTGGTTTGCAGTTGGCCAGTTAAAATCAGAGAATGCTGAAGTTAACTGCCTGCATGACACTGGAATATGGACGGTTTTGGAGTCCAAGAGAGAAATGGACATTTGTTTTACAGGATTTTAAATTTATTGTGCCAAGGCCTTCCTAACCTGCAGAGTAAGTTTCAATCAAGTTAATGGAGAGATGGCATTATTAAAAGCCTGCTCACTTGTTTGTTTCATTACTGAACTTCATTCCTACTTCTAATTTGTTGATGTGACCTGTGTTTTGGTGGAGGATGCACCGTTCCTGCTTTTCTGACTGTAGACACCTCACAGGCACTCCAGCAAGCACATAGCTGTCATCCAAATGGGATGTTTAGGACTGAGAGCAGAGAGCAGAGTGCTGTGGAGCACAGGACAAAGTTTCCCCCCCAGGCTGATGAAAGGCCCACCCTTGGCTTCTGCTGGAATGCTGTAACCCTTCTGGAAAGGAGAGCAGTAAAGATCAAAGGCAAAATAGCACCAAAGAATGAAATTTAACAAAGATTCCTCACCCTGCCTAATTATCACATCACACTTTGAGTCAACATGCAAGGCTGCTGGTGCCAGCTGTGAAAAAGGCAATTAATAACTTTAAACGTAGCATAGCTTCAGACTCAAGAGGAGAAGCTATGAAGAGCTGTGTACAAGTGGTAGACTCACTGTTTTCATCCCTTGATGAGATGCTGGTGAAGCATATACAGCGGAAAATGCCTTTGAGAGACTTTGAGAAACATGATAAAGTCTAGATAGATTTTAGAATGTCTCTGTCATTCCTAAAAAGGTAGGGATGGCATTTCGAGAGGGCAAGGCAAGTACTGCTCATCATCCAGGCTGGTGTGCTGCACTGCAAGTGCTGTGGGGGAAGTAGCAAGCAGTTTGTGTTCTGGTGTCCTCAGGTGAACTTCCTAAAGAGAATGTGTTGTTTAATAACACTCCGAAAAGAATTTAAGTTGTTTGCAACTAGTCTGATGCTGGTGTTTGTCTGGGTTCAAAATCCCATCTCTGAGCCTGTGCTGGGGTTGTCACAAGAGGGCACTTTCTTGGTACCAAATGGCTCTGTCTCAGAGAGGAAGGCTGTGGCTACAGGAAGGCTGGGAGTCAGGGATCTTCGTCTTGGCGCTGGTCCTTGAAACAAGATCTCCATTTTTTCTTTTTACCTTGTGAATAATCTGTTCCAGATACCTTGTCATAACTTCTCACACCACACACCAAGCATTTGCTATCAGTGACAGGCCTGGGAGACAGAAGGGCATTTCCCAATACCTGATGTAGGGTTTGTGGAAAGCAGAATTTCATGATCAATTTTACTACACATTAAGGACAAAAAATAAATGCCCTAACATGTTTTATATACACGTCTAGGAAGAAATCTATGGTATTTCTGAAGTTGTTTCAAAACCATCTTGTTTCAATTTGAGATTTTGCTATTAAAAAAACCTTCTTAAAAGCTGCATGTCATTATGTTTTGACTTAAAATTAAAGGAACATCGTAACTCCTTTTATTTTGCTAATACTCCAAAAATAAACATTTTTACTTACAAAGCTTTTAGGAAAATTCATTCCTGTTTACAGTCCCAGCACATGCACCATGCTGGTTCCAATTCTGTCAGCCAAGCAGCTGTCCTGCCATTAACGCTCTTTAGCAGCTGTGTTCTTTCTACTACCTGGGGACCTGTTAAAAAGCGTTTACAGAGTTTCATGTGGACAGGTGTCCCTGAAAAAGCCATGCTGCCTGCAAAGGAATGTAATAAGAGCGACCTCTCTCCCAGCACCCTCAGAGATTTCAGATATTTTGTTTCAGTAATAAAAGAGAAAAGCAAATTGTGAAGGTGCTCCACCCACCTACCACTTAAATTATTGAAATAAGGAAGCTGTATAAGCTGTACCCTTGCAAAAGTGTCCCCTGGCACGTCTGCTTCTCTTTGTTTCTACAGTACTTTAATAAGTGAGCTGGAAAGGTTCTAATGAATGAACCAGAGCAGCAGTGATACTGTATGTCCCTGGCAGCTGCCTTTCTGTGTAAGCTAACACAACTGGAGCGTCTGCTTTCACACTTAGGTGCTTTGAAGACAGACACCACAGAACATTCGCTCTCAACTTTGGAGACATAAACTGTCCTTTTGTTGGACAAAGGTACACATACAATTCTCTGCTGTATCTAAACACCAAAATATTTTCACTTGTGCTAAAATCGATTCAGTTGCAGAACTGGTTGTGATTGTGGTCTTGAGAAAAATAACTCGGGTCATACCTCAGTGCTAACTGTGAACTAAATGTCAGCATTCATGAATGTGTTAGCTAGGCCCAGCTCACCAAAAGTGCGGGATTTCCAGAAACAGCATAAAAAGAAGCTACCTGCCAACATTTTCATTTATCAAAGATCAAAGTTAGGTACCTCAACAAAAGTCAGATTCGGGCAATGCAGAACTGAGCTTGTTTGCTCACATCCAGTGTGGCTTGCTGCTGTGCTATCGGCAAATTCTCGCTTTGATATTGGGCAATGAAGCTGTGGGGTTTTTGTTTGTTCCTTACTATTACTGTAAATCTTTCAGAGCCCAGTGACGTCTGCAAGGGTTCCTTGAGAGTGTGATGGACATAAGTAAATCCATGTTGTAACACCTCTGTTAATGCTCAAGTGCATTTGCATTATGACTTGTACATTTTGTGGTTGAAGGGTGTCACTGTGAGTGGTCTGGCAGAGGCTGCCAGGTACAAGCAAACTGGCAGAAAGCCTTCCAGTCAGGTTTGGCTAGCTGTAGCTGAGCTAATAATGTTTCGCAATGTCTGACATAAGGAGCAGTCTCTGAGGAAAGGTTTTGTCCCTACATGGTGCAAGTGCCTCGTGGAAGTCCTTGGCCTCTGCAGGGATCTGTCACAAACCTGAGGGTGACCCATTGTACCTTGACAAGCAGGAGGACAGATGTGCGTGCTGCCAGAGCCTTTCTGTAGAGGTGGATGTGGGCATGTTGGTGACATGTTTGCACAAAATGGACACCTGCTGATTTAACAGCCTCAGACCCCAGGTGCAGCACTGCACTCTCAGACTCCTCAGCCATGAGAAGCACTTGTGTGGGGAACTTTGGTCCAGGCCTCTGTTCTGGACCTGAGAGAGGTAAAAATCAAGAAAACATAGATGACATACCTGGAAACAGTCCCTGGTTTCTGGTCTGTTAGATTGGGGATCAGTAAAAACTTGGTGTTGTCTGGCTAGTCCATCTCGTATTTTTAACTTCTGGTATTTCAAAAAAATCATATGTAACTATATATCTAATTGTCTAGGCCTCTCTGCTGGAAAAGAAAAGAAACCAATGGAGAAGGACAACTTTGGCAGTCATCCAGGAATGGGAACCCTCTTCTTAACTGCATAAGACATAGACCACAGAAATCTTGGTTGAAAGCAGCCTCTGGATTTCAGACCGCTGCTCTGACTTCACCACCAAAATCATAAGCTTTTCCTTATGGTTTAAGAAGGAACTGTTGTGTTTTTGCTGGTGCTGTACAATCTCCTCAGTACTTTTAGTTTTCTACCTGACAGCTCCTCTGAGGAGTTCTCTCCTCTTATCAGGCCTGTCCTGCTTCCATCAGCTTTACAATTTTTCTGGTTGGCTACAGTTAGATCCTTCTTTTATGTATCTCTGGAGCAGATGGTGGGTGCAATAAATGGGACACAGAAATTCAGGGAGGAAGGCAAAAATCATCACTTCACTTAGTGAAGTGCTTATCACTTTGCTTAGTGAGGCATCTGCAACTGGAAAAGGATTCTCACTGGCATAGCATGAAGCCCCTTGGAATAATTTTTTATCCTTAGCTTTTTTTTCAGGGTTAAAACCCTCCAGTTAAAGAAAAATAAACAAAAATTGCCAGCATCGCTACCACAGACATGACCAAAGGGGTTTAACCAGTAAAGGAAATAAGGCCGAGAGATTACCTTAAACTTCTTTCCTATTGAAACAATTCATTTCATATATTGCCACAATGCAACAACTTTATCTGAACTTCCTTTCAACCTCTGTAAACATGTCCTTAAAATTAAAGCTATGAATTAATATTTGAAAAATACAGTCTCTGTGTGACATTGGGCAACACTTTTTGACTACTAGTAGTAGTTGTAGTAATAGTAGTAGAACTTGCTTCAAAATGAAGCATTGCATTATCAGATCAAAGAGAATTTAGTTGGAAAATACGCCTAGTGTGTAAACCAGCTGTAAACTTAATGTAATTTTTTCTGTCTTTTATGGAGCTCTGTTGCATAAAACTGTGGTTTGGAACTAACACTTACTCTGAGGCAAAGAATCCATTGAAATAGTTTGAAAAAGTCTATTCAATAAGATAGGTAAGTAAAACTGTGTTTTTTAATCTATGATATACTGAAGTGAATTGTAAAATCTTCTTCTAGGGAATATCCCTTTTTGACACTCAGGTTCGTTCTTCAGAAGGTGCAATGTTTTTTCAGAGACTGATGAGAAAAGAATGAATTGAGAGGCAAAGTGCCTGTTTTAGGCACCCACTCAGCAGAGTGACAAGGATTGGTGCTGTCATTCAGCAAGGACAGCATTGTTTTGTTATTGCTGGGATTATCTGCAGGAGGACTCTGTGGGGGACTGTGAAAGAAGTTACAGAAGAGGAAGTTTCATATATGCATGACCCCAAAATGAATGAAGAAAAATAAGATTGTGTATCTAGCTTTTTTTTTTTTAAACAGTTAAAGCTCTTTAATTTGGATTCTCATTTGATTTCTGCCACTAGAATGTGAGCATGGGTAATGAGCATGGGTGTACTTGCTGCATTATCTGGAGGAAAATATTCTGGGGAAACCATAGATGCAACAGAAAATTTAAGATCAAGGGAAGGACTGTCACGCCCCAGACCTTTCCCATGGCTTTTGCTCTCCATCTCTCAGCCTACTGCCCTTGTGTGGCTTCCTTCCCTTTCAAAGCTGTTTCATCACACTCCAAGCAGATTTGGCTGCATAGGGATAAGAAGGGGGCTTATAGATTTTAAAATTGTTGCCTCATGGACTGTAGTCCAGTTTCTTGTACCGTAAATGGGTATCAGCAAATCATTGTGGTGTGGGTGAGAAAGCACTTCAGTGTGTTTTGGGTTGGGAACAAGGGGCAGGCTAGGGAAGACTTCCTGAGCCACCCAGGTGTTTGCAGAAGGGCTGTGCTTCCATGCAGCCACTTGTATTCCCAGACATTGAAGGGCTGTGAGTGCCCTCCTTGGTGTGCCATTAGACAAGAAGTTGCCAGGAGGCAGAGTAAAAGTCACTGCTTTTAAAAGACTTTCACAAGGAGGCCTCACACCAAAGGGAACAACCCTCAGCGTGTGGCAGACAGCATACAGGGATGCTCAGGTGCACACAGGAGGATCAGCAGGCTTGGCCAAACCCTGTGCCAACAGCAAGCTCATCTTATTTCCAAAGGAGGGCTGGGTCCCAGGGGGGACCCCACACCTCCCACCCCAATCCCCCTTCTCTACCTGTGTGTTCTTTTCTTTCCTGAGGGGATTTTATTTCTTCCTTCCCCTGGCAACAGCTCCATGGCAGTTTTACCCTGCCAACCGCAGCAGGAGGCAAATGCTTTGTACACCTTGAAACAATTTCTTTTGCAGGCCACACTGTGGAACGAATCTGAGCAGCTGAGTTGCTGTCAGTGCAAAGGAGCTGAGTTCCTGCATGCTGCAGCGGCATGGATCTGCCTAAATCCCATTAACCTCAACCGGAGATGGTTAAATGTCTGTTTAGGGGTTTTGGGGAAAGCTGTGAAGGGCACAAAAGAGAATGAAGACCTAAAGAGTGGGGATCTGTGTTTTGTAGCTAAAAAAAAAATCACTTAAGATGCCAAGGTGAAAGTTGTTGGGGTTTTTTCTGTCTTGTATTTTTTGGGATTGGGATTTTCCCTTTTTTCTTTCAATTGTACTTTTTTTGAACACATCCTGATTTAAGAAAGACAAATTGTGCCTCAGGAAAACCAGGTGTCCAGAGGAGTAGTTAGATCCCCAGAGTTAGTTTGGAAAGCACAGATAGCTCTTCTGGATGTCACCCCTCATTCAAAGGACAATTTAGTTGGTGAAAGCAATCTGGAACAACTGCAAGACTCAAAGTTTTCTGTGCATGAAGTTTGCATTTGAACCTGAACAAACATAAAGAATAGAAACTAGAAACCAAGCTGTAGTAACCCATGTTTTTGCCTGTGTTATTACACAGGACTGTGGCATGTGGTCATGGTGAGAGAGGAGGAAGAGGCTCCTCTTCCTCATTTGTAGGATGATGGAAAAATCCTACAAAGAGTAGGAAAATGTACAGGATAAAGGCCTTTAATTGAAAGATGAAAATTCAAGTCTAAAATACTTGAATATAAGCTATATAGAACAGGGTAGGGATAACTTCAACAGCCACCTAAATGTCTTACATACAATATTTAAGGGTTAAAAGTGCTCTCAAGATATTTGTCCCAAATTCCCTGTAGAAGGAAGCCTTCTTCTCCACAGCCTTGCCTGCCCACAGCATTTGAAAGAGTGTTGTGTACTGTGCTGTTACACAGCTGCCTTTTCTCTGTCCCCATCATAACTGATCTCCAAACCTGCCTGTCTGCATGCCTGCCTACCAGGCATTCCCCCCTGGAAGGTGATGGTACCTTCATGCTGGCACTTATCTGGAGAAGCTCATTCTAATTTTCTGATTATCTGCCAGAGCAGTGTGATCAGACATGCCATTTGAAAGGTGTATTGGGGTTTCTAAGCCTCATAAAACAAGGCAGAGGTTAACCCAGGCAACCATCAGGCTGTAGTTGAAAATTGGCCTGCCTTCAGAGGATAAAAGAGCAGTGGGAGGGTCTCTTTGGGCAAACACAGCTATCTAGTGAATTGCTTAAAAAAAAAAAAACAACAACAACAACAACAAAAAAAACCACCTTGATCTTCAGGATTCAGAAAGAAGGAGCTTTCTGAACTTGGAGAAGGTTGGTAAACAGGAGGTTGACAGCCAAACGTTGGTGCCCCCCCACATCGAGGGAATGGAGACTGTATTGCATGGATGCGTTCCAGTTGGAGGAGAGCTTTGCTCTGTGGAGACACTCTCGGGTGAGGTGAAGACAGCAGGATTCTTGCAAACCAGATAGGTAAGTCACCTCCTCAGAGCTGGATCTCAAATGAAGCCTGGGTCAGCTCATTATTGCAGGGCGGAACCAGGAATTTCCATGGCTTTGATCGAATTCCTATAAAACTAATGGATGTGGAGATGGCTTGCTTTGAAGTTTTGAATTTGAATTTTGAAAGAATCCAGAATGCAAGCTAGAATAGGCTGAAATTTGTTTCAATAAAGACATTTGGGGAAAGAAAATAAATAAAAACCCAAACTATGAAGTCTCATGGAAATGAAGGTGTTTCTTAAATACTCTTTCAAACTTGATGGAAAATGTACATCATGTTTGGAATCATCTTGATGAAAAGATGGTAACGCTCTTAAAACGAAAAAATTGTAATATTTTCACTGAGGAGCGGACTGAGTTTTACACAATATGTTTTCCCTCTTTTTTTTTTAAATTACTTTCATTTCAGCAGAAAGAATACAATACAGACTCTCTTGTTCTACAATTCAATGTTGTGAGGAGCAAGGCTGAGAATTTTCTCCCTGTTTTACAGCTTGCAAAATTCTTGAAAAAGATGAATAGGCTCTCATTTATTCCCTAAACCTTCCTTTGGGAAAATCTTTCCACCTTCCAAACATTTTTTCTTCCATAAAAATTCTTTTGAGCCAAAATTGTAACTTGATTATCAATCTCTGGTGCAAATGAAACATAAAATCACTTTGTACAAACACCGGTGATCAGAGACAGCTGACCTTAGCCCTACTCCGTTCCTTCTAGGGATTACTGTAACTGCGGTTATTGAGGAGGTAGGAGAAATATTTTAATGGAACTCCAGATGTGGTTTGCATCTATGTGTGTGTGTGTACATGAAAATATTATATTTATGTGTATGTATGTGTGTATATATTTATGTATGTGTGTGTGCGTGTGTATGTATGTGTGCATATATAAAGTACATGGATTTGTGTATTCAGATTACTGGGAACTCATTTTGAGACAGTGACATTTGATTGCATCCTGTGAGATGAATAGTTTACACATAGCTGAAGAACAGAGTCACTATTTAAGCTGTAAAATATTCTCGTTTGCACCGCTTTCATCTTGATAGACGTTAATGTAGCTTTCTTTTGCCAAACTGAAGATAAACTGTTTGTCTTGCAGTCTCATTCCAAAATAGAGAAATTACTTAAGTGCCTCACCCCTAAAAGGAACAGTATGTGATGAAACAGAATATGCCTGAACTTATATTTAATTTTGCTGACAAATGTCTTTTGAGTGACTGACTGTACCTCAGCTTCTTTTCCAGTCCTTTATTTTTATGAGTTTTTTTAAAATACTGATCTTTCCACAAACTGGTGACACAATGACATTTCAAGATTGGAATTCGTCAGAATACATTTGATAAAATATATTTATCTAAAATATGCTGCTTCTTGGACGCCAAAACATTTTGCAG
Organism: Chamaea fasciata; assembly: GCF_029207755.1. Classification (NCBI taxonomy): domain Eukaryota; kingdom Metazoa; phylum Chordata; class Aves; order Passeriformes; family Sylviidae; genus Chamaea; species Chamaea fasciata. The sequence continues at coordinate 84,473,873 of NW_027094086.1, forward strand.
AGGTGCTGGTGTTGATGAATGGGGAGTTTTCTGTATCCCAGGTTGAGGTCTCTGGTTATGTCTGATCTGAAAACTTGATCTCTCTAACTCAGAAATAGATGTTTCAACGCAATTCCACACCCTTCCATTTTAAAAGTTTTTGTTTTCATTTCAACACCGTATGAGAAAATTGGAAAACCTGCACAGTTTTGAAATGGACTTATTCCACTATGACCCAGCCAGCGCTGCTTGACACCTCTCCCACAAATGCCTTGTGCCAGGTTTCCAGAAATGGGTGTGGGGCTACAGCTATAGATTTTTTTTTTTTCCCCTCAGAAGTCACCTGTCATCTCACTGTAGCTTGAGCTTCCACAGAGTTCTTTTTTTCCACTTAGTCAGGCTGTGAGAGCAGACCACAGGCTTACACGCAGCCAGGGCTGTGACTCGGCTGGTTGGCTCCGGGTTGCTGCTCCAGCTGTCCTGGCTGGTTTCAGCAGGGCCACCACTGTGGGTACATTTTTTTAAACACAAACAAAAAAACAAACCAAAAAAAAGTTTACAAATGTTTGTCTTCGAATTCCTGCACAAGGGTAATTTAATTGGAACCCACACCTGGTTGAACAGGGTTTGCCTGTGCCAAAGAAAGCCTCTGTGCCTATTTCATTTGAAACCAATGGAGGGAAGATAGTTCGTTAAGTCTGCGGTTTCCAGAAATGTCTCTGATGTGGAGCTAAACTTCTTATGTTTTCAACTCTTGTTTTGTTAAATGAGTGCAATGTTAGTTGTACAGCCTGAATTTTAATGACCTGTTTCTTGGTTTAGAAGATGGAGTCACATTTTCAACCTTTGAGGCTGTGGTTGGAGATTAGGTAGATAAGTTAAAAGCCTGACCAACTCCCCTAATTAGGTTTTGGTTCTTGCAGTGTATGCTGAACTTTACGGGTCATGTTTCCACACACTGAACTCTCAGTCCATTTCCCAACACACCTTGAACTTAGAGTAAAACTTGAGATTTCTTATCAAAAGTATTTTTTCTTTGGATTTCCTGGAAGTCCTGGGCTTGACTTGCAGAAAAATACCTTTTTTTTTTTTTCCTTTTCTACCAAAATTAATGCATCCTTTGAAGTTGTGAATAGTTTTGAAAAGTGCCTCCGATGTTAGTCAAAATAGTAAGAGCAAATACTATGTTCTTCTTTGAAAAGCAGTAGACACTTCTACCACACTTGCTCCATAAAGGACCTTGTGTTGGCATTCTCAGAAATACACAAGGGACAGATTTTCCAAGAGGTCATCACCTGCCAACTGTATCAGGAATCAATAGCACTTGGAGTGGTGGCCTTTGGAGAATGGAGAGCTGGTAACTGTCTGACAGGCTGTGAGCTCCTGATCCCCCAGACCATTTGTGAAAATGGGACTTGGGGTGACCAAAGGGCCATTGGAAAATGACCTGCAGACCTTTGGGAGATGTGTCCTTGGGGATGATCTGCTCAAATGGTTTGACACTGGTGCCTGTAAAATTTAGTCTGACAGGTTGTATGGGTTTTAGCCAGCTTAAACTACCTCACATGTGTGCTCCACAGCTGGTGGGCAGGAATCAAAGAGGAGCTTATAGGGGATGTCACTGAGATGAATGCAGAACATTAAGGCAAAAACATCCAACTCCACCTTCTCCAAGTAGGAATTTATCATTGTGCCTAGCAGTTACCGTGGGTGGTCTCTGTACAACTAATATGATCTAGCTGTTAGAAAGGTATTTCTATCCCTCATAATTTTCTAGTGTTTACTTACCCTTGCTGCGACACTGCTATTGACTCTGAAGTTGTAATTATAACTAATAATTCAGTAATCCTGATGATATATTGCAACAAATTGACCAACAATTACAAAGGAAACAGTATTGTGGCAGTCACTGGGGACTGCCTGGCATCAGACAACTTTAATTAGAGCTGACTAATACCTTATCCAGCCTCCAGGGTGCAGAGGATTTTGAGTGCTAAATGCTAACATTTCTATTAATTTATATGATCTTAGGAAATGTCAGCTTGCTAGCTGTTCAAATAAAGGAGTCTCCTTTTGCAAAAATAGCATAGTTTACAGAACATGGAGGAAAATAATTTTAGCTGCTGTTAGTTTTAGCTGAAACCACCAGCATCCTGAGCTGTGAAGATCAATCAGTTCCATAGGAAGAAGAGGAAGTGCTTGCAGAAATGTCTGGCTCCCCTACAGGCACTAAGCTGAAATTTCTTCTTCCTGTATTCAGAAAATACTTTGAAATTCGAAATATGTGTGTAGGAATTGAAGTTGCTTACCCAAGAATATGCACATGAACTGGAAAGAAAAACTACCCTTCCCCACTCCAGCCTCTGCAAGAATGATGTTTCTATTTTGGTGAAACATGTGGCACGTGTCATTCTTTTTTTCAATATAGTAGTGAGATGCAACATGACACGCTCTTGAGATTTATAGGCTACTTGTAAGGGATCTTTAAACTACAAATTAGGAAAATACAGTCCTTGTATTCTGTGTCCAACCTCAAAATACACATACATTTGCTTTGAAATAATGCGCATTTTCCACAAGGCGAAATCAGAATTTGCAACAAACACCACAGGAGAGATCATCAGATACCTACCTGTCTGTCATGTGGAGGGCTGCCATTCTAGGGATCCCTGTGCTTTCCTCCACAGCACCTCTAAAACAGGCACTACCGTAATCCCTGTCTTCCTCTTGAACTGCATTCCCAAATGTAGCTCTGCTACAAAACCAGCCCCTCTGTGGTGGCTTCAGGGCAGTGGAAGAAATGCATTCAATTACATACACAAACATTACCATGGAAAGTTAAAAAGGGTTCAGCTTTTCCCATACCTTTCTTATCTTGCTTGTTTCCTAAGCTTCAGAACAGGAGCCTTGTTTAAACATAAGTTAGCATAACACCCTAATTTTAAATGTGGACCTGTAGGCAGCAGTATAACATAAGTGTTAATGCAATGACTTTGAATGCAGACCTTAGCTGAACCTTAGAGCCGTGGTGGTTCTGCAGTACAAATACAGTCATTCAGGGGTGATCCTTTGCTTGGATAAAATGCTTCCATTCAAAAGTAACGACAGTGTGTGAATTAATTAAGTTATAACTGAAGTTTTTCCATGATGCTATCTTAAAACAATAACCTAGCAGTGGTACCCACAGCCTACTCAAATTCAGGCTCTGTGGTTTTAGGTGATACACAAACACTTCTGTAGACCTGAGGTGAAAAATGTAGAGCATTTCTAAGGGAATTAAGAACCTCAAACTCACCTTCTGAAGTAATATTGCCACTTCAGAGCAGCTTTTTCAAAGTGTTTATTGCCCCTTTCAACAGCAGCAAAGGGTAAATGATAAACAGAGAGCTGCAAGTCATAGGTAGGGATCTCAGCAAGCCTGAGGTACCAGTGCACACGTCTGCAGCTATTCACACCTATGTACTTCTAGAAACCTGAGCCTAGATACCTCCCTATGTTAAAAAAAAAAAAAAAAAAAGGGAATTAATACCACAAAGCCTAATCATGAACTGAGAAATGTAAGCTGGAATACCATTAGAAAACAATTTTCAAAGGTATATTTTCCCCTCAAATTGTAGATAGGCTACCTGGGAGAGTTTATTGTATGAAGTTAGTTACAGAAGTAACCTTAACAGGTATCTGTCTGTCTGCTTAGCAATGTTGTTTAGCAAACCCGTAGTTAGGCTCCCAAGCCACTGTTGAAAATTGTCTTTAGAGTTGCCCTGAAGTACCTGTACTGTACCTGGGAAAGGAATGCACAAAGGAGAAGAACTGTTTAAAGCAAATACTTGTAACAAAATAGGTCTTTTTATGTTAAAATAAATTGTACCTCTTGTGTAGTGTGCCTTCAAAATGTTAGAAGCATTTCTGTCTGAAGCAGTGTTGTGTAGTGAACTGAAGGCAGAAGGAAAGCTCCTTAAAGGCTCAGGCTCACTTTGAGCTTTCACTGATAGAATTGGGTTTTGACTGCTGTCTTGTATAAACTAATTTAATGTCATTTGTGCTGGAAGAGACATGTTGTCTCTTGTTCTTATTGCCCACAGACACTTTTCTTTGTGTACCACAGAGACAAGAAATCACAGCATTTAAAAGAGGCAGCAAGGATTCTCCCTCGTGCAACAATTCTTCAGCCACAGGAGTTTCTGTAAGTGCTGTTTTGTGTCTCCCCTCAGCTTCCCAGCACTGTCCTACACTTTAGACTGTCATTAGCACAACTGGGTTGAGGTGAGATTTTAATTAATCTGGTGGAATCAGGAAGAGAGCTTGGGCATGGCTACGGTGTAAGATACACTTGAGAGAATTTTTTACTGAGTCTGAACCAAGCTTGAGTTAATCCTGAAGCTAATTTGAGATCAAAAGCACAGAGACTGTTTGAAATCTTATCTGAATCAGACTGCCAGATCATTTAAGGCTAACATTAAATAAGATTGCTTCAATTACTCCAGACAATCTTGGTAACTGAGATTGAGTTCTTCAGTTCAGAGGCTGATCAACTAGTGTTAGATTCAGGTAATAAATGGGGTAAATTAACTGGCATGTATTTCTTAGTGCTGTAGCTGAGCATCTGGAAAGATAGCTCCTCCACATTTGGACCACACCATGGCACAGACAGAGCTTTGGGTTCACAAGTCCAGGGCTATTGTCTCCAGCATACAAAGGGCTCAGAGTCAGTGTTTTGAGTTTTGACCTACTGTCAGTTTAGGCACAAAAAAATCTCACCTTTCCAGGAGCACTACCTATCTCAATGGATTTAGACCATTAGATTAAAAAAAAAAAAAATACTGTAACACTCTGTGAAAACAGAGTGGCCATAGGAGGTGATCACTACAATATGAGATAATTATTAAAAAATGTTTTAACTGAACCTATAGTACACTAAATTTCTGGCTGAAATCCAGACAAAATCTGCTTATTTAAAAATGTATCTGTGTGTGAGGAGATTGGCTGTTTCATCTGCAGTGGTTTATGTTAGAAGGTAGATAGCTCAGATATCAGATATCAGGTTATACGCACAGAATTTTGCAGATCTTTTTCCTAGAAGAGCTTTTTTTTTTTTTTCTTTTCTCTCTTCATGATTGGTTTTGACTGGCAGTTCCCATGGTTTAGAGTTCAGGTTGGGCAGCTGGAACTCAAAACTGGAAGTGTGGGGCCAAGTTTCTGGCCTCTGCTTTCCGGTGCCCACCCCAAGTATGGTCCCTGGGTACATCCCCTCCTCTCTTCCCAGACTGTAAAATGACTATCAAAGTGTTTGCCTGCCTCAAAAATGAGTTGAAGCCTGTGAACAACTGCACAGTGAAAAGGGCTTTTACTTTTCCCCCTGGTTTTAAGCTGTTTAAGACATGTAACTCTTATGTATATCTTTCATTTTAGTCATTCCCTTTCTTATTTGGAGTAGGAAGAAAATATAAAGTTGTGAAAAAAAAAAAAAAAAAAAAAAAAAAAAAAAAAAAAAAAGGTTTGTTTCAGAAAAAATAATTGTTGCTCTGAATTATAGATCTTCAGCTTCCAAAAATACAAACTTGTGGTTCAAACCAGAACCAGACATAGGTATCTTCTTTTTCCTTGATATAAATGCAACCATTTCTGTACCCAAATGGAGACTCAGAGTAAGGGCAACAGATTCCTCAGGCAGGGTCTGAATTCAGATTAAAGGCTGAGGCCCCGAGACACCAAGTCACCTCCCATGTAAAAGAGGCCAGAGGAATCAATAACATATGTACTTTACAGCATGGCAGTAATAGTGGAATTTTATAGTGGCTTTCAGTTATAGCCTTGAAACTGATTTCTTTATCTTCTGTGTATTAAATATGCATAACACTTGCTGGGAGCAAACCAAGGGATGTGCATTAGTTCCCAAAACATCAAACAAGCCCCAGTGTAATGTAGCCACCCATTTATTTTGAGTGCCAATGGTATATAGTAAGCTACACAGCTCAAATATGTTTGCTTCTCTTTCCACATATATTTCACAAGTTCACAAGACATAGCTTTAATATTACTAGCAAATTGTTTTTAAAGAAAAAAAAAAGGCAAATTCTTTGGTAAACATGATAAACATCTGGTTGTGACTGGGGAAGAGATTGCTATTTGAAGTCTGAGAGGCTGATAATGCTTCTCCTAAAACTATCTACAAAATCCCCTCCTTCTTTTGCCCCAAGGCCTAAAAATATCTCTTTCTTTTCCCCTTTGATATCCTGACACTTTCTCTCAGGAAAGGTCTAGTAGGAAACAGAGCTTAAGATCCAAGGGAAAAGTTCTTATCTATCGCCTCGAACTACAGCTTTTACCTGCTTAACACCTGTAGTTTGGTTGATAACACTTTACAAGATGTGATAAAGACCCTTAATGCCATTAGCAATTTTCACACCCTGGCAATCTTTGCTCAGAGTTATATGTTCTGTTATTACAGTAGTAATTTCTATTTTCGACTGCGAGTCAATTTATCAGGGTGTGCAAACTTCGCTGAGGACGTGCAGTCCCAGCACAAATATGACCAAGCACATTCTTGTTTTATGATTAGATCTGTAGGAAAATGAGGAGGCAGTGCCTGCAGTTGCTTTGTATTGCGAAGCAGCTGTAGACAAACCTGTTGCTGTGACAACGTGAGATACCAGTTGGAAGATTTGGCACACAAACTCAGCCTGAAAAAATTTCATATTCCTGTCTGTGTCTTCTCAGATGTGACATACAGCCTGGTGAGATCCCACATGGGTTTGCACACCAACCTTCAGACACCTTTGGGAAATGACAGATATTTTAGCAAAAGCAAAACCCTGTACTTGTTCTGCAGTTTTCTTAGTTCACAGCCCCAAATTTTGGAATGTCATACTGGCTCAGAGATCCTGGTTTTTCCTTGATCTAGCTTCTTGTGTGGTTCCTGTTTGTTTTCACAAAATGAGTGCATACTGCTCTGTAGTGGTGTAAATGAGTTTTCCCAGGTGCCAGGCAGAACATCAGAGATTCGAACTAATAAAAAGAAGCAAAGAAAAAAAGGAAGGAAAATCAGAAAGCAGGATCATCTTAATGTCCCCTGGGGCTGTACAGTTGCAGCAGTGGGTAAAGAAGATTTCATCATGGTGGATCTGGGAGAGAGGGGTAGGCTGACCCTGTCAGACATTCAGAAGTTGAGGGCTATCACTTGGACTGCTGGCATTTAAGGGCAGTCCTGCCAGATGAGGCGTAATAGCATTTACACCTATCAGTCTACAGGATGAGGCAAGGAAGGATCAGTTCCAGGTCCTCTGAGTGTGCCAGGTTTGTCTATATTTTGGTCTTCTTCCAAGGCAGTGCTGCTCTCTGTGCCTCCAAAGTGTCAAATACCACCCTGAGAAAAATGTTTTCAAACACTGAGGTTTTCTGTAGAAGGACACATCACTCTGATCAGCTCCTGCATTGAGGTTATTTAATAAACAAGTATTCCTACCCATTCCAGTTAAGATGGCAGATGCCAGCTGGCTGGAGTTCTGTCCATGGAAGAAGGCAGAGGTCTCCTTCCCAACTCTCTTTTGCATCACAAAAAAAACCTCTTCAGAAGACACAAAGGCAGACAATGTCTGTAAAGCTCTTCCCGATCGCTCTTTCAGTAGGGGAGTGTTTTAAGACATTTTTTTGGTGTGTGGTATTTTTAAATAATAACATCAATGATATTTGTAAATGATAGAAAGTGATGCCTTAAATGCCTGTTCAAAAAACAACTGTGTTATGATCTCATCAGCAGGATAGTTGTGCTTTCTAATTGTTCGCTTCCATTGCAGAGAATTGCTAATTAAAGATGTCATGTAGACCCACACAGGAAGGAAAGAATTTCACAAAATATCCTGTTTCCCACCCATCGGATGGGAATAGAGTGGGGGAGAGAGAATGAATCAAAGGATGAGCACAAGAATATAAAGCTAAAGCTGTAATAGTGACAATAAGGGTTTGTTCTTTTCCACAGGAGCCTGTCCCAAGAAAGGATTCCTGATGGGACATTTCCTGTTCACATTGCTGTCTTTCTCATGAGAATCCACTCTCAGACCCCATGCCTCCTTGTGGACTCTAACAGATGGTGGCATCCAAATGGACCCTGACTGAGCAAAGTAAGGAAGAGTCAGTGACATGAGACAATACTGGTGGTACTGGAGTGTAAGGCACCCTCCACAGCCAGCACTCATGTTACAAGAACTGCAACGAGAATAAAAAATATTTATGTGATTGCTTGTGGCCGCTCCAAATAAAAACAATGCAACAGATCTCAAGAATGCAAAGATGCTTCAAGAGCTTTTTTTCTGTTTTGGCTAATGCATGATAAATTATACCTGTGAGGTCCTGTTCCTATGTAAAGATTTCTTGAGAATTGTTAAGCACATCTGAAGCTTATCAAGGGTGCTTAGGAATAATCAAAGATATTTGATACTCTGTACAATTGCCCTTGGAATGTTCTGCCAGTGACACTTTCAGTCTAAATTCCTACTCCCCTCTGTCTTGAGCATTTTGGAAAGCAATATTTACTAAGTAGATATGCTAAGGATGCTGTTCAGCTGTGCAGTGGCATGCTCTGCCTATGTAGTGGCACCCTGCATCTCGTACTGAGAAACTGAACCCTGCCATTAGTAATTCACACATTCGGGGCCTAGAAATCTCTGTCATTAACTTGGTATCTCCTGTAGATGCCAGAAGAAACCTACCTAGACAACACTTGACCTATGGAAAACATAGACGATTATTTTTTTAAACGGTGGGCTTTTGTAAAAGGAATGAAAAAACCCCCCACAACGCAAAACAACCAAAACTTATCCAGGTATCTAACTCCAAGTTTCAGAGGTTCAGTGGGCACCAATATGTGGAGAATATAACTGGGGCATAAGAGCACTACAGAAAGCATGTGAGGAAGAAATAACAGAGAAATTTGATAGGTCTGATATAAAATCTAATGGATTTCCCTATTCAACAGGACTCTGTTGGTTCTATAGAAATAATCTAAAATAATTTTTCTAATGAGAAAAAAACATTACTTTTTCCCTCTAAAACAAAATTGCCACTTTTTGAATGTACTTTTATTCCTCATTAGTTGGCAGAAACTTTAAAGAGAATTGATAAGAGAAGGGCCTTGCTGTCCTTTAGACTGAGGAGTCTGGTACCCTTGTGCAATCATGGTTATGTCTGCCTGGCTGAGTGCAGTCACTGAATCCTGTGAGTACCACATGAATAATAAATGCAAAGCCAGGGTCCTGTCCTGACAGAGAGCAAAGTCAGTGTTACTCTGGAAAAAGCCTGAGACACAACCTTGGAATATTTATTGTGAAATTTATTGAATGTCTGAATTCCTGTTAAATGGATACTCTATTCCTCTACCTTTTATGAAGGGGTTTATGAATAACTAATCTTAGTTGATACCATTATTGGATAATTAATGCAGATAGTGGAAAATTGTGAGAGGGTGGATTTTTGAAAACATCATCACATGTTCAAGTTTCCAATTTTGTCCCTGTCCCTGTGACACTGTCCAGAAAACTGTAGCATTCACAGGAGCAAAGACTTGACCATGTACTTCTACAACAACAGGTGGGACAGGTGTGATTTTTTTTTTGGGGGGGGGGAGGGGCGGGGGACCTCTAGTGATCTGTTTGGAAGAAATCAGTAATGGCTATAAAATAAAGATTTTCTTTGGAATACGAAATGAAAATAATCAAAGGCAATGTAGAGCACAAACTTTTACAATTTTCTGTGGACCTGAGGTATTTGATACACTCATTGCACAATAGCAGCAACACATTTTAGCTGGTTTAAATACATTTAAATGCTCTCTATTACATTTGAAAGAACAATCCCAGGAGAACTAAAATGGAGAGACCTTACTCAGCAATTCCTCTTCCATAGTAACTCTCCTACCACTGCTGTTCAGGAATGGGTGTACACCCTATCTGTGATAGCACCCACTAGAGACAAACCTGCATTGGCTGACATCAAAGGGAATCCCATACATTTCCTTATCATATCTGTGAATTGCCCATCAAGATCATCTCAAAAGGGAAGAGAAGTTGCCTATGGGTTGTGAGAGGTGACAGCAAGCATTAGTAAAGGGAAGCCCAAGGCATTATGTGCCTCACTGAAAAAATTCACACTTATATTCTTGTATTTGAGTATTTTCAGCTCCAAATCCTACTCAGGAAAGGTGGTTTACTTTGTGTTGTTTTTTTTTCTTTTCCTTTTGACTAATTGTTACTTTTTCCCTGAAATCACTGTTTATATCATTCAGTAGTTTATCACCAAGAACACCGGTGTGGGAACTGGAGATGATAAGGAAATTTTCAGTATATCACTGTTTTCTATTAGCAAGGTGTGAGCATGTATAGAAGTTGCTATCTGTCTCCTATTTGAGTAAGATAAGGGAATTATGAAGTGGGGTGTGTTCTACCCATGGTTAATTTGTAAAATCCCACCTGAAAAGATAAACACTAGGAAGCAGTAAATTAAATGCAAAAACAATGTCTCAAAAATGTTCACTAAGGGATTTTATCATTCTTTTTTTTTCAGAGCAAATCTTGTGTTATTTTCTTATTTCTAAAAAAGTTGTTAACAGCCATGCCACAGAGACATATTCATTTACCTCGCACTTGGGAACTGTGTTTGGGCAGCTTCTGGGTTTTATTCTGGATTAATACTTGCAAGGATGTGTGGTTGAATACAAATATTGGGAGAATCCTTCATGTAATAAATAGAGTGGTTTGGGGCAAAAAAATTTTGAGGGGTTGAGCTGAGCTAAAATGAGGGTTCATCTTTGTAACTTCATTGCAAGTAGACAGAAAAGAGGACTTGTCCTTTGAAAATTGTCATTTGAAAACATCCTGAGCTGAGAATGACACAATGAATGAAAGATGGATTTTGTGGACAGCGCTGGGCTGGGAATCAGGATACCTGTCCTGTTTTCACAACTTTTCCTTTCCCTCACAGATGAAAAGTGCCTAAAATAGTGCTGGGTTCAGAAGCCTAAATTCTTTTGTGGATCTGTTAATTTCCTTCTTATTTTTGAGTTTCCTGATGGAGTACCAGTGCCACTACGCTTCTCACTTCCTTTAGACTGAAGCTCTTGCCCTATGCATATTCCTGTGACAATGTAAGATTGATCTGCCTCACTCACACTGATGTAGTTGAGTGTCTCTAGCCAATCCTTCACACACAGAGCTGAAAAGCAGAGAAACACTGTTGTCTAACCCTAGGCATTCTCCTACCTCCATGTTTAGTATGCAAATACAGAGTCTGGCTTTTCGATCTGTTGAATGCCTAAAGCATCCTACCTCTTTTTGAAGAGTTGATTTTGCTTATCTTACTTTTTCGAAACTTCTCAAATATCTGCTTTTCTCCAGCATATGAGACAAGAATTCTCAATGGCGTGCTGCAGACCTCCTAGCATGCTAGCTGGGTTTGGAAAACCTTGCCAGTTTTGCTCTGCATTGCTCAAGATTTATCACTGTAACTACACAATGACTATGCCGAAGTCACATTTCCTGTGACACCAAACAACCAGGAGGCTTTTGTCTACCCCAGAGATCCTGACTCTGCTTCACTGATCAGCCCTATGTCAAAAAAACCCTGCCATCCTGTTGCTTTTAGGGGTTCTTCTCACAGCTTCCTATGTTTCCAGTGTGACTCCCTGTCTTCTGGTACCAGGACCGACGAGTGTCCCTGGGTGAGCTTAGCGCTCTCTGCCCATGCCAGGCAGCCTCCATTGCTAGCAGCTGCTCTGCTACATGAAGGGACTTAAGTGTTGCTTCCATTGAGCTGAAAGGACGGGACTTGGCAAGCTCCTTGGCTTAATGAGGTCTGCAAAGTGTCTTTGAATCCAAGACTCCCATGACAGCAATTGTTAGCACTTTTCAACACAGCAGTCTTTATACGGGGTAAAATATTCAAAAGTGCTTAAGTGAAGGTCAATAAGACCAAGCTATTTAAATAAATAAATAAATAAACCCCAGACCCATAATTAACAGATGTTTGTGGTCCTGCAATAAGTGAAACTATTTTAACAGCCCTTTGGTAGAAACCAAATGCTGAAGTAACCCTTTGGTTAAAAAGCAGCATAACTGTGTAGGCCTGGCGGGAAGGGTTCCCTCACTGAGAATAAAGGAGCCCCCTGGGTTCAGGGAACAGCTTACTACACAGACAAACCAAAACAGAACCAAAAGGAGGGTGCTTGGAAGAGCTTCCACCTCTAGAGCTGTACCTTGCGGGAGCATCTTGTCTGCAGCAGGATAATCTGCTGCTTTCGAGGCAGCTGGCTCAGGTGGTGACACCTCACCTCATTTCTCTGTGAGCTGCTTCCATGTCTGGGGTGCCACAAAACAGGCAGCACAGAGAAAAACTGCACAGCAGACTGGCTGCATGGAAAGCCACAGCCTGGTGGTCCCCTTTAAGCTGAGGGATGGTAAGTGGCATCTCCAGGGAATGGAGATGGGCAGCTTTACAGACCTCAGGAAACCAAAGTATTTGTCTCTTGCATAGTGGCTACTGCATCATAATGGGGAGAACACCATTTCTTCCTTTATGAAATTTAGCCTTTTAATTTCCTTTGCTTTTACTACATGAGTCCAAAAATGAAGTGTTTCATTTTGGGGGTCAGAAGGAGTTTTTCAGTGCACGAGGCTCTCCTCTTTTCATTTCATTGAAAAAAAATTAAAAGCAGGGGGCAAATGGGAAGTTGCATCTGTTTAACGCAAGCTTCCAAAATATTTTGAGTTCAGCAGTCACAGTGAAAAGAAATGCAATTATTCACTCAGCGCTACTCACTTTGCACACGGAAGCAGTGAGATGATTCACAACTGAAGATAGTTCAATTTAAAACATTCATTTACACAATGAAGTAGCAATATTGAGCGTGGGAATATGTGTTTTGGATTCAGGACCTGGGTTTTTGAGCTTATACAATGGAAATCGAGTAAAAATCCCACTTAGATTTGAGTTCCTCCTCCTGGTAAAGCCTGCAGCTTGTGCAGTCTATCTGATTATTACTTGCTTTAGTAGTAATAACCTGGTGTGGGCTGGAATAAAAGCTTTTCACAATAAAACTCAGCTCTACTGATCTGACTAACTTTGACTCAAGTATTAGACTGATTTCTCCTGCAGGCTGTGGAGGTATGGTGCAAAATGAGAGAATCATTTGCCTTTAGGTTGAGCAAATGAAACCCAATTTATGGCAACAAAAACGTTGGAGGCTAACTTGCTGTCTCATTTATCCTTCTAAACATAAATGAAAATCACATGTAAAATTTTATTAATAAAACAACTGTCACTTTTGGTTATTTTAAGCCTAAACTCTGCCAAATGCAAATACAATAAATAATTTTAGAGAGAAAACTGGGTAAGCCTGCCCAAAATCTGCTTTTTTATTTTTTTTATAGAGATGCCAAGACTGTTTGATCAGCATGGGAGAGCAATTTGTTGACTCACGAACCTAGCTCTCTCTGATTACTGCTTACATAGCACTTTGGAAAGGTTGGCCAAATACCTTCAAGTCAAGTACCTTGTTATTATGAACATGAGTGCCAGTAACAAAGAAAAAATAGCCTACATGTCATTGAATAATAAATCATGGAGGCAAATAAATGGTTTTTCTAAGAAATGCTCTATTTACATTTTGTCACGTGACGTGGCTTTGCTTATGCTCATGGCCGTGATAACACTTAAAAGAATACTTCCTTTTCACTGCAGCATCTTGGCATCGATCATCTCAGTGCAGCTGCGTATTCTGGGATCTGTTTGCAATCAAAGCAACAAAGCAAACAAGGGAGATTTAGCGGTGAGACCAATTTTTAGCTGGAGTGCACGAGCTGTGTAGGTAAACGTAGCTGGCCTTACTCAGCGGTCATAAACTACCTCCCTCACATGAGCCTTTGGCATAATTACTCATGCAGAACAGGTATTCATCCTCTCTAAGCACCACATAAATGAGGCCACGGTAAAGTTATGCAAAGGAAATATGTATCCAATCTGATAAGAAGTCCCTAATAATTGCTGGTATTTTCCATAATACTAGTTTAGGGCTAGAGCCACAAAAAAAGTTTAGGCATGTAAGCTCTGCCTAACTGCCTCATAGGCATTTGTGGCCAATATTTAGATCCTCAAAACCCCTGTTCAGCTACTGCCTAACCCTAGAGGCGTCTCAAGTCTGCAAGTGCCTATGTTCCTGCCAGTAAAATTCCTGAGGTGCCCAAAGGTCTGCTCCTGGGCATGCCTGGGACTGCCTCTGTTTTTTCTTTCTTCTTTTTTTTGTTTCTCCTCTTCCCTTCCTGAGCTCAGTAAGTAGGTACCCAGCTCATATTTAACCCCTGATGGCATCCACCAATGGGAGTTCTAACAAATATCCTTTGAGAAGCCCCAACAGTCCCTTGACCCCAAAAAAGCCCCCCAAAAACCCATAACCCCAAAAGTAGCGCAGCTGCTGGAAATAGTGGTTTAACATCAGTCTAAGCTCTCCACAGTGAGAAGACACCTGACATCAGGTCCTTTCTCTGCCAGAGAGGGGACACTCCCCCTTATTGCTGTGCTCCAAGCTAAAGGCAAGGATTGTTATCTGTCTAGGGCATCATGAGGGTTTCCCCAGACGAGGCTGATGCTCTTCTGCAGAGTGTAGATCTGCCTCACTTGACGGCACGAGGGATGTCCCTGGAGCTCTGGCCCAGCTGGCAAATGTCCCTGTGTCCTTCTGTCCAGCCAGCAGTTCTGTTTCCCTGTCCCAGTTAACACCCCGGGGGGGCCAGGCACAGTGCTAGCTTCAGCAGGGAGGGCCTGGGAGCACTGCAGCTTTCTGCCTCCAGCCTGGTGATCCAGGAACTTGGCAGGAGTCTCGGGCTGTGCTTCTGGATGACCAAACCAGCCATCCCTGCAGCCAGGAAGGGGGAGGCCCTTCTCCCTCACCCCACCGTCACAAGACCTGCCCTCTCTTGTGGCATTTCTGGCATCACTGGCCTCTGCTGAGGCAATTCAACTTCCTAAAATGCCAGAAAGATTCCCTCCCACCCCACCCTTGTCAGATGTAGCCTTCTGCAGGTTTAGTGAGTTGTGTCATCCCATGAAGGGATCCAGAGGTGGCTGGGGGAAAGCCTTGTGAGCAGCCCTGCTGGTGGGGATGAGCTGGTGCCAGCTCCAGGAAAGGCTTTCTTCAGACATCCCAGAAAACTGACTAAGAAGCTTTTTTCCTTTCTTTTCCAGAGAAGAAGTTCAGTGGCTGATCTGCAAAATCAGCCTATGATCATCTTGCACAGGAGCTGATGTTCACAAGAAGTGGCTGATGTAGGTACCCTACACCAAAGGACGGTGTAGGCCAACACTAGACAGCTACTTTCTTGCCTGCAAGATACTCCTTCTAGTGTCTTTTTAACTGCCTTCAGATGAATCATATGAAAGCAGGTGTGGAGAAGTGCTCCAGAGTAATATGAATCAGGTGAATGGGATGGAGGCATTTACCCTTTCTTGCTTTTCACCCTGTCAAGTGAGATTTGGGAGATCAACAATAAAGCTAATGCCAAATGGAGCAGGTAGGAGTCAGAGAAGGAAAGTGAGATAAGAAGTCAGAAGACAGCTGGCCTTGGGAAGAAGAAGCAATAGAACCAACACCATGGCTTTCCTGGTGTTTCCTGGATTTAGTAGCCTCATGCTTCACAGTAAGTGGCCTCCTCCACTTCTTCAGTTAAAAAAACGCTAGAGAATCCCACGGAAGTTTTATTTGTGTCCTTCCTGTTGGGCTTTTAGGAAGGAGACCTCAGCCTGGCTGGATGTAGCTGGGCACCAGCATTTAACCGGCCCAGATGGAGTGCAAATGACTCAGGTATGGAGCTGCGATTTGCCTTTCTCAAAGTGCTAGGACCCTTCTGGATTCAAGTTCTTGTGCACAGGTAGGTGGCTACATAATTTCAAACCTGTCATTGATCCATCTTTTATTTTGGTGAAGAAACAGCAGAATAACTTTTTTCTGTGGCCATCCAGACTTGGATGAATTGTGCATGCACACACACATACACACCTGCCTGTACAGTTTTCAGTTCTTGGGTGTATTTTTTGACCATGGTTGTACTGGTAGCACCAGGAGGTGAATCCACAACTTTCTAAAAGACAGGCAAATGTTAAGTACATAGAAGAGTTTATGTTTGGACCAGAGAGTGGTTGATCTGGAACAGGCTTCCCAGGGCAGTGGTCACAGCACCAGCCTGCTGAAGTTCAAGAAGCATTTGGACAATGCTCTCTGGCACACAGTGTGACTCTTGACGTGCCCTGTGCAGGGCCAGGAGTTGGACTTCAATGATTCTCATGAGTCCCTTACAACTCAGAACACTGTAGGATTCTAAGGAACTGGGGCAGTTGGCTGGGGTGGCTGATGAGGTTGGAGTTTGAGAGCAGTGCCAAATGCACGTGATGCAAGTGTAAGAAGGACAGGACTTGCACTTCACACCTGCTGGTGACTCCTTTGTTTAATGCTGGTTCAACCATGTGGCATCTCTAATTTGGTCTCAAAAATAAATATCTGATTTCTTTGAATTTTCAGTGTGTGGTCACTTCATACAAATACCACGACTTGGTAGATACACTACAGAACAGCAGGATAATGGCCCCAACTCCCTTTCTGTCACATATTTGTTTCTCTTAAGATTTTCTGTCAGTGTTGAGTGCTGTGCATATTGAACCCTTCTGCATATGTGTTAATTCTTACAGCACAAAATCAGAGTCCCACCCACCTGGAGGGGCTTCCTGGTGATATTGAATGGCAAAGCATTGTAATCAAGCAGTGTGTTATATCCAGAGAGAAAACAAACAAACAAACAAAACCAAAAAAAATCAAACAAAAAAAAAATGGTTTGCTGTTCAAGTATCTGCTCCTTCCAGCTTCTACCATGTGGTGGGCTTAAAATGCCTGGGATGCTTTTGCTTTGCTTTCTCCATATCTTACCCAAATTTCAAGCATGGCATAAACCATGTTTTTTCTCAATTAAAGAATTAAATGCAGGTTAAATAAATAATGTTGTCAGCTTCTTCTGTCTTACAACAGCTTGAATTTAAGACATGAATTATAGGAGGTCTCTGGTGTTCCTGCTCTCTCCCCTGCTCTCAGCTCTGCTACTTGGTCTGTGAGAAAATGTGTGCTCTTGGTAGTGCCATATTAGAAAGGAGGGGTGAGTGTTTCCTGTCTAGTGAAGCTATCATCAAGTTTCAGTCCAAATAAAGTGAAAGGGTCTGCAGATTGGGAGGCTTTTCTGGTGAGATTTGCTCTGTACATTTGTTTTCATAGTACTATAGATGCCAATCAAAGAAGCAAGCAAGTCACTGCCTAATCCAATGCAGACTAAACAGCAAGGGGACTGGTTATGGGAATTTGCTTACAAAGAGATTTCCTGTTCTGTTTGGAGGTCAGTCCCAGTAAAAATAAGATAGTAGATGGATTTACTTGGTCCCTCTATGCATAAGCGTGCAAGTGGTAATCCCAGGTTAGCATGTGAAGAACATGGGCAGGAATCTGAAAAGTACCCACAGAGAGACTTTTTCTCGATTGTATTGGGGGGGACCCTTTCAAACTGACAAGTGTCTTAGTTTTGTCATGGTTGTCTTACTTTTCAGACCATAAAAGGGTGTAGATCCTTGAAAGACAAATTATGACAGGTTATTCTTCTGCTATCATGTTGGCAAGTTTCTCTCTTAGGCATGAGCTAGACTGTTAGCACGTTTTACAACCTCATTTTCTTTTAGTTATCCTGTATTTTCATGTAAATGAGGGAGGAGTCACTCAAAAATCCAGTCTCCAGGCATAATTTTAGAAATTAGTTAGAATATCAAATTGCTTCATCTGATGCAATCACACTCTTCCGAACGGGAAGACTAGAGCAGGTTTGTCATTTTTGTTGCCTTGGGGAACTCCAGGAGATGTTTATGTAATCCACACCACCATATTATGTTGAAGTTAGAAAGAAGCTGTGATCAAATTCACAAGCTTGGGACACCCCTGGGCAGCGGTGCCTAGGTCATAAAGAAGCACAGCCTGGGAACTTTTTCCATGAGGCAGTTTGAGAATTTTTCCTTCCATTACCCTCTGAAGAAGTAGAACTGAAGCTGATTTTCCAAAGGGGCTTTAAATGAATATCCTCATTCTTCCTATACTACATAATACAAGATCTGCAAGAACAGCTTCAAGGATGGTCAGATTGCATTTTTGCTTGGAGAATTCCTCATCGGAAAATTAACAAGTGACAATTTCTGTGGAAGTCAGCTGGTGCACTGGGAGGGGCTATTGCTGTCCAGCAGTGTGGTTAATGAGTGTTACAGTTTGGCTTATTAGTCCCTCATAGGCCTTCCCATTTCTTCTGAGGAAGGGAGCAAAGAGGGGCTTGTCCACCACCCACTCCTGGCTGTATGATAGTGCAGATGGGAGCAGCATGGGCAAGAGCTACATATAAAGGGCTGAACAAAGGGGAGAGCTGCAGTTCTTGGTGATTGGAAGTGTGGATACCTGCAGTTACTCCTGGATATGAATTAACATAGAGGAAAGAGTTCACAGCACTGGTCAGTAAAGTCATAAGAACCACAATTACAGCCACTGCCCTATCAAAGCCCTTTTACTCCTCCTCTCATTTAGAAACAAATGTACCAGCAAGCAGTTTTGAATTACTAGAGTCCAGTCAGAGTTCATCTGAGCCTAAATCACAGGTGAACCTTTCTTTTTAGATGTGCTACAGGCATGAGCATGACCCCTGTCAGTCCAGTCTGTTTCTGCCTGAATTTTCCTTGTGTTGAGTAATGCTTTTTGGCCCTGCTCCTATATTCATTCTTAATGTATATCCTATACATTTCCTCCTACTCTTCTGAATAACTTTTGGTTGTTAAGCCAACAGATTCATCCTTATTCTTGCCATGGTTTTGTTCCCTCAGATGTCTATTTTCTTTCAGAAGTATACAGACACCTGTTTTTATCTCTGATGCATTTCCAGCCTTCATATCCATATATCCAAACGGAAATGCTAATCAAATTGAGAGTCTGTAGTTTAGTTCTTAAGATACAAACTTTTGATGAACAAATGCAGTTTTCTCTGGTAAATGTATTTGTTGACTGTTGTGACACTAAAATTCCTTTTACATTTTGAGATCCCCTCAGTATTTCAAGATTCATGCATTTAGACTTAAGCTGGATTTGATATCTGTGAGGATTCTTCTTTTAGGGTGAGGTCCATGATGCTTGTAGCAAATAATTTCTTTTCCAAGTTTATGTTTGATTCTTTTTTGCAGCCCTGGCCAAAATCTTCATCTGTACTTACATGCACATCAAATTGCCAGACACATGAGCTATAAGTTGTTATACCCACTGTTTTTCTGTGAGTCTCCTGGTGTGATGTCAAATCATGTGATACTTGTGTTCATCTGCATTTTGTCTTAATGGTGACATGGATGGCAAAGCAAAACAAGAGCAATAAGGGGTGTCCTAGTTTGACAATGAGGTCTGTGCTGCCTTTCTTTAACTGGCAGATTGAATCTTGATATCAAATTTTGCTCATATCAATTATCTTTGCTTGTATATGTTAACTTGGTCAGTAAGTGTCAATTTCACTAGTTATTTGCTTTACTAAATCTTCCATTTCTTTATTTGGATATGAAATATAGTGCTTCATCATTCTGGGTGTTAATCTTGTTGTCTAAGTCAATCCCTTCTTATGACATTGATCCATTTGGCACCTCTTGAAAGCATTCTGCAGATTTCATAATCTCATTCATCCTTACTTTGAGTTTGCTCATATGAGAACAATTACAGTTTTAGCCAAATACACAATGCTGTCATGTGGAAAGAGCTGTGACATATCAATGTTGATTGCTGGTGGTGGCTCTAACTGTACTAACTCAAATTTGTTAGTGTTTTCTATTTGAAATTGCTGCATTTATGTTTTGTGCACTAGCTTGTTGCTGTTAGCTTCCTTGGTGCTTCTTGGGTTGTCTGGTATTTTTTTCAAAGTAGAGGTTCAATTTTTCCACATCAGAGTAATTTCTCATTTCCTCTATAAAGTTCGATCCTGGAAAGATGTTTCAGATTTCCCTCTACAGCAAAGTTTGGCTAATCTGGTTGGCAGCAATTCTGCCCAGAGAGTTCCATTCATGAATACTATTTTTTGGCAGCATTTGTCTTCCAGTTAGGAAGCAGGGCACCTGCCCCAGTTCCACCAGTTTTACTGAATTCTGAGTCCATCCAGAACAGCTTGAAGCCCAAGAGGAGGTGAAAATGCTAATTTCCCAGAGACATGGTCAGGACCTCCACCCGACTCTGATCTGAGAAAATAGGGGCACCACCACATCTGCCTCTTCCTCGGATGGGGAAGGCAAACACAAAGGGCATGGGAGGCACCTGCCCCACCTGGAAGGGTGAAGGGAGGTTTCTGAGGGTTCATTTGAGGGCTATTAGCAGAGGCCAGTCCTAGTCAACTCTTTGAAGCAAGAGCTGGCAGAGGTGCCACCCCCTCTCCAGGAACAGTGCAGTCTCCCCAAGTGCCACACATCTCAGAAAGTGCTCTTTTCTTTAGTCCTCAATATTTCCTCTTCTCTTATATGGAAGCTGTTAGTGTGTACATTAAATGGGCTGCTTTTGTTTAGTTCTCCCTCACTGCACAGTTGAACTTTGTCTTAGGTAAAGTACAGTTCTATGCAAAAAAAACCTGCAACCTCTGTACTCAATTTTTCCTCAAGGGGCACAGTCTCTAGGTCTTTGCAGAATTTATTGTGCTTTATTTCATAAAGTACTTTTTTACCTTCAATGTTTTGTGAGCTTGAAGTAGGAAAATATTTCATGTGATGTTTGGAAGCAAGAGTAGCTATGCAGTCTTTCATTAAAAAAATGTCTTTTGACAATTTCCATAAGCTTCTTAATATATTTACTTTGAAATTATTTTGGATTCACTGTATGTTTCCTACAAATTAAAGCTGATAAAAATCATGTGTTGTATTAAGTACTTGATCTCCCCAAAAAATTCAGTTACTTTTTACTCACTGGCCCATCCAAACAATGAATTAGTATTTTTGTTATCTGGATAACAAAGGCCAGCCAGAATGTATTCTATTTTATTCTTTTGAAGTGCTTTCTTAAAAGCTTACATTTCACTCTGGGGAACTTTTTGTAAACTGGTAAAAATCTGAATGTAACTAGGGAATTTTAAAAGATTTTAGTATTATCAATATTGTGAATTTTGTAACACACAGAACCAGAAAGCTCAGTAAAACTCTGAAATTAAGGGAATATTAAAAACCAGCATGTTCTTCTGTATGTAATTTTGCACCGTTCCCTGAAATAAACCACTGTAAAAAGTGTTGAAAATTATGGCTTTGGCTACTAAGGAATGTTAGTTAATGCTCATATTAAAAGTTAGGTTCTCTTGTTCAGAATTTGAGTACACAGAGAAACATGCAGAAATGTATGCAGAAATAAATAAAATGAATGTTGTTTAAAATGTGGTTGTAGAAAGTCAGACTTGTAAACATGAATTCTCTGGTAATTTTCAATCTTCTGGAGTGGGAAGATTCAATAACAGCAAAATAGCTGTTATAAATATTACCTATATCTAGATATTGAAAAAATGTGCCATGAACTGTGCCACACAGTCAGTATCATAAGGCAAAAAATGAGCTTCCCTGTCAATAAAGAAATATTTTGTGATTACTGTGTATCCTAATGTGCAGACGATGCAAACAACAAATAGGAGTTAATGAAATATGGATGCTGTCCCAGAAAAAAATAGGATGTTAAAGGGCAACAAATTTTAGAAAAGGTGTCCTGTGATATAGAGTAATGAAATGAGATTTGGGGTTTTTTTCTGGTTCAGCTCAAAAAAGTTTCAAAAATTTCTCACTGCATTGTCAGAATATGTTCTTCTACATATTTCTTGGCAAATTTTTTATGTGGATAACCCCTGATCCTGCTAAGATGTTCTGAGACCTGCATTATCTTCCACATGAAAAGGGACAGTGAAAAGATTGTCTCTTAAGTTTTAAAGGGGAGCAGTTAAAGGTATATAAAATGACAAGAGTGAGAAAGAATGAAAATCTAGTGCTCCTCTTTGGTCATTCATAACAGAAGGATTAGAGAACACAGGCATGAAAGGCAAGAAGTTTGAACAGCTAGAAAACTTAGTGTTTTTCTTTTAAATAAAATACAAAAGCTATGTGTTGAAAATATAGCCCTATTAGGTTGTCTTACCATTGAACTGCAAGACAAAAGTCAATGTACTCTTAGAGATGGTCACACCTCCTAAGAGCAAAATTAATAGGTTGGATATGTTATGAGTCAGACATTATCTGTTGAGCTGTTTGGGTGGTGGAAAGGGCTTTGGCAAAAATTTCTTTGAAGAAAGCCCCTGATCATTATGGACAAAACTGCTGGAGGGAGGTAGCTGGGAAGAAAGTGATGTGTGAGGCTCACCTCAACAGACCCTCATCAGCTGGGGCAGTCTGGGATGGGAAATGGGGTGGAGCTGGGCACATCCCATCAGTGGCTGAGGGTATCTGCCTCCACCTGCTTGTAAGTTGGCTGAATATGCTGGAGGTGCATCCAGGGGCAACCCAAGTGTTCAGGGTCCCAGAAATCCTTACCAAACATGGCACTGAGAGTGCCCAAAAGAGCCCTGTGCAGTTCACGCTTCAGCTCGTGGGGTGGTAGACAGAGAAATTACAGATCATTGAGATAGAAAGAGGGAACAACTTTGCCTGCAGCAAAGTGTTCTGACTTCACAAGTCTTCAGGTCGTCTTTCCTCCCACTCCACCATCAGAAGTGGTGTGTCTGAATCCCCCTAACTACATTGTGGTAGAAGCTCCCAGAAGGTGTATTTTGCAACATTTATGGTGCCTCCATAGAGCTTAGTCCTTCCATGGAAAGAGCTCAGGGAGTCCAACATTTGGAGTCCCAGAAAATGTGAAGGTCAAACCACTTCAGAGAGACAGACAAGAAGGAAAGTACACAGAAGGTACTGCCTAATCCACATTCAGGAGAAAATTGTTGTACCTCTTTTCAGCTCCCTTCAGTTTAGGGGGAAAAAATTGCTGAACCACGCCTCAGACTTCTTGGAAAAAAACCCAGAATCTGACAGGACAAACTTATTTATAAATTATTGGAACAAAAGTTAATTCTAAAATAAAGGAAAAGATATAATAGTAGCCAAAGACATACGTTTAGCCGATTTATCTGCAGACCATTTTCTGACCACAGTGAAAATGTATCACATCTGCTTTAAGTGTTATGTATTTCCAATGTAATAGTTCTTTCATTATTCATTTTTAAGCTGACAAGATATATTATGAATGGAACAAAGGACCCCTACCATTATACTTTAACAGTACCCCACACAATTTACCTCTGACTTATTTTAAGAAGCTTCTGCCTTTCTATTACTTTCTAGGTGTTATTTATTGTGAGGAATTACCCCTAATTTTAGGGAACAACTGTGTATGTAACCACAACATACAGAAATTTTTTGTGAAACTCTTCCTTTGTTTACAGTAGCATAACTCATATTAACCTCAGTTAATATGGAAAAAAAACCAAGACACTTTAGAACTCATATGTGGATTTAAGATCTAAGCTAGTTGAGTGAAAGTCCTAACTTTTTCTTTTTTTGAGGATTTATTTTGTAGTTACTGATTTTGATTGGAGCTGTGAATTTAAATACCTTTCAAAACTTTGAACCAATGTGATGTGCTTTAAGTCACACAGTCAGAATCAGCCCTGAGGATGGTCCTGGATAGTTTTCTTCTGTAGGTCTCTCTTCCTATCTGAGCTTTTAAACTTTTCTCCTGATGTTTAAGCACTAATTGGTGACCATGCAGGCATTTTCACGCTAAAGAAGTCTAACAAAAAAGCAAAGAACGCTTTTTTAGGTGAGGTGATACTGGCCCGCCAGGTATTCCAAAAAGAAACAAAGTGTGATATGATATAGATATAAGTGCTTGTATGCAGATGTAAGCATATAAAAAATGGAAAATGCACCTTCTCGCTCCTTCCTCAGGAGATAAAATGTTGCTCCATACATGAACACAAAAGCAAATAGAATCCTAAGTACAACTCTTGTAGAAAGAAAATTATAATCTATTTTAATGTTGTCACTGATAACAAATACCATTTTGATGTTCAAAACTGCTAGTGCCTCCTTTTTCATCATGTTATTCTTTCCATCATGGAACAGTCCCAACCCCTTCTCCAATCCCTTAGAAAGGATCATCACCTGCATTTACAGGTGGAGAAGTTGTGGTAGAAGCTGTGTTGGAGCAGGGCAGGACAATGCCAGGAAGATGCCCTGCCTGGGTGGCCCTTTCCTTCTCCTCACCCCAGAGCACATGGCTCCCTTCACACACAACTGGTTGTGTGTTCCCTAGAGCTGGGCTGTAACTCTAACAAGATTGCTGAAAAAGCCAAGTGCGCTTCCATAAATGGTATTTTGACCTTTATCACAACCCACAGTTCTTGTGGGTGTGGTAAAGCTCCTTTAAACACTTGGGCTTTGTTTCTGTTGCTAAATAAAATTTGTCCAAGGAGTGTGTTTGAGCACTGACTGCTGAGCATCCCTGCTGCCTAGCTTTGAGTATGTTCCCTGGTTGTTTTGACCTGTGCTACATGGTGCTCTCTAAGGCAATACCTACTCCTGGCACTGGGAAAGCAGGGAGCAGAAATCAGTTTCAATAGGGAATACAGATAAGCCTGAGCCACATTTAAATGCCTCTTGCCAGGGCAGACCCTTGAGGTTCAGCAGACTCTGAACCCTCCAACATCTCTGTGTGCTCATGAACACACGCATCAGAATCACATGATCAGAGCATTGTTTTGGTGGACCTGTACATTATTTCAGGCATACTGGATGAAAAAAAAAAAACACTAAAATTGTGTCTGTCTTAGGGACACCATAGCACAGTGCAAAGGACAAAGGTGGGGTGGTGGAAAGGATCAAGGCCAAATATTGCACATGCAGTCAGACTGGCCTTCAGGCCAGGAATATTCCCCGGATCTGATTTATTTAGTAGTCTTGACATTGCATTAGAATCCAGCACAAATAAGTTGTCCTGCTTTAAAGTTTTACTGTAGCAATTGCTAATGCTTTTTTTTTCCTGATTTCTTTAGACTTAAAAATCCATCTGCATCATGCCAGCAGACCTGCATAGAAATTTGGGGGGAAATTAACCAGATTTAATGTAAAACAACAGTGGAAGTTGCATTAATAAGTTATTGTAATACTTCATTATATTCAACTATTAAATATTTAATTAATATTTTTCAAATATTTAAGTAATAACGAAGCGTCAAATTTAATTTCTCTTGAGCTAGGATGATAAAACATTCAAAATATTTTTGAATTTTTCTCTTTTTAATTTTTTTCTGGCATTGCCAGTGCCTTTAAGATCTCATTTCAGAAATATATTCAAACATCAGGAAAGCATATAGCGCTTTCACTTTCTTAACATGTAATTCAGAAATAACAATCTTCATTCATCATTCAGGCAAAATAAAGCTGTTCTGCCATTGATTTAAAGGTTGCAATGAATGCATCATCTTAGAGAAAACTAGGAGAGTTGCAGATCTGAGGTTTCCTCCTATTAGCCAGAATGCTCCTTGAGAAAAGTTGTTCCTGCGCTTGTGGAATAGCTGCTGTTTCCAAAGTGGGAGGTGCTCATCTTCCTTCACCTTCTACCAAAAAGCAGACCTGTATCCAGCATGTAAATCTGCTGGCATCTTAGCCTGGTCCATTCATAAATGTTCAAAAAGCACATACACAGGCTTGGTACTTATTGGAACCAATGAATTACACATGTGCATCTGAAGGTAATTGAGATTCTTTTCTGAGGGTTTGTTCCTAGGAGCCAAAAGGTTTTCTAAATGATCAAATGGAACTTTGTAAAATAGGCTGATGTTATAGAATTTTCTTGTCCTTTTGCCCAAAATAGCCCTGTAACTTCCTGAAACAAGTTTTCACATTTGGGGTTTAAGCCATGCCTCCTATTTCATTCCTATACCAGAAATATAGGCTGGAGTATTCAATCTTGTGGTGCCCACAACATCTGGTTAATGAAGCCTTAGAGTGAGCTGCAGATAAGTGCTGGGGACTTCATAGACGTGGGCCCAAAGAAATGTTAAAAGCTGCCTGAACCAGCTGATTCAGGATATACTTTGAGGTTTGGCATTCTCATAAAGAACATTTCATGAACACAAAGAAACTTTAATGGAAATGTTTGGGAAGCCTGAAATATACTTTAATCAACTGTAGAGATTTATAAGAAAATAAAAGTAAGTGAAAGTCTGGGTCATACCACCAAAGATCCCAACTCTATGCAAGTCAACCTTGAAATCTATTTGAAATAATGAAAAGCTGGTTATCTCTGAGGTAAACCTCCTGACATGAATCAGTGTGTAAATTTCAGTTGTTTTGATTACTTTTAGTTGTTCAGGTGGGGGTTTTGTTTGGTTTTTTGTTTGTTTGTTTTTTCTCTTTGTTATTGGTATTTCTATTAATTATTGTTTCAAAAAGAAACAAAAGAAACCACAGACACATCAGTTCAAAAAAAGCACAGCACTACATCTTTTTACTCTAAATCAGTTCAATGTTAATGTATTTCACAGAAAGGAGCATGCTTAGGTCAAGACTGCTAAATCACATTAAGTATTAAAAGCAGTCTATAATTCTACAATGAACAATACTAGCAATCACAGTTTAACATCTGTGGAATTGAATCAGAAATATTTTATTTTTCTGCCAAAGAAAATGTGAAGGAAAATTAATTTCTCTTATGGAGACAAGAATTTTCAAATGGGGAGTTAAATGGCAAACTGTTTCTCATTTTGGATTCGTTTTCCTTTTAAATATGAACATTAAAAAAGAGCAGGTAGAAAGCAGTTTGAACATATTTTAAAAACCTCTTAGCATGTCATCTGGTTTAGCAGGTGAGTTCTTTGTTAATTGACTTTTTGAATGGGTCAGTACCAAGTATCCTAAAGGTGGCAAGTTGAAAAAAGGAGAGTGTCAAGGCTCTTTCCAACCTCCAATGCTGAAATTCTTTGCTTTGTAGCTTCATTTCAAGACAAATATAAATATTTTTATATTTTTATAACAGTGCAATTACCCACTGGAAGGTCTTAAACTCTCTATTTCCACCGTAAGTTATTACATTTCCTACAAAAACTGTGGAGTAAAATCCTAGAGTTGCTGTTTTGCAGGAAAGCACTGTGGCTGATCGTGCTGTTGCCTTCTGGCTACAAATTTTCATAGGCTTGAAAAGTTTCAGCTTGACAAACCCAGCCTAGGACATTTACACTCATTTCATTGACCTGGCCTTTTTGTAAATTGCAAATTCATTTATGTGCAGGAAAGGTGCTAGGGTAGATTAGGGGCTGTTTTCTGATTTCGGTGTTTTTGTCTGCTATGATGTACTTCTACATTAAGCCCAGATGTTATGTAGTAGATTTAATATAAATAAAACAAATGCGTTTCAGCTTGCCCAGGATTGGATTCCCCAAGCTCTGTGCAGATGCCTTGGCATAGAGAGCAAAATCCTTTTTGTGAAATGTGGTCACAATGGATGTGTTTTTCAGAGGTAAAATTATGTTTAGCTTTATTCTGAAGTGTGTCTGAGACTTCCATCAATTTCAGTGGCACTGGAATAATTAGGTCAACAGAGGTGGTTTCTGACAGACTGATCTTAAAGCAGTGGCTGTTTTCTGTAACAGAAACCTCTTCTGTTTTCTAACCTTTCTGTCTTTTGCCAGAACTGGCTGTCATACTCTGAGCTGCCTGTCAGCAGTCTATAGGCTGCTTATTTCACGGGATACTTTGGGATTCTTCAAAACAAAAAGTGCTGTACCAACAGCATTGCTTTGCTTACGTTTGTTAAAAAGAACTTGTGAGATAGTGGCTACTGCTCATAGGAACAAAACTTTTCCTGAAATCATAGCCCAGTTACATGATTTATTAGACCCTACTCCCTCATACATTTATCTTCACACCTGCACAGTACTGTTGTGTGTCTAGACCCCTTGGAAGTGTTTAAAAACAAGAGCAAAAGCAGTCTTGCTTTGTGTTGTCTTCAAACATAACCCCAGTCAATGGAAGGCGTAGGTGAGCACCAAGCTGCTTGATTGCTCTGTATGCTCAGAGTTTCCTATAAATGAGTATGGGACAAAAATGAAGCCTGTTCTGGAATTTAATATCATGAGGTTCTGATGCAAACTTCAACCCTGAATAGCAGGAGTGCTATTCCCCGCTTTTAGCAAGAACCAGACTTCAGTGCTCAGTCTCCATTCAGCAAAGCAAAGCTACATGTACTACCTTCCATCCTCATCAATAAGGTTCTCAAAATCATTGTGGCTACATTGAGAGTAAAGTTTCAATGCCTTTTTTAAATTTTTTTTTAAGCTGTGATTTTGGTGTCCATAAACTGGAAAGTATCAAAGCTATTCCTGAGTGTTTGTTAGGTTCCCTCCATACAAGTAGGGTCGCTCCTTTCACTCCCTCAGTAGAGGTTAGTGTTTTAAAAGTTGAAGACTATTAGGAGTTCTGGTTATACATGACTGGCTTGTGTGATGCCTGCTTGTACAATACGTGGTTACAGAGTCAGCCAACACCATTTTGCCCAGAATGTTTTCCAAGCGCAGATTATGGAGGCCAGAACAATTTTGGGTTAAAAAAAATTAGGGTAACCTACTTTATAGAGCCTTTTACACACCATGCTTTAGAGTTGCTCTCAATTCAGATTCTATTAATTTGAAACCTTGAAAAACATTGTATGGAAACCATCTGAGGCGCTGAAATGCATTGAGGTCTAGAGGCAAAATCTGGAAACCTCACTGCCCTTTTTTTTTTTTTTTTCCAGGTCTAAGGTATTTGAATGTCTCTGAAGGGGGACCTTTTTAAAATTCTTTGTCTTGCTACTCAAGCTTTCCTTGAAACTTATGAGTCACAAGAGCAATTTTTGGAGAGTCTGGAAATGTAATCATAAATATGTAAATGTAATCTAGAAGAATGGGCACATAAGACATGTTGCTAGCTTAAATAAGACATGAAACAGAAATTTTCAATGTGCCAGTTTGAGAAAAATGATAAAATAATGAATGGAAACTATTCTTCGTTTTTAAATAATTTATTATAATTTTTAATATAATTATTATTATTTATAATTTTGATTAGTGTGTTTACCTCTCTAGTTGAAGTTACTAAGGAAGATCCATTTATGGTGTATACTGTGTCCATGACTGTGCAGGTGAAATATGCATCCTATATGGTAGTCTCCAGTCTAACCATATCATTTAAGACATCTCTTCATGTTATCCTAGAATACCTCTTAGAACCTATGGAGCTTTAGAAAAACCTAAGGATTCAGGAGCTATAACACAAAATTCTGAGCTTGACATGTCTCAGTGTTCTGTTTCTGCCAACAAGAATTTCAACCTGCCCAGGGTTTGTGAGCTGCTGACTGTCTAAATATTTATGGAAAATAACTTACTCAGTGCTACTTACCTGTTTCCTGTTTAAGGTCTCACCCTCTGAAATTATTCTTAGGCTTATGCTCATTTTAAATTCAGCTCTCAAATCATAAAGATCTAGGCAATTTGAATTAATACAAAGTGACTTTTTTTCTACTCTCACAGAGTTTCTGTTTCTCTATTTACTTATTCATAGGCCCTTTGTTTGTCTAAGTTAATACAAAATCAAATTTTTGCAGGGCAGACAACTTGCTGCCCAGTTCTAGTGCTGCAGAACTCCCCACAATGACCCTTGCAAGCTCAGGTTTCCCGTGTTAACAGGGGCTGGGCAGAAAATTGCGTTGTACAGTGTGAACTTTGCTCTGGCTGACTCCACCTGAACAGGGCAGAGGCTCTTTCCTTCTGTCCCTTCCCCTCTCCACAGTAAATCTGTGCCTGTCAATTGTTGATGTAAAGTGTTGCAGGCTGTGCCATAGTGCCCCTCCTGTGAGAAAGCATTGGAAAGGCCGACACAGTGTAGTTCTCTCCTGTTGCTGCTAATAATGTTGCTCACCTGTTTAGCAGTGCTGCAGAGAGCTATTCAAAGTGCTAATCAGAGGAGCAGATGGAATTTTGGTATTGTTTTAGTTTGTCTGGGTTCATATGGTTCCAGTGGTCTTTGCAAGATCATTCAGGGACTGAGGCTGGGACACAAGGTATGGTGCCATGGCCCCCTTAGAGATGTGGGCTCTGCCCTTTGGGAGCTCAGCTTCAGCATCCACCACCAAAGCTCTGTGAGATGTACTTGGCACTAGGCAGATCCAACTCCCAGCAAAGAACTTCAGCATGTGCTGAGGCACTAGGTGAACAGAGAAAGAATATTAAGATTTTAGAGGAGGTTGTGGGCTTTTTTTGAATTGTTGTTTTCTGCATACTTTTTTCAGCCTGAGCCTGAGAGATTTTTAGAAATGCTGAGCACTCACTGCAGGAAAATTGAATAGGAGCAGCAAATGCAGGACGCTTTCAAAAATCAGACCTTTCCCAGAAAACAGCAAAAAAGAACTAGAATTTATGGATGCTTGTGTCCTAAATGAATAAAACAGAAACTGGAAAAAAAGAAAAGTAGCAAACTCTACTTGTAATGTACCAACAGGGTGTCTCTGGTTTCAGCCAGGCACAAATAAGCGTAAAAGGATACAAATTTCCTGGAGGCTGACCTAGAAGAGCAAGTGATTTACGATCATGTTCAGGAAAAGTGGGTTTGAATATGCTTCCATGAGCCAAGTCATCCTTTGGAATTTACTTGGGCCCTGAGTTCAGAGGAAGTCAACTCACTCTCACCAGGTCAGATACTCCTCCTCCTATTAATGTTAATGGCAGTTTTGCCTGGATGTAACTGGGAGCAGGTTCAGAGTTATCACCTATAGGAGCACTCCCCACCTCCCACATATATATCATAGTATAAATATAATATCAAGGGGTTTAATTTCAGTATATATTTCCCAGGTCTCAAACAATGGTCTTATAATAAAAAGCCCTAATAAGAGACATATGTTTTTGTAAATATATAAATAACTTGCTGAAGTTACTCTTCAGTTGTGTTATATGACTTGTCTTTTCTAGCACCCCACCTTTCCAAGAATTTTTCCCAATTAATTGAAAACAAGGGTGGGGTACATACAGCCCCAATAGCCTTTTGTCCACCATATCACAGTGCTTTCCAACATTTCAGAGGCAACCAAGGGTCCCAGATGTCGAGCTGCACTGGGAGCATTTCCTCAACAGCATCTGGCTGCCTGGCAGAACCTCCCAACCTGTTGCACTGACAGCTGTTAAGTCCCTTTGGGGTTGCTTCATGTTCCAGTAGCAGCGTGGCTTCATTGTCTCTCTGAATAACCATGCTCACATGGATCCTGCATACCTTTGATCCTCTTGGTTTAGCTCTTGGTTGTTTTCTCGTTGGCTGTGGAACTATACATAGATCTCTTGCTGGGATTCTTGGGCAGCAATTTTAATGCAGAAAACATTCCAACAGTCACCATGTACATGCTGGAGTGTCCTCTTTGTTAGGGACCTTTGCCTCTCTCTTATGGAAAGCTTCTCTAAACACTAGTGCCAGCTTCCTTTCCTAACATCCAGATTGTCTGGAGAGAGACAAAACTCCTTACCCCAGCCCTGGGTAACTACCAGACAGAGTTTCTTTGTCAGGATGCTGGGAAGCAGAGGTCAGTGTGAAACAGGGCTTGTCTAAGAACACAGCTAGGAGCACTGACAGCAGCAAAGGAAGGGGGGAAAGCAAGGCAGCAGCTTTTTAGAAAAATATCCATGCACACCAGTGTGTATGTATATTTATACTTGTGTGTGCAGGTATTGCTGTCATCGAACTGTGCACTTCTCCCACCTCATAAAAGCTTTAGGTCAGCTGAGCTGTGGGTTTGAGCAAAAAGGAAAGTAGAATTGGCCGAAATTTTCCACTTCAGACCTCGGCTGGGTTTTGTATCTTTGAAAGCTCCAGAGGTGTGTTTGCAATTCCTCTTTCCTCACCACCCCCTTCTTGAAATGGGCTATAAGGAGAGGGGATTAGTATAAGGAACAGAAGCACTTCTGGGTGTCGAAGGAAGGGTTAAGAGAGCTGGGGTCTGAGAGGGAAGGTGTAAGTGAATTGGAAGCAAAGCAGTGTGGAGAAGAGCCAACAAAATTCTCCAGTAGGAGAAAAAACTCATTATTTTTGTCGGCAGTGACTGCCGTGTTTGGGAAGAGAGGCACATCACAGGCAGCAGATAGGACGTGCTCTACCCCAGCAGTGCTGCTGTGACCAAGCAGTTAAAATAAAAACAAACTTTCTTCTTCAACCATTCAGCTGCCTCTGAACCCTGTTACAAACCCTGTGCACAGCAGTCTTGTTGAAATCTTGCTCTGACAAAAGTTCCTACTCTATCTTAAGTCTTCCTAAACTCCTAAAGTCTGTTTAATTTTATTTGAAAAGTTCCTCAATTTTGAGCCATTTCTTATGCAAACAATGTTTCCCTATAAAGTTTTGAAACTTCCCATGAAACACATCCTTCTAGAAGTATTCTGGTCATGTCCCTTGCTTTTGTTGGAAAAAGGCAGTGTCTGTATGAAAAACAGCACTCTGATTTGGAGCATATTTGAGTGAACTCACATGCTGGTATTAATTGGCATAACCCCACTGAACTGGCTCAGTTTCTTATAGGAAAATACCATCTAGACCTTGGTTTCTCAACATCATTACTAGAACCAAAGGTTTATAGCAGTGCTCCAAGGATATGAGAGAGATTGTCTTGTCTTCTAGAACATGAGATGCCCACATTTTCTGCAGGGGTCAAGAAACCTGAAGGTCATATTCTCCTCCTGGAAATTCGCTGCCTTTATTTCTACAGCTGTGTAGCGCAGAAACATCTACACACATACATATCAAATGTCAGATGAGGGATGGCTACTGGAAGAAATCTGAATTTGCAAATATTACATTCAGTTCACTGTAACTTTCACATATAGTGTCACCCCACTCTTTAATCTACTTAGTGTGATTAGCTTTGAATTTTTGTCCAGTCTTGGCAGGTCAATGCCTGGTCCATCTAATCCTACCTTTGGGTTGGCCATTGCTTCATTGATAGAATTATAGCTGTGATTTTTTTTTCCCAGTCTTCTGTTGAGAAATTCTGGATATAGTGTGGTGTGACTCAAATTTAGATCACAACCATCGCTCCTGAGGAACAGGCAGAAATGTTTCCTAATTGCATCATTTTATGAACACTTACAGAGACAGAATTTCATAATCTGGAGGTCATCTTTTGTTGCCTCCAACACTGAAATAAACAGTTCTAAAATAATTATGACTGGTTTTCCAGTTAAGACAGAATGAAGCTGTAACTGTGTTTTAGACAAATATGATATTGTTTTATCTTGTACAAACAAGCTATATAGAAAACAATGGTTTTCTTCAGAGTAAGTAGTCATTATAACTGAGAGCAGGAAAAAAAAAGCTCATTATACTACAAGTGTGTTATTCTATTTACAGAGCTGTTGCATTTAATAATAAGAAAAGTTTGTATCCCAGCAGGAGGGAATATGTAAGTGTTCAAAATTGTGGTCAAAATGTGCAAGTGAATTATTTTTTCCAAGCACAAGCAATTCTACAGTCAGTCAGAAAATTAGCAAAAAACCCTATTTTTTTTTCATTTGGTTTATTTTTTCAATTTGCTTGATTATCAGAGGCATTGTTTGAATTATTTTATTATTTGTTCTCATAAAAATTATTAGGAAAGAAATCCTTCTTCGAAAACCCAATTATTTATGTAAGGCAAAAAACGTTTATGTTGGGGTATGTTTATAAGCTTATATTTTCTTTCCATGAAAAAGAAAACCATCTGAACATTAATTAAAATAGCTTGATCATTAAAGGCCTCTAATCACTACTACAGACACTGGCTCCGGTTCAGGAAAGTGTTTAAATACATGCTGGTTTATATTTTTCTGTCTCAGGGATTTTCCTAGGTTCTAGTATGTGTACATAAGCATTCTTCCCAATTTCAGGTCCTCTCCTTGAACTGGCGCTGGCAAACCCTTGTGTCCCTCCAGGTGCAGACAAACCCAGGATTTGTAACAAGGGTTCAGTTACAGCGCACAATTCTCGCGTTCTCATTCTGCAGCTCTCGACTCATGGAATATAAGACTGAGATATTTTCCTATTATGCAAAGTTGCACGTTTAACTCGCTGTTGTTTTAACCCCCCTGGAAGCTTGAGACTGAAGTCTGTTTCCTTGCTGCTGCAGAAGCTTTGCTTTTCTATTGTGTGTGTGTCCCGGGTTGTTATTGTAGCGTTGTGATCTCGGGCTGTTTGGCTAGCTGTGTTTCTTTTTTAGGATAAGTTCAGTGAAGCATTTGATCTGAAACAAAGTGAGCTACATGTGAACTGAATTTTTTTAAAAAGCACAAATTTGGCACCTGGTATGACTATATCCATAATTCCTGGAACATTTTTTCTGACCTGTTCTATCCTTAACTTCTGGATAAGTTTTGGGACATAGAGACACATTCCCCACATAAACAATTTGCTGGCTGGTGCGATTGCTTTGCTCCCGAAGTAGCAGCGTGAAATACATCTCTCATGGGAGTATGAGAGAAAAAAAAAAAAATAGCAAAAAGCAAACCTTTTGCAAAAGTAAAAAACAAATCAGCACAAACTGAAACCCTTGCGAGTGGATACTGCGAGAGTAACACTCGGGAGTGGAATTGCTCCATGAATGCAGAGGGAATAAAAAGGATGCGTCAGTGCTCCGTGCAGGCAGCAGCCTGCGAAATATCTGCAGGATACCAGCTCCCCGCGTCTGGTTTGTCACGGCCGCTCCCCTCGGAGCACCGAGCGCGATTTGGGGAGGTCTCGGCTGACCCCTGGTGGCTGCCGGGCCGCCCCCGCCCCTCCTGCCCTCCCCTGCATCCCTGCTGCTGCCTTGGGAATCCGCTCACACGTCCCCACTCCGGCATCTTCAGCCGGTTTAGATCTCAGGCTACCCCTGCATGAAAGGCGACTTAGAATCCTTCTGCAGATTTTTCTCGTCCTGATGGAATCTTTGCTCGTTTGGTTATTATTTTTTTAGTACTCTAAAAAAAGTTTCTTTATACACAAAGAAAAAATATCTAACATTTGAAAAAAAAAAAAAAAAAAAAAGTCTAACATTTGAAAGAAACTAATGTCTCCAGACTGTCACAGAAAAGGTAGCAATGCAACCACAGGTCCACTCTTAAGAATCCCCATTGTATAAAATATATTTGCACCTTCTTTCAGGTTTTCTTGGAAAACAAGAGAGCAGAAATACATGTTTATTGCCTTTCAGCACACCTAAACTTTTTGACTTTTCATACCCAAAGCTTTTCAGATTTTCAACAGGTACTGGGTTTGGTTTTTCATAAAAGCACAAAAAAAACTCTGTCAGTGTAAATTATTCAAAAGAAACTGATTTGTGAGAAGTCAAAATAAATGCAAGTTCATTGAATCAGACAGATAATTGGTACCTGGAAAAGAAGGCAGAGCAACAGTTAAAGCAAGGAAGAACAAATAAAAAGAGGAGAGAAAATGTGGAACAAAGTAAGATGACTACACCTTAATACCAAGATTTGTTCTATGGATGTATTCTGTGCAATCCTAAAGAAAGGATCTTACTCTGTTTTTTTGAGGGGTGCGGTTTTCTTCTGAGTAAGTCAGGAATGAATAAGTGTTATATAGAGTTGATATTATACATATACTTCCAGATCCAGTCCTGACTTGGTACAGAGGACCTGAGCACATCTTTTGTGCATATAACACTTGGTTTCAGTCTCACAAACACTAGTTTTAGTGGATTTGCCATATGACTTACATGATGTGTGTATAAATGAAAGAAGAATTAGGTCTTTTGTTTGGGTTTGATTTTAATAGAGAAAATCTGTAGAACTAAACGAAACCCAGTGGAATGGCAGTCTCCATTTATGTGTCCTGTAAAAAGCATCTCCCCATTCTTTTTTTTTTTAAATTTCCATTCAGGATTGCCAAGATACATACAGTACATGGAAGGAAGCCTTCCTCTTCTGAATTAGCAGCACAAATTCTTCATGTTGCAGTCTCCTATTTTTGAAGGGACTTGCTAGAAAGGAAATCCCACAATCCTGTCACATGTATAAAGATAAGTAACATTCCTACTGGATTCATTATCAAAGAGATCAGTGCAGTTGTACTCTCACATTCTCATTCCTACTTTCAATGTATTCCAAGCTCTTTTCCTTTTTTTTTTTTTTCCATCTGCAAGTGTTGTATATTTTTCATGAGACCTTTCTGACCAATTCCCACTAAATCAGAAGGGTGAAGTGAATATATCTGGCTATGTTACAACCTTCTCCTAGTG
This sequence comes from Chamaea fasciata, assembly GCF_029207755.1. Classification (NCBI taxonomy): domain Eukaryota; kingdom Metazoa; phylum Chordata; class Aves; order Passeriformes; family Sylviidae; genus Chamaea; species Chamaea fasciata. The sequence continues at coordinate 84,510,219 of NW_027094086.1, forward strand.
GGCCCTTTGCAAAATGTTTGCAGCCTTTGAAAGGAGGACTCTGTACTTGTACCCACAGAGGTGTAAAACTGTTCAAAAGAAGCAGTCAAAGCACAAAGAGGTTAGTGGGTTTGATACACTTTGGGTTGCCTTTTCAGTCATATTTCGTGCCCTCTTGACACTTCTCTTTATACCAAGTACCTCTGCAGTACCAAACTCAACCTATCGTGTCAACTAAATGTAATCCAGAATTTGGCCCAAAACTAAATTACTGAATTAGAAAGCTTCTTTATTGGCAGTTTTACCCTTATTGTTTTTTAATTTTTTGTTGAAGAGATGGAGGAAGACTCTCTGTCCCTGTAAATTATGGAGTTTCATTGCCTTCTTGAGGAACAGTTCTTACAGAATAAAGATGAAACGGAGACCCTTTGGGTTTACCTCTGCAGCTGTTCCAGCTGCTGGGTTCCAGCTTTGTCCCTGTAAAGTGGATAGGCTGTTATGTCAGGCATCACATATGGAATGTCATACTCACATTGCAGATATATGAAGGATATCTTTGGGTACTAAAAATCCCAGTTTTATGGCATCTATCTATCCTATTAGTTTTGAAGAGTTATGATCTTTGCTTTGTATTGTTATGAATTGATTTTGCTTTATAAGGCAAGATAAATTGCTTGAGTCATGCCTTCCATTAGGCTGTAGCCTGGGTGACATGGTTGTGAGCACCAGGCCATGTCATACATGATGTAGACAAGGCTCTTTGCCTCAAGCAGGTCCAAAGCTGCATTAACAAGATAGTTGAGGAGTAGATGATTTGGCTGCGCATAAGATGAACTCCAGATCCTTGCTGGGTTTTACCAAAAGTCTGATGCAGCTGTGGAGTGGTGGACAGAACCAAAGATGACACAAATCTTTGTTTTAACCAAGTCTTCAAACAAAATCTTCAAAGAGCTCAACTATTTTCTTGTTTGCTCTTGTAAGCAGCAAAGTATCTTTAAAGGATCTTCAAAACAATTCCAATTCAGCCATTGTGAGGTGAGGATCTATGTAAAAGAGTATGAGGAAGTTGAGCTTTGGCTGACCTAAGTTTTTACCTCCTGGCCTTAAAAAGTATGAGAAGTTGTGTGCTCCTTGATGGTGTGTTGATGAATAAAATTAATAGGATTTTTAATATAAGATGCAACCAGTGGATCCAAATCTACCACTGCTTTAAAATATGAAAGAGATACTTACTTCATAGAGCTAGAAACTTTTCGTTGGTAGCCATGGCAATATACAGGTGTTAAATTAGCCACAATGGAACTGCCTAGTTCCCTGATGCAACAGAAATAACTGGTCATGAAGAAATTATTAAAGCCCTGCAATATAGAGAGTATAAAGTTCAAACAAGAATGGAGAGTGCAAAGTTATATCTGTATTTCTATGAAATGTCATAAAATGGGATTTTACACTGAGTAATACAACCTACTGCTTCAACCAAAATAAGGAACATAGTTCGATATTTTCATTAAATGCAAAGTATTCATAGATACTGGTGGCAATTAGGTGTTGCAAATGCAGTCATCAGTTTGAAACTGAGTATATAACATGGTATTTTAATAAAAAATACAGCCACCTTGGTACTTGAATCTACCCTTATTGTATTGCATGGCAGACACTCTTTGCATTCAACTGCAGTCACAGGTTAACAAGAAGGGAAATTTCAAGGCATAGAATTAGCTACAGGAAAGTTTTCCCATTATTGAATGAATGCAATAAAGACACAGCAAAATTTACAAGGAAAAGTTTAATAAAATATTGACTATAAAGGCTACAACATTCTGTGTCTGCTCCACAGCTTATATCTAAAACTATACGTGTTCAAAAGTCCATGCAAATTGGACTTAATTTACTTTGCTTCTATTTCCTTCTTCAGGAATATGAAGTGAGCACAATAATTTTCCTTTATTTTATCTATAAATGGTTTCCTATATAGGAGCTTATTAAAAAGGAGGCAGGGTTAGGCTGTTCAGGATGTTAGAATGATTATGTCTTGGCAGCTCAAGAAGAGGCTGAGTCCAAGGCTCTGACTGTTTGCTAGAGTCTTGCCAACACTGTGGATTCCCCTGATCAGACTAAGAAATGTATGGACTGTGACAAGTGGACCCTTTCACAGCTCTGTTTTTGTCATTTCTGCCAACCGACAGCTTTTGGTATGGTATCAGTCTTTGGTTGTGTAGAGGGCAAATTGGAATTGCCATGCCAAACTCCATCATGAATCCCCAAGTTTCTCTGTTAAGTTTCCACATTTAAAAAGTTACTTTCACTGCAAATATTTCTGTTGTGAAACAAGAGAGGGAAAAAGAGTATTGCTAGGGAGGCTATGCCTCAGGTGTAGGGGACACAAATGGCTGCTCTCCAAATGGTTTTTAAGAACATAAAGGTTCAATCCACAGACATAAGAATTAAGCTAACTTCATGTCACATCTCTTGGACCCATAATTAATTTATCCAGATGTAGTCTACTAATTGGTAGGGTATTGATTTTTCTATTGTATTGCATGGCTGTTTATGGAATTGGACTGGAAATGGTTGTGAACAGCCAAGTTTGCCAGTTCCTGTCGGTGCACAGAAATACTCTTCAGTGTGGTGGAGTCATCCTCAGGCACTCCTAGCAGGGAATACATCAGCACACCATGACCTGTTGATTATGCCCTGGAAGCCACTTTAACCCCAAATGTCTGCAAACAGCAAATATGCATCCATCTCTTGAGCATCTGAGAGCATACAAGTAAAGAGCTAAAGATCCATCCAAGTTGTCCCAGAGAGGTCTGGATAATGTTCCTATTGAAGGTTTACCCTGGGTTGCAGCTTTTCCCATGGTCACAGTTTTCTGGAGGAATGGCCTATCAGGGCACCTGCACCTAGTTAATGCCATCACAGGACAAAACTTGCAAGCTCCAGATGGATAATGTGTTAGGGGTAGTGGTAACCCATGGGGCCAGGTTTCAATGTCTTCTTCCAAAAAAAGAACCAAAAACCCTTGTAAGTCAAAGGAAAGTTCTGGCACAATAGAGGTGCCCTGTATGAAGTGTTTTGCGCAGTTTTACTTCTGCAATAGTCTACAGATGAATGGGGGAATGACAGGGCCAAAGTCTATTATTAAATGTAGTATGGTCCAACTGCTTCTGAACCTTATCTGCCATTTCCCTGCATCCTTGTTATCTTGCTACCCATGGTGGTCCACAGTGAGTTTGCCTGTATCCTCAGCCAGTAGACAAAGTGACTTTTTGTTACTTTAAAACCTGTGGTGTTGGTGTGCCAGCACTGTCAGTGACTCCAGGCAGTGATTGAACACAGAAGTATTTTTCCCTACATTTATGAAACATAAAGATATTTGTTTTGATTCCATCACTGTCACCTCATTAGGCACCAGGAAAGTTAGGTTATACATTGAATCAGTTTTGCACTTGGTTTTGTTTACTTTTCATAAATTAACATGGTAATTCACTGTAATAAAATTCTTCGTTTACACAAAGATATCAAAAGGCATCGTCCATTATTCTCCTTAATGTTACAGCTTTAGAATGTGCCGTGAAAAGCTCTGTTTATACTGCAGCTGGATGGAGCACTTACCATAGAGCGTCACATCCCAGATATGCTCTGCTGCTCTGCAGCAGAGAAATACCAAATCTTGAAGGAAAGAAATAAAGGATCCCGCAAAACTATCACCACCCCCCAAAAAGTCACCTTCTCCATTAAAATGTCTCTCATCTCACTGAATTAATTATCCTAAACTCTGCCTACTTGCATTCCTGTTTCTTGGCCTAGCAGGTCACAATGAGGCACACTCCTAAAGGCATGAGAAGGCTGAGTCCTACTACCTGCAGTGGTCACAAAGGCTGTTCACAGTCATTAGAGCAAGGCTGTCTGCAGTGAAGGCAGCACAGAATTTGGACAGACTGTGCACTTTTATCATTGCAAACGCCTGATCCTCTACCATCAAAGGCAGAAAATGCTCTTCAGTCCCACTGTGCCTCAGCAGATTTCAAATTCAGGGTGCCCTTCCCTACTGATCCAAAGTCGTTTTGTTCTCTGAAGAGAAAATGGTTTGTTCTGCCTCTAATTTCTGATGCTGCTTGGTGTTTGCAAACATGTTATTTCTTTCTGCTGTGTAGCTTTGCTTTGGGGTTTAAGGCTATAGAAGAAAATATTGTTCATTTCTCGCATGTGGAAGTGAGTTACTGAGAGCAAAACAAAGCCTAGCTTAAGCTTCTGTTTCTTCTTTTCTCTCTCTTTCCTCTTTAAGGATTGTTTATGTTTGCATGACCTGCAGGGGAACTGGAAGTGCACTAGATGATCTAGCAAAGCACAAAACTTCCACAAGTATGTGTGCTTTATTTTTGCCTCCTCTGAACTTTTTTGAGAAAAAAAAAAAAAAAAAAGAAAAGAAAAAAAAAAAAAAAAGAAAAAAAAAAGAGGCAGAAAAAGGAAAGGATCTGATGGGTTTAAAATTCACTATTGTGCTTTACGTTAGATAACATTCTGGCCTATATTTGCACCAGTCTCAGCTGATGTCACTGAATGGCCTACACAAGGCAAATGAGATCCAGCCATGCACAGCAAACAACAAAAGCACCCACAAGAAGAGATTTTCTTCTGGGCTTTCAACATTGGTGCTTTGAAAAACAGGAGGCATATTTTAAAAGACCATTTTTATGGACAAAGCTTTTCCAGAAATTTTATGAGCATGTATGGAACATATACATTAAAAAAAAATCTTGCAGGTTTAATTTTGGGGATTAAAGAATAAAAATTATGGCACTTAGAAATAGGGTAGTAATTAAACCTTTCATCTAAAATATACAAAAATCTTGTATCTTTGATGGATGATAAGATGACAAAGAGTAATTTTTACTCACTTCTGTATTATCATTCATTCGAGATAAGGGGCAATAAATTAACTGTCTTCTGGAAATACACAGCTTAGAGAAAGGTTTATCACACTGTTTCCAGCATGTGGTTTATGGAGCACTGGATGCAGGTCAGTTACTTGCTGAAGCTCTTCTCCCAACACCCAGGATTGCAGAGGCTCTAATGCAGGATGGATCCAACCACCGTGGTAGACAGAAGTGGGTACAGTAGATGTGGGGGGCTGACCTAAGTCCTGCAGAGGAGGTGTCAATGCAGCCACTGCAGTTGTGATGCAGGCAAGCATTGAGCTGCAAGGTGGAGCATAATTCCCACAAACTCATCCGAGGTTTTCAGCCAAGTAAGGAAAAACATGGAGCTTGAAGTATTGGGATATTAGGGAGCAACAGAACCCAGGGAAAGCTCTCAGCACAGAAAAGTGTTTAGTGGTTTGGCAACATCTCCATGTGGAAGAAGCCTTCCCACTCCATGGGTCATGTCCCAGGCTGCCCAGAAGCACATTAGCAGGTGGCTGGGGCCATCCTCTTCCATGCAGATGGTCCCTTGCCTCTCTCCCACTTCCTGAGAGACTGCTCTTGCCACGAGGACTTCTCATTGGACTTGATCCCAAATCCACACAGTTTATGGAAAGGTTTCTACTAAGGTCAACTGCTTTGGTTTGAGTCAGTGCACAGAGGCACTCTGGAATTTTGGGAGTTCAGAGTGGGTTGCTGAGGCTCCATGACATGCTGAGAGAGGTGTGAGGAGGATGGAGGCAGGTATGGCAATGCCTGGGAAGGGCCAGAGTGGCTTGAACTTGTTCTCTACCTTCCCCCTCCTGCATTTTATGGATTTTTATGGAAAACACATTTGTAATGTATTCAATTGCATCTATGCAGTGGAGAATTAGATTGGCATAAAGGTAAACAACTGGCAAATTATTCATAGCTCAAAATCTGCCCGATGTCTCTTTGTTCCAAAACTCTAGAAATTAGAGACTGCTCGCCAGATGTTATAAAAGAAATTACTAATTTAACTGCTAAACTGCTAAAAGGCTCACTCTAGTAATATTTTCTTGCAGAAAATGTCTGTGTCTTGTTAAATGTTTATTGAATACTGTAATTATATTACATTTGCTGTTAAACGATATTGACATTTTTGAACGAAAAGGGGAATTTTTTTCGTGTGTGTGTGTGTGTGTTGTTTTTTTTTTTTAATCCATGCAGGATCTATAACATGAACATCTGGTTGCAACCTAATGTGTGGCATTGAAACAAAAAAAAAAACCCTCCCCACACTCAAAGAAAAAAGCCTTCTGCCAACGTTTTTCTGTGTGTATTATTTTTTCAAAGTAGCTCCGGCTTTTGTAGCACCAGCTATGATTAAGTACCAGGACTTTCTCACTATCAGCAAATGTTTTAAGGCAAGTAACCAGCAAAGCTTCAGCAAGCTGATGACTGGTGAAATAAGGATATATTTAGCAATGAAACAGCTGTTTCTTGAGCAATAACCCAGCTGTTTGGCTTTGAAAATACCTGTTAGAGTTATTAATCATATTAAAAAGTAGAAAAAAATGCTCTGACTCTGGAAGGCATGAAACAGACATTTTAAATGCCTTTTTTTTCTTAATAAAAAGGTGGCTTTGTCACTACAGTGAGTGTAAAGGGAAAAAAAAACAAAACAAAACAAAACAAAACCAGGGAGTGGGGTTTTGAATATTTTAGAAGTACACAGGTATCAAAATAGATGCACTTAATATTCCTGCTGGCTGCCGATCAAGTTTCCTATCATCAATTAATGGACTACACTCTTGTAAAACTCTTACAAAATGCTTTGTAGCATTTTTCCCTATTCGTTCCCTTCCCTAACTCTTCCTGTTGAATTACTGGGAATTCAGATGTGATGTTGACTAACTGTACCATTCCACATACATTAAAATTTTCCCATTTCCTATTGGGTAATGGAAGACAGAAATTTGGCTCCCTTCAGCCTTGGGACCTACCCATAACTCAAAGAATGTGATTTCTACTGGAGGCTAAGAGTAAGGAATATGTATAAAATTCTACCATCTAACTGGAATGTTAGAGCCTGACTTTCTTTCATAGGGTTTCTCTGTCATGCAATAGATTCAGTCAAGAGAAACAATTACAGTGTGCTGGACCCAAATAGATGTAAGACACAACTCAAGTATTTAAATTTCAACTTTTGCCATTCATAAAGGTGTTGCTGACTGGGAGCATCTTCAAAAGCAAAAGTTTTCTTGTATGTAGATAGGACCCAATCCTGGCTGCTGTATATGCATAAAAAATAATTCTAGTGGCTGCATTGTTATTCCAGGTGGTCCTACACTGCACAGCTGGAACCCCTGCAAGAAAGGCCTATGTATGTACAAAGCACATGTTCTTTGGACAATGCATTAATTCACTAAAGAGTGGACAGACACATTTCTTTTGGCTAGGTTTTTGGACTTTCTGACTTAGGATATTCGAATTTTCTTTTGCTTTATGACTTTTTAAAAAAGGAGTAAATAGAATAAAACTCATATATGGTAAACATCATAGACCTGAGCTACTTTTTTTAGCTGGAACTGAATATAGCAACAGTTCTAAACCAGAATGCAGTATTTTGACCTGCTAAAATTACGTTTCATTTACAGGAATCTGAATTGGAAGAAGCTATACTTTTTTATTTATATCATCACTTTTTATTTAATCACCCATATGAACAGGAATGTATCTGTCAAAAATGCAAATCGTTCAGACTTCCATCAAAGAATTAACTCATGCATTGAAGTCTACATGGACTATCATAGCTAAAATCTGCTCCCATTTATCGTGGTTTACATTTTTTGTATTAAGAGTAATCTGCCTGCTGTACAGCAGAATGACTTGAGGGTCTGGCACCGTTCCCTCCCAGACTCAGTGATACAGGATGAATATGCACACTCTTGCCCTGGGGCTGGACATTCCCTTGCCTCACTGGATATTAGCTTACCTTTCTCCTTGCAAGCCTGTGACTTCACCAGACTTGAGAAGGTTTTGGGAAGGAGGCAAAAAATTAGGGCAGCACATCATGACCCCTTTTTGGCCACCCCCAGCATTAACTTGCTAATGACACCATGACATCCAGAAAAATATATCACCTCAGCAGCTAAGCATATGAAAAAAATATGTTGGGACTCAGTAAATATTATGCCAAGCTATCATGTCCACATACACACAAACAGCTAACAGAGTGACAAGCTAGCACTAAGAGAATTTTATATATAAATGGAATCATTCCTAGCTTGCAAAAGGTATTTTTGTTTTCAGATTCTCCATTTCCCCCAGAATGACCTAGCTTGCACATGTATTTTCACTGCAAGGGTTTCTTTCAAATAAAATTGAGGACAAAACTTGCATTGCAGGCAACCAAATACCCACATTATTTCAGGTATGTGAATGGGTGGAGTTTAAACCTGGTCCTCATCAGGACCAAGACGCCAAAGGATTGTGGTTCATTCTGTAGTGATTTATATGTACTGGCATGACAATACATCACTGAAAGCTAACAGAAATGACCTAGGGAAAAGGATTCCATAGAAAAGGTAGTAGCCAGTGAGGACTGAAGCCTGTCTCCATCACTTGCTGTGCTGCTCCACTTCTCCTTTCAGGGTTGTGTGGTTTCACCTGAGGCTGGGGATCCCTGTGGCAGAGAGGTGGGTGGGGCAGATGAGCTTTTGCAGTGGTTAGTGGGTGCCCTGGTAGGCTCAGTATGGGTCTCCTTCTGGCTTCTGGAAAGGGCCTCAGCCTCAGAAATAGCAAAATTTGTCTCAAGGTATCACCAATAGCAACAGGCCTGACTTGTTGGCTGTTTGTCCTTTTCTTTTTTTTTTCTGTCTTAGAGGAACATGAAAAGCTGGGTATAATTTAACACTGCACATCATTATTAAACATTATAAAAAATACAGGACTATAATTGCATTTTTATTTTTATAATTATATTCATAAATACCTACACACTATAGATGTGTATGTATATATTTATTACAGAAATATAAACAGAAAAATCTTGATAAAATTATCTACCAAAAAAGGTTTAAAGAAAAAAAATGACTTAATTGCCTAAGTGTAATCCTTGAGAAACAAAATCATTGTTTGTTGTTTCTGAGCATTTTCAACACTCTGGAGCAAATACAGATTTTTTTTTTTTTTTTTTTTTTTTTTTTTTTTTTTTTTTTGTGGAGATGATATGGTGTGAATTTTTAAAAAGTTCTCTAGAACTTTTTAACCAGCTTAATCATTGCTGAACAGCTATCAATGAACCAAAGGAGAATTAAGACATTTGCCAAGATCCGAAACAAATCTGACAAACAGCTTGCCAGAGTTCCCAAAGGAGCCCTTCCCAAGTGCTGTTAACTCTTTCTTATTCATCGTATGGAAAACCACAGGTGTATATTGTCACTTTGATTGCTCCTCATGGGATGGGTCCCAGAACCACCAGGGAGCATCTGTGCTCATCTCCCATCCTGAAGCTGGATGCTCTGCAAACATCTCCCCACAGGCCAGTCTATCAAGATACAAATGCTAAAAAAATATTAATAGTTAATGACATAATCAATATTTTTGTCATCTGTAAAATGCCATCTTTTCTGAAGATAGGCATTCCAGAAAATTAACACTATATTAATGCATGAGAAAATTTTGAAATTATTAGTTTCTCTGTAGTTTTAGCCCTTTTTGTCCACACATTTCTAGGCTGATCACAGTTGGCATGTAATTTTGCAGAACTTTGCAACATTTGTGCATTGATTTCTAATGCACAGCATTTGCATTATCTTTGTTTTCAGTCGTTGTTGTTGGTTCACTAGGAGCACTGCTTCTACTGCCTGCCTGGAGTAGTGTCTTTGTGAAATATTTGTGATCACATCTCTGTGAATTACACTAGAATGGGAACAGAAAAGTCTCCAAAGCATTTATTTTTAAGACTGTACTTACATACCATTTACTGAATCCCTGCTTCCTCATCTAAATTCTAACATTTTATTAGTGTTCCTATTTATTTATTGCCTTTTACAGAGCAAAGATATGAAGTTAAGTTTCAAGACACAAAACTTTGTTTTATATTCAGTTACTAAGTGTAGCTGAATCCAAGGCAAAATATACTTGAAAGTAGAAGACACAAACGGTTAGGAGATTTTTTTTTGCTTGGATAGTTTTTATTCAGACATGTTTTTCTTTTCATGCAGAATTCAAACATGCCTGCTTGAGCAATGCCATCTGCAGGATTTATAAACATGGTGATCCTGTTCTTCCAGGTCTCTTTTTTTCAAAGACTTAAATCCATCCTGAATATGTGCATCAACCAGCAAGATGTCTGTGTGCCTCCTGACTTCCCACTGCAGGTATAAAAGTACTGTCAAAAGCAGCCTGTCATGCATGAAACTCAGAAAAGAGGAAAAAATGTCTTGTCCCTTACAGTCTCTGGGGACAGCAATCCCCAAACTCCCCAAACAGAATCAGGAATCATAAAGGGTGCTCCTCTTGAACAGTGCAGATGATAGACAGAGGTTGCATGCCTCTCTCTCCCAGTAAGCCTGAACAGGGTCATTGATTGTCACCTTGTAGGTCATCTCTTTCCACAGTTTAGCTTGATGCAATTGAGAATGTTTTATTCCTTTTACCTGAACAGTAATGGCATGTTCTAAATCTTGTCTGTTCTTTCAGCTATTTTAGTTTAATAAAAGACAATACTTCTCTCTACACATCTGGCCTTGGTTTTACCCATAGACCATCATTGTTACACTACTTTTAAAAAGTAATGCATCTGAAAATATTGTCCTTTTTTAAAAAAGGTCTTATCAAGTGTAAGTGAAATGTCAACATTTTCATAATCTATGAGTACTATGAGCAAAAGCAGGATGTAGAAATGCTGGTGGTCTGATCCCTAATTGATTTAAAAGGCAATAAAGATAGATTGTTTCTTTTAAGACTCTGCACTTTCTTTTCCTAACTCATAATCCCTGCTCTGCTCTACTCAGTACTAATCTCTCTCACTGATAGTTCTGCATGAATCTCACCCCTTGAAAAGATCCTTGTAAGACTTTTTATCCCCAAAACAGCTTTCTCTTAGTACCTGCTTGTTCTTGGAAGAATCTTTTTGCCATGTCATGCAAAGCAGAAAATTAAAATAAGTTCCTTTTTCTCAGCCTTTATGTCTGTGAGCTAGAAGGATTAACTGTATGAACGTCGTAGTGTTAGAGCAAATGACACACAATCCTGGAGGTCAAAGGAAGGACCACTTGCACCCCAAAGAGGACTAAGCTGTTTATCCATTTTCAGTTGTTTTGTGTATGCTGCAGTTGAAGTACTGACAGATAATCTAAGGAGAGAATTAAACCTCTGTTCCCTGGCTTAGGAACTTCAGGTGTGAACACTAAATCTGGCCTAACATTAGCCCTGCCTCTGGAGGTTCAAATCATTCCATGACTCCAAGTATCATCTTTTTACACCTTACAAAAGAAACATCTTTTGCTGGTGAGTTATAAAAATTTTCACCACAAGGGAAATCTGCATTGCAAGGATTGGTTTTGTACAGCAGTCTATAGGATGGAGACCTGTGCAGTAGCTTGACCAAACCCTGCTTTGCTGTTTTATTGTGCATCCTCTGTATTGTAGAGTGGGTTTTTTTACATCTTGAAACCGTGCCAATTTCTTTCTGTAGCTTTACATCACTTCCTTTCTCTTGCTCCTTTTACTTCATGTTGCATATGCATACACGAAATGAGATGCAGTTACAATTCTTCATTACTAACATTATCTGCATGTAGACAGCTATCCATCAGTTATGTTCCTTCTTTATAAAAACACAGCTGGAGCCTTTAGGAAGATAGTGCTAAACCTCATTTCTTTCTTTCAAGGCTTGGAAGGACACATAAATCATCGCATTGTGAGCTTGTAAAGACAACATTAAGTCAGTATCAACCTGATGTAAATATTTCATGAAGAGCTATCAGACCTCAAACCATTATGCTTACTCCTTGTTCTCTAGTATTGCAAAGCTATGTTGACTAAAATATGTGGAAAGCTATAAAAGTGCCTTTCACCTGATATTGTGATGTCTTCATGCTCTTACATAAGAGGGTGATCTGATGGTTACAGCATGGGGCAGGAAGACCTTTCTTCATTGCCTGCCCTCACACAAATTTTCTGCAGGACTTCAAACAAGTCATCAGGGCAGGTGGAACAGAAAGGACAGCGCAGATTGTTGTTCAGAGCTCAGCATGTACAAACCTGCAAGGGTAAGAAAGGGGTGAGGTAAAATTTTCTCTGCCTTGGGCACCTGGTCTCCTTCACCTTAAAGTAATGGGATGTACTTTGTTGTGCCTCTAAATATTATACTTAAATATTTCATGGTTATATCACTATAGTAAAGGAATGTTTTCTAGATGGCACTGCATAGGGGTCTTTCTGTGAACTTCTATACATAAGCACATGTGCCCTTTCCTTGTCTTTTCCCCACCTCTCCTTCTTTTCAGGTTATACAGGAAGTTCTCAAGAATCAAATCAAATTAGTGTTTCACCACTGACAAAATGAACCGTATTGTTATCAGATATTTACATACTTGTTCATTGCTCTTGCTTACATAAACATATACATGATCTTTTTTTTTGCAATGCTTTCATAAATCTCCAGATGAGGTTGATTCCTTTGCTGAGAGATTTAATTGTTCGTATATATTTTCCATGGGAATGATGAAAGCCAGCCAGAATTATTGCTGAGTGTACTAGAGCAATCCTGGATTACGATGGATGGAAGTAGTGAGTGATGTAAGCAAAACATTACTGAGTTTTGAAGCACCTATAATTAGAGGGACATGATATTCCAATTGAAAGTTGCCATGTCAAACATGGGATAAATACAATACTTGTCTTTTACTCCTGAAAGCTTTTGAGCAAGAAATTAGTTAATCACAAAATGGCATGTGGTTATTACATAGCAAGCTGGCATAACTTCATCAGAACAGGTCTCATTTACATCAGGATTTAATTTAGCAAGTGAGAGCTAAAACACTGGGAAATATTCCTTTGGATCTTGAGCTGATCCTGGACACAAAGAGTGTTGAAATCACATTTAAAAAATTTAGTCTTGTCACTAATGAAGAGCTAACCTATTTTAGTACAGCTTCTCATACCTGCTAGGCTCCTGGCTTAAATAAATCAGGAAACATTAATCTGGGTTTAGGTTTCTGCCTGGAAATTCCTTGTTTGACTCATTTAATTTGAATCAATAACTCATTTTATTATTTGTTTGCCCCATAGAAGATTTGGCTCACAGACTACAGGGTGGTTACGTCAGGACGTGTCAGGAGGCAGCTGGAAACCTTACCTCTAAAGATAGTATTTACAGAGATGATGATTTTACTTAAAAGGATTGTGACCTGTACACAGGAAATCATGGAGATAAAGTAGCCCTGTTTTTCTAGTAAAACTCATTTCTAGTGAAATCTAAGAGTTTCTGAGACATAACTCAAAACTGAGTGTGAGCAAGAGCAGTTTGTAAAGGAACATCACTTCTGGACAAGAAACCAAGAAATTCAAAATAATTTGCTTTAATCAGAGGAGACAGAGAGTGGACAGAATATTGGATTTTGGAGGCAAGACATCAGGGGTGCAGATCTTTGCCTCCTGTACAAAGCAGTGTGTATAATCAGAGTCCTGGTGGCACACAGTGGACCTTAGGTTCACCTCAGTCCTCATTTCCTGAGGTTCTTTTGACACCATTGAAGTCTATTAAAGACAATCTTCCCTGGCAGTATTTCAAGAGAGAAGGGATATTACGAAATGCAGCAAGAGCAGAGAAAAATAAATGATCATCAGTAATGTCCTTTTAACATTGTGTATGTAGAGGGGGAGTGTGAGCATGTGCACACATGTAAGTAATCTGGATTTAGACTGATTTTTAAATTAAATTCTGTCAGATGCACAAAATGAACAGAAAAAAAAAGTTTCTGTTCTGCACTGCCCACATTTGGGTAAGCTTGGCTGATAATAGCGAGTAAAGAGAAATAAGAGAAAAGCAATTCATAGTGGTGCTGCTGCTTTAGGAGAAAGAAACAGATTACCAGTTGTGGTGCTTCATTAGGGCTTTGTCACATCTCTTTTCCTTTGCCTCTCTAAAGGGAAATAGATCAGGGCCAGCACACTGTATATATTAGCAGGTTAACATACTGGGCTATACTTGCACTTTATTGTAAATGTTTTTGGTACTTCTTCTAAGTCTGTGTTTACCTTGGGTATTTTCTTAGTTCACACATGTGAAATAACAGCTGGGACTTGCCAAAATATAGCAGTCAAGTGCTGTACATGTAGTAGCTTTAAAACTAACACAGGTGTCCTAGATCCCTTATGCAGAATAAACAGAAGCACACGATCAAGAGTGTGTCTAACTCCTCTCTTCTGGAAATGACGTGTCTTGAAATGCGTGATCTGACAATCGTGGCCTCTCAGGAAAGAAGTATCACAGAGGTGAAATGCTGTTGATTTTTACAAACAAGTGCACTGTATTTTCTACATATAAATGCATTATCGTCATAACTTGGATCTATCTATTTCCATCCTTTTCTTTTTCAAAGGAAAGGCAAGTACATTTAATGAGTTCAGTTCACTCCTGGGTCACACCAGAGCAGAAGGACAAGACCTCCATTGCTGGAAAGACCACCCAGAGAGGAGGAAGCTGCGCTTACCCAGAAGGGAGGTAAGACAAGGAGGTCCCAGCAATTTTCTTCCAGAGCCCAAGGCATGAGCACCAGCAGCCTCACGAGCAAAAGCCTTGGGGCCCTGGCCTTGCAGAAGGGGTCTGTTTCTTTTCAGTGTGAGCACACCTCACTTCCTTAGTGCTGGCGGGGCTGTCTGTGAACAAAACAACATCATTGCATTGAGCTGCTCAGTGGTTTTATGGCTTCTTTTAGTTTTATCCCCATGATTTTACACTGCACTCCTCTTTCTATATCTGAAAGAGAAATAAAATAGGATAGAGTACAGCAATGATAGCTGAGATACACAGAGGAGGAACTTGCCATGGGCTTGTCGAGCAACTACAACCATATAAATTAGCAAGAATCCCACTGATAATGCACAGGAGTAGTGGAAATTCAGGACAAAATTCAGGGAGGATGACATACACAAGCATCATAATCCCATGGGAGTGCTTGTGCCGTCTTGTTGCCTGCATATAGGACTGGAAGTAGATAAACAAGTTGAGGCCCATACAAGAAATAGTAGGAGGTTGCTTCTCCCAAAGAGGTACTGCTTTGCAAAGACATCCTTAGAGTAGCATTCAAAGTACTGGAAGTGAAGACATTCACTTGTCAAGTTCACTCAAGAGGAAGTTGCATTTTCCATAGTAATTCCATTTACTTACACTTTCTCATGAAACAATGTGATTCATACTGTTTGTCAGAACAGAAATTAAGTCATTGGAAAAGGACCACTGACCCTCTGGAATCAATGTACTCAGTTTAAAAATCTGTGAGACCGGACAGAGGCTTCCCATACTACAAATATAACTGATTTTGACAAATGCATCTGCATTATTGATTCTAGCATACAGATTCCTATGGATTGCTCTAATAAAAAATAAAAGCTGAAAATTTATTTCTAATTACATCATGAAAATGTTTTTCATAAAGAGTATTAAAAAATTGTCTTAGTAAGGGTTATTTGTGTAAATTTCCAATGTTAAAAGACTTATTTTCACTGCAGGGCTAATCTAAACTAAACCTCAGATGTTGTCCATAGGTGCACTGGGTCTCTGTGCCTGAATGTTAGCTGCTTTTTCCAGCTGGATCAGTTAATCTGATGAAAGATATTGTTTCTCCTTAGAGCTTACCTTGTTGTTTTTGTAGATATCATAAATCTTATTGAGTGTTTCATCCTGACCTTTCTGTAGAGGTAAAAGTGTCTTGGATTCAGATCTAGATTCCTGAAAACTTTTCTTGTAGATAATGTGATACATTTAGTTTTCCAACATTGTGCCTGGCCAGCACAGGATTAGCATGGCATTAACTGATTGCAGGAGGATCAAGTAAGTGGATTAGAGCTTGCTCCACAACCAAGACAGTTGATGATCCTGAATGTAAACTCCCTCAACAGGGGACATGAGATGAAGAAAATAAAATTTAATGAACTGCTTTGAGAAATAGGAAAAGTCAGACTATATCCTTGTTTCCCACTATATTCCAGTTATCTCCTGGGATAACTGTATTTTAATAGAATGCCAACTTTCTTTTTAATATGATCCTTGAAATTTCTTTTAAGCCACCTAAAATGTCATGGCTTTTTCCTTCATTAATCAAAACATGTTTTTTTAACTGTGGGATGTTTGTTCAGTAGACCTCGCTGTTTTTCTTTCATTGATTTTCTTTTTAACATGCAGTTGTTGAAAACTTAATTTTGAGTTTAGTCAGCTTTGTTCAAGATGCATTGCTATTCCAAGTAGAATTTGTGGTATGTTTTCTACAGTCCAGTGTAAGGGATGTTAAGGCATGATGGATGATGTTTGGAATGGAAAGATGAATGAATACAGCCATTACCAAAGCTGCTCTCTTGATCTGAAAAGAGAAATCCATTTCTTTGTTACCTCTTGATAAGGAATTTACAGCAACACTGTGTTGGGAAAAAAACTGCATCTGAAAAATAAATTTTTATTTAGACTTAGGGCTAAGATGAATTTTGTGGATTTTGTCTTTTCAAAACCTTGTGAATATTAAAACATTTTAGAAGTGTTGGTGAAGGGAGTGTGTTCCTATTTCGACTTTATGGTCATTTATTAATCTTTCTATGCAAAATTGGCACTTCTTCCCCTGGAAAATTTTTCTCCTACATGTATTTAGTGTTGCCCACCCAATATTAGTAAAAAGCGCTGGTTATTCCTACTTTTTTATTCCTGCCTAGAAAGGTCCATTAAGTTCTCAGTCATAGTGTCAGGTTGGGGCAGATGTGGCAGACTGGCTGGGGTTCAAAACCTCCGGACCAGAAGTGTTGCAGCTCAATAACAGCAGTATAGCAACACATGGGAATCTATACACACAGTTTTTCCTTCACGTTTCTTCTTTCTCAGTTGTGTGGGTATATTCGGCCATGAAAAGCATCATAACGTTTGAAAATGGAAGATACCAATGAAACAGTATCTTTCAACACTGCGTCTATTTGAATGCTTAATTTAAATACTGCAGTTGTCTGCCCAGTGATTAATTAGCGTGGCATGAAATCAGCATGAAAACTGCAAGTCCCTGCCGTAAGACAATTCAAACATAGGATCTCTTCCACAGCAAATACTTGTTATAAATTAGCTTGAATTCTCAGCCAGCATGAACATGCATAGCCCCCTATTCCAGCTGTGGCTTTACTGAGCTGAGAATCAGCTGAGAATCTGACCCAAATAACTTTATGCTTCCTGTCCTAATGGTAAATTTTACTACATGGAAAAAAAGCAATAACAGCTTTACAGGTAGGCAAAACATCAGGCCTCAGAGGTCCTGGAGCAAAAAAAGAACATCTTTTCAAATGGTTTGAAGGCTAAAGAAATCAAAGCACCCTCATTCAACAGTATAATCCTGAAAATACAGTGACAAATAGGATGGTAATCAAACAGCTTCATTCTGAATTTCTGAGTTCAGGCAGATATGGACTCTGTACCTGCAGGTTGTCAGCTAATGCAATTACCTTGCTGATAGCACAGAAATCTCCAAGGGAACAAGTTGTACCTGAACCACCACACAAACCCTGACAGGTCTCCACACACACCTCTCCACTCACATCCACACTCTCCTCCTCCTGGTACTCATTGCCTGTGAGGGGCAAGAATACATAAACGCTGCATCTCACACTAGGAAGGATCATGAAAACCTGGGAGCTTCCCAGGGTGTGGCACTACTGGCTTCCTAGAGGAGCTTCTGACACTGTCACTGATTTTAGGAGGCTTAACTGCTGCTCTTCAAGAAACAGATTTCCAACCTTCATAGCTGTAGAGAAAAACATTAAGGCTGAATTCCCAACAGATTTAAAAAAAAAAAAAAAAAAAAAAAAAAATAAAAAAAGGAACTCCATTTTTTAAGTTAAAGTTTTTTTGGTTTTACTTTCTTGCTTTCTCTCCAGTTGTGACTGAACTCCAGGGCTACTGCTCTGCGAGCAAGAGGCAGCTGCTGGTGCCACCAAGGGAAACTAGGGTGAGATGGGCTTCTTCTCTCTCTCTTCTTCCCTCTGTCTATCCACACCTGCAGGCAGGCTACGGGGCAAGAAGCCCTCTTCCAGCCCCCCACAGCTGCAGTGTGTCAGGGCAAAGAGCTGGAGGAGGTCAGTGTGGAGCTGTGCATGCCAGCATCACAGGGACCACACGAATGTGACTGTAAATTCTTGGCTGTGTGTCCTTGGACAGGAGAACATGCTGCTTCCCAGAAGTGCTTTTGTCCATGGTAAGCCCAATGCCCTCTTTCAGAAAAGGCTTTGAGACACATACCCCCAAAAAGGAAAAAGGAAGTTTTGAAAGGTGGGATGTGAGGAGAGGAAGTGACTCATGGGCTCAAAGAGAGATGGGCAGGGAGCGACAGCCAGCCGAGGCAGCAGAAGCGATCCCCAACTGTGCCGAGTCGTGGGAATGGGGGTGAGGAAGGAGCCTAAGGCTGGGGAAGCTGAGTTTCAGGAACAGCTACAGTCCTACACTTGCCTCCTGGGCATAGGATTTTTAATGCATCCCACCACAGTCGGCTCTCAGGCTTACCAGTGGGCCTGGCTGCACTATGCCTATGCCTTGGAGGTGATTCCAGCTGCTGTCCCAGACAGCAGAGCCCTGTCGGGCCCCACGAGGTGCCAACCACTGTGCCTGTAGACCCTGGCATGCCCATCCTACAGCCCCCAGGGTGGCCACCCTGCCTTCCCTACCTGCATGGGCACACCACCACCTACCATGGTACTCCAGCCCTGGATGAAGCCCTTCTGGGGCTGGTCCAAGGGGAGGAAGGGTGTCTGCAATTTGCATGAAGAACATGAGATTTTTGCCTTGCTTTTCCATTTTGCAAAGAGCTATCTTTGGTCACATTAAAGCAGTAAGGGTGAATGTAGATTGGGTTTAGTGAGGTTTCATCAGAGATGTGATACAAGAGTCATGTTTGGGGGTTTTGTACCGGTCCCTTAAAGAAAACTTTGTCAGGGTGGACTTAGTCTCCACAGAAGGGATGCTCTTTTTCACCTGATGCAGGCATGAGTATTTTTCCTTCATCCTCTTCTGCACCTTGTAATCTGTGTGCCCTCTGGTAGAGTAAGTTTTCTCTCCTAATGAGGAAGCTCTAGCAGTCAGGACTTTGTGAACACTAAACGAGGAATTTCCTGGCTTTCAAACAATTTCCCCCCTTAATGATGATGTTCTAATAATATCCTCTTTTTTTTAATTAACTGATCTCTACTTGATCCCTCAGCAGCAGAGCACTCAAATAATAAACTGGCTGCAATTCTGTCCTGCATCTCCTAAAAGGAAGTGAACCAGAGATAACATGATGCTACCTTTTGTTCCTTTTATTTATTTTTTATTTAAGTATCTTTAATGACTTATCCTATGGACCAAGTAAGGTAGATCAGATAGAGTGCTCATTTTACTGTTGAATCAGACCCGTTTTTTGTTGAGATCGGTAGTGTTACAGAACTCACTGGTATATTCAAGTTGAGAACTGCAGGAATATTACAAATCCAAGTTCTACTGGTTTTGCTTTGTGGCATTGACCAGTCTATTTGTAACATGCATGTAAACAGAACTGCATATTAGTCAAGCACTTTAGGCATTTTTTAAAGCAACTTTTTCCCCAGAGCACTATAGAGCTAAAACTGGGAAAGAACTATTTCCTCCATGGCTGAAGTCACAGGAGTGGAACAAGTGGTAAGATTTGCTATAACAGATGAAAATAGTGCTTTACTCTTATATCTGTAAAAGCTGTAGGCAGTTACAGTCATGTGCACCTCCAGAACCAGGGTTGAAATTTGGTTTGAAAAATGTTACAAATAAAACCTCTGACATTTCCTCAAGGGAAAGATGTATACAGTATCACAGGCTCACAGCATGGTTTGTCTTGGAAAGGACCTTAAAGATCATCTAGTCTCAACACCGCTGCTGTGGGCAGGGACACCTTCCATTGGACCAGGGTGCTCAAAGATGTTTTTCCTTCTATGCCCAAAAGAAAAAGGAGTGTGTTGTGGAGCCTTCCCTGAGAGCTAATAAAGGTAAAGAATCAGTTCTTTGCTACAGCAAATGGAGCTCATCTAATCTTTATTAATTTCACTTGGTTGTTCAAAGAAACAGTATTTTCATGTTCAGGTCCTGCTATCAGATCTTGTCTTTTGTCCATCTTCCTCTTAGGCTTTTCTGCAAATCCAACTTCCAGTTTTTTCCCATATCTATAAAACTAGGACATGCATCCTGAAAATACTGACCTGGAAAGGAGAAATAAATTATATGCCATTTCCTGTATCATCATGCCAAACTTTCTGGGCTTTTCCTAGGATCTACTTTTGTTTTAGTCAGATGCTTTTGAACCTTCTGGAAGAGCCTTCATATAAGGTAATTGTAGCAAGAAATCATGACTTATATTTGACATTTTTAGCTTTCTCTGGTAAGAGTGGTCTGGTAAGTCCACTTGTACCATCCACATAGTTCCTTAATTATTTTGTTTTCTAGTCAAGGTAATGCTTAGCTGGATCAATCAGCGACCAGCTGATGAAAAGTCAACTCAGTAGCAAGTCATACAGTATGTCAGTCCAGATTTTCAAGTGCTTCTCCGTGATAGTCATGCAATCAGTGGTTCATGACACTGTGCTCCTCACCCTTTTATCCAAAGAATCAGCTTTTCCCCAGTGATTACCTTAGACATCAGCACTTACAAGGGAGTAAACAGCAGCAGTCATGAGAGGCAGCCCTGAGGCCATCCCATAAATAGATTTCACTTATGGTTTATAAGTAATAATAACTTATAAGTAATAATAATAATATAATATAATAATAAGTTTACAAGTAATAACACTCTTGATAGTGTTAAACAGATGCAGCAGTGGAGCTCAAAAGTATACTCCTAAATGATTATGTATTGTATGGTATATGACTGCCTACATAATTTCATCCTCACCTCTAATGTGCATCATTTGGCATGCTCAGACTGTTCTGGGTTGTATTCTTAATTGTCAGGACCAAATTTAAGATGCTCTTCTAATATAGTTTTATGTGATTCACCCATCACTATCCAGAACTTTTGCATCTATGTGGATCTTGGTGAACGGGCAATTAGTGTATTCCTTTGAAACCCAAAGACAGCTTAATTCTTACTCCATTTTTTTCATTGCTGACTCCAACACACCGTTACTTATATTTATGAGAGGTTTTGGGCTCCCTCTGGTGGTTTTTGAAAACCAGAAAGCTTGAACAGAGCATAAATCAAATAAACAGTAGTTTTGTGTATGGGAAGTTCCTTTAATTTGCAGAAGACTGCTTGCCTAATTCCTCCTCTGCCTTTTACCACATTTATTTTTGAGCTAGTTTTTTATATATGTCTTTTGCTATGGTGATTTATCTTGAGAGAGGAGAAAGGCACAGTGATATATCCAAGAGCAACAAAGTAGGTAATTCAGCTAAGGGGCTGTGCTTTCATTAATGGTTTCACAAGTAAAACCTGCACGTGTCTGCCAGTTTTTCACCTATTTCTCCTACTAATTCTTCAGCTCCTGCACTGGATTTGAAATTAATCCATAGCTATTTACTGTGGAAAAATATAGTCGAATTATTTCATTCTTGATGGCTACTGTGAAAATTAGGTATACTATAAACGGAAACTCAGACCTCACTCTCAAATTTTCATTTTCTCAATTTAGCATTTATGCCTGGAGGCTGGAAGGAAAACAAAAATAGTAAAACATTGACCTCAACAACAGGTTTCCCTTTCCCCCCGGTCTCAAATACATGGGTAGGCCTCTTGCTGATGAAAAGAGAACTTGTATAGGAATGTTCCACGTCAATGCAGACTTAATTACAAACATACAGAACACGCAAGGTGGAAACTGCTTCTGATCATTCTCTGCTTCTGCCGAGGTCAGTGCTGGTTTGCAAGCAGCCTGGCAGTGGGCTAGGATTTCAGGTATATGCATGGGGGCTGTGGCCCTAAATCTGCAGCTGGCATGCTCAGGTGCTGGTTGTGCATCTGCTGCATGACAGCCACAGGAGCGTGTGGGAAGCCAGGTGACTGCTGGAGCACAGGAACATCTCCAGAACAGTGCCCTAACCTTTTATTATCTACCTTTTTTTTTTTTTTTTTTTTTTCTTCTTCTTCTTTTTTTTTTTTTTTTTTTTTTCTTCCCAGAGCGATTGTTTGATGGTCTGGACAGGAAAGCAGGACAGTACCTTTGATATCCAGGAGTCCAGAGGTATGGTGGTTATACTTCCTTTAGATTTTCCTGCCTTCCCAAATAGAAAAGGTTTTCTTCCCTCTTTTTTCCCCCAATACTTGTAGGACAGGAAAGAAGGGACGAAGATGTAGAATTAAGAAAGTTCTACCTGGGCAAAGGTGTGTGGCTGTGTTCAAAATACCACTAAATTACTGCAAATATTTGGATGACAACTTGATCCTTTCTGTCCCATTTGATGAAAATTCAGGAAACAAATCAGTTGCATTAAAATAACATGACTTCCATCTTTTTTATTTTTATTGTATTAAGCAGACATTATTGGATAATTTGGTCACTGATCATAGGAAATTGCCATTTAGCTTTATATTAGAGTCAAATTCTGATTTAAAAGAAGGGTCCAAATCAGCCTGTGTCAAGTAAAAGGGATGTGCGAAATGCTGGCCCCATGTAAAAAAGGGAAATTATCCCATTTTATTCCATAGAACCAGGATTTTTACCCAAATGACTTTACTAAAAGTTGTCTTGTTCAACTCTATGTATAAAATTGTATTTCTGAAATCAGTTGGTAGATTCCATCAGGTGCTCCCCTTCTTCTTAGGGTGTTACAGGCGTTACGGACCTATTACAATTAGAAAATGTGTTTTTGGGGTGTTTTTTGTGGGGTTTTTTGGGGGTTTTTTAAATTTATTTTTATTAATAATAACCTGTTCCACCAAAGGAGTTTGTTCAGTGTTCAAAGTCTCTGTCTTGAGAGCCAGAAAACAGCTCAGCCCTGCAAGTTCCCATCCAGGAAGGCACTTAGGCATGTCCTTAATCTCAAACATGGGTCTCATCCCCAGGACTTCACCAAATAGAGGCTAAATACCCTGCAGATGCGACCCCCAAGCCTCCTCTCCATTGGTCTTTTGCAGAGCTTCCATAGATTTGTTATAGTAATATGGTAAGAATTAAGCCAATGGCATTTAAGGTATTGTTATAAAAATACTGCACAAAGATAATACATGCTGTATAGTACAGCGTATCAGTTTTCAAACCAGGCAAATGAAGTTTTCTGCAAGCTTGAGCTCCTTTGTTTTTTCATACAACAGGGAACACTCTTGTTGCATCTTACGTGGTTTTGATTATAGCATTTGTGATTCTTTAAATATTTATTCTTCAGCAGTTAAGAAACTTGGTGAAGGGGAACTTTATAAACACTTATCATGGATTGAGTGTTCATGTGGAAAAAAAATGAGGCACTTTCTCCTATAGGGAAGAAGTACCTTTTTGTAAAATCTTTGTCCGCAGTTCAGCAGAGCATCTTGTTCAGGACAATTATTGAGAACATATCTAGCCTTACACAGATATCCAATTTTTGGAAAAGTTTTCTAGACTCCCCAAAATGCATAAAGTCTGCCCTGAATTGATGCCCATTCCACATAGTAGCCCATGATCACTTCAGCAGTATTGGATGTGCCATTCAACATTCACAGCATGCAGCTCTCCTGAAGACAGGCAAGTAAATGCTCCCTTCACCACCTGAAAGATTTATTTGCTTTGGGGTGATTGGCAGCAGCGTCACGTAAAGCACCACAGGGCAAATTCCATTCGATTAAATAATTATCACATATGACCAAAAAATGTGTGAACACAAATGCAAACTCCCCAAATTCTCCCCACTTCCTCCCTTGCTCCGTTAATTTCTCTTTCATAGGCAACTGACACAATTATTGACTTTAAATTTAAAAGGTTCCAGGGTAGGGATGGTACCCAGAACTTAAAATACTATGTGCTGATTAAAATTTTTGTACAGCTTATTTAAAACAGTTTCCCTGAGAAGTGGAAAGTGCATCACTCAGTGGACCCCAAGCAGTTTTAAGCAAATTCAATCCCACAGAACATTTCCCAGGGAGAGGCAGGGACTGAAAAGGGATTGCTTCTTCCTCCTACTGCAAATAATTAGGGTCTCTTTTTGTGTCCCAGTTTTTTCCAGGCTCTATCTGGGCAGATTTCCCAGTGACTTTAGTGCAATTAGAACTGTTAAAAAGACTTGCAGGATGGCTTCCAGTTCTCTGAACAGTGAAAGACAATGAAAATGGTGCATACCTCATAAATAAATATGATCAACCACTAGAGGCACAGCCTGTGAATTCAGTGGGTACCCGGGGTCAGGGCAGCACAGCTGGGCACTGCTGGCTGCTTGCTGTGACATGGGGTCATGCCTGCACTAGTATTATGGTAAAAATATACCTGCTGATATTGAGATGGATAAACAGAAGAATCTAGGCCCCTCAGATGCCAGTGAAAATCCTGCCATCTCTTCCCCACTTCCACTCGGGAATTCTGTGCTCCTGTGCCAGCCACCCTCTATAAAGACAGCAGAGGTAGAACATGCGTTTGGCTGTGGGGATGAGGGTCTCCTGTGATGCTGCAGTGCCACCCTCAGCTGACACTCGCAATATCAGTTGGGTAGAACGAAGTAGGAGGACACTTGTAGGGAAAAGTTGGCTGGATTCTTTAGATGGACTGATTTTTCTCATTAAGTTTATCTGCTTTAATAATTTTGTTCTTGTTTTTGGACTTACTTTCAGAATGAAGGTCTGGCACAGCATCTTCTGTTTTCAACAGGGGCTCTTCCCTAACTTGCAGAAAGAGCTAATGTGTTCATTTGTGATTTACAGTTCTTTATTTTCTGAAGTGGTTTGTCCACCTCAGTCTTCAGACACCTTCCAAATACCACTTTGTCTACAAAGGCTGAGCTAAAGGAAAAGTATTTGATTCCTGATATTGTGTGTATCTGCTTGATTGAGCAGAACTTCAGGATTCCAGGAAGATTTATTCCAAAAGTAGCATCACTTCACCTTGGTCGGCATCTTTTGCTGGGATTACTCCAAACAAGCTTGACCTGTTGAAATGTAATGTTTCTCATACCAGTTTCCCAATCTAGTGAGGCTGTTGCTATTTCAGGTGGCTTAAAAATATGTGCACAGTTTGTACTTTGAATGTTTAATAAGCTTAAAACATGAAATATATAATGCAGTTTGAACTTTCTAGTGTTATTTCATCACCAAAAAAGCAAAGTCTTGAGGCTCAGCAATTGCCTTTGTCAGAATGTAAATTCCAGCATGTAATACCCAGGCTGTATGTTTCAGGAAATCAGTATTAACCTATTAGTATGCAGTTTTCCTTGGAGAAGAGCCATCTTCACACTGAGCCTGTATTCCTGCTTCAAACCTTCCTGTCACTGTTCCGTATCCACGACCCAGCCTAAGGCTGCCTTTGACGGTTCTCCAGCCATTTCCTGCATACTGCACTAGCACTAATTGAAAATTTGGGTGGCCTTGCTTATTTATTTTCCTGGAATGTAGTGGGTTATATTTTCATGGCACTTTCTCAGCAGTGCAACGTTTCAATTTCAAAACCACTGCAATATGAGGAAAAGTAACCCCCAAAATTAAAAAAATAACAATAAAAAGCAGCAGATCTTTGATTAATTTTTACAGTAGTTCTTTTGTAAAAATATATAATGGAAAAAGAATTCAGTGTTGCTTTTGTCTCCCAAGATCAGAGGCAAGAGAAGCAATTTAAATACATGTACAAGATGATCACATGCAGACACAATGAGGCATGAAACTTTAAATGTACAGATGCCATGGAAATGAAAAGATAATATAAAGTGTGCTCTTTGCAAGTCTTGCAGAGTTCAATAGCTACATAATGTGTGTGGAGGGAAAAGAGAAACAGCCCCCCTGGACTCTCTAGGAAAATTCCAACTATGTCTGGATGTGCCATTGGCACTAGCTTTGTGCTTTGCCTCCCTGGATTTCTGCAGGAATTTAATTCCACAGCAGACAGGGTTAGTATGTCACTGTTACCTCTGTGATTGGAGATTAACATGCTTGGGCATGAGTAGCTGTAGAAAATTTCAAGTTTGGATAAAAAAAAATTCACTGATCCCCTCACAAAATTTCAAGTCTACAGAATTCTTTTCTCTTCAAACCTAATTTTTTTTATGGTGATTTTTTATTGTGTGGGCAAAAATTAAAGTTTGGCATAATCCTGTTCGTTTTTTACCTATTACACTAAGTGCAACTATTGAACTCTTTTGGAAATTATGTTTTGTTCCCAGAGTTCAGGCATAAGGAAATGTTCAACAATAAATATACAATTAAGGTGCTGATCTGTAGCTCAGGAATTATTTAGAGAAAGAGTGAATTGAAGATAGAGTCTGTTTTTACCTACAGGCACACATCTTTAGGATTACTCAACTATTTGAATTTATAGATGTTCCAGAATGGAGATATAACTGGATGCTGAGGAAAAGAAACCTGAAAAAAAGTCTCTCCTATTACTGAGTTTTCAGGGTGTTATTTTAGGGTTTTGTCTATAACTCTCACATTTGGAGACTTTTTAGTAGAACATCAAACATTTCTTGCAATTTTGTGAAGTAACAAAATAAGTAGCATGGGGTTTTTTGTTTGATTGGTTTGTTGTGGTGTTTTATTTTGGTCTTGTGGGGTTTTATTTTGGGGTTTTGTTGTTTGGTTTGGGTTTTTTTTGTTGTTGTTGTTGTTGTTGTAAGTTTGGGGGGGGGGGGGGTAGTTGGTTTTTTTAACAGAAGCAATCTCAAATCCAAATGTCACCTCAAGCATTCCTCCATATTTCCATTTCTTTCTTTGAAAAGTCAAGATCTCCCCACTGGGGAAGTTCAGGTTTTAACTGGACCCTTCCAGCCTGTCCTGAATCCTATTTTCAAACTCCCTCCTGATATATTTCCCAGTGAGAAAGTTGATTTTGGCAGTTAAAAAGTGCCCCAAGCTAAGGGTTGTGTAGCAATTGATCAAAGCATATCTTGCGTGCATATATTGTGCCTCATTACAATTAACAGTGAGTTTTGTTTCAGCTGGATATTACAAATTCCCTAAGGTGAATGGCTGAGAGAACTGGGATTCTTCTGCCTGGGAAAAAGAAAGCTTCAGGGCAACCTAATTGCAACTCTCCAGTACCTGAAGAGAACTTACAGGAAAGATGTGGCAATGCTCTTTAGAAGAGCATGTTGTGACAGGACAACAGAGAATGTGTTCAAATTAAAAGCTTTAGATTAGATATTAGGAAAAGATTTTTACATTGAGAGTGATGAGGCCCTGGAACAGGTTGCCCAGGGAAGCTGTGGATGCCCCACCCCTGGAAGTGTTCAAGGCCAGATTGGATGTGCAACCTGGTCTAGTTGAAGATGTCCCTGGCCTTGGCAGGAGAGTTGCACCTAGGTGATATTTAAGGTCCCTTCCAACCCTAATCATTCCATGATTCTATGAACGGCAACACAGGTGAGTAGTTGAGGACTTAGATTTTTATTTATAGCTGGTTAATTTTGCCTTGTAAATGAGCACAGTAATCAATTGGGAAGATGGGTTGAAATGGAAGAAGGCAGTGCTCCTCCAGCCCTGCCTCTCCTCCATGAGGGTTCCTCTACCTTGTTGAGGATACAGTCACATCATCAGTTTGGCATTTGGCACAACTGAGACACAGCACAGAACAGGAGAGATCTTGTGGTGAGCACATGGGGCACTTATAGAAGTCGGTTTGCTGCTCATAGAGGTTATATCTCTTAGAGTGCTGAACAATAACTAGCAATTGTCAGATTCACAAATGACCACTACTAACTCCTCTAATTCTGATTTTGTTGGTTTGGTTTTTTTTGTTTGTTTTGTCGTTTTGGTTTTTTTTGCTGCAAATGCCTTTAGAGAAAAAATGGAATGGAAACTATTCTAGCCAATTTTCACATGCCATCCTTTTTTTCTGTGGCTAGAAATACTTATACTATCAAAAAAAATTGTTTACTCCTGCTGCTTGCTCACAACTGAATCATAACAAAGGTCCTAAGTGGGAAAATGTAATGATATCAGCATAGGAAGCAGGCCAGTACATGGCAAAAGCAAACATAAGCCTGATGTCGAAACTTGAAAGTTACACACAGCTATAAGGCACCTTATGAATGTGCCTAGCACAGCCTGACTCTTAAGGAAAGACTGACTATAGGTCCAGGAATAGAATTGTTCCTGGAGGTGCTTTAGCCACTTCTTAAAGGCTTCCAATGAAAAAGGCTTGATCGATTCCCTAAACAATCTATATCAATATTTCATTGTCTTCAGTGTTACAGTTCATTCTAATGCCTTTTCTGTAGTGTTTTCTATTCATCATCTTGTCCCTCCCAGACATCGAAAACGTACTCTTAACCACTGCGGTGCAACTTTTACCTGGCTTTCAGAAGTGGTTGATTATTTCCCACATGTAGAATTTGGTCATGGAAAACACTATTATTATTATTATCATCATCATCATTATCATTATTGTTGTTGTTGTTATATAATAGTAATGTAGAAAGAGGACAGAATATTAATTATAAATTTATTCATATATTGACCATATTTTAAAATATGTGTCTCAAAGAATGAAGTGAATCAGGGTCTCAGGTATGAGCTGACCTGAACTGAGGACTGTATAAGGCTAAGTCCAACAGGCTACATAATGTGCACACATAATTTTAAGTATTTGAGTTCAGTACTTTTGGTAAAGTGAATAATAGACCTGAAAGTGTTTTCAAGTTAATGGGAACTCGTAAGTGCTTTCTTGGATTACAGCCCAAGAGCTCAGCACATTGCAGGGCTAAATACAGATTTAACAGTCTAAATTTAGGCCTCTGTGTTTTAAAACATTGGCTAACATTCTTCTCAGAAATTTCTGTGGAAATTGCTGAAGATCTGAAGTCAAGGCCAAACACCCCTTAGACTTCTGTGTCTAAGAATAAATGTCACTAAGAAACACTAATGACTACAACTGTAGTTCATTAAAATCAAATATTGTCATGTGTTTAACGGTTTTCAGATGAAGCTGTCTGATCTAGTACCTTTGATCATACACTTAAGGCACAGACCAAGATTCACATTTTAATGTTAATTGCTTGTCTGAGATACTAAAATATTTTTCTCTCTGAAAGGAACTTAATAATTATATCTAATTGATGTAAAATGCAATGTCTTGCAAACAACATAGTTGTGATACTAATCTGAATGTAAATTATCTAAAAAGTTAAGTTTTGAAAACCCAATTATACTTGGCCCAGTTGCATAGTTTATCTATCTACTTTTTACCATTTTCATCCCCGTTTTCTGAGCCCTATTTTGTAATTTTCCTTTTCTTTTTCACCCTAAGACACTCAGAGATCAGTTGGTTAGGAGAAACAAAAGAGGACTCTTTCCTGTTTTGAGGAGAGACAGAGAGGGAGAATTATGAAAAAAAAAAAAAAAGGCAAACAAGAAGGTATTTAGTAATAGATGGAATCTTAATTTGTAATATTAAACATAAGAATTCCTGTATCATTTTCTTTAAAGTAAATACAGTTTTGCAGAGACACTGAACGGGATAAGTTAGGGAAACAACTTGGTTCCATCAAAATGAGTTGAACTGATAATTAAATAATAGTTATTTGTTACTCAAATTGATTTTCACTAAGACATATTAGGAAGTGTTGGCTGCTACTGGAGCAGAGATATGCTCCCTTCCAGTGGAGTGGGCCTGGGGTTCTCAGGCAGCAATGAATGAGTCCTATGGGTACAGCTCAATTCAGAACAGGAGATCTGATATCTACACACACTCAACATGATTTCAGAAGTCTGAAAAAATACCTGATTAATAGCTTTTCCCTGCTTATTCACAAAGTATGGAAATTAAAGCAGTTGTGCCAGAGTTTGTTCTTGCAGAAAAGAGAAACAGAATGTCACCTAGAATCTGAAGGACAAAACCTGCCATATAGCCTTTGAAGTGGGATATTTTTTTTTCCTTTGAGAAAGAAAAGGGGCAAAACTTTAAGTTGGTTTAGATTTAAGCTTCTCCCCATCTATGTTTTTACAATACCCACAGTACAGAAAGGTTGGTCCCAAGAGGTATTTAAACTGATGCAACTTGGTAGTGACACCCTTGACAGAGCTGTGGTATACAGCATTCAGTATTTTTAGCTGCACAAAGTAATTTAGTAATTTGTTTCATTGGTGCTGTTTAGAGAAACAATGCCTCTGGGTCAGTAGTGCACAGATTCCTTGGATAAGTCTTGAAAGGGAAGAATTAGGGTGGTGTTAGCCAAGAAAGTAAAAGAGTGAGAGAATTTTGTGTACTGTTGGACATGGTTGAAAGTGCAAAGACTATATTTTTTGTTTGATGTGGAAAAAGTGACTGTACACGTTCTGGAAGAAAACTCAAAATACTGTGTGCATTAATTTATATGCTGTTTCTCTTGAAGCATACCAGAAATCATCTGGGAGAAAACACTGATCAGTAAGTTGTTTCTTTCTCTCTCGCCTTTCAGTGAAGATAAATATACTTCACTTCATAATGAAAGTTTCTGGCTTAAGCTCCCAGATAATAGCCAAATGCTGCCACGGTCAAAGATTTTATCTCTGTAGCTATCTATTAAAAAAAGAAATAGAGCTATGAGATTTAAGTAGATCAGTTCCTGGATGCTGGTTTGGCAATACAGATCCAGGTGATTTTCAGTTTAGGAGGAAGACGAAAGCAGCTGGTCTTTGGAGCAAAATATAATGAAGGCAATCTCCTTGGAAATTGAAATATCTGTATGAATTTTTAATAAAATCTATGGGAACTTTAGAAACCAACATCCACAGGGATGTTTCATTGATGGTTCAAGAAAATAAAGGGAAGTGGAACCAATGAGGTGAAGAAAGGTTGTACGGTGATTATAGATTTGTTAGAGCAGGCAAGGATGTGTTAGGCTTCTTGGCTCTGCTCCTGGTTCTTCTGCCATGGCTTTGGCAGGTTACTAATCTCCAGTTCAGAAGACATGATCTGATCATGGAAGCAGCCCTCTTAATTTCAAACAGGCTTTAGATTATGTACACACTGGAAAATAGGAGGAGCTGGTGAGCTATAAATCAGATAGGTTCAGTTTGTGTCGATTATGAAGTAAACCACCTGTATGAATCACAAGACAAAAAAATAATGATGACCATGGATTTGTCAAGAATGAATCCTATTAAACCAATAAGACCTCCTTTTAAAATAAGGTAATAGATGTTACACAAAGAAGAGAAGTATTAAAAAGTCATCTATCTTCATTTTCGTAAAGCTTTAGACAATGTTGCTTGTGAATAAGCAAAGACAATATGGTCCAAATTGAAAACCCCATGGTGTCAGAAAAGGCAGGGCCATTTCTGAGGAAGAGTTAGCAAAATGGGGCCATTATCCTGGAGGTCATTACATTAAGGAGAGATGTATTGAAAGAGGTTTCTCAAGAGCCTATCCTGTATCTGATACTCCTTGTAAAGCATCCAAAGAACTGAGTAGAGACTAAGCTTGAGATATTTGAAGACGACATGAAGAAAAAAGCAGATAAAAGAGTGTTAGATAACAGAATTAGAATTTAGAGGGAATTTGTCAAACTGGTTATGAGGTGGTTTTTTTAAGAAAAACACAAAAGATGGTATTCAATAGGTGCAATAGACACAGCATCCTCAGTTCCCCAGATACAGGATGGGGAAAAGTAAACAGGATTACAGTTGCCTGGAAAAAATGTCGAGTAGAGTGAATCACAGGCTATGCATGAGTCACCACTGTTACACTGTTGTAAAAAGGAAAATGCCATACAAATGGGGTAGAAACAGGAAAACAGCCTGCAAAATAGGCAAAGCAATTATTTTGCCCTGCTACTCCATGGTACAGCTTAAATTTCAGTGCTTTGGGTTTTTGGTTTTTTTCAAGTTTTTCACCTGAATCATGCTTGGCTTGGGGAACTGTGTTTCCAGAACGATATTGGATGTCTGGAGAAGAGTGCAGGGGAGCTCAAGCTTGATTACCAGACCAGAAAACATTAAATATCAGGATATTAATGGGACTGTTTGGAATAATGAGGCAAAGAAGATACAGGACCTTTAAATAAGGAAAATACTGCTACAGGGAGGAAGAAAAGAGTCTGTTCTCCAGGCCAACAAAGACAGACAGATCTTTCACTAATGGACTGAAATTTCAGTAGGGGATATATTCAGAGCATACATTAGAAAAAAAAGACCTCTAGTGATAAGGGTAGAGAAACACTGGGAAAGATTGCCTGAGGAGATGGCAAAAGCAACCATACTGAGAAGCCTTTAAGAACAAGATTGAAAAAACAGTTAAGTTACAACAAAAGAGTAGTTGATCCTGTCTTGGGGCAAGGAAAAGAACTAGAAAGGGTGATTTCTTAAGGTCATTTTCAACCTTATGCTTCTTAGAGTTTTTCTGTTCCTCAGATTTCCCTGGTTATAATATTCACCTCACATATTTAAACAGGAATAGGAGGAGGTCTGGTTTGGATGTCCACATGTCAGAAAATTTTAGGCAATAGCTTTAAGCTTGAAGGCATTCAGAAAATAGTTCTGGAAAGGCACTTATACAATGCAGAATCAAAGTAAACCAAAGTTTGTCAAGAGAAGGTGAAGGAGTAAATCTGCTGCATTTCACAAAGATCTTCAAAAGGAAGATATTTCTCCTAAAAAAAAGCAGGCTTGCAATGAACAGATGCTGCAGCTAGATGAATTTACCTTTTCAAACAACATTTATATTGCTATCAGGTTTTTTTTACACATTAAGGTAGTGTGGTACATGTTAGCATAACCACTGAGAAATCTTGAAAATGCAATGATGGATTTGCCATTTCTCCAAAATAAGTAAATAACAAATTTTATTCTTTGAATAAAATGAAGATGCCCTTTTAAAAAAGCCACAGAAAGACCTTGGTGTGGGAATGGCTGGAGGAAATTCTACAGCTTTCAATATTCAGATTAGAAAAGATGATCATAATAATCTCTCTGGCTTTCAAATCTGTTTACCCAAATTTGTAGAGAGACGAAATGTTTATGATCACTGTCAAATCTGCATAAATGGATTAGAAAAAGGCATGAATGAGCAATTACACTTGTGACCTCTATGAGGTATAACACTCAGTATTTACCAGGTCATTACATTACAAATTGTCACTTCTTTCCTCAGTTTTAACTGCATAGATTATTCTCCTTAACAGCATCTGGAATTCCATAGAGTAATATATTTATATTAGCAGCATTATATATGACAGCAAATATATACTACATATTATGGTATATACATTATAAGTTATATATATTTGACAGATTTTTTTTTTCACCACACTAGTTTTCTTCCTTTTGTTCCAAAGAGATACATGGGGTGGTGTTTCTTCTCTCCAGAGGGTCACATCTGTAGTCAGTCACTGTCAGCTTTGTTCTGGAGTCACTGAAGGGGTAGGTGATGGTCACCAAACATCAGCTCGGGAAACCACCCACGGCAGATTCAACAAAGTACACCACACAGGAAGTTCTACATTGATAGTATTATCCAGGGCTCTGTAGATCATAAGATTCCTGGATGCTGCTTGTGGAAATAGGAGGATTTGCCTGTGTAGATGCCAGTGAAGTACATATGCCTTTTATAACGCTTCTGTTCTTGCAGAGTTTAGCCTCATTGTGCTGTTCTGACAAATCTGCAAGGACCATGATCTGCATAAAAACACTGCTGAGCAGCTTTTTAGAAACAGCAGCTTAAAATCTCCAAAGGCTAGGTGACATTTTCACAAGGAAAAGGTCTGTCAGCTTTGTCCTCACACGGGGGGTTAACACTGGGGAGGTTGACTCTTTTCAAGTTGAGGTTCCCTCTTCTTAATGATTCATCTGTCTTTCACTTTATTCATCTGTTTTTTCACCTAAAACAGAGGTGAATATTCAATCAAATCTGCAATCAAACTGCAGTTTGGCACTGAAATTTATCCCGTGAACTAAATCTACACTCACGGTTGTTTATTACAAAACCTTCTGGGTACACAGTTCCCTTTATGGACTCCCACAAAAGTCAAGGGTCTTTTGGGGCACAGGTATGCCCTCTCAGAGGGCACTGGGCTGGAACCCAGGTATGCAGTGTGCTAGGTGGGGCCTTCTGAATCCACCAAACCTCTCAAAGAGCCGTTTTCTTTGGCACATCTGATGGCAATTGTTTAATGAGAAAATTCAAACAAGCTGACATGGAGGAAAAATAGAATTTTGAAATGTGTGGGAAATGGTTGCACATTTTTAACCTGATGCCAACTATAATTTTTTTGGAGAAGCAAGGACCTCATTTTCTGCATTGCATCTCAGCAGATAACTGCAGTTACTAGTTACAACTTTGGAAATAATTATAGAAAATATAGGTACCATCTGCTTTTGTTTTTCTCCAGAAAGATACCATGTAATGTTTTACAGAGAAGAGGAAAGCGTCAGAAAAGTATTGCTTATTCATGGTATGACATATTCCAGTCTAGTAATTTAACCTTTAACCTATGAAAAAAAGTTAGGAAATTTGTGGGGTTTGGCCATAATGCTTTTCATGGTGCTTTAAGGTTTTGTGCAAGGTAATTTGTTTTCCCAATTATGTCCTGCTTTGGGCTGCTGGGTTTGGAATATCTCCAGAGTGAGACTCCATGAGCTCCCTGGGCAGCCTCCCTCACACCCCAGGCTGGGAGTCCCAGCAGTACTGCTGGGTGAGTTTCTGCCCATAGGGACAGTGCTTAGGAGTGGTTTTATCTTCATTGGTTACTGTTGTTCACAGAATCACAGAGTCTGCTGAGTTGGAAGGGACCAACAAGGGCCACCAAGTCCAACTCCTGGCCCTGCACAGCACCATCCCCCGAGTCACACCGTGTGCCTGAGAGCATTGTCCAGGAGCTTCTTGAGCTCTGTCAGGCTTGGTGCTGTGACCACTTCCCTGAGGAGCCTGTTCCAGTGCCCAACCACCCTTTGGGTGAAGAACCTTTTCCTAATCTCCAACCTAAACCTCGCCCGGCACAACTTCGGGCCGTTCCCTCGGGTCCTGCCGTTGCTGTCCTTGCTGTAGTCAAGACTATTATAATTACGTTTGTAATTTTTTTCCCTTGCTCCTCACCCACGGCGGGAAGCAACTCCTATTTTCTCTGGACGCCTCCAGACCTCCCACTCTACGCTGGGAGAGAGGAAACGAGGAAAGCGGGGAAAAGGCGGGGCCTCTCTGGAGGGGCGTGGCTCGGGGCACGCCCGCCTCGGTGGCTCGGCGCTCCCTCGACGCGCTCGGGCGGCGGCTGGCGATGCCTGCGGGCGGCGGGCGCGGGGCGCTGCCGGGAGCGGGGCGGCCGCAGGTGCCGGATGCGAGCGGCGGCGGGCGGTGAGTGACCGGCCCCCGCCCCGGCCCCCCTCGGGCGCTGCGGGGCAGCTCCGGCCCCTTCCCTTTCCCCCCCCTCCAGCCTCCCCGGGGCGGAGGCCCTCCCCCTCCCTTCGGCTTCCCCTCCGCCTTCCGCTCCCCGGGCGGGGTCGAGCGTCGCGTCCCCGCCCCGGCCCCGGGGGGACGGAGCTGTCGGCGATGGCTCTCGGGGCGCGGGGGGCGTCGCCGGCCTCCGGCCCTCTCCGCCCGGTGACTTCCCGGCTGCTGCAGCTCTTCCTGCTCCCCAGCCCCCTGCCAGGAGCCGGGGCACCGCCGGCGGGGCGGGGGGTTCCTGCCACCTGAGGCTCCCCCCGGGGGCACACGGCGTCCTGCCGGGTGACGCTCCCGGGCCACGTCGGAGCCGGGCCGGGGAGCCCTTCCCAGCGCTCGTGGCGCCGGCCCTGGAGCCGGGGCCCGGCAGCAGCAGCTGCTCCGTGGCCTTTGCCTCTGTCTCTCATGTGTGACAGCGGCCTGGGGGAGCACCGGCGCCCGCCGGGCTGCGCCAGAGCTGTGCCAAATCCCAGAGTCAGTTAGGTTGAAAGAGACTTCTGGCATCGTTCAGTCCGACCCGTGTGAAATGCTGGAGTCGAACGGCTCAATGAAGTGTGGGTGTACAGGGTGGGGGACAGAGGAAATAAGCAGGGTAAAGAGGTGAGTCAAGGCTGGTTACTTGCAGGACTGATTTTTTTTAGGCTTTGTTTTGGTTTCAGTTTTTTTCTTTTTAACTTCGCATTTAGCTAAGCCGTCAATTTTCAGATACATCTCCCCAAAATGACTGGGTACCTGGGCAAGTGCAGTAAGAAAGTAGCAGGGTAAGGAATGTGGAAGGAATTGGAATAACATGCTGGTTGAGAGATGGTTGCTGTCATTCGTATCTATCTGGAGATATTACACTTCTCTGAGACTCAGATTTTTAATTTTTTTTTTTTTTTTTTAACTTCCTACCCAGTTCTACATTTCTGCCTCGTTTGGACTGCCTTGCAGTCCAGAAGTGCCCATGAGCTGGGTGACCAAACATCTTTTCTCCTTGCCTCTTCAATATCCTAATTAGGAACCTACAAATGATCTCTTAGCAGGATGTAGATGCCTTAAATTTGGGATAATCTTGTTTCCAAAGGGGGATTTCCCCATTCTGTCCAGTTTTGCAGTTTTTTAAAATAGTCTTCCTTCTGCAATTTCCTCACTTATTGCAGGTTAACAGCTTCTAGCCATAGACTCAAAAGCTCTGAGTTAAAAGCCAGTAAAATATTAAGCCACCCTAGCGCTGACAGGACATCAGATTAAATCTAAATTCCAAATATTGGTTATTTAAAATGTAATAAAAATCACAATCTCACTTCAGTTATCCAGGTTTTCTGATTGTTCTTATAACAAGTAAACAGTCTCCTTTCTCCTTTAGTATTTATCTGCGTTTCATTGCTGTAAACTTTTTTTTTTTTTTAGTTTTGCGTTTGATAATTTGGTTTTGTTTATGATAAAGTTGTCAGAACAGTTAAAGGACTGTGAATAAACAAAGTTGTGGTCTAGAAAAACAGGTCTGTTTTCTTCCTTTACATTTTGCTCACCTGAAGAAGGAACACTCTATAATTCTTACTTCCCTATTTTTATTGTATCTTATCACAGCTTGCAATGAGCCAGCAAGAAGCAGCAAGAGGCGTGTGTTGTTGTCCATTTCTTTCCTATGGATAGCTTAGTTTACATTTCTTGTGGTTTATGCCCCCGTCCTTGGACAACAGTGTTTTTACTTAGATGGGATTTCTGTTCTTTGCAACATCCCTTAAAACAGATGTGGTTATTTTCGTTATACTGGTTGGACTTGTCTCGGTGAAGATTATTTTAAGTTGTAATGGTAAGGGCAGTTTTCTTTATGGAAAACATATTTTAGGATGTGTCCGAGGTGAAGCAATTTAATTAAAAGATTGGTATCCATCAAACGTATGCTGGCTTTTAAAAAAAATATAAAGTTGTCTTGTGTTTTTCTGGTCTTCATTCAATAAATGAAAGTGTTTTTACAGACTTGATGGTTGGGGGGGGGGGGTTTAGTGCTCTGATTGCTTCTTCATATTTTAGAGCTAAGTAGCAGTCTAGGTTAATGAAATTCCAAATGAATTTAGAAATAAAGTTCTATGTCATGAACAGTAAAAAAATTAAATTTGTAGGGTTTGTTGTGAGAGTGAGCAAGGGTTTTATGCTAGCTGTTGAGAGCATTTGAGGCAAAACTGGACAGTAAAGACATTAAAATCTGCAATTCACCAATTATTTTCCTGAGGTCCTGTTAGAAAGAAGCTGTATCCACTGATACAGTCCATTCTTTATTATGTTACTCTTCCCAGAGAAGCTGGACTAAAGCAAAATAAGTAGGTTGACTAGACAGGCAGAGGCCACTGACCTCTTTTATTAATCAAAACTTTCAGATATGTTATGTTAAACCATACTAAATCAATTTCTTTCAATGTAGTGGTATGTTTAGCTGTAAATTCAGTAAGTCGTAATCACTGTACTTGAAATTAAACATCAGTTTTGAGTTCTTTTAATTCTGTTTATTCTGCGCTTTTCGGCTTTTCGACTTCACTTTAAAAAAAAAAAAAGGAAAACAATCAAGAATGAAAAGAAAAAAGTATTTCTCCCGATAGGGTGGTGACGGAAGACTGAATATAAAAGGTGTTCTTAAAACACAGATTCTGACAACTATGGAAAGTATCCATGAAGGAATATACAGTTAGAGTTTTGTACGCCAGGACAAAAGCTTGTGAAGCATATACAGACACTACCTGCATGTATCTTGAATGCCTGTAGGTCACTGTTTATTAGTGCAAACAGGCAAAGAAAACCTTCTGCACAAGTCAGAAGTACTTCATTTTCCAGTCATGGACTTGAAAATAGTACTCAGAAGACTGTAGATGTTACAGTGAATTTATTTTCTATGTGAGTTTTTCAGACAGAGTGGAACCTACTGCTATACTTGAAGCCAGCTGAAGGTTCAAAATCCGAAAACAGCTGAATTAGTATCTTTGAGCAGAAGTCAGATGTTAGCTCTTCAGCTTAACTTTGACCTTCTGTCTTGGACCACCTACATTCTGTAAATCTGGGCTGTGCAACATTGTCTTTCAAATTACTTTTCCCAGGGGAGAAATATGGTGTTTGGTAATGGAGGGAATCTTGTTTGTAAAGGTGCTTGGAGGATGAGGGATGGTGAGACAGCACATGCACAGCGCGGTCACGTCACATTCATGTTTCATCTTTTGTCCTGAACATGAAAGCAAAGGTCTGTGTTTATAGCTTGCAAGGCATGTGTTCAAAAATCTGGCTGATAAATTTTTTTTTTTTTACCCTTAAAAACTATTTTAGAGAATTTCAATCAGTATTTCAGTTCAAAAGTACATGGATTATTCTCCCAGTGTCAAAAGTTGTAAGGAGAAGGGAAGGGCAGCAGGGAGAAAGTATCATTTTGGTGATATCCTGAAGCAAAAATAAACCCCAAAACCTCCCTGAAGCAACTTCTCTAGAAACCAACTAATGATAGAAATGCCTGCAAATGTTTATTAATTATGTGATTGCCATGTTACAGGCTTTGAATAGGGAAAGGTAAGATATGTATGTAGTATTTTAAAGGACACCAGGTCATACACCTCATTTCTCTGGAGAAATTATTTGTAATTGTACTTTTTATATTATTTTGGAAGTATTTAGTGCTTCTTCTCCAAAAAGAGGACTTGGTCTGTGTAGCTTTTTCTTGCCTACAGACATTATTAATCTGCAGAAAGTATGTTCAGCATTTTCATTAGAAAATACTGTGATTACGCCTGGTGATGAGTGTGAAAGCCCGTTGGTGGGTGCGAAAGCCCATGTTTCCTTTCTAAAGTTGTTTACTTTGTTTTTAAGGAAAACAGCTTCTGAGACCCAAGTCTTTAATGGGTCTGGTTTTCCCTTGACCTTAACGGAGCTGCAGATTCCCAGTTTTATTCTCAAAGGCAGAGCTTAGGCTGTATTGTGCAGAAACCAGTGGGGTCCCTGGCAGTGTAAAAGTGTCTGTGGATCAGATTACAGTATAAATCAAGGATTTTTAGGTATATTTAGACTTGTTGTTTTTTTCCTTTGACACTGTTGATAACCCAAAAGCTGTGTACCCCATATTTGGAAGTTCATCAAAAAGCTTGCATTAGTTAAAGATTTAGGCTATGTTAAGTAAAAGTTCCTTTTTAAATAGCCACTTTTGTGTTGAGGACAAACTAAACTGATTTTTTTTTTTTGAGATACTCATAAAATGTCTCAATTAAAAAAGCAATTATTTTCAGTTTTCTGTTGAAGAATTCTGTGAGTCTCGTGACATTTTGAATCTCACAGTGGTTTTAACAGGTGTACCTTGCTTCTTGCTGAAAAACTGCACATTAGATTTTTAGCAAAAGATTAAGAAGCTGTATATATAGCAGATGAGTTTTTTGTGTGCTTCCTTAGCAGAGAAGGCAGGGGAGATTGTGTTTCTCACAAGACAATCTCACTACTCTGTAAGCATGATTGCTCCATACAGGAGATGGGATTTTAGGTGGATGAGTGAAAATGAAGACTTTTAAGGCAAAGACAGGCTTTTGTTAGATAAATACCTATGCACACAGTCTGTCAGGGAAGTACTTGAGCGTGTGTTGGACTGTGTGAATTAAGAAAAATGCAGTAGGGTACTTCCCTGAGCAAAGGCCAGAAAAAGGTGTTGGGGAGAGAACCTGAAAAATACCAGAATCTCAGTCACACAAGTGTGTATCTCATCTTTTAAATATTTTTGAAACAAAAGGAGCTGCCAAAATAGTCACACGGTAAGTGTTAAGTGTTGCAGTCCTACCTACAAGCATCCAAGTTAAAACTTCAGCCATGTGAACCACGTAATTACAGTGGTTAGATAGTGTTTTTATAAAGAATACTGTGTATAGTTACAGGGCTTAGAAAAAAAAAATCTGTGGTGTCTTGTTTCTTTTCTCTAGAAAAAAAAAATTCATCCCTTTGGGATTCATTTAGTTTATTTTTCTGAACTTCTGGATCTTTCTGAATGCATTTGCATAAACATGTTTTTAAGATTTTGATACTCGAAGTATTGTTTTCGAATTTCTACTTGTGAATAACAGAAGAGCAAGGGATGATGAGGTATTAAGATTTTTTACTGTTTTCCTATTAATTGAATGATATACAAAAAATTAATCATAACTTTAGAACAAAGGAGGGATGAATGGCTTAACTGGAGGAGAGTAGGATAATGACTTCTCGATGAAGCAAACATTGCAGAATGTTGGAGGTAGAAGCAGATGTAGGAAGATGTGCTTTGTGAGAATTTAGAAATTAATGGGAGATTTATGGCCATCTGTGATATAGTTTTGTATAACGCTGAGTTGACTTTATATATATGTTTATGTATAGATGTTTAGGACTTTTCTTCACAATGTTGCTAGATTGTAGTGATGTGTCACACAGTAAATACAGAAGCTTTTAACAAGTAGATGAATTAATTTCTGGGGAGTTGCAATGTAATTTATAAGGGAAGTAGCGGAAATTTTGGGGAGAAACATCTGTGTTCATACTTTCTTTAATTATATTTTCTTCTATGCCATTGCCCTTTTCTATGCAAGTCCGTATGACCAAAACAGACATTCAGAAAGCTTAAATTGGTTGACTTGAGTCTTGGTTATGAATAGTGCTATTACATTGAACATGTCTGCAAAAGTGT
This sequence comes from Chamaea fasciata, assembly GCF_029207755.1. Taxonomy (NCBI): domain Eukaryota; kingdom Metazoa; phylum Chordata; class Aves; order Passeriformes; family Sylviidae; genus Chamaea; species Chamaea fasciata. The sequence goes on from NW_027094086.1 coordinate 84,551,460, forward strand.
TCATTCAAAAACTGGTGTAAACCAGCATGTTGACCTAATTAATAAATTGGGGGAATAAATTATTTTCAGTGTGATGTTACAGAACTATGAAGCTAACCTTTTTTAAAATGTATTTGGTAAGGTGAAATTTTTTTTGGAATTTTTTCTCAAGGTTTTCACAAACACAAATATGTTCATCCAAGTTTATGAGGCTGTTACTGATATTCGGTTTATTGTGGTTTTGATGGTTTTGTTTAGTAGTGGCACTTGGAGATTATCATTATCACTCAGGTAAAAAGATTTTGAACTGAGGTGTAAATGTGACTGTGGTTCTGGGCTGTCCAGATGTGTATGTATTAAATTAAATTTGTGTGCTGGTGAGCTTGATGGAGGAGGTATGTGTGCTCATGGTAGCAGTGTGGAGGGAAGGAAATCTTTTTTTAAGTAGACTCACTGAAATAGATTTTATGAGTCTTCAAACGTTTCATTCCGCTTTCTCTGTTTGAACAGGTGACATAATTGGCAGATGAAATGATTTCTGAGCTAAAAGAAACAAAGAACTCCCCCCCCCCCCATTTTAAAAGTCTCTGTTCATCTGTATTATAGGCTGTTGTTGGTTTTAATCTATTTTTAGTGTTTTGCTATTTTTACTTCTTGCTGCTGATGAGTTGCAAACTCAGTGTTATATGTTGTCTCATTAACTTTCTTCAGGTTGTTTGTGGTATACGATGCTAATGAACAAAACCTCATTTTACAATGGAATGTTTTTGGAGAAAATTCAACGTTTTGATGTCATAATGTCATCTGTGTGGTTGACTGTTCTTTGTGGGGAATATCTCTCCCCTGTCCAAATAAATAACATCTCAGAACTCCTGACTTAAAAATAGGTCAATATATAGGAACTTGTCACATTGTAACTGACAGGATGCTGTCATTTAAAATGTACAAGGAATGGATCTATACTAGTCCAGATTTTTTTTTTTTTTGACATGTGATAGATACAAGGTTAATTGATGTTAAATGGATGCTTTGTTAGCCCTTCATCAGCTACGAAACAGGAGGGGTGCAGATCATTACTACGAAAGGCCAAGGCCAGTATGTTTTCTTAGTGAGCTTTATAGGTCTTTTTTCTTATCCCTTCCTTCTTTCCCTCCTTCCCAGCCACACAAAACATAACCAGCTGTAATGATAGGAGGAGAGAGCAAGCAGCTTTTCTAAACACACACACACACACACACACACTCCCGCACTCCGGCCCCCCTCTTTCCTCCTCATACCTCAGCAGAGTGACAGCTTCTAGATGTTGCGTGCGAGTGAGTTCAGCTGGTGCTGTGTGGTCTGGGTGTGTGGTCTCCAGCTCAACCGAGAGGCTGCTAACAGGGTGGATGAGAGAGAGCAACACTGTTTACTTTAATTTATTTCGGATGCCGGAACTGTGCCCGGAGTTTCTCCCGAGCCGGGTTCCACCGTCAGCGGTGTCAATCCCTCGCAGCTGCAGGCCGGGGCTGCGGCGGGCGCTGAACTCCTCTGCCCAGGGCTCTCCCAGCATCTGCCCCGGGTCCAAGCCTTTTAATCCCTTGTGACTCAGAAATGGTAATGGCACCGTTGAGTACTGTGATTATTTTGCTTTCACTCCGTCAAGATGCATCGCCATGAAGATATATATACACCTTGCTGGGTTAAGGAAAGCGGGACCTCTGAGATAGTGAAGGGAACCTGCGAGGACCGCTGTTGTGAAAGGAAAGCTGCTGCACTCGTTCCTTGTCCACCCTAAAACTAAAATGTGTATTGTGCCCTTCGTGGCTGATTGGAATATTCAGGAGCCTTTTTAAAAAGCATTGAGTACCATATTATGTCATTTCAATACTCCCAGTCTTTTCTTTTTTGTCGTTTGCCCTCTCTGTCACAAAACTTGCACATTTTCCCAAATTGGAACTGATTTTTGGCATGTGACATTGTAGGTTAACATGTTTGTCAGTGTTAATATTGGCTTGAATCAACATGCCGGATATGACAGGGCAAGACAAATGAGGCTTTGTTTTTTCTGTGTGACGGTGAAATTACCCACTTTTTTATGTTTGTTCATCTTTTCATTATAAGTAGCTTAGTGGTGTTATGAAGAGTTTCTTTCCCCCTAAATGTAAGATTCGTGAGCGCTTCTTGTTTAAATTGACAAGTCTTCTTTTATTATTTAAATAAACATGCATAGATTCTTAATATCACTTGGAATTTCAGCATTGTTTAGCTTATTCACTTCCCAGTCTTTTCTGGCAGGCTTGCAGGAATAGACTTTATATTATTAATGCAGTGTTGAAGGCTGTGGCAATTCTAGGACACTGAAGATCTCCAGAGGGGTTAATAAATGTCAGTTATTTTCACAGTGCTGCTTTTTGGATGCTTTTAATTCTTGGTTTATGTAGATTGTCGGTCTCAATTTATATTGTTGGGAAGATAAAGCACAGAAAAGGTTGTAATAGTGTTTTTCATCATTTTGTGATGGTTTTAAGTACAAACATCTAGGAAACATTTTGCTTTGTCGTTCTTCTTGGGGTCATTTGCTGTGTCCCTTCACTGACTTTGTCATAGTGTGTTGTACTCAGGGGACTCTCTGGGTTTTCTAATGTTTCTAATGGAAACAAATTATTAGATTTATGTACTAGAAGCACAAGTTTGTGTAGTTTAAGGTTAAAAGGCCATCACCTACATTCTGGAATCTGAGTATTTATTGCTTGTTTAAAAAGGCATGTTAAAATCTTTTGATTTGGGAATCATTTAATGCTGTGATGTTAGTGTAACTCATCTATTGTTTTCAGGTAGGTTTTCTCGTGGTGTTTTTTTTTTTTTTGAGTAAACAACATCTGAGGCATACTGTGATTTGTGCATGGATGATGCTTTGTTGTTTCTACCTCAACATTTTTTTTTAATTGTAGTCTGTCACATATGTATGATTAAGAACAAATAAATATCTGATACCTGAAGGTTTAAATGCTTGCTTGTAACTTAGACTTTCTCATTGATGACAAGTGGGGTTTTGTTCCCTCCCTTGTTGACAGCTTTGATTTCCTTTGCTAGATGACCATGGCACTTGTATTGACCTTGAGTCTGCCTTCCTCCAAGAGAACCTTTTAAGTTCAGTGTCTGTGACAAAGTATTACTGAAAACGTTAATTAAACTGAATTTTCAGTCACTGGAACCATCTTGCTATTTTGTTTTAAAAGTCAGAAATTCTGTTTTAAACATTTCAACTGCTAATTTTTCCCCCTGATTAAATTTGTAAGGTGGCAGCATATTGTTACTCATCTTCCTAAGTTCCATGCCTTCAAGATGTTTGTAGTTTCCCTTTGGGATTTGAAATTACCAGCCAATTTAATACTCTTCAATCCTGAACTTTGTTTGTTCATCTATTTCATATTTTGGTGGTACTTCCAGAGTGTAGTAAAATGTAGAAAGTAGAACTTTGCTTTACAGAACAGGTACGGTAGCTATTGACGTTTTACTTTGGGTTTCTCCTTTGCTTGCCATTGAAAGTTGAATGAGGACACCTATGTATGAACTCTCATTTCAAACCAACTTTAAACTGAAAGCTTAAAAAACTAAAAAAAACTAAAACCAAAACCAAATAGAGTTGTGCTTTCCCTTATGCTGGGCCATATTTCATTGCTTCATTATTTATTTTAAATTGGTCTTTCTTAGGATAAAGATGGAAGATGTCCTCTCTTTTGCAAGATTTTAATGTTCAGAATTGTCTGTATTTTTTTTTTATTTTTAACCAAACTTTTGAGATGACAGTTTATTTGAGAAACTGGTGTAAAGTCAAAGACGATGTTGATGAAAGGCATTTTTCAAGAGGACTTTGTAGTAGGTGGTCTTTGCAGAGGTTTTCTAACTCCTTGTGCTTTCATGACAAGAATTATGGCAGAATAATAGAATGGTATGGACAAGATCGTGGGGGCAGTCAATCTGATATTCACGTTAAATTGTTGGGGAGATACTGTGGGGAAATTAAGTTTAAAAAAAAAAAAAGGTGGAGAGAAATAAAGAGGGAGAGAGAGCTCTGCTAATGTAGAAGATTGTCCATTGTAAAAAAAGAGTCTTGAAACCTCTTCAGTGAGCCTGGCTCCTGTAGGATCTTGTATAGAAAACTGTCTTTCTGCAATCTCTCCTTGTCTGCATGAGAATCAGTCTTTCAGGAAAAGGGCTGTTTTTTAAAAATTACTATTTTATATGTAATACATATTTTGTAAAGAATAGATTTTATCTTTAGGGAAACATACGGAATTGCAAAGAAAGCTTGGAATTAGGTGGTTGTCATGTTCTGTGAAATGAAAAAGTAATTTTTTGTCATATTTGCCTTGAATATTTTTAAAAGAAATTTAGGAACTTGCCACAGCATTGTAGGGGCTAGGCTTCCCAGTAAGCACCTCAGTCATGTTAGCTGTTGACATCTGTCCTAAGAAGGAGAGGAAATATTGTAAATGAATTGAAGACTCCCAAGCATTTGCTTGGTATTTATAATAATGACATATTACAAAGAGTTCCACTCTTTGAAATAAATGAAAGCAATTGCTGTTTAAAAATAATAATAATAGAGCATCTCAGTTCTGTAGTCCTTTGAGATGTGTTGAGATTTACTGTGGTATTCTCATTCCAGTGAGGTATTTTAAAGCAATTCTGCAGTAAGTATGGAAATACTTTAGAAGAAATACTAGATCTCAGGAGGCTCAGCATTTTTATTACATTTATTTAGCTCATCATGAAGGGGGATCTAGTGCCGATTTCTGAAATCCAGAAAAAGATGTTGTAAAATTACTTTTGAGTTTTGCTATTGAAACAAGCCAATTACCTGTGTGCCTCGGTATTTTGAAAGCAACAGTAGCTGCGATGCAAGGGAACTATAACATTTGGGAGGGGGTCAACCAGACAATACCACACAAATAATACCACAGTAGCTTCTATTTAACTTGTGTTTCCTGAGGTTTTTTCTTCTCCATATTACCTGATATTCCTGAAGATGGCTTTTTTACCTCAGTGTTACTGATTATTTCACATAAATACTTAGAAAAATTTGCTCCAAAATAAAAGAGGTGTTTTATATTGTCTAACTGGTGTCTAGATACATGTTGCTTCCTGCAGAAGGTGGTTGTGTGCATGGGTGGACGTAACACCACTGTTCCTTTAGAGCTGCTGTGTATCCTTGAGCTTTGCTAAGGATCTGTGAGAAAAGCTGCAAAAACTACATAGATAAGATTATGAGGAATAGATGTAGTGTGTTCTCCTCCCTCCTGGTAAAATTAGGGACCTGATTCTTCTCTAGCATCATATTTCTATTGTGCTGCCCACTGTTTTGTTGGGCAGTGGTGTGGTGGTGTAGTTTTGAATGTTGCACAGATGAGAGGAAAGCTGGGCAAACCTTATGACTCCAGGATTATTAGAGATGTTGACAGAAGACAAGGTCTATAGTTTTCACCTGTGGTGAGCACGTGGATCAATAGTTGTGCAGATGATGTATGTGGACAAGAAGGCTTGGGAATGCAAGGCAAAAGGAATTACTAAGGTGTCTGGATTTGAAAGGAGGATGGAATAGTAATATCCCTCTCTCTCCCTGCTTGAACTTAGGGATAAAAAGAGGGACAATTGACAGGATGGGGCAGAAACAGTTTGTCTGCAAGATGAGGACCTGGCCTCTGTTTTGAAGTGAAGGAGGGACTGTCTGTGTGAGGGAGGAGGAGGAGAAGCCAGTTCATGAAAGAAATAGGAGTAGGGTACTAGCACAGAGCATAGCCTTCTCTTCTGTAGCTGGAGATGACTGTCAGCTGATTTCTTTTTAACCTGGTGATACAGTTCTTTTCTTCTGTTCTGTTCTACCCTTATAGCCTGCATCTATTGACTACTTGCTTCTCCAGCTCTCATGTCTGGTTCATGTAAAATGTTTCAGTATTTCACATGTAAGACTGTTAAGAACACCCATATAATGACTTAATTTTTTCATCAGTTGGTTGTTTGCAAAGACCCAGAAACCAATGTTTTATTAAACTCATTATGTAGTTTCTAATGTCAAGAAATATTATGAGGTTTGCCAGGTAAAGATGCAAGGCCAAACTAGATACACAGTGTGTGTTCTAATCGGCCCTTGCCAGCCTTCCTTCAGACACTGGACATGGCTCCCATACTGCAGCTTACTATGTTCTTTCTTGTTCAGCATGAATTTACATCTCTTATTAATTGCACACTGTTCAGTCTGAAACATTCTCTGAAGATATTAATACTTCTGTTATGTTCGGGGTATCTAAATGCCTTTTGTATGTTAATGAATTTGTTTTCAAAAATAAATTTTGAGATGAGTGATAGCATTCCTATTTTAACTATTTAAAACCAAGAGACAGACGTTTAAAATGAGACATATTTATAGAATTGAGGTGGTTGTTTAGGACCTCAATATTTCAGAGCATTCTGCTGCATTCCCTTTATTCAGGATGTATTTCACACTGACTTCAGGTATGACTGTGGGCTCCGAAGTTGGATCAGAATTAAAGTTGTTTTATAGGTGACCTGTTATGCACCTATAGTATGGACAGACAGAGACAGAAGATCCTGTTCTGAGGGCAGTATTTGTTTACTTTTAGCATGAGATTTTCCTCCCAATTTCTGCCTTGTCTGTTTCCATCTTCATTTTCAATGTGTGTTCTGACTTTGGAATGTAAGAAAGAAACCAAGCGGTGGGAGCTTCTTTGATTCTCATGTCAGGTCTAGAAACTACCACTGAAAAATGTGGGGAGGCTGTGTGGAAGCATGGGGTGTGTTGGTACAATGAAGGTATTTTGTCTATGCAGAAGCAGCTGAAACAAGTATGTCCTAATTCTAGTATGTCTTAACTGCAGAGGTATTTGGAAACTGCAATTTTGCTGCCATTTATTGTTAGAGATGATTTAGAGAGTTTCTGGGTTTCATGGACTTCACCATTTAGAAATAAAAGTAGAAAATACGTTTTGATTCAAAAAACAATAGCTAAGAGGAGCCTTACGAAGCTTGTCTTGTATTCCACATATTTTTTACCAACGTGAACTTCCAAAATTGTTTACACTAAAGTGTTGTATATATGTAACTGAGGTTTTGGAATGGTATTTAGTAAGTGTTATAATTCAGGTTATAGTCATCATATCTATATCATCATATATATATATATACTCAGCTTCTTGTAGCTTTTTATAAATGCAGAGCTACACAAAGGAAACTGCTAATAAAAAATAGGAATTTGTGATCAGTTGCATAGTAAACTAAATGTAGCCCACATTACATGGGTACCATGTTTGTGTTTGAGCTACAGAGCTTGTTAATGACAGAGCTAATTAAACTGGTCTGAATTGACTCAATTAGAGGCACAAAGGAATACTCTTCTGGAAATGCTTCTTCAATAATTTTATGTACAATTTTGTTGGTATGTTAGGGTATTGTTTGTTTTGTAGATGGTCTCTGCTAGTGTAGTGTTTGCAAGTCATGTTCTAATTTTCTCAGTGCATATTAACATTGATGCCTTATACAAATAAGTGCTGAGGGCTTTCTCATGTGGGACTGTCTATGGCAGTAAATCTTATTTTGATGGAGAAGTTGTCCAAATATGTAATCATAGTCTATTACCTTAGATTAACAGCTCTGAACTTTCTAAGGAATACAATAATAACTTTCAAAAAGCAGTTGGAATACTCATTTGAATTCTGACATAAGTAATTCGGAATCTGTGTATACATCTTCATTAGGCATTCAGAAGGTTTAATATTTTTCTGAATGTATTTTTCTTTCTTTCAGAAAGCTATATTTAGTTTCTTAAAAAGTGCAAAGAAGGTATAATTATTCTTTATTGTTTTATGACTGTGTCAAAAAAGACTTTTAGAGTGATATTCCATATTTACATTTATATTTCCCTACTATTTTATAAGAACATGTTTAAATGGTTTTAATAATTTATATCATTTGGAGGGTTTTAATTTATCCTTTCTTGATGAACAGATAAAACCAGCTCAGATTGCAGTAACTGAAGAGTCATCATGTCTCGAGCACGGCAGCCCCCACTTGTAACCGGTATCTCTCCCAATGAAGGCATCTCATGGACTAAAGTGACAATCAGAGGAGAAAATCTGGGGACTGGACCTACAGACCTCATAGGTAAGTTGAAAAAGCACCCTTTTGGTACTGCGGAAGGTAACAGTTTGGATATGATTAGAGATAAATCTTTTGCATGATAGTGTCTGTGTTGGATGTTATGAGGAATGCCGTTTACGCAAACATGCACTTGAATCCATGAATTCAGGGATGCTGCCCAATGTGTAACTATTCAGACTGACTGTACCTTTTTAGATGAACCCTTAATCCTGCTCAGCATCCTGTGCTGAACATGAAGACAAAGAGTGAATGCTTTTTGAAGTGTACTAGAAAGGGTAGACGTAATATTATGTTCCTTTGTTACCTTCTTAGGAACTGAGAATTTCCACATTGAAATTTTCATGTCAGAAGCATTTTCAGTGTATTCGGGAAGTCACTGGGGATTGCTATGCCTTTAATTAAAGTCAGTTCGTGTATCTGCAGTTTTGACAAAGCAGGTTCAGTGATTTAGCTACATGATATCTGAAGAACCCTTTTCATTGCTGTTTTAATTTTTAACGTGGTAATTTCATTAGAATCATCATAGCTGTTGTGCTGAAGGAGAGAACAAGATCTTTTCACTGATTCTCATGGTCACAGACCTTGTTCATTACTGTTCTGTGGCTTCCTTTTCAGGCTGAAATGTCTTAGCTTATTTAAATTTTCTGCATGTATCCTTGGCCTTTCTTCTTGCTCTTCAGTGGATCTCTTTTAGTTTCGCTACCAGTTGTGGGTGTTGTGTGCAGTGTTCAGGATGTGAATGCCCTGTGGCATAACACTGTACTTTCACTTTTGTTTTGTATTTCAGCTGTAGTGTTCTGTTTTCTGTATAACTCGTACTGAGAATCAAACTAATGTTTTTGTTGTTCTGCATTCTATAGTCCCATGATTAAATGCATGAGGATTAGTTGTCAATTTGATCCTGCCATCTGTGAATTTAAGGTTTTGCCTGTGCATCTTGTCTTTGTTCAGTGAATTTCAGCTGTTATGTTAAAATATCTACTTTATAGTGCATCACTCAGTCTAGTAAGTTCTGACTTGCATTTTTCTGGGGTTTATGGTCTTCACGCTCTGAATAAATGAATATCTTCAGCAAACTTTATAACCTCTTTATCTTGTCATTTATAAATATACTGAACATAAGTAATCCTGGCATATACCCTGTGGAAACTTTACTCTATCAAAACACATCATTTACTGTAACCGTGTTTCTATGTTGCTGAGCTATTTATCCATTAGAGGTTCGTATCCTATAACTGCTTCATTTTCATAAGCCTTTCTAGAAGGACTGTGAAATCTACTGGAAATCCAAGTTAACTATAACTACTGGAATTTCCCTTATTTCTTTTGTAAGTTATGCATATGTGTACTTCAGTAGTCATGCTTGAGACAGTTTGTCTAATTTGTTGTGGAATCACGACTCCTCTGAAGGCCATTGGAATTTTGTTTAGCTTTGCTAGAAAAAATATTTCACTTCATGGCTGTAAACCAAGGTTCACAAATTCCATTCATGGCCACCACAATGGACTTTATGGCCAAGCATAAGCTTCTGCAGTTTTCCACTCCACTTCAGTTTGCTGTCTCTCAAAAGCGGACATTGTATTTTCCTGAGCTGCTAGGTGAGGTTGCTGTATGCTATAGACTCCATATTGAGAAATCCTCAAATAACTGATGATGTTAGGGGTGAGTATATTTCTGTGTATTTGTGTTAGCTGATGCACTTCAATAGCCTCATTAGTTCATTGGTGTGATCCTCTTCAAAATGATCAGTGTAATGTTCTTGGAAGGAAGACATGTCCTGAACTGTACCTCTGTATTACAGCTGACTAACTGCTAATATTTCTTCTTATATTTCTTTCAGAGTAACATTTGTAACACACAGTTGCTAATAATTTTATGTTTTGAGGTAAAAATAAATAATGCATTGCCTTATTTTTTTCCTTAGCTTAGTTGTCAGCTTTCTCCAGTAAGGGACTCAGGTCCCATATATTTCCTAAATGATTTCTTTTAATGCAAAATTAGGCATGTAAATATTCCCTGTTACTTGAATGGAAATACTTGGAAAAGTGAGGCTTTGTAGGCATGAGAGTTAACCAAGTTTGAGTGAGGCCTTTATAAAGTTTATAAAGTTTGAGATGCATTAGGGTAAAATGAAAAGCAAGAAACTTTTTTTTCCATATATAAACACAGTCTCACAAAATAGAACATTCTTTTGGTTTCATTTAGGAGAGAGTCTTCTAGTAATCTCTTTGTATCTTTGGAACCAAATAAACTTTTTATTTGTAACTCTATAGCTCATGATACAAAATGTCAAATCCAGGAGATACCTGTAACATTTGTGTTTTCAAGGTTTAGCTTGTCTTTTAAGACATTTGTAGCTGTATTTTCTTAGACATTGTAAAATTGTCCATGTATAAGCTTAACCAAAATCGGAAAGTCTCCATAAGAGAGAGTATTACTCATGGCTATTTATAGGAAGGCACTTAAAAACTAGAACCTGAGAATGATGTTCTCAGAGATCTTTGTATCATGCAACAGATTCAAATTAGGCTTTATTTAAAGGGAAGTTTCCTATTTCTGGAGAAAGAAATGTGGTAACTGTGCTATCATAACTTCTCCCCTAACCTGTCTGTCTTTGTTTTAGGAATTGTGTTGTGCCATTACTATGTTTCATGTGGTGTATAAAATGTTGATAGAGACTGACTTCTGCATTTTTAAGATACAGGCAAAGGCCATTTCCTGCCATTTCAAAAGTATTGGACCTTGTGATCTTTTTCTCTTGAGAGCTTTTGGAACCTCTGATGAATATACAGTATTCAATACAAGGATCTTCAAACAGTTGCTCAAAATTTTTTACCCTAGTAAATTACTGTAGCTTAGTACTGAATTTTAAAAGTATTGCTTACTTTAACCATGAGTTCAAAAAATACAGAGTGAAAACATCTTTATTAATCGTTTTGGCGAAGTATTTCAATTAGTTCCTGTCACAGTCTTTTCTCCTTTAGAGAAGGTGCTAGCATAAAACTGTAAGAGATGTAATAATATAACAATATGCATCATAATGTATGAGGTTTTTTTCTTTTCCCTGTGAAACTAAAACCTGACCTGCTCATAATTTTATGAATAAACAAGAAAAAAAAATTAAGTCTTTCTGTTTGTATATCCTATTCCATCCCACTCTCTCTCTTTTGTTCAGAAAGAATATTTAAGAAACAAATCTACTGTCCTTTCTCAAGTAAAATTAATTTCCGTTGTAATAAGATTCAGTGCCTTTCCATTTTTTTTATTTTTTGGATTTCATTTTCAAGAAAATTTTTGGCAGGGAGTAATGCATTTTTTTGTCTGACAGTCATGAAAACTGCCAAATTTGTCTGCTGTGTCATGTCAGAGACTTAAATTGTGAGAGAAAATAAGTGTGAAGCTTTGGTACTAAGCCACATATGCTGACCCTCCTCTGTCTCTAAGTGTTTTCTAAATTGGTCAAAGCTTTCTAGAAATTAAAAACAGAAGTCAAGCCAACAGGGGAGGAACTACTCTGCCTGACTAATTTGTACTCCAGTACAGCCAACACACTAGTACAGCCTTGTTCTTTTGGACATAAGGCAAAATGTTTCTAGCTAAGGGTGTTATTTAAGAAGAACCTTGTGAAGTTGTTCTCCAAACTGATACTTGAGCAGTTAGGATCTTGCCAGTTTTCCAGGACAGCAGAACTCCAGCTACGAATATGGAAATTGTTCTTCTAGGTCTTAGAAAACAATCCGTCTATTCCAGCATCCAGAGTCCTGATCTGACCAGAACCAGTCTGTTGGTTGGTGGTCAGTTGGTGATTGGTTTGGTTGATCAGACCAATTTAATGTGTAATCTCAGGAAGCCCTGGACCTTATGTTAAAGGTGCACCTTGACTCTTTTAAGTCCTAAGAGGTGTTCTTGAACACTAAAGCTTGTCAGTATCTTCCTATGAGAAAAGACCTTCTTGTATTTCATATTTTGTCATTCTTCTTGTGAGAAAGTGTAGAAGAGGGAATAGATGAGCATTACATGATTATTTTTTCATATAATGAGCACAGTTTGTTCATCAGAATCAGTCTTTAATTGTGGATTTTTTACACAAGAGATTGGGATGGAATATTTATCGATTAATACTACTTCAGCCAAAACAGCCTTCTGGGTCCACATAAACAATGTTAAACAAATAAGGTTGAAGAGACATTGTTCATTGTAAATATTTTAGAGTGTCTTTTTTTCTGTGCAAAGTCATATAGACTAAACCTGTGAAAGATTTGCTGCATTCAACTTTTAAAGGAAGTTCCACGGAAATACAATACTGAACAGCAGTTCTCAAGTGTCTTGCAGACAGAAAATCTGTTGTACTATGTGAAGGAAAAGTTGCAGTAGCCCAAAAGTGGTGGAAGAGATTAAATAAGTTTCAAACAGCACTGTTTGTGTCTCATGAATTGTCACTGGGACAAAATACCTGAAGTCACCTAGGAAACATCTGAAAAATGTATTTGTGACTCCTTGGCTGTAATTGACTGTAGGGGAGTGGTGAAGTGTTATATATTTATGTAAAACATGTAATAAATGAATTTGCATTGCAGAATTTCAAAAGAAACTTCTATTCACTGTAGTATATTTCTTTTTTTTTCTTTTTCCCAGGTTTAACAATCTGTGGGCACAACTGTCTCCTCACTGCAGAATGGATGTCTGCCAGTAAAATTGTATGTCGAGTTGGACAGGCTAAAAATGACAAGGGAGACATTATTGTTACTACGAAGTCTGGTGGCAAAGGAACTTCAACTGTTTCCTTCAAACTGCTTAAACCTGAAAAAATAGGTATATATTTTGTTCAAATCCACATCTATTTCCTTTGCTGAGCAAATATATGACTGAATGCCTCTTTGCATAAAATATATGTTTGGAATGGATCCACCTCAGGACAATTTTCAGTTGTTTAGAAAATGCAGAGTATATCAATAAAATGTGCCAAGAGAGAGAGAAAATCAAGGTATATGTAAAATTATTCCTTTCTCAAAATCTTGATAAAACCCCCAGTGATGAATGAAAAGTAGCCCTTTATTTTTCTTTAAAGAATAGCCCTAAATTTCTAAAATTTTAAAAAACTTTGTAACAGATCCAGTAATTACTCTTAAATGTACTAGATAAATACAAAATCTGGACTACCTCATGAGCTTTACGCCTAAATCCTGAGCTGACAGTTAATGCTTTAAAGTAAGTTGAGTCCTCAGTGCCATTTCTTATTTATAATTCAAACCATCCTGCAAGACAAAAAGTCTTAAGTATTTCTCATGAGATACTTAACCATTGAAATTATTTTGCCAAGCAGTCTAGGACCTCTCCTTAACCTAGAATCCAGTCTAAATACCCTGTGGATTGAAAATGTTTCTTTCAGAACCCCTCATTCATGAAGCTGGATAGTTGTCTTTCTTAACACAGGAGTTCCCACAAGAACTGTTGTAGGCTTTTACTCTCAGCCCTTCAGTGACAGTTAAATAACATGGAACTTCTCCCAAGCTGCACTAATATCTTAATAACAGAAAGGTGAAATGTGCAAGTGCAAATGTTACACAGTGGAGCTTTTGGTGATGAGAGAGGAGAATTCATATTTGAAAATATAGGGAAGTGTGGGGATGGAGTAATTTCTGGTGTTTAGTATCAGATGGGTGTGTTAAAGTAGGACAAGGCAAGGGTATGGCAGGCTCCATTTTCAGCTGACATTCCAGAACACATTGTGTCTCACCTTAATGCATTGCCTGGGCTAAGGCATTGGAAGTAAAGTCAGTTCTGTGTCCTTGAAGTAATTTATCTTGCTGTGTGGCCAAAGTTCAGTTACCTTTTAGATAGCAAGTGGGACAGAAAAGGAATCTTCCCTAAAATACGCAAATGAGAAGACTTTCAATTAATTGCTCTTTTGAAAGTAGCAGATAACAAGGATTGGATAGATACCAAAATACTTGCAGGAATGAAAATACTAATACTTTGTGGTCAGGAAATTGCTCCTGATGTACAAGAAACTGTGCACTCTGCAAGAGGGTAATGTTTGATGCCCAGCTATGAATACCTTTTCAGCAGCTATAATAAAATAATTTAGCATAATTGCATCCAGGTTGTTTTGCCATGTATCTTTCAATATATTACCTAGGCATGCATTTTATATTTATCAGGATTTTTCAAATTAATTCAGTATGTTAGAAGTTGATGGTGCTGGACTGCCCTTGTTATTTTAAGGATCTGTGCTTTGTTTTCCCTAGGTATCTTGGATCAGTCTGCTGTCTGGGTGGATGAAATGAACTATTATGACATGCGCACTGACAGGAACAAAGGGATTCCCCCCTTGTCCTTACGTCCAGCTAATCCGCTTGGTATTGAGATAGACAAGTGAGTACCAAATGCCTTTAATCCACTTTTTTAGTGGTTTTCTCTATATGTGTCTGTGTGAATTCCAGGAAAGTTTAATGGTTTGCAGGGCAGGGAAAGATTTAAAAACCCATACAGCTATTAGCTGCTAGTATTCTGTTTGATACTCAGAGTTGTTAGTGCACATCGTATCCTGCTTCATAATCCTCTATTTTGGATCATCAATTAGAACTGTAGATAATCTAAAACCCTGATATATTGAACATCAGTGATGTTTAGATTTTGAGGATTGGTAAATAACTTAAGGCTTCAAATTTATACATTGTAGTTGTGGAATACCTACTGTTGCATTTGAGTTTCATGGGGCTTTTAAGGATATTAGATTGCTATCTCTTGCTAAAATTGCACCGTAAAATGTGATTTATTATGCCACATCAGCTAGTTTATTTTATTGAAATACTAATACTGTTTTCCAGCCCACGGTCGTCTTCTTTTCTTTTACTTTAGTTCTTAAGTATGGTGGAATTTATGACTTCTTTTTGTCTGAAACGGTAACTTTATAGTGAATGATAAATAGAATTAGGGGCCTTTAAATAGGACACTCTTTAAACCTGCCTAACTCTTCGAAATAGCATCAGAAATACTGCTCTCAATCAAGATGCCAGCTCTACCAAACAAAAGGCTATTTAAAATTAAACTATTACTAAGGTCTTATCTGCTAAATACTCTTGTTTGTGAGGGGGAGTGCATTGCAAAAATCTGCAGCGTCCCTTGTTACCTTGTTCTGATGAGAAAGCTGCACTTTTGCAAAATACGTATGGGATCTCTAGTGGATCCATGCCACCTTCTAGCCTCTGGCTGTTCGTTTCTTTCCTAGCTTGAATATATATTTTTATTTCTTTTCAAAGTACTAACCCAATTTTTTTAATAATCTGGAGATTTTGTCTCTTTTAAGTATTTTTCTTTAGCCTTTGGTGTAACTTCTGTCAGGTAATTCTTTCAAGTTCCGCAGTTTTCCAATCCCCAACAAAAATTGGACCTTCGTACTATTGACAGCATTCCAGTGTATTACTGGAAGACTTTCTGTCACTCTTCTTCCCCTGCTTGTAAATTAAAAACCCTGTAACAATCCTTTGTACCACTGTTCTGCCCAGCAACTTGGAGTGAGTCCTTTGTTAGCTGATTCTCTTGAGTCTCTACTTATAGTTAAGACATGGTCCATATGATAGATTAAGAATTATCATTTAGAAACTTAAGCTGCATTAGTTTAGAATTTGCTTAATTTAGAGTTATCTATTTGGATGTTTGTTAAATAGAAACCCAGCCATGTTGTATTTTAAATGTTTTTTTCTCAAAGCATTAGAAAATGGGTTACTGAAACCTGAAGTTGTGTTTGAAAGACATAAATCAGAAACATGTAGTTACAGCTAGGAAATAGCCTTTTGTAGAGGGAGAGAATTAGGAAATCTTTGGGGAAGCATATCAAGCCTAGTTCATTGTTCTTGGTCTCCCAAATGCATTGCAGGACAAGCAGGAAGATTGTGGCAAGCTCCAGTTTGAGAGACGTAACACTAATCAGTATAACAAGTAGTTGTGTGGAGGAGTTGAGGGGCTATGTTGTGCAGAGGGAAAAGGGGAAAAGCCTAGCCTACCGTCATGCTATGTGTGTTGACAGCACAGTTCTGACTATAGATGAACATTCTGGGTTTAACTAAAGAATGCCTTCTCAGTGAAAAATTTTTCATCATTTTCTTGATAAATTGGAGCAATGTGAGGTTTATTTCTATAAAATAATCTTTAATACCATATAGTTCAGCTAAACTCACATGTTCGCAAATACTTCACATATGGAATGGGTAAGTATTGAGAAGTTGCAAAAGGTAGTGAAAAAAGGCAATTGTAAACTAAGAAAGAAAAAGCAGGAAATTACTAACCATTACTAGGTATGGGAATATTATTCATTAGAAGTAATAAAAATTGTTAGGATGCTTTAAAATAAGACATCCTAAAATGATCCTAATAATACTGTTGTGTATGCAGATAAGATCTGCAACATTATGGCTCTCTCTCTTTTATTCATACCTTTGGTTTCTTTAAACTTTTTCTTTAAACATGTGCAAATTGGGGTATATTTGAATTTTGAAGCTGAAGCATTTGGCATTGGTCTGACTTCTTGGGATTTACCACCCTTGCAGCCTGATGGTGGACAAGGAAGGAAAGGAGTGCCTTGTGTTGGTTATGCAAACAGTGGTAATCAAAAGAAACATTAATCGAGAAGTTCAGGGAAAAAAGCAGTGAAAAGCAGATGTGATAAAATTGAATAGGAATGAACTATATAGAAGCACACTGAAGAGAAGGCAGAGGAAGGTGATTAGACTACAGACTGAAAGAGAAAGAAGCCTTTCCTGTAGAAAGTGGTTATCAGGCATTAGCGTGTGATACGGAAAATAATATACTGCAGCATGGGAACGATTTAGTTGTTTTTTGGAGAGGTTTTGTTGTTTTTAATTTTTTATATGGGTTATGCTTGGTTTTAAAGGTTCTTTTTGTGGCTTTCTTAATTTTTTTTATGGTACTATGTCAAATTAAAATACATTAAAAAATTAATTGTAGCTTTTGAACCATTCAGGTGGATGTTTTCAAAGTGCTGCAAATGAGACCTTGAAATTGGAGAAAAAAGACCTTGTAAGTAATGAAAACAAGGGCTTCATCACATCAGTTTGCTAAATTATTAGGCATGCACAGGGACAAAAAAAAGTTATTCAGACTCAGAAGATTGGAGTTTAATTGGGAGTGACTGAGATTTAAGTGAACAAAAAGGTTGAACTGTGAATTAAGGAAAATATGTAATAGTGGGTCTGACATTCTATCAATAATTAGAATATTGCCTATAGGTATATTGTAGGAGTAACATATATATACTCAAAATATGCACTGGGATTCTTTTCATATTCAAATGTTGCAAGGATGCAATAAAGGCAACTAAGTATATACAGTCATCCTCCTGGCTGTTTTTTTACGTAATCAAGCTATTTTACATAATCAAGATATTTTAAATTTTACTTGTATATTCAAGATATTTAAACTCTACATGTATATGTAATGTTCAGGCCATCATCCTTCAGCCTGCAGGTTTAGCAAGTAGTAAGTATACATAATTGCTGGCTGATAAGTTCTTCACATTTTCCAAAAATTAATTGCAATTTCTGTGTCATGTAATTAAGAATCTCACTTTCTAATAAAATCACTTATATTGTAATGAAATTTATACTTCCTGGTTCTTGTGTTTTTGGTGGTGGTGACCCTTGAAGTCAAAAATGTATTTGCAGAAGAGTGTTTGCACATGTTTGTTCTCCTCCCTTCCCAGAAGTTGTTCATTCATCTTCTAAAACACAGAGCAGATCCAATCAAATAAGAGTTTTTTGGTGTTGATATAACTTAGTGCCTATTGTGTGTATGCTGTGAGATACTCACTTGCCACCAAAAAATAGGTATTTAAAACACTTAATCTTCGAGTTCAAGTTTTTAATTTTTACTATGGGGTAAAGACTGATACAAAGGTTTAGTATCCTATCACTGTCTTTATGCCTGCTTTCAGTTCAGAGGAGGTTTGTGCCGCCTTCCTCCACAGGGAGTATTCCTGGCTGTGGTGTTAGGCAGATGTAGCCAGGACCCCTTACAGAAACATTGAATCATAGAATAGAATCACAGAATTGTTACAGTTGAAGAAGATTTTCAAAGTCATTGAGTCCAACTTTTGACCAATCCTTGTCTTGTTAACGGAACTGTATCCCCGAGTGCCATGTTCAGTCACTTCTTGAACACCTCCATGGACAGTGACTCTACCGCCTCCCATGGGCAGCCCGTTCCAATGCCTGATGACCCTTTCAGTGAAGAAACTCTTCCTGATGTCCAGCCTGAACTTCACCTGGCACAGGCTGAGGCTGTGTCCTTTTGTCCTGTTGCTGTTTCCTTGAGAGAAGAGGCAGTCCCCTGTTACAATGCCTGCACGGGGACAGGGTCCTAAAGAGCGTCTCCGCTTCTCTGAGCCCAGGAGTACAGGATTGCAAAGGCACAACTGTAATGGCACTGAGAAACCGGTTCCCGTTTTGCTATCCAAAGACTGTTTATTCAGGAACACAAACAGGAATAGTGAAGGGGCCCAGGGATGCAGAATAGGGACACAAACATCCTTGAATTAAATCCAGGGACAAGAACATGGAGGGGCCCAAGAGCACAGGGTTATAAATGAGACAAATGGGGTAGATCTGATGGTCAAGGTCCAATAGGGATGGGGAAAAGTGGTGCAGAGTGGTAAATAGGAGCTGGGAGGAACCAACAGGCTAACAGGGTTGGAGTAGTGCGGCAAGACTGAGCCAATGGGGTTCAAG
The DNA here is from genome assembly GCF_029207755.1 of Chamaea fasciata. Classification (NCBI taxonomy): domain Eukaryota; kingdom Metazoa; phylum Chordata; class Aves; order Passeriformes; family Sylviidae; genus Chamaea; species Chamaea fasciata. The sequence continues at coordinate 84,570,341 of NW_027094086.1, forward strand.
GGAAGGAAGAACATTCTAGGAGGGGGTGCATATATGGTGAACAGGGTGACATAAACTTAACAAACCACAATATTACAAGGAAGCTTAAGAGATATTAATGTGTGGCTGCAAAGGCCCATGGGAGGAAGGTTTTCCTCACCCTAATCTAGAGGGATGTTTCTCCTGGTGGCAGGCCCCTGGGCCTCCACAGTCCCCCACCTGGCTACAACATCCTTCCAGTCAGCTGTAGAGCGTAATCATGTCACCCCTGAGCCTCATTTTCTCTAGGCTAAACATCCCCAGCTCCCTCAGCCGCTTCTTACAAAAGTTAGTCTCTAGACCCTTCACCAGCTCCCTTGCCTTTCTTTGGATGTGCTCCACCATCTCAATCTGCTTCCTGTGTCGAGGGGCCTAGCACTGCACACAGCACTCAAGGTGTGGCTTCACAGTGCTGAGTACAGGGGGACGGTCACTGCCCTGGTCCTGCTGGTCACACAAGTGCTGACACAGGCCACGATGCCCTTGGCCTTGCCCATGTGGGCACACCTTGACTCGTGTTCAGACGCTGTCAGCCAGCACCCCCAGGTTCTTTTCTGCCAGGCAGCTTTACAGCCACTCTGCCCCCAACCTGTAGCTCCCAGAGTTATTGTGGCACAAGCAAGATTCAGCCCTGTTGAACCTCATACAGCTGGCTTCAGCCCATCAATCCAGCCTGTCCACATCCCTCTGTAGAGTCTCCCTACCCTCCAGCAAATCAATACTTCTACCCAACTTGTTGTCATCTGCAAACTTATTTAGAGTACACTCGATCCCATTGTCCAGATAATTGATACAAACACTGAACCAGATCGGCACCACTATGGACCCTTGGGGAATCCCAGTAGTGACCATCCAACAGCTGGAGTTTAGAGCCCCTACAAAAGCAGGTTGGTAACACAAGGTCATTCAGAATTTTGCATGGTTCTGGGAGAGATTATGTCTCATAGACACCAGTTGAGATATGTTGATGAAAAAGTTAGATATGCGTGAGATTTGTGAATGAATTGCTTGTTCTGATGTACCACATACTTCTTCCTCCTCCTGCTCGACAAATCCTTGTTTAACCAAAGGTTCCCTGACTCCTCTAACTACTCTGTCAGGCTAAGAAAATTCATGCTCTGCAAAACAGTAACATCAGTCAGACCTAGTGGTGGTTAGAAAATTTCTGAATAGTGTTTGTTGTTTTGCATGTAGCAGAGGTCACTCTGTTGGATCTGTCTTGTACATGAAAGCAAAGGCTGACATGCTAAGTACATTCCATGTACTTCTGTAACCACCCACTCAATACAGATGCTTCCCTCTTCCCACGCCAGCTTCCAAAACAGTTCATCTGGGAGAAGGAAACAGATGATCTTACGCTGCCACCTAATGGTAAACATCAGCATGCTACCACGGGATAAGAAAAAACTTCCTGGAGGCTGAGATGTTTAATTTTAAATGGCTTGTATGGAAATGCAGTAGATTTCATCATTGAATGTGATGGATGTGTGGAAACTTCATCATAGAGATGCAGATGAAAAAATTCTGAAAGCTGCACTTCAGTATAGTCCTGGCTTTATGACATTAAAAAGTAAAGTAACCCTGCTTGTTAGGTTGATGCATCAGCTGCAGCTACCAGCCTATAATCTCTTAGTAGATTTCTCTTACCACATTCTGCCAGTTCTAAAATACAGTTGCCACTTTGTTTTCATAGTTCTAATGAACCCAATGTTACTAGGGTGGAATTGCCAGAGTACACCCTTGTCTTGTTGCTGTTGGAGAGACCTTTGTTAACACCTTCTGTTTTGTCGTGTTTAGTCTACACCAGTGTCCCTTATGCTGGTCTTTTTGCATGCATTATTAACACAGTACAGCTGGTACAAAGCCAGCTTCAAGAAGTCTGACTGGTACCAGACAGAGCGGGGAGTGTACAGCAGCTCTAGCTGGAGCTTGTTTATGCTGGTTGCTATTCAGAATCTGTGTTTATTTAAAGTTGCTCCTTTTGACCTTTTGTTAACTCCTGTAGAACTGAGTTTCAAGTTACCTTTTGGTGGCTGTATCATCCCTTGGGACGCACCTTTAATCTGCAAATATTGTCATATATGCTGAAATTTTTACTCTAAGTAAAATTTTGGGAGCAAAACAATTTTCATAGAAAAATTACTACTTCCTAAACTGTGTCAGGCTTTGTTAATTAGTATCTGTTGTGTTCTACTGCTCTTACCTGGTTGTGGCTGCTTGATTTACCCATTGAGATTTCCAACTAATCTCTGGAAAATATAAATGCTGTGTATGGGCACAAGTTCTGTAGTAGAATTTGTAAGAGCCCATGTGTCCTATGCTGTTAAATTAGGTTTATTTGTATTGGGCTATAAAGAACCTGAAGTTTGGCATAGTGCAAGGAGGAACTTCTGTTGATGGGCACTTGTGGCACAAGTGAATTGATTGTATTCCACATATATTGAATCCAAAGTAAATGTGCATGACCTTTACATGGAAGCAAGGACCACTACATCTAATGTTGTATGACTCTATTAACTATATTCAAAATGTGTTTGAGGGAAGTGAAAGTGTATAGTGGCTTGTAACCAAATGAATTTTTTATTATACTTCTCATTAATATAACCACTGTGTGAAATCTCAATTTCTTTTGTATTTAAAATTGTTGCTGAAGCACAAATAAGACTATTTTAAAATGTTAACTACAGGTCCAGTACCAGATCTAGTTCTATTCTAGGTAAAATGGTGTGCCTTGCAGAAAGTACTAGTATACAAATCCAGTATGTGTACCTTTGCTGAAATTGTAAAGTAGAGTAATACTTAGGGTTGTCAAGTGTGCTAAGCTTCACTCTTCTTTTTCTGAGGTTTTCTGGGTTCAATTTGTGGTTCCCAGTTTCTTTTACATTATTAAAAAGTGATTACTTTTTAAAAATGATTAAGTATTCTTCATGTAGTGATTCTTGTATAATGAGCAAATCAACAGAGAAATGATTTACAGTTTAACTGCATATCATCGTGATCTAAGCTTTTGCTACTGGTTTATCTTCACCCCATAATGTTGAAAGGAATAAACCAGAAATACTTTCTCAAGTCACATATGGGCTTGTTTATTAGTAAATGGTAAGCAAGTTTTAATGAGAACAACTTCCAAAAACTGACTTATTTAATTTACTTGTGGAAATTAATGAAACAAACTTGTGTGTATGTTGAGTCAGTCTCTTTTTAGATGCATCTGGCCAGACATTCTAGAAATACAGTTGCTTTCAGTTTGAGCATTTTAGTGTGCATTTTGTTTTGAAGACAGCTGTAGCAAGTCTGGATGTAGCAAGCTGTAGCATATCTGTTAGTGGGAAAACTACTGGGAAAAATACGATAAAAATAAAGATACTAAACCATAGAGTATAACATATTGTTAACATACCTCACACGTTCACGTTCATGTTTCTAGTCTGTTGTGACTATGTCTAAAGTATGTCTGCGCAGATAAAAGCATTGTGAATTTATGGTTCTACACTAATATATCTGCTGGGGAAAAAAAAAAAACAAACCTCCTAATAACTTCTCAAGGCAGTCAAACATCAAACTAAAAAAAAATCCTTCGTGTCCCTTTGTCTGTAGACAAGATTCTTTTGCAGTAATTGATTGCGAGTCTATCTTGGTCTTTCTATATATATGTTAAAAAATAGTTTTGTTTTTCCCTCTAGGAATTGTATAGCTCATGTATAAGCTTAAATTGTCATGCATATCCCTTATAAACCTCCAGTAATGAGTAGCATTTGGTAGTGGTATATTTGAGTGTGTGTGCTTTTTGTGTTGTATCTGTCTCTTTTGGTTTTGGAGAACAAACGTGGAAATTCTGAAAACATGAGTGAAATTCCACTTCTGCATTGATAGCATTTACTTAAATAATGCTTGTACAGAGTGTCCAAGTCTCTCCCAAAAACTCAATTTTGTTTTCTTGGTTTTGTTTTTTTAGCATTAAAAATGCAGCTGTCCACAAAGATGTCTCTATGTGTGGATCTAATATAAATGCTTTTTTGTACAGTTGTACTGTGTATCACACAGGAAGTACTACCCTTCAAGTACCCTTCAAGTTCATGTTCCTACGGGGCACTTGACTAATTTGAGGGCAAAATAAAGTATCTTAAATCATCTTTAAATGAAGAATAAATTGAATGTCTTCTTACATCCATCAGCATTTTCTGCTTACTGTCATTCATGAAATTCAAGGTCATTAAAAATCCTGAATCTCACTACTTAGGCTTAAAAGTTTTATTTTAACATCATCACTTTTTCATTGAACACAGACAAATGTTGGGACCCTCATTTTTTCTTGCTGCGTTTGTTTCTCACACTATTTTCCCTGTATCTCTACTTTTCATTTCTGTCATCACTTTTCCTTGAATCTCATTTGACTTTTTTCTGGTTTTTAAAAAGTATTGTTTCATGCCCCTGCTGTAATCAGGTGCTACTGATGAAAGACTTCTGCACCATGTCATTATGTACGTAGATCCTTTGTACCTGCCTGTGCTAATGGCCATTTGGATATGAAAAGAAACTTCCAGGAAACGACTCCTCTCTATTTAATTGTACTTTTTAATGTGTCCGCCTTTAGATTTGTTTCACTTAATCTGCTGTTTGCTTTTTGGAATAAAAATGGCTTTAACTATCTTGAAACATTGTTTAGATTATGGCAAAAACTAAAACTAACAAATCACTGCTTTTGTATCCATTTAAATGACTTTCCATTTGTGTTAAATGCAATTCTTATAACTGACTCTGGATTGATATTCCCACCCAAGTTTCCTCTCAAATGCAAAGTATGGCAGATTTTCATTTGTATAGCAAAGCTCACCTAACTTGTGAGCATCAGGGAGGGACTTCATTGTCTTTTGAGTTGGATGTTTGTGATCCAAAAATGAAATGGTAAATTTTTGGAATAGATTAGAGTATTTCAGTTGAAAGGGACATAGGTCCATCTTGTCCAACTGATTGACCCATTTGGGGCTGACCCAAAGTGAATTTGTTTGTCACAATTAGTCTCTGAAGAAGGGATGAAGCTGGTGGTGAAGATGAGAGGAAGGAGTGCACCTGGTGATGTATTGAGTGCATGGTGGAATAAATATGGCCAAGTGTTAAGTGTATGTCCAGACTGAGGGACGAAGGTTGTCATGTTATCATCAAAAAGTGCTGTAGATAGTTTTATTAAGCAGACTTAAAGTGAGTGGAATACATTTTCTGGATAAGTATCTTAGAAACTACTTCTAGTTTTAAAAATGTTGTTGTAGAGAATCTGTTTCCACAAGGAATTGGCTTGCATGGTGTCTTCATGCACTTGTAAGACTGAATAAAAACTAACAGAATCTGCTGACTGTCACTTGAGATAAGCCTGTTTTTACTTTGTTTTGTGTACAGTGAACAGACAGATCAGTGTGTTCTGCTTTGCAAGAGAATTACTTTAACTCAATATTGTACTTTTTTCAGTGTTTGTATGTAATTGAAGTATATTCTGTGTATCTCCCTTTCATGTGTCAATGTGACTTCTGCTGCTCAGGAATTAATAGACAATAATTGTGTGAGATCATTTACAAGCTGTCAAATTTCTGATGTCCTGCCATTTTAAAATTAAATAGAAGCATTTTCTTCAGACAACTTTTCTGTCTGATGTGTAATAGTGAAATCAAAATGGTAAAATTAATTTTACTTGGAATAGATTTCAGTCTCATGTTATATGTGTCTGTAATAGCGGATTTAATTTCAAGGTGAGTTACAAGTTAATGTTCCCATCTTACAGGGAAATGATTTGGTGTTCGTTGTTAGTTTGGGGATTTTTGTGGCTGTTGTAATTGTAAACTCTTGGCAAGACTATGTTTCACTGAACAAATGAGTTTTTATTTTTCAGGGGCAGATTTCCTCAAAAAGATTTAGAGTCGCTGTTTCCTGGGATGAGCGCTGATTTCACAAGTGAAAACTTTTCTGCTGCCTGGTACCTGATTGAGAATCATTCAACAACAAGGTTTGTTGCTATCATATAAGTAATCGTTTTAAATGCAAGTCCCTGATGGTAGTTCATTATGCAGTAGATGTGTCAATGGTGGTTTGCATTTACAGAATAGAACTGTAGTCACAATTATCTCTGTTGTTTCTGCCTGGCCTGAAACTTGAATCAACCAGTTTGCTTATCTGCTTCTGAGAAAGATCTTGTTTTTAACCAAACCCAATTTATGATGGGTTTTTTTTTTCTTTTATCCCCATCCCCCAATGTCAGATGTAAGCTGTCTTTCTTCAAACCTTAGGAATCATAAGTTAGTGCAGCCTTGAGTGGAAACTCCAGGTGTTAAGTCATGAACAGAGACAAGGTTATGGACACTGAACAGATTAGTAAAATTGTTAGTATCAATTAGGTTGTAGTTTACACTTGTGGAAAATGCTATAGTAGCAGAAGTTTGACAAGCACGTAGGATCTTTGAGGTAAATCCCTTAAAATCTTGACCCTTAAGATCTTTGTTCAGAAATACAGTTGGTAGTATGTACTTACATGAATATATTGTATAAATATATTTTTGCGTGTATAACTGAGTTCCAAACCTTTTATCTGCTTGTGTTCACATAATACTGGAAGCCATTTTTAATAGAGAAGATGAGCTTTTTTTGTTGTTTTCAGCTAGATACTCTGATTGCTATTTTAAAGAGAAATACCACTTTACAAACTGTTTTAGTTTTGTTTCCTGCTGATAGAAAAAGGTATGGGTTGCTTCTTGATTTCAGGGGTGGGAGGATATTTGGTTTTTGAAGCTCCAGAAATAACCATTACTCTGCTTGGGAAATACTTAAATTTCCTCTCAAAATGATGGCCAAAACAGCAAGAGAACGTTATTACCTAATACATGTATAGTGACAGCATCTTTTGAAATCAAGTAACTAAGTGGAGTTATTCCAAATGAATTCTGTCAGAATCTGACAACTTTGGGGATCATCAAGTTTTTTTAAAAAAATTGAGGGGATAATAAAGTGATGAAGAGTAAATAGCTTTTGATGTAGGTGTTCATAAAAATTTTCTCTATGCTTGGCCCTTGGACTGTTTCCACTTTGTTCATCCATGTGGGCACCAGTGACACTGCCCAGAGAGATGTAGAACGGATCACGAGTGATTGCAAACTGGGGAAAACAGTGAAGAATGTGGGAGCCTAGGCTTTCCCTTTGATTTACGTGTGAGGGGGAAAGCTTCAAGTATTAGGGATGCATCCTGTAGATTCACAGATGGCTGTACCCCTGGTTTCAAAAGCAGCACTTTTTACTTCTGTAGCCAGATCCATGACTAAAGAGCAAAGACTGCTAGTGAGAAATGGAATTCATCTGGTAAAGTGGGGTGGGAGTGTGGGAGCATCTTTGCAAGCAGGTTTGCACTTTGGTGTCAAAAACTTCAAATTTGGAGTATCAGGGGATGGTGATAACAGCCTGCAGTTAAATGAAGGCACAGAGTACTACCTGTGAGTTCAGTGATGGCATTAAGAATGTTGTAGGAAGTTACAAAACTAGCTGGAAGTGTCTAACCTCAAGTGCCTTTACACACTTACGTGCTGTCTGAGAAACAGGTAAGAGACAGAACTCTGTGTGGAATTAGACAAACATACCACTGGAATAAAGTGGGATAGCTCATGTACCTAGTATTTTGGGATGGATAGCAAGAGGCCACCTGACAAAGATACCCAGGAAAGAAGAGAGGGACTTGACTTTCACATGAAGAACAGCTGGAATAAATATATGGGCCCCATGGAGCAGGATGGTTGAGCTCTTGTTCAGGAGTCTGGAATGGGTGACATTGCAGTGGCATGAGGAAGTGAATAAAATCTTCCTTAAGCAACTTGGGAAAATTTCCAGAGAGCAGACCCTGGTTCTTGTACAAGACTTCTAACATGGCTGCGGTGTGGGCCTTCAGGGGTGCCACTCTTCTGAATCTGATTCTTGAGGGCAAGGCAGGGGATGTGATAACCTGTGGCAGCTGTGGCTGTAGCAGTTGTGAAATTATTGTATTCAAGACTCAAAGAGGTGTGGAGAAGGCAAGCAGGAGAGTACACACCTGGGATTTGAAAGCAGTCATAGAGAAGACAATCCAGTGTTTGTCAAAGTTGACTGTCGAGTGCAGTCATCTTCTGGGGTGTTTCAGCAGCAATGTGTTAGGTAAGATACAGAGATAATTATTCTGCTTGGCATTGTTAAAGTTGCAGTTTAAGTCCTCTGCCCAGCTATGGCCACTGCTTTAAGAAAGATGTGAGAGCTGAGCCACAGGCTCAGGAGTGAATAAATATTGATGGTTACACAGCTTGAATGAGTTAGGGGCTTTTAGAAAAGAAAAACACTTTTTTAACACTTTGTCTAGTATCAGCTTAAGTATCTCATCCTTCTTGCTGAAAAAGATTCCATCGATTTGTGTCTTTGCATGTCTACAGTCTCAAGTAATGATCTCCTCCATCCAATGCAATAAAGTGTTAATTTGCACTTTTAAATGAAATCTGGAGGGGTTTTTGTATATTAACTCAATTTATATTGTTTTATAAAATCCAAATCTTAGTATTGAAGGTCCAAGAGCAGTGTAAAACTCAACAGGAATAAATGCTCAAAGTGTAGGGTGAATCCAGTCATGTTTTGAATCTAACTCTAAATATCTCTTTGAATAAAGAAGCAACAAAACTATTTTGGTTTGTTTTCTTTTTCTTCCCAATTCAAAATGTGTAGTCTTAAAAATATTCTGGAATTGTTTAAATATCTGTCCCATATAATTCATGCTGTTTTTCTGGAAACACAGCAATGGTTTAGTTCTTGTTCTCTCATAACCTTAGCTATTGGAAATGGTAAATGTGTGGTGCGCTGACATTTTGGTTAGCTTATGTCTGTTTTTTCTTTAAAGGACATTCTTTTAAGAAATCAGTGTAGCATCCTTTTTACTAATTCTTTTAATCTGGAAAGATCCTATTGAATAGAAATAAACTACTTGACACACTGTTGGATCATCTGATAATATGAAACAGTGCTTAAAAGGAGAACTGTACAGATTTTTGTTATTTTGAAATGCTGCTGGTAAGTGGACCAATCTAAGTAATGAGTAATGTTATTTCTGTCCAGCAGATGGAAACAGAAAATTAGGCAAAATGTGACATCATCAGTATAAAAAGAAAAGCACTTCTACGTGCACCAGTGTGCTTTGTCTCCCAGCAGGTGGTGATAGCCTACTCATTGCCTGAGCTGAAATCTGGTTTGTTATCTTAATGTGTCTTTTTGTACCAGATTTTTTTAAAATGGGCCGAATGTTGATGGAATTGTCTTATGTCTTAGTTTTCTACTTCATTGATCCCTCACCTCACAGAGGTGTAGCAAAGGTTTTGGGTTGGGTTTTTGTTGTATTAGGGAGATTGCTTTGGCCTGCAGCTAGGAAGACATCAGAATGAAAATCATTTGTTATGTTTGTATTTCTGAGCTTGTTCATGGTGGTGGTTTTATAGTTAATCAAGTAATATAACTACTGAGATCATATTAATCATCGTCAACCAAAAAAATTATCTACAATTAATGAAGATTTATTCACAGCATAAGACTTCTCAATTAATTGCAGTTGCTTGCAAAAAGTAAAAAAGTGAAATCAAATGTAAATTGGTAAAACTGAGAAATACTAGGAAACTAAGATAAGAAGAAAGCTATCATACCAACAACAATGATGAGTTGGCAGTTAATATTGCCCTTGAAATGTCTTTCAAAAATATTTCAGCAGATTGCTTATAAAAGCCATACCTTCATAAAGCAGGAATCTGTTAAGCTTTTCTTTATTTTGCTAATACTAATATTGTATTCAATTCTGAACTATATGTCCAAACAAACATAAAAATATTAAATGTATTCAGAAACAAAAGTGAGAAAGAATTATGAGTAAAGCTGCAGAGTTAAACAAATGCCATTATTAAAGACACTTCTAATATCTCAGTAGTTAATCTGCCGTGTACTAGGTGTAGTGAATTCTACTGTCACCTGTTTAATATAGTTCAGTTAAGTAAGAGCAATGTTGCATATTTAGAAGAAACGACTACTTTGTGTTATAAAGAAATCTCTTCCATCACAAGTGATAGGGATTCTCTGTTTAGGGTTGAAAGTAAAAAATTGAGATCTTTGGACTAAGAATAAACTCTCATTATTGAAAAGCACACTCATTAGCAATTACTTCACCCTTACTAGCTGTTCTGGAAGTAAGTGGCTTTATTTTCCAAGTAGTTTGTTCTGTTTATTTATTAGCTGACCTTATTGTTTGAATATCTCTGAGGTTTTCTTGTTTGTTTTCAGTTTTGATCAGCTCAAAATGGCTGTTGTGAATTTGAAGAAACAAGCCAATAAGAAAAATGAAGGGAGTCTAGCTTATGTGAAAGGAGGTCTCAGCACATTTTTTGAGGCACAAGATGCTCTGTCAGGTAAAGATGCCTTCCATTTACTAAGTACAGTATAAAAGAAAATATTTATGTGCATACATGGTTGAATTTAATACTAAAAATATTGTTTCTCAGTGTTCAGTCTGTACTAAAATTGTATAATGAGCCCAAAATCTGTGTTGTGTTGGTCACAAGCTAGAACAGGCTAGCTGATTGATGTGGTTTATTTGCAAAAGGTATCACCAACTGTATCTTACAGGAATTGAAGGCATTTTATCAAATTGCTTAGAACACAAATGAAAGAAAGAGAAGTGTTAAACTGGAGTTAATTTTAAGATGACTTGCAAACTGTAAAAACAGAAAAAACCTTGATTTTGTGATGCCTTATTCAATAGTCGGATGGTAATATTTATGTGAATATCCAGACACTTGTTACTTTGGGAAATCAGAGAGTCTTTCTGTTCTGCTTGCCATTGGGAGAATGCAGCAAACTAGTGAGATTATCATAGTTGCCGTTTATGTATATATATGTATTTATTGTATATAGACACACACAGACACACTCTTAAAATATCAAATGGCTTGCAGGTCGAACCTCATTGTGGGCTACCGTAGTCCTGTCTAGTGAGGCTCTGGTCTGGATAAGACAGCAACAGTGCCCAGGAAACCATCCCAAATAGGTTTTTCATTTACCACTCTGCTGGTTATCCATACTGGTCATTGACCCCTTTGGCCAAAGCTAACTAGGTTCAACAACAAAAGTATTAAAGAATTTAGCAGAAAACCTGGAGAATGTGGTGGTACTCATAGGAAAAGGTTCTAAGAACCATTATTGGCATTCTTTCACCTTCTTAAGCTGAGTTTTCATTAAATGCTAGGAAAAATAATAGGCTTTCCTTGTAATTCTTACACATCTTGAAAATATTGAAATCCTATTTTTTTTTCTTAAATTATCTCAAACATAATCCCAAATAAATATTGCAATGTGGCTTGTTTTTCACAACCAAATCTGCTTTGCATATGGAATATCAAATACTCTAAAAGACAGAGAGTTCTGTTTTCAAGAAATTGCTGGTATGGACAAAAAGTAGCGCTAACAGTGTTACCTTGTACGATTATTTTTTGGATCAGCAAGTACTTAGTAGGATTTGAAGATAGATAAGGTAGACCAAAGATGTTGTGAGGTTTTAGTAAAGCTGAGCACAACTGAGTAATTTTCTTTTGTTCCACCCCTTAGTCGCATTTTGCCTTTGGAGACTGATTTTCTGATAAATGAGAAGGTCAACAAGCAAGTAGTAATGTGAGAAATGTTAATAAAATAATGGTAGGGAAAGCAACCTCATTTATTTTATTAAATACTGTAGTCTCAGTTTTTAAAAAATTAATATAAGCTATAGTATTGTTTTGCACCTTTTACCTTTATCAGTGTTATTTTTACCTAAAATCTGGGTTTATCAGTGCAGTCCTTTAGCTAAGTTATGAACTTAAACTTGGGATGACTCAAGTGGTTCTTGATGTCACTTTTTGTCTGTTGCCAAAATGGCTTGGCTTTGTCTTCCCCTCAGTGATCTCCCTTTAGTGCTCAAAAGGAAGCAGACTTTCAGCTTATACAGTGAATTAAAGTGGTATAGTGGAAGAATGACCTTGATGCTGTTGTAAAAGAAAAGTGGAGACTTAAAGCCTCACTCTTGTAAATTCAAAATCGTAACACTGAAGTTCAAGGACAACATCAATATAATACTTCGTTTTTAAACTCTGAACCCAAATTCTTAGTAAGGATGCAATACAGGTCACAGCTGCCTTCTGTAGCATTTTAATACACATTTCTCTTTTGAAATGTCATATTAAATGCAAAAGGGGTTTTGCTTCCTTTAAGTCAATAAACCCACCTTTATGGCATTTCAGTTTTGAATGCAGAACTACTTATTTGCCTGTTCTTCCTCCTTATGCAGGATATTCAGGATATTTTTGAGACAGTCTAGCTGGAAAAATTGCATAGCTTTCTAAAGACTTGAACTTGTGATAGGTACAATCAGTTGTTAAGCTGGATGTGGCTTCCAGTAGCAAGAAGAAAAAAAAGGGACTTCTTTGGTGCCATCATCCAACCCTACTACTAGATATCAAAGCTTTTTCCTGAACATTTGATCACTAAAGTTTTCTTAAATGAAAGATGCTGAGAATTAAGAGTAAGCATTACTTGCATTGTTCTAGAGAAACAGCTCAGACGCAGATTTAAAAAACAAACAACAACAAACCACCAAACAAAAACCCCCAAGCAAACAACCCCCCATTAATTCTTCAGCATGCAGTTGTGAAATTCAAGCTTTATAATAGAAGAGCATTAAATTAAAAATATAATCTGGCTAGGCAATGATTGTGCAGGATGATGTGATGGCACTTTTCTGCCCTTACTCATGTAAGGGCGAATTTTAATGTCTTATTTTCTCCTTTTAAAAAGTGCAACTAGAATTTGTGTGCATTTCAACAAAGCTATGTGAGGAGTAGTTGATACTTGAAAGCTGAACAGTTGTTTCAGCACAAACTCTTAGGGACATAGCCATTGTTCTGCAGACTTTTATTATTTGATGCTGAGCATACAACTGTCACAGATGAAAAATGTCTCAAGGGAAAACCCTTACTGAATACATTTTGTCTGTCTTTCAATATGATTTAAAATTTTCTGAGTTGGTTCATTTTGCTTTAGATTTTTTTTAAGCTCTCTTGCTTTGGAAAGATTTCTAAAATATTTTTTATTTTCTAAAGGTATGGGTTTTTTGAGGGGAAAAAATTAGACTCTCAGTTTTCCCCTTCAGATGTCTTAGAACGCATCTTCTAACCCCAGTGGTTATGCTTCATAAACTGGAGGTCTGTTGCATTGTAGTTATAGAACGGAGCTACTTGTGAGCAGTTATTTCTCTTAAGTCTCCCTGAATTAGTATAGGATCACTTTTCACAGGAGGATCACATTAGGAGGTATAAAACTTACTTCTCCAGTTACTTCCTACTCCTCTACAGCTTTTATACATGCTTTTTAAAACTCATATACATTTAACAATATTTGTTTTGAATATGTTACCTTGATTAGGAAACCCTGAATTACTGCTTATTGTGCAGCTTTTTTCATTAGTTAGGACCAGTAAGTCCTGTCTGATATTAAGTGTACTATCAGACTCTATTACACATTTAAATGACTATTAATATTTTCATAAATAAGCAATGGAAAGCATAAAAAGCAGTCCTAAGATGTTTATTGTATTTTGTGATTTAGAGGCTGTTTACTAAGAAAATAAGAGCTCAAGTAGACCAGAACCCATCCTTGTTTGGTTTAATTTCTGGGAAAATAGAACAGCCTTATCAGATCCCCATGTCTCTCTGCCTGTTAGCTTGGCTGACAGTTTGACAGTGACTCTGCAGAGGAGATGTTCAACAGGAAGTTTGTTTCGTCAGCTGAAGGGAGCTGTAAACTGAGCTGAGGGGAGCAGGGTTTATCTCAACTTGACCCACTTGTCAGTGTCAGGGAGTTCAGCTGGTTCATTTCCTGTAATTCTAGTTGCAACCTAGAAAGTAGCATTCCTAAAAGGGTGGCTGTTTATATGTAGTTAAGACGTAATTTATCGTCATGAGCAAAGCAGGTCCCACACAGAAGTCGTTAGGAAACTTAGCAAATTAATTTTCTTTCAGTATATTGTTTTCTGAAATGCTCTTTGCAACGAACCTAAGGCTGCAGTTTCTTCTTATTTAAACAAAAGGAAAGAAGTAGGGAAATGACTACTTCAGTTGCTCATGTACACAAAAACATGTATGTATGACATCTCTGTTGGCAGGTTTAGGAGATGCTGAACTCTCTTTAAAACACAGATATCATGAACAAATTTGAGATGTAGATTTGGTTCTCTAGTTTGCCATAGCAACATTTTTTTTGCAATTACAACTACAAACACATTTTTTGTGGTTTTCAGGAAGTTTTTTTCAGAAGAAGCACTGCTGGCTGTTACAGCACTGTTCCCTGTTCCTTTTTTCCCTGTCCCACTCCTGTTCAGATATGTGGCCTGTGGGAATACCTGCATGATAGGGACCTTGGACTATATATAGGTGACGTTTTGTCTACTACCTTTCTTAATACATGAGCTAGGATAGTGTGGCTGAAATTAACCGGCTGAAATTGTCCTAATCTGGCCAATGCCTGGTTTTTTGATTTTGTTTGGGGTTTTTTTCTTCCTATAGACTATTTTTACAGTTCATTCCCTAAGGCTCATTCTTATGAGCATGTCAGTGATCCAGGGTTGGATTCAGGCTGAATTAAGTCTGTGCTGTGCCATTATGTCTGTTAAATTCATTTTCGCTGAAAGTAAAACAAAAAAATACCACCTGAGCTATATTCAATTCTGAGCCAGACTGGGAATTTGAGAAGCTAAAAAGTGATTACTAGTCTGTCATAAATGTGTCCCTTCAATTCAGACTTTTGAGGATTTTGTTACATTTGAATTTAAAGAGATTATATAGAGCCAACACAATTTTTCATTGCTGATTCTGTTTGCAAACTAGATGGATGATTAATTTTTAAATGGTTTTCGTTTGTCCAGTTAAATGCTAGTGCATGACTGGTTTTGCTTGGTAGTGTGGCATAGTATACCAGGTCTTGCGGTTGTCACGTTGTTTTGTAACAAATCTAATTCACACTTTTGCTTTACTTAACTCTCGTTTTTGGTTTTTTTTTTTCAAATAGTATGAAGTTTTGTTAAACCTATGAATTTGGGTAAATCAAATTCAAATATATGATTGCTACCTAAATGTTGTGCAAGTGACTTGAAATGTCTGGAATAACTCTGTTTCTAATTCTCTTATGAGGTGTATGTCTATTAATGTTGTCTTACTCATCCTACTTCAAGAGATAGAATATTGTCTTTGCAGGGTAAGAACAGTCTGCTGCTACAGCGAGTGATTTTAAAGATAATTGGCAGAGCATAAGAGAGAATACGGCCATGGAAACAAACTGGCAAGAATAAAAAAACGATGCTGCATGTATCACATATATATTTGAGAGCTTATCAGTCACTTCAGAGTAGCAGTTCCCCTGCATCTGTGTGCCCCATAGTAGGGGCAAGTTAGATTATTTCTAGTTAAGAATTATGATCATGCCTCCATGTAGTCAGCATGAAGCAATAGCTGATGTGCGTTCTGCTCATTGTCTTGCTTTCCGAGTGGGTCCTCCTGTCTGAATACTTGAATCATCTTTGTGCTGCCCTTGCAGACAAAAGCTGAATGAGAATGATAAGTACTATCATTGCTTCATGTTTTGTCCTTACATTTATAGGCCTTCTCAGCACTCAAAATGAAAAAATAGGTGTGCTAAATTAGGCATTCTAAAAAAGCCATGCTGAATTAAATTTAATTTAATTTTGCTTGTTGAAAACTTGTATCCTGATCTTTCAGCACTAGATAACAAGAGGGACATTAAAATGAGAAATGTATTCTGCAAGAAAGATGACCTGACAAAGGGGTGCCACAAAGTATGTAAGTGGTGGTAGATAGTTTAGTGTTGGGTGAATGCCTCCTCTTCATGCAGTTCTTAT
The DNA here is from genome assembly GCF_029207755.1 of Chamaea fasciata. Lineage (NCBI taxonomy): Eukaryota > Metazoa > Chordata > Aves > Passeriformes > Sylviidae > Chamaea > Chamaea fasciata. The sequence goes on from NW_027094086.1 coordinate 84,586,323, forward strand.
GGTCAATTTTTGTAGCAGCTCAATGGTTACTATAATGCAGCTTTATTAAAGCAAAAGTTATCACAATTGATTAAAGTCTCAAACTTTTCTTTCATGCAGGTCCTAGCATGGCATTGTGTAGGGAGTTGGAGGTGGTTTTTTTTTTGTCTCAAGCAAGAGAAAATTGATTAGAAAACATGGGAAACAGCAAGAACCGCCACAGGCCATAGTGAAAATTCTCTGCCCAAGCCTGTACCTGCTTTATACTGACTGCTCGTGTAGCTTCTTCATCAGTTATTGTTTTAGAGAGCTATTTACTAGCAGAAATTCTCCAAAGGGATGCAGTTTTGGCAGCTTATAGTTACAGTGTGGCTGTCATATTTTATAAACTTGGGATTTTTTTCAGGTCAGTTAACTTTTTTGTGTGAATTTAAAAAATAGTAAGGCATGTAGAAAGAGATAGTGCAGTTTTCAAACAGAAAATTCTGCAATTGATTGCAAGTGTGCAAAAAAGTTACCTATGATTAAATTTGACCCAGACGTATCCTGCAAGCCATAAAACCACATTAATTTCATGCTACATTATTCCATTTTGATTTCCATGTCACCTTTTAAATGCAACATTTAAAAGCTGCCTTTATTTTTACAATTTTTACCTTTCACAGATGCAGAAAGTTAGTGCCAGTAAAGAGAGAATAGCATGCTCTGTACTCTTTAATTCTGAAGTGTTCTGGCAAAGGCCTGGATCCAGTCCTGGAATTTTTAGTGCATCCATAGGCCGAATAATAAGCCACATTTTCCTGTCTATGTCCAAGATATTGGCCCAGAGATATCAGACTTGCTTTAATATTAGTCCATCTGAGAACAAGTTGTCTGGTCTCATAATGTTTTTAGACTAAAATTTTCAGGGTCTATATACCAATAAAGTCTCCCTTCCTAGCATTATGCTTTAATTCCCTTAAAATATCAAGTTAAGTCTGTCCATTTTCATTGACTTTTTCCACTGTGTTGGTAAACAATCATGAAGAGGTAAGTGCTAGATAAACGAAACGCAAAATGGCCACTTATGACAATACTGCATTCAGATCAGTATTTTGTCATTTTTGCTAGGATTAATAATGTTAACTAAAACAAAGCCAAGTTTGCTATGCCAATACAAAAATATCTAGAATTCTCAAGGGGCACTGTAGGAATGACCAAACCAAACAAGACTTAGTGCTATTGACTAATGGCCATAGGAAGGAAACTACTTTTTTGGGCTTTTTTTTTAGATTTTCATAGAGTAATGTATCAAGACCTCTGTTCGTGGCATGCTGTCTTTATTGCTTTCCATTTTCTATGCAGCCCTGCAGTCCTGTTGAATCCATTCAGAACAGTTTTTGCCTTACATAGGGATACTGTCTTCATCAATAACCTTCTTATATTTTGATAAAATTACAAAAAATCACTAATCTTCCAATAAAGAAACCAGAGTCATTTCTATTCATGCATTGGGCATGAATCCTGGCAGTGTAACATGGGTTCTTCATTCCTCCATTACTGTTCTTTGGTTCCAGGTTCTTAGTTACCACATCAGATCTTCAGAAATACTTTGCTGAGTCAGCCTTGCCCTTCTTGTATTTTTCCCTGCCTGTTTTCTGCATCTGACTAAAAAGATGTGATTTATTTCAGGTACTTTTTTCTTTAACCACATTTCTGTGAAAATGAGTAAGATTTTCAGATATGCCAAATACATTTCTAGCCATCCTTTAGTCAGAAAATAGTAGAAAATGTTCATGTGTGTTGATTTGAGCTGAGAGTTAGGCTGAGGAACTTTTGAGAATGCCACGCCTTGTGCCTATCTCAATATATGTTTCAAAAATATCTAATGAGGAAATCAAGTATGAAATTTGCAAATCAAAAGCTGCATGATCCTGGCAAGTGCGGTTTAATTTACTAGATTTATGGTTGCCATAAATTTAACAAAACCCCCCATATCCTTTCTTAGATTATATAAAATTGTTTTCAACACAAGTAGCAATTAATTAATTGCAGGGTTTTTTAATATGAGGTCTGTATTATGGTTTATTTGCCAGATTGAAATTTGCTTGTGTTCTGGTGTATTTAGTCACAGTTAGAGGTTGTGAATTTTAAACTTAGATTTTTCACTATTATTAATCAGCATCTGCCTGCAGCTGTGAAGTTTGCAAGCCTTTAAATATTCTGACTTAGCTGGGAAATGTGAACACTTACTGGCAAAGATGATACAAAACACAGTTAATTATCTGGCCTTAGTTGAACGATCCAGATGTAGCCTTTCCTCATTTTTATTTATTGTACGCTTTTTACAGTAAAGCTCCTAAAAATAAGGTAGATTCTGCTACATTTCCAACTGCTTTTCCAACTTGTATAGTTTGTGTCAGGTAAATCCAGGGTAACTGTCAGTTCAAGAAAAATTCCATCCATCCTTTAGTTCAAGCCTTCAAAGACCTAAAATTTTCTCATTACTCTTCTTATTGCAGCCAGTGAAGAGTTGAGGGTAAGAAGTTGCATTTGAAGGTAACCTTAAGTACGGGGTAGTGTGGGAAGAGTTGGATGGTTTTCCACCTTCCCTTGGCCATATGCTCCTTTCCTTATACTGCAGTGCTGCCACTGAGGCAAGGTTTAGATAAACTCACTGATCAATAAAGCAACATTTCTTCCTTAGTGAGTTAGTTTTGCACCAAATGGTCTCACTACAGGCAGCTACATGATTGCTGGATCCAGCAAAAAAGTCCTTTGGATACAGGAGAGCAGGGGTTGTCCCAAACAGTATCATCCCACTATCAGATGGATTCAGCACTTTAAGAGAAAAAGATAACTTGAATATCTCTAGATTCCTTCCAAAGATGTGGTCTGCAGATACTTTTCTTGACTGCATATATTTTCACTTGTCTAAACTTCTAAATCAAAGACTTCTTGTCTGGTCCCCATGGAAGGAAGATGCACTTAGCTTTTTCAAAGTCATTTGTTGCAAATGGAGTAAGCTTAGACTTTTTCGCTGTGAAAACTTGAAACTTTTTTTCTTTTGGAACACAGTGAATGTACCTCTTGCTAAATCTGAATATAATGTGTAAAAATAGCTACAGTAAACAAAGTAGCTTAAACATATAGATGGAAATAAAACAAATTTGTTGTGTGAACCCAGAATAATTTAAGAAGGTTTAGACTTTACAGAATGTCCTAAAATACCTTATTTCAGACAATGGTTCAAAAATGCCTTTTTGTTTACATTCCTAGCTACATATGCTTAATATGCCTTTATCTGTACTCTGCAGTGCTTTCCAAGTTTCTGAAACTTAACACCTTGGTTTATTTTTATTTTTTTTGCCCCGCTGACATACTTTTCTCTGTCTGAAAGTGCATGGTGAATTGATTTAATAGGACCATTCTTCCTGGGTTTCCAACATCAAAATTTCCAAACTAAGATTCTTGAATACTGTTTTCCAGGTTGCTATGAACAAAAGCTACCAATGTGAAAAAAAATATTTTCTGTTTTCTAAAAGAAAGAGGAGTGAATAGGATATTGCTATTGTATGTTCTTTTCTAAACAAGATGAGAAAGACAAGTGCTTTGGGAAGATGTATTTTAACTTTCAGGAACTGGTTAAAGATCATGATATTTTAGTTTTAATATCGTCATAATATCTAAATAAGCTGCCTTCAAATAAGAAGCTACATTTTGAGACTTCTTGAAAGTTCTAACATGCTAAATAGTTCTCTTTTAAAACTTGTGTACTAGAAAGAAGTCCTCATCATATTTTACCTTTTGTTGCTAGTATGTATGCTTTGGTAGAGGTTTAGATATTACAGGTCACTTTGGGGAATGCTTAAGTGTGCCTCCTTCAGAAACTACATGATATTGAATTGGTCAGCAAGTAACACTATGTAATTAATGGTTCCAAAATGCTAAATTTTAAAAATCTCTGAGGCAGTATGTAACTTAGATTTTAATTCATGACCATTTTTAAAGTATGTTTCTAAAGTATGTTTCATAGAATGATTTCAAAATATGTAAATTGAAGTCATTACAGTTTGATGTGATTCCAATAGTACTTGCAACATTTGGCTTTAAAATGTCTGTTTATGTTGTGGTTGCTGTTCTGCTGAGCTTGCTTTTCAGTATGTAACATTAATTGCGCTACAGTAATTGGCTGCCTCTGACTGAAAATGATATATAGGAATGGAATAATGTCAGTAGACCCACTAATGTTTGTGTTATAGAATTGTGGAAGTATTCATGTTGGTAAGTGCTGTCCGCATTGTACACAAAATATGTGCAACAGTTAACAATGCACTATCTTTTAAGATAGATTTCTGTGCTTAAAATATGCAAGTATCTGTTAGTTTTAGTTAATTTCATTTAAGGGTTGATTGTCTTAAGAAATATGATGTCCTAATTAGATTTTTTAACACCTCTGATGACTTTAGGAATGAAAATAGAGTTGTCTTTGTATTTTCATGAAAGCAAAACTTCCTGTAATTCTTTGTGTAGGATCAAGGGTTTGAAGGGTCAAACTTGGACATTTGAGAATAATGTGATTTTTCTTCCTTTTTTTTTTTTTTTTTTTTTTTTTTTTTTTAATTACACACTGATGTTATTCACCTCTATCTTCCCCCAGTGAAAATTCCTCCTTTGAAAGAGGCTGGAGACTCTAAAGGGCCATCCTGTTTCAGAATAGCCACCCTCACTCACACTTTGCAGTAGGGCTAAGGCCACAGGGTTCCTGTCCTTGTTCACTTGTTAGCTTGCATCTACACGGCATGGGCAAGTAGGGATGGCACCAGAGAGGAAACCAGTTGGCAGTGGCATCTCTGTATGCATGGTATGTGCAGTTTATGGCAATATTTCAGATCTAGTTCAAATTCCACTCAGTGGACTGGATTCCAGGTATCTCTTTCAGCACATCAGTTGTAGTCGTGGAGTGCTTCTTCTAATGTTGTTTCACCTTGAAAGAATCCAGTGAAGGAGCTTAGGTTGCTCTGCCGTACAAACCAGAGCAAGATAAGCTGGAACAGTTGAGAGGCTGCTTTCAGAACTGTATCTGCGTTTTGAACTAAAATATATCATTACTTGCTTTTTTCAAAGCACTGGGTATCACTGCTTTCAAGGGTAACTTAGCTTCACTCCAATCTACTGAGAACCAGCAGAAAGCAGTAGGAGGGGGTTTTTTAAGCCTTAAATATATCTAAAGCAATATGAGCTGATGGCTGTTTCATAGAACAGATTTTACACGTTAACATTAAAAATTTGAAAGGAAAATCATATTTTATATGTGCTGCATATATACAGGAATAATACCTTAAAAGAGAGAAATACTGGTTTGTGCTGGCTATGCTGAACAGTAGAAGAGGGAGGGAGGGCTGTGTGAGAGAAGGAAAGTAAAGAAAGGACTACCTACACAACATTCATTGTTCATGTTTTCAGAGTAAGATAGTGTCATCAGGCTGTGCTATTAGGTTTCCCTCTCCCTGAAAAAGAAATTAGAGTAAATTATAATAAAGGAACAAATTAGTGCTGGTACTGTGCATTTCTACCTCCATTAGTAATACCACATGGAAATAAGAGTTCGGGATTTTGGCATTTTAGGACAGGAGAAAAAGAGCATCTTAAAAAAAAAAAATAAAGCAACATCTCCTCTGTTTTCCTGTTGTTTTGAGCAACATTTCTTGGAGCATTAACCATTATAATGGTTAATGTTCCAAGAAACTCTTAAACTGTATTTTAGGAGTGTCTTTTTATAGATGAAAAGAAGTGATGGGGTTATGTTCTAGCGTTTGCTTTTCGGATCATCACACATTGCCAGTGACTCTCCTTCTACCCTTTAAATTACCAAAAATTAAATTTTTGGTAACTTCTTTTTTGTGACATCAATGACTTACAAAGCAGAACTATTATGTGTTTAAATGGTACTTTTCAAAATACAAATTTTAATTAATACCTGTACAAGACAGCTAATTTAGATTATAATAGCTAATAGGTTACTCTGTCCATATGTTTGTGGGGTTTTTTCCTTAAGTATTACTGTCTTGTTCAGGAAGATACAGGAAATTAGTGTCAAAGTAATGGTTAAAATTCCACAGCGTCTGGCTCTGAGCCCTGTCCTCCACTAGACTCTGCTGCCATGAAACATGTTTGCATTTTGTTGTGTCTAAAAAGAAAAATAACACTTTATTTTTAATTTTAAAAATGTTTAAAAGTGTCACTTTGATGTAATGTGTTCCCACCTATTAAAATGTTCTGCATTTTAACTAGACACTTTATTCCAGCAATCCATCAAAAACTGGAAGCGGATGGAACGGAAAAAGTAGAAGGATCCATGACGCAAAAACTGGAGAATGTACTGAACAGTAAGTTTTGTCCTTCCAGCAGCAACTATTTATGGACTTTGGACTTTCTAACAGACCTTAATATTTTCATAAGAATATTGTAGAAAGTAGAAAACAGTCTCTCATCCCTTCCCTGTTTGTAGTTCCAGGGTGTGATAATACATATTTTGAAGTACAAACGGTTGCCACAACTTTTGGCAGTGTTTGTGATAACAAGGCAAATAAATATCAAAATAAAGATGTTCTAAAGTGTTTAAATTAATGTTGGTGGCATCACAATTTTGAGTGGATGAGGAAAACAGAGAAACTGTATGGATAGAACTGTAGAAGGATGAGCTGACCTAGATACCAGGTTTGTAAGACGTTCAAGTAAAGAAAAAAAAAAAACCCAGTTATAAGGTGTTTGCAGTCACAGGCTCTTAACAGGATCTTTTTCACTTAATGTGCTGGCATTTAGACTATTTGGCATGTGCATTCTTACTAGAAACCTTGAAAAGCTGTCAGTACTTTGTTTTCTCTTTCTCTGTATTAGCTGCAAGGTTGCATTGAGAGAGATGGCTTGAATTTGCTCAGTTTGGTATGTGTTTCATCAGATCAAAAAAGTTACTTTTTTTTTTTTTTAATTCTGGGACTTCTGCCAAGATAATTTTACTTTGTTTCATTGTGATTTTTTTCACAGAGGATGTTTCCCTTAGTGCTGTATCAATAAGCAGGAATGACATGCAGATAGCTGACTCAGTGTTGGAAAGTCTGAGTGTGTTTTATGAAATCAAGAAAGTGACATGGAAGTTCACTGTTTTTCTTCTCTTGTATGAAGAAAGCAGTGACTGTATGTGTGTTTGTGTGTGGAGCACAAAGAAAGCAGGGGGTTTTGTGAACAGCTCTATCCCTTTTCAGTAGGGATTCCTTGATGCCCACAATAAAGGTGTAGTTTGAACATTTTTATTCCCTCATCTTGATGCCTGAAATGAAAAAAAACCAAACTGGCAAAAAATTTTAAAATCACCAAGAAATACCACATAAAACCTCACACCTCTATATAATGACTGTAGCGTGTGTCTATGTGTGCAAAATATTTGGTACATCTAGGTAGGAGAAAAAGAAGCATTTGCTGAAATTTTCCAGTGCAGTCCTCAGTGGTCTGTATTTAGGCCATGTCATGCACCAAGAACAGACTCCTTGGAGAGCACTTCCCCTTTTACTAAACTGTCTGACAGATTTTTTTTAAAAAAGCAAAGCTTTAGGTCTGTGATATTTTCCTATATACACCTATATAAGACAAATTTACCTATAATATATAATTACTGCTTTATTTGATAAGTGGTGGCTGAACCCTGTATGTAGACAATGCAAACTGTCTTTTTCAAGCTGGATCTGTAGAGGAACTTGTGCCAGACACTTCAGAGTGGTTTGAAGTTTGGCTCTTCTATGAAAAGAATTGGCTGCTTTTCCTCATGATACTTTGCAAGTCATGACGGGTGGGAGGCAGGGAAGTAGGAATACAAGGATTTGGAAAGAGTAAATAATATTATGCAAAGTAGTTTAGGATCAAAGCTTTGTTTCTTGTCTGACCATTGAAAAGCTTCCATAATCCATCAGTAGCAGGGACTGCTTTCAAAAATTACTTTAATTCTTTAGTTGAATTGTGCATTTTATGGACTGTAGGTGCATGTTTTGAGAGACAACCGCTATTGTGTGAGCTTGCTTACTTACAAACCCTTAACAATCCAACATGTTTTCCACAGCATCTGAATGTGTATGTTAAGAGGGTTCCAAATTCTTGAATTGAAATGGCATGGGGTAACAAAAGAGCAGGTTGGTGTTTTAGCTGGAATTATAAATGTTTGGAATTTTTGCTCAATTTAATTACTATACAAGTTGTTAAATTTATATTATTAAAAACTTAGAGTGTTTTATAATTAATTTAATGAAGAATTGTGTACTAAAGGAGGTAAATCAAAATCCTTTATGTAGTGTTTTTGTCTGGCCCTAAGACAGACAACTGTTGAATAACTAGAGATTTAGTTTGAAGTAAAACAATTCACGCACTGTAGATGAATCATTCATTTTGAAAACATAGTTAGCCAATATAAGAACTGAAACTTTGTCCGTGGATGGTTCATCCGTAATAAAAAGATAAAGATTGTTATTGTGGACAGGATTTGGAGGGATAAGGAGGGAAGAAATGTTACAATATTTTAATTCTAAAAAGATAGACCTGGTTTGCGTGAAATGTTGAGTTTTATTAATACATTAATAAGTAATTAGATATGTTTCAATTTCTTATAAAACATAAATAGTACCCTTTAAAAAAATGGTAGAATAATTTACCTGAATTGAGGATTTCGTAAAGAGATGAAGATAGAAATCACTGTGGTCTTCCTGCAGTTGTCAATTACCTTTTAAAAAAGGTTTGCATTGGATAGTAAAAAAAAAAAAAAAAAACAAACAACTTCATGAATATAACTTCAATTCCCAAGTACAGCACATTGCTTCTGGGCTGTTAACAGAATGGACAAGAAACATGTGAATTCAAACAAGCAAAACGTTACTTACTAGAAGGATTTACAAAACAATCGTTTCTTATAACCTTGAGAAAAATCATACTTTAACAGTGTTCTGTATTTAAATGTCCAGATAACTGTTTTCATTGTGCATTTCTCCTTAATGGATTAAAGTATTCTATGCTGAATAGTATGTGGTGGAAATAGATGTCCTGACAAAACTTTTTTTACATCAGGACTTCAAATTTTCAACAAACTTTAAACATTATTTAGATATAACAATTATTTTACAAAGACTTACTTTTAACATGAGCAGGCCACCCACAGTGTTGACTAGAGAAAATGGCATGCAAGCCACCCAGTGAGACTGATGTAATTTTTTTCATCTTTGCTTAAAGTATAGTCACTAGACCAGATAATGTAGAAACTTCTACATGCAATGATCAAAAAGGCTAAAGCAGTTCCACTTCTTTTTTCTTTTGATTAATTAAAAGTAAGTCGTAAGTTGAAAAATGCAAATATTCATATGCAGTATACGTCTTCTCTATTATAAATGAAATTTTATTACTATATGTTAGGAAACAGTCTTTATTAGAAAATAGAATGCTTTTTAGTTTGGATAGAAAAAGGTTTAGGATGCTATTTAATGTATTTATTGAAGAATATTTGATGATAGTATAGAGACTTAAATACATGAAATTGTTGACCAAGGCTTCATCCAATGTGCGATGAAGCCAGTAAGAGTTTTAATGAATATGTGAAAACAATTTGTATTCATTCTGTTACAGTGACCAGCTAGTTAAACTTTTTAGTCAGTACATTGTCTTTGTCTTAACCACTGGTACTTTTAAGTGTCTGAAATATTGTTAATAATTTTTAAGACTTGACTTGAAAACATAAAAAAATTGTTTGCAAAACCCAGTGACGACTTTAGAAGCTCTGACATTAATTACCAAAATGAAATTATACTTTTTTAAGAAATGAAGCTTTCTATGGCTTTTTCTATATCCTGAGATGCATAATTTGGTTGTAAAATGTACATCTGGAGCCAAAGCAAACTATAAAATATCTGCACCAAAGCTAAGCATTTGAAATAGGAAAGAGTGATTGTTTTTAATCGCACAGGGGTCTTACCACATTAAAATGCTAAGTGGTTCACTTTGAAATAGAATTTCAACCGTTGTAAAATGTTAACACAGTTGAACTAAAAAGTATGAGAATCAGCAATAATTACTCATTTGCTCTAAAAAACCACAAATAACTCATTAAAATAAAGAAAATCTGTTTGTGATTTCAATTGATTACTCACCCAACTTTTTCTTACTTTCACCCTTTTTGAAACAGGAGCCAGTAACACAGCAGATACCTTATTTCAAGAAGTTCTGGGTCGCAAGGACAAAGCTGATTCAACAAGAAACGCGCTTAATGTTCTTCAGCGCTTTAAATTTCTTTTCAATCTTCCCTTAAATATTGAAAGAAATATCCAGAAGGTATAATACTTCAAAAATAATTTTCAGTTTGCTGAAAGTAACCTTTTGACATTAGTCTTTCTCTTGACAAATGTAAACGCTTGGGTTTTTTTTTTCAAGGGTGATTATGATGTGGTTATTAATGACTACGAAAAAGCCAAGTCCCTTTTTGGAAAGACGGAGGTTCAAGTGTTCAAAAAATGTAAGATACGGGTTATTTTACTTAATGGTCTTGGGGTTTTTTTTAACTTAAAGGCTAAAAAGCATATAGGAGACCAAAGAGCTTTATGTGGTTTTGATACAGATTTTCACCCATACAAATGAATTCATAGGAGCCAATTACTCTAGGCAGTATTTCTGGCAAGTTTTCTGGGTGAGGTATATACTACAAAATGTGAAATCACAGCCAATTTTATTTATTTATTTAGGCTTGGTATTACTGGACATAAAAAAGATTACAGTAATTAAAATGTGACTTTGAGAATCTCTCTCATAAATTGTTGGAAAGACTTGAAAGTCTAATTCTCTGGTTTTGTAAAACTGTCATGTATAATATTTTCAGATGTGGCTTGTTATAAAATGATTTATATTGATTTCCACATTAACTCCAGAAGTGTCTGATACCCTAGGAAAATAACATAGTTTTCAGTTCATTACACTGCTTAAGGACACACTGGATTTATTCCTGCTCCCTATTCCTAGATTATGCTGAAGTTGAAACCAGAATTGAAGCTTTACGAGAACTTTTATTGGATAAGCTGCTTGAAACTCCATCAACATTGCATGATCAGAAACGTTATATAAGGTAATCATTTGCCTAGTGCCTTCATCAGACATATGGTGTTAAATGTGTATTTAAATGTTTCCTAAACAGGGTAGTGACTAGTTTTACTATGGTTTAAATACTGATTTTAAAGCTGTGAGTATTTTGAGACTCTTTGACTATATAAATAATAGCCATGGAATGGTAGTGTATTGTTTATTGAAGGATTGAAAAATAGTTCTTGAATGAGAACCATTTATTGAAGCATAATTGAGATTTGAATTTAATTTTTTAAATCTTTGAGGCACGTTGATTTTGTTACTTTCCCTAAACAGACATATTGCAAGCTGTGTTTGTAATGACCACTCCTAGTTTGCATCCCTCAAAATAGATTCCTTATTAACTTGTTTTACACTTTAGCTAGACTTGATGTTTAAATGGAATCATTCTGAGTCAGATGACTGGGAGGCTTTAATCCAGATTGTACTGTTGTTTGAAAGTGGTAATGGCTCTTCTACGGCTCAGGCTAAACAATGAAGTTCCTTTGTGTTTCGTGAACATGAACCAGTTGCCCAGTTTTCATTAACATTTACAGATTTTCTGTTTTCCAGAAAGCTGATGCCTGTTGTAGGGCTACTGAGATGAGCTGATGTAGATGTTAACCTTTCAGGCCTTAGTGCCAAACCTTAGCATGATCTGGAACATTTGATGGCTTGATTTAGAAAGCTTTTGAGATTTGAATGCTACCAGGGCTCCTAGTGTGTCTTGACAACTCAGTGTTTGTATCAGCTATCCTAAAAGAAGCAGACCATATGTGCAGCAAGGGAAACATTTGTAAAATTCAGCCACCTGCATGAGGTCTTCAGTGTTTTGTGTGTGTGTGCACCAGGCCCAGTCATGGTGTTGGGGTCTTAGGTCCCTTTGCATCATGTAAGTTTACGACTTCAGTGACCTGTGTGCATTTCTGTAGAGTGCTCCTCATCCTTCTGGATGCTACAAAAATATTTTCTATTAATTGGAATTTGTTTTGAAGATGAATAGTTCAGCGTTTTATGTCTGTGAAGGCAGCGCTGGCTATTCCTTTTCTCTGTGACACTTGAAAACTTTAAAGAGCAGCTGCTTAAGTTAAGCCAGGTCTTAGGACCTTTTCTTAGGATTCTTTGAAAGACTCATAGTTGTACATGAGCTCTGATTCCAGTTTTTTCTTTGGGGTTTTTTGTGGGTTTTTTTGGTTTGCTGTGTTTTATTGTTTCTTGCTTGAGTTTTTGAGGTTAGTTGTTTTGGTTGGTTATTTTTAAGGTGTTTTGTTTTCTAGCCCCTTACCTTGAACTATTGAATCTAAAAATACCCCAGCCTATGTTAAAGCAGACTGTGTTAATGTAACGAAATGTATTCCACACGTAGAAGTATAATAAAGAAGAGCAGGGAGTGGATGACTGTGGAATAATTTAGTTCCAATGAATCAACAGAATCCCAGCCTACAAAATTGTTAAGTTAATTTCACTACTTTAAATATATATGGATATATTAGTTTATATTTTCTGAAGGCAAGGTATGAAGTAAATTTTCTTCAGGGGACTTCTGTAAAAATGAAAGTAACAAAATCCAAATTGTAAAATAGTTTGCATAAACCCTGCTGTTTTTATAAGGGTTTTTTCTTCCTTGATACACTTGTTTTGCATGTCTCTGAAGCTGAAGGCTGACCAAGACCTAAAATACTGTAGTTTTCTCCTTCAGATAGTTAATGTTTATAATTAGGATTCAATTCCTATTTTCCTCTTATTGTATTAGGGTATTTACGCTGCTAATTATTTTATACTGTTTAGAAATAGTTTACTACAGCACTTAGCAGCCAAGTAGATGTGTGTATTTCAAGAACAGTGGTAATTTTTTTTTTAAGTTTTGTGCCTAAGAAAAGACTGAAGTCCCCCATAACACTGAAAAGGACTTGAGCTCATAATTTATAAATGTCACCCTGTCAAAATGGTTAGTTGTGTAATTTTCTCATCCATCCAACCAATCCTGCTTTGGCAGTTTATTTTTTGTTCAAGTGCTGCAGACGTTTGTCAAAGAAGATAGAATTCAACACAGTCCTAATTAACATTAGGTATTATTGTAGTAAAACGGCTTTCATGAGGGACTAAACATTCCCTGCACTGCTTAAGATAATATATCAGTATAGTTCACCTTAAGTGTCTTGCCTTTTTTTAATCTGTCCCAAGTCTCATTGATGCAGAATATAACTGAGCGCCTTAAACAGTAGGGCAGCTACCACTTTTTGAAAATACTCTTTTAAAAGTACTGTTGTCAGATAGTCTCGAGTGCCATACATGAGACTACATTCTTTTTGTGTTCTCTTTGAAATCACAACAGCTGGCTTCTAATACTCCTCTCTCCCTAAAGACAGACAGTGTTTTGCTTCTGCAAATTAGAAGTCACAATCCTTTTTCTTATCTCTTCCTCTTCTTTTTTTTTAGACTGTGTGTGGACAAAAAAACACGAGACCAAAACAAACAAACAAAAAGACAACCAACCCAGGAGCTTGATTTACATATGTTTGTGTATGCATGTGCTAAAATGAATGAGCTGCCAGAAATTAATTCCTTCTGTAATTACTTGTTAAGATTACATGATGAATCATGTACAGTAAGAAGAAAAATACTATATTTTATGTGCTTGAGATGCTATCACTGGTTCCACTCAAATCCGAAGCACTAAACTGCAAACTTGCAGATAAAGAGTTTGGTTTTTGCATACTTCACTAGAGACACAACTGGAAATACATATTAATATTATATTAAGGGTTTTTATTCCTATAAAATATTTTTGGTGAAATTTTGCCGCACTTATTGAAGAAGGGAGAATACAAAACTTCTGTTTGCAGTGGATGTGAGCGTATCTTAATTATTCTTGAGTTCTTAAAATTATGTAAAAAAGGTATTTCTTAGTACATGCTTGGTCTGTTTTAATGAGGCCTTCAGTGTGTCAAGTCAGAACTGTGATTTTTGGACTGGATTTTACAGGTATCTCTCTGATCTTCATGCACCTGGGGACCCAGCTTGGCAGTGCATTGGTGCTCAACATCAGTGGATTCTGCAGCTCATGCACAACTGTAAGGAAAGCTATGTTAAAGAACAAAAAGGCAAGGATACATTTTTATTTCACCTTTAGCTATCTAGATATCGATATAGATATATATGTGTATGTATATTTGACATTTGGGAATTTGGCATTGCCTTTTGATTCTAGTGTCCAGAGGATATTTTAGTTTTTCCCCATCAATTTAGATAGCTTTTTACAAAGTTGAATACTGACTTAATTTTTGTCTTTAGTCTGTTATAAAAACAAAACAGCAGTTGGAGTTTTCTTCTTGTTTAATTTATAAATTTTAAGCTCTTTACATGGGAAAAGCATTAAACTTCAATCATTATCCATGGTCCTCTTGAAACATTTCTTTGAGGTCATATCAAGTTTGGATTGTTCTCTGAATCTGCTGGTTAGATTTCTTTGTCACAACATATTCTGTTAGTATTTGAATACACAGGACATTGGGGCACAGTGGAATAATGCTTAATTCCTTGACATGTGTGAGTGGTATTATGGAGTTCTCCTTTCTTTGTGTGCAGTTTCAAAATTGAGGTTACACTGAATCTGTGTGTACCTGTGAGCTGGACAGGTTATTTAGGCTAAGTTATTATTAAGACCAATATGAATACATAGTTACATTCTGTCTTTGACAACCTTGCTCCTCATAAAAAAAGTGTAGGGATTGCTTGCAGGTGTGGCAGCAACTTAGCTACAAATTATCATGGTCTATCACATGAGCCTACATATAAAAAGCCTTCCAGCAGGTGGAAGGCTGCTGACCTGACATTTCTAGTCATAAAATCTGAAAACTGGATTTTCAGATTAGGAAATAGGAGCAGTGCCTTGTTTCTCAAGAAGTCTTACAGAGTTTGCTGCCAGTTCTGAAATGAATGGGCGTATTGGAATCTGGCATCCCTTGGCTCATAGGTAACTCCCATGTTTAGTGTTCGTGTATGCGTATCCCAAGCCAAATAAGGTATTTCATTCTGAGAAACCACAGAAGTTCTACTGAGTTGGAGCTGCTGTAGAAATGTGCTGTAAATTTTCTGCAGAGGCTTTAACTCTGTTGCACAGGTTGTGACACGAGGTATGGAGTTCACGAAGTGCATCACTTGTGACAGCAATGTCAGTAAGTTTAGCTTAAATGTGTGCACAGACCATCTTTGTTCCACTGCACGGTGTGAAGTCTGTAGAACCAGCTGGAATGCCACACCGTTTTCTTGGCATCTTGGTCAAAATTCAGAACATTTCCAAGTCTCCCCCTGTCTTCTTTCCTTGTCAAAAGCCCTCATGAGGCACCGCCACCAGCCTCACAACATCAAATTATCAGGAGCAAAACTAACTTGTGCGAACAGCCATGGTTAATAATTCTAAGCTTCCTTCTTCTCTCACTTGCAAAATTTTGCATGGCCATTTTCCAGCTTTTTAGCAAGAAAAATAGAGACATGATGATACTTAGTACTTGTGACCTTTTGTTTTAGTAGTCTATATAATTTTGATATGCAGGCTCCAGTGAATGAGTGGAAAATACGTCTAAATTCCTAGATTTGCCTTGAAAAATCTCATCATGTTTGGTATTTTTCTTGCAACAAAACTGCTTACCTCAGCCTTAATGTCAAAGGGGCCATTATGATAGAGCTTTGTTTGACTCACAGAAGAGAGAATTTAAATAACTTGAATGCCCAGCAAATGCAGGTATCAATAGGTAATATTTTCTGCATGTATGAAAGAAATGCTAACAGCTCATTAAATTCCAATTGTTTTCTTCCAGCTTTCTATGTGGTGTTCCACTGATTATAGTTTTTTG
This sequence comes from Chamaea fasciata, assembly GCF_029207755.1. Taxonomy (NCBI): domain Eukaryota; kingdom Metazoa; phylum Chordata; class Aves; order Passeriformes; family Sylviidae; genus Chamaea; species Chamaea fasciata. Next base: position 84,602,279 of record NW_027094086.1, read on the forward strand.
TACAGATTTTAAAATACTCAAAAATCAATCCCAGCTGTTTGAATTTCTCACTTAGTATCTAGTAGGACAAAAGAAAGTTGCTGAGCATGATTTTTACTTTCCATAGATCTTTAATTTTGGCATACGCTAGGTGGGAGAAGGAAAAAAAGAAAACTCAGAAGGATTGGTTTTAACTGCCAAGTGTAACAATGCTGGTTGTGATCGGAGGCAAGGCATGCATTTTAATCTACTTTAATAGGTGTATGCTTTTCAAACAGGGAAAAGAAAAGAAAAGAGATTTGCTCATTTTGGTTATGCAAGACTGTGGGATCTAATCAACTTCAACAAGTTAGAAATGTTATTTATATGTTCATAAATTCCTAGGCTCTTTTTAAAATAAAATAATAATAAATTTTCCAATATTTAAGTCTTCCACTTAGCACATGCTTAAAAAAAAAAAGATTTACTTTTTTGTCTATCAAGTATTTGGAGAAAGAGATGGGTCATAGGACTGGTATTCTAATGAAAAGGGCATTACATTTTTTCTAGGTTTCCATTGTTTCTAGCAGATGGCAGTCTTCATATTATGAGTACTGGAAGAAGCAGACAGCAATTGTAGTCCCACCTTGAGCATACCAGCTATTTCTGGCTATTCTTACTTTAGTTCTTTTGCCAGCTGAATCTGTGGGTTCAAACTGGTACTTTTCAGCATAGTAAACTTAAACCTCAGTAGCAGATTGTATCTATTTTTATGTTTCTGTAAAATTTTTCACCCTTCAGCTGAGCTTGTGCCAAAACAGTTCGCTACTATTTTATTAGTTTTGAAAGGAGAACTGTGCTCTGACTCATTACACATGACTTCTACTACTTTAAATAGGTTTGGAATTAGACAAACTCTCTGCTTTTCTTACCTGGATAAGGTTGGGGTTTTTTAAGCCATTAGACATTTTGGACAAGATTTTTGCAGATGATTGTCAAACTGCAAATGTTCTTAAAAAATTTATTTGCTGGCCATGGTGTATTCAGGAAGGGAAGGCTAACTCTGCAATTATTTGTTAAACAGCCTAAAACGCGATCCTAAGCAAACTCTAAGGAGAACTTACTCCAAATTTAGTCACTAGTATAAGTCAACACTGAATTATATGGGACAGAATTGTTCCAGTTGACTCCACACAACTAGAAGGCTGACCCATTAGTCATTACAACTGAAATAATTTCATTTTCTTGAAATAGCTATTTCTTGAAATAGCATCTTCTCCTATAGTCTGTAAGAGGTTTTGATTTATCCAGGCCAATAGTAATGGCAGTCAGGAAAAGTCCCCAATACTGACAAGAAGTAAGTCTAGTTTTCCACATCCTCTTTAGGGTCCTCACCTGATGATTTCCGTCTTGTTAATAACTTGCAAAGGTATCCAAATTGATGGACAAGAGTGAGCTAATTTAGATGCCAAGGTATTGGAATGTGCTATCAGAATTTTGTGTATTAGAGATATGTTTAAATACATGTTTGTTTTAGGTTGATATCTAAGTATGTATTTTTGATCTAAGTGTGAATCCTTTATTACCATCACAAGATTTTATTTAAAAAAAAAACCTCTGAGCTTGTATATTACCAGAGATGAACTCCATTTTGTAAGACATACTCAGCAATTAGAATATTGGCCTACATATGCAAAGTATCATTTAATATCATAGCATGGTGCAGTGTCTGATGAAACCTGAAAGAAGAAACCATGTCAAGTTGACGCGACTGTAATGATCTTGGGAGTTCTTTCTCAGATTTTATTTCAAGGGTCAGCAGAAATCCTGTGTGTTTCCAATACTGTCTGTTTCCAGTTAATCCAACTTGTGTTAATATTATTTCCAAAAACTGAAAGGGCATATCCAGCTATGCTAAGCTTTGTTAAATAATTTGGCATTGTGATTTAAAAAGCTGCCAGCAGTAAATTGTTTAATTGAATCTTTCTTTTGATTATAGAAGACATTGATCATAATAGATGCAGTAACCTGATCATTAGTTAATTGGTTGCATTTATTTCAATGGGTACAGGATGGAGAATTCTCTCAGGTCTTGTATATGAAGTATATGGACCTCTCCCTCTGCTTATGCAGTAGTGCTTTTAAACATACGGATTTATTGCATTAAATAGAAAACTTAAAATGCTATCTGCCTTACTCACGGAATAGGCAGTTGTGCTCCTTTATTGTTTTTGAAACTTTTTTTTATGGTCATGAGGTTTTCCTGAAGCGTAGATGAATTTGCGTAATCTATCTAGTCATTTCCCACTGTTTTGTCCACTGGAAGGACTTCGAGTAGGTAAAGCCAGTTTGCTGCTGTTACTTAGTATGTAGATATGTTAAAAAGAAGGAGATGCATGAGACAGAAAAAAATGGACAAAGAGTATTTTTTCAAGCCATGAATATAAAGGTTGCCATGGAAGAGCATATGCTCACCCAAAACAGTATTTATTAGATCTCTAGTAAGACATATTTGAATGGCAAACTGAATTGTGCTGGTATTTTATGCCTTGTATTGGCTAAAGCCCAAATTGCTGCTTTTGACCTTTGATCTTATGATTTGTAGACATTGAGGGACTTTCAGTTCTGGTACCTGGATACTAAATGGTTTCCTTCAGTTAAGATTTTACATATTTTTGAATTCTAATTGTACTTGGCAATTCCTCTATTATTAAAGCATAATTGTAGTTTTTCAGTATGGTTTATGCTTCCCAGATTTTTTGGAGTGCAGGAAACATGAAGAACATAATGACATAAGATGATATGAAAATAAATGTAAATAAATGAGGTTTAGTTTAAAATTTTCCTGAGGCACTGGGCAGATAGCCAAAAGGAGCTAAGCAATGGGATTCTTAATGCGAGTATCAGGGATAGAGGTTGTGGAAGTTAGGACTGTCTTCTGTGTGGTCAGTGGTTATTTGCTTAGACTTTAATGGTGGCTTAGTAGGTTTCATGATCCTTTGAACTAAAATTGCTATGGACTCCCATCCAGTTATCGTCAAACTGGCTGAGAAATTCTTGATTTCTTAGCAGGTTGTTGCAAACTTTGTCAAGTCTCACTCCTACAAATTCTTAGTAAAACCACTTTTGCCATTACCTTTGATGGTGATTCTTTGAGTGACCTAAATCACTCATCTGTGACACAAATCTTTGAGATTTTATTTCATATTATTGCAAATAAGCTACCTGTTAATAGCTAACCTGATTAGAAGCTAAAGCTGTACATGGAAACGCTGACATAGTTGTATTGTTATCTTTCTGCTGCCCTTTGGTTTGCAAAATATATAATACACAACCTATTAAAGTTCCCAATGTGGAGCCAGCTCTCCAAACATAAGTATGATAGTACAGTCACTGTGATTTTTTTTTTAATTATTATCATTATTTTTTTAGTTCTTACTGCTGAAAAAAAAATATAATTTTTGCAGCACTGAGTATGATGCACAGCTCTCCAGATATTGTAAAAAAGTCTGCAGGATTTTCCTGTGCCAGAGTAACAGCAGCTGTACTTGGTGTAAAAGAGAGAAATGGATGCTTAGACCATGTTGCTTTTTCTTCTGTGCCACACTGAGATTCTATTCACCTTGCAATGAATGATCCATCTTTGTTAGATCAGACAGGCCGGCAAGGCTTGTGTCAAAAGGGCCTTTTCAATTTGTTATCCTAGCAGCTGGTTCTCTTCCATTGCCTTTGCTTACTGTACATCTGGAAGAAGAATTCTTGCAGCTGGGAGCCATTTCATGTCTAAACCACATCCCCTGTCCATAGCAGAAATACCCTTTTGACAGCAGATGTCAAGCAAACTCTTAATGGGTTATTAATCTAAAAAAAAAAAAAAAAAAAAAAAAAAAAAAAAAAAAAAAAAAAAAAAAAAAAGAAAAGAAAAAAAGAGAGAGAATAAAAATTGATCAGTATAAAAATTGATAACAGATTTATTTTCCTCTTTTACTATCTGTATTTGTAAGTTTGCTGTAATTTAGAAATTTTAGCAGAATCTCACATGTTCAGAAGTTCGGGGGGTGTTCTTATTTTATGTAATACTTTAAATAATATTGAAGTACTATAAATAGAGTAACTACTGGGATTAAAAAGCAACACAGGTAGCTTAAAATCAAAATTTTAAAGATTATTATGAATGGAGATAGATTGAAACTCTTCCGTGGCCAGAATTTTACCTTCGTGTCTGCTCCAGTCTTCAGTACTTTTTCAGGCCATTGAGTTAAAGGGAGTTTTCCCAAAAGTGTTGATGATCTTAATGTCTGCTGGAGCTAGTAAAATGAAGTAATTTTTATTTATGTTCTGAACTTGAATGCTTGGCTCTTGTTTCAGAATTTTTTGGCCTGAAGGGCTAACAATAAGGCATATCCTTAGGTTGTGAAATACTTAGAACACCACTAGAATAAGCCCAGTTACCCGTTTTGTAGTAAACTGCAAAACAGTTTCATTATAAATGCATTTACAGAAATGAAGACTAGCCTTAAGATTTAAAAAAAAACCCACTCATTTTTAAATATCTCTCAAAAATATTTTTTCTATCAATTTTAATCAAACATTTTTTCTGTCAAAATTTTTTCTATCATTTTTTCTAGAAAATCCGTTTTCTTCTTGATCACTATAAAATATGAAGTTAGAAAAAAAAGTACTTAAGCAAGAATAAAACACAGTAATTCATCTGCTGAGCAGGTTAATTTTTCAGTAATTTCTCCTGCCCACTTGATTTCTTGCCTAGACAAATTGAAATTCTCCATGCGGTGTCCTTGAAAGGAATCTTATCCTGGTAGTGCCGGTGCGGGCTCCAGGCACCGTGTGTTTGGTCAACAAGCAACAGTGGGTGGTCAGGCTGTAGCGCAGGACAAGGGCCCGCTGTGCACAGGAAAAAATGTTCAAAGGTGTTTAAGGCTGGTAAGGAAGTCTGCCTCCCTTCAGAGAGTCAGGAGGCTATAGATCAGCCTTCCTTCCCTCCCTATTGTAGCCTGTGAGAAAATTCACTGGAAGATACATAATGGGGGAGAAAACACAGTAGCTGTATTGACCTGGTTGCACATCCTGTAGGGTATTTTTTTAAATTAGTCTTGCTCATATACATGATGTATATGTTGTATGTACATCTACATGTTGTATATGAGCAGGTCTGTGTAATGGCTGACATTTGACTTAATATGGAAAATCTCACTGAAAAATTACTTAACCTAAGATTGGTCACTGGTTAATAATTTTCTTTGTCACTGCAGGAAGTACTGGCACAATGTTTATCCCCTGATCACCAGTAGCTTTTGTGAAAATCTTTACTGGAAGTTGTGTAGTTGATGCACTGGGCTGGCAGAATCGCAAAGGAACTGAGGCTGGGTTATCAAGGGAGTCGAGAGATGTGTGACTTCTTAAAGAAACCTCTGCCTGCCAGACCTCAGAGGGGAGAAAAAACCTGGGCAGTTGTGGAGCAATGGATATTGCAGAACGATTTTTAAACTCAGTTTGGTAATACTTTAGGAATATGAAGGTAAAGCAGCTTTTAAAATTTTAAATCATTGACTGGTTTGCATCAATCATGGAAAAATTTATTTTAGGCAAATTTCATGTCAGTTTTCTTTTTAATGGAAGTTGTAACAAACTGCTTGCCTAGAGCTTACAGGTAACAATCCAAAAAATGGGGTTGAGGTTTGTATATCAGCTATAAAAGTACCATATGGTATGATAAACCTGAAGTTAGGGGTCAGTGCAGGTGGCTTTTGATTTACAGAAAGTTAGAGAAATAATATCAAAAAGAATTGTGCTTTTACTGTTCTTTAGATTCTTATTTTGGTAAGATCTTACTGCGCTAGAACAGAAGAGTGAACGAAACCACTGAAGTATTTTTATTTCACACAGCCTCTGAATGCGCACCTTCAAAATATCTGTGCACAAAAAGTTGAAACTCACAAAAATCCCTTAAAAATAAAATTAAAGCTGTATTGAGATCCTTAAAACTTCATATTTGATCTTCTCATGATTATATAGTTGTATAAGGTGTTATTTATACTTTTGTCTTTAATATTGGGCAGGAGAATTTAGTACATATATTAGTGCATATATTTTTCCTGTGTTTCCTTGGTTAAATGTACACTTGGCACTGCAGTCACTGACAGATAATGCTCCATGTAGATGCTGTATTTTAGAAAAAAATACTTTTGTAGCGTCAAAGATGCAGTGTATTTTTTAAAAGGAAAGATCTACCGGGAATATTTTTTTCATGTTGCTTATACTTATTAAAACCTGTTAGCACAGTAAAAAGTTAATTTCTCAAAACCTTAAATTGTTGCTGTCCTACATTCAGGATCGAGGAATGTAAAAATAGTACACAAATCAAATACTGAGTGGGCAGTAAATTATTTTTTGGTTAGTTTATTTAGGTTTATAAATATTATTGTCTGCAGTCCATACTACTATCAATTCATTGTATTACATTACGCTGCTAAATTTAAGCTGCTGGCTCCAGAGAGGGAACAAGTTGGGATAGAAGAAAAATTGTTTGTAAGTTAACTCTCACTTTTTTTACAAGATTTATGCGTTAGTGTGCGGTCTTCAAGCGCTATCTTCTGGTAGGGTGAAAGCAAGATCAGCTTTGCTAATGTAGTCCAGATGTTTATTAGTCCTGAGGGTATATGTGCTGTTGTAGTTCCCTGCTGCTGTGTTATACTTGCTTGTAATGCTAGACAACCAATTAAGAAATTAGTTCATGTTAAACTTTCTTTTCCTGGTATGCCAGCAAACTGATGATGTGGTTTTTCTGGTGGAACAAGAGAGTATTCTTTACATGTTTTCTGTTGCTGGTGAATATATGAACCATTCGGGCTGCGTGGGCTTAGTGCATCAGCAGCAATACAGATACCTCGAGCAAATGGTTTTAATTGAACTAATTCACATTAAGGTGTTTTGGTAAGTGTATCTGTTTTTCTTAATTCTGAGGTTTAATTGGCACTGTCATTTTTAAAGAACATCTGTTTACAAGACTTTCCTTATATTAACACACTGTCTGAAAGCTGAGAAGTTGGGTTCTATGCAGAGAGATCAGAAGGATTTTTTTTTGTTGTTGTTGTAGTTTTTATGAAAATAACATTGCTACACTCTTGCTGGTGTTTCTTTAATAAAATATGTTTTAAATCTGTGACAATTTTGACTTAGCCTTCTTGACATACTTTCTTTTTTTCCAAATAAAATGCAAATATGTTGAATCTCACTCAAATGCTCCTGAAATCCCAGGAACTATTTGAGACACTTAAATTTTCTTAGGGTCTTCTACAATTTTCTTTTTATTCTGTGTAGAATTTCTGTAAGATAATGGAGAGATATATAGATATGTAGATATATTTTAATATGAAGAGGAATTAATTTGTTTTGATTTTACTTCATTCTGTAAGGTGGCTGGATTATTTTCCTGGATGCTAATTACTGTAAAGTTTTGGGTTTTGCTTTCTCATTATTGTGCATTTTTAGTTCTTTCAAAAGGAAAAATCTTACCACAAATTCTTGTTCAAACTCTCTGCAGATATTTTCTGTGGTGAGAGTGGATAAAACACTTAAATCACAGCAGCAGATCCTACGTTGCTGAAAACCTGCCAGTTTTAAAGCTGTCATAAAGATGAGTTGTGTTTAATAAGTGGTGTAGGAGTTAAATAGTGAACAGAATCATAGCACAGCCTGAAGATAGGAGGGCCGAGTTCATTGAGTCAGTTAATACAGTGTGTCAATCACAATTGTGAATGATGTAACAAATTGGATCTATTTACTTATGTGTCTTGTACTATGAACAGTAAGATTATGAGTGGAAGAACTGGCAGCTATTTTGGTAATGATAATGCTGCAGTGAAAGGCCATAGGAAATTTCTTTTAAAGACTTTAAAGAATTATAAGAGCTTCTTTCAAAATGAACTAAAACCCAATACTGTCACCTATTGGAAGTTTGTGATAAGTTTCACAATACTTTATATTGCTCTTTAAGCCGCAGCTGTTGAAGTAAAAGTATAAGTTATATCTTTATTGCTATGTTGCTCTGACACCAGAATAAATGTGAATAGTTTTGCTTTGTGTTACTCCTGAATCTGGGTATTTCAGTGTTACAGCTGGTGATCATCTTTTGTGACCTTCCTGTTATTTTAAGTGAATGTGGGTAATCAGTGGAAAAGATCAACAGTATAAACTCAAATGCTGAGATTCTCACTACAAAATTCAGCATGAATTACCAGGGGAGGTTTCATCTCAGTAGAAGAATTTTTTTTTTTTTTTGATTGAGAACAATCAGTCACTGAAGTGAGCTCCCCAGTGACATTGTAAAGTTGCCATCACTGGAGGTTTTCAACATTGAACTGGACAGGGTGCTAGATAATCTCACCCTAGCTCCCTTTCCCATGAAAGGTTGGACTTGGTCTTCTGAGATCCTTTCCAACCTGGGCTGTTCCATAATTCTGTGAATTTTGATTCATTTAAGTTTACTTGTTACAGCTCAGTTGAGCAATGCTGAAATCGTTTTTGATGACTACTCTCAGAAATGTCTCCATAAGGTGAAATGCATAAAGCAGCAATTTAGACTTCAAGAAAGTTATTGGCAGTGCCACAGTACATTAAAAAAAAAATCATAGTCCTCTTATTCTTCTTATATGGTTATTTTTCAAAATACATGTTAGACTCCAGTTATCCACCTCCATCAGATTAGATCCTTGCTTAGACTTATGAATAGTGACCTACATGTGGATAGGCACCCAAAGTTAAAAATAATTGTTTGATACACTGGAAAATCTTTTGTGGGTTTGTACTTATGTATAAATAAGGACATTTACAAAGGAAACATGCCATTAGTTCATCTGATTCCTGATGGATGGATTCTCTCTACCTGAACTCTGTAGAGGCAAACCAGCTAAGTAATAGTTGAACACTCTGCCCTTAACTGCTTCAGGTACACACAAAAGAAACTTTTGCTGTTGAAAAATGTATTTAAGACATATACCAGAAAAAAAGCATGGGCAATGTCACTAATGGCATAAACACATATTTTTCCATGGCTTTCAAGCAACTAATTGTAGGGCATTAATTATAAACAGAGAAAGATACAGACCAAAGAATGGCATTTTCCCTGTGGTACTTGTGGTTTTGGCTTTGCTATAGGACTCAGTAGTGGTAGTATTGAATAGATTTACACAGAATCACACAGAATGTGTGATTTAAAATGTTTTTGTACGATAACATTTGTATCACTGAATTAAATTAGAATTCCACACGTAACATGCAATTTCACGTCAACTGATGTGCAAAATTATTCTAACTTTGGAGTTTTTTCCCCTCTGCCCAGGTAACGCATTGCTCCACAGCCCCATGCTGGACCTGGACAGTGACGTGCGTCCATCGCCGATCGGCCATCTCAGTCAAACTGCTTCACTGAAAAGGGGCAGCAGCTTTCAGTCTGGCCGTGATGATGGTAGGCATCTGTTCTATTTGAAAAAAAAAGCTGCAGCCCCCACTGTACACTCTGTGATGTAGTCAAAAAGCCCAAACAAAAACCCACACTGTGTGTTTGTTTTGGATTGTTACAAAATGGAATTCTTTCTTCTTAAACATCACTGTTGCTTACTAAAGAAGTCCTCCATGTTTTTTGCAAGCAAAGAGCAGTTCATAAAATTCAAGTTCAAAATTTGCTACTGAGAATGTAGTTAAAGTAGTAAAAGTATTTTTTTTCTACAAAACCAGATCGTTTCTCTCACTTGCATAGCCATCTACTGCCTACTACATTTTGCTTGCTATACCTTCCGTGTGTGTTTGCTAAGATGGTTCTCCTTGCATTTGCACCTTCTGTGATTTCACATATCTGGCTCCCTGATTCTTTAAACCCAAAAAGGAAAACAAAATATTTGACTAAGCTCAAGCAGTCTGTCTGTCCACAGCTAGCTGAGGCCTTCTGTGTTGTAAGTATCCTCAATACCCTTGTCCAAACAAGTTTTTCTCAGGAATCTTTCAATGGTGACATCACAGGACACAGAAAACATGCTTTTCACAGAATAGATCATTTCTTACTGAAACAGCTGTCTTACTGTTACCCGTGTCGTTTTTCAGCCCAAAGCCTTGCGTGGAGGTGATTAACAAGTGTTACAAAGCAAAACACTAAATTGCTGGTTGTTTTTGAATGCCATCCACTAGCAATGCAAATGCCACACTTAACGTAGCAAGCAACACCCAAAATCCAATTTATATTTATGTGGTTTGAATTCTTTTGCATGGGTAGGGACATAATTGCATATATGGGTGACAATTCCACTTCAGTTATTTTGCTTTTAGAGTCTTAGTTATGGATCTGTTACCTTTTACAAACTGAAAAACCTGCTATTTAGGATGCCTGTGCAAGGGCTGCCATTCCAAATGTGCCATGATGTATTCTGTTTTCAGTTTGTTTGTGGATCTTTTTAGTTTTTTGGTAAATTTAAGGAATGGCATCTCTGGGCTTTTTTGGTGATTTGGTGTGTTTGGGGGTTTTTTCTCCAATATGTTTGACAGTGATTGTCCAAGATATTGATAAAAGAAATTACTATGAATTCAGAACTGCGGCATTCAAATAACATTCAGCTCTTGCTTGAGCATATGTACATGAGAATATGTAAACAATAGACAATAGATCTAGTTTCATCTTTAGAATGGTATAGCAGAGATTATAATAAAATCAATGGAATAAAAATATAGATTAGGGCTTTTTCTAGCAAAAAATTAAAAATATCCTGAATTTATGGCCACAACCTTTTGATACAATCTATAGTAGCTTATTCTAAGGGGTATCTGCTGTCTGAAGGCTAGGGACTAAGCCTGAAATAGCCTTCCTTGAGGGAAAAAGAATTTTATAGATGAAGTATATCTTGCCAGTATGTTTCCATTTACCAAAAGATATCCCTGGTTATAACCTTGGATTGTTGCTGGAGCTTTTGGCAAAGATGAAATGGTTTCTCAAAGAAACTGATTTTTTTTCGTTAGAAGTTGGGGGTTGTTGAAGTTGCTGAGCCTCTGCTGCTAAAGCTCTGTTGGCTCAGCTTCCTGACATAGTCACAGCTTGTTAAAAAGAGTTTTTCTGCCACTGGGTCTAGACCAGTTCTCTGGCAGTCATAAACCAAGCTGGTGAGAGTATTTTATCTGTGTCCACATTAGGAGCTTTTCTACTTGAACTTTGACATTTTCCTGCCTCCTAAACAGATTATATCACTCTCAGTACAGTTGCACTTGAGTTATGTCAGATCCTCTTTCCAAATTTTGGGCTTCCATTATGATTTTATTTTCAAATACTAATTCAAAATGCCTAAACTTTTTGGCCATGGGAAGAGGGTAGGGTAGATGTTCAATTCTAAAGAAATGGAGCAGTATGTGATCCACACCTTGACAAATGGAAGCTGCTGAAGGCATGCTGTTCTTCAAGGAGATTCAAGACTGTCTACCAATACAAACAAAGTGAGGCTCTGGTGAAGCCTCCTAGTATGTAATGTGCTATTAGGTAGCTATTTTTGCCCAACTGGTGAATTCCTGTTGTGTGTAGGCAACATTCTGTAGCAAAGTAGATACAAAAAATGCTATTTCATGCAATATTTTTATGCATTTCCAGTTTTACATAGACTGATATAGTATTTTTAAATTTAACATTTGTACAAGACCCAAGTTTATGCATAAAAACCACCACATCAAAAAAACATGTCATTTGAAAGTGTTTTGGGGGCTTTGGCTATTTGTCTTGGGGTTTTTCAAAAAATATATGCTTTGTCCAAGTGTTCCAAAGCAGACAGTAGTTCCTGAAGTGAAATACAAGTCTCTTATCACTGTTGTGCTGATATCCTATTTTGTTAAACCATTGTAATCATGAAGGTTTCAAGGGAGAACATAGGTGGTTATGGAAGAATATTTCATGTGGTTTCCTTTCTTCTCTGTGTTAATGAGTACTTCTTCCTCTGTTCAGCTTTCTCTTTAACCCCTTTCGCCCATTGCAGAGGAAATTGAAAAAAGTTCTGTTGCCAAGATTTCATCTGAGACTTATCTAATGTCTTGATTGCTTTCACATTACCTTACATTTTGGAGTGGTTTGAAGACAGAAAACTGTCTGAATGGATTTTTAGGTGGATTGCCTTAGATACCCCCATAAGGGAAACGATTCTGTAGATACTGTCATAGTGCTTGGATACAAGAGGAGAAGAAAGAGCTTGTATGTGTACAGATTGTGTACACATATATGGACTGGGCTTTAATTTTTTTTTTTTTTTTTACCCAAAAAGTTTTATATATACTGTATAGTCACTTGTGTAATACAGTGCAGCAGCAAGCTAGTAGTAAATTCTTGTTGTTATTTTTAAAAATGTTAATGTTGCTTTTTCCATCCCCTCTCCCCCTTTTAGCTTGGCGCTACAAAGCTCCTCAGCAAGTTGTATTTGTTGAAAAGTTGACAAAACTTGTTGTAAGTCAGCTGCCCAACTTCTGGAAGCTCTGGGTTTCTTATGTGAATGGAAGTTTATTCAGTGAGGTATGGATTCTTCTATATAAAGGACTTACAAGTAACAAAGGTCTGTAATAATTATATTTGAAGTATTATATTTCACTGGTAGAAGTAACGACTTATTTTAGTAGGAGATTTTTCTTTCTAAAGGAACATAAGCACACAGTGGAATTACGCTAAATTCTGACAGTAGGGACTGTGTGTGTTGCTTGCGGCTGTGTTCAGTTGCTGGACTCAATAATGTCTGTATACTTTCACCTCTTACTCATAGCTGGCCCTTCACTGATGATCTGAAGAAATAGCACATTGCATGAAGGGTAGAAATATGTAAAAGGCAGAGTCATACAGAAAAAATATTGTTTCCTTTCTTTGGAAAAGGAGTACTCATTTCTGGAGTTTGAAGTATTTGGAAGTGAGGTTAGGTTCAAGACCAGAGTTGCGAAATAACCAAGGGCACAGAGCAGAATTCATGGACACATTACAGGGCGTGTAGTCTGGAAGGTTAGTCAACTGCAACTACCTGTGCTGCTGCTCCTTCTTGCTCAGATGATCTGATTTTTCCAAATCATGAAAATATAATCCTGATAATCCAAGAAGAAGGGGAAAAACAAAAGTAATAATTTAAGACACATGCTGCTTTTATATGCATACTCTTTAACAGATTTTGAAAGGATACCTCTCAAAATTAATTTTTGATAAATTAATTCATTTGTAATATACTACATTCTGCTGTGTTTAAATTCTGAAGTTATCACATCTATCTACTATTCTTAGCAGCTTTAGAATAAAATACAAATGCCTTTGAAAAAGAACATTTGAAAGCTTATGTTCTTGTTTTCCATTTCTCTAACCAAAAAATTAATTTATCTATTTATTGCTGCTGCTTATAAATCAATATACTGTTTTCATATGATTATACTAATAGGTAATACAGCCGTTTACATTTTGAACACAATGTACAGAGCATTATAGCTTCAGGGAAATAGATGCTATGTGTGATCTTGATTTTACATGATAAAAATCAGAAGAAAGCTATGCCATTTACACAATGTTCAGTGAAGGAAGTGAAATCAAGAATAAACCTTAGTACTGTTGACTTTCACAACAATAATTAATTTCATAGGAGAAATGACAACCTTTCTTTTTGATACCAGTACTGTGGAAAATTAAACTTTACGAATTCACCTGTTCAGTTACTGTGAATTTTTTTTTCTGTATACAATGAAATAGAAAGCAGTTTCTAGAGAAACGAAGATACGAACTGTAAACAAGGTTAAGAAATCTTACTCATGAAAATGACTGCAAGTGGAAAATGTAGTGATCTTCTGTCCTGCCTCAACAAAACGTTATCTCAATGTATTAAAAAAACAGAAGAGGTAGTTTTGTTGTTAGTCTGTAAAGTACATATGCTCTTCTATGTTTGAGCCTAATTCTGAACTTCTGAGAAATTAATCCCCATACATTTGATTTCTTCCACTCCTTTGGTACTTACAAAGCCCCACAAGTTCTTGGGGAGATAGGAAGGAATCCATTCCTCCTGTGTGTTCTGCATGCCACAGTCAGTTAAGGATGAATGAGGGGAGAGAGTCGCAAAAGCTAGAAAACTTCTAGAGCACCTAAGAATATCTGTCATCACAGTGGATTCAAGACTGAAAGTTTGTGTCTTGCTGTCAGAAACAGTACAGATTTTAATTGTCCACAAAGAAAATTCTTTTACAATGTTACTTGCTATTTATCATCATTCAGAAAGCAAGGCAATTGCTACATTTTTTTTAAGAAACATCCTATAAAAATGGTATACAGGGTTATTTTGATTAGCTTTATTAAGTCTTCAAGATATTCTAAAAATGTAGAAAAATCTCCACATATGCATTTCAATATCTATTTTATTTTGTTCAGTTTGTATGGTTTTCGCAGGGTTCTTTTCAGTTCTGAAAGGTTAGCTGTATGCCTTAAAATATTGTCAGTTAAGATGCATGTGGTGTTTCAACAGTTTGAAAAGTTGAGTTCTTTGAATCACTCTAGGTGAAGTCACAAATGTGAGTAGTAACCGTTGATCTTACCACAAGACAGTTTTGGTCTGTCTGTGCAGGAAAGGTTTAAAACTGGTCTTCAGCAAAACCACTGGGAAGAAAAAGGTTATCAAAGATCTATGAATTACTCTGTTTAATCCAGCTGTAAAGCAATGTGAATTTAAATTTGCTATCTGAAGTTTCAAGAAATACAACTTATTTTCTTTTTAATGCTTTAGAAGAGAGAAGTGGGAGTTAAATGCAGCAATAATTTAAAGGTTGTTCTCCTTGTCTGAAATGGTATAATTCAGGGCTTTAACATACATGAGTTTTATAGCTATGTATTTTCCAAAACTGTTAAGCAGTTTCATTTTTCTCTAATTTTTGCTCAATTCAAATTATTTATTTTATCATAAAAATCTTAAATGCTTTAACTAAAGAAGGATTTTTAAAAACACAGCATTTCAAATGAATTATTTGATAGTAAACTGATTGTCTTTGAGGACATTCCTGTCATGTTATTGCACTTCTTGTCCAGTAGATGTTGCTGTACAAACATAAAATAGGAGATTTTCTAAGTATAAAATTCGACGTCTGCACTTAACCTAAGATTTGGAGTTACTTTTTCAATGTAATTTACTCTACTGAGATCTCAGTACTCTCCACGGAAGAGTGGAGAACTACAAACAGGAAGACTATTAGTCAAATCATGTTTTTCTTCAACTGTAACTGTCTCATGCAACGAGGGCTCGTGTCGCTCTGTTCTCAAAGGAGTGACAATAAAGATGCTGCCTATTTTGCAGTCTCTTTTACAGTTAGTTGAATTATTTAAAGATCATTGTAACAAAATACTGTTCCTAAACCAAACGAAAACCCTGCAACCCTCCCCCTCACTTCATGCATTTCCAAATTGCCTTCGTTCCGAATATTGTCTCCCACTTCACATTGATGTCTTTCTCTTGTCAGCTTCCATGCTAAAAAAGTAGTTTCTTCATGTCAACTTGATGCACGATTGGACTATATATGTTTTAGATCTCACAAACACTGCAGTGAGGAAACTAACCTCAGGAAGTTTGTACTGCTTGAGCTATTCTTATGCTTGTTCCTAACTTTGTCTTAAGCACACATTTTTCCTCAGAATTAAACATTAGGGTACTTACCTACACTAAGTTGAGTTTATTGAGATACATATAGTCTTTGCTTAGTGAAATGCCCTGAGTTCGTTTTTATAAATTACATCATGAAATCATCGGTTTTCACTTCTTCACTATGAAACCCCCTTTTTCAGAATTATTTTAACGGTGGTTATAAGATACTTACACTTTTCAATTTTCTCATTTTCACAAGACTGCTGAAAAATCTGGCCAAATGGAAAGATCGAAGAAAAATGCTAGGCAAAGACAAAATGATTTCAAGGTAAGTAGTTGCAGGAAATGTGGTGAGGAGAACCTTAATTTCTTTCATTTGTCCTTCATCACAAGATACTTTTGTGTCACCTTTAAAAATACTATTTCTTAAATAGTTTGTGTACCCACATACCTCCTTCTCCTCTCTTCTCTAACATATGGAGCCACCTGTAGGTCTAACATTTCTACCTGTTGTACATAGCAAGCGCATGGCTGCTTAAGTGTCTTGGTAGAGATTTTTCCTTGATTTTTCTTCCCTTTCTTCTGATGCAGAAAATGATTCAGGAAGTGATGCACTCTCTGGTAAAACTTATACGTGGAGCCTTGCTTCCATTCAGCCTCAGAGAAGGAGAATTAAGACAGTATGGCGGCTGGGAGATGAAATCTGAACTTTCTGGCCAGTGGCTAACACATGTTATCCAGACCGTAAGGTAAATGGATCTCTGGATGCATAAAATCATTCTGTTCATGGAATATGTGTGCTTTAAGACAAATGTTTTTTTCATTGTGTTAAACGCCCTGAATTTTAAGAATGTTAACATTTTCAAAAGTAGGATTGCAAAAACAAATTTGTTTATGTCAGATTCAGGATTCTGTGTGCAAGTGTAATTAACGATGTCTCCTGGTATAGTCTTATTAATAATAATATATCCATTTTTTCCCATAGCATCCTATGAAAATGTTTGAACAAAATATTTGCCTGGCACAGCATAGAGCATAGACACTCAGTGAATGAAACACAATTCGATTCTTTAGGATAGAAAGCAATTATTTGCTGCGTTTGCTACGTGCCTTCCCATCTTTGCCAAAATGGGTGAAAATATCATGTTTTTCACTGTAGTTATTCTTAGATCATGATTTACCTTTACAGTTGTTTAATGGAAGGTGATACTCTTGCTTATAATGTCATTCTGCTTATATTTTTTTGTAAAATTAATAATGTACATTTCATTAATTGCAAAATTGCTCACTAATATATGGAATTAGCTTGCATTTGTCTATGGGGCCTACAAGGATTGTCATTATCTTTTGAAAAGTAACTACTCCTTTTGAGTAATACCTGGGTCTGATACTGTACTTTTTATTTCGAGTTTTCAAAGCAGGTAACAGGCAAAGCACAGATGAAGAAAAGAAAAGAAAGAAAGGGATATAATCATGTATAGATATTCTTAGTGCGGATGGGGTGATACACGCCTTTTGTAAAGTCTGTTTAACAGTTTCTCTCACTCTGTTGTCACTTACATTATCTCTACTGTAACCACCTAGGAAAATATTTCCATGTGAAATTTGTTATTCTGGCTGAATTTTATGGAATGCTTTCAATTTATGAAGGAACTGAGTTGATGAAAAGATATTAAGGGGAACCAGTGTTGCTCTTTTGTGAGAAGCAAGCCATGAGTTTGACTTAAATTACTAAAATTCTAGACTTTAACAATTGCACATCTGTAATACTGGCTTGGAAATGTAAGCAACGGTTCTCTAAGGGTTAGCTGTGCTCCTGCTGTCTGAGATAAGATCCAGGCTGAGGCTACAGAAGACTACATGAAGACTCTCTTTCAGAGAATCTCCTTTTGCTTTCCGGGCACTGCCCTTGTAATGAACTGAACTGAGAGCTGGGGAAATCCTCTCTCCCTCCTACTCCTTTCCCCACCTTGTTTTCTTAGTGATGGCACTTGAGCAAAGTGGGCTAGACTTTACTGCAAAGTGATCAAACGTAGAGAAGAAAAGGGGCATCTGAAGAAGAGGAATGGAACATGTCATCATAGAGTACTGATCAGTGATGACCAGGTCAGAAGTTTATGCAAGTACTGCAAGTGTGTTAATTTTCAAGCCCTCACACTTTGACAGTCTGACAAAATTCTTATGACTCACTAATGATGACGGTTGACTGTTCCCAAGAGGAGTCTACACATTGTCTAAGACTTTTATTTGTTGCAAAGTTATATAATGGCTTAAGCCTGATTTTCACAGTTCCTAACTAAAAGTCACTGTGAAGCACATGATAGAATTTTACTCATTTCTGTCATCTCACAAATGATTTCCCGTTTTCTGCTTGTATTTAAGAGTGATAAAACTCAGAGTATTAGATAACAAGGAATTGTCATTGCATCTGTGTGATGTTAATTTTTCTGCTTGTTTATATGTCTCACATGACTGATATCACACATAAGTATTTGTGTGTATCACACAAGTGGTAGCACAGTCTTTCTCTTGTACCCCATCCTGTCATTGCCCAGGATGAATGGGTTCCAGAGAATAAATTAGAGCTATACAATCAAGTGGGCCATTGCTGGCAAGACTTTTGCCTTTCTGTAAAGCTGTGAAGGGTATGTATCTGTTAGGACATATTATAAGAGAAAAAGGATTATCTTAGGGATGTGACAAGTGTGTTCTCAATGGAAACAACTCTAAAGAGCAGGGCTTCTGTGCAGTCTTAAGTAGCTTAAATTTCTCAGAGATGGGTATTTACATTCTGTTTCCTGGCTGGCTGAGATGGTACAGATTTTTCTAATCTATTAATTCAGTAGTTGTGCTGGGTGGAGAGCAGCCTGGTTAATGGTGGGAGTTTGGTGGGTTCTGCCCAATACCAGGGGTATGGACCTGGAGCCTTCAGATGGATGATTGGAAATGTTCCACTTGTTTGCTTTGTGCCTTCCTATTCCTGCACCTTGGCACTTTCTATTACATGTGCTTTCCTCAGTATTAGCAGTAGGGCAGATGGCAGTGACTGCCTTTAAATTGTCCTCACTTACATATCCAGGAGTTGGATAAAAGCAGTGAAATCCCTCTGTGCCCCTGACTATGTCTGAGCATGACTGCAGCTTTTTAGTTGAAAGCTGAAATGATAATTCTTGCAAGTAGCTACTGTGTTGCTATTTCTAAAGGAAAAAAACAGAAATTAATGTCTCCATCCTCACCTGTAGTCCTAGTGTTTTGTGTCTGGTCAGAGTTGGAAGCAAAACAGTGAATTAATTTACTCTGCACATGGTGCAGTAGCTGTATTTTGGTTCCTTGAATATGAATATTCTTAGCAATCTGATGCAAAGCCACATCACCATTTCTGGCAGCTTAATCACTGTTACTGTTTTCATGCAAGTAAAAGATATCTCAGAAACCCAGTTGTCGGTCTTGTATTTGACCTAGGCATTCACCTAAAACCAAAAAAATTTGCTTCTGCTCCAAAATTATTCTTGGATCATAGGACAGGAGATCAAGCAGGGAAGTACAAGAAGACAGTAGAAAAAGGTGGCATTTTACTGTGATGACATTATTGTAATCTTAGAGAAAAATAAATCTGCATTTATAATTGTCTTATTTAAATAAATAATTAATCTTCTCAGAATGGGATAATTGGTTTTCAAAGAAACACTGAGAATGGAGCTGTTGTATTTATATATGCTGAAAATGTTTGAAAAATTCAGTGTAGTCACTACAGCTTAAAAAAACCTTCAGATTTACACTTCCATCTATTTGTTTTCCAGGCTTAGTTCTGAGTCTCTTACTGCACTCGAGATACCCAATGACATGCTTCAGATCATCCAGGATCTCATTCTGGATCTTCGTGTACGTTGCATTATCGTGACCTTACAACACACAGCTGAAGGTAATAGAAGGTTGCAGGTGTCCTTGCTCACTGTCATTCTTTGTGCCCCTAATTAGGCCAAACCATGGTCTGATAGATAACTGGGTTTATTACAGATTTTGTAGTGGCAGTGGACTCGTCTGATTCTGTAGTCTCTCGCAAGAGTTACTCAAATACTTCATTTTTCTGCCAGAAATAAGTTATAAGTGTTTTCTTCTCTCAGTCTAACAAATAGATTAGGTTAGACTTGTTCCTTTTGGATTGAGACAGTTCTACAGCACAAGTGATTTATTTCACGATGCAGTTTTTCCATGTTGGAAATAAAATTAATTTTCCTTCTTGAGGTTTTCTATAACATGAAGAATTAAATAAGCAGTGTCCCACCCCCAAGGACAAAAAAAAGCCCCAAAAAACAATCCACAGCCCTTTATAAAGTATTATAGTTGTGTGGTTCCCAGGGTTTTTTAATAACATTGTAAACCCTGGGGTTTCCTGCTGTGTACACAACTTTTGCCATAAATGTCTGGATTGGGAAGGCCAGTTACACATTCTCTAAATCTAATGTGACTCTATGCCATCAGAGGCCATTCTTCTTGCTGTCTTACATTCAACTCTGAAACTTAAATTTCAGTAAAGTACATCTCCTAGAAATAAATGTCTCTCCTAAAATGGGGGCAGATTGATCTAATAATTCTCTTAGCAGGGCCATAGGGTTTTTTTCCCCAAAAGACTACTTACCCTCTGTTTAAAAAATTAGGCCTTTTTAATACTACAATTTAGTCACTTTTAATCTTCAACATATGATTTTATGTAGGCTAAGAGTTTTACTCTAGGTTTAAGTATGCCAAGCATAGGTGGCTATATCAAGCAGATTTTCAAATTTTTGGTGACAGAAAATCATTAATTATCTGTGGTATATTTGTTGCAATATTGATATTAATTGCACTCTTGACTCTTGTTTTATTAAATCCCATTTCACAATTAACATTATTTTTCTGCATTAATATTAAGCAGGCTGGCTGAATAAGTTCATACATTGTCTTGTCTCCTTAAAACTCTGTAAAGTATTATCACTATTTCAGATTTCACAAAGTATGAGAGAGTCTTTTTTGCTTTTCATCCCTTAGCACAGTTGAGTTCAATTGTTTTTCCTTGATGGTGTTCCTTTCCTTGATGGTGGTTCCTTTTTAATTGTGGCATGAGGATGGTCTCATTGGACTGACTTATTCCTCTGTCTAGGAACTGTGAGTGATTCCTCAGATCTCCTGCTGTTTCAAAGGCAGGAAGTATTTAGTTCTCAACCATTTTCTTGGCAGTCCTCAGCTTTTCCAGTCTCTGAACTACCTACCTGGGTTCTCCAGCATAGTCCAGAGAGCTCCAGTATGTGACCAATGATGAAAAAATCTGTTGTGTTACTGGTTTTACCTGCTTGTTGTATCATGGCAATAGCCCAGTTCTTTGTTCGGACGCAGAGTTTCTGCTCCGCATGTTCTGATTGCTGGGCACACATTCTGTGTAGGAAAAACTCTTGTGGTAGTCTGCACCTTAGTTTTTCATACAAGCAATTCATATTTTTCTTTCTTGAATCAAAAGAAAGCAGATCCCTTGAGATGCTGGTATGTGTTATTTGCTGGATAATTAGCTCTCTTATGTCTAGCCATAACAGCAGCCTTCCTCACCCACTGCTTTCATCCCCTATCAATGAAGCAGTTCTGTGTGTTGGCTATAGCATCAAACCAGAGGAAAGAGGCCTGCTTGTATCATAACTCTCATTCCATACTATTGCATTGCATGCCTTATCTGTGGGCCCTTTTTTTTTTTTTTTTGTTCATTGCCCACTAAATAAAATTTTACTTCTGGAATGTATTTAAGATAGTGGAGATCTTTTTCTGCACATGATCAGGTTAATTGGGCCCTTGAAAATACTCTTATTATTGGGGAACATGTGAAAGAAAAGATTATGGATATTCTCATGGAGTTATGTTAATGTGTCTCAGAAGTAGCTATATCTGCAATACATAAGTCAAAAAGGCGCCTTCTGGACTTGAATTTCACCTCTCTAATATCTCCAAAATATGAGTAAAGTGCTGATATAAACTTCAGTCTCTTCTCCTGCTGTGTGTTGTAAGTTGGCAAAGGCATTTTAACTACCGAAGGCATTGGTAGTTAAAATATTCAGATGCAGTTAAAATATTCATAAGAGCACTTTAGCTTTTCAAATACGATAAACCTGCCCACACACAGGGGTTTTTTTTTGTTGTCTTATGATAAACACCATATACACACACTGGCCCTGAGAGGCAGCCTGTGTTCTTTCCCTCCTGTACGTGGTCACTGGTCATAAAGGTCATGAAAGAGAAATTATATGAATGTAGCACTAGACAAGAAGTTTACATGAATGTATTTGACTGGAATTTGATAAGCAGAGAAATATGAGAAAGAATTTTAGTGGGTTTTATATTTGTATTAGCTAAGAACAAACTGCAAAAGTATGCAGCCACAAAAACATGTAAAGGCTAACCAGTGCAATCTAAACCCTTAGAAGAATATCAATTTAATTAAGTAGGAAGGTGAATAGAGTAATTATTCTGCACAATCCATTAATGCCTTTTGTCTTCACTGAGACTATACTTCTGTGAGAGCTGCAGAGTATGACACTATAACTAAGCTTCTTAATTTAGCTACGGAAAGCACTTAGATTTTGAAGATACCTTTCAGCATGCATTAGTTATCCCCTTTTCTTGGATTTTTAGAAAAGAGGGTAATACACTGAAATTTTTGTTCATTTAAAAGGGAGTTTCATGATGTGCAGGCACTTCTGATGAGCAATTTCTGTGTGGGAAAACTGTATGTCAAAGCCCCGCAAACTGCACACAGTTCATCTTCGTTCTGTTTATACTTCAGTTAAGCCCAAAATACAGTGATGATGCGGGATACACCATCCATGGAGGAATTGTGTTTGTATAGTGCATAAGTTTTGGATTCACATCCCAATAAACAGTTATATAGTAACCCTCTATAAGTTAACACCTTCTGGGTAGTGGAAGAGAGTGCATTTTGCATATGCGTTCATGTGCTTCTGAAGAAAATCTAGCACCATGGATCCTTGACCCTTAGTTGGGACCCTGTGCCTCTTTTATAGTTCTGAATATGAATTATGTGCCACCCTTTCTGTCTTTGCTAAAATGTTAGGCAGTTGTTCTTTCATTTTTAATTAAGAGCTAGAGTGTTCTAGACTAGAGACTTAGGTTCTTAGTTGAAGTATTTTATATTGTGATTAAAAATTTACAAAATAAAAACAAACTCAAAGCCTTCGCAATATTCCTTTAATTCTAAGCTTTCCAGTAAACGATGAGCTTCATGCAAGTCCTGCCATGTATCATAGATGTGCTTCTCTGTGGTGTCAGCAGCACACCATGTGTGAGTTCCATTCTTAGTCATTTGAGAGTACTGAAGGCTTTGAAGTTTGTAGTGCTATTTGCTTGTATGCCTAGTCATTGGAGTTCCAGTGTCTGTGGTTTCTTTTCAAGTTCAAGGAGTTTTTAATAATTAAAATTTATACCTTCTCTCCCCACCCACCCATCCCATGTTTCCCCTATTACTCTGTCCTACAGATATAAAGAGATTAGCCGAAAAGGAGGACTGGGTTGTTGACAATGAAGGTTTGACATCATTGGTGGGTAAACTTGGTGTCTTTTAGGCACTTCCTTTACTGAATTTTTTCTTTCTTTGGCATGTATAACAAAAGCGATTTCTATATTCTCCAAAATTTAATTTACTTTGGACTTTATCTGTGTGTGCATACTGGTGTCTGTAGTTTTATTAAAATATGAAAATACGGGAAACTAATTTTTTAAAATTGTTTGAATGGTTACTTCTCTGAGAGGTTTACTGGAGTAAAAAGTCATACTGGAGGTCACAAGTTCAGTTCACATCAAAATGCTCCGTAACTTAGTAGGCACACTACCATGGAATTGGTCTGTAGCTAAATAAATAGGTCACTTATATGTTATTATGAGAAATTGAACTGAAAAGCAACTAATTTAGGAGATTGCCTACATGCAGAAACAACCAATGTCTTGAAACCAAATTCAGATAAATTAGTGAGACGCTTTCTGGAAATAAACAGTAATGAGTAATGCCTAAAACACAGCAAGCGTGTTGTAGGTGTGACTTAAATACAATCTGCGAAAGCAGAGAAGGCCTGTGGGAGGGAGAGTTGCTTTGTGTATGTTATCTAAGGGAATGCTCCACAGACTTTTTTAGTTCTTATTTGCTTCTATAAATACTTGCTTGAAGTTGAGTAGGAGGACATTGAGCAGTCAAAATATGCATGCTGTAGGAAGGAGTGTTGTTGTCAATTGTACTACTATAATCAGATTTACAGCTTCTGGTCTTGGTATCAGTTGCTGCTGCCATGGGCAAGTCCCTTAACTTTTAAGTTTTTCACTATGTTTATCTGCTGAATGAAGGCAGGGGGAAGATTCTTCCACAGAAGTGTTGTTTCTTTATGCTTGTGCTGTAGCCTAACCCATTTTTATTATAAAACTGCTTAAGTTGTTTTTGTGCTTAGAAATCACCCATTCATTGCTTGTATACAGTACTTCACTAGATACCTTTTGAGGCCATGGTTGAAACATGCCAAATTTTAATGGTGGAAGTTGACTGTGTTTTGTCATAGCGAGATTATTTACCTACTAAAGTTTTCATTGGGGTAGTGTTAGAGCAAAGGTTAACCAGTATAAAAAAGCGCCAGGCAATCTCTTTGGGAAATTTTAGGCTGGAGGTAGAAACTATATTTTAAGTTTGTAGGAAAGGTTGAAGACCCCTTTAGCATTTATATTCCAGATAAAGATACAGTGAGATACAGAACCAGGTTTTCTCAACTTCATAATATCCAAAGAATCACATATCTAAACACCTTTCCTCTCCTGAGATGTGATGTTTTATAGTGTGGAAGCAAAAACCCAAGAGCAGCACTTTACTGCTGGCCTTCTTCTTTTAAGGGATCCAAATATACTAAATACAGATTGTTTTAATGATTTTCATTTTGCCTTGTAAGCATCAGTTTCCCAATCCACCTCCACCATTTACAGAAATAAAAGTTATTTCTAAGCCTGAAGTTGGTGGCATGCCATAAATTATCTACTGAATGCAAAGCAAGTTTACAGGACTTACAAACTTTTTTGTCCACTTCTCTGACCCAAATCCAGTAGGATGAAGTCTCTCTTTTCTAGAGCAGTGACTGCTTCATGTTGCCCTGCACAGCTGGTTCCTGCCCAATACCAGCAGACAGATCCATTAAAAAAATAAAGTGTGATTTATAAGGGAAGAGAAAAAGACAAGGAAAAAATGACTAATGATTCTGCCATGAACTTGCTTGCACTTTCAGGATGAGATTGATATATGTTACCCAGACACTCATATTTCAGGTCTGGAAATCTGAAGGTAACAGCAGCCCCTCAAATCATTTTTTGTTTCATTTGAAACGAGCTGCAGTCTGATTTTCTTAGAAACCTTTTGCTGAAATACAGTGCAGAAATACTGGACATTCCAGGCAAAATTCTATCCCAGCTTGGATCAAGGAGTGGAGGAGGGAGTGTGTCAACAGGCATCTGTAATGGTACCACAAAAAGCTCTAAAAATCTTTCATAAGCCTTTTACATGAGGCTGTTTGGTATAAAAATATCTCATTCAGATTAAAAAATGTATATTGATATATAATAATAATTCTGTAGATGATTTGCATATAAAAGCACATCACTATGAAAGGGTCCTCTGGTAATATATGAAGTGTGATTTTTTTTTTCCCTCCCACCCCTTATTTGGGATAATTTGGAAATAAAGAGGATACTGTACACCTTGTAAGTTTTTATGTATTTGTTGTATATTTAATGTGCTTATCTACAGCTAGCAACTCATTTGACTTTCAGCCATCCCAGTTTGAACAGTGCATTATTCATTCCTTGCAATCTCTTAAAACTGTGTTGGACTGCAAACCTGGAGAAGCCAGTGTAAGTTTTGATTTATGTTTTCATTTTTGTTCTTCTGAAACCCAATAGTAATTTACATGAAAGGAACTTTCAGAGAATGATCCAAGGATGTAACTTTCCTGTTTATTTTTTCCCATGTGCACCTTTTCACTTGTACTAGCTTTTAGACTTCTGTTTGTGCTTCGTTTGTTAAAGAGTGGTTTATTTTTATGGGGTGGATGGAACCTGTATTTAAATCCTTAAAGCTGTTTTTCTGGAAAAAAATGCTACTCATAATTTTCAGATAGCAGTAGACATTACATCTAAAATAAAATAGGGAGAGGCCATTCCTAGGAGTTACTCTTCACTCAATGTTGGATCCAAATTACTTGAACTTAAATTCAGTTTTTTGTCCCCATCTGCTCAGTACCTTGAGGCCCTAATTGATTGAAACATTCATGGTTTCTTTCAAGTTTCAGTGTTCTAAGGGAGTTTAACGCTTTTCCAAACTCCCTTGGGGCTCTATGTATAGATATTGTTTCTCTCTGCTCATTTACATTAATCTTTCCAACTAGCTTGTCTATGTTCTTAATGAACATTATTCAAAAGAATCTGCAGTGAATTCACCTGCATCCTTCTTTTTAGGACACAGAGACCTTGAAATATCCCAGGAGCTTTTGCTGCAATTCCATTAGGCAACCATGTCACATGCCACATGTACTAGGACTTCTTCCTTTTACTATCTCCTCATGCATATCAAACTGTTTACTGGGACTTGTGTTGTCTCTCCCATTTTTAGGATGGAGAAAAATTGAAATTGATTCATAAGGAAACAGTGTCCCAGCAGTCGTTCCTTTAGTTGTGTCATCTCTTTAGGGATGAGTTACTGAGGCCTTCCTTGAGAATAAGGCCATGTAGAGTTGTTCTGAAATAATATGCTTGCATCCTCAGGTTTTCCAGCAGCAGAAAACACAGGAGGATGTGTGCCAGCTAAGCATTGGGATCATGCAGGTAACTTGAGCACTTTGAAG
Organism: Chamaea fasciata; assembly: GCF_029207755.1. Lineage (NCBI taxonomy): Eukaryota > Metazoa > Chordata > Aves > Passeriformes > Sylviidae > Chamaea > Chamaea fasciata. Next base: position 84,628,761 of record NW_027094086.1, read on the forward strand.
TACAAAATTGTCAACACAAATGAAGATCAAAACTGTGTGTGCTGTACCTTACCCACCTTCCAAAAGGTAGCTTAAGTTGATGACTGTGTTATTCCTCTGGTACACACTGGGATACTGAGAAATGTTTGACTTTAAAAGTAGGCAGAACTCACTAGCTCAATCTGGTGATGACAAATCCTCAGAGAGTGAGTAACATATTCAAGTATTTTGCTGAATGTGATTATTCAAGATTTTACTGACAATTGATATTTCCTGAGGTGATGCCATCTAACATCTATATACAACAGTGAGAGGAGAAATGCTGATTTTCAGCTGAGGATCTGGCTTTTAATTTTTGTAGCGGAAAACGGTGTCCTTTGTAACAAAATCTGATGTTTTTAAATTGATTTGAAATGAGGCAATAGCATTCTTTAGGTTTTTGAAATATTTTAATAGTCTCCTCAAATAAGAAATCATGAGCCAAAGCAAGAAAATAATTATAGTGAGGCTTCTGCAATTTTTACTTGGGATCCACTGTTCAGACTGAGCACATGAAAACTGTTAACCATGCTAATAATCAGCAGATTATCACTGCATCATTTTAGACATGCATCATGAAAATTACTTATCAGTATCAGGATTAAAAACTACTTTGTTTTCCTACAAGTAAACTATGATGCATGCAAAATATGCATTCAGAAGTTGTAACTAAATGTTACTGTATTTATGTAAGGTTTAAGACAAAACAAGGTGATAATGATTGCTCTGCTTTTTTGAGTGTAGTAAAAGTGAATTTCAGACCTTTTTTTAGTTCTGGCAGAAAATTTAAATCTTGCTTTATTATTTCCTAGGGCTTTATAGATTGTTTGGAACAGCTGAGCACCAAACCTGATGGTGACATAGATACATCGCAGTAAGTAAAAACGAGTAAGATTTATGTGTAGTATTCTGGAATTGTGTGTGCAAGTCTTATATTTCTGTGGGGGTGTGGTTTTATCCCTTCTGTATTTCATATTTCTTGTGAGTACTTTTGTCTTTGAATAGTGATGCTTTGAAATAAGAGCAGGTACTTTTTATGTCAGAAGGTTGTGTGGCATCATGTAATAAGGATCGTACAGCATAATTAGTATTACATTACTTATACTGTTTTGTTCAGTGACCTGAGTTGCTGTTGAAGCAGATGTGTTGGTTTTGACATGACTTTACATGGAATCAGTTGTACTTGTCACTGTGTAACGTCCAGTCTTGGTGAAGCATCCCCTGCCTTTCTTTTCTTCCCTTCTATTTTTTTTACTTATTGTATTGGTATTTCTGCTCAATTCATGAAAGTTGTTTGTTCAATAAATGCTTATGAGCCACTTATTTTAGAGACCAAAGTAAGTCAGAGTAGCCTGAGCTTCCAAGAGTTACAAACATTTGTGAAAAGCCAGAGACTTGGCAAATACAGCAGTATGCATTGGAAAGGGCAAATTAACTCTGGTTTCAATGAAATGTCTTTTTCTCCATATTCAGATGACCATTGGCTGGATAGGTGTAAAAAAAGAATCTGTGGCAAAACAGAGAAATTAGAGAAAAAAAAAAAAAAAAGCTTTAGGAAGGAAAGGAAAGGTCTGTAGCTAGAATAGTACTATCAGACTCCCAAGCTCCTCCTGCAGGTTTTGTAGGCATCTTGGAAAAGCTGAGCAATGTGGGCTGCTTTGTTATCTGGTGTAAGGGGGGCTTGAAACAGGTTTGCATTTCATTCCTGTTGATTTGAATCCACCATGTATCAAATAATCAAAAGGACTATACTTTTGTGTATACTTACTTTTTAAACAATATTCCTAGTCTTTCAGTTGATGTTTCATCTCCAGATTTGTTTGGAAGCATTCATGAAGAATCGAGTCTTTCTTCAGTAAGTTTGGCTTCTATATCTAAAGGCTGATCTGAAAATACTTCTCAAAGATACAGGAATGTGTGGGTTTTTATTGTTGCAATATTGTAAATATTGTTTATTTTGTTGGTTTTTTTATAGAAAACAATTTTGTATTCCGTAGGCATTTCTCTTGTTACAAGCACTTGTTTTTATGGTTTCTATGTTATCATGTACCCTGTTGAGGTAATTCATGAAAGTGGTTTTTGAAAGTGGGTCCTCAGAAACTAAAATGGCATCACAGAAATCAGTGAAAATAGCACTGGTGTTAAGTCAGCTGTGGATTTGACTTTTGATTTATGCCCTTGTTTTAGATTAGAATCAGTCTGATTATTTAGTTACTTTTTAAAACCCACAAAGATACAGATATTTAGTAATACAGTTTCCCCCAGAAAATTTACTGAGAATAAGTGTTGGTTATTTGTTTGGCTTGTTTGATTTGGGGTTTTTAGGAAGTTGGAAAAAGATTTTTAATATTCTTGACACGTTGGTTAATGTACTTCCTTCCATTTAGGCAGCTGATGAAAAAAAGTAGGTTTTACGTGCAAGAAGCCTACTAAGAACCTCTTGTGAAATTAATATTCCTTTGTACAGGTTTTAAATGTTGTCAGAAGCCCAGCTTTGCCTAATTTTCAAGAGCAATAAGCATTTCTGCTACAATAAAGAATCAGATTGCCAAATTGGGGCAAGTTTCTGAATTGTAGACTGTAATAATTAGTTCTTTCTATAATTTCATTCTTGCAAGGCATAGATTTGATATTAGTTGTTGACTTGTGGCTGAGGCTTCTTCCAATATGTCGTAGGTACAAACACTTTAAAAAAAAATCATCATTTTAGACAGTGTCTGGCTTCCACGGTTCCATGGTATCATTTCGTCTTGTAAATCACAAGACATTTTGTCTTCTCTCTCTTGAATGAGAACAGAGAAAGTGAGTGATTGGAGTAAGATTGGTCACTGTATTTTTTAAATTCTCATTTTTTGAATAGTCTGCATGCTGCCTGACTATAAATTAAAATAGAAAGCAACTCTTAGTCCTACTCATTGTATTACTGAAATACAAATCTGTCAGGAGTTCTGGGTCTGAAAACCAATACCATTTTTAATCAGATCAGTGCTGTTATAGTGACTTTGCTGTCAAATACTTTTATTTTCAAAATGTTTTCTCTGTTTTTTTTTTTAACTTGCATCTGAGCTAGAAAAATAGTTTGAAATTATAAGAAGGAGACGGGAAGAGGGAAGACCCAATCTGTTTAAATAGTAGTTCTGTCTTGTTTAGTTCTTTGTTTGGAAACTGTATCTCACTATATCAAGATTAAGGAAAGGCAATTGTGGTATCTCAACTCCAGAATGTATTTGACTCCCTTGTAGTTAAAAAAAAGTCATTGAAGAACAGATATAAGTCATAACCGCCTAGAATTTCTTCAAACTGCTGAAATTATATAATGTAGTTCAGAACCTTCTAGTATTTTGGAGTTGGTGAGTGTATTTGTTCAGTACCTGCTTCCCTTGTTTTAGCCAGCTTCATGGGAAAGTGAAGATGATCTTCAGTTGATTTTATGATGGTCATAATTCTTAGTATATTTATGATGGTCATAATTCTTAGTATACTTCTTGAAACAAAGTAAAATCCAGAAACAGCTTCCTGGAAAGCTGTCCAAACCTAATTTTTGTAAAGAAGCCTTAACCGCAGTTCTGAATTAGTCATAACTATTCCAATGAATGCCCTGGATCCTATAAGAAGCAGCGTCATGTTCAATCATCATACCTGATATTCATTCAGTTCTCAGTAGTTTATTGACAATAGTATTTGTATACCCTGCTTTATTCATGAGAGTGTTTATTATGCACAGAGACTTAGTAAAATACTCTATATACATTTGCAGTGTTGGTTATGCTGATACTTCTTATTTCAACTGTTCTGCTCTTTCTTCTCTTAATTTTCAGGAGCAGAGACTTTTAATTGCACTCAGTAACTGCCGTTACCTGGAACGTCATACCTTCCTAAATATAGCTGAACATTTTGAGAAACATGGCTTCCAAGGTGTTGATAAAATAACTCAAGTAAGTGAGAGCACTGGAATGAAGCATCATGGCTTGAAGATTTTTATTTGGTTTGCCTTCTGTGAAAAGTAGGTCCAAACATCCAAAAAGTATTCCTCGGTGAGCCTTCCACAAATGGCTGGGGCTCCAAGCATTAGTTGGAATCAATAACAACAACAACAAGGATATGGTTCAGTGTGTTCATACAGGGCTTAATTAGCTGATATAGAAAATGTGAGCACTTGTTCAGGACCTGTGTGTGCTTATCAGATTTCTTAGTAAAGCTGTTTAATGTCAGTGTGTTCTCTTAATGCAGAGAGTAAAAGATTGTTATCTCAGGAATATACTTGATAAATTATTTCATCTGGAAATCGCATTACTGATAGGTCTTGTTCGTAAACTAGTTCATGGTTTTTTTGTTGTGTTTTGGGGGGGTTTTTGTTGTTTTTTCTTTTTCAAAGAACGAAAATGTCAAAGTGGGTGGCAGTAGCTGTCTCATTTTCCTGCCTTTTTGTAAAGATTAATCATTTCTTATGAGAAATGTTGTGACTTAATCCTTAGGACCATAAAGCTAGTTTATTTACAGAAATATTTGTTGGTTGGAAGTAAAATGTTATCTTTTCCAGTACAGAGTACAGTATTTCACTCAAACTGATTGTTCAACTATGTAGTACATCCTTAGTCCCATTTTGCCTGAATGTTGCTTGAATTTCTACAGCCTAAGTAGTTTTGAATAGCATATGAAAGGGATTGCTATGATTTATATTGTTAGTAAAATATAGAAAATTACTCTGGAAATCGCCATTTTTTGCTACTGAAAGTTGATGTTGCTGAGTACAGTTGGCAGCAGCTAAGACATCTGTTATGTATGTGTTCAACACCCTGCCTTGCACAGCCACAAAGTTTGGTATGTTTATAAATGACCAAATTCAGATGTTTAAGTGGCAGATTGATTTCCAATCTGCGTTAACCCTTTGAAAACTCTGGTGCAATACTGCATGTATGGGACACGTCAATGGGGAATGTCAGCTGGGGGGATTTGGATAATTAGATAGTCATCATAAGTGGGAAATTTTTGAGCCCTTTATTAATTTTAAATGAGAATGGAAGCTCACAGTTGTTTAGAGGGGTGGGTTGATTGTTTCAGTTTTTTGTTATGTCACCTAAACTTCTGAAAGTTTTTAATTTCTTTCAATATTAGATTTAAAAGTTGTAATAAAGAATTGGTATTTTTTTAAAAGATTTGCTTGTATCTGAAAAGACTGAAACTAAATTATACTTTTAAATTCTGTCAGCTTTTTAAATTTAATTTTAAAGTGAATTTGGTAGTATGTTTTAGTAAAAAACTATCTGTTCTTGCACTGGGCTGTTTTGTTTTTTTTTAAAGTTGCCTTTGTTAGTAGGGAAAACATTATTATCTAATAGTCTGAAGTACAGAAATTATAAATGGTAGCCAAGAATATTTCCTTACATTCTATGTGGTTATTTTAAATTTTTTTCTTAGTGTGCCAAATACAAAATTACATAAAGCAGCCAAACATTACACTGTGTCTTTAGCATATGTTACCTTGGCACATGCTCATGATTCTTGTACTTCTCTGTGGAGATTCTTTAATTCAACTTATCATCAGTTTAGTCATTTAGGAAGTAGACAAAAAAAGATGTATCCCATAAAATTCATCCAGCTCATTAAGCGTCTGAATTAAAAATTGTTTCCACAGTTCTGATAATTTGATAACATCAAAGGGTAGAGGCTCAAAACGGCTTTAATGCAAGAATTGAAAACTGTAGTCACAGGGATGTTCATAGCAGAAAGACAACAATGTGAGAAATGTATATTTTTGTAAGCATTTAGCCCACCTGAGGAACAGGAAAATGGGTATACACAGTGGATGTTAAGGACTTCTGCTCTGCTTCCTTCCCCCAATCCTGGGCTCAAAATTACTTTCAGATCAGATTGTTCATTCTTTCTTGCAATCTTTCCACCAGCTGAAAAACCTGGTTACCACTATCTTAATCATGTATTGAACTTGAAACAGGTTGAAGAGAACTTGTATGAAACAAGAAAACCTGTATTGAATATGCAGATGACCTTTTGTACTGAATGGCTGCAAAAGTGGAAGGTGGAATTACTTAATTCTAAAACACTTTGGTGAGGAACATTGAAGCAGTTGTTTCACAGATTCTTTGAATGGGTGCATATTTGCAGGGACTTTGCAATCCAACTTACTTTTCCCACTAGTTCAGAGCTAAATAGGAATGGTCTAAGGGTTATTATTTTCCCTAAGCATAAGAAATTGAAGTGAAAAATGTCTTGAAACCTGTATAAGAGGAAAAAAGAGCAGGATTTCTGTACCTTTTTAAATGTGTTCTTTTTTTAAAAAAATAGGCAGTCAGATAGAAGGGAAAGAGGAAGAAAATAACCTTGATCTTCTTATAGAAAGCCTTTCCTTTGGGATAGAGATTCTTTTGTGACAAATCAAAGAAGGTTCGTCACCTAGAAAAGCAGGAAAGTTGTGGTGTGTCATGTTTCTGAGGACCAGCTTCACCATTCCAACTTTCCTAACATCAGCCTTGATCTCAATAACAACTGTTTTCCCTTACACTTGTGATCTCCTTCCTGAAAGATTCTCTGCTTCTGTTCCTGACTCAAATACTGCAGTTCCTTCTTCTCTTCATATAACAATGTAGGCATACCAGAGTAGAGCACAATTTAGAGATATCCCTCTTGTGAATAAGGTTCCACCCTTATTCTACAGTTTGCAGTATTAAATCCTTTGAAAGGAATGATAAGGAGTTTCTTTCTTTTTCTGAATTCCCAGTCTGATCTAGAGACCTGCTTTTAAAGCAGACCTCACTTTTAAACTCCTTTACTTCTTGAAATTATTATTCATATATACGTGTGTGTGTGTGTGTATGTATGTATGTGTGCCTTTTCCCCTAATTGTTGAGGAAAATGAACACTAGTTTAAAGGCTTTATTTTTGTGTTTCTTAAGCTCTTATTTATAAAGGTAAATACAATTCATCAGAAGTCAGATGAGATTTTGATCTTGATTTTCATTTCATTTTATTTACATTTGGCATCCATTACTATGTTTAGATACTGGTGTTCTACTTCAACGTTTTATGATACGTGTTGTGTTATAGAATCGTTGTGGAAGCTATAATTACAGGGAGAACCTATGTTTAATAAAAAAGCCTTGTATAAAATTTAGCGTTGTTCAGATACAGTGAACAAACTGTCCCTATCCCCTTAGCTTTCAGTGTGGCTAAATTCTGTGAATTTACAAAAAAATGCATGGAGAGCTGTTAAGAGTTCTGCAGATGTTAATGAGCTGCAGCTTCTGCTTCTGTTGTACAGAGATTTGTTGAAGTACAGAGGGGAAGTCCATAGGTTCAGTTTCAGAAGACAGAGACTTCTAAATAAATAATGTCATTTTTTAAATATAGTGAGAAACGTAAAATTAAAATTGATAAATCTAAAGTATTGTACAAAAATCTTCATGTTTAAGGATGGAAATTTTTATGGGTATATTTTAAAGCATTCACAAAATTCAGTTGTTTACTTTGCAAGATAAGGACCTCCTGACTTGCAAGGAAAAAAATTATGCCAGTAGACAGGTACTGAATGATCTGCCTGCTTAGGCATTCCTTGTATTTTTCATGAAAGTGTCTATTGCTGAATATAATCAGGGAAAAGATTATACTGGGTAGGATGGACAGATAATATGGAAGTTTTGAAGTTTTTATATACGTAATTATTAATTGAAATGTGTCAGTAATTGCTGCTATTTTCTGAAATTAAGGAAGACATGAGGAAATTTTTTGGATATGTGATTAAATTCTTTTAGTTGATGACTATTTACTATGTTCCTTTTCTTTCCCTTTTTTTGTTTAATTTTTTAGGTTAGTATGGAATCATTGAAAGAGCTGGATCAAAGACTGTTTGAAATGTACATTGAATTCAAGGCAGATCCAATAGTTGGGTCATTAGAGCCTGGCATTTATGCAGGATATTTTGATTGGAAAGATTGTCTCGTTCCAACAGGTAAATATCTGCTTATTAAACTCAAATGATTTTAACAGTGATTGATAGGAGCTAAAATATACTGTACAATTAAAAACTTTCTTCTAGTCTGTGTTTTTAACTTTTGACATGTTCTCATTATGAGTTCTTTCTCACAGACTTTACTTAATTCCTAAATCATTTTTCAAATACCCCCAAATGATTAAAGCTGCTTTCATTATTGATAATCTCTTTAATACTTGTTTTTTGTGATTATTTTGCTTCATTGCTTGTATATAATAGAAAGAATTATAAAAGCCATCTTTTCTATTTTCTTATGAAATTCATTGAGGTAGTTTGGGATATTTTCCAATAGAATCTGGCTACTTTGATAATAGATGTAATTACAGTTCTCAAAAGGTAAAATTATGAGAAAATGTATATTATAACATTCAGCAAAGAATGTTAGACCATTGAAGGGCAGGTATAAGGTGTTTAAAATGACTGAGATGTTAGTCATTATTTAGATGCTTTAATATCCTGTCTTTTGAGGGAGCATAGTGTATAAATTTGTCTGCCTTTTTGTTATTGCAGTAGTGAATACTGTACACACTTAGGTCCTTAGAACATGTAATTTGTCCTATGTAAAACTGATAGATTTAAATCACTTATCACATGACTGTCTGATTAATACCAAGTAGAAGTTAGTTGCAGTGACATAGTACATGGTATTTGGAAGGTGATCTTGTCCTAATCAATTTGTACATTCTTATTTCGACTTTCATGGAGTTGTATGTGGCAGACTTAGTAAAAATTCTGTGATATTTAAAAATTGGATATGGAAGTAATTACAAGAGGCACGCTCGTAATCTGTGAATCAAGATCTGCAGGTGCTTGTTTGCTCAAAAGCAGAAGGATCTTAGAGTTTATAACTTTAGACAAAAGTGTCTCTTCCATCTCTTGTTACTACTTTTGTGCTCAGAATATTCAGTGTCATACAACGTACTGCGGAAATAAGTTAGATACTCATCTTGCACATTCAAAAACGTGTCTGAATAATACATAACTTGTCATCATATTTGAAGTACGTTTTCACTTGGCACATTTGGATTCCCACCAACTAACCAAGACAAAGATATGTGTCAGCTTTTTACATGCTCATTTCTTGATCTAGTGCATTGTCATCTACTTACTAGGCTCACATTGCCTCTAGGGATAATTCTATAGTTTTTTCTTCGTTTAAAGGGAATATTGCATTTCTAATACAGGTGGGCCTTAGCCTTCTTGTTGTCCAATTTATTGCTGGTTGAATATACTTTCTCTGTAACTTTGTGGCAAAAATTAAAGTGAAGACAGTGAATACTGGAGACATCTCTTCAGGATTACATATCATAGTGTTGGCCAATTCAAAATGGTGGAAAAGTTGTTTGGCTTGGTTTGGTTTGGTTTGGTTTTTGTTAATCCTCAAGCTAAACATATTTAAAAGGAACATATAGATGCTTCTGCGCTTCCTCACCTTGGTGATTAACTATCTTTTTGATTAGTTAACCTCTGTCAGATGTACTCTGTTGACTACTGGTATAAAAGTACCATGATTTAACATCAACTAACAACTAAGCATCACAGAGTTGCTCTGTCACTCCTCTCCTCCCCTGGTGAAATGAGGTGAAAAAATCAGAAGAGTAATAGTAAAAAACACGTGTTGAAATAAGGACAGTTTAATAATTGAAATAAAATTATAATAACAAATTTTAATGAGAAGCAAAATACCAAAGAGATAAATAAACCACAAGGAGGAAGAAAGAAAAACAAGTGTTGCAAATGAAGAATAGTCACTCACCACTAAGTGACCGATGCCTAGCCCATCCCCATCCAGCTTTCCTCCTAGTTTATATACTGAGCATGACATCGCATGGTATGCAATATCCTTTGGCCAGTCAGGGAAAGCTGCCCAGCTGTGTCTCTTCGCAGATTCTCATGGATCCCCACCCACTCACTGTCAGGGCAGCATGAGAAACTGAAAATTCCTTGATTTAGTGTAAGCATGGCTCAGCAGCACCTGAGTTGTGGATGTGTTATCAACATTATTCTCATACTAAATACAGTACTGTGCAAGCTACTAGGAAGAAGATCGACTCTGTCCCAGCCAAAACCCAGACAAAGAGTAGCTTTGAGGACCTTCAGTTTGTTTGATTGTAGCAATGATTCAATGACCCTGGAAATATTTGGTGCTCTGAAGTAGTAAGTGATTAATAGGTCGCCTCTCAGTGAAGGTAGAGGAACTTCATTATTGAAAAGGGCTGGGTGAATTGAAAAGGACTGGGACTCTTTGTGGGACAAATGAGAATCAGACTTATTCCAGTATTCAATCTAAAAAAGAAAAAAATTACCCAAAAGCCATATAATTGATTTTTTTCCATAAACTGCTGTTCACAAGCAACTTTAAATTGTACCCTAAGATTTTAGTTGAGAAAATCTACTCATACATAATCTAAACAATGCAGTTAATACTGGAGTAGACATGCTATCTTTTTTATTTTCCTCTTACAAAAACCCAAAACAAACAAAGCTCTATTGTTACACTTGATCTCCAACAGCATTGAAAAATACCTACTTTATTAAACTGAAATAGTGTACATATGACTGGGAGTGGGTCTAACTTGAGTCAAACACACTGTTCACTCAATGATTTGTTACAGTGACATATTAATTTAAGAAGAAATTGTATGTTGGAAATCATTATCTGTTTTCAGTAATCTCTATGTCTGCAAAATGTAAAGATTTGATTTCTTTCATTTGCCTGGTTTGGGTCTTGACTTTCATAACTTTAATTTTAAAAAACAGAAAAAAAAAAAAAAGTGGCAGGGCAAACTAATTAGGCCTCAGTTGTGTTCCTGAGTGGTGCTACCAGTGATGTGTAGTGTTGTATCCTTACTGGGTGATTGCCAGGACATGAGAGTTTGGCATAAAGGTTTTTTTTAATGTGCTGTTTCTGCATTAGCTTTCAAATAGTACCAATGATAATAACAAAAAGGCCAATTTTGACAAGAACAGTTCTTTTTCTGAAGGGAAAGAAGAGGTCAAAACATCAATTTACCCATATGTTTGAAAGATAAGGTAAAAGGCAAATAACTTCCCTGATTCAGTCTGAAACTTTCAAGCATCCCATCTGGCCATTGAAAATCAGACCAGAAATGGGGGCATGTTGATGCCATGATATGTCTTTTGCAAAGGACATTTTTGAAAATGTATGTATGAAAATACTCATGATTTGGTTCGGAACAAGATTAAGATTTTTCTGGTGGTGAATCTCCTGTCCAGTCCAGAGCTTCAAGACTACAGCTGTTTCTGAACAGTTCTCTGCAGAAGCCACCTGATCTGGACTATTGGAAGTCATGCTTTTGGGTAGATGGAATTATTCAGGAGGAGGATGCTAATGCTGAGATAGGAAATAATGTAACTGCAAGAAAGGGAGAGACTGGAACAAAAAGTTTGTGATGAAGATTGGTATCAAGCAAGGAATGGAGGTGGAGCAAGGTGGAAAACCAGGACTACATGAGCAAGTTAAAAACATACATTAGGGTAGAATTTAGAAATGAAATTAAATAGAATTAATCCATTTTTATTTAGAAATATAAATGGATTGCACGGGATTATTCAAACAAGAGACAGGCTTGAAGTGCAAATAAAAGGACTGAGAAATCTGATACTCACTAGACAAGTGATCTTACCAGAGGCTGCTGTGTAATTTAAGAAATCCCCTCAATCTTGCACTTTCATCCTCTAGGGATAACAACCTATTAATATTACTGATTACTGATTACTTTCTTTGCACAGCTTACAGAAGTTATGTATGAATTACTGTATACTTAGAGTATCACTACAGGTAGTGCTATGTTTAGGCAATACCATTGGGTAGCACAGCAATAGCCTAAATGTTTTGCCTTGACAGTGTTATAAACGTTGTTTCTTTTTGAGAATCAAGGCTTCAAAAGTCAAGGTCTACATAATTAGCAAAATGAATCTAATCCACATAAATTTCCTGTACAGAAATTTCATATATTTATTGCCAGTATTGTTGTTGAGCTGTGTAGACCAACGCAGTAAGACAATTTTCTGTTTTCCAGTCTGGTTTTTTGTTTGCTTTCTTTTCCATATCAGTAAAAATTATGCACAAAGAAAAACTACACAAATGCAATAATTTATAATTCCATCTTTAAAATTTTTTTCCCATGCGAGTACACTTGACTTGCTTCATAAAATGACAGCTGATTTGGAAATACAACTGTTTTTTATATTAAGTGAAACTGATACAAGCAAAAATCTATCCTGAGCTGTTACAGTATTTGAGAAGTGAGTGAAGCATAATCTGTATGGGGAAAAGAGGTGCAGGTAGGTTTCTGTCCACAGAGTTTACTATGTCATGTAAATAACTCTCTTAAGCACTTTTGTCTTTATCTGTAAAACGCCTTCTTTGAATACTGTCAGCTTCAACATTTATGGTTAATTTGACTAGCTAAAGTCTTGTAAATTATAAAACATTCAGAAAAATCTTATCCAGAAACCTTGCCACTATTTGTCATTGGCAGCCCTGCAGGCATCTGGCTGTAAAGTACTGGGGACAGCAATTTCTTGCATCATAAAATTCATAGGAAAATACAAGAATGAGAAGAACTGTATTAAATCAACAGTTCTGAAGAAGAATTTGGAATAAAATTAAGATGCCTGCCTTTTCAGCAAGCTTTGAAAAATGTATACTATTCAAGTATGGTACCCTGTTTCTGTCAGTGTGGAAGAAGCTTATACCTTGCTCATTTAGGCAATTGTCCTGTAATTATCAGATGTTTCCTTATACATATGCTTTTTGTTACAGTTTTAAATATAAAAAAGGATAAATTGTTTGCATGGGGCAAATTTTCATTTAGCTTATGTGCAAAAACTTTTACTGTTTAGTTTTTCAACATGCATGCGCTTTTCAGTACGAAGGATCTGAATGTCAGAGCTTGTGCACAAAGTGATTTTATGTTTGGCTCTTTATTTTGATCTAAGGTGTGACTGCTGGTGTTAGAAGGCACTTTTATTAACTTTATTAGATTTATTGTTAATAAATGACTCATTTAAGTTCTCACTTTAATTTCAATGTTGACTTCTGAGTCTTTACAAGACAGAGTTTAATTTTAACATGCAGCAGCAGTGAAATCTAGTTTAGTTCTTTTCTCTTGTTTGAAACATTGTTCCAATTTATTCCACATTATTAGCATAATTAAACGAGATGAAAGGAACAATAGGAAACATAGTTTTTAATCAGTTGCCAAGTATGTATTTAGATTATTTTTTGTGCATACTGGTCGGTTTGATAGTTTAACATACAAAGGAGGTTTTTTGTTCCTGTTCATACATCTCCTTTTTGGTAGTAAATTGTGTTTTGTTGTGGGTTTTTTAAGTTATGTCCTAGTCGTGTCACAAAATTAGGCAGCTTTTTTATTTCTACTTTTACATGATTTTTTAATATTAAAAAAATAATCTTTTTTGACTTGCAAGGCCATAGTCTTTTGGAGAGTGAATGTGGTGTTTGCTCTGAATTTGGATAGAAAAGATTTCTGTGCATTAATGTTTGTGTAATACAAGTATGTGGGCATTCGATCTTTTAGATTATTAATGTAAGCTTTTGCATGCAAATGTCCAATTACTTCTCATTTTCTGGTAAGTTTGATTATATTTAATTTGTTTACATATGCAACTACTGTATTAATTTTTGTAAGACTAGTATGTGAGGATTTGTTTACCAAAAAAAGGTTGATGTTTGTTTATTTTTTGAACTATTCAGATAATGGTGATCTCTCTTCATAACTTATTTTTTAAGTGCTGTCTGCTGTGCAGTCTAGCCAGCATTCACTCAGAGTTCACAAGCATACAGATTTTCAGCTGCTATTCTAACAATCTTTTTAAAATATGTATCTTCCGTGTTTCACTTGTGTTGTCAGGTGTTCGGGGGGTTGTAGTATTTAAAATTTCACATTGCTTTGAAAGTTTTAGGTGATTTTGCACTTTCAACTGAAAGGTGATTGTGGTTTTTAGGTATTCATTCTGCACTTGGCATGAATTGAATATAGTCAAGGTATATCTGAATTTCTTCTTCTTTGGTGTGTTAAGAAATCATTGTTTGAAACATTTCAAATATATGAAACGCCACTATCACAGTAAAAGATTAAGTGCGTCAGATCTGCTAAATCAGATTTTTTTATACTTGTCACATCTTTTATCTGTTATTTGTCTAATTTAATAATCTAATAAAAAACTTCTAATGGCAATAGCCTGATGAAAAGGTACTCAACAGTTAAAAATTAAATATCAAAAGGCATATTTAATTTGTAGTTACGCAGCGACATACTTGTCAACCCTAACTTTTCTTCTTTTGTTTAATTTGGGGCACTAGCACCCTGCTTACATGAAAGATGACAAGTGCATTTACATCTTAAAAACATTTGGATATAGTACAAATCATTTTCTTTTTCTTTCTTTTTTTTCTTTTTTTTTTTTTTTGTTAGAAATAAGCAATTACTTTTTTGACTGAAATGTGCAAAATAGTTTTGTTTGAAATCTCTGTAACCCTTTAGATTTCTCCTAACCGTTTAGAAGGATGGCTTCAGAATTATCTTATTTACATCAGGTAGATGATTTTGAACTCCAACAGTCCTCAAACTGTTGATGTCCTGTCTTTAGGAATTGTCTGCATTTTTGTCCTGTAGTAAGGCCAAATTCTGGTATTTTGATGCAGGGATATAATGTGCCATGTATGTGAACAGGGAGAAAACAATGTTTTGCAGGTCTGTTGCATTTATTGTTAAGGGAGAAAAGTCTTCTGTACTGGCAAATGAGGTTGCTAAAGGACTTGTCAGTTTGGGGGTTTTTGTTACAAAATGCTAGTAGTTTGTTTAAGACACCAGAGGATTCTTATATACAGCAGTCTTTAAAAAGTCCAGTTAAAATATGCTGGTTTTCATTCAAACTAGCTGCTCTTGCAACATACATTAGTAAATTGATTCTTTGTGCTTCTGGTAAGGAAATACCAAATATATAACAATCAAATTTGTATTAGGATGAGTTGAATTCATTCATCCTTAAATGACCCATTCAATCAGCAAGTGTAACAATCCATGCATTGAATGACTACAGTTCTAGCATTTGTTTTATTACACATGATTCTTCACAGAGCAGAATCATGTACTAAAATTGTTTAAGTCAGGGACCTTCATATTTTAGCCTTGCCATTTTTTGTAAAAAATTAATTTGCTGCCTGAAACGTAAGCACAAATTTCAATACATGTTTCAAAATACCTTCATTTGTGTAATTTCATTTTAACCTGAATTTTTTTTTCAATTTCACTTTGAGGCATTTAGGTTTCATTGTATTTCTCACTTCTGACAACACTGTATTGTTGTATTATATTTGTGTCTGAATTAAAAATATTTAGGATTATTCTAGCTGGTGAAATGGAATGAACATTGTCCTTGCAAAAGATGAGAACAGAAGAAGGCAATGGCCCTTCATCTTCCTGTAGTTTCTGCCAACATGTTACCTTTAATTTCTGACTATTATAGAAATCCCGTTAGAAACTGTCCTGGAGAGATACTGCATTTTCCAGTCCCTGCTTGCTACACACTGAGTTGCACTTGTATGCTGACTTTATTAGATATCTTCTTGTGCTTCTCCAACTTCTTGCATGCAAGATTTTCTGCTGCTAACTTTGATTCAAGTTTTTGTTGGCTGGTCTTGGCACCTCTAGACTCCGCATGTACAAGCATTCAGTAGAGTTTATCTGCATCTTATCTGGTTTATACCTTATGCTTCCTCTTGCTTTTCACTTGTCCTCCCTCACTCACAGTTCTGATTTATGGGATTTTCTGCTATTAACCCTACCTGTAGTTGTTTACTAGACTGCAATTCATCACTTTCCAGCTTCTGTTTGGCTTTACCTATCAAACTTCTTGCTAAGATACCTTGTGGCATTTCTGTCTATGTGTCTGTGTCTTGCTAAAGACTATTAAGCTCCATGAATTAAGCTCCAAAAACATTTTATCTTCGGTGTTTTTTCATTAAAAGTTGGGAAACCTGCATTCTTCTCAAACTATGAAATTAAGTGGTCAGCAAATTTGAAAACTGACTGTTTAAGCAAGGTGTATCTTAAAAAGGGAAATAATGTATTTGGGAAAAGGGTCTGTCCCATTTGAAAAGTTTGAAGACCTAAACCAGACTTCATTTATATTGCTTTAGTGATGGGAAGAGCATGAGGGCAAAATCCTTGTATATCTAAAATGAAGTCTTGCTGTGATTCCTTGGTCAGATAGAAGCTTAGTCTTGTAGCTTGAGAATTGTATCTGCTCATGCACCTGTTCTAACTGATGTTATGACAAGTCACTCTAATACCTGAAGGAGATTATATTTATTGCAACTTCAGAGGATTTGCTTATCAGGCATGTCTGACAACTCAGAAGTCTCTTCTGTTGTCTAGCCAGTTGTAGGAAGCTGTATGATACTTGTCATCAGTTCAGAATTTTCTTGTTTATAGTCAGCCTCTGTGAGGACATGTGTTAATGTCAACAACCTTTTGTTTTGTTTTGGTTTTGATTTTGTTACAAGGAGACCTAAATTTTTTAGCCCCTCAAGCATACTCTTTGAGAAACACTTAAGATCTTCTAATATAATTTAGTATTTTTATGATTGTCTTTGGTAATAGGATCTAATCCCTGCATTGCTCAAAGCAGAAAGCTAATTGGAGATTGGAATCAATGATAATGCATAGAGGAGAAAGGGCAAGCATTTTTCCCCTCTCTTACAGCACTTCTTATTTACAAGCATGAATGAGGGTATATCCACAGAAGTTTTGTACTGTCTCAACCCTTTCAATAAAAGAAAAGTCATAATAAATTGTGTCATCAACAAAACAATACTCCATGGTCTAACTTGTTGGCATAGTGAATGCTTTCATGTTTATGTTGCATTTGATCGGCACAAATGTTGTTTTATTTACTGAATTCTTTGGGTGCCCCAATGTTATGGAATGATGCTGGTAGCAGTTTTGGAGCACAAAACAGGTTGGGTTTGCAGGTTAGGTTAACTGAGCAGAAATGAATGGGTGGAAGTATGTGAGAGGAAGAACTCAATGGGGTTGGTTCAGATGGGTTTGGAAGCCTGAACTGAAGACTAGGGAGGTGAGGGTGGTATGAGAAGATCATAGGCCAAAAAGCTTAGAACTCCAAGTCAATAGTCACTGTTACTACTATTTGGTTTTATTTCATTACTAGTTGGATCATAAGCCAAAGTAAACTCAAACCTTGGCTGTGAATGAGGTGTTTGAGTAAGCTGTGTTAGACTGCTCCTTCAATTGTTACTCTTAGAAACCAGATTTTTTATTATCTTGGTAATGCTTAAGGTAGTTTCTGTGGCAGTCTTTAACAAACTGAGGTGTAATGAAACTAGTGGACTGAGTAAGTCACATGAAAAGTAAAATTACCTGTAATTCCAAACTGTGGTATCAGATCTGTTCTGGAGTTCCTAGTTAGGCTTTTTAGCCTGGATTTAATCTCTTCCTTCGAAGATTTATTTCCACAGGTGTGCTAATTGTAGACACTTTTTTCTTTCTCTCAGAATATGCAGTTGGGTAGTGTTAGCTGCTAAAAGATCTTGTGGCTGCTCTCTTGGACTGTTTCCAAGTCCCTCTGGCAATCTTTACCCAGATCATACTGGGTTCATTGTCACAATTTCAGAAGGCAGCATGCATGGGAGCAGTGTGAGATCAAGAAGCATTTACAAGTCACAGTTAGTATCTGTGAAACTTAGTTGTGTTGTTACATATTCATTGGTGAGTGTGGCTCTCATTTAAGGTTGATCTGTAGAAGAGGTTGGTTTGCTGTGTTTGTAGTGAAGCCATAGTCCTCTAGCTCAAATGATAAAGGATCAGAGATTTGTGTATGACATTTAGATGGAAAGTCCCAAGTTAAAACTTTGGTATTAGTCCAAATAAACTCAGCTCTAAAATTGCCAGAATTTTCTGTGCCTGGACCTGCCTGTGTAGTTCTTATAATTCACACTGTTGTGCTCAGAGAATAGTTTTGTCTTATTAACCTTTAGCATGTAGGTACTCACTAGAAACAATCCATAGCAGTGAGTGATTTCCCCTGATAAAAATGCTTAAGTGTCTTGTGGTGGAGATTCTTCAAGGGCCATATAAAATACAGCATTATACTACCTCCTGTGCAGATGCAGACAATCTTCTTAAAACATTTGAAATTTGCCCCAGACAGCTCAGCAGGGGAGGTCCAATAACCTTGATGCCCTTAGTGAATCCACTGGTCAGTTCACATTCTTGGTTATAGTTTGAAGTTTTGCCTAAGGGGTCTATGCATAAAACAATACTGATTTCAAGATGAAAGAGGAGTATTATTTTCTAAATCCTGAATGTGTGCAGTAGGTCAGGATGCTGTCAGTTTTAACATTTTAAAAACACTGGTGAAAATGCAATCTTCCAAAATGAACCTTGCCACTGGACAGACTTGCAGAGTCCTACTAGCACAGTGGGAAAACAGCTGTCTCCTCAGTACTTCATAACACTTTCTGCCCAAGGGTGTGTGCTTGTTTTTAAGTTAAAAATTCTAGTGTAACAAAAAACCTCAGCTTTCTATACAAAACTTCTATATAAAATTCAGCCTGGAGCATATTCTCTCAGTAGCCAAGTTATCAAGCCCTTGAACTCTTACTTCTTAAGTGGGAAAATATGATCAGCTTCTAACAGTACAGCAGATCCATTGTAGTAAAAAACATTTCATTAGCTTAAAATTTCTTTACACAACGAATAGCAATTTAAATTTAATGAAACACTTAAACTTTATTGATATGTGGATGAAATTAGTGTTGGGCTTGTTCAGCAGTTGAAGTAATTCAAAAATATTAAAAGTCTTTACTTTGAACTGTGAAAAATCTTAAGCTTTCCAGTTATTGTGGATCACTCCTCTGTCAAGATAGCTTCCAAATGTTGATTTTGGATTAAATAATTTTTAAGAATCTATTGTTCAGGGCATGCAGAAACATTCTTCATTTCAAATCCATTCCGTTTTCAAAATGCTGTAGGGATTCAATAGAGCTTGGAAGTGAAAAACCAGTGAAATCATAACATTGGAAGTCAGTGCAATTTCTCACCTTCACACTAATAAATAGGATTAATATGTGATCTCACCTTATACTGTATGTGTCTTACAACAATTTTCTCTCATTTTCTTCTTTTTTATAGCAGACTAGAAGACAGTAAGGTAGGGTGGGGGTTTTTTGTTTTGTTTGATTGTTGGGGCTTAGTTGGGTAGGTTTATTGTTGAAGTTTTGGTTGGTTTTCCTTTTCTGCAGTAACATCTCTAAAAGCTGCTGTTATCTGGTTCCAACTCACTGGTTATTTAAGCAGACAGATAAGTGAAGCTATACATAAAATTCAACTTAGGGCACTTTTTGCCATAAATTTAAGGTATACTTTTGTGAGTTACTATTCCTGATATGCTGATCTAAGTGCATTTGACTGCAGTACATGCTGCAGTTTTTAAATACATACATTGGTAGAAGTAAGGGCTGGCTGAAAGGCAAAATGGTGATTACCCCTTCAAGGCCAAGTTACCAAGTCTGTGGAAAACAAACCAAACAAACAACTAGATTTTACCATAGAAATCAAATTTGAGAATTTGGTGAAATGAAGCAGTGCACAACTTCCTACTATATTTTCCAAAGAATCCACTGAATCTGTAATCAAAGTCCCTTTCTTCAGTCAGTTTTTTCCCATGACTCGATACTTCCATCATGCCTTCTAAATACTGCTCCCTATTAGTGTTTGTAAGTTAATACAGTGACTTTGATTTGGTTGCCAATTTGCTGAATTTAGTTACTAAAGACAAATAAAAATTTAATGTACTTTCATATATTTCATGTACAATTGGTACACAAAGCAATTTGGAAGAAAGGATGTAAAAATATTAAGAACTGGTTCTGTGCTTTTTTCAGTGTGGTGACTGCTTGCATTTTTGAGTTAAGAACATTCACAGACCTTTGCAGAATCAGTTTACAAAAGTATTGGGGTTTTTATATTATGCATTGCTACCTGCTTGTTATCATTATACATTTGTATAATTCAATAGAAATAGCAACTTTCAAAAAAATCATCAATATTAGTAACAAAACATGCTGTAAAAAACATGAAAATTGTGCATGTTAGTGCTGCTCATAAGGTTTTTCTCAAAGCACCGCTTCTGAAGTTGCTCATATTAAAAAAAGTATTTTAAAAGGTCCATCCTGTACTTTCTCTTGCTAATTTTGCCTTTTCTTTTACTTACCCAAGTATATCTGTCATAAGTCACACTCATAAATGCAGGACATGTTTTACGGGTAATTAAATTTTTTTCAGTAACTTGAAGGTTAGAGAGATGCAGAGCAAAACTGGACACTAAAATTATTAGTGTCTGTATTGTTCTAAACACTTTATTTGTGAAATTAGTCTCTTTTGGATCAATTGACTTCAGTTTTCTCATTTCTTATAATAATAATATTTGAGTGACAACCAAAGTAAATTCATAAACATAGTATATCTCTAAGCGCATTCTTCATTTATGAAATTGCTGTCATTTTGCATTTGACAGGCTATTATTACAGTACCAGTGACTTCAGGAATTATGAGAAGAACACACAGTTTCCTGAGTGAGTCTGTGTTTTGAAAGGTTTTAATAATTTTCGGTTTTATAAAATCATGAAAGGACACCTTCAGGGTGCCTTAAAAATGATGTGTTTGAAAGAAATAAATGAATGTTCTTGCAGACTATGCTTGGTTTGTGTTAATGAAAGGAAATACTGCTTGAGATTTTTGGATTCAACTGTTCTCAGTTTTGATAGAGTTGTTGATTTTTAGTCTACCTTACAATTAAAGGAGTGACTGGCTTTTCCCATTGAATTGGTCATCCTGTATCTTTATGGGGTGAGTACGGCGACACTCTTTTATCTGTGGAACATCATTTTAAATTCTCATTCTTGTCATTGCAAAAATCTTCCTAAATGGGGACCTCTGGGGGCAGTCTGAAGGGGTTAGTTCGTGTTGCTGACTTTGACCCCCACTGACACTACTGTATGTGTGACTTCACTTCTGTAAAGTGAGAGAGGTCTGCGAGTGGCAAGGACCCCCACATGTGATGAGTTATCACACTCAGGCTTTTGGAAGCCTGTGTCAAAGTTGTCAAGGGGTACAACTGGGTTTTTTTCCTTAAGAGGCTCACTTGTGTAGAATTTGGAAAATAGGTGGCATAAAGGTTACAGTACTGGAAATTATATGAGTGCCAGGCTTCAGAGGTATGTAGGCACTAGTTTTACAAGATGATGATGCTCTTCATTTGTCTACCACCCACGAGCTGGTCTGTTTCTCAATTTTTATGTATTTTTCTTAAATCTAAAAAAAAAAAGGAAGGGAGCTTTTAAGCAGTAAAGCTGTTTATTGGTCAGCATAATCAAACTTTATTTCATGAAAAAAGTGTTGATGCACACAGCTGTTTGAAAATATGTCCAATACATAGCAAATATTTATATACACTTTGTGGTATGTTCCCTCTTATGTGCAGTATTGTGTCAGTGTTTCTTTTGCCTGCAGATTTTGGAAACTTAAGAAGTTTCTGTGACTAGGAAAGGGCCATTAAGTTTCCGCTCTGCTACATTTCCTGGATACACACAGAAGAATCACAGTCCTGTCTTAACAAATTGCTAAAATCAGTAAGAACCTAGTCATAACAGGGACATGTGCCCTCTTTTCAGCACCTTACCTGTTGGCTATTGGTAGTCTTTGCTTTATCAAAAGAAAATCCTTTAGCATTAAAATTATTCTTATAGTGGAAATCTAGTGATACATAGATACATAATACATAAACTTAGATACAAAATGCTATAACTTTTGTATGCTGAAAATCAAGGGGGGGGCAGAGGGAAGAAATTAGTTTAAAAATTTCCTTCTGGAAAATGAAGCAGCAAATGGATTGCTGGTAGATAAAGTTCAGGTAATACTGAGTCATCCTTACATGTATTCATTTTCATGTCAAGAAGGAGGGTTTGTTATATCTGAGTGTCTCACACAAATTTCATTCTTCAGAATGAAGAAATTTTTTTTCCATTCAGGAAGAAAAATGTGTTTGGTTTAGATGTTATGTTTTAGTTGGGTGAAATGTCTTTTCTTGTAGTGCATTTTTTTTTTCTTCTTCCTCAAACGACCTTCTTTAGTATCTAATATTTTTAAATAATTTCTGCTGTTGGGTTTCCCCTTAAGTCAAACATATAGCCACTTTGATTCAACCACAACAAAATAAAAGTCTCAACATCCCCAAAGCTGTTAATGCTGAAGTAGAAATAGTAAGGTATTTTTAAAGTAAAGCTTAATCTATATAGCAGCACGCTGTTGGCTGTTAAGTGTTTGTATTCTTACTCTGACACCAGGTTGCTTTTATGGGTTACAGCCACACACTGGTGCTTGAACTTGTAAAGCACTGTAAAGGCTCTACCAGACCATGTTGTAACACTGCCAGACCATGTTGTTCTAACTTAAATGACAAGAAAAGGATACATTTCTGTGGGTCATGTATCTCAAGTACTGGGTTCACCTAAGGATCACCAATGCATTTCTTTACCAGTGGTGATTTGAGTGAGCTGATACCTGTGTATGCTCAGATGGAGAGCTATGAATGGCTATAACATCTGAAGTAGGTAATTTTTTACATTAGGGCATTGGAGTTTTTTGTTTAAGGGGTTTGGGGCTTTTTTGTTTGTTTTCTTTCACCATTTACATTCTTTGTTGCCTGATTAGTGGGTTGAAGTTTGGCTGATTCTTCAATAAGTTGAATAATTTGAAAGTCTTCATGGTTCAGTTCTAAGTATGATATGCTCATCTTTTGCTTCATGTCTGGATTGATAAAATGCCCTTTATGCTTTGTTACTGTGTTTGGAGGAAGACGTGAAAATAAATCCATCTCTTAACAAAATCCTTGCAAGAACATGCATACATATCAAATTGGCCTTCAGCTACCTGCTCTTCTTTTAAGTATTTGATGCTAACAAACACCTCTCCTTCCCAAGTGAGGCACTGTTGGCGTTGCATTTTCTCTTGTAGTTTTTCACAATTACAGATTTTGCTCCTTCTTAATAATAAAGGAAATTGTATTTTATCCCATCCCAGAAGCAGTGGAGTTTAATATCTGTAAGGAAAGCAGCAATACTGGGTAGACCTCTTCAACTGTCCCTCAGATCATTCTGTGGTTTGAATGGGGTAGCAGAAAGTTCAGAACAGCCTCAGCAGCTTCAGTTTTAAAGTTGTCTCAGTTTTGGGCTATGCAAGAAGGCACAGAACCAGTATTATTATCTTTGTGTTTTCCTCTTGTAGACTGAAGGTAATGCATAGACAAAGGTACTAATCGCAGTATTGGCAGTCTTTAGAGCTCCTGCTACTCCAAGGCAGCTGAAACACAGAAACTTTCAGGTTCTTTGAATGTCATCACATAATTTCTATTGATTGAATGAAAATAGTTCAAAAACTACAGGGAAAATAAGTCTGAAAAGCCTTCCTATTTAATATTTTTAGAAATTAGTTTTGTGGCTACTTATGTCAGGTCCTTCAAATGACATTCACTGTGTTAGATCAACACACTACCATGGCTGAAAATAAGTGCAAGGTGACTAATTCAAAGATGTAGCATTCTAGCCTTCAGATCTCAAAATATTTAGAAAGGTTCTGACTTTGTATGATCAGCCTCTTCCCTTGCTTCAGAACTGTTGTTTATAAAAGCACTTTGCCACATAGGTTACCAGTAATTTCTTCAATAAATTTCAATTATTGATAGCTATTTTTTAGGTCACTATTAGTTCTTGGGACTTTTTCTCAGATTCCTATGGCACTCTATATTTATAATTACCGTGAGCTATGTAGACAAGAATTTCAAGAAAACATTAATCTGATTCACGGCTTAATTAGTATGGAGCGAGTAAGAACAATAGATTTATCAAAACATTTTCAGTTTTACCGAGAAAAACCTGCTAATGAACTATTTATAGCACACTTGTATCTATTTTTATCAGTAGTCTAAGGACTGACTTAGGACAAATGGGTTAAAAAACAGGAAATGTGGTTAAATAAGTGGGTAATCTCTCCAGAGAGTTTCCAGTTTGCCTACACGTTCACATTTTCTTCTTAATGTACTTTCAAAACAACATTAAGTACAGTACCTTGAAATCCATCTCCGTTTAAAGGAGGGAATGTTTCCAGCAATAGCAGGAAGTGGCCTAGTGAGAAATTTCGCATTCTCGTTTAAATTGAAATGAGATTCTGGGGTCCCTGTTTTTAAGTGGGGTTTTCTGCTTTAACGACAATGGAGCAGTTGTGTGACTCATTTAACTTGGCTCAGGTGTATCGTATGGATCCATAAAACTCTGTGAATGCTGTAATTATGTCTTCCATTCTAGACTGGTATTAAATAATTACTTCACTCTGACTTACCTTTTTCTTATATGTGGTATTTATTTTTATGGTATTTGTGGTAGTATCTGTATTTATTTGTTAATACACTATGCACATATTTTAAAAAATATTTATAGTAATGTTTGAAGGCTGTAAAAATAGTGTTATTAATTAGACTGCATAAATCTTACTGTGAAGTAAGGAATTTACTGAACATGATAATGTTCATTTAATTCTCTAAGAGGTGATGTATGTATTTCTTTGGGCAAACAGAAGCAGTAAGTAAATGAAAGCCATTATTTGCACTGCTTTTTATTTGGTTTTTGACGGCTACTAATTATTAACTTTTTTTAAGTCAACTTGAAAAATATTAGTGAGTCAAAACGAGGAGGGATTATAATAAATAAACAAGGCCACTTAAATGGTGGTAAAGGTTGTGACCTGGTGAATCTCCTGTATTTCAAGAGCTACTGCCAGAGAAGTGTTCTGCTCTTAGCATCCTGCAAGCAGTTTTGTGGAAATGTTTTTATCCAGTGCAAACAACAAAGCATGATAACAAATGTATTTTTAGTAATTAGGAAGAAACAAGCAGGCTTGTCTAGCTGCCTTAATTTAGAAAACAGGCCACTGCTAATACCGTTAGCTGAAGCTGATTTCCTATCAACTGTCTTTTAAGGGAGAAACCTTTGTGCTGCTGTAAAGAATAAAGGTGAGCTGCTTTGTTATGTCCATGGGGAAATTCCAAGTCACATCTCTACTTTTTTTAATACATCTTTTTTTTTAGCATCTGTGGGGTGTCAGGTTAGATGATATCACTGTGTGGGTGGGGGCTCTTCAGTAAAATAGCATAACATACTTATATACCAGTGCTGTAGTTCATGAAAGGCTCATGCATGCAAACAAGTTAGATTTCTGTCTATTCCTATGGGTTAGGCAACTATCTTGAGAGGTGTAGGCTGCTTGGAAATTAAAAGACTACTTTTCTTGGGGTATTGCATTTACTGTAGTAATTGCAAATAGTTGCTAGCTTTTAAAATATTTTTCCAGAAACGTTAAATTATTTAGGGCATTTTCTAATGAGGCAAATACAGTTTGTTGTTCTGGGAACATGCAAAATTAAACAGACTGTCAGTCACATTAAACTTTCCCTGGTTATAAATATTAGATTTCTGAATAGTTTTGAGGGCTAACACCTTTTTTCAAATGCATTTAATGCAGCCTCAGGCATGCTGTGGTGTTGGTCCTCATAGATAGTAGATGTCAGCCTTTTTCATGTCATCCTGGCCACTTGATTCTTAATTCAGTTTGGTTTGGGTTTTTTTTCCAAATCCAAGTTAAGGGCTCTTAACTTGATTGAAAAATTCAAGTAATAAGTTTATTCCTTCATATAAGGAATATTCCTTCATAAATACCTTCCCAATACCAACACAATGTAAACCAGTTTTTGCTGTATGTACTTCAACAGTCCAGTACCCTGAGTTTCTAAAATATTTTACATGTAAGGTACATTATAAGTCATGTTTATTTGGAATCCTGCACCCTAAAAATAAAAATATTTTGGTATTCATTTGAATTTTCACTTTTAGTCTGTGGTGCTTCCTGTTCATTTCTTGGGATAAAGTAGTTGATAGATCTTTGCACGCACTGGAGGTGTCAGGCAGTGATCCATAAGCATGGGAAACCTGGAGTTATATGTAGATCTCGTAAATTAAATTTTTTCTACCAAGACACATCTGCACAGATAACCTTTTTTTTTTATTGTTCTGGCAGCTTTTGCATGGAGGCAGTGCTGACTGCTCTGCTGACCTGCTGTGACCTCAGACAGTGTTTTACTTGGTAGAGCTTCTTCCCACTCCCACCCGTTCTGTCTTATCTGTTTAAATGTTTGGAAAGAGGTTATTTTAGCTGGAAGTTATTGTTTAGGTTAGATTGAAAAGTGAAATTCTGTAGAGTATGTGGGTTTGTCAGGAGGCATCCATCTAAGCTTGAAATTCCCACATGGACTGCACAGGGCGGGATGGGGCTCACTTGGTGTGTTACAGAGCACAAGTCTGCCTTTTCAAGAATTGCAGAAATATAAATAATTGTCTGCCATCCCAAAAGGAATCCTGCTAGCCCCTAGCACTGCTTCTGTAACAGGAGTTGCACTGGGGAAGAGTGTGACCACACTAGAAACTGAGCCAGGATAATTTCAGTTAAAGCTGCTATTGCAGCTGCAATGGAGCAAGAACCTAGAGGAAACTTAACAGTTAAAATCAGACTGTTTAAAGAAGTTGCATCCACATGGCTTTGTGGATACCATTCATTAGTTTCTTTTTTAATGTGCACTGTGCAGGACTGGTTAACATCTTGCAGTAGATGTGTGCAGCTTTTTTTTTCCCAACAGTTTCATATGGCAGATTAAAAACTTACAGAAGAGCTGCGGGAGCTTAACTGACATACAGTTCAGAACACTTTGTGTGTGACTTGTTGTAAAGTTTGGCATGATATATCTGAAGGTTAGAAATTAACATTCCAATGCCATTTTGCTTAAATCTGGCAATAGGGTGTAATATAACTGAAAAGAATATATATCAAAAAAATTTAAAAGCCAGTTCCTTCATTAGAACAGAGCAGATTAAATGCTTTTTTGCATTTGCCCACCTCTAAATTTACTATCAGAGTAGCAAGTAAAATGTCCAGGAAGAGGTAATTATTGGTGTTCTACAGCTAGGTATGAAAAATACGAATCTTTTTGGATCACCAAATTCTGTACGTTGTTATTTTTTCAGGAAAGTTTTCATTAAAAAGTAATCAGGAAAAAAGAGGTTTCAGACTGATTGACTGTTTCTGGCATAACGCACCAAATAGAACAATAAATTGTAAAAAATACTGCATACAATTGTATGTGTCTTAAAATGCAAAATTTCAGACTTCCAGGCATCAGTTTTCCTATCTCTACCAAGTCATGCTCAAGCCTCAGGGCCAACACATTTAGTGCTCTCTTTTCAGAAGCACTAAGAAACATTGCTACCACCAGCAGCAGTTGCTTGCCCAGTTAAGTATTGACCTCCTACAGAATGGTCTCAGAATGCTCTCTGTTGTTCCCTAAATTGGTGGCTCTGTGCCTACCCAGCACTCATTTCTGTTTCAGTCCCTCAGGGCTTAGGTTTCTAATAAGTCAGTCAACTCAGTCATGAAACAAGACTGGTAGTTTAGTCAATGTATTAAGAGCTGTTCAGTCCTCTCTGCTTTGTAAAAAAAAAAAAAAAAAAAAAAAAAAAGTGGCATCTGTCAAACTGTAAAATTTCCTGTGGATGGCTTTTCTAGCTCCTCCAGAGAGGAACAGTAGCTTTCAATATTCCTGCATGATTTCTTTTTACCTAAATTTGGCTTTTTTATTTTCTTTTGACCCTTCTCAGCCTCTCATCCTCATGTCTGCCTTACTGCTGACAAGCAGAGGTACCTGCTGACATCACCTGCTTTTTGTAAGCAGTTATATGCATTTGTCCTCTCCTCCTCCTTTTTGCACAAGAGGCAAGCTAAAAGGGTGGTTTAGTGAGAGGCAGCAGCAAGGCTGGATTCCCAGTTCTCCATCTCAAAAGAGGTTCCAATCTCACAGGAGTTAAAAGTGTGTCAAACTCAGTCTGCCTGGGTTAAAATTTCCTGTGTGTTTCACTTGTCCTCACTGAACTTCAGTGAATTCTTTGAAATTTTGAGTCTGCTGAAGGCTTAAAAAATGTTTGAAGCTCCTATCATCCTTCGCGCCATCAATTGACTGTAGAAGGACTGGGGGAACGTGTGAAGACCCAAGCTGGCTTCTGGCACAGAAGAAGCAGCCTGATGAATTCAGTTTTACTGGGTGTGCAACCTTTGCTCTTTTCTTGCATGCAAGTTTTTGTAGCCTCTCTGTGTTTTAGAATTACACATGTGGTATTGGAGTCCCAGCTCTTGCATGCTTATTCAGTCACTTTGGGGGTTTCATAGTATAACGATGTCATATAAGTACTTGGGGGAAACATATCTCTGAGAACTACAAGTGGGACAACTGGTAGCACTACACCATCTGAAGATCTCCTGAATGACTCCTGCATTGGCAAGCTTAAAGTTTGGTTTCTGTTACTCCTCAGAACCACAAACCTTTTTCCCTTCTGCTTTTCCCATCATTCATACAGTCATCCTTGCTACGGCTTTACAGTGTCGCTAAAATTGCTTTGAAACATAGACTGACACATTTAAGTTGTAAAAAAAAAAAGAATAAAATTAATAGGTGGTGTAGACTGGAGATGAATGG
The DNA here is from genome assembly GCF_029207755.1 of Chamaea fasciata. Lineage (NCBI taxonomy): Eukaryota > Metazoa > Chordata > Aves > Passeriformes > Sylviidae > Chamaea > Chamaea fasciata. Next base: position 84,657,484 of record NW_027094086.1, read on the forward strand.
ATAATTTTGTTATCTGTTTCTCTGGTAAAAAGTACAGTGGAGAGTCCCAAATTGGAAGATGCTATTTTAAAGTTTCTGTCATCCATTGTGATAGTTGATGGCTGAAATTGTCCTTCATTTTTATGTCTTAAGTCTTCCCATCCATTTTTCTTTAGAGCAGTGCTGGGGCTTTTGTTAGTGGCAGCTAGAATTCCAGCAAGTCAGTCTTTGGTATTAAGAATAGAGTGGGAGTGGAATGCATTTGTGTTGTAACAGAATAATAACATTTTCCTCAGAGAAATTGCAAGGGCTTGTTGAGACTTTCTTTAACACATTTCTGTCAAAAGCAGTGGAAAGGCATTGTATTTGTGCTTCAATATGCTAAATAAGAGGTATTTTAGACTTAAGAATGTTATGTTTCACTTGATTAGCCTAATAGTTGCAACCTACAGTTACATGGTGCATTAGCTTTCAGTGCTGTATAATAGGACTGGCAGCATGGTGTCCCAAAAACTGTAATTGCGTGGGCTGCTGAACAGTTGTAGAGAAAGCTGCACAAAAATTCTATTCTAGACAGGATTTTTTCATTTTGAAATGAATTTCACAACAAATTCACAGTTGGATGCCACTGCTTGTATTTCCAGTGAATCATACTCCAGAAAAGTAATACTTTGCTTCAGCAAAGCCTGCCACAAACAGTACAGTGATATAAATCAGAAATTGGATATTTTTTAATTGTAACTTTTCAAAATACAGAACATATGCCTGCAGGTCCTGACATTCCAATATGTTTGGCTTTGTCTCCACATCCAAAAATTAAATCCTTCACAAATAAGACAAAAGGAAGGGTTGGGGGTAAATACCCTTTTAACTTATGTTCTATTTGTGGTAGGGAACTGACCCCCCAACACCAATGATTGTCATAAAACCACATATTTCATAGCTTAGTTAGAGCAAACCTTTACACAGTGACCTTCAATTTCTAGCCTAACTTCACTGATAGTCAGTTCATTCATACCTTTCTTTCTTGTACCTATGTTCTTCACCTTGCATAGTTCTCCCTTCTTTCCCTGTCTGGTTCCATCAACTGGCATTCGTGCAATTGCATGTTCTTTCTGTCTTTGGCTTGTTTAGCTTACCAAGGCAAGGTCTTTCAGGTTATTAAATGCTACACTTAAGGCAACTGGAGTTTCATATACATAGACTCTCTCTAAACTGCATAGCTTTGCACAGTTTGTGCTGAATTATTTGCTCTTAAATTGTAAAACCTGTCCAAGAAACTGAGGAAATATTTGTGCTGGTACTGAGCTCCCTGATCCTGCAGTCATTGCAGGACTGAGCCTGCTATGAAAGGTCAGGAACACCTAATTATTTCTTGCAATCCCAGTAGCACTAATCTCCTTTAAGTACTTAGCTCACCCATTCGTCCTTGTGTGTGGTACAAGGATTGAAGATAAAACATGTCTGCTTATGCCCTTTCACTGAGGTTTAAATTAACAATTTTATCATGCAGCTGGGATAGGCTAACAATATGCAATACTAAGCTACTCTCACTTCTTTTTTACCATAGCTTCCATCTCCATTCCATTTACTGAATTCATTCTGAGCTCTGACATAAATAACCATTTTACCTTAGCTGAGAACCATCAGACAATGGTGTTCAACACCCGGCATTAATGTTGCTGATACTAGTATTTCATGTTTAGAAATTAACAGTACTTGTAACTGTGATGGCAACTTGGTAACTAACTCTTCATGGAATATGTTATGGAAAGTTTCTGCAGATATAGTGATAGGCAACTTTTACTAGCACAGTCAAAAGCTGTTTAATTTGGGTGCTTACAGCAGCAGACAGAATTAGCAGCTCCTGCCCTGAGCCAAGTTGCATGAATGCATGAGAAGAGGCACGCTTCCTCAGGAGTTTAGATGGAATACGTGGGGAATGAGGATTCTTCCTTGGAACTACACCACCCTCTTACACAATCCGCTTCAGTCTCTATCCACTCCAGCTTTTCACTCACCTCCTTGATTACCACTTCTGCCCAGCTCAGCCTGCTGGCCACCTCTGCAGGAGACACTGTCTGTTTGACATGGCAGCCCCCTCTCTGTCCTTTCCTTATGGCTCCCCAGCAGTGGCAGGGTTTGAGTTGATCTACTTCATTAGGGAACACTCTTTTGGGCCAAAGAAATGCTGCTTAGGTCACGACTGAAATTTTGATTGACTAAGGAATGTGCCGTGGCAGTGCTCAGGTATCCCTAGAGAAGGGAGACTGTCAAAGTCTTAATCTTGTGCAGCATTTGTGCAAAAGTAAAATCACAGTTCCCACATGAGAGTTCCTACTGTCACGAGATGAGGCTAGTAGGCAGCCAAAAGCTGAATACCACATAGGATTGCAGACCAAAAGCAGCACTTTGCACCCTGAGGTTAACTGCAAACCAGCTCCCAAATTCACACTTTACCTCTTGATGTGATTTGCATACCATTGTTCAGTGTCTGGTCAAGTTGTATTTGTTTCTGAGGGGTGATAGAAATTTTGACCTCTGTGATATGAAGTGTGCAGAGGATTTAAACAGGGGCGGAGTGAAGTAAAAGAAGGAAAACAGGTAGAAGAGGAAAAATGGGGTGTTGCATTTCCACATATACCTGTGGTCTTTTGGTGTGGTTTAAGTATTGGTGTGTAACATTCTTCCTTTGTTTTGCAAGGTTACAGGGCAGGAGAAAAAAAGTCAGTTTCATAAAATTTCTGGTGTTGCTTTATTCCTCCCGCACTGCCTTGCTAAGATGAAAGGAATTTTAAGTTTGCAACCTGTATACAATATATAGGCAAGAGTATACAATACTGTTTGACTTGTCTTTAGTTTAATTTAAATGGAAAAACCTACTGAGATTTTCAAGGGTAAGAATAAAGGTAAAGAGAAAAGGCACTAGAGATGTTTTGGAATGTGGGGAGAAAGGCTTGTATTTTTCTAACCTCCAGGCTGCATCCCACTGCACATTCTAGATATTTGTTCCTCATATGAGACAGTTCTGTTGTCCTTGTGTCCTACTTCTATAAAATTTTTATCCATAATTGTCAAACAAAGAAAAAGTGTCACCTTTTTAGATCTTGAGGCAAGTTGTGGGATCAATGGTTAAAGATATGAGCATGACTGAGGTGGCAGTAGTGAGATACTACTCTTCTCGCAGAATAGCTCATTTTGGTGATCTCGGGTAACCCCTTTTAAAGCTGTTCTCTGTATTAGGACTAAGTTTCTGCTTCGGTGTTATCTGAGGAAAGGTGGAGCAAGTAAGATGAACTGACTAAAGGTTCACTTTGTAATTTTTATAGCATTAGCCTTAATTACCCTATGATCTCTGAGTTGTGTAGTCTCACCAGTGTCTGTTGATGATTCTCGTATTCTACTGTTGATTGAATATATTGAAGGGAGGGATGGAGTCTCTGATTGCACTTTCTCTAAATCATGGTAGACTAATCAAAATCAGAACTTGAGGTCAGGTGGATCACTAACTCTCTCATTACTTTATTTGTACTTCTAGCATTTATACATACTTTACTGAGTTAAATGCTTTCTACTTTCCCTTTGCCTACAAAGTGAAGTGGCCATAAAATCAAGTGAGGCAATTTTAGATTTTTGCCTGTTTTAAATCTTAGACGACTGGAGTACAGGCTGGGAAAGTTACAGAATTACAGCAGCAGAGATTACTAAAAGCCTGTCCTAACTAAAGCACACACTGCTGGATGTTCTTCTGTTTAGAGTTCACTTCTTAGTGTAAATTGACAAGCGTTTCATAAGCTTGGCAAGAAAATGCTTATTTGACTTCTCCACCTTCCCCAAAAGGAAATTTCTACTAAGGCATGACATCTCCTATAAACTGCCATGAGTAATATATTCTAAACCGCTTTCAGATAAACAAGAGACCTTGCCATTCCTATCTATAATAATTCACAGATAGAGAAGCTGATAAAGTAGTAAGGTCTTGAAGACTGTTATACAAACAAAACCTCTTGCCTTTGTTCTTTAGAACTTATCAAACTGTGGTGCATGTTCTGTGCATGGTGTGTGTATTCTAGCAAAACATACAGACTGTATTCTTTTAATAATGCTAGTTTTTTATTAAATTGCAAAGTTGGTGAAATTATATTGCGAGAGAAGAATACTAAAACAGGAACCTATTGGCTTTTTTTAACCTTCTGCTCTAAGGAAATGTGCCTTTCTCCATTTGATTTGAAAAAGGAAATAGACTGGTGGTGTGGCTATGGAACTTTCTCTTTCTGCCTCTGATTGCAAAAGTAGTAGTAAAAAATGAAAATAAAAAGTACAGTATTGAACAGCAGAATATTATGATGTTGTTGAGACAACGGAATGAAAGTAATTATTTTGTTTCTTTTGTTTCAGGTGTCAGAAACTACTTGAAAGAAGCATTAGTGAATATCATTGCTGTGCATGCAGAGGTGAGGAGTAGCTTAAAATCATTTCATTCCTATATTCATATGATTTCAGTTTACTTTTCCTGGTAAATCCTGGCTTCCACCAGGGTTTTTTCAGCCTTTTATTTAAGTATCTTCATTGTAAATGTGTTTTAAATTAGGTTTAGCCAACCTGTTATGCAATTGATGACTTTTTTTTAATGGGCAGAAGGAGATGAGTAGTTCCTGTTTATCCTCTCTGACACTCCATTACACCTTTTTGTCTCCATTATCTGATAAAGAGGAAAGTCAAATTCTCCCTTCCCATGCAGATAATATATAGATACATAGCTAGTTATGACGCTCTCTTTCTCTGATTATCTTTATTTTCCAAAACATCTGTAATTAACTTCTGTTTCACCTTGAAAGAAGTGTTCTACACATGCCGCTCAGAATGAAAAGCCAATATATGTCAGTCTTCTACATACAATGGAAATAGGAAAGCTAAACCCAGAATGTTTTATTGTCTTTGTACAGCACAAATACTGCTTGAAATACCTAAGTAGGTAATGACTCCCTAGGCTAGGGAGTGCATGTTAAAACATTGCTTATAACATAATAAGCTTGGAGGGGCTGCAATTATTTAGCCTTTTGGGATTATATGCAGGAATTTCCTATGGTTCTTTAAGTTGGAGCTTGTGTTTTACATAATCACTCATTCTAATCATCAAGAGTATTAACAGATTACTGTAGATTACTGTTGCTCCTGGTAGAAGCATTGGTAGTAATATTACTTTTACCTTCCAAAATACCACAAGTATGGCTGCTCTCCCTTTTCGCTGTAATTCAAATATAATGAGATTCACTTGAGGCTTTTACTTATCTTATTCCTTCTTATATTACCAGGGTTCATATAAATGAAAATATTTTCAGGAACTTCAAATTTGACCTGCAGTGTTTTTGCTACTATTTCAGGGTTAAATTATAGCAGAAACACTTTCATAGAAGCATTGTGATTTTACCAAATGCTTCCAAATGAGGGAATAAGAAACACTAAAAACATATACCAACATGATACCAATTTTTTATATTGTTTTCCAGTGTAGTGGAAATTGATTAAAACAGAAATTAGAGGTTTTGCTTTAAAAAATTCAAAAGCACTTGTGACTTATTCAGCTAGGCTTGTAAACATGCATACTTGTTAAAATGCTGCAGCAGAAAGGTGCATTTCTGTGCTCTCTTCATTGAGACCAGTACTGATTCTGGCCTAAATAGCATTGCCTCATAAATTTCTAGATGTGAAATATTACAGAAATATGAGAACACGTCTCAAGATAATACTCCCATTTCCATTGGTGAAATTCTTTTAAGCTGGGTCAGGCTTAAGTTTAGTTAGCAAGGCCACAAGTTTCTGTAGTTTGTAACAGCAAAAATTTAACCATCAGATGAACAGCAAGGATAAACTGAAATGGAAAAAAAATTGTTTCTCCACCTTTGAATTCGTATTTACCTGAAATCAAAATAAGGGCTTCTTATTGCAAACTTGTGATGATTCACCTTTGCTAAGAATTATTTTTCCTGGATTCCGTAAAGTAACTTGAAGAGTGGTCATTGCAGGCAGAATTATTCTCAGTAGAAGATCTTTGGGCATATTCCTGGTATGTTTGTGTTGAATTGGTCAGCAGTGTTTGGTGCTGACTAAGATGACCCTTTTCCAGCGCTGGTAACAGCTGGTAGCTGGCATTTATGGGGTCAGTGTGCTTGGCCTGTGGTGCAGACCTGCCTTTTGGAATGGTCAACCTTATGGGATGCCTGCTACACAATTCTTCATTTAAGTTACAGAAAATTCTGTAGGAATCTTTCTTTCTTTGTTTTTTTTTTCCCTTGTTTATTTTTGGACATATGTATTATATCTTCTGTCAGGTACTAAATTTCCTTGTCAGACATGGGATCTAAACTTTGCATAAAACCAAAACTATTCCAGGAAAACAGTCCACTACTTAATTCTTTAGACTATTTCAAAGCAGAAAGTGGGGAAGTGTTTTAAAACCTTATACATTTCATTTTCCTTCCTATACCACTCCAGTTGCGTACTTCAGCTTACATACTCCACTCCAGCTTCTTGTGTCATCTTCTCTCCTGGCCCTGTGCAGTTTAATGTAGCTTTATCGTCACCTTGAAGCTTTGACACAAATCTGATGTGTCTGACCTATAATCTCACTTCCTCCTATATTCCAACCTCTTGGCCTGCATTTTCCCGAATTCTGCACAGAAAAATCATACTTTCTTTTTTTTTAAAATCCACAACAATTTCTCACTTCTGTAAAGCTCCATTTAAGGAAGATTCGTCTCTTCATACTTTGCTTCAAGCATAGATTTAATAATTTTGTGTTGCAATTACTATTCTGAATATGCCACTTTTAAAAGTTATGCAAATACATGGTTAAAAAGATGATCTTGATGCATGGGAGACCCAGTAAGGTTTAAATTTTTTTGCCAGGGAACTAATAAATGGCAGCAATGGCAAAGTCTAAACAAAAATCCATTGACACCCTCATACTCGCATAGACTGTCAAATGTTTATCTCTGCCACAGAGTATAACAACACTAATCATTCAACAGTGGTCAAATATAAAGGAGTTTAGAAGAAATAGCAAAATGTATGAGTAAAAAATGACTGAATGTGTAACTGTCAGTCAGACACACAATTCTGAATTAAAGATGCTATCTACAAGACAGCAGTCTATCTACAGCCACCTGACTACCTGCATCCATCAGCCAAAAGCACGTATTTTGGAGTTTAGCTGCCTTTTGGTGTAGCAAGAAGGTTATCACAAATGAGGTAGCCAAATTTGCTATTAACGGAGGGGATTGGTCGAAGTGCAGGGCAAGCATCAAAAGACATCCTTCATATTCTGGTTTCTTTTGAATTTTTTGCATATTGATAAAAATGATGGAGACCTTTCAGTCAAGGAGGTTTCTGGTTTTTATTGAAATGTTGGTATTCAAAATATTTCTGTTAATGCAGGTGTTGTGCTCTTGGTTCTTCTTTCATAAAACTTAGGTGTTTACCATTTCCAAAGACTTAGTTCCTCGGGTAATGTCGAGGGTTGTAGAAGCAGTCTCTGAAGAACTGAGTCGACTGATGCAGTGTGTTTCATCCTTCAGCAAAAATGGAGCCCTACAGGTACCTGAATACTCTGTACTGTCAAACATCTGAATCTAGAAAACTGAGAATAACAGACAGAAGTATAATCTGGGTATTCGTTTGATTTATTGTAGCAGTGAAAGCAAGGAGATAAAAATTATTAGCTTACACCCTATTTCAGATTTATAGATGAATACCCTTTGGGATACTGGTTCTTGGGTTTGATTATATTTTAGGGTTATTTTTGTGTTAGACAGCATTAAAAGGATACCTGTATCTTTGGAGATAAAAAGCATCATAATGGTATTTCCTCGAAATGTTGTCAAATACTCTCTTTGGCCTGACATAAAAAATCACTTTAAAAGAAAAAAAAGATGTATTGATATTCTGAGATTTAAAAATCCCTAAAACAGGATTCAGTAGGATCTTGTAAGACTTTGCAGGACTAGTCACTTGTTTGTTATGCTCTCTCTGCAGTACCATGTTGTTGTAACATGGGCAGAATAGCTTTGCTGTCTTTATTTACAGCTGGATTGGTAGTTTTACTTGCTTTTGGGTAAGCTTTAAAGGACTCTAAGAAAAACATCTTTTTTAAAAAAAATCCCTTTGAGTCAGATTGCTATGGCTGTAACAGAAAAAGAACAAACTCCCTGTTTTCATTGTACATGGCATCATTCTTGCATTATGATGGGAAAATAATTATCCAGTTGTAAGCCTTATTTTCCAGTTGCTGCTAGTAATGGCATTGGACAGAGAATTAGTATAGGAAGGTCACAGCCAAGTAAAATTGACTGCATATTTAAACCAAATCCATGAATAACAACAAAGCTACTCCTATATCCCTTTTGTCTGATTAAACAACCCACTCTAGGGACTTACTGCCTAAACCCATAATTGAAAGGCTTTTCTCTTCTTACTGTAAGTTTGCCACTCATGGTCATTTTCTGTTCCTCTGAACATGGAAAAATCCTGTCTGACAGACAGCAGCAGCATGAGAGTCATCTAAGCCTTGTTAGGCTGAACAAAAAACTTTCATTCAAGCCTCACTCTGTATTCCCAGGTCCCATGACCCACAATTTTGCAGGGCTCGCCCTTCTGCCAGGTTTACTTAGACTATGATACTTGAGAATGGGGTACTGCTACCTCACAAAATGTGGAAAAGGCTCCAGAATCATAGGCATAGGACTTCAGAAAGTCCATAACTCTAGAGCTTGGAGCGCTATACAAAAAGAGGTAAAATATTCTATGTTGAAAAAAGCATTTCTTATGAGTATAAAATTTGGGGTCGCTATGTTATACTTTGTGCCAGAAAGTTCTGGCTCTAAAAAAGCATAAATTTTAGCTGTCTTCCTGCACAGAGGAGGGATGAGGAAGATACCTAAAAGCCAAAGGCGTTCATTAGAGGTGGAATTAGTCGTCTGTGTTGCATCATTAAAAGTTTTGTTTTGGAAGATTGATATCATTAGTTGTGTCTAAATGCAGATCAGTTACTGTAATGTCTAACTGGATTATATTTCATCTTTATGCTTAAAAGAACAGAAAGTAAATTTTTTGAAGTTCACTTTGTATTTTTTAATGTAATTACCTAATGACCTCTTGTAGAATGTTTCTATTTCATATAAAAGTTATGAAGATAATGATTGCTTTTCAAAGACCAAAGGATGATCTATGAAGTTTGTATAATCTGCGAGTTCAGTCTTCTCCACAGTTTGCCTAAGTGAAAATTAATACCTTGGGCCCACAGTACAGTGCAGGAGTAAAATCCTCAAGCTCTTGTGCCCACCAGGTGACACAAAAGAAACAAAGTACAATCATTCTACTTCCTCATCTGATGGAAAAAAATAAATTCATCAAAAGAACCAAGCATAAAATGTGTATTGACAGATTTTTGTTCTTTTGTGTTTCTTTCCTCCCTGGCTAAGCAGTGCTGTGAGAAGTAAAGCTCACTGTATTTCATTAAGAAAAAAAAAAAGAAAAAAAAAGTTGCATCCTTCTATCTTTCTATCACAGTACAGTAAAGGTGAAACAGAACTGAAATTTATTACTGTTACCAAGAGACAAACCAGTGTTTTTTAATTACTACACAGTGACCATGTAAACAGTTTGACTTGAATCAAAAGTATGAAATTGTTCCTTTGAGCAGTCTCCTGACAGAGCAGTGTGGCTCCAAAGAATTCAGGAAATCAACTGTTTAAAGACAAGGATGCCTACAAGGGCAGTGTGCAGCAGTATTTGCCTCTCAAGAAGGTGAAGCTCTGAGATACTTGTATACACTTGGTGAAAGGGCATTGTGTCATTGTTTCAATATTTGTATTTCTGTCTTTAGGCAAAACTTGAAATCTGTGCATTGAGGGATACCGTGGCCATATACCTAACACCTGAAAGCAAGTAAGATGTGCTGTAATGTCACTTTTTGAAGTGTAATTGAATCCTTGGTAAATATGCAAAAACACATAATGTAAATTTAGACTAAAGGGATTTTGCTTCAGATAGAATATGTGATCTACTGCGTAAATATACAAAAAACAGATGCCTAGCAAGATTTTATCAGTTGAAAGAAAATAGTTGCTTTTTTGATGTTTTTTACTTGGACTTTTAGACACAAACTACTATTTGCCACCCAAAAGAAATTGTACAACTTCTTTAGAGCAGTACAGCTGGTGAGGATAGTTGTGCTAAAGCCAGAGACAAGCAGATCTTGATGAGTTTTATCCATTTTTTATGGCAATCTCATAAAGCATAAAACAAATAACCTGCCATATGCATCAGAGAGTCTACAGATCCAGATACTGTCAGGGTCCCCTTATAGGGATATGGAGAGTTAGGGCTCTCCACAGGCTTATATAGTACCCTGCTCCTTCTCCACACACCTAATCAGGGAAATGGAATTCAGCTTCACACTGACTCCTAGAATCAACAGCTTCAAAAGGCTTTCAGCAATTTATCATTTCTGACCGAGGCAAGACCAAAGATAAATAGTGTGGGGGACACTCACATTAATATAAAGGGAGAAGGAAAAGCATTAGCACCATCAGTGGTTGATGCAGCCAAGGCATGTAAAAACAGACTATGGTAGCTGTCAGCAGTTTTGAATAAAATTGATTGATAGAAATTTCTTGGTGATTATGGTGAGGATTGGATATGGGCAGAATCATTCATTATTTAAATTACCTTCACTTCTTTTGAGATTGTCATTACATGTCCCTGTAGGTGGCAATTTGGTCATCTTACCAAATGGTAAGGTCTAAATGTGTCTTCGTAGAGTCACACATTGTGTCCACTGCATTCCATTTTGGGATACTCATTTCCCTATTCTGAGTGTCTGACAAAGGTCTCTAAAAGAAAACTACTTGGCAGTGGCTCAGGTTGGATAAAATCAAAATTATATTGTCTGTAATAGGGCAAAGCACAGTGAACCCTGAAAGCTGGAGCTTCGTAGAGGTTTTTTTATCCCTGGACGTGTCACTAGTAGTAGTGGTCCCAAGTCACCATATTAATCTTTTGCTGGCAAGATTCTACCTGTGTGTAGAATGCATTGTTCCGTCATTTCTGTTCCACATCTGTTGCTCAGAGTAGGGTGGGAACCCCATCTTTGGAGTTAGTCAAAACTGACTGGATAATGGCCCAAAGAAACCTCCTCTAACCTTGAAATCAGCCCTACTTTGAAATCAGGGTTGGACCTAAAGTCCCTTCCAACCTAAGTTATTCTATGACTCTGTGTTACCTCAATGCAAACCCACTGTAATACTCCTTGTAGGCACCCTTCTGTAAGGCAGAATGCAGTGGCCTGTCTACTAAACACAGAGAGACAAAATCAGTGTTTTATCTGTTCTTCATACACTGATGGTCACTTAGTTTTAGGCAGAAGGCAGGCTGGCCACTATCTGTTAACTTCTGAACAGTCCAGGATGTAGGATGTAACAGTCTTCAGTCAGCTGCTGATTTCATTTCAACATAACATTTCCTGTTGATGGATGATGTTAGGAATGTCATGATACCTGCTTGACCCCATGGCTATTTTATGTTCAATTTGCACATGGATGTCAGGTCTCAGGTAAATATTTTGTCAATTTATTGAAAGAAAGAATGGATAAAATATAGCATCCCTCCGTAGGATTTATAGGGAGAAACTGTAAATGCCAAATCTTGTACTAGCAGAATATGATTATTTTTGTTTTCCTTGCAGATCAAGCTTTAAGCAAGCTTTGGAAGCCTTGCCTCAGCTCTCAAGTGGAACTGACAGAAAGTGAGTACAATGCACCCTCTTGTTTCCTTTATGGTTGTTGAAGCAATTGCTTTTTACTCTTGTAAGAAACATTGTTATAAAAAGGTTAACTTTCACTGTTTTGGACCATTCTGAATTACAGAGTCAAGAATAAGCTCCTTGCCTTGTTCATGGCCTGTTAAATTACCCTGAAGAGCCAATGGCTTTGTCACATATCCTGTTTGCCCGCCCTAGTCCTATCAGTTCAGTGTAGCTTTGTATTTGTCTTGTAGTGTCAGTCCATTTTAGCCTTCCTTGTTAATCTTAAGGTTTCTGAGAGTTCCAATGTATTGTTTTACTGAATTTAGTAGCAATAAAATATGGCCAAGAACAAAGTTCAGGTTTTTCAAGCTGATACATGGGGAACTCATAAAACCAGCAGGTTTCCTTTTAAAAAGAAATAAGGGAGGTCCATGGCTCTTTCTTAACATCAGGAGGAATTTTGGGTTCTTCCTTTTCCACCATAACAGCCTTTGACAAACACCTTGCTTTGCTACATCCAGCCTGCTATTTGGTAGTCTATTTTACAACCACAGCCTAATAAAGAGTAAAACCAGGATAGATTTGTAATGAGTAGTGTAAGTATAGATGGTTTGAACTAGAGATTGGTTTCATTGTATTTTCCTGCATCAGTTTGCACTTAGCAGTCAGAATTCAGAATATTTTGTAGACACATAAAGAGGCTGTTTGTTCAGCTCATGGTCCGTGCCTCCTTCTGTGGTCTGTGCCTTCTTCCAGATGTCCTCTATGTAGTCAAACCTGCTCTTCGCTAGCCACAAGAAGTCTCAGGATACCTCATCTTACTTTGCTCTTGTGCTTTATTAAAGTTAGAAATCAGTTTTGAGTAAGGAGGGATCTTTTAACTCAAATTTTCCAAAACACCTGTAGAATTTTTTTTTTCACTTAGTCAGAAGCATCCGAGCTTCATGAGACAAATGAGAATCAAGAACTGCATCGTTATTACATCTGCCTCAGTGTTCTGAGCCCCAGACAGTGCAGAACCTGTTCTGTTTCCCAGGTCACTACATGGCAATTTTCTTTGTTCCAGGCAAGCTCATTGTAATCTGCCTGGATTGTGTTTGTGTAAAATAACACATTTGTGCTCTGACTGAGAGCTGTTTATGTGTGTTCATTCACAATCACTACTGTGATGCTAAATGATTCATGTGGACATGATCATTTTCCAGAGGACCTGCTGAGGAAGCAGATATTGATTTTTTGGTTTAAGTTGTTATTCTTAGGCTAGTTTGGTTCTTTAAATGCACAGTTAATTTTTTTTCTGTTACTGGCTGCTCAACAATGCAGTAGGCCAAAAAGTTCAAGTGATACATGTCTGCCCTATATGGCTTTGTTATGAAATAAGGAAGAAAGTTCAGAGAACACATTATTCCCGAGATCAAGGAGAAAATAAAACACCCAGCCAAGACTGTAAAACAACTTAATGCATCTCCACTGTTAGAGTCAATATTTTCTACAGCAGGCCCATCAACACCACTGCTCCTACACCGGTAGTTTGTGGATTGCAATAAATACTGCCCACTGCATCAGGTACTTACTTGACAGCTCATTAGATGTAAATTAGCTATTGTTTTGCCCCCAGATGAACTCATACACAGTTTATATATTAGAGACAAAACAACATGATTGGGGTGAATTAATGTTTCTCCTAGAACAGTCATACTACCTCTGATCTTTCAGTCATGATACTTAAGAGAAGTCTACAAATACCTTCCAAAGACAAGGCTGAGAACTGAAATTTGCAATTCAGCTGCACAAGAAAAGCAGACAGTGTACCTGAAGTCACAGACAGAATAATCAAAACTTGCGGTAATTGTTCCCTTTTCAGAATCTCCTAAAGTTTTAACTGTTTTCCCTTTACAGGTTACTGGAAGAGCTGCTAAACAAATTCAAAAGCAGCATGCACTTGCAGCTGACCTGTTTCCAAGCTTCTTCATCAGCCATGATGAAAACATAGACAACAACACAATGCAAACAAATGTGCTTAAACATAGTACATTTTTTCTGGACTACTTCAATTCCTTTGAACACCCTAAAAAACCTAAAAATAATTCCAGTGGAAAATAAATTGAGATACAACTTCTTCAGTAATGTTATGGGGTGTCCTGCTGAGTGAGACTTCTGTTCCTGCATACTTTGATAAGAAGGTTTTCTGTCTCCTGTATTTCACTCTGTGGAGGGAATTAAATCAATTTTGTTTACATACACTTGTTCGTGAAGAAATATTCATCCTTGTTCTACAGTCTCAGTTTCACTTGTTAAAAATACTTTGAAATGTATTTTTAGCAAATGTCATCTTAAATTTGAGTATTACTCATGTTGTTCAGTGTATCAATCTTAATGTCTAGGTAGAAATTAGTAGAGTGATACTGAAGGGACTGGAAGGCACAAATCCTATAAACTATCAAAAAGTATGTAATAAGCATTGCCCCCTCGAGCTGACTAATAAATGTCCAGGTAACCGTGTTAAGTACACTGCTTCTTTTGCATTTAAAAATGGTAACTTTTTTTTTTTCTGTGCTCATCTACAGTTTTGGTGTTTGGAAGTCTGATTTCTTGAGGGCCTTTAGCTTCTTACTTGTTTTTAATTAAACATGTTGCTGCCTGTCATGCTTCTCCCTTCTTTTGGAGTATTGATGGTAACCTTCACATCTGAAATAAGATCTACTTTCATCGGCAACTAACAGAAAAGCCCTCCGAGTTTATGAGATTAGTAGAAAAAATGTCCAAGTAAAATATTCCTCAGTGTTAAGGAGTAGAATAGTTAATAGCTTCTCAGATAGTAAGGAGAAGCACAATATGTCATATGTTTTGCTTCTTCCTGCCTACTACTCTTGTATTTTCTTGCTCTTATAGACTTATTACCACTGTCTTCCTCTTGTTAGTCAGTCTGCTTTTCCTCTTTTCACCACTAGTTATTGGATTTGTATGGGGGAAAATAGAGATTCAGGAGAGAAGAACAGTTTTGCTGCTGTTGTTTTGGAGGTAACAAATGGGTTTAATTTTATAACTGATATCATGGCTTGGAATTAAATAATGCAGTAATAATATATTCTTTCTGTAATTACAGTCATTGTGAGTAAATAGTTTCAGGAATATTGCATAGTTCTCAAACAATTTCCTAATGTCAGCTCATTCCATTTGCCAGTTCAATTATGTGCTTTAAAAATACAGCATACAATTCCTATAATATGTAATTTTGGAGAAAGTTTGATGCACAAGTAGTTGCTTGTTAAAAATTTCTGTGTAAGTAGTAGTGGCATGTTGCATGGAAGTGTGAGACTTCAAATATATGTTATTATCATTAAGCACCTGGAGCAATGTTGTTTTGTTAAGTGTTGTCCATTCTATGGTGGTCATAGTCTCAACTGCTGATATTAACTGAAATAGTCATCAAGTTCTGTAAATAATTTCACTTCAGAATAATAAAATATTAAGAAATATGGTCATAAGCTCTTCTTGAATTCCTCACTTTCCAAGAAATGTGATTTCTTTGAATTTTGCCAGTCTACAATTTCTATATTCGTATCAGACGTATTCTAAGTATTGAGAACCTATTCTATGGTCTGTACTGTCTTAGCATGTATTCAGACATCTCTTTATTGTAAGATCATTCTCTTACTCATCTTTTACTACAGCAGCTTGTCACTTGTCTCTAAAACCTGAAGCCAGACTTTCGTGTAGGTGCTTCTCTGAAGTAACTCACACTTCGGAACATCTCATTGACAGCAACACGAATAATGTGGAATTGATCAAAATACTCCTTGAATTCCATCTGATATGAAGAAATGTTCACAGACAAGTCAGAGCACTGCATTTGAATAAATCCACTTTGTGGATTAAAGAAGTCAGCGAGCACCGTGCTGCAACAAGGGGGTATTGGAATCCCTTTGCATGGCAGGGTGGTTGAGACTGCTGAAGCTTCATAGCCAATGTACAGCAGGCTGCAGTTCCTCTGAAAAAAGGATTACAAAAAACAAGAAGTGGTCAGTGTGGGTTTTGCAATAAAAAACTGTTAGAAGATACAATTAGGTTTAAAAAGTGTTGTTGAAAGTGGGAAAAGACAGGGAGACCACACCAGAATACACCATCAGTTACAGCTTGCGAAGAAGAGACACAGCGAGGAAATCAAAGTAAAAGAAGTGAAAGGCTCTGACATTTAAAGCAATGTAAATGCTGAAAACAGAACAAGGGAAAATAAAGTGAATTATTATATGAACTTTGAACCTCTAGAAAGATCTAAAATTGATAAAACTGGAAAAATTGTCATTGAAATAAAAACCAAGAGAGCTTTATTTCTTACATAAGTGAAAACTATAGGGAGTGATAAGGCTATAAAATATATCTGACTAAAAGTAAGTAAAGACTTACAGGAAAATTCAACCATAATATGCTGTGTTGAGATATTCAGCCTCTGGAGATGTTGAGGCATTCTTCTATTACTGTATTTTCATATTTATTTTGAGTAGTCATGAGTAGTTCAAGAGGTAGACAAAGAGGAAATAAAAAACAAATGCTGCATCAATGTAATTAGGGAACAACACAGGAAAAAATATTTTAATCCCCCTGTAAATTGATGGGAAAAACAGAAAAATAGGGAAAAGTTATTGCATATCTGGGGGTTAACTTAATGGAATAGCTCACATAAATAGCATGAAAGAATGAAGAAATCCTCTTCCTTCTCACTCACAAAATGTCTTTTTTAATTGACATTCTTTGGAAATCATTTATGAAATGTCCTCATAGTGTGTCATTGTCCAAGTTAAACGTCTTCCTATAGCTTTTTAAAAGCCACTTGGTTTATTAATACAGAAAGACCCACAGTCCTGCTGCTTTTCATGCCTGTACTGATTTTTAAGGATAAGAATAGACATGAGAAGACTGAGGATCAGGCAGGTTGTATTCTGTGGGCCAAATCCCTTGCATCTTCCCAGGACTCTGACCGGTTTAATTTCACTTTATGGCAACAGAGAAGGAAATCAGAAGCAGTTGTGCTTTGCAGGGGGCTTTTGGCTGCTCTGTAACGTGTGACTGTTGGCCTTGTAAAACAGGTCCCGTCTCTCAACCTTTGCCAAAGCTATTACATCTCCCTGAAGAGAGAGTACTTTATGGTGAAGGTGAGATTGTTTGCTTGTTTGTTTGTTTGTTTTCTACCCGAGCAGCCTTTTGCCTTCCAGAACCAAGGAAACATTTCTGAATCAATAGCATGTTTCCCTGCTCTCTTGGTAAGTAGTTAGATGCAGGTAGAATAGGCCTATGAAAACTAGTATAACACTGTACTGAACATGAAGCTGGAAAAAAAAGCAAAACTTAATTATTGCTTATTCTGATTCTACTTTAGTTAAATATGCTCTTATGTATGTTCAGGGGGGAAAATGGAATTTATTGTTGATATAATGACAGAGGTAATGGCAATATTTTAAAAAATCATGACAGAAGGATTTCATGGAGATCTTTGACTGCTGAGCCTGACAAGCAAAAAATGCCTCACCTGCAAAAGTCTAATACTAAGCTAAGCAATGCCCTAAGAAATTTATCATAAAAGTATTCACAAACTCTACTCCTTTTTAACATTGAATGTATTGAAATTCAACTCCTTTTTAATGTTGAAGGTACTGATAGACATTTTCTGTTTCTAATCTAAGAGAAAGTAGAAGATTACAGTTTCCTAGATACAGTTTTGGCCCATGAAGAAGGAGGTTTCAAGAATCTTTTGCCATAGTTACTATGATCATCAGAGACAGGGGATTTATACTTCCAAACCTACTGCCAGACCACATTAAGTCAACTCCAGACAACAACTTTGGATGTGTCCAGCTAAAATACTCTTAGCAGTGTTTTTCTTGAGGATATTAAATATTGATTGTATCAATGGATGCAAATACTGATCTTTGTATCCAAACAGATTTCTGGACTCACTAGAAATGAGGGGGTTTACGTGTTTTATGCGCTATAAACATAACTGCTGTTTTGCTCTTATCAGTGTATAATATCTATAAAAATTAGAAGGAAAAGATCTTTAACCTCATCATAGTAGACTGAAACTGAAAATTGGATGCAGTGCCCCTGCTGAAGCCTGAAATTCAGAATTCACATCTGTATCCTTAACCTTGTAAAGCTTTGGCTCACTGGATCTGCTTGATGAGGTGCATCTTATCCAGGGATAGAGGGAGAGACCCCTGAGGATATCTAGCATCTGCATTCTGTTTCTGGTTCTTAGGAACTGTAGTTCCTGCATGGCACATAAAATTTTAGCATCAGACAGGAGTTAGTAATAGACTCTGACTACTGTCAAAACAAGACACAATACATGCATTATTTAACTAGTAAGATGCAACTAAGATTTGAATTAGTCAGGTTCCAGACAGGTTGAAATATTTGGGAATTTGTTAAACATGATGATAGACTTCAAATAGGACATCAGTACTTTGGCATTTCTGGTCTAGCTGCATAACTAGGGGAGTTCTGGGTGGCTACCCTTATCTGAATATAAAAATAATTGTAACTTGTAAATTCCTTTACAAGATTTTTAGGAGATAATTTGGTGTGTTTACCACTGAAATATAAAAACATCCTTAGTTACATTCCAGCCTGTCCATAAAGAGATAAAGAGATGGTTCAATTTACCTGCCATGGCCTCATTAGCAGTTGTCCTGGTTTTCTGTATCAAACATTATTACTGTGTGCACACATGAAGTTGGCCATAGCTAGAAATGCTTCTGCAGTGCATTTCAAACACAGGACACTTTGCTTCTTTCAACATTCTTAAAGAGAACCATAAAAAAGGGAGCTAGATGGTTAATTATAGGCAAAAATAATTTTGCACAAGCTGTGTTATGTGTTAAGAGTATTTTGGCTTTATGTGGTTGGCAGGCTGTTTTCTGACTTAGCATCACTTACTAGAGTTTTTTTGGCATGAAATGAAAGGCAAAACTGGGAGTAACAGGAAACACAGTTTCATAAGGGAACACGATAGCCATTTCTGTCTTCACCTTTTTTAAGTTCTGGTTTTATATAGTGTTGCCAAGGGTTTAAGACGAGATATGTGCAATTCAGTTCCATTTCACTTGTGTTGTTTTGAGCTGCAGAGATCTAAAATCTTGTCTTTAATGAAGGTATGACGAGAGTGTGTCCAAAATGGTATATTTATTTCAGAACAAGGTGTTTATCATGTAAATTCTTTCAGTATACTCCTGAATACTCCTTTCAGTATTAAGTGGCAGCCCAGGGGAGCTTTCCTTTGGAGAATCACCAGTGCAACCTTGAAGTCTTTTAAAACAATGTGCCTTGGTGAGTAACTTAAATGCCACAGTTTGTGACACTTACCGCTGCACGGAACAGCTTTTGGAGCAGCAGCGCCAACAGATCAGCTGCAGGATTTTTTGGGGAGCAGATGGGGGGCCTCGGTGGCCTTCTTTGTTGTACCTAATTGCTTCTAGTCTGAACATTCCAGAAGACAGCTATATTCCTTTCCTCTCACACTCCTACTATTTAAAAGCTTGTAGTAGGTTTTGTACTACTCTTCTGCAAGCAGCCCTCCTTGAGCTCAAGACCAAGTAAGGGAAATCTTCAGCCAAATTCCTTTTGAATTGGAAAATTTAAACAACTCGAGGAAAAAGGAGTAAGACAATGGAAAGTGGAATCCAGCCTTATTTGTAACAGATGCTATTAACACATGCTTAGTTTTATAGCCTATTCTGTCAGCCTTTCACCTCTTTCTTCTGAAAAAAACTTTTAATATCAAAAGTACATTGCCAGTCCCAGGCAGAAGTTCACAAATCAAATGGTCTGATGGTCTCAATATAACCCATGAAAAATGCATTAAATACAAGTTAAGGACTGAGAATTGTCTTTTTCTTTATTCCTGAAATGGGGTGCAGGTAGAGGAAAGGAAAGCTGTGCTGCCTGCTTCCGTGCTTTGATGACACCTGTGTGGTGAAATTACTGCAGTTCTGATGTGACTGCAGATAACCAGGGGGCTCAGCATAGACTCAAGCCTGAAGCCCGGTGTACCCAGTTACTTCTAAATACACAGTGATCTAGAAACAACCATGAGAGTCTTCATTTTGGTAGCACAGGGTTTCATGTGGCAGTACTAATGCAACAACACTGTTGCAGCCACAGATTTTGCTCTGACCAAGTGGAGCACATGCCTTGCTTTTCTTGGTTCATAAGCAGATTTTTTAGCACAGAATGTCAAATCAGATAATTTATAAAGTACAATTAGCAAAATGAGACAGTTCTTCTCACTGCTTATTACTCATTTTTTCTGATAAATTTCACTCATTTTAACTAGATTGTACTTCTGCTCACAGAGGGGGTTCCCGTTCCAGCTTATCTTTTTAGATATTCAGCAGATAATTCTAATTCAAAATGTTAACGGTGCTACTTATTTTTAGAACCTGACATAAATACAGGCAGACATAGGTTTGAAAATAAGTTAGGAGACACAGACCAGAGAACTCTGAACCGTTTGGGTAAAAAGAGTTGGTAGACACCTGTTCTAGCACTCTTTGGTACAGCCTGCACAGGAAAGGGAATCTCTATTGCTGTCTCTTCAGATATCTCCACCTACTTGTGCTGGAGAACAGGAGAATGTGATATCTTGGTGCAGAAGGTGAGATGATTCTTTGTAGTAATTAAAAATGCTACAAAGCTGAATAGAATGAACCCTAGCAAAATTTTCTGTCTCACAAGGATAAAACCTACTCTACATTTTGAAATGTCCAAATGAATGGCACAACTGGGCTAGTTCCAATGCAGTCTCTGAGGAGGACATCTCTTGCAGGCACATTTTATCCTTGTGCTGCAGCACTGCCCAGGTTGACATTTTTGGGTCATTATTTAAGTGTTGAGTCAAACAGAAAAACTGATTTCTAGCTCATAAAGTCAGTGACAGCTTTACAAACCCAGGTGATTCATGGATTAGCTCATGGGCAAAATATACAATTTTTTAGGGTCCCAAATGTGTGAATGTTGAAACTCTGTCTAAACCCTGATAAACTCTACCCTCTGGGGACCCTGTGTGCCAGTGCCAATACGTTCTGTGTGTATGTGGTTTTCTGCTCCTGACCAGACTCATCGGAGGTGTGTTAATCCATACTTCAGTCCTGAATGTATTTGGGGACTCACCCCATAGCAAATCAGAACTTGTGTGTCAACTTTTTCCAGTACCAATCCCACTGTTTTTTGCATCCAGCTTCACAAGCAGATTTTGACACCTGAGATGGGATGCTGGCTGCTGCAGGTTGCACTGTGGTAAGAAGTCCAAATTCCCATGGTTTAAGCTGTGCAGGAAGGAACTGTTGGACAAGAAGCTCCAGAAATGTCCACTCACAGCCCAGAAAGCCAACCGTGTGCTTGGCTGTATCCAAAGCAGCGTGGCCAGCAGGGAAAAGGAGGGAATTCTGCCCCTCTGCTCTGCTCTGCTCTGCTCTGCTCTGCTCTGCTCTGCTCTGCTCTGCTCTGCTCTGCTTTGCTCAGGTCTGTTGAGACACCACCTGCACTGCTGCACCCAGCTCTGGGGCCCTCAACACGAGAAAGACATAGACCTGTTAGAGCAAATCCAGAGGAAGACCACAGAGATGGTCAGAGGGCTCCTCTGAGAGCACCTCTCGTATCAGGACAGGTTCAGACAGTTGGGATTGTTCAGCCTGAAGGAAAGAAGGGTCTGGGGACACCGTCTGGACCCTGCACTACCTAAAGGGGGCCTGCAAGAGAACTGGACATTTTACAAGGATGTGTAGTGGTAGGACAAGGGGGAATGGCTTAAAAATGAATGAGGAGAGGTTTAGATTAGATATTAGGAATAAATTCTTTGCTATGAGGGTGGTTAGACACTGGAAGAGGGTGCCCAGAGAGGCTGTGGATGCTCCATCCCTGGAAGTGTTCAAGGTCAGGTGGAATAGGGCTTTGACCAGCCTGGTCTCGTGAAAACTGTACCTGACCATGGCTGGGGGGCTGGAACTAGATGAGGCCTAAGGTCTCTTCCAGCCTAAACATTCTATGATTGAGTCCATGAATTCGATTTCTTTGGTCAGAAAAAAAGGAGCCAAGTGGTGTTTTGCTGCTTAAAGTGAGAACTGACGACAGGTGAATATCAGCATTTCAGTTTTGAAGACTGATGAAGTGTTGCATCTAAGGATGGTTTAAATATGAACTTCTGACTTCTTCTAACAACTTTTGTAGGTGCCTCCTCATGCAGCTTATATGCTCTTGAGACTTGTGCTTTTCTTATGGTGTGCAGAGTGGATTCTGCTGTGGGACCGAGGAACTGCAAAGCTGGAAACTACACTTCAACACACGGCTCTGAGGAGTGTGAGGCTGCTACATCACTACCCTGGCCAAGTGCTCCACCTTTGCCTCAAATTCATCATCACAGGCATCAGATCACTGGGCAGATGATTGCCAAACACAGGGCCTGGCACAAGGAAGAGGGTAGGGACAAAGGATGCATGGTCTAGAGGTGGATGGGTCAAGAGCAGCCCTGCTTGAGGTGGGGAAAAGTGCCCAAGGTTCCTTTCCTGACATGAGATCAGTCTTGGTGCCTCCCCTGTGGCCACATGCACTGATGCAAGAGCAGAGACATGAACCTGAAGTCATCCAGGAGCAGAGTCATGGTACATCTGGGTGGCTCATACATGGCAAGCCATGCTTGATGCTACAGTGAAGGCAGCAGTACTTGCAATCCTCTGCCACCCTCACACGCAATCTATGAATATACTGAAAATTCAATTTACAAATCCAGTGTAGCTTCTTGTGACACTCTCTGACACCTTTGATCTCTGACTCAGAGTGCAATTTGCAGGGATGAACACCAGAACTTGTGCAAGCCAACAGACACCACCCATTGGCTTCCACAGCCCCCAGATCATGTGCATGGCACTGGCTGTCTTTAATAGCAGAGCTGTCCCACCTCGTGTGCCACCATGTCCCCAGGAGATGTGGAGCCAGGAGGTGGCTCACCCCCAGCAGCCAGCGAGTCAGTGCCAGTGGCAGTGATGGAAGTGAGATATTCAAAGCCCTGGGCCTCTGCTCTACCCAGCAGACCACACCCTCCAGGGTTTCCTGCCTGTGGTGAATTGTGTCAGGTTTTATCTGCAAGACAGGTTTAAAAGCAAAACACAAAAGAAAGAAAACTTAAAGCCCCAAAAACAAGCAAACAAACAAACAGTAAAACCAACTCAGTTCTCATGAATGAAAAACTGCTGTCTTCAAAAGCTTTCTCAGCCTTTCGGGTAGCAGCATGTCACTCACATAACTGAAAAAATGTTGTGGGTTTCCTCTATTTCTTATGACCTTCATTCTGACTAGCTCACTTTTACCAATGATAGTGAGTGATAAATACTTACTGATAAAAATGGTTCCACCTTTCTGGGGAGCCTTTTTATCAGGTTGATCACTTTGGGAAAAACAGCTCACAGACTTTGGTCTAATCTAGACAGCCCCATTGTGCTACAGAAATGAAGGGCGAGTCAAACGCACACCCCTTCTCCCCCATACACATCTATATTCCAGAAAAGTAAAACCAATACACTAGAGCTGTACTAATCAGACTTATACACAACACGGTCAGTCACAACTGACCACATGGTGGTAAACACTCATCTAGAAAGATGTGTTTGAGGCTTGCTGGGAGGTGATATCTGTATTCATACTGTCACATTCTCTCTAACAGAGTGCTTTTCCCAGATCCAAGATGAAGTGTGTTTGCAAGATCAGTCTGGTTGCTTTACACATGTTGTTCATTTTTTTTTGTTGTTTGTTTCAGCTTATACAAATATGAGTGAATCTCACTAAATGGCTCTCCTTTGAATGTGGCCGATGGCCAATTTGCCATCAAACATCCTTCCTGTGCTTTTATCATGCTGCAGAGAGCAGGGAGGAAAACAAAGACACAGTGGGCTGGTGGAGCATCATCTCAAGTGACTCACACCACGAAGTGTGGGCTTTTTGGAATGATGGCCCGACTGTTTATTTCCTTCTATTCTTCATCTTCTTGGGGTTTTTTGTGTTTTCTTCCCACTTCCCATATCTGCATTTTGTTTGACTTTACATCTACTCAGTTCCTCATGTTCCAATAAAACCCAGTTGCTGCCATTTTGTCAGAGTCTTGGGGCTGGTTGGTCCTTTTGGGGTTTGTGTTTTACGTGTTTTACTTGGTCTTTCATTGGGAAGAGGTTTTTTTATATATTTGATTTCTTGGAGGGGGGCGTTACCTAAGGGGGATTTTGCAGTGGCAATATCTTTTCTTTTTAAAAAAGAATTTACACTTTTCACCAATGTAATATTTCAGCTTAACTTTAACATAACAAAGGTTTTCTCTCTGGCAAAACAGAATCTGTTTTACACATTCTGTTATATCACATTTGAAACTGTGCCATTTTGGCCCTGGGAAAGAAGAGGATGTGTGGTGGGAGCAACGCCAGCTGGAGTTAGGGATAAGCAAAGGTTCAGTCTCCTCAGACCTGTCTATTAGTAGATCTACCCCTGCTCACAGACACAAATACACACCCTTTTGCTTTTATGTTTGTCCCACAGGATGAAAACTGAAGCTAGGACTGCTCTAAAAAGTACAATGCCTTCCTGAGCATGAGGAGGAGTAAGCACTCCAGCTTCACGGGACATCGTCTGCCCTTCCTGCATACCTGCTGGAAGATTCCCCTGCAGCACCCCTGCAGCTCTTACCACCTGCCAAGATTGCACCATGGTGGTTTTTCACCTGCTGTACTGTTCTGCTCTTCCCGACAGCCATATAGATGAGGGGCAAGGGGTTGACTTACCAGGCTTTTAATTTTTCTGTGGAGCTTTTGCCTCAGCAATGCTTTGTGGCAGTGAGTCCATAGTTTAGAAAGAGTGAGCAAGTCTGGGATTTTTTTACAAGTTTTAGCTCCTGTGCTCATGTGCCATTTAGACTATTATCCTAACCTATGCAACAGTTTATCATACACAGCTGCATTGCTTTTTCCTTGGGAGGAAGAGCTTTGCTGCTCATTATGTCACTGAGTACCTCGAAGCATACTGAAGTGCCGCCATTCCCATTTGGAGCCTTCCCTCAGGAGTATCAGCTTTTCCCAGGCGCAGCCAATGTGGCCTTGGCCCACACTCTCCAATACATGCCCAATGTCTCCTCACTCTCACACTTGCCCAGAGGGCCATGCAGGTCAGGCTGCATTTCTGGAGACACTTGTGTTCTCTCATTCCAGGGAATGGGACTCCTTACTGCTTCCCACCCTTCCTGGTGGCACTCTAGGGCAGTGGGGGAAAGAGGGGCTAGGACACAAAAGGAGTTCACTGAAGAGACAGAGAGAGTGAAGACTCAGAGAAAAGTGATCGAGATGAGTCAGAAAGCATAAGGAAGGGTGAGATAGCCAGCAGCACTCAGGGTGAGTACAGGTCATACCCAGTGAGCAGTTCAGGGACACCTTCCCCCCTCTGGTATGTGGAACCAGAACCCTTTGGTGTCCAGGTGGGGTGGCTGATGATGCCCAGGCAGCCAAACCTTTCCCCAGGATGCCATGAGGATGGTGCCCTGGCTGGGATTGTAGCCCTGTGGTGTGACAGGGACACAGTCCTCCTGCAGCCTCTGCCTCCCCAGATGTCAAACAGGCCCTAAGGAGAGGCAGAGGCGGAACAAGATTTGATTCTGAATCTGGGGACAGGCAACAAAGAGAGTGACAGGCCTTTTCCTGGGGCTGCCCAGAACTTCCTCAAATGCCCCACTGGTCTCTGCCTTGCCAGGTTGTCCAGGTCAGTACCATCCCTTGTCACCCCCCAGCAAGTTCAGAGATAAAGACAAAAAGCTTACAAATACATTTCGTAGAAGCCAGCTCAGAATAAAAAGCAACTCTTCATTTCAAGAAACCTCATTTTTCATTTGTAAAACACTTTCATTCAGAATAAAGGGAGGTGGGGGGAGAAGCAAAGCAGGATGCTACTTCTTCCCCACCATAGCAAATATACTGTACAGCAAATTTCTGTCTTTGAAAAATGTAAAAATTTAGAATAAGGAAATTCAGCAGTTGCCTCTTGCATCTTAGTTACAGTTGCTTTTAATTTTGGGCTAAAATATCCCAGGTTGGAGTCTGCCCCAGTCTATTTTCTTTGCCTGGAAATTTTAAGTAGTTGCTGATCATTTAGCTGGAAGAAAATACACTCTTTCTCCCCACTCCACGTTTCAAGAAACTTGGTGACCTTTTCCTCATGTCCCCAGGCTTTGGAAAAAGGACTTGAAATATGGCAGGACTTGGGCTTATGTGTCAGGAATGTGCTGCTTGCCTGCAAAAAACCTCTACCCAAATTTTGCCAAGTTATAAACCTCTGAAGAAATAAATCATCTTGCTCACAAGCACTCTCTAGGGTTGGACAGCTAAAAAAACCCTCCCTAGTTTTATTCCACACCCAGGGCTCCCCATGAGCCCCTGTGGGGCCTGCACCTGGGCCCCCCGGCATGGAACTTCATGTTGCAGCCCCAGGGAGTGGGTCTTGGTGGAGTCTCACCCAGGAGGAAGGTCCCACCACGGCAGGCCCTGACAGTGCTGGCAGCAGCAGCCTGAGCCTCAGAGCTGCTGGGGGCAAGGCAGGAGCTGGCAGTGGAGGGGAAGGTAGATGTGGCTTGGGGTGGGATGAGGGATGAGAGAGGGAAGGAGAAGTTGTGCCTTAAAGGTGGTGGTGATGGGAAATGGGAAGCGGTGAAGGGGCAAGTGCCTGGAGCATATCAGGACATACTGGGTGAGGACTAACCATAAGGATGGCAATGTTTTTCTAGGTGGTGTAGCATCAGGCTCCAATGAAATGGACCCCCACCGTGTTGCTTAAGTTTGTTGTCCCCTCCATTTCTTTCTCCTTAAGCTAAGGGAACCACATACCCAGGCACACAAACATTGCGCAGACAAGTCAAATGCTGACACCTATTAAACTTGCCCGTGCGGCCTTCATAATATCCTCCTCTGTCTGCATAATACTGTAAGTGAAGTGCAAAATAGGAATAAAAGAAAATCCAACCCTAAGCAAAGAAGCAATGTGAGACTTTTGTGATGAAAGAGACTTCCTTCAAGAGTTCAAGGCCAGGTACTTTTATCAATAGGCTTTGTAAATAAGCAGCCTTGTAAGCCATGAGTAGGTTTGTAAATAAAGGGTTGACTTTCTGACAAGCTCAACACCCACCACTTCAGACATAGCTACAGTGGTGACCAACACCTGTGAATCATGGGCCATGAGGCCTTTCTTTGCCAAAACCATCCCTTATTCCTTCTCTTTTTCCCTAGCTTTCCAAACAGACCTTTCACGTGCTATATTTTCATTCTTCAACTCTTTTAGCCCCCTTTTGCACCCACAAAGGTACCAGCCCTGGGAGGACATGGTGCATAATCACTCCAGTCAGTCCCAATCCTTATTCAGAATTCTAGCATTTCCTTCTTAATTAGGATAATTTGTTAGCAATTGCTAACAAAAATGGGTTGCAGGGGCTTCAGGTTGGTTGGTTTTCTTTTGATAGGTACCGATGGTTGCTCTGTCCAGTCAAGAGCAACTTCCAGGGCCCTGGGCCAACACCTGCCTCTCACTGCCACCACAGAGCCACTAGGAACCATCCCACCATTGGTCGAGCCAGCTCTCTGGAGTCCTTGGGAAAGCGACAGACAGTGAATTGATGCCACAAGCTCCCTCTCCCCACCATCATCACATTTCTGTACACAGTGTTGAGGCCTTGACTGTCAATGCAGGGCTGGAAAAGCCTCCTGCCAGCCTTGTCTGCAGCTGGGCCTGAGCCTTCATTTCTCATCTGCAGCTGTGAGCGAGGACAAACAGGGAGTAGCATCAGCTCCTGGAAATGCTCCTTTCACTACCAGCTAGGATAGCACTACATGGGCAAGGGCAAAATCTTAGATATAAGCTCATGAGGGAGAGTTACGGGGCCTTCCTTGCCTACCCAGGGCAGGTGCAGATCTCCTGCCTAGGACTGTAAAGGGGTCCATGGTGTGATTTCCAGATCTTGTAGACATATCACTCCATTCAAAATATGCTGTCCGTATTTTAATTTTTTTTTTTCAACTATCAAAACTGTAGTATTTTTCTTATCATCGTCTCATTATATCACTTTTTCAAAGGCGGGACGGAAGGGATCTGGTTAGTAATGTTTCCATTCTTCTGCCACTTGCCCTGTTGACTTAGACAGGAAACTTCTGAGGGCAAGAAATGTCACTTATTAGAAGCCACTGCAGCTGCCAACCTCATCTTGGTTTGGTGTCTAGACAGTAAAGCAGAAGAGAGCATTAATAAAAATTGGGCAACCAAATGCCTGAAAGTTCTTGTTTGATGGTCTCAAGCTCACCTTCGCATGAGGTGAAATCAAACCTGTGAGTTTTTTGAGGGTTTTTGTTGTGTTTGGGTTTTTTGGTGTCTGATCTGATTTTGACTCCAACATGAAAATGACCTAATTTGTGTATGTGTCTTCTGCATCCGCATGTGTGCTCATTGTGCCCTGCTTTTATTAATTGAAGTAGGAAACTTCAAATAAGATGTGCTGCTTTTTAAGAAGTTACATTGTTACTTGCTGGAAAAAGGAAAATCGAGTTTATTCTTTAATTGACCAGTACAGAAAGATGTCCCTTGCTTTTAAATTCCCATACTCCAAGTAGGTAGCCTCAGTGTTTAAAAAGAGATAAATATTTTTGTTTATCTCTGCTTGTAATGGGCCAAGGACTCATGTCTGTGTGAATCCTTTCTAGGAAAATACTTCAGACTGCTCTATTGAGCTCTCTTCTGGCTGTTACGCATCCCTGTTTATGTTGCCATAGCTTTGTAAAAATGCCAGGAGAGAAAGAAGCCGGCCCCCATTTATGTGTGTTCTGAATTGCTGTCATAAACAGAGGCCTGGATTCATCAGTTTGGGCATCCTTGAAGGGAAAGCAGCACCAACTCACATCACCAAGCTGTGTGCTGGGAAAGGGCAGCAGGAGCACTGCAGCTCCTAGAGACATTTGGTTGGTGGATCTGGGGATCTCCTGAGTTTCAGATAGACTGAGAGGCCTATTGCTGCCTCCAGGACCAGCGTTCCTGCAGGTGAGGTAAAACCACCATTGCTCTCTTTCCTTCCCTCTGAGCACAGGTTTTGAGCTAACGTGCTTCCTGGCATTGAACACCTCCTTTGAAAAGACTGGAGGAATTATCTATGCTCTGCATCATCCTGCAGTGCAGGGAAACAAATCTCTTAGTTTTGCAGCTTGGCTATATTTCCTTAAAAAATTGGGGGGGCTAGGGGGTAGGGAAGGAAATCAGAAAAACAGCAACAGGGAGGAAAACACTAATAAAAATGCTCTTGGTCTATCCCAGGGGAAAAAGAAGAGCCTTCTCCCTTTTTTTTAAGGTGACATAAACCTCATACACCTCCCCAGTAACGATCTGGAGGATGAAGCCTGCTCTCCAACACTGCCCTTGCAGAGGGAACCCCACATCCAGGAGCAAAACAGCAGCTCCAGCTTGGCCAGCAGCACTCAGTTGTCCCTGCACCCCCCTACACACCTTTCAGAGCTGCAATTCATACAGCAACTGCTGAAGTAAAATCAGGAGAAATGGGGACTATATATAAAAGAGCTGGTGTAAAGGCAAGTACTGGATTGTGCTTCTGAGTAAGGCTCCTGTTTTTAGAAGAAGCTGAGCTTTGCACACACAGCCCCTGAGCGACTCAGCCCTGCTGTGCTGCCATGAGCGCCTGCAGTGGGGCCCCAGCCTGCAAGGCACAGCTTTTCCTCCAGGCCCTGCCTCGCTGCCTGAGCACCCAAAACCACACTCCAGCTGCATCACACAGGACCAGCCTCCTCCTGGGGAGGCATCTCCTCTGCTGGGCTTTCTCTAAGCACCTATGGAGCTCAGCTCTGCAGAGCCAGGAGTACTCCCAGGAGGCTGCAGGCTGAGCCTTGAAGTCACTGATTTTGGCAGGGGTGAAGAGTGTCCTCCCCCCACCAAGGAGCCTCTTCTCCATCGAGTCCAAGCCTCCTTTGCTCATTCCTGGCTGCTGCCTCAAGGGACAGCCGTGACTGGGCACATCTGTATCTCTGCTAAGGCACCTGCACCCATGCATGGCACAGGTGTCAACACCAGAGCAGGCAGGTGACTGGGGAGACTGGACTGGGCCAAATCCCCACTCCTGATTTCAAACTTCCGAACTGGTGTGAAGTAATTTTGGATGACTTCCCTTTGATATTTTATTTTATTTTATTTTATTTTATTTTATTTTATTTTATTTTATTTTATTTTATTTTATTTTATTTTATTTTATTTTATTTTATTTTATTTTATTTTATTTTATTTTATTTTATTTTATTTTATTTTTATTGTTTCTTGGAGACCTCTCTTCCCCAAGAAAAATCTTAATGAAATCTTGCTTTCCCCCCCATCCCTTGCTGGATTAGAAAAAAAAACCAAAGCAGACAACAAACAAAAGCCCAAATTCCAAATGTCACAAAACTCCCTGTTTCTTCTGCAAAACAGAATTCTTACTGTCCCGCAGCCCCAACTTATTGACAGGCAGAGGCAAAGCAGACAGACCTATGGCAGCAGTGGGAAAGAAAATAAAGCAAACAAGAAGGCAAAACCACAAACTCTTCCACTTGGGATGCAGCTCAATTGCCAAGGTGCTGCTGCTCTGAGCATTGCCCAGGCAGAGCCATGAGATGTAGGAGAGTGTGGGGCTAGAGTCTTTCCCATCACCCAGGACAAGGGCTCTCCACATGCCATGGGGCTGGAGAGGGGTCTAACATGGGGCAGGGCCATGCAAACACCATGGAGTTTGTTTTGCTCTCTGTCAAAGCCAAACCAGCGCGGGCAATGACAATGTAGCTGTTGCTAAAAAACGAACACCAGTGGCCGCCTTGCCTCCCTCCTCAGCCAGTGCTTCTGAATTGCAGGGAGGCAGAAGCGGTAAGTGAGAATAAACGAGCAGTGGGAAAGGAAGAGCAGGAGGCAGCCCCATTCAAACTGGGTAAGAGGAAAAAACAACTTTAAAAAAAATTACTGGTGTGAAGTTCCTGATGCCAACCACAGAACAAAAGGAACTACTCTTTGGTCTAAATAAATGTGGTCAAGTAGCTACTCTCTCTTCCGGCACGTTCTGAACAGTAACAAGGGTTTTACCTGCAGGTGAAGCATCCTGGTCCCCCCCAGCAGTGCCCAGCTCATGCAATCTCCACTACTGAGCAGCAGGAGCTGCCCTTCTCAGGGGCAGCTGGAAATGAAAACCATTTAAGACAGCCAAAAGATCCAATCAGCTGTGGACTTGCTTTGAGAATACAGGGCTGCAAAGCCCTGGAATGGCTGGAGCTGTGCACTGTGGACACGGGATTCACACAGCTATGCTCTTGTAAGCTTTGCTTTGGGCACATTCTTGGGTTATGCTGTCATGAGGGTTTTTAATATCCTGGAGAAATTTGGGCACTCATTTAGTGATTTTAAGGCATCTCATTGCAGAGGAGACCCTCTGCCTCTCCCCTCACTGTTTTCCTGGGGATGTCCCTGTGGCTGGTGATAGAGGATGCTGCAGGACGCACTTGCAGGCTCTGTCTTCCAAGGCACCCAGCATGGCCAGGATGGTTGCGCTCTACAGGATGGCAGCAAGTGTGTGCTCGTGCTTTTTGTGTGTAAGATGTGCTATAGCAATGCTACTTCTTGGCTGCATTTGTCAATTTCGCCCTGCCACCTTCTCCCAGACCTTGTGCTGTGGCACCAGGCAGAGCTCCCAGCTGGTGCCACCAGCTCATCTCAGCACTTAGTGACAGAGAAATGCCCACGCACTGTGCCAGAGAGCTTGCAGTCTGATTTGAACCAAGACGAGACACAGACACAAAACTCACCAAAGCCAGTGTGGGAACATCAGGATGGGCCAGAGGCAATGCCAGTTCAAGTCTGAGTTTTTCGAGTTTTACACTGTTCTGTACATCTTTGAAATGACAGAGCCAAGTCTGCAGCCTATCCCCTCTGTTTCCACCGACAAAGTATATTAGCTAGTGCAGGAGGGGGGAATCTACATACTTATTTTATTTTTGGTGTTATGCATTTGAGGAGAAACAAGACCTATTAGAAGGCTAAGCCTGATTTAGTATGAGGAGTCTGGTACCAGCCAGGGCTGGCAGATTTCAAATCAGAGTAAGACCTGTGAGTAGGAGCGCAGCACAGTGGAGGAATCCCAGCTCCAGTGTGAAAGGCACCACATACTTGGGAGACCAGAAGCTGCCCCTCTCTGCTGCACCTCAGCTCTGGCTCTCTCTCAAGACACCGACTGAAAGATTAAGCCATCAAAAGGCTGGAACTAGTTATTTATGGGCAATTTTCTTTTAAAGTGAGTTTTGATGCAGAAATATTTTCTCCCCGTGCAAAGTCATCTGAGGTGGTCAGGGGGGAATTAACATCCTATAGGCTGTCCTGTAGGATGGAGCACCCAGAATCAGTACAGGTGGCCTTTTCATCTTTGTAATGATGGACAGATGAACACAGACAGGCAGAGACAGAGGAAGGTGCTATTAGACACTTTCGGGTTATGATGCCTGATGCAGCCATCGGGCAGAATCTGATTCACTTCTGGAAAAACTCTGATCCGACATAGCAGACTGCTGAGCCCGTGGCTGCAATGTGGGCCTGCGACTGCTGCAAGTACGAAGTGAATCAGCCACGGGCAGACTTTTCCTAGGTACAAGCCTCCAGCTGGCAGCAGGCAGTGGGAGCCCAGCTGCCGCAGAGAGAGAGAGCAAAAGCAGCTCAGCACTCCCGGCAGCCAGACCGCCATCTCCTACCTGCCCTGTGCGCAGCTCGGGCGTCTTTTGCTCTGTCTCACCCGCAGCGGCTCCGAGCACCTGCCCCTGGCACTCACGGGCACTTTGCAGCGAGCTCGGGGCTGCCTGTGCACCGCGGCGACTCGACACCGCTCCCGTGGAGGCCCCCCGGCTATTCTTGTAAAGGAACCGATTCAAGTAAATTCTGACTCTATATTCCCACCTTTGCTTGACAAACAGAACAGGGAAATGCCATTAACACGCAAGCCTTCCTCAAACCACCTTGTTTTCGCTAGTCACTCGCTGCCAGTCACAGTGGAAACAACACCACTTCCTCCCACACGCTGTCAGTGCCTAGACTAGTTATTTGCTTTTAATTGAATTAGCCAGCCCATTGCTTTTTTGTTATCCTATACAAAGCGCGAAGTTCTGCAAACACCTTGCCGGAGTGACAAAATCAGAAGATGAGACAATTATTTCCACCACATCAGTTGCTTCGGTTGCAAATTGACCACCAAAACACAGGGAGGTGGTTGTGAGGTTCATGGGGTGCCCTCAGCAGTCAGGTAACACCACAGACGCACTCCCAAATAACTGAAGTCATCCCTATGGTTTTTTAAAATATAGACTTTTCTCTCAGGGGTGACGTCTCAGCCCACAAAGTCAGTGGAATCAGGATTTTGAGCCTCTACCCCAGCCCCGTCCTGCTCCAGCTTCTTAGATTGTGTTTTACCAACACCTCAGTTTCCACTAAAATAATACTTACTCTGTTGTTACTGCCGCCATTAACACAATTGCACTCAGTTCACAATATTCCTTGAAAAGAAAACCTTTGCTTTAATCATCAGCATAAGAAGTGATAAACGGCACATTTGCTTCATGTACTCATCTTAAAACTCACCTGCTTCCAGTGCATTTAAAAGCAAACCTGAATGATTTCTCACAAATAAGCACATGACTATTCTAGGGGTGGAAGGATGGCTCTGGGTAGCCTTTAATCATGGATTTACTCTGGACCTACCCCAGACTTTTGTCTAGCAAACCTCAAACACAAGTGTGTTTCTCCACACACTCTGAGGCCGTTTAACTTTCCCTCTTGCCAGGCAGAAGACCTTGTCCCATGCGACCTTCTCAAGCATGCGGTAGGTGACCTTTGCCTGGTGCATTTAGCCTCTCCCCTCCACCCATGGGATGGGGGAGAGGAGTGGTGGCTGCCCCAGCCCAGCCCACAGAAGGACTGCAAGGGGCTCAGGGGGAGATGGAGATGATCAGTGTACAAAGCCTGGCTGCATGCTCATGGAAAAAGGGAAGGACATCTCTCCTGGACTATGTGATCCAGAGCAATCCCATGCATTCTGCAAGCATAACACTTCCTTGCACCTGTGCAGCTCACAGCAACACCTTCTTGCTGGGATCACGGTCATGGCATTGGCAGTCCAAGGAGCTGGGCTTTCCAGAAAAGAAAGCAATGACTAGCAATGGCAGCTTGTGCTTTTGCATCCTTGGCAATAAAATCAATGGTTAATTGAACTATTCACTACTTAAAATCAGCCTTCTTGTCCCATTAAACCCTTGGCAGTCTTGATGAGATTCCCTGGTGGACTGCACAGGAACTTCTGTCTTTGCTCCAAAAGTAATGCTCCTCACTTTCTACTTCCAAACATGGAGCTGGAGATGGCTGGGCAGGAGCAGGAGCACGTGGGTGTCTGTGGGGAGATGCTTACCTGAAGCCAAGGAAGCTTCACTTGATTTTGTTGAGGAACTGAGGAAATATTCAACATCCCACTTTCACTAAGGCTTCACCACATCAGGACCACTGGCTAACTTTCACTCCTCTTAAAAACGTTCTTCAGGCTATGCTCTGCTCCTTATCTGATCTCTGGGCTCTCAGTTCCTTCTCTAAGGCCACCTTTGTCTCTCCCTCAGCATCATCTTCTTGTCTCTCCACCCGGCCTTGCCGTGACCTTGGCTGTATCACTGGCTGTGGCTTTGCTGCTTTTTTCATCCTCCCCTTGTCCCTCTGCACAAAGATCCTTCAGATCCCCTCCAACAGCTCTGAGTATCCTGATTTTATCTCTTGTAGTACTGGGTTCGCTCTGGCTCCCTCTATCCCGTGAGCTCATGAGCTACTTTTACCCCCTTCTCCAAGTGCGGATGAAAGCCTCCTGGCAAGACTTTCCAATGATCCTTTCCTCCAGCTCCTCTAGACCCAGCCACACACCTAACATTGACTCCCCTAAACACAACCAGATCCTTACTTCTGACCATCATCATCCTCCATCCTCTTCTTCCTTCCTGGCCTCCCTTCCTCCTGCTTGCCAGAGAACCAGTAGCTGCAGCATCCCTCTTGCTGTGCTGCCTTCTGCTCCTTTCCTCCCTCCAAGCTCTTCCTCAAGCTTCCTCCCCTATTCCAACCTCAACTCACTACTGTGTATTCCTCAAACTCCCCCTTGCCCTCCACTTACACCCACACTCAGCAGCCCCCCTGTCACCTTCCCTCACAGCCAAGGCCCCACTTCTGCCCCTTGGGGGGCCCTTTCACTCCCTTTTCCCTCCTCCATCCTCCCCTAGGATGGTCTCGGGGCTTGCTCCTGGCCCACTCTCTTATGGTATTCCTCTCTCAGCTCTCACTGTGCTCTTCCAGACCTGCCCTCATAACAGCTCCCATTCCCCCCCACTCCCCAACATAACTGACCCTGTGTGGCCACAAGCAGCACCTCATACCTGTCTACCTCTTTTCCCAGCTGAATTTAGCTTGTCTCTTTTCTCTTTTTTTTCCCTTTCTTTCTGAGAGGGAGACCTGTCTTTATGCACTGATTTTTATTTTTACATTCTTTATGTCATTCCTGCTCCCCATGTCTGCACATGCTGCCTTATTTCTGAGAACTAGCTGACTTCTCCTCCTGGCCAAAACCCACTTCTCTACTTCAGAGCCTTGTGAAAGGCAGAACACACTAAATGGCCCTCATGAACCCCAGCTTCACCTGAACTGACCTCAGCCCTCTGTCCTTCTCCACACTTTGCCCCTTGCCTCCACAGGGTTCGTGCCTGCAGCCACTCTCCTCTGCCTCCTCCATCCAAAGATGCAGAGTTTTTTCCTGGGAAAGACAGAGTTTGGCTGGAGTGGTAGGGAGCAGTGCTGATAATCCTTGCATCCTGCTAGACTAATTTCAGTACTATTCCATCCACAGGGGTCTGACAGCACTGTCCCACATGTGCCAGAGGGGCTGGAAGAAGAGGCTGCACACTGGGATTCACCTTCCCCTGCTCACAGCCGGCCTACCTCTAAGGCTGGTGACCAGGGGAAAAGGTTGTTGGTGCCTAGAGCTACAGCTTTCATCCTGGGAACACCTGGCATGTGGAAGGAGGAGAAATGGGTTTACTGGGCCCTTGGGGTATGTGCTTTGTTTTCCACAAGACCTTGCAGATAAGATGGAGTTCTGGAGCAGCAGAATTAGCATGCCATGTCCTGCAGTGCAGTCCCTGGGGGTTAAAAAGGCACAAGGCATCAATGGACACTCCTTCCTGGTGGAGTCTAAAAAATTAAGTGCCTAATATGTGTTAAAAGCCTGTAGCAGATGCTGATTTGCACTTGATCATTTTTCCTCTTCCCAGCCCAATATTTTCATAAAATTTTTAGGGTGTCATTAGCACCTCCCTCACACGGGAATAAACCCTGCCAGTTGCATAAAAGATTGTTAGAGGGGGGTGAGAGTGGCTTGCTAGCTGCACACACACACAACACACCCTGTATGCAATACCATCCTGATTTACTTAATGATTCTGGCTTTGATATAAATTTTGCAATCAAAAAAAGTAATCGACGTTCAAAATTAAAAAAAAAAAAAACAACCAAACAAACAATGAAGCCAGGCCAAATAACTTTGCCAGATATCTGCATCTAGCAGGCTGCAGGATGGTAAAGCAGCATAGAAGTCATGCTTCAACTTCCTGCATTCATCCTCGCTGCGCTTCCCTGCGTGCAGGAGCAGCCCCACCACCGCCTGCCAGAAACGAGCCCGCTCATTTCCAGAAAACGCCGCACCGTCCCCTCCCTGAGGCCGGGACCCCGGGGTGCCTCCGGCGTTTGTGGGGGTGCAGTGTCCCCAGGGCACCGGTCCAGCCCGCTCCCGGTGGGCCGGCTCCCTGGAGAGGGGCAGCAGGGGGATGTGCGTGCCGGGGGCCCGGGCCGGGCCGGGCCGGCGGCGGCGTCACCGCGGCCGCGGATGGTGCAGGTTCGCCCGGGTCCCCGGCAGTCACAGCCTATCACAGCCCCAGGCTGATCTTAAACTTCCTTCTTGCGGTTCACGCCGCCTCGATTTATTCATTTCCTTGTAATTTGCAGATAGACATCGATGCTTGCTATATTTAAGTAGTGCCTGTAACTCTGCGGGGATTGTAGGTAAGCCATTTTATTTGTAGCGATGGTTTTTTAAAGGAAAGTGAGACTTCAGAGTCATCTTTCAGGCTGGCGCTGTCTGCGGGTACGAGTGACCTGCATCCACGCCCCGTGACAGAAGGCAAACCCCCTCCGTGGCCTAGACAGCTCCCAGCACCTCCAACTTCCTGCCACCACCACCGAGAGGGCTTGTCCGCCTCTGTCCCCACACAGACAGCTGCACAAACTCAGCAACCAAACCAGCTAACTAGTTCAAATAATATTTGTAAGATGTGCAATTAAAACTCCCAGGATTCCGTTATACTGGGGGTGGAAGAAGCTCAAGAAGAAAACACTGTGTTTGGTTGTAAAGGGCCAAAAGGATTTGCAATATTCCCGTGCAAGCATCTGCCATTTATTTCACCACTTTCCTTTGGAAAGTCCATGTTAAGAAACGGAACATAGGATGGTAACTCATGTTAAAAACCACAGAGCAGCCAATTCTCTGGATGGAGGGTCACCAACCAGTTTGGGAAAAGATGAGCTAAAGGTTGAGGACACCAAGAACTCTTCAGACAGTCTGGGTTTTTTAGCTGAATTGTGAAAACCCCATTGCTCTAAACAGCTCTGACCTTTCCTATTTCTTGGAGACTGACGTCTCCACGGTAGATGAGGTCACTCACCCTGTTTTTGAAGTCTTACTCTCTCACTACTCCTTGCATGGGTTTTTTTCTGTGGGAGGGGACAGCCACGAAGAGGGCTAAATCTCTTGATCATGTGAGAAAAAAGGAAATGAAAATGGGCTATTAGAGATGTATCAAGCCTGACCCATAACTTTGGTATCTGAGGATACAAAATCGTGAAACCCAGAAGTTTGAAAGGAAAGAAGTAGGATATTTAGCTCTAAAAGCGATTTTATTGGAGGTTGTACGCTCTGTGCTAGAAACTAGAAATGCTCGACCTTTGCTTTTATGAGCCAGTTATGAATGGCTCTGACAGGAGCATGAGAAACCATTTATTCAAACACCTTGAGAAACTGGAATTTGAATGTGGTACCTTGGGTGGAGAGAAGCTGCACACCAGATTCCTACAGGAAAGGCTAGCATAAATGGTTGCCATGATTACATTCTGCTGATCAGTTCATGGGTTTGAGGGTCAGAATCACAACTGGGAAGACACAAGAGCATCCTATTCAGAATTACAGCAATTGTGGGGCTGTCTAGAGACTAACCTTCAAAGCTTGTGCCCCATCCTGCTTGGCATGCACAACTAAGGCACTGTCTGCCTTTAGATCTTGCTGCCAGTGTAGAAGAAAACTGATAGAGGACCCAAGAGAGAGTCAAAAGGGTTAGATAGACCCACAACAAGGTACCTAGCAATGCACATTACTAGATGGCTGCAACCACCAGGAAAAAAGGAAATTTCTTGATGACCATTTGCTAATGCACATTTGATCAGGAAGAGAAGGCATAAGACTCTATGAGATAAATAGTCTCTGTTACATGAGTGGGACTTATCCATGGACAGGCTAGTGCATTTTGGAGACAAACAGCAGAAGTTCTTGAACCTGAAGGCATCTGACCACTGCCTGTGCTGCACTGGCCATTCCCAGATCAGAGAGAGAATCTGCATCTTGCAGACCTGAGGAAATCAGGGCTCTCTGTCTGCCTGATCCAGATTTAAACATCTGTTCTTCACGAAGGAAGGGAGAAGGAGCAAGAGGAACACTATGGTGAGGATGGGATGAGATGTGCTTCATGCATGCGGTGATGTACACACCGCACTTGCACTGACATAGCTGAGAGAGCTTGGAAAGCATATTTCAGGTAAGATGTAAGTGTCTGCTCTAACCTCACCAGGTCCACATGGACATTCACAGAACTTCCTCTGGGAGGTGGTTTCATTGATACTACACAGACATCATTTCTGCCTGGCTAGGAAAGGGATTAAAAGCTGGGGTAAGCAGACAGGACAACCAGAGTCCATAAGTTTTTGGATTTCAGACATTCCTAGAGGAAGAATTCAGAAGCTGGTCTCAAAATCAAAACGGAGAGAGTCCAAGGGCCAAAGATTAAACCACTTCCTAGGAATATGGAGGGCATGCATTAGCTGTGGTTTGTGAAAAGTTATCTGGATTTGTCTATTCTCTTAGCTTAAAAGACAGATTTTTTTTGCATAATTCATTATCTGTCTTTTGTAGGGAGCAGGAAATGATAGCTGAAGCCTGGAAGACTGATCTGAGAGAAGTGCCCAGCACACCAGGTCTGGCCTCAGCTGGCAGCACTGCAAGCTGGACTGGCAGGAGACTGCCAGCTGCCTGCAGAGACATGCGAGGCAGCCGTGCTGTGCAGAAACAATAAAAATGCATTTGCAAAATGAAGTCTGGTGTTTCATTGCCATTGTTTACCAGGGCATGACGCTACTCCTATCTGAGATGAAAACCTGGACTGGGGTCTTTGCAGTCTTGATAATTGCCTTTTTGTGGAACATCACCTTGTGCAGAACCACTCAGACATTAGCTGTCCAGTCGGCCTCTGCTAGGGCCAAGCAGAAAAGCAAGTCCAAACCCAGAAGCAAGGCATCTGGCCTGTTTTTCAATTTCTGCTTGAGCACAGGTGACTGTGTTTTCTTCTTGCCAGCTGCCGAAAGGACAGCGACAACCCATCCAATCAGTGTGCTCCTAAGTTATTTAACGTCTATCATTCCAAGAGCCTTATTCTGAGACACCTAAGTTCGCTCCTCCTTCACTGTCATTTCATCACGGTCAGGGCATGGAGCATTCTGCAGGCATTGGGCCAGCTGGCTGCTGAAGCCCAGCAGTGGAGCTGGTTGTGGGTCACAGTGAATGTGACCACTCCAATGGGATGCAACAAGGATGCGCTTACCGGACTACACTCCTGAAAGTTAAGTGCTTGAATGGCTGCACACCAGAGATCTCGCAACTGTCCCGAGTCCCAGGGACCTGTTGATATCTCTTCAGGGACCTGTTGATATCTCTTCAGAGCCAACCAAATTCATAAGAATTAAATCAAAAATCAGTAACTCTTAGCCTACTACCAGCCAGATCCGGGTTCAGATAAAAAACACCCTGGCCATCTTTAATATCTTGCCATCCAAGTACATCTAAATTTGACACACAGTTCTGCCAGGGAAAGGACATAGGATTGTTTCAATCTGCTTGGTTTTTTCAGTGAGTACTCTTTCTCTTTCTGTCTTCCCTCCCTCTTCCTCCCCCCGCCTCTCTGCAAGTATACACAGACACTGATCTGAGAGCATGCAAGAAAAAAATGCTTTACTTTTTCCTAAAAGCCCTTGGCTGAGGGTGGTGTTTCCCCACCTCCACGCTGGTGACAAACGCTGATGTAAACACCATGCATATGCCTGGCTAAAAGGCCACAGGGGTTTTCACGTGAATCCTGTGTTTTTTCCACAAGCTCCATTACACTGTACTTCAGCTTAAAATATATCTCCTTGTTTCTGGTTAACCTACAACCCCTCTAAGGCTCATACAGTTTACAGCAGTAGGCAAAACTACTCAGCAGAACCAAATTTGGAATATAGGTGCTTCTCGGTTACAAAACCCTTTCAAGAAACAGTTGCAACTGTGGCTGTATTAAAATCAGAAAAACCAGTACTTACACAGAAAACGTTGGGAAAAAAAAAAAGTAAACAGCTATGCCTTTGGTGTTGACAAGAGTGAAACGTAATTTACAATGCCACAGAAAACAACAGGAAGGAAGTAGACCTCAGAAACTATAAACAGAATTTAACCAAGGTAGGAAGTACCTCAAATGCTTTCACGTAGTGACTCTAAAAAAGATACTAAAAGGAGAAAATGTTTCCAGGTTTTTTTTCTTGTTTGATTTTTGTTTCTTCCCCACTTTAGGTGTTCATAGTTATTTTGAACAGTAAGAAATGGTCACTAAAGTAAATGCAGCTTTAAGTCCTCATGCAAAACAATTTATGGTACAAATAATTTGTAAGCTTGATTTTCCTTCCACTCATCCCCCTCCACCACTCCTTCAAGCAAGTTGTCTTTGACCAGAAATTAGATGGTGCTCTTTTCCCTCCCTCCTTCTCTACAGCTGCTTGTTTTAAATTATGCTACTTCCAGGAAAATAATTAAAAGCTAAAAATTATAATGTACCTCAGTAGTCAATAGGAGTATGCACAAAAAGAGAAAATACTCTCCCTCATCTTCAGACGCTTCACAGATCTCACAGCATTTCACAATATTTCACACCTTGCTTGCTCTGTAAGCTCCTGCACCCAAAAGCCCCTCTCAGGACCCTGATTTCCAACAAAGAGGGGCTACTCAGTATATTCCCTCCTATTTGCAACTTCACTACTTTAGTTCACTTTACCATCCTCCTTTTCACCCTTTCCTAGCTCTACTCACTTTAAAGTGCACTGGAAACTATAACAACCAGGAACTAAGTGGCAGTCAGAGGATCCCCATATGTTGGGCTGGGCAGGGGAGTACCAGCCTGGTCCCCAGCCCCAAAAGCCCTGGAGAGGCAGGGGCAGCGCATGGCAGTACCAGATCCCCAGCTGCAGGGCTCTGCTGCACTGTCCATGCACCTGGAAACCAACAGCCAAAGGGGAACCTCCCCATTTTCCCTTTTTCTGCTACCTGTGGCTAATACTGCAGACGTTTCTCTAAGCAAAAATCCTTTCTCTGACCTTTCTCTGCACTCTTGGCTCAGAGCAGAGTTCCCCATAGACAGCCAGCAGCGCTGCCCAGGTTTACAGCGCAGAACCACACGCGTTAGATTTGCCCCACTACCGAAAACAACACATACGCACCCAGTTGTTAGGGAAATAGAACTTTATTCCAGGACGTGAGCTGAAGCAATGAGCATATGAAGCAACAATCACTAGAAAAAAGTGAAAAACACATCAAATACTTGTACTGTACCAGTTAAGTTTGAACACAGAAGTCCCTTTTCAGTAAAATGTATGCACAGGACAGAAGCACATGCGAAGCTCAGATGGTCACCTAGAGCGTTGCTTTTAATATCTAAGAAAGAGGTCTCCCCTACAAAAATCTGTAAGCCAGGAAAAAAAACCCTTCAAGTAACATAAGTAGAAATGATCTGCTCATTCTGCTTGGCACTGTGGAGAAGGAGGGGGATAATATATCCCAAAAGAGTATGCATCTGTAAGATGTATAAATTCGAAGTCCCTAAGACACAAGTCTGGTGCCAGACCAAGTACCGTTTTTTCTTCCTCATTTAGGAAGTCAAGTGAAGTATGTCTGCTAAGCACAGGGGGATCATGTTCCGGAGGGAAAGCTGCTAAGACCACATGGTCTGCCTGGCAGCAAGGAAACTTCATTGACACACACATCCAACAGACCTCTTCTGTTTGTCTTTCTAATGGCACCCTACCACTGAAAGCTGCAAACTGCATCAAATTCTGCAAACATTCAAACAAGTATTTTCTTGACTGTCTTAGTACAGGAGGTCAAATGCTGCTCTCCTTGAGCTCTTTCTTCACATTCATTTCAGTACCACTG
Organism: Chamaea fasciata; assembly: GCF_029207755.1. Classification (NCBI taxonomy): domain Eukaryota; kingdom Metazoa; phylum Chordata; class Aves; order Passeriformes; family Sylviidae; genus Chamaea; species Chamaea fasciata. Next base: position 84,699,960 of record NW_027094086.1, read on the forward strand.
GAGGAAAGCTGCAAGTGCACGCAGACACTAGAGTTGGTTCTGTGTAAGTCAGAGGTGGTGGTTATTTTAACCTGGCTTATGCATGTGACATCAAAAGGGGTAAGCTGGACCATTTCTGTGCTATTTGCAAGGTCTGCCAACTTCATTCTAATGCATACATATATACATACATATATATATATGCATGTATAATGCATGCATAGTAGCTTACAATTATAAGAAAAATGCAATTTATTTATAAACCTACTCTTTGGGACTCCAGAATTTTAGTGGTAAATCCACTAAATTCACAGGTAATACGAGTTGAATGGTCACTTTTCTTAACACAGTACCATAAAAGCATCACTTTAGAAACTACTATCATGGAGGCTAATCCAATAACAACAATGGCAGCAACAAAATTCATTGTCAGGACAAGTGTCAGTCAGGCATTAAAAAAATATGTCTCTGAAGAATTGCATTGTTTTCAAAAAATACACTGAAATATTCTATACAAGAATATAGGCATCACACTTATGAATCTAAATTTAAAACCACTTACATGTATTAGCTATTCTTCATAAACCATCTACATTTGCTACCCACCTACAGTAGCTACAGCTTCAAACTGGGAACATTTATGTACTTTCCCTGAGATCAGTAATCCAAAATAAATAGCCCTGCAAAGGTAACCGTGTAAACGCTGGATTTATGTCTTCGGTAAAGATCAGTCCTCAAAAGCCAAGGAGAACATTAAGCAAACGTAAACACAGCAATCAATTTGTCAGTTTCAAGTTAATTCTCAGCGACAGTGGAACCCTATGTGAGACGTAGCATCCAAATGTTGAAGACCCGTCATTTTTAATTGTACAATACAGTTGTCCTAGTTGTTCACTTTCCTATCATTGAACCCCTGAACACATCCAGCTGGGATTGTGGATCTCCAAATCGTGACCCAGATCTGCTCTTCCACTCTGCACAATCTTTACAGTGCCTTTAAAATCGCTCTTTCTGAGGTTCTTACTCTTGGATAGAGGAATGGCGAATAGATCTGTGATAATCCTCTGGACCAGTCACAAGTTCTGGTAAATCATAGCCTCTCAGCAGATGTCCACTGTTTTGTTGAGCAAAGTAATACAGTTGCCTGGCAAACATTGGTTCAACCTTAAGAACAGACAAAATGTTAATCAGACATGTGACAAAACTTCACACTCCTCATCTTAGTTATTCAGGGTGGTTTTAAGTTAAAAACAAGATTGGACAAAACAGTTCTGCTTAGCAGAATGGGGAGACAATTTCAGCAGTCTCACTGATCTGTTTTAAGCTAGTTCTTGCCTTTGCCTAGCCTAGTAGCTCTGCTGCCAAGTGCCTCACTACCTGCACACACTCCTTACCTTCACTGCATTCATTTACAAGGGACCATAGCAGTGACACAAATGATGTATGAAAAATTGCAATCCCTTAGCCAGCCCCAGGATGTTAGCAATGCCCACAGGACACACATGTCCATGGCCACTGAAGGTGTTTAAAAACATATTGAACATGCCAAAAGTCTTGCCTGCATTGCAAAGTACTTTGAGGACTTTACTTGAAATGTTGGAGACCTCAGGTAGGCTGAGGTATGTCGCCAAATGACTGTGTCTGAAGTTAGATTTCAACTTAATATCAAGGGTACTCTTGTTTCTGTTCATTCAAGCTCTGATGAGGAATTTGTTCAACCACCAAGTGGGATTTGTATGAGTTAACACTGCCTTCACTTCTGTCTCTTCAGAAACCACCACTCCCTCTCAGGGCTTTGGGCTCTGACTGTAAATATTTGAGCTGTACACTGAGAACAAACACCTAAAGCTCTCCTTACTGTCAGTGGAGGACAGGCTGGTCAGGACAGATCAAGAGGATGAGCAGATTGAGCAAAAAGGGGAAACAAAGCTCTAGAAAGAGCAGGAGGTGCAGGCTCACAGAGAAGATGCCAGGACAGGAGATGGATAAGGAGAATGGAGAGACAATCTAGGAAGGAGGGATAGAAAGGTGGAAAGTCAAAACAGGAACAGAAAAGAGTTGAAGAAGAGTCAGGGATGGGCAGCTATCTCTAACTAGCCATTGCACAGCTCAGGATGGATTTGTGAGTTTCTCAGCTTCCACCTCAGAGACCTGCTAGGCAGCAGTGTGGCAGCACAAAAGCCACAAAACCGAAGGAGAGACCACAGCTTATGACAGAGGTCTGACTTGGGACCCACCCTGCAACTGAAGAGGCTTTCGAAAAATTTGGAAGAGACACCAGTTTTCCTCTCAAGGAAGCAGTAAGCTAAGCCCTGCCACTGATGTGAGCATTGCCACCTCGCTTGTGGTTTTATGGGCCAACACAGCCAATTCAGAAAGTACCTGGTCTCAGTCTCTCTCAGAGAGCATCCCGAAACAGCAGCTTTGAGTGTGCATGAACTGAGGTCAACCAGCCAATGAGCCTGACAGCTACTGAACCCTGAAGCTGCACAGGCAGCCCCTGCATCCCATTAAGGGCTGAGGTCCTTGAGATGCAGGCTGGGATTCTGGAGCACCTTCAGGTGCAGTGGGTGTAAAAGCACCACATCCTGCACTGGCCAGGTGGCCCAAGGACCTGCACAACTGGGCTGGTGGAGATAACAACACAGCCTAGCAGTTCCAGGTACATTTCAGCTTTAGATGGGATTTGCAATAGATCACAAATGACATGTTCTGTAGAGAGGGAAAATCAGGTGCACTGCCCTGCTGAGTGCTACCAGTCAGTCCTTTGCAGATATGGGGATTAAACCTTGTTCTGGAAAGTGCTGCATTTCCAACAATTTACTGCCTCCCTCATAATCTATGAGGCACAAAAGCCTGACAAGCAGATTCATATCCTCCAAGGAGCGTGCTTGTTTTAGGTAAGGCAGAAATCCTACTTACATGGGCTGTAATTAGTTTCCTCTGCCTCTGCGGATCTGGAAATTCCTCCCCAAAGCACAGAGCGACCTGGTATCTCGGCAGAGGACGTCCATGGTGAGCAAAGGCTTGCAGCTCTGGGAGGAGAGAAAGTACCGTGTTGTGGAATAATCATGGAAGACAGGCAAGCATCACACAGCTACCCACCCACCCCCACAACCAGCATGGGAGAGAAAAACAGAATGGCAAAAAGAAAAAAAAATTATGGGTTGAGATAAAGACAGTTTAATGGGTAAATAGAAACAAACAAAGAAGACAAAACAAAGAAAAACAAGTGATGGAAAATGCAATTACTCCAGACCGGCTGACCTACACACAGCCAGTGCCCAAGAAAGAGCAACCTCTGGCCAATTCCCCCATGCCCTGTTGTAGTGCAGAACACAAGGTCATATGAAATGGAATATCCTTCAGCTGGGGTCAGCTGCCCTGGCTGTGCCCCTTCCCAGATTCTCATCCACCCCAGACTGCAGCCTGTGAGGGCAGAGTGAGACACAGAGAAAGCCTTGACCTTGTGCTTGCACTGTTTAACATCAGCTAAATTGTCCCGCTGTTATCAGCACTGTTGAGGTCACAAATCCAAACCATAGCACCACATAGACCACTGTGAAGTAAATTAACCCTGCCCCAGTCAAAACCAGTACAGGCCAGTAACACAGACTTTGTGGACAACTCTGGAGAAGATAAAGTAACTCCATGGGGTGATGAGAGAGGTCAGGAAAAAGACAAATGGTAAGCACAAGACATTGAGTTTGGAGACTTTCCCTCAGATCAGGGGGAGCTGGTTACAACACTGTAACTTTTCTGTTTGCTTTGTCTCACAATTAATTTCATATGCACAAACCAAGATGTCTTCCAATTAGTACTTCTATGGGACCCCCGACAGCAGAAGCCCTGGAGCAGACACTACTGGTAGCTGGGAACCATCCAAGCAGACACGCAAGAGCCACACTGAAACCAATGGCTTGATAGTGCCAGAGACACAAAATACTGCCAGGCACAAAATTTAGCCACAGCCAGTGTCACAGAGCCACTGCCATCACTGTGCCCAGTGTGAGACACTGGGGTAAGGGAAGGGGAAGGGTTCTACTTCAGCCATGTACTGAGGCAGCAAAAGAGCTTTCTGTGTCTTCTGTGCCCTTGTACTCTCTTCACTAACCCATAACCTTGGGCAAAGTGAAATGATCAAATTATATTATTATTCTAATAGTCAGTGTCCCCTATGAGAAGTAGCAGGGGAGGCCTTTACAAGGTACTTCCAATCAGACCAAAACCTCCAGTGCTGTGGACCAATTGTTGTGGTTCTGACACTGCATTTCCATCCAGAAAAGAGAAAAGTCCATCTAACACAACATCCTTGCTAAAGTGCTTGTTAAGTGCTGTGTTTCTACACAGCCGATAGGTAAATATGCCATTTTAATTTATAACCCTGTTTATACTTTCTGGAAAAAGCCGCAATTACTATTAAAGCCAATGTGTTATAATGAAGCACCCTTCCTGCTAGAGAGGGAAAGGAGAGCCTTTGAACTCAACATGACAAACGCATCTTTTCCTAAAATACACCCCTTCCATTCCTACTCTAACTGCAAGCTTTTCAGATCAAGGTGTGGATTCAGTGGCTACCACAACAGCATCCCAACCTGGCCTGGACAACCAATCTTACTGAGAGGACCAGAAAAACGTAAAACATGGACTAAAGCGTAGCTTTCCCCAAAACCTCCCCAAAAACCCCTGAAAAGTGCCTCTGGAGATAAGGCAAGAAAGAAGAGATATTTTCCATGGGACTCTGCTTCCCTTTGTGCTGCTGCTACAGGACAGAGAAGGACGATCCACCCAAGGACAATCCAGCCACACTGCTGATGTGCAACTTCTTTCAACTTCCTCTTTCCCTAGTTTTATTTGGTCTCAGCAATTCTCCAAATCCTGAATACCAGTGGGAGTGTGCATAGCACAGACCTGGAGAAGAAAGCCATTTCTTTCCCACCACCAGGATAATCATGGTTTGAGGTCAGCCCTGTGCTTCTCCAAAACCTTCCACTCACTCCATCTTCCTTTCCAGACCCCAGTGCATCATCCAGCACCAAAGGGCTCCCCATGTACCTCCCCAAAACTTTCCCACTTCCTGATACTCCAGCTCCAGCTGCCACTCCCTCTGTCCCACCAATCCTTCTCTGGCTGCCACCCTCCCACTCCAAGCTCTCTTCCTCTGTTCTTCTACTCCCCACTCAGCCCAATTCACAAAAATTACAATGCATTTATCTCTCTCCACAGAGACCATTCCCCTGATTTCTGATTTATTGCCCCACTTTAGCTGTCTCAGCAGCACAGGCCCCAGTGCAGTTTGCATTGTAGGGCTCAGCTCCTCAGTGGTTTCCCAAGAGCTGTGGTTGGTTCATAGCAGTTCTGCATCTGTCCCTTTCTCTGCTGTACATGATTCCCTGTCCTGGCAGGGATCTCCTGCCCTTCTTCTCAGGGGAGCCACAGTTTCCCAGCCTAGGGGATTCCCTGAGTTTGCTTGCAGGCTGGGACCTCAGCACATTCAGTTAAGATGCAGATGTGACAGGCAAGTCACAAATTTCACTCAGCATCATCACATGCAAAAACCCACTTTGCACACGCCACAGACTGTGACTGCAACCACACACTTGGGTTTGCGCAGGCACTGGTGCATAAGTAATTTAAGAGGGGTGAAAAATAACTATTGCTTGAGCTTATCTTTGGGGTTAGGTGTCTAAAAGGAGATGTCCTGTCAACCATTTGGAAGAACCCAGAGCATGTCTAAAAAACCACCTGAGAAAAGGGAAAGGGATTTCCAAAACCATCACCAGGCACAGAATTATACATCTTCAAATTAGCATGTGATTGAAGCCCAACCCAATACCCGACCTCAAATTCCCCTTTCTAACTGCCAATTCTCACATCTATGTAAGATTTCTCTCTTCAAATGCATCTTTTTCTTGGCTGTTTCTCAAGGACAGAGTATTCACCTTGGAATATAAAGTATGCTAAAGCTGATAATTTGGAATTAGTTTGTTGCAGTTTTTTTAATTTTGCAAGGCATTATTCCCCTCAGAGTGTCAAGCCAGTGCTTATGCACTGTTCTAGTATGAAAACACAGCAAATCACAGCCACTTAGTTCACCTCTAAGCAAAGCCAGAAATATCAACAAAGGGCCAAAATCTATTCCAGCTGCCCAAGCTGTCCTCTGGGACAATGATCATTTCCCACCAGTTCCTCTGGGTGGACAGCTCTCCTCTCTCTAGTTGTTTGGGTGTGCTGGGAAGTGGGTTGAAGCTTTGCCCCTTCCCTTCATGGGCTGGAAGGAGAAGGCACTGTCCTAAAGAACTCCCCTGCTCCCTCTGCACTGCCTTGTGCAAAATGAGACCTTTCCAGAGAACTCTGCTGAGGTATGTACCTCCTTGCTCAGAATATTAGGCAATTCTGAAATTCCAGAGTTTGTGAAATCTTTTTGAATTCCTAGATCTCTTTTAGACACTGGCACAGACTGAAAAGAAGGCTACTGAAATTTGTATACTCTGGGCAAGACCTTAGGCTTGCTCTGGATCAAGCTGAGAGGAGTGCAGGTGCAAACCACAAACCTATCCAGGACTTAGCCTAGCAAATCCAAGATGAGGATCCAGTTTTTAATGTCAATTTATGGGAAAAACTATTTTTCTAGGTTCCTCCTTATGCTTCATGTAGAAATGTGAGGGATTGGATGTCACCAGCTCAGTTGTTTCCTCAGGAGCCTCAGTTGACTCCTGCAGGTCTGTGCAGGGGCATTGAATGTGCAGAGGGCACAGAAATTTATAGGATTACTCAGGATTCAAGTACCTCTTGGCTGCATTTGCCCAGAATTATCAAGGGGCAATTCCCACTTTAATGAAAAGAGCACTCCCACAAAGCTGATGTGGAGAGTGACCAGGTGACATTTCCAAAAGGGTAGCAAAACCATAGTGAGAATTACCTGCTAAAAACTGCTGAGTATCAAAGAGCTTGCATGTTTGGTCCCTCTCCAGCTTGTTGGGTCGGTCACTGCAGAGCGCCAGAGGCCCATCCCAGTAGATCCTGCTTTGGCAAAGTCTCTTGGCGTAGAGGCCATCAGGTGCCATCCACAGAATCACTCCTCGCTCCAGGTGGTTCAGTAGCTTTTCTATGTTCTTCCTCTGGCCATTATCCTCTGGATAAGGGAAGATAACTTGGTCCAGGCTGCTGACCTCGTAGCTTTGGCCATGGGATATCCTACAGCCCTCAGGGCTGGAAGTTGTCACCTCCTTCACCAGAATTTCACGGTAATACAAGCAGATGTGGAGTCGGCAGTCTACAAGGAGAAACAAACAGGCAAACAAAGAACAATGTATCACTGTGATACATTAGTATGGATGTTTTATATTTCAGATCTGTGCTAAGGCCAAGAGACAAGTTTGCATAAGGTTTCTGAACCCAGTGGTCAGCACCACCCAGAAGCTCATATTAGTTAAAAAAAAAAAAAATTTAAAAAAAAAAAAAATATATATATATATATATATACACACACCTAATTTTTTGGGCACAGGAGCATTAATGCTCTCCCAACTTATTAAAAGAGCTACTGATGTGTGGGAATTTGGTAGGAACTAAAATCCCACAAACTAACTTCACATTTCCATTTAAAAGGAAAAATCTTCACAGAAAAAGTTGATGTTGGTCACATTTTCCAAGTTCACATCACAATTAAACCCACCAGCTCAGTACACTTCCTCAGATTTAACAAGGAAGTAGCTGTGTTTCCCCCCAGACTTTGCATAGAAAAGGCTTCTGCAGAGGGGACCTGCAAACTTGCACTCAGCTGCCTGGAGAGAAGCAACTGCTGGCTCCAGCTCCAACAGGGCTGTATCCAAAATCCCCTGCCTTGCGTTCAAATGGCCATTTGGTCCACTTGGCTGACTCCTATGAATTCACACAGCACTGAAAATATGTATATATATAGCATATACATGTGTGTACAATGTATGTTCACATGCACACACAAAGACACACATCTACACACACACACTGACCCTGATTCAGGAGAAAAATCCTGCTTAAGAAACCCACAAAGTATCACTTTACAGGTCTATCCATGTGCTGTGAAAAGCACATTTCCACACCTTTTGCCAGAACTACTTAGAAACTTCCCCAGCATCCAGACATCTGCAAACCTGGCTGAAATAACTTCCCTTTTCTTTCCTGAATCTCTCTCTCTCTTTTTTTTTTCTTTTTCTTTTTTCCACTAGGAATAACAAAGCAGAGCAAAGCCAGATGGCACCAACAGGAGCACTAGAAGGTACCCAGGCAACACCAGTTTGGGGGTGGGGCTCCTCCCAAATGAAAACCTGAGCCTTAAGTCACTGACACTCCTAAATTGCCAAACTCCCCTGAGAAGGCAGGCCTGATTTGGTGTCTCACCAAAGCAACCCAGCATAATACCACAAGCCAGCAAAGCACTTCCATTAGCTTTAACTACCCCCATGCCTTGGAGCTGGGGCTGGAAGTGCTTAAGTATCCTGGAAAACGGAGATTTACAATCATACACCAAACTCATTCATTAAAGAGGTTTCTTTTTTTTTTTAATCCTTTTTTTTTTTTTCTTTCATCTGAAAGGAGAGATGATGCCTGGGCAAGTCAGAAGTGGGAGTCTCTTGTCAAACTCCCCAGGAAGCCTGGGGGGTTATGGCCCTTACCTGACAGAGCGAGGGCTTCACCAGACCTCATGCTTGGCTCAATCGGGATGCCAGGAGTCTGGGACTCAGGAGGAGCACAAGCATAAAAGGTTCCTGTCACCTGACAACCTGTTTTCACAAACAAAAGTTAGTGACAGCGGCCTAAATCCTAGAAGAAAAGCTAGGGCAGAGATCACAGCAGTGCAAAAGAGAGTTTTCCTGGGCCCCATAAGGAACTCTCTTTCTCTTTCCCGTTCTTCTTAAAAAGGTCCGATTTCCCAATTTCTCCAGGTACACCAACTCTACCAACCACTCCAGATGTTAATCAGACTGTATTTTCATTTGGGTCTGCATGAAATAGTCCCTTAGCCCTAGTCCACTTCCTTACTTAACGTTATTCCACTAGAGAAATAACTTACATTTTTAACTAGACTACAGTGCTCTTAAAAGCCGCCTGCATAAAACAATCCATATTTTCAAAAAACTTTACTAATGATGGGTATAACAATAAATCTGGGATTAACACTGTTTAAATGTAGGTAAAGAAAAAGGTGCAGCAGGAGAATATTAGTGTTTTATTAGCAGAACTACTATTAAACTGTTCCAACAGATGCCTTTCAGTAAGTGGATTATACCCTGAAAAAATGATGCTTTTCCCCTGTTTCTTAATGCCAATAAAAGTCTTTGGAGGGTGATGCAAGTGACTTGTAGACAAGCACACATTACCTTTCTCAGTGGCAGAACCTGCCACAATCAGGAGCTGGAGCAATGGAGGAAAAAATCACCCACAATATCTTGAGGAGTTTTAGAGCCCAGTGATAAACACAGTATCAACCACTAACAACCACCTACAAATTCAGCAAAGTATCCAAATGTGTTTAAGTGCTGCAGAGGATGTACCTTATGGCAGAGCTCATCCTGCTTGCTACCTTGATTTTTTTATTAGCAAATAACTCGACTAAAAGCAAAGCATCCTGCCTAATAATTCCAATATACTGCCAGCAAAAGTTGCAGTGCACTGAGTATTAACTTTTTAGCAGATCCAAAGCTTTCTCTGCATCAAAACCAGGAAAGACCTGTCCTCTGAATATATAGCACCTACTCCAAGGGTCCTTTCTTGCTTCCTGTTCTTTTCTGCCCTTCTGAACCACACAAAGCAAATGCCTGCATTCTCAGGTGAGTTTCTCTGCCAGGGTCTACAGCACAGAGTTCCCTTTCTCTTATGTTTTATTCCCTGCAGGCTTCAGCACTGCCCATTTTCACAATCTGGGCTTTTTCCTACCAATGCAGAGCTTGGAAAGACATGATTGTGTTAGGCTCTGGTACTGTGAGATCTTTGGGGAAGGAAACATCCCTTTATTCTGTTTCTGCTGTACCAGCCCCAAGAGAGTCTCAATCCATGACAAGTTGTCCCACTGCCACAGCACTAAAATAAAGTAATAATTCCAGCTTTCCTCTAGGGAGAAAAATGCCAGTCTAACCCACAAGGCTGGAGGGAAAACCTCACTGGTGTATGCCTCAGAAAGTCCAAAATCAGAGAAAAGCTGAAGAACATATGTTCCCATTTGGGGTTTTTGTGAGGGTTGGTTGCCTCCTTTATTGCTCAGGGCTTTGGAGACAGCTGAGGACTTTTGGGGGCTGATTTCTATCAATGCAGAGAACTGCACAGCCCACACACCACACATACAGCGGCAGTGAATGCAAGAGCCAGGACAAAGGTGGCTCCCTTTCAAGGGAGCCCAGCACTCCTCTCCACCCACACCACTTAATTCCAATCAAAGCCACAAATGATAAACCTGGAGTCTGAGGTTCCTGCAGGTGGGCAGCCTCAGAAAGGAGCCCTAAACAGGGGTGTCTTACCATTTTCACAGCTGGGCCCTTGCCAGTGGTGACCACGAGCGGCGAAGGGGACGCTGGCGCACTGGTAGGGAATGTCAGGATGCGGCTGCTCCGGGGCAAACTCCCTCCAGTTCCGTTCATGGGGCACCATGTAGTTCGGTACCTATTCAATTTAACGAGGTCATTCTTTTAGTAGGCAGCTGTCAGAGCTAAGGCTAGGCATTGCATCAACTTTCTCATCTCAGCTCCTTGATTTTCCCTGCCAAAGCCCATGGAGGTCTGAGCTGTGCCGGGGCTACACGAATGGCACTCGGCCACCACCCCCAATGAGGCTTTCATATGAGTTTCTCATCCCTGGTGTAAATAATAAGCTGAGTGGAATAACAAAAGGCAGTCAAAGCACTGCTGGTAAATGTCTGCTTGAAAGAGCAAGGCTTCATTGGGTGCTTGCATTCTGGCATTAACAGAATGGCAGTGCAGTAGGAACTGTCATCCAACAGAAAAGAGCTATTACTCAGGGATAAACAACACCAAGGGAAATCAATTGCCCTGTGGCCTCATCTGACATTAGAAAAGTTGCTTCTCAATTTCTCAATTTTCATAATGATGTTTCTTCACAGGGAGAACCTGAGAGCCCCACCAGCAAGGACAGACACAGCACAGAAATTGTGCTGTTCAGTGTAGAGGCACCCAGCAAAACACTCAACTAATGCCATACCTGGGATGGTAGTGCAGTGTAAGGAGACGTTATTGGGAAGGGATGGTTCATCATTAATGGCTGTTCCTCCATGCTGATCTGTTTTGCACCTGTGCTCACCAGAGGGATGAAAATAAATTATGTCAACCACATCCCAAGAAAATCCGAAATCGGCACATTAAAGACAAATCCATACAAGCTGCCACTGAACAGAGAGAGGACCAAAATGCCTTCCAGCGCCCACTTGGGATTGGATTCCCTGGCCCCCTTTGCAGTCAGCTCCAGGAGCAGTCTGACCTGCTGGGATCCACAGTGCCCCACAGCACAGTGCAGCCCAGCCTAGTGCACAATGATGCCAAGCCTTTGCCTCCCACAGGCCCTGCCTGGCACCAGGGCCTTCTTGGAGGGCCGGCAGTGCCCTGCCCCTGCCCTGGAGGCTGCAGGCTGGCCATTCCTCACTCCATCCTCAGCTCCATCCTCCCTAAGACAATTACCTACTGTCTGCCTCAAAAATGCTCTTCTCTGCATTCAGAACCTAGATCCAGCATGCAATTTTTTTTTTTTTTTTTGGCCTGTCCCTTGAGCCTCCTGCTTGGCTCTCACTACACAGAACTGGCAGGGAGGCTCCAGCTAAAAGAGCAATTCCTCCAGTGATGTGCAGGCTCCTGTCTGCATCTTGCTGCAGGGGCTCCCTTTTAGTGCTCCAACTCAAATGCCAGCAGTCCTCCCGCAGACGCAGCCTCTCAAGTCACCAGAACAAGCCGCACTTGAGCCCCCATTTTGGTCCCTTAAAAGACTTAAAAAGGCTGCAGGGCCATTCCAGAAAAGCACACTTCAGGCCTCATATGCTTGCAATGAGACACATTCACATTCTGTTACACAGAGAATTTGAGATGCTTTACCTTTTTTGGCTCCTTCTGGCACTATTCTGTACACTTTATAGGGATCTGAGATGTCCAGCTGGCTTCTCTCCACCAGTTCTTCAAAGTCATTGCTCTTGTTCAAAGCACACCTTAATCTTGTCTTCCAGGTAGGGGGATCTGGTTTATCAATGCCCTCTCTGAACTTTCCTTTAAAAAGAGCCCAAGCCTGGAAACATTTCAGATAATCAAAAGAGCAGGAAAATGGAAAAAAAAAAAAAAAAAAAAGAAAAAAAAAAGAAAAAAAAAAAAGAAAAAAAGAAAAAAGAAAAAAAAGAATCAAGTACAAGGTACAATGCTTGAAACAGCGTATGTGTGTGTGCCTACATGTGCATGAATTGTTCATGAATTTACTCCCTACAGTTTTAGGCTAAAAAAAAAAGCAGCCTGGTAAGGTACAAGAAACAGTTTAGTTTTTTGGTGGACATAGGAAAGGGGAATGAATGTAGAAACAGATGTGCTGTGGTCCCAGAAGCATTTAGCTCCACGCAAAGAATTGTGGAAGGGTGGGCTGTCCCACAAGCACAGGGACACCAGGGCACAGCCAGCACCACCAGCCAGGCAGTGTCAAGCTGCAGCCAACCAACCAGCAGAACCAGCCTGCAGAGGCAGGTGGCAAGGATGGGATGGTGAGGGGCATCCCTCCTACCCTGCCAGTGCTCCACAGTCCCAAGCCCAGGCTGAGCCTTACCTTGAAGAGGGCGGCATCCTCCTCGCGGTTGTAGTCCTGCTTGCCAGCATGCTTCCAGGGGATGCGGAAGATGCTCTTCTCGTCGTTCTCCCACACCAGCCCGGGGTACTTGCCACTGTCTATCTGGTCGATCAGCCACTGGCGGAGTTTCCCATTGCCGCAGCTCACTGAGTTCATCCCGCACTCGCCCGGCTCCAAGTTCATGCCACTCGTGTCGGAGGTTGGGCAGAGGGTTTTGGGGTGCCCCACCAAGCTGAGCCCTCCACAGGCGTCCAAGCACCAGCTCTCTGGGAATCTGTGGAGGGCGGGAAATGGGCAGGATGTGGGGAGAGGTAAACCCACAGGTCAAGTGCTGGGCTAAGTCTGCACCAGCGGTGCCCAGACCCTGATGTCACACACAGCACACCGAACAGCAGCCACGGCACACAGGGGGCCCCGGGAAACACGGTACAGAGCCTCAGGAAATTGGCTACAGCCCCCCACAGCCCTCCCCAGGCACTGCCTGCACTGCAGACTTTGACAGACTTCCCCCTGTCCCAATACTGTTTTGCATGAACAGACATCGGCTGTTGAAACTGTTATTGTAAGTGACTTGAGGCACAACTCCCTTGCCCTGCTGAGAGTTCAGCTGGGGGTTTACTTTTCAACCAAAAGAGGAAAAAATTGCATTAAAATATACTTGATCATATACACACATGTGATATCAGACATATCACGCACATGATTCAGAAGGCTTCACATGCAGTCACGGTTTATATGGCATCTATCCATAACACCAAAGTAGCTTTCACGAGCTCACTTCAGCAAGACACTTGAACACATGACGTCCTATACATATCTACCCCTCCAACTGCTCCCAGCATGCACACATAGCAACATTCAAATCTATACACTGCATATGCCTAAAAGTGGAAAGACAGCAACCCACAGAGCCCGGCAGAAGGGCACTTATGTCCCCAGGGACGTGGGAGCTTGCAGCCCACCACACAGAGCCCCATAGCTGTGCACAGAGGCGCAGGCACGCATGGAGAGAGGAGCGGCTCCGCAGGGATGAGCACCCGCCAGGAAGGTGCAAACGCCGGGACACCGGCACCAGTGATGAGGACCAGGCGTCAGGTTTGTCTCACCGATCTGGAAAATTCTTGAATGCCTGAAATCTTAGTTTGGTGGGTTCCCACTCCACCCCCTCTATTACATCTAACAAAACTGAGCGATTCCTCACCCAGAAATCTTTGCCTCTACCCACGAGGAGCCACCCGAGCCCCTTGCCAGACAAGGGCACACTACTGTGGGCAGATGGGCAGCACCGCTCCGCACCCCTTACACCCCTCTGCAGGGGCATCCCCCCGAACACCAAACCCTGTCCTCCGGCATCTCCCTTGCTCATGGTGCGTCTGGCGGGATGGGACAGGTTGGGGACCACGGCTTCCCACCGCGGAGCCCGCATGAGTCCGTGCGAAGACCCCAAAAAAGTCACTTTCCCCCTTTCACTGTGCACGAAGAGGATCCCTTCCACACATTCCCGCGACCCTCCCGAGGGCAGCGGGAACCGGCCGGGCTGGGGGCCGGTGCGCGCCTTCACCTCAGAAGCAGATAACGGGCGGGGATTATTTCTTTTGCTTTAAATTAAGGGAAAAAATAGAATGAGGAGGAGAAAATAAAAGGAAAAAAAAATAAATTAAAAAAAAAAAAAGGGCTCGCTCAGATGCCGACAGCCACAGGAGAAGTCCCGACTGGGGGAAGCCGAGACGCCCGCACCTCCCACCCCGCCTCCCTGCCCAGCCCGCCGGGAGTGCCGTGCCGGGCCGGGCTGGGGGTCCCGGGGGGCTCGGCCGCGCTCCGCTTACCTCTGTCGCGGCGCTGGGAGCGGGCAGGGGCCGCCGGCTGCCGGGCGGCTGCTGAGACGGGGCGCAGAGCGACTGGGCCGACGGCACCGGGAAGTTTCTTTATATGATGGAGGGCGTCGTGCCGGGCGGGGGGGAGGCGGGCCCGGACTCGGAGGTGGAGCCGGCGGAGGGGAGCGGGGACTTGGCGAGCTGGAAAACATCTGAGGCAGTGACACATCCCCATTGCTGGTAAACACGCTGCGGGCGGGAGGGCGTGCAGCCCGGCGCCCTCCGCGTCCCCGCTGGGTTGGTTTTTTTTAAAATCTGTACAGACAGACGCACATACATAAATAGCCCGGGGAAACTCCTACCAGTGAGAGCCGGGCGGCTTTTACTGTAAAGACCCAGCTCGCTACACCCACCAGAATCGTCCTAGACAGCGCCGGCCGGGCCCCCGGGATGCTCGGGGAGACGCGGGGGCATCCGCCCACCCGCCCACGCCGTGCCCGGGGTCGGTACCCCCTGCCCGCACCCCCTGCCACCCAACCCCGCTTTGCTCGAGCCGCAGAGCCGGGATCGTGGAGTGGAATGACACACACACACACCGGCCTCCTTTCCCCGCAGGGCTCGGGCTCTCCCCGTCCAGCCCACACCGTGTTTTGCAGCCCGAAAAGTGTGAAATGGGGGGCAAGGTGGGGGGGAGGCAACGGCGGCGCCGGTCCTGGAGGCAGCGAACCCCGACGGGGCGGCAGCAGCGGGAGCAGGGACAGCCGCCAGCTCCGGCCGGGAGCCGCTCCCGCCCCGCTGAGCCCAGGGGATGCTGCCTCCGCAAAGTCCGTCTTGAGGCACCGGGGCTGGGACCCGCTCGCTCGCCTGCCTTCAGAGCCTCCTGCCCAAACGTGGTGGGAGCTGGTGGATGGAGCGAGCTCCGGGCTTGCATGAAAGTCTCTCTTGCCGCCTTTCGGGTTTCAAGCACGTGTTTCGTGCCACGACACTCCGGTGTTGTTGTTCTGTTCTAACGTCCCTAGCGCACATCCATCCACATCCTCTCTGCTGCAACGTCTCAGGTCACAGAATCTGTCACCGCGCTGTGCCGGAGGTTGAGGATATTAATTGCAAATCTTCAACGCCATCTTCTGAAATTTAAATGTAATTATCTCCACTTTTGGAGGGAGAAGTGAGAAGTGCAGGCGTTTTTAGGTATTGGGCTTGCAACACACCAGCCATCCTCTAAAAAAAGCATTGGCAGGGCCAATGCGAAATTCTTTCAGGTGTGAGCCAAGGCACCTTTGGAACATAGGAATACACGTTTGAGGTTTGAGGTGACTGCTACCATAAATCAAGACAAATAACCACAGCTTTACCAAAAGGCATCTGAAAGACTTTCTAGAAATCCAATTTCAATTTGTAGGGTTAAGTCCGTGTGGTACTCAGGGCACCAGCTGTAATTTCACTAAGTAAAAAACCATCTTGAAATATATCACTGTCAAAGGAACTCTTCTCATGTCTTCTCTTCTGTGGTTTTTAAACCAGCAAATTCGGGACCAGGGTGAAACATGCAGATTAGATCTGCACCAGGTCAAACCCTTCAGGAGAAAAAAAACCCTTCTTTCTCAAAATGCTGGAGAATATATATTTAAAAAAAAAAAAAAAAAAACAAAAAAAAAAAAAACAAAAACAAAACGTTGCTCTTGTCCAAAGAAATGGAGAGGTAGATAAGTTGCATATTAAGAGAAGATACAGCCATAAAGTCCCCAGAGAGTACATATGTAAGAAATTACCTGGCTGGGCGATTGGTTACTTTGTGCAGCAAGAACTCTATTACAAAACTATCTCCAGTTGCCTAAATGTTAGAGGAGATAATTAAAGCCAGACCCCTACATGCACACTCAGCCTTTGCAAATCAGTCTTCTCATGAGTAAGACATTTAAATCTCATTAGCTTTGCTGACTTCGTTACTCAGTGTTTCTGGACATCACCCATTTCCCTTTAAGATGGCAGAAATATGTAGGACCACCATTTTGGTCTGCAAAGTAGAAAGCTCTGACCAATAACACAACTGTGGTGTCCCCATTTAATGTTGCATCACTGGGTGCTTTTTGTATATCCTAAGAGGCAATTCCTCCCTAAGCAGCCTTGCTAGTGATACAAACACTCCAGCACCTCCCAGCCTGTTCATCCATTTCTGGTGTTTTCCGTACCATTGCAAGTGCCTGACTCTTCAAACCTTACCCAAAAGCCCTGCTGCCTTCATGGAAGTTTTCAGAGTTAATGACTGAAGTCCTCTTGTGAAAATGCTCTTGCTGCTGTTTAACCACGGCAGTCACCACTGGGCCCCCTGTTTTTCACACTCTTAAGGTCACACTGACTAAAGGCATGCCAGGAAAAGTGACTGTTTCTTCTCAATAGTTTCTTCTCAACAGGCCCTTGGCGCAAAGGAAGATGGCTTCTGCTTTCACCAAGCCCCTCTGAAGTCCCACTGACTCACCTGGGAATTGCACACAAGGTACAAAAGCAAAGACAAACGTCATCTCAAAGCAGCTGCCAAGGGCTCTCTGATGTGGATCCCTACAGAAAGGGGCAGTGCTGAGCCGTGGGTCATACATGTGAAATGCTCCTGCACCCAGTTTACTCCTCCTTTCCTTCAGGAAGGTTTCCCTTCCTCTCTGGGTGCAAAGACTCTCCTGTCTCCCTTTACGGAGTGGGTGAACTCAGTCCCTAGGCCAGGGGGACCTGTTAGAGGTATGCTGGAGGAAGTAAGTCTGGCAGCAGAGACCTTTTGAGGACTGTGTCTTGTTCAGGGGCTCTCTCTGCAGCAGAGACCATGAAATCCCCTCGGGCATTGGCACAGGGGGAGTTCCATGCCACACAAGAGGAACCTGCAGAGGGGAGTGAGGGGCACCCATGCCCTGGCACTGCTCTGCCCTGGGGTTGGAGGGTTGCACTGGCTGCCCTGGCATTCCATCTGCAGTGACTCTGCTGGGAATGTGCTTATGGGGGCAAGGTCCCTGTCAGTGCTCAGTAAAGGTCTGTCCCTCTGCACTCTGGCTGCAGCCCAGAGCAGACCCACCAGTGAGCAGGAGCGTGGCAGCAAGCGAGCTCCTTCCCCAGCCCTCTTCTCCAGTGAAGACCCTGACATGGGCTCTTTAGGAGCCCAGCAAACCTTGTGCAGAAGTCCTTGACAAATGACATTGTTAAAAGCTTTTTCAGAAGTACATTAAACCCCTAAAAGTATTTTTGGAAAGCCCACAGCTACACGTCTACACCTTTATCTGTCCCAAAACCCATTTCCTGAGATGGAGGTTGCTGGTGGCACAGGTTTCTACCATGGGGTTTTCATCCCTCAGAAGTCCTTGACAATCCCTTGTTGCAAGTCCCTGTGGAATGATGTCCTTCACTGCCCAAAGCAGCAGCACAACTCACACCCAAACAGGGGCACTGTTAAAGCCTCCCAATACCATGCTTCAGTCAACAGCTCTGCGGCACAGGGTTGAGTTCAGAAGCCATTCATACATCAGAAAGATGTCTGTGGATGTAACTGAATTAATTCAGAAACACTGTGGAAATTCGGGGCAGATTTCTGATTACTTGGATCTATTCCAGCAAAGCACCTGCTCAGTCAGCAGTCTAACATGATTCAAACAAAAACAACAAACAATTTTACACATCTTCTATTGTACTAACTTCAACTTCTGGTGTCATAAGAGCTGCCTTCGCGTTTTGGAAGGTTATTTGCAGTTCCTCCATTTAAAATAGTGACTCTTAAAACAGTATTAGTAATATATTTTCCATAATACTAATTGCAGAGACATTTTAAACTATTAGAAATAAACCAAACTGGCAAGCATAGCTATGTCTTTCAAACAGAAGAGTCTGGCAGCCCAGCTGACATTATTTTAGGTGGATTTGGTGGATGTTTTGTTTTCTTTTCTTGTACTTCCCCTCTGCTTCATGGCCAAGAATATTTCAGACCAATTCCCATTAGGCTGCTCTCATGCTTCTGTAAGTCAGCCTGTGCACAGGACTGAAAGAGCCCTTCACCACATGTCCTCACTCCTGAGATATTATAGAATCGTGGATTCAGTTACATTGGAAAAGCCCTTTGAAACCAGCATGTGCAACTGTTAACCTAGCACTGGCCAAGTCCACTGAAAGATAAGACAATATAACATTAACTGCAAAATCTATTTTTTAGAAAAATCTGCAAATTAACGTCACATAAAAATGCCATTCTGTGGCTTTTCTTTGTAGAGAAAAACTTGGCAAGCACATCCAACCAATGTGGCACACAGGCAATGAGGTGCCCTTCCCCAGTGCCCAAGTGTCAGGCCAAGAGCTTGGAAACCCTGGGTTGACACTTTCACCTCTGAAAACCAACAGCAAAATTTTTATGGACTTCCTGCTCCTGAAGGAAGGAGGCTCCTTGTCTCCCGATTGAACAGCCTACCCATCTTCCCAAAGCATTTCAACCTATGGTATTCCAGCTACTTTCATGAGCAAGCAGCTGGCATGAATCTAAAGGGGAAAAAAAAAAAAAAAAAGAAAACTGTAGGAAAAGGAATTAAAAACCCTGTAGTCTTCAAATTAAAAAAAAAAAAAAAAAAAGGAAAGCACCTGGTGCAGGCCAGGAGCTGTTGAGAGCAACCTCTCCCTTAACTCAGACAATCTGAGATTCCATCTCTGCACCAAGGACTTGCCTGGGACTGCTGGCATGGAGGCTAGGGAATCATGGTCCTTTGCCAGTGACATAAGGCACAGCGTGGCCATGTGTCCCCTATTCCCTGGAGTAACAGGTGCAGCTCACTGTCACCTGGGAACCTGTGTTGCCCTTCATCCAGTGAAAGAGGCAAAACCAAATTATAGGATTTATCTTTTTTCATATCCAAACCTCCTTCATTTGCAGTAAAAAGATGGAGTGACACATAAGAACTTCAGACCATCAGCCCACCTGACCAAATTTCTTCAACACAAACTTCTTGTGTCCTCAGAGTATTTCCCATAAAGGCAGTTTACAGGCTGCACTCAAAGACATCCTAAATACAATGAGCACTGACAAAAAAAACCACTTACTGCAATTTCCTCAAAGAAATTAGGCCAAGCTAGGGAAGGACTCTCACCATAGTGGAGAAGTGGGACTGCTCCAGAGGTGGTACCTGATCTAAACACGATTTATTACAGCAAAGAATGAGGTAAAGACTGAATTTGTGCCTTGGAAACTTCCCATGTTTGGAGTCCAGTTCCAAACTGTGGGGCACACAAGGAGGGGGCCAGGCTGGCTGTTCTGGGACAAGTATAGAACTGGTGACAGGGGTGCTGTCACCTCTGTGCCTTGCTTGGGACACCACCAGGATCACTATCTGAAATCCATTCCTCCAGCAAGGAAGAAGTGAGTTTCCAGGGAATTGGGGAGCACTGAGCACTGTGTGGCTGACACATTGTTTGATTCCTGGCACATTCTGAGCTTGTCAAGAGTCTGTGGCTGGATGACACTCCAAGTGCTGGACACCCTGGGATGCTGTGAGAGCCCCATGCCCAGGGGAAGGGAGGCTGCATATACGACCACTTCAAATGCTTTTCACTTTAACCAGTTGTTGCCAGCTTTCATACCAGCAAGTGTAAGCAATGCTCTTGGGTTCCTTTTTGTCTAAGTTCAAACCCACATAATTTCCTAGGTTCAAAAGTTCAGCTTGGTTTTGTATATTTTGGGGTTGAGGTTCTACTTCCAAGGAAGTGAGCTGCAAGGAGCCCTTCTCCAAGTCAAAAGAAAATTACTTCTGAAAGAAAATGACTTGGAGAGGGGAGGGATTAGGGTGGCACAAGAAGAAAACTCACTAAATACCAAGCACTGAATATTAAAAAAACCCACAAGATATATACTACATACGTGTTATCCGTTCTGCTCCCACTACCTACGACAATTGTCCATTAAATTTAAAACTATCTGGGGTTTCTGTCCTTTTGAACTGGAGCATATTTCTGAAAAGCAGTGCAAAGCAGGAATTTAAATGATAGAGAAAGGAACTCAGGTGGAAGGGAGCTTTGGGAAGTTTCACAAAGGTCACTGATGTGGGTGCCACTAGGATTTCCCTGCTTTAAAGAAACTGGGAGGATCACCAGTGGCACACTTGGGTCACATACAACACTGTGGAAGGAGTCTCACAATTTCAAGCATAATTCACCCTGTCTTGATTAGCAAGGGGTAAATCCCCAGCCCAGATTTACTGAACAGATGGTGATGACATGCAGATCGTTGTGAGAAGGAGGTGGTGATGGTCTAGCAGTTTGCTACATACTTCTTTTTGATAGACAAAAGAGGAACCCAGAGCCCCAAAGGAAAAATACTTAGTGAGCAAGGAGGGCTATGATCTAATGTATTTAAAGAAAAAGAAAAACCCATTTATCTATTGCTCTTCTTTAGGCAGCAACAAAATAACGTGCCTACATTTTTCTGTTGAGGAGACCTGGCTCATCATTCACAGGGGGACAATGTGAGCTTGGCTGTGATCTACAGGGAGTGAGCAGTCAAGCCCTAAATGAATGTACCGTGGTATTTCACTTTGAAAAGAAGCAGGTCGGCCCTATTAGATGTGCAGGAGAATGATTTAAAAAGAAACAAGTCTTTGTAAACAAGGATTTCGGTGGAGAGCAAGAAGGGGGGGGGGGGGTAGCAAGTCAGAATTTCTCCTGCTATCAATGATCAGTCTAGCACGTACATAAACTGGTGCAGGCTTTCTGAAAGTTTTCAAAAACACATAACAGCAAATCCAGACAACACAGCACAACACCAGATGAACCACTGGATGCTCAGTGGTCTCAGCTCTATCTCTTGGATCAGCAGGGCCCACAAAGCAGTCCACTGGCCAGCTGTCCTGGGTAGGGGCTTTAGTGCAAGATACTGCAGGGGAAAATTCATCCCTCTGTAGTCCTGTGAAAACTGGGACATTTGTGTTACAGTCCTCCTTGTCAGGTACCTTTGTAAATGAGAGGGAATGAGAGCATGGAGAGTGCTTGACAAGCTTGAAGTAGCCCCTCTCTCCTGGGATGTCAGCATCTTCCAGCCTAAAGCAGCTTTGGCATGTTTTTCACCCTGGGTGATGGAGGATAAACCCACTAAATGTGAGGGAAGTTCACAAGAGCTGAAATGTTGCCAGAAGAGAGGAGGAAACTTCACATCATTGTGACATTGTGGCCCCTTCAGAAAAAGAGATTTGGCTGCTTTTGGAAATGTTCCCCGGAACAATGAATATGTGAAATTATTGTAAGGATCACTGTTACATCTCCTCCCACCTCTCTCCAGCCCACATCACAGCAGCTTTTGGTATCATTGGAAAAGGAAGGACCACGGCAAGAGTAGTGCTGTATCCACAATTGTCTCATCAGGGGAACAGCATTTGGGACCACCAACGGCAAATTTGCAAAGAGGGGAAAGTTCAATGTCAGTGAACTGCTGCTTCCCTTCCAGTGACATGGGGAATACTCCCCTTATTACACACATTGCCTGCGTGGCTGTATTTCACTCTGTCTTGGGAAAATTCTGAATATTCTCTTAATTTCGCCTGACAGTTGATGCAGGCCCACGATGCCTTCTGAGGACTGAACAGCTGCAGTGACTGTTGACAGCTGATGCTGCCTGGATGGCCTCTTTCATTGACTTTTGTACCAGGTTGCTCTTTTTCAGTGGTGAAAAAAAGAAGAGATCTTTGCATGCATGGCTACTCATGGTTAGCATGAACAGGAAGGATGCTCTGAAGGGTTACTTACTAGCATGGGGGAATGCTTCCCTTTTGAAGCAAAATAATTTTTTTCACATTGTCAGTGATGAAAGCCTAGCCACACACACTTCTGCTGAAGGTATCTGCATGCTAGAAAACACCAAGAAATTCCCTCACCCACTCAGCATTACTCATTTTGTTATATAATTCTTTTTTTTTTTTTTCCTTTTGCTATGGATTGGGTCAATAAATACATTGGCCCTTAAAAAAACCCATCTGTCTGTTGTGTTTGTTTACAGCAAATGCAATTTTGGCTGTGACTGAGCAGGAAGGCACCATGGGCTACTGGTCCCAGTGAGAGGGTATGAATACCTTGCCACTGGTTTTATTGCATCACCTCAGGCCCATTGTGGGACAGTTCACCTCTGAATATTCAGACCTACCAGCCTTACAAAGGCCTTTGAAATCCTCTGGCAGTGCTCCCCAGCTCTTGCTCTCCAGAAGGATACAAGTCACTGCCACTGGTTGCTGTAAGAAGCATCATGTCAAATGTGCTACATTGTTTTAAACTTTTTCTAACCCTTTTCTTTCATTTAGTCCTTGCAGATGGGAGAATTCACTGGCGATATGAGAAGTGAGATGAAATCCCTTTGCATCTCTATGTAAGGCAAAATCCTGTTACATCCCTCTAGTGCTACATGAGCCTTTCCCCCACACTGCTGCTGCAGCTGGCTGCCTTGAGAAAAGGAAAAAAAAAAATTTAAAAACAAAGAAATGACCATTTGGTGGCCTTAAACTGCCACTCAAGGCACCAAAAGTCAGATCCTGCTGTCACTGAACTGGGGAGGACTTCCCCCTCTTTGTTCACTGGGAACAAAGTGTCCAGGCCAGGAGCTGCCTGTTGCACAGGGACAGACAGTCCCAGTCCTGCCAATGCAAGGGGCTGCCTGCTGCTACACTGCCCCAGTAGCTGTGAATTATGAGGTTTCCCTCCACAGCTGCAAGGCAATGACTTTTTAAAAGACTTTTTTAAAAGGACAGACAGCAGCATTTAAGGGGATGCAAACAAAATTCCCTGCTGACACAGTAAAATTTCTTGAGTAACAGTAAACACTCCACATAAAATGGCAGATGTATTGGATTTCTGAGGCACCTCTGGGGCAAGGACTTTACTGCCACAGTTACTTCCAAGTCACCACAGCACCGTATGAACCAACAGCAGTCCCAGGACACAGCTTCAGTGATGTTGTTCCCAATCCATCTAAATTCCAGCCTAGACCAATATGAGTTCAATGTGTAATGTATGACAGAGACCAGTGCCTAGGTAGTCCAGTCATCCCATGCCTGGGATAGGTGTGTGCTTCCACATCAGACTGTCAGATAGATTCTGGGAAAGTTCCAAGACTAGTGCTTATTTTTCATAAGGCAAATGAGAAACATATCATACAGTGTTGGAGAAGCAGCAGGACAGGCTGTACTCATTAGGAAATAAAAGTGTCTGACAGGGAACTCAAGAACACCATTATTGCTGCCCGAGGCTCATTTGGGAACCCATATTAAAAGGGCTCTGCTTGGGACCAATTCTTTCCTCTTCCCTCAAAGGTTCCCTTGAATCAAGTTCTCATAATTTTGATCCTTGCCAGAGATCAAATAGGACCCTTTTAGCAACTCTCTGTCTATAAATTTACACTTCAAAATATTAACTCACATTTCCAGAGCACAAAGAAGGTCACAGATGCCTCCAGTGCCTTGGGATGAGGATAGTTGTTGGTGCCACTAAAGAGCACAAGCAGAGGATCTGATGTTATACCTGCAAAACTGAGAAGAACTGGTTAGCTTGGTGCACTTTCATGAAGCTCCTCAGACCTTAAGGGAGAAGAGGTGGTCAGTTCCTTTCACCTTTCTGCCTGGGCAGGAGTTTAAAATATAAAATATCAGTACCAAGTGGACCTGCTCAGGGGAACATCAAAAGTCAGCATGAGCTCATGTAGCCTAAGTCTGCAAGTCCTAAATCTTACCATGAAATCACAAGAGTAGAGGTTGGAAGGGACCTCAAGTCTCATCTGGTACAACCTTTCTTGGCAAAAGCATGGTCTAGACATGGCCCAGCACCCTGTCCAGCTGATTCTTGAAAGCATCCAACGTTTGGGGAATCCACCACTTGCCTGGAGATAATTCCAATGCTTGATTCTTCTCATTGTGAAACATTTCCCTCATGTGACCAATAGTAATCTCCCCAAAAGTAACCTATACCCATAACCCCTCATGTTTTCCCCATGACTCCTTTTAAAAGGGAGTCTCCATCTTCTTTGTAGCCACTCTAGAAATACTGGGACATGGTGATAAAGTTCTCTGTCAACCTTCTTTTCTCAAGCTGTTTGTCCATCAGGACCAACCCCAGGTCTGGGTAGATCCCAATCTGTGATACAGTTCTGGATTATATTTTCCAAGGTACGAGACATTACACTTGTCCTTAATAAGGTTCTTGTTCACTTGCTCTTTCAATCTATTCAGCACGGTGGCTCTCCCTTCCAAAATGTCCACTTCCCCTCTCAGTTTGGTATCATCACCAAATTTCATCAGGGTATCCATGATGTCATCATTCAGATCACTTATGATGATATTGAACAGCATTGGGCCCAATATTCTCTACCAATGCATTCATGCCCCTTCCTCATATTCCTGCTCCACAATATTGGAATGGTGCTCTAACCACTGGCCTGTCAAGTGCAGCTTATTGGCAGTTAGTTTGTGTATTCACTCTGGACTAGAACCATTAGTTTGGTCATGTTTTCATTATTGGGTTCTGGGGGCTTTTTGGTGCACTGAGATATAACAGTCAATGAAATTCTCCAAGTAAGTGTCCTTTTCCTTTCACCTTTCTGATTACATGCAATATTAGCCATCTTTTCTGCCCCCTCAGTAACTCCAGAACAAAACCTTTATCTCACTGTGTCTTTCTCAGGAAACTTACATAGTTCCTGAAAGTTCCTCCAATTTTTCCTTCCAACTCCCACAAGTACCACTATTATCTTGTAGAGTTTTTCCCTTGTGATAAAGCAGCAGGAAACCAACAGACCAAAATCAAAGCCTGACTTGGCTTTCCTCTAAAAACATCATTATGCTTTTCTCTTTACCTTCACTAAGCTAGAGCACTACAAACCCCCTTAAGATCAGCTTATGTTATGACTGTTCACCTCCAGGGGCTTAACAAGTGTGCACCATGGCTGCCCAACATACCACATCAACAGTGACAGAAACCGAGAGTCACTGATGCAAAGCTCTAGAAGACCATAGGAAAAAGAGAAATTTGATGACAACCCAAAGTCCTACAATGACTACGAGCTTTTCTCTTCTACTAAATGTTATGTGTTATGTTTAAAGATGGTCACAGCAGATACCTGCATAACTCAAACTTACTCTCTTGTTCTTTATTCCTGTTATCAGATGTCACGATATATCGCCTTGCTGGAAGATCTTTTGAAACCTTAACTTTGGGCTATACTCCATCAGTAGTCTTGTCTAAATAAATAAATTATGCCCCTTTAGAGGGGACCTTCATAATCTCTTCCCACATCTAGTTATTACTGACAGGTGGAAGGGAAGGTATATCATGTCAGAGGTCTTCCTTTTTGTGACTGCTATGACTGCACTCCAGAAATGACTGTGTACCTGCAGGGCCTGGCTAAAGTCATCCCTGAAATGTGAAGCCGCTGTTCCATAAAGCTGCAACACATGCGACAGACCACGAATATTGATCACTCTCCTTTGAAGGATGGCCAAAAAGCAAAACTGCCAAAAGCATTGTTGACTTCTGAAAATGTGCATTAAAGGCTTATCTTAGCGTTGCACTCAAATGTTTAAAGCTTCCCCTGCAGGTGGTCAGGCTAATCCTCTCCCAAACTGAACCAGCTCAGTGTCTCCAGTGCACAATCAGTTCCCAGGTCCCTGGGGTATGGCTCATGCAGCTCACCAGTAAACCAGGCGTGGGCTGTCCCAGCTCATCAGCCCTCTGGCAGTCCAGGACATGCCATGTGGAAGCACAGAACCAGCTTGGATGCACAGCTGGCAGCCCTCCTCACTGGGCAGGTTTCACTCTAGGTGATGGAGACGTGACCCTATTTATTACCATCTCCCAGGAGAATACAGCCAGTTCACACAACTCCATTGTCAAGCATTTCCTTCAGGCATCATCTTGGCATCTTCTATTGAAATGGGGCTTCTAGTGTGTCATTCCATCCCTCCGCAAAAATAGTAGCTGCAGCCTAGCACTATTTACAGATGGCCCCTTCTTCCTTTAATTGCAATTTCTTGTTTAAAATATCCACTGCCCCTCTGCCCTCTCTCTCTCCCACCAAGCACAGAGGTGGAAATTCTCTTGCTCAGAGGTTCACAGTACTTAATGAAATATTAAATTAGAATATGGCTGGCTTAAAACAGCTACTAATGCCTTTTTTCTATAGCCCACAAAGCATTCTTGTAACCAAAGCCACAAAAAAGGGGGTATTTTTAAATGAGCTGTGCGGATTGATTCACCAATTACGGTCTCTTCCTCCCCTTTATTGTTTCCCATCAGAGCTGGCAAATCACTCTCAGAGCACTCACCAAACCATGCTCTCCCTACTCTTACCTCTGCTATTCCCACAGCCTGGTCCCCACATGAGTTATTTTCAGCTAGGTAAATCATCTATTAGTTTCTAATCACAGTAATATACATGCTTCCAATTAAAAATGGATTAAACTGTTCAGCTTTCTTGAATAAGTGATCAGCACAGAGTCCAGCAATCATCTCCATTCAGTCTTGAAGGGAGGCAGGAAAGCCTGGAGGGGCTAATAAGATCCTAATTACCCAGCTCAGTGCTCCAGGCAACCCTGGAGAGGACAAAGAGACTTTGGCCATCAGTAGAAAGAGAGGGCTTCTCCAACACACAGTTTGCATCTACTCTGGCTGGAAATTTAAGGTTTTCTTTTTTTAACTGAGGTGCCCACAGCAGGTACTGCAAGTTCCCCAACCCTGCATGAAGTTCAATGAGTCTCAAGCCACTGAGGCTCCCTGATCACTCAGTCTTAGTCCCCACAACCTGACCTTCCCTCAGGAATTACCTGAGAGTTGGCACTGATGGCGTTTCACAGAGTGCAGTGCATTCAGAGAAAAACAGCTAAGTCAAGGGGGAGTCCCTTCCTCTGCTGCCTGGAGTTTCCAAGCTGTCTTTGGAAATGAATCAAATTCATGTCTTCCATGAAGCAGTCCAAAAGTAGCAGCAGCAGCTTGGCCAGGGAGACACTGATTTTGTTCTTCCTCCAGTTCTCATCTGCCAGAACAGCCTTTATTAGATGTATTCACCATATGCACTTTCTTTCCAGAACAAGAAAATCAGGATGACACTTTTTTTTCTATCACCATAGCCATTTATCCAAAGTACTGTGGAGAATCCCTTTTTTTTTTTTTTAGCCTGCAGATTTTTTTCCTGGAGTACATGGAACATATCAGCACATGCATCACGAGCTCTAACCACATTACCCTTAGCTATTCCAATGCTTTAACTTTTTGCCACGTGCTATTCCTCCTCTGCCTGCTGCCCGCCACTCTCCCCATCATTCTTGAAATCACAAGCACATTACGTCTCCCAACCATTTAATTTTTACCTGCAGTTTTATGTCCAACCAATGCAGCAGAGGGATTAATTTCATCTACAACAGTCACAACCAGAATTTGCTCCAGGCCTCTTTCTCTTCACTCCATATTTTTCTCATGTAGAAATTACGACAGCTACACTTCATTGTTCATGTTGAAAGAGAGCAAATGGTTCCTGGGGGAGTAAGATCTCGAATTTTCTCCCATTTACATCCAACCACCATCCTGTGCACCTTCATACACAGGTGGGATGAAGGTGTTGACACCCCAACGGCTCCTTGCCCTGCTTCAGGATCTCTGTTACATATTTTAACACCCCTGAGGTGGAAGGCAGATACCTCATTTGACAGTACACAACCAACACTGATACAGTGCTTTTCAGTGGGGGCATCTCAAAGCTGTACCAGGGAAAGTTGTAGCTGCTTCCCCATTTTACTGGGAAAATGAAGCAAATCACACTGAAACAACTTGCATCATCACACAGCAAATGGTAGGAGATTTGGTAACAGAATCCCAAATGCTGCTCAGTCCAGCATTTTATGGATTGGACAAAGGTGACAGACTCAGTATGCCTTCTTGGTAAGTCAAAACCACAAGTCCTTTGTTTCAAAAAGGACTATGGAAACTCGAAGCCTGTCTTACTGCAACACTGGTGCTCTTGCAACCCTGTCTATGCCATTTATGCAATTTGTGCATTATCAGGGAAGTTTAATTCTAAGGGAGAGAAACCCAGCTAGAAAAATGTGAGATCTCCCAAGGGAAACATTGATGTATGGGGACCAACCCAGGGAAATGAAGGTCAACTCTAAAAGAAAAGAAAATATTGTAAAGTATTTAAGACTCTTTCAGTGACAGCAGTCTAGTTTGCATTTCCAATGAATGACTATATTACATTAATATCCACTGGTGGTTATACCTTTTCCCATTCATCCTCCAGACTTATTACTGATGGTTAACTTCACACAGCCTTACCCAGCTAAGAAATGATAGAGGTACACTTGCACAGCCTCCAAAAATATGTGAAAAAACATGATTTTTTTTGTTTGTTTTCCCCTTCTCTTCTTTTGAGACATTGAGGGGTTTCATAAGGTGTTTTGCTGGGAAAGTCACATGCTGCAGCCTTAACTTGCAAAGACTCCCAAAATGCAATCCTTGGAAAAATACAAAGTGAGCATGCATATACACAGCCATAATTCTGACACCTTCAACATACACTTCCTCTAAACACAGGACAGTTTTCCCTACTTAGAAACTTTCAACAAAGTCCCATCTTGCCTTAAAATAGAAGGGAGAGAACCACATAAAATGTTTGCTTTCAGTAGTAATCTGCACAGGATGCTGGTCCACCAATGAACATTGTCTTTTGGCACACAAATCGGAAATACAATATCCCTTTTTAATGTTTTCAATGACAGGCTCAACACTGTCATGGGTCACTGTTACTTATCCAAAGCATCCAGTGCTGTACAAGAGCCAGAAGGCCACAGAAGATGACAACATCCAACAGAAGGCACATCAAGCCCCAGAGAAAACCACCCCAACCATAACAGGACAGATATACGGACAGCCAAAGTGTACTTGTTAATACAATTAATTAAATCAGCAACCTTATAACAAGATCATTTATTTATATAACCACACACTTACAGGAAACAAATTGTTCGCAAGCCACACACTGGCACTTACCCTGACTCAAGAGGTCTGGGATAAATACTAATTATTAAAAACAAAACAAAGCAACACAAAACCAAAAACAAACAAACCAACCCATACACAGAAAAAAAAGGTAAAAGTATGGAAGGAGGGGAAGAAATGCAATAAATTGTAACAAAATTCCCATTCCCTGTATTATTCGCTGAAAATTAAATAAAAACTCACTCCCAGAGAAAGAAGTGAAAAAGGAGAATCAAGACTCAGACTTTCAAAGGGTCCATTCGTAAATGTCTCCTCCCAGGTCTAACACTGCTTTGCTTATGCCTGCATGAATAATGAGCAATCAAGCAAACAACCTAAGAACACTTCACACTTCAAGTAGCTTCAATGTCTTGGTACTGATCTCTCTATTTATAGTTCAATAAATAATGGAGGATACAAACCTGCACATTCATAAATGTCTCATCTAAAATGGAAACTGGGCTCAGATCTGGTTGAAAATCCCACTTGTTGAAGCTGCTTGCGAGTGAGTTTTAGTCCCAGTTCACTGCAGATGTGTTTGGCTCACATGAGCAGAACCAAGTCTCCTACCGCAGCTCAGTCTCAGGACTGAGCTATGCAGCTGCTCAATGGCAAAAGGACACCTCTTGCTCACACTTCATTAATGCCCACTCCTAATATTTACACTAGAAACTACATGGAAAACTACAAGAAGTCACCTTGCTACTCACAAGCTACTCAGTTTTGGTAAACCACAGTTGGCATCATTCACTAGAGCAAAGCACACATTCAAATATATAAAGAAGAATCTGTTCCTTGGCTGAGGGCAGAATAATAATATTGGAGAGAACAGCTAAATGTAGCCGTGAAATAGTTAAGCACAGGAGCTGGGCTACATGGGAAACAAGACCCACATTTAAAGCTCTGCTGGGAACAAAGTGTGAAATTAGCTGTTTTTGTCACGTGCCTTGTGTCTCCAGGGGTATCTACAGAAACACTGCACAGTGCAACATCATCTTCTTCATGCTAGTATTTTCTACAGACCATCATCATTTTCCCTCTGCCAATGCAATCTTCTTGAGGAGGTGGAAGGACTCATAATTTGCTGGAAAAGCCAAAACTCCTTATCAGGTTATAAGCACATCGAAAGACATGCAGGTTTGCCCTCTACTTCCCTCAGCTGACTGTATGGTGGGACAGGACTCCAGGAATCAGATCAAAACTGCCACTTTCCAGAACTCACAACAGGTCCATGTAACACTGGAGGGAACGAGACACAGAGTCAGGAACAGCAATACAGCACCATGGTTCCAGCACAATTTTTTGTATGTGATTTGGTTAAAAATTACCCTTGAAAAGTACTAAGTGGTCAAAAGGAAGATTCAGCAGTAAGGCATTTTTCATTTGGAAACTGCTGTTTTCCTTTAGGCAGAGGAGAAGCCTTCTCTCAAACTTATGAGGTTTCCTTAGATCAGAAGGGAGTATACTTTAAATATTTTTTCTGTCTCATCAGTGTCGTAGCACATACATCTAAGACACTGCTATAGATAGCAGATGGGAGAAAGAAGGTAATCACACTGCTAATTCAAGTGTCACATAGCAGGCTATATTGAATTTAAAGTCTCTTCATAGAAAGACATGAAGAGGACTGAAACACACAAAAATAACATCTGAGCCATCCCCTTTACACTGAAGATAAATAATGTATTATGTATTTGAACAAGGTGCAGCTATCACCTCCAGAGCAATCTACAGACACATCTACTCTGTTCTAGTGGAGGATATTACTGATTAGTTGAACGCTCAAGATTCCTGAGGAATCATCATCCACACATTCCCAATAGTATATAAAGTAACAAGCGCGGGAGAGGAAGGAGAGGGGAAAAAGAGAACACTCAAAACTCACTGTGCCTAAGCATCTAATTCTGCCTTCATGATAAGGGAGTCCCACTGCAAAAACAGCTCAGTCTTCAGCAGTGATTGAAGTAGCCATGAGATGTGGCTAAAACTGACTGATTTTACTTTCAGGTTCGTGGGGTTTTTGCTTTAGGTTTGGATTTTTTTTTTTCCCGATTGCCCAAATGTCAGAAATACTCTCTTAGAGCTAGTGTCAAACCAGAAATTCAGTGAGTTATCTGTGGGAATTTGAACGGGGCATTTCCTCCCTTACACTGTAAGTTCTTTAATGTTTTCCCCTGAGACTCATCTGCCACTTACATCAGCTTCCTCTGACAGACCACTTCTGAGAGCCTTAAGCACTGGCAGCCTGAAAAGCCAGGTAAGTTTTACAGCTGATTAAACCCTAAATCGGTGTGCTATGAAAAAGAAGGTACTTCAAAATAATAAAAATGTTGCATACACCACATAGCCCACGGCAATGATGGGCCGGCAACAATCAGTAAGACAGCAACATGCAAGACCCTCTTGGGAGACTATCAAGAGGTGCTTCTGCTGAAGATTCTTGAACTCACCTGGAAGAACTTGGTGAAGAGAGGGGAAGTTTCAAGAAGGCTGTGTGCAGGGGAAAAAAGTAATCTCAACACCAAAATGAGTTAGTCTCATACTCTTACTGTACCTGCAGGGATGCAAACAGCAAGTAGAAGCCCTCTGGACACTATTATTGATTTAAAGAAATACAAAAGCAGATCAGGTGTTAACATTTAATTTTATTTATAAAAAAATTGTATAACGTATTAAATACAAACATTTGGAAAAAGCAATCAAGGCTTCACTAAGATGCCCAGGAAGAGGAAGACAGAGAATCAAGAAGCTTACCAGATTTAGAGATTTTAAACTAGTGGAATAATTGCTATAATTTTTCACTGACATCTTCATAGGTGGTGGCCATTATAGCAACCAAAATTATTATCCCTTTTAAAAAACAGATATGATTTACTGTATCTTCCCAATCAACCACAAAATGTAAGGAAGCAACTTTTTCCAGGTTAAAAAACAGAGTAATAAATACTATTAATGCATTTACCCATTACCTACATTCTATAACACTAGACATTTGCTTATAATCACACATGGATATCAAGTTCAGCCCCAAAAAAATCGATTATACATTTCAAATCTGGATATCCAATAAGGTGTTATAAACTTTATACATTTTCCAGTGAACATCAAAATGAGGACAGTGTTTTGAAGTACAGAAACAAAATAACTGAATGCATCATCTACACTACAAAGGCCAATTACTAAGAGGTGAATTGGGTCTAGTCAAGTTCCAGATAGCTGGAAAGTCCTACAAATTGCCACTGAAAGGCTGGTTGGAAGACAAATCATGTCACATTCTCAGTCTGTGTTAGCTCCTCTCCCTCTCTAAAAGGCTAAAGGTGAGAGCTGTAGCTCACTCTTCTGCACCCGTGGTAATTAGGGAACAAACCATCATTCCACTCTCTACATGGACAAACCAGACTCAAGTTTTCTTAGACTGCATTTGCTCTTATACTGCTCTTACCTGCAGTATGCAGTACACACAGACCACTACAAAAGATGTTGAAGGTGGAGACTGCAGAAAATACCCCTTCTGCCTTTCCAAAAGAGAGAAGCACTTCCACTCACTGACAATACGGCATTCCCTCCATCTTCCCAGCTTACCCTGTATCTGCTTTGGAGCTGCAGCATAACACACACCGATGCGGCTATATGGCCCTAACACCAAACTCAGATCCAAAAAAAATCCTGTTCAGGGGACTGATTCTTTGGAGATAATCAAACTATTTAAAAAAAACAGTGCAGATTAATCTCGGACATATGAAAATTAACAGATATTTCCCATTCTGCCTCGTATGTGTCAGAACAGTAAAAGAACTGCCAACTTATCAGCACTCGCAGCATTACTACTGAAAGGACAAGAGTGCCAGGAGTGTTACAGGATACATGGTGTTGGCAGCCAGCTACAGGATGGACTGGCTGGATACCTGCAAGACCATAGGCAGAAAACTTCTGACAAAGCTGCCCTTTGGAGATGAGCTGATGCTGCCCTTCCTATCATATCATGAGTAGAGGGCTGAACAAATGGACCCACATTGTGAACGTGTGTCAGACCCTGTTACCAAGGAAAACATTTTCCAATTATCATACCTACCCTCAGAGCACAGAAGGGACTGCCAACGTGGACACTGCTGGGCTGGAACTGTTAAGCAGACAATTATTTGCAGATCAACATCTTCAAGAACAGCTAAATCCCTCTCTTACCAGGCAATCACAGAGCAACTGCTGGATATACCAAACAGGCAGTGGTTCATTTAGCTGCAAGCCTGAAAACAAAGTCAGTTCCAGCACTTTCCCTAAATCCAGCAACATCTCTTACTGAAACAAAGATATGACTATCCTGCTCTCATCGTGCTCAGTACACTTAAAGCACGTAGTGCAATGAGAACCCTGATGCAGGCTTGACCTCAGATAAAATGGACAGGTCACTTCTACACCATTCCCTTTTTTCCTTTTAGGAAATTACTGATATGCACGACCAATATTTCACAAGCCATAACGTATTTTTTTAAGATACTTAACAACAGATATTTAACAGCCAGAGTTTACTTGACCCAAAAGCCTTGCTCCCATCCAAAGAACTCACTGCCACCTGTAAGCAGGAAATCACACATAGAGGAATCTTGTGAAGGAATGGGAGGCCAGAGTACTGAAGAAATTGAAAGAGACACAACAGTCTAAATTATTTAGTATGCTGATTGCTTCTCACTCAGTGCTCAGCTTTTAGCATGATACACACCACACTTGAACAAATGAAGGGTTATTTTTAGTTTTCTATCATGGCTGTTTGGGTGGTATTTTTAATTTTCTAGAATCTTCAAGAAAAGTGGGCCTTCCACCCTCCAAGTCAAAGACAAGAAATCATGATCTTGGCATCAGGGTCACCCCACATTACACCATCAGAAATCAATACACTGCCCAGCATCCCTACTGACATGTTTGAAGTTACACTCTTACAAGCCACTTGAGTCAGGCAATGGCTCCATTGCAGAAATGCACAACATTACCAAGAGCGGAGTACGGCCCCTAGTTTCAACCTAGTTTAAAATATATTGTACAAATGCATTCCTATAAATCTGATCACAGCAAAATACATAGTGGTGTTTAAATGGCAGGACAGTTGAATTCCAACAACTCAATCTTTAAACCAGTGAGAGATATGGGCAATTTTAAAAGAAAACAATAAACTTCTCAAATACAGACATTTGTGAAATATACATGCATACGCACACTCTCACACACACACACGCACCCACTTACTTCACTCAGTGTTAGATTAAGATTACACAAGGCAATTTTCAAGGTTGCATTTACAACCACAATGACAAGAACAGCATTTTTGAGGTAGCTGAAGTCAAAGAGCAAACCACAGCAGAAGCAAAGAAACAGGTGCTCGCACTCACACCGAGCCCACTCTTTGGAGACGCATTATCATGCGCGCAGGGGCGTGTGCTGAAGAGGCACGTGTTCCATGGGGAATGAAGTTCAGCGGCTCTGGAGACATGATAAACTATTCTCCAGGAAAGCTTATGTTGGGAGACCAGATGCACAGTCAAGGGACCATGGCTTAAATCACTGCACATCAGCTGAGCTGTGGTAACAGCCTGGGGGCTCTTGGTCTGTGGCAGCTCCGCCGACAGCTCAGTCTCACGGGCACTGAAGCAAAGACAACTGTGGCGGTTGGAGGTGTTATTACTCAGAGCTGTCTGTCCCACTTCTCTCCTAGATGCCACTGCTGGGGGAAAGGTACTTGGGCCCCTGTCTCACCTGCTCCAGCTTTCAGCCTAGCATTCAAGTTCACGTCCACCTCCATGCTATTACTCGTCAATGGACTGCGAACAGGAGCAGCAGAGACACAAACTTGAGTGCCCTTCTTCAGGTGCAGTAACACCTTTGCCACACTAAGAGTGCAGAGATGCCAAACTGCCACAGCTTGAATCACCAGACTTCATCTCTCCAAGCCCTTTGCTAGCCTACAACAAGAGGAGTTAGTTAGTTGAGCTAACCTCACAGCAAATGCCAGCCAATGTGGGCAGAAAGGGATATAGCTGTGGCTGGCAGACATACTGCCTCGGCCACAGAAACTTGATCCTGTCTCTGGGCACAAACAGAGCTTGATCCTGCCCGAATTACAAAACTGTGAAACGCACTCATACACACACACACATAATGTCGTCAAGAAGCTTTCTATAAATCAACAGTTTGCATGGTTTACTGCTGAAGGTCTTGAAGATGGGATGGAAAACATGGCAAGATGTTTTGCAAAAGTAGAAAGAAAAAAAAAATTGACCTCTTGGAATTAGGTCTCTGTTGTGTAGTTGCTGTATGAGAGTGATGGCACAGATGAGAAGTTGTTATTCCATTGCCTTCCTCCAGTAGTCTGATGCAACTCTGCCTGCTCTTTGTATTTGCTCAGAAGATTTTTGGCTTCTTGCAGATCCTGAGAAGAGTTTTCCCCATATTCTTCTTTCAGCCACTGCCTGAACTGCAGAAATTAAAAATACATACACAAAATGATGAAACAGTAACATGAAATGGATGGAGAAGTAATTCTCCTTCCTGTCCTACAGAATTTCAGTAACCTTTAGGATCATACGCAGTTTAAAGAAAAGCAGTCCAAATATTGCATGTCCTTCAGCAGCAGCACAAGAATGCACAGCACAGGAACACATATTTCAAATCATTGAGACCCCTTACATCTCCTGAAATGACACATCTGTGGAACAGCTTGGCTGACTGGACTAATAGAGAGTAAGAAACACTTGCCGGGAAAGGACATCCTGAACTTAAAATCTCCCTGTTCCTGCTACATACACAAACAATAAGAGGAATTAGCATGGAAGCCAGTATGATCAGCCAACTTGCCCATGTCACAATAGGCTGCAAGAAGGTTGAAATCAGAAAGTGAACCACTCTTAAAGGTTTCTTTATCCTGAGCCCACAAACACCAGTAGTAAAAAATGTAGTGTGGATATCTTAAGATGTGTCTTATAGGAAGAAATAGTCCACGAGTTTAAAAAGCTATAGAATAGGACCCCACATGTTACTGATATGAATGACTGAATATGGTACCAGGTAACATATGTACCAGGCCCAGCTGATGGTCAGACCAGCTCTGTATCCTGCTTTGAGAGTAACCAGATATAAATGATGAGGAAAGAATCAAGCAATGGCAGGGCAATAATGCTGGGACCTCTTCCCATGTCATTTCCTCAGCTTGCAGCAATTTTCAGCTCAGGTGCTTTCAGAGGCTGAGGCAGTATCTTTGTGTTTGATAACATAAATGAATTCTTTTGTCATGAGATCTCATTTTAAACCCACTTTTTTTTACCACAAGATGCCTGTATGCTAACAGCTCCATAAGTACATATTGTATAAATGCCCCCACTCCTTTTCCCCGATTTGAACCTGCCAACAGATAACCCTGTCTCATAGGAAAGAGTGAAAATTTCACATGTTCACTTTTCCTATCCATTTGATTCTGACACTTTTTTGCCTGTTGGAGAATTTGAGTCCAGCTGAGGACAATTCCAGCTGAGGAACTGTCCAGTCCCTGACAACTTTGTTGAGCTTACCTGCAGAAGCAGCTAGGAAACACAGACTCCAACTGTTGCGTCCCAGTGGGGATAATATTAATTTTACAAACCTTAACCTTCACAGCTTTGTTCTGTTTGAAGCTCATGA
Organism: Chamaea fasciata; assembly: GCF_029207755.1. NCBI lineage: Eukaryota > Metazoa > Chordata > Aves > Passeriformes > Sylviidae > Chamaea > Chamaea fasciata. Next base: position 84,737,231 of record NW_027094086.1, read on the forward strand.
AAAGCTTGATCCATAAAGATCATTTACTAGGTCATTGGGAGACAAGACCTCAACATAGATACTTCTTTCCATTCCTTAAAGAGGTCCTCAGGCAAATCTGAAGCCTCAGACTACCATGAGGAAGTCTGAAACAGGTGCAAACTATGTCGTGACCTTAGTGACTAAACCTCACCCTGTAAGACCAAGATCTGGAGGACAACATTCCAGAGAGCCCACAGGACACCAACACCCTTTAGTGGCACAGAAAAACACCAAAAGCTGCTGAAATCTGAAAAAAGTACACGCCCTTGGCAGATGGCATCATTCCACTGAAATCAGGTGTGTAAACAGACACCTGCTAAGGATGTGGTTGCTCTTAAGAGACAGTAAGAAACTACAGCCCAGCCAGTGAATACAGGTGGATACTTCTTTTTGCAACCTGCTGCCTCCCCCTCAGTGAATAAAGACAGAATGCGCAGTCCATGGTGGATGAAAAAAGAGACGTTACTGTCTTTATCAGGCTATTTGCATACAGCCTTAATTGTCATTGCTGTTAGACCAAACCAATTGGAGTAGAAATGACTGTAAGGGAGGAAGGAGACAAGTCTGGAAAGTCCCTCTCTGACTTCTGTCTCTTAAAGATCAGTTATTCTACCATTTACACCAGTTCCAAACAATCCAGGAAACATTCAGTTAAATATTAAAAAAACACAAATATTTACAGTTGCTAACTGCATCATGCAAAACAAATGGTAATTTCGGAACTCTGATCTTTCTGCAGCAGAATGACAGGGATGGGATAAAAAAAACAACAACATCCTTTGTCTCATGTATTTTGCTTTCCAACTTTGGTTTGTGCCTCTGTTGTTGTTATTTTTAATAAGCACCATAGGCAAAAAAAACCCCACACAACAACAACAACATGCTGAGCAATGGAAAATGGAAGGGATGGCCACAGTAGGTTGGTAACATAAGTGGAAGTCACCAATCACCCACAGGGAGCAGGTCTTTTGCGTAAGATGGGGTTTTTTGGAGTTAGAAACCAATTTTTGTTTTGTGAAACTCCTTTGGCAGTCCTACTCTTTTGTAGATTCTCCTAGTCCTACAAAACCTTCAAAGGCCAATTTAAAAAAAAAAATCTGAAGATTAGGTCAGATCTGAAGCTGCCCTAAACATCAGAAAATTTATTAAGCCTTAGCCACAGAAGGTGGGAGGGGGTTCACAACACACGAATCATAATGAGGACTTAGTTTAACTCCTAGACAGGAAAGATTTGTGATGATGATTTCTTTTCTGCTTACTGTTTCAAATGAATGTGTTGTGGGGAAACCCACAACTTTTATGCAACTGGTAGTTATGGGCTGGCCTTTTTGCTGTGTTCTGAAAACTCACCTTTTACCTTTCACCTCTCTAAAGGTGTTAATCTTGAACTGTGTCTTAGCAACCACAAGATTGACAGCACAGTTGGGCAGGAGGTGTTTAGATGTTGTGCTTCATCCCTTCTCCCAATCCAGCATTCCCTGCTACCTTCAGACCTACCTGTATCTTCTTCGTGGAGCAGGCTGGGCTAAGAAGCCATTCCCTCAAAGCAAAAGCAGGGAGCCAGATAAATCACACAGACCTCAAAATAAGGAGAAGGAGCCCATGATCTGACTTGGAGTTGTGTTTCACAGCTCTTTTTTGTACTTAATTTACCTGATCAACATCATGTTTTTCAAATTCCTGTAGCTGTCTCTGGAAGCCCATGTTTGGATTGGCGCAGGATCTTGCCGCGCGGACAACAGACAGCGCATCTTCCCAGCCGAAGTCTGTGATGGTCATGATGTAGGCAACCACCAGGGTGACACTCCTGGAGACACCTGCAAGGCTGCATGGAAAAGGGGGTGCAATACACTAAAGCAGGGCTGTACTCCACCTGTCACAGCTGAAAGCATCACTTCTTGACATCACGGCACACTGCTGTGTTGCTTGCCATGAGGAAGAAATATAATAATATTTGAGTTAAATGGTTTTGGTGCTGCTTTTTCAAATGCAGCAGAAAAAAATCTACTTGATCAAGAAGGTGGGTTTTGAGTGGTAATTCATATGAGACTGAAAAGGAAGATGAAAGCATGAAGTAGTCACAAAAGCAGGGGACAGTGCACATGTTCCAAGTTAGATTTGGGTTTTAAAAAGGCAGAAGTAAGTCACCCACTTTCTTTCTTCTGTTTATATAGATCAGAGCAGTGAAATAAGACAGTTTCCTCTCCACCATGAATAAAGGCTGCAATTTCACGGGGCCAAAATGAACTTTAACTGAACCAATAAGAGGTACATATGTCTGGTTGCTTGAGTTCCTCTTTCTGCTCTCCACTGCATTGTACAGCTTAAACTCTCAGGACTCCAGTTTCCCCAGATGAAAAGATGGGATGGAGTAAGAATCATTCATTATGCCTGGCTGGAAAACACTGGACAAATTCAGAACTATTTTTACTGAGAGTATAAAGAATGTGTTAGAGTTGTATTTACCACAGTAAAGAGTTACCAGATTCCTTCATAATTTTGTTACTGAAACACTTCACAAATTTAAATATATGTTTTTTAAAACTCTATCAGTATTCAGACTACTTATTCCTGTTTTCCACATACCAAGACTGACCAAACGGCTCATGCACAGCCCTGTCATGAGTCAATAACAAAGTGAGGATTTATGCTCAGGGGCTGTGTACAAGTCCAGTGTTCAAATCACGAGATGACTCCGACTCCAGATATAGACTCAGATATGTCCCTTGGACATATAGCACAAAGACCACAACCAATAGCAGGGAGCAAGAAAAAACCCAGGGTGGGATTTCCTTTTCTATTCTTTACAGTCTCAGGAGCATTCCTCCAATCAGGGTCTTGCTATTAACAAATGCAGCATTTGAATGCTTCAGCAGTTTAAAGAAAAGAAAGAGGGAAAAAATCAATTTCTGTTCAGACATGTTTTTTAAACAACTCTGAAGTCACCAAAACATCTGTTAGAGAAACTAATCAAATTATTAGGATATCATTAGGAAATCATATTTAGAAATACAGTGATTTAAAATTATGAGAAATAAATAATATGTCTTCAGCCAACACACTCCCAGTCAAATAAATCCTAAAAAAATGTTTGATAAGAGAAGGTCAAGAAGAATTTCATAGGCTCCTTTCATCTCCAAGCGGCTTCCCACCCCAGAGACTCAAAAGTCCTAGCATAAAGCTTTAATAGTATTTGCAAATCTTCTGGGGCTTTTTGAATAAAGGAGGCAATTCAGTCCCAGAGGATTTTGCTACAGAAGGGAAATGACCACTAATTTATTACAATTATCAACATCCAAATCAAGGTAGAGAAACCCTTAAAAAGTTTTTTTTAGCAAGCAGTATACATACCAGTGAACTAAGCAGCCTTCACCTGCGAGCCGGCACTCATGGATAAATTTGATGCTCTCTCTGAAATGCCTTGCTCTGAAAACAAAAGCAGAAGGGGATAAAGAAAGTGCCGTATTTAGTAAAATCACTACTTAGAAAGAGAGAAATATATCCGAAATCTCACCTCACGCTGTTTCTAGAATTTAGAACTGAATACAGGTCTTACAAAGTAAAAGTTACTGTCTGCCAATGAAACACAAACCTCACTGGCATAAGTTATTTGCCATTCTATCCGAGTAAGAAACTGGTATTTTAGGCACTACAGTGTGATAAACTTTATTCTGGTGACTGTCAACTCTACATTTCGGTTTGTGTTTGATTCTTCTTTAAAGCTGTGACACGTCCTTTTGTGCTCAGATGTCAGATGGAACTCAGCACAACTACATGAGCAGTTCTCCAGACATAACGTCTCTCACAAAGAGACATTACCCGCTACCCAAACTTATGCTTAACTTTAACTCTACCTCCTCCTTCAAGTCATGTGCTAGGGCATATCTAAACATCAAGACCTTCTGCTTGGCTATGTACAATCACTCCCTTTTGTCTCTGCTATGAAAAAATGCTCAATTCAAGCCTTATTTTCTTTAGTTCCTTCCAGTCTTCTCCTTTCAGACAGCAGTACCCCTTCTGCCCATATTCAGGGTATCAGCCTACAACCCGCCCTTTTTAAAGCAGCAGAGGAGAAAACACAGAGAAAACTCTGTTTGCAAACTTTAGGGTTTCTAATCTCATTATCCTTTCCACATGCCCCTTTCATTTTAAGTGAGGCATAGTGAAGGATAGCAAGTGGGCAGCTGTCATCATCTGAGTGACTATGCAGCTCTGCCTCTCTGCATCCCAGTTCCAAGTTGCTCACCCCTCCTTTCCGACTGCAAAGCCTTTGGCGCTGCCTGCAGTTTATCACAGTTGCAAGCAGCACCTCGTAGTTCAACAGAGCTGGAATTCACTGTGGTCCTTAAGTGCTCTTGCAATTCAAACTCAGGAGCAGTAGCAATGTGGGCAACACAGGCAGAGGCAAGAGGCTCTTAGGGGACAGTCATTACCAGACCTGTTGGCAAGGGCAAACCTGAAAGCACATTGCGCTCAACACCCATGAAACACAACGTCCTGTATTCAAGATGTTTCCCCTTTCTGGGTGAATATTACACCACAAGGGTAAAAGAAAAAAACCTCAGCCCAGCACCAGCAGCCACACAAAAATCAGGAATACCCACATAAAAGGAAGCTTCCCTTCCTGCCTAACAGTGCAGCTGCTGATACTGTAAACACTCCTGACCTGAAGGACAACACTGATGCAACAGAGTGTCACTGCCTGCAGAACTTGCAAAGGCAACAACATCTAACTGGAATAAACAAAAAGAAGATCCCAAAGCCCAGGATTCCCTCTCCAATGCAGTTCCTGCATCACTGGACATTTCATGGAAAACACAGCTTTTTCGGAAAATCTCAAGGCACAATGCATCCCCAAGCTTTAGGACAGCAAGTCAGCTCAGGGTTTTATGTTTCTCAAGGAGCTGATGAAGTATGTGGGATAAGTGAAGACAAAGCCTTACAAATGCACATGTGCTCGGACTGCCATGCCAAACCACTGTCACTGGCTGAGTGACAAATCATGGTGCTCAGGTCTGTCAGGGGAGCACAAGAGGTTTCACATAAACAAACTCAGAGGATAAATGAGATCTCTGGCTATGTGTGCAAGAGGCTTTGATATTGCACAATGAAGAGCTTAGCTGAGATTGAAAACATTCACTCAGATGCAGCTTGCTTAGGTCTGTATTGGCAACCTGATCTTCTCATCTTTTCTCTTTCTCTCTAGAAAATAGGACCAGGAGGGCAGCTTCATGTACCAGTGAATTTGCTTCAATGGTCTCACGCAAATTTTGGTAAGACACTTCCAACACTCTGGTTTGAAAAATATCTGTGACTGCACATAACACCTTTGCAAGGTACTAAACATCTTGAACTCCATTCACTCAGTTTTCTTCACCCTTCCTCACTGCTGATGCTCAGTCTGCTGATGTGCTTTCAAGTGTGTTTACAGGCATTCATGAAAATGAAAAGAGAAATAGTCACATCTAGAATTGGTGCTGCTCTATAGCACCCTGGCCCATCCCCACCTTGAGCCAGAGAAAAGGAGGTATGTATTCCTCCACAACCCTATGGCATCAGGGTCTCTTGCAGAGCCAGCAGACACAGTTGCCTTAACTCATTTTCAAGGTTATGGTAAAATCGCGTTTAGATGAAAATTAAGATTGAGGGCCAGTTAGCTGTGTGGCAAGTGCCAGACACAAAGAAGAATGGTAAGTCTTACATTAACCACAAAACAGTTGACGATCATCTCTAACAGGAAAGCACTTGACAAATGTGTTGATTTGCAGCCCATTTGTTGGACTTCAGGACAATTTATTACACGATATCTGGCTCTTACATCTCCCAGCTGAAAGTTGGGTCCTAAACTGCATCATCTTTACAGTGGGAAAACACCACAGGAAGAACCACCACCAGTACAACGCCTCTACTAGGATGTTGTAAAAGTTATCTAAACTTACGCATTAGCACGCTGCCTAATTCAAAACTAGACCAAGAGCAGAGTTATGATACCAGAGCTGAATTTTAATTCGTTGCAAGTTGGACTTCTACTAATATTTATAAAGGTTAAAATGACAGCATCCAAATCAGATAAGACAAAGCATCTCGATGTTTCTTTCCTTTGGTGGTGTAAAAGAAAAAAAAAACCTACCCAAATTTTCTCCTCTTAATAGGTCGTCTGGCTTCTGTATAATCACCACTAACCACCTGACTGTTGAAGGTTAATTCCTTAGAAACACGCAGCCAAAGACAATTAACTGGAACAGGGCAGGAAGGGAAAATTTTAGTTCTATAGAAATAATTTCTAGTGATGAGTTCTATAGAAGATGACATTTCTGGAGCAGTTACTGGCCCAAGGTAAAATTCTCACAGACCAGGGAAAAGATTGATTTAACATCTAGGAAGTACCTTGAGTCGGAAAAGCAATTGCTTTCTTCCTATGCTTGCTAGGGGCAGAACAGGGGAGTAAAATAACACCCACATGCTAACAGGGGAATCCCTACTGCATTTCCCTGGCAAGTCATCCCTCTGAGGAAAAGAACGCCACTTAACAAGTTTTCTAGGAGTAAATGTGCATTATACACACAGGAAACCAGAGGTTTCCTTCAGAAAAACTGAGCCAAAGTGCATTAAGAGCTCACAGTCCCAAAATTCAGTGGGTAAAAGGCTTCCAGTTGGTCCTTGCTGTTGGGAAACAGACAAGAGAGCAGTGTGTACCCCATCACTTGTGCCTGAGAAAGAGCTGAGATTGCTAAGAGAGCACAAGTACCTGCAATACAGAATGCTGCTTGGTTAGTTGTTTTTTTTTCTCCCTGACACCAGCAGAATCCCTCTTTCAGAAGAAGAGGTAGACACGCAAAGATGTGGCAGAGGGACCAATTCCCTTTCCTGTTCCCTAGCTATGCCTCCCTCCTCAGTGGGCACAGGCAGTATAATAACCACTCCTAGATAAGACTGCACCCAGCCCTCACAGGCTGAACAAAGACAACTTCCCCTTGCTTTCAGAAGACTGCATGTGCAAAGCAAGCAATGGTGCTATTTGTGAGCATCATGATTTGATTTTACTTGAAGGCCTGGACTGTATAAAGTCAAAGAAGAAAAATCGGTTACTCAACAAGTTTTATTTTAAGTGATTGAATGTATCAGTATTAGAAGTAATGACGTTTGCTTGCAGCCACCTGATACCAAAGCAAGTATTTTAGATGCCTGCAGCGTAACAGAAACAATACTCATGCAAATATTCTATCTTCTTACGGAAGCCTTAAGAGCCTTGGTGCTGCGCCAGACAGCTTGAGCACAGGAGCTGGTTTTTCAATATAACTCCTCGATATTTAACAGTGAGGGAATTGTACATTGATTATTGTTTATCACAAATGCCATCCTTTCTCTTTCCATTCCCAATTGATCTCTTTTAACACAGGAAGCAGATTTAGAAAACATTGTTAAAAATGCTACACACCTCAAAATGCCAATGAACAATCGAATGTTTTCCTCTAATCTTATATTAGTTTTCCTTCCCAAAAGGATATTTCTTTATTTATTTTTATTCTAAATATTAAGGTCATGGAAGTTGTCCATGACAAAGGCAGTTAGCTATCTGCCTTCTCATTACAGACCTGAAATTTAGAGGATTAGGGTGTTTTTTATTGCAGGTGGGGTGTGGTGCTCTTTATTTTCCCTTCCCCTAAAATCATGACAGAAACGCAGAATGAAAAGGCAAATCATCACACACCAAGTGCCACACTGGAATCTTTCTAGAATATGAGAAACACATGCTCTAAAAATATCCCCCAAAAGCACGAGCCGGAATATTGCTGTGATACAAGAGAAAAGCAGTGCTGCACTTCCTTCCGTACCTACCAGGCCTCTTTCCACTACTTGTTTCTCTACCAAAACTTGGTAGCAGGATGTGGCTGAAACCCCCCTCACCTCTTCCCAACATAAACAGTGAGCTCTAGAAGAAAGAGCTGGTCACCATCCAAGTTCTTTTGTTTTGATTTCTCTTTGGAATCAAGACTTGCAATGCTCAATTAAATCCAAGGCTAAGTCAATGAGCATTACGTGCACTTTAGCAGAGATGAGAAAGAGCAAGGTTTGAACACCCTAGATGCAGTATCTACGTCCTCAAGGTGAGAGTCACTGCAGGGCAGAAAACTCTCTGCCATGCCAGCTTATACTAAGAGCAGCAGGGACTTCTGAAGCAGGTTCGAGAAGTCCACAGCAGATAGTTGCAGGGGTAGTTTACACACAAGGATTTTGTTTTGAAGGCCCACTGTGAGGTATTCCTTCCAACCCTTGAGGCACCAGGCTTCAAACCTCTTTCAAATATTTTGTTTTGCTAATGGCTGTACGAAAAAAAAAAAAAAGTGAAAGTGGAGCAAAACACAAGATTTACAAAAACAGTGGCTAGAATAAACTGTGACTGAATTAGGCCCAGACTCACTAAGGAATTCCTGAAGTTTAAGGCCACAAAATCAAGAGTGTTTACATACTAAGCCTCCTGCAAACACACACAAAAAGCAGGGTGAAATGAAGTGTTACTGTGTTTTCTTAATGGATTAAACCCCACATTTGTGTAATGCTCATTAGAGATCCGAATCAGAGCTTTCAGCAAATTTTAAAATAGGAATCATTGTACCATGGGATTTCGGGGGTTTTGCATTTATTTTTAAAAATACTTACAAGTTCTGCGAGGGTGAGTCAGCAGCAGGAATGCACAGATACTTCATTCCCTGTGTAAAGAAGCAAATAGGTATGAGAAAAAAAGTTTCAAGTTAAACACATTTATCCAGCACAGCACATTTATCTAGACTGGTGGAATATTAATGATTTTGAGGGAGCAATACCATCATTCAGACAAATAGATACCATCTCTACACAGTCAGATTTTAAAATACTTGCTTTCATGTTGCTAAGACACCAGCATATAGCTTAGTCATGCTTCTCCCACGGCTCAATAGTGAGCATTTAAATAAAGGAACATCTTTACTAAAAAGATCTAAACTCCTTTCTGAAAACATAATTGTTCTTACATTTCTAGGAAAATGAAGCTGCATCTTCTCCTGCCCTTTCCTTTCTCTGAACAGATGTTACGCCCTGAAATTGTGATACGCAGTTTCTTTTAAACTCACACAATCATTTTTCTTTACTCAGTTGATAAACCAAACAAAATGTATTTCAAAGAAGAAACATGTTTGTGGTATGGATTTTGTTTTTTTTTTACTTTTGGAAACCTTTAAGGACAACCATAAAACTCACACCTTTCCTCCACAAAGTTAGCCTCTCTTTCTTAGTCAACTATCATAATATGTTACAAGGTCGAGTAGGGAAGTTAGATAACCCTTTCTGACGCATCAAAAATGTTACTGGATATATTTAAAACAACATATCTATAATCCTACACTACTGCTTTGCATTGTCAACGCTCATTTCAACTGTCATTTTATTTTCGTAGTTTGCTTTGCTCCTATGACTGTTAAGAAATAAAACACTTCTGAAAGCACATTCAGCTGACTTCTCAAATAGTTCTTGCAAGAGCACAATCTGCAGCTCAGACACACTAAAACTACATTATTCACTGGAACTCTTTTGAATTATCTCAGATGCCGAGTTATGAATTTTTCAGATGCACTTAGAGAAGAATTCAAGCAAAAGGATCATATAATATGCTTAATCTATCCTTCTGTACCGATGCACACTCCTGTAATAATCCCACATGTTGAACACCACACATGGAAAGTCACACTTTTATGTACAAGAAATCCTTTGCCAACAAGGTGGAACACAATCTGCACCTACCAGGCATTTTATTTGCCAGCTGGGGGAAGAGGAATTTTCACTGCTCAAGTGTGTGGCTACCTGAGGCAGCATCATCTACAACCCTTTTTCTTCTCTGGCTCAGAAACCCCTCCATTTTTTCCCTACACACACTTTGTTTCTTCACTTGCCATTGCACAAAGAGCAAGCCCTTTTACCAGAGATCCTGACCCCAGCACCATGACACACCTTTGCAAGGTGCACCAACTTCACCACCATGTCAGAAAGATTATGGAAAACAATCAGAAACAGTCAGTAACATTGTGGGAAACCAGGAGGTGTCCACAGCCAAAAGCTGATCCAAAACAATCTGTGCAGACACATTCATTTAGAAAGATAATGTAGCGGTAATGCTTATATTGATAGGCTGCTGAGCCAAGGAAAACTAATTATATTGACGGATTAATTACCACAATAAGCATTTGTATGACACATCTGAGAGGTTTATCTTGGACACTAGTATCACTTCAAGTGAGTCACTCCAGTAAAACGAGGGTCTGACACCCAAAAGTAAATTTACATGCTATTCTTTCCCCATCACCTCTAGCAACTCTATCCCACTGAAAAATTGAAAACTGAGGACAGGAGATGGGTTAGCTGTGGAGTGCAGTACATGCCAGAAGGTTCGCTCCTCCAGCACGCACTGACGCAAGTTGTTCCGCAGATTTCAGAAGCTACGGCACATGCTGAGTGCTTTTCACAGACTGAGTGCAGAGGGGCTTTCAGATCAGGCTCACTCTAAAAGCAGAAGTAGCGCCAGCACAAATTTAAGACCTGCAATGTTCTTTTTTTGTCATGGCTGGTTAGTTCCAACTACTGCAAGCAAGCATGAAACCAGCATATGAGAGACCACACATGGTCCAGAATGGCTCATCCAAAGCCTGATCCTGGACATCTTCAGCACTTACAACTTCCAGTGAAGCCCACCGCAGTTTTCACTACCGTGCTTGCAAATGCTCAGCATCAGGCTGTTAGCTTTATTTAATAAATGTTCTCAGAAAGGAGATGGTTTAAGTTACTGGAATCTGGTATTTTGACTGATGTATATCACCTGTGTTTTTGGAAGGCTGTGGTGATGGACTCCTCCCTGTGAGGAAATAATCACACACTCAACTCAGAAATGGTTAGAGGTGGGATTTCAAAAGTACCTAACCCATCTCCCACAAAAATCAACAGTGAAACTCTCAGCAACTTTGAGCCAAACACAGTTTGGCCGGAGCTGGTAACTCCGGAGGATCCCACCCTAGCATCTAGTTTTGCTTCTCTTGGTTGAAATAATAATTATAATAATAGGATCAAATATCATTCATCATAATTGGATACTTGAAATACAATACCACCACAAGATTGTATGAGGCAGGCATTCCTACATGAGACTCAGGATGTTTTGTGTAGATATTCCTGCGGTGATTGCTGGAATTAGATTTTCCTCACACATACTGTATAGAATTTCTTTTTTAAAAAACACATCAGCAATAGGAAAACTTAATTGCTGAACCCTGCTGTTTGTGACTCTTTTTGAAAAAAAAACTATCCAGGATATTTGTGTAACTGTGCCCCAAGACACTACTGTCTTTCCTGTGCACATACCCTGCAGGTACCGTCGAAGAACTGTCCCCAAGGGACCTTTTAAAGCAAAACAGTTTATGCCAAGCAAAAAACCAGCTACCTACAACATTTAATAAAGGGTATTAGCACGGAAGAAAGACAGAAACACCACTATTTTCTTACCAAGCAGTTTGTTTGCCATTCTCAAACTGCAAAGCATAAAATGTTAGGAGGTAACAATCATTGGAACAGTGACTACAACAGAGTAGGCTAAATCAAAGACTGTTGAAGCCAGCTTCTTGTGAAAATTTCAACAGGCTTCAAATTGGTCCCTAGTTAGCAGTTTCATTAAATAAAACTGAATCCAGTTGCAGATCCAATATCCCAGGTTGAACCAAAATTGCATATTAATAAAGACGGAAAGACAAATACAAATTTTATGCCAACCATACGGAAGTCTTTATTTACATCTTTTTAAATTAAGGACACTTTGTTCCCTAAGAATAACAATTCTGTAAAATTACTCAGTGAAGGAAGGGCAGAACAACTCAAAACAGGTATTGTGCCACTTCACCTAAACACACTAAATTAGGTGCTACAGAGCAGCTACTCATTTCAAAACATGGTATTTATTCGAAACAAAGAGAAAAGCTTGCAAAGCATAAAAACTGATGAGAAGATAGTGATAAAACACTATTTAAAATCCTATACAAAGTAATACATCCCCTTTATTTATTGAATATTCTTGCATTTATATTGTTATTCAAACATTTCTTCAGCTGACAGCTATGTCAATCATGCTTTATCTCTCCAAACACGCTTTTCCTCAGAGCACCCAATTAAAATCTATTGATCCAGCCTTTTTAATTACACAGAATCTATGTATATTATTAGGTAATATAACATCCCAAACATATGGCATGGGTACAGACCCAAGCTCCCAGGGCAATGAGATGCTGAAGACAGCATTTTTCTGCTCATCTCAATTCACTACTACTTTCCACTTGTTACTTTGAAATCACTGCTCACTTTCCTTTCTCCATCAATCACCTTTACCACCAAACACCCCTACCTTCCAACACACACACACACACACACACTTTTTCTTATTATTCACATGGTGATACTAACTGATGCCCCCATCAAATAAAAGCAGTGCTTCCATTTCTTTTGGTGTATTTAACCTGTTAACATTGTCCCCAAAAAATCAGTAAAATAAAATATAATTTACTTTTTTGTTTTCTGTTTCAGCAGAGTAACCACCAAAACTAGATTTCTCTCATAGGCCCTGAAACTGAGTGCTGCAGTTAAACGGATACAGTGAGAGCTAACAAAACTAGGGCAAGTATTCAGATTTCAAGATTGTCAAAGATGAAACAAGGGAGAGTAAAGTAAAATTTCTAAAATTCACTGTTATTTGAGAAACAGCAACAAAACTGGTGCAATTTCATCACAGATTCTGGAAATAATAAGTCAGTTCTGCTGCAGTGAAATATCAAGGGATTAAACCAGATTTCAGGTTCTTGCAGAAGAAGCTTTACACTATAGTCAATAAGGTGTTAATGGAATTCTGTCAATATTCAATTTTCTAATTATTTTAGAGGTCTATCTGCTAAGGTTGGAAACTGAACAGTTATGTCACATTTGGAAAAGTCAGTAAGACTAAAGAACAAGACTTTCCCAATATCATTAGATTTTTTAAAAGATAACTTAATCTTTGTTATTAAATACAGTATTTCATTCAGTGCTCAGGAACACAACACTCCAATATAAGGAAAACTCTATTTCTATTCTACTTAAATAGAATCTTATTTTAAAAACTCCAACTTCATTTTAACTAAACTTGTGAAAACTGGCATTTGGGGTTTTTTGGTACAACTTGTAGAATTTTGCAGTAGCAGAATGACATATCTCCAAGTGTCAAATGCCAACTAATGGGTCAATGACTGAAAACAGGACCTTTGCAGAGCACACACAAATTCAGTTTTACAATACCAAGAATTGTATCGGCTCTGAACAGGATAAAGTGCAAAAAGTACTGTAAGACAAATGCAGGACCTATACAGATGGCTGCTCCTTGGCAATGATCAAAGATATTCTGAAGTCACTGAGAATGATAATCAGTTTGATTACATCTTAATTATACTAATGTATGTTTTATATGTGAAAGGAAACTGTCTAGTGATTCTTATATAAAATGAGCACTCACAAAACAGCTTGCACGAGAATAAGAAGAACTAAAAACGGTACTCATTATTTCATGTTCAGTGGATTCTCCAAGTAATGTTTTTACAGACATTTTTCAGAACATCATCTCTGCCACTGCTGTATATACATTTCTGAGGTTCTAGTTAGCACTGGAAGCCTGTATCTAGAGCATCAGATTTTAAAAGTTGAGGAGAGGGGAAAAGAGCCTCAAACAACAAAATTTCTGCTCTCCAAGAGCAAAGAGTGGGGGGAAGGGTCCATTAAAAAAAAAAAAGTCTAAAAAGAGCAGTACTGTATTTTTGGCATTAAACTTCTTTATTTAAATTTATGTAAAGATACCATCAACGATTTCCAAGAATTTTTTTTTTAAACATAAAACCCTAAACTTGTATTTGTGAACTAAGATGCAAATAGAAAACCTCCAGCACCTGGCAAGTTCTTTCAGGTTAGTCAAAAACCATGTGTTAATTTGAGTCGTCACATCAACAGATGAGGACAGGAGGACTTATTTTTGTTTAGGGGCATTTCAGCAAAAAAGCTAAAGAGGGAAACAGCCAGCACAAAGCTTCCTCAAGCCAAACCAACAAGAGTTTATAAAGGGTTTAGTCCAGTAATGCACTGAACTGAACCTGCTAAACTGAAAACCGTTCAACCGTTTGCTTGTCCTTTCAGTTACTTTCTGTAGCAATCACCATTAGTGCTGGTTTTATTAATGACTCATAGAAAATGCATTTGTGTTTCAGCTGAGGATAACCACTAATTGACTTTAGCAAACAACACACTCAGGTTTGGCTTTGAAAAATATTATAAACGAAATTGCAATTACATGAACAATTTGAACAGCAGCAAACAGGACACTCCTGCAATAGAATCCATTCATTTCATTTGTGCTATCAGGAATAATACAAAGTCAGAGTTTTTTACAATGCTGGTTCATAGTTTTCTTAAGGAAGTAGTCTCAGTGACACTTTTGAAAAGCTCCTTAAGGTTGGAATGTGCCAATCACAAATATGAAGTGTCCTGTTAAAACCCTCCTGTCCCATCTATCCTCTCTAAAATTAAAGGAGGCAAATGTTGAAATTTTAAGGATTTTATTTTAATTGCACAGAGCTGTGGTTATTATTTCTAATTCTAACCCTGAATTCCAGTTCTAACCTATCTCATATGAAGGAATACAGAGTGGGAGAAAACACTAATGAGTTTGTATTAAATTGTGGATTATCTCCTTTAGGACACACCAAGAGTATTTACAGGACTTCAGCTGAGAGGAAGGCCTATGTTAGTCTGCCTTGACTACGTGACTTATTCAAGCTCCCAGGCACGTCAGGGCATATCTGAGCATTAACAATCACACTTGATCCCTGAACCCTCAAGGGGGTCTCTGAGTACTAAAATAAAACAATATATCCCAACAGCCTCTTTCTTAAAGGGAATGCTGGATCATGATCACTTCACCTCTGGAATATGCTCACATTAGTTTTTACAAGGGCACATAGTGACAGGACAAAGGGCAATGGCTTCAATATGAGAGAAAGCAAGTTTAGATTAGATACTAGAAATAAATTTACCACAAGGGTGATGAGACACTAGAACAGGTTACCCAGAGAAGTTGCAGATTTGCCATCCCTGGAAATGTTTAAAGCCAGGTTGGTCTAGTGAAAATTGTTCCTGCCCATCCATGGCAGGGGAGTTGGAACCAGATGATCTTTAAGGTCCCTTTCAACCCAAACCACTATGAATCTGTGATTAGAAGTGTGGCTTAACACAGTCCACATTGTGTCCTCTTCAGAGGCAGGTCAGAGCACTTGTCCTGTTCTGGTTAACACTTTAACCAAGCAATTAGAAACACCAGACACCTACTGGGTCTCAACATCCCTCAAGCAAACAGCTCACCATTGACAGCTCCAAGCAGTCCTCATCCTCTCCTCCCTGCCACCTCCCATGACAGGAACGTGCTTCCCTCGACACAGTTCGTGTGTGACGAGCAAGTCAAACTATGAACTAATTTAGTGCATCACCACAGCAGCCTCTGCCAGGGGTACCCCGTCATGAAAGCCTTGCCTGACACACTTTAAAAGCTGCTTTGTGGAAGTCTGTTGGTGGCTTCTTAGTGGGCTACTGAGATAATATTTGAAAAATTAGTCAGAGCTCCCAACTTCACAAGCAGAATCAATGCCAGGCAGGGCATTACTTCAAACTAGAATCGTCTGGTGCCGCCACACCTGAAAGATAAATGGTAGCTGTTTTGCTCAGCATGGTCTTCTGAAACATCTCATGAGGGGAAACTCTTACCATGAAAAGACAGTGAAACATCACAGAGGAAAGTTAAGGTTTTTTGTTAGAAGAACTGCTTGTACACTTTCTCTTGAAGGTAGCACAATGGCTGAAAACCAACAGCTTCTAACACTGGTGACAGATGAGTTTAGTGCTATGGATGGAAATGCAACAGTCCAACTTGACTATATTATTAATTTGTTGAGCTGGTCTTTATACAACAGCCATGACCTTGCTATATGATACTAGCACCTCTGATTTTGAAGGCTCTCTTGCCATCTCCCTCTTTAACAGTTCCCGTACGTGTTTGGGTTGGAGCTCAGTGAAAACAGAGCCTGCACAGAGAACATGTTGCCCAGTCATACCCAGTAGGGCCTTCACTTGTCATGTCATCAAAATGCAATTTTCATATATGAAAGGCCTCTTTACTTACAACATACAGCCAGGCTTGAAAAATGTGAAGCAAGATTCCATATCTTAATGCAAGCTGGTATGAATCCATTATCTATATCAGGTCTTCAGGCTACGACAATTAGATCTTATTCACATTTCTCAGTTTTTGATAGGTGTTCAGTCATTTAGTTCTTCACCTTCTTCCAACGGTCTGGATTTAGCAGCAAGTTGTACACTTTATTTTTAAATCATAATCTTGATTCAGCACTTCCTCTTTTGATTTCTCCAGCAGCAAGCTTCTCATCCTTAATACCTTATAGAACAGGTATATCACAGCATTCAGCAGTGATAAATCTGGTGCAGAGAAGTTATACATCTTCTCAATAGCATCCTTATTTTTCTACAACTTCTATACCTCACACTTACCAGTTCTGTTCCAGTTCGAGCATCTTTTTATTGCCTGTATTCTATTAATGCATTTGACTGTTTACTCAGGGAGTATGAAGGATTTTTCTAAAATATCATCACAGAGCTTTTTAAACTCTGTTATTCCCTTTCAGTTCAGCTTCTTAGATACTGAGTCTTTGAAACCCTATTTCGATTTGGACAAAAATTTTAGAAGCTGAAAAGAAAAAAGTACCTAAAATTCTTTATAAGACAACCTGACTGAGAAGTTCTTTATTTCCAAAGACACAGTTAATTTGTGCTGGCTGCATAAGCTGATAGGCTGGACAAAAAAAATTACAGAATCATAGATAGTGCCAAGTTGGAAGGGACCAATCAGGACCATTCAGTCCAACTCCCAGCCCTGCACAGGACACCCCAGGAGTTACACCATGGCCCTGAGAGTGTTGTCCAAATGCTTCTTGAACTCAGGTTTGGGGTTGTGCCCACTTCCTCAGGGAGCCTCTTCCAGTGCCCAACCACCCCTGGATGAAAAACTTTTTCCTGATAACCCAACTTAACTTCCCATGACTCAGCTTCCTGCTGTTTCCTCAAGTCCTGTCACTGGTCATGAGAGTGAAGAGATCGGTACTTGCACCTCCACTTCCCCTCATGAGGATTCTGAAGACCACAATCAGGTCTCCCCTGAGTCTCCTCTGCTCTAGGCTGAGCAGACCAAGTGACCTCAGCTGTTCCTCATAAGGCTTTACCTCAAGGCCCTTCACCATTCTCATGGCCCTTCTTTGGACAGTCTCCAATAGCTCAATGTCTATTTTAGATTGTGGTGCTCAAAATCACTCACAGTAATTCAGTCAGCAACCAGCTTTTCTCTGTCTCCCTCATCCTTCCACCCATCCACCATATCAACACTTATTTAGGTAGTCAAATTCAGGAAAAAAGCGGGGAAAACCACAGCTCTGGAGACAGCATGCACAAGATTAAGACGATATTATTAATGGCACCAGAATACAAAGAAAAAACGGACAACTGTCCTCTTAGGGTGCTCTGATTAACTCTGCAGAACCAGTAGGGAAAAATCAACATACTGAAAATAAAAACCAAACAAATAGCCACAGAAAACAAAGAAAGAAAACTGGCATGCATACAGAGGCAGCACACATGCAAAAAACTACTCTTAATGCAGTTCCTCATTAACAGAGTGAACAACAGAGAGCTTCTGTGGCAGGGGACAGTACAGGCATGCCCACATAAACTCTTGCTGATTTAAAATCTACATCACTGTGATCATTATGATGTCTACCAGATGTGTGCAGTATGCAAAGCTTCCTGTGAAACAGCAGGAGTCAGTCTGACAATGATGATGCTATAAATAAATTAATGCCAAAAAACTCCACAACCACAGGCAACTGGTAATGGAATTCATCAAACCTCTGGTGCAGGTCAAGAGCAGCAGCACAATTTCTGGTAACTGATAAATGTGTGGTGGACTGTGAGAAAGAAGCTGCTGGTTTCAGTCCATTTTCTGACTGGTGGACAGGTGTCTGCAATGCTCACAACAGTCACCACAACTGGCACCTCAAAGTGTCTCAGACAGACCAAGGACTGAGAAATGCTCTGGCTCTAAAATGCAAAGCTTAAAGACAGCTATAACCCAGCCTTACCTGAATCAACTTCCATTCAAAAATGGAGCATATGAGAAAAACCACCTCTACCTCTGGAAATATATTCTAGCAATTACCAACCCTCATGGTCAAAGTCTTCCTTACTTCTAGTCTAAATCTGTGACACGTCATTTGCCAGCCACAATGACATGCAGTCCTGATGTGGACTTTCCACAGAATGCCCATCCATCCCTGCCTCTCTTTGGGGATGACACCTCTCTGGGACAGGGTCTGAGCACCTGTTTGGCAAGAACTCAGCACCCCTCCCTCTCCCAGGACTCATGCTGTTCTCCTTCCTGCATTGCAAACAGCAGCCACTGCCCAATGCAGCATAGGAAGCATTCTTCCTTCTACCAGCATTTAAACCGGTGGTTGTGGGGAGGAATGATGAGAGGACTAAGAATGGTTCTAAGTTCAGCTGCTTGGACATGACTGTCCACCACAGGCTACACTTTACAGAATGAGATGCAGCTGTTTTCAAGCTGCTGCACAATCCACATCAACAGTCTATTTAGTTTGGGCCCACGTTCATCTCCATATAACCACCTCCAGAACAGGGTGAAATACTTGAAAAATCCAGAGACAAACACCTCAATGGACCAGCAATCATATTCTTCTGTTAAGATTAACAAGATTTACCTTTACATACTTTACTTTGAGCAACTGGAACAAAACTTTTTGTCATCTGTAAATGTGCTGAGGGTGCACTTGATCCCTCCATATCATTGATGAAGACATTAAACAGCAGTGGTTCCAATACAGACCCGTGAAGGGAACCACTCATGACTAGTTTCCATCTGGACACTGAGCTATTGACCCTCTGGATGTGACCATAAAACCAATTCCTCATCCACCAGACAGTCCAGCCCTCACATTCATCTCTCCAATTTAGAGAAGGATGTTGTGGGGTACCGTTTCAAAGGCCTTACAGAAGTCCAGATACAAGACAACCTGTTGGATGGCTCCTTCAGGTCACTGCCAGACACACTATTATCTACAGCACACTTGGAAACATGTTTCCCCATCTACCTTTCAGTGTCTCATATTCTGAATAGAAATTTTAAAACTTAAACTGAGAAAAAGGACAGAAAAAGCAGGTGGCAAGAAAT
Source organism: Chamaea fasciata (assembly GCF_029207755.1). Classification (NCBI taxonomy): domain Eukaryota; kingdom Metazoa; phylum Chordata; class Aves; order Passeriformes; family Sylviidae; genus Chamaea; species Chamaea fasciata. The sequence continues at coordinate 84,756,645 of NW_027094086.1, forward strand.
CTAATTATTCTCCTGCGTTCACCGCTTTTGTGTGGATGTATAAAACATCTGTGAGTGTCCCATGGGCAGCCATCCAAAGTGCTCTGGAGGAGCCAACTTGATTCACCAAAGCTACTGCCCCTGTGCATCTGTGGGTGCTGTTGGACACTGCTCTCACTCAATAGATCTGAAATAACAATCCTGGTTCCATTCAGCATGCTACCTGTTACCCATAGGGTTTTCCAAGAGATATATATTTGTATCACAGGAGCTATAAACATGCATCTTTAAACTACAAAATTCTCACCAAAGTGGTTAAGATCCTGTATAATAATGGTCCACTTCGTTGGAACAACAATCTCAGAATACTCTCTAAATATATTTCAAAATTGGTTTTATTAGAGGAAAAACTTCTTTGAAACAGTTTATACAGAAAGAACTAAAGGGCAGTATGGCAAGATAGTTCAGACCAGATTTTGGCAGATTTCTTCCAGTGTAAACCACTTAAAGTCTTTCAAACAATTCTGTGTCTTGCACTTAATGCAAGCTAGCCATGTCTAAAGGTGTAAGAAGTTTCAGAATCCAACTAATTTTATACCTACTTTTTCCTGTTATTCCAGCTTGAAAGTACTCATGACTTCCTAAGGTGAAACTTTGATTATGAGCCACCCATGAACCAGACATCCCTAAGAGTTTGTAAATGATGATTGAGATAATGTCCAAAACTGAATTTCTATAAGAAAACTTTTTTTTAAGTGTATCTCAGTAGGCACATGTAACTTAAACCACTATAATACTTCGTTGTGAAACTCTTCGATCATTTTCTAATAGCTTACTAACTTATGAGGAACTGAAGCAACCTATACCCAAAATCTGCAGTATGTAAGTCACACAGGAAAGTATACTTTTTAAAAGGTACTGTGAGCATTTCAAACAACCAGGTAAAAACAGTCTGTAACATCCCAGAGAGGGGCAACCTTGAGTTACTACAGTAGAAAATAGTTTTACAATCTGTAGCAAGTTTACCACATAGAGTGATACTTGTTTTCATTCTTGACTATGCATGACATAGTTATATGGCATTCTTGACTATGAATGACAAAGTCAGATTGGGCATTCTCATTCTCTACCCACCAGCACTGGGTACAGAATCAGTTCTGATACACCACTTTAAGTGCTCTTTTCAGAGGTATTATTGCATCAAAAGAGTGATGAAACTTCAAAATCTGGCAAGTAAGATGTGGGTAATTTGTGACTTCTGGGATCTGAAGTATGCATCCATATTCCTTGTTTCAAAGACAGGCAGGAAAGACCAAAATGGCTTTGATAGCATGCTACTAAAACACTACTGGCTTTTCTACATCTAAAAATACTTACCTTCCCTAGCATGCACAGAAAGCTTTTTCTAATGAATTATTTGTAGCATTTCCTACAGGTACCTATATCTCCTACAGGACGAGGGAACGGGAACACTGGAGATAAAATATTGTCAGTTAAAGACAAAGGCAACTACTGCAGAAGCAAAGGCAGCTTTTTACAGGTGATCAGCATTCACATAAATGCATACATATGAAACAGGGTATCTCAGGGAAAATATCTTCCCTTATCACTGCAATTGCATGTTTAGAGGTCAGAATAACATCAGATGATTTCTGAACACAAAAGTAATCACATTCCATGAGTGAAATTTGGGGAGGAAGGTGACAAGGGATATACATAAGGAAAACATTCCTATTGGATTTCAGTGGACATGAGAACAATCCCCAAGCACAATATGGAAACACAGGCTGTAAACAAACCCACCTACAACCTGGCATGGACGTAAATAACAAAGGAAGTGACCAAACCTAACAGAGGTTTTCTTTCCTAGGCTCTTGTTCCTAGACAGAAGCATTCAGTCGCAAACAATCACTGCAGTAAGACCATGACTGATGAAGTAATCAAAATTAGCTCAGCTCCCAAACAAATGGAATTTGAAATCCTTACACTACTTTAGGAACAAGGGAGAAGTTTTAAAGGAACTATACTGCATGCAGAGAAAATTGAAGGTGCAGTTGGAAGCAGGGGTGATAAAAGGAAGTCCATGGTCAACCAGTCACTGTTTGTTCACATGCCACTCCAACTACTGAGACACTGCTGTGAACCAGATTGGGAAGAGATCTGGGTAAACATAATCCTTCATGTCTTTTGTGGTGGTAACTAGAGGAAGAAATAGTGACCTAGTTATATTTAAACCACAAAAGCTCCCAGTTCTATTTACCATGCAGCCTCACAAACAGATGCACCACCACAAGCAAGGAGGTGGTGTGTGGGCTGCCAAAACTACCAACATCACCACCAGAAGCACTGGCCTGAGGCTGCAGCCGATCTGTGCCATAATCAGTCTTCCTAGTTTTCTAATCATAATACAACAAAACAAAATTCCATTCATTTTAGAGACCAGCACCCTAGAGGTAACATAACATCTCCTTTACTCAGCACAAATGTTTATCTCTTCAACTAAGAGCACTTTGAAATTCAGTCTGTTTCAGACTTAACAAGCATCAGGCAACACAAGTCAAATGGACAGTGTAATAAAGTCAACAGCTAAAGCTCTCCTTCAGCACATTTATAAACTCAAGGTCAACCCAGAGTACAACATTACCTTGATATTGGGGTTGGTTGTGACTACTGGAGACACCTCTTGTTTGGCTTACCTATTGACTTGCCTGGGAGAAGTGGAAATTCTGTCATTTAAGGACTGAAAACACTGGAAACATTTTGCATGAAGAAAAACAAAAGCTGAGATTCCCAGCAGCATATAAGGGCTAACACCAACAACTGCCTTACCCACAATTTTGCCACATTTCATGCGAAATGGAACTCAGGAAAGGAATGAACAAATTTTAGAGGATAATAGTTCTGACATAAATCAAATAACAGGATTTTAAGATGTAATGCCCAGCCAGACTCCCCTCCAAGGTAAGTTGGTGTAAAGAAGAAACCATAGCTATCCAGCAAAGGAGACCTGTATCCTGTTCCCAGCTCCTTCCCTGCTCGAGATGACACAGCAAATACAGCTCTTCAGATTAGTTTCCCTTCAGTAAAATGGGAATACTACTTTATGTTAAAGTGCTGGAGACTACAGATGCCCTGCTATTTTAGATCTGTTATGTGAGGATCACTGGATCCTCCCACACTCCAAGCCTAAATAAGGCTATTTCACATAGAAAAGGACTACAAACCCATCTGCCATAAAGATTTGAGGAAGGGGCCCAAGTACAAAGAAGGGTTAGTTCTGGCGAAGGAATGTTTTTACGTGATGCTTAAACTCCATACCGAAGGAAACTTACCTTTACTGTTAAATTAATAACACGCTCCCGTTATTATGTTACACAGATTGACAGTGTAGCACTCTTCTTTTGTTAGTTAGATTTCTTGTTGGTTTAACAGCAGCAACAACAAAACCTGTGGCTGGATCTCCAAAATACAGCTTTCAAGAAAATCAGTCACAAAACACCAGTTGCACAGAACAAAAAATAACCCCAAGATGACTGTAACAGTCAACTGCAAAGTAAGGATTTACTGTGGAGTCCCCCAAAACTCTTACCTCAAGCATAGGGCGGGCACTGTCATGGATTGAAAGAATGTGCGTAATGTTATTCTTACTCAATTGCTCTATATCTCGGGCATCTGTGATAGAGGGAAAAAAGGAAGATAATTTTTTTTAATCTCTTGAAATAGCATTTCCATTGTGCATGCTGAAAAGTTACTTATTGTTGATATATTTCCTTTTGAAGCCGCATAAAGCCAGGCAAAACCTCAAATGCAGCTGTTCTAGAACACCATCAGCAGAGTGGGTAACGGGAAGACACACTTCTAACTCCAAAACAAATTATATACTATATAAAGACCAAGCTTAAGTGACTCAGGAATGCGTTCTCAAGTCAGAAGTTTCACGTATTTTGCATCTGAAATATAAGTCTGTGCACGTCCGTGTGCAGGTGATGGACATCTGAACACGCACTCAGAGCTTTAAAAGGAATATCTGACCTCCCCTCTACCCACAAATCCCCCTTCAGGGAATACATTTTCAGTTGGGAAACAGAACTTGTAATATCCAGGTCTGAGAAGGGAAGCTAATCATATCACTTGAACTGAGGTCCCAGCAGAGAAGCCAAGATGATAAAAAGATTCTTACTTTCTGTGAACTAGTAGAGAAAAATTTGCATTTAGCCAATACAGATGATAATTTTAAGTCTAAAGAGAGACAGATGATAACGATATTGAATGTATGAAAAAGCAAAATGCTACAGCAAGGAAGTGCAATTGTGAAAAGGTGGTTCCTAGACCTGTAACCAAGGGGTTTCAGACATTCAAAACTGGAAAGAAAACTGGGGTGAACGAAAACTTGATGCTAGATACGGCAAAACCATAGGCTTGATTCTATGAGAAAAAAGGTAAAATAGACTGTCCTCACTGAGCAACTTTCCCCATACTAAACTATCAGCATGTCAGAAAATGACCTGAAAGAACTACCAATACAGGTAAAAGTTAACTTGTGCCCATTTACTTCTGACCTTCTTGCTTGAGAATGGCACACCATGGCAAGTACAGCAGTGGTTTTGTGATGTGAACACCTGCCTTCAAAATCTGCCCATACAATCTGTTCACATTAGCCTGGTTGCACACAAAAAGAGAGGACTGACCACAAAGGTTTCAAACCGGGTCTCTCTAGGTACAAAAATAATAGCATCACCTGGATGTTCTTTATGTACATGCAAGAGTTCAATTAGCATCTCTTGTGTCGTCTTATCCACCAACTATAAAGTTTCAATGCCTTTTCTACATCACAAAGAAGAGCTGGACATTTAATTATACTGCCCCATAGACAAGATCCAAGTGAGCACAGTAACAAGAAATAAAATCTAAACTTAATCCAATTACGAAAGCTTCTCTACAGCAAATAAAATGAAGAAAAGAGTCAAAACTGCAAGGATTTTACTCACTACTGCTCAAGCCTGCATGATCAACACAGATGCCTAATCCTTCAGGAGAGAATTAACACAAATTCTGTCTGAAACAGAATTAAAGCCTAGCTTCACAGTACAAATAAAATTTCCTAAAAATCTCAGAGCAAACATTTCAAAGAAAAAATGCTAATGCTTGCCAGGCGAGGTCCTCTAATCCACCTGACCTTCAGATTATTTTAATAGTTTGCAGGGCAGACCCAATTCCTTAGGGAATGCATAAGCAGGCAAGGATTTGGAGGCCCAGAAATCAGTCTGAATGCCCCTAAAAATCACTGTTTTCTGTCTTTCAAAAACTAAGGGCAGGAACTCACAGTGTTAATGTACACCTAGCACAATGAGATGCTCTCTCTAATTATCAGTATGACCTACTGGTAAGAAATGTCTTGCCACACAAGGCAATCTGCTTCAAAAGAAGATACGATCCAAATTAAATGCTGACTGCTTTGAACCAGTTTGAGAGGCCTAATGTAACATAGTACAACTCAGAAAGACTGAAGTACCTTAGTTCTTCAGTTAATAGAGACTTAGGCCAAAGAAATTTCAGCAAATCAAAACTATATAGTGAGATTTCAGATATTCCTCGAAACAAGCTGGAAATGGCCATGCCAACCTATGTAACCGGGTAGGCAGCCAGTCCCTAATATATTTGGGAAAAAGCCATTCAATTCTTTAAAGCAGAGGAGAAAAAGCTTCCCAGCTACTATCTGGATCTAAAGTTCAAACAGTTTACAAAGGGGAAATTCCCCTGGTTTCCCAGCACCTGCCTTACATCTCTACAGATACAACAGATAAGGCTATTTAAACAGCAGTACAAATAAGATATCCTGTCACTCACAGTCTCATACCATAAATAACAAAAAATATTTAGAGGTTATGTAAAGAACTACCAAAAACCAAAAGAACCACCATCACCACGGCAATTCTAACTTCTTTGCTGTAGCACAATGCTGTACAAATACATACAGGCTCACTTTTTGAAATCACAGTGTGAAACACCCCATTTTCAAATGTTAAGATTAAACCTACCGATCAGAGCCCCTCCTGCGCATCCTCTAAAGGGTGCCTCAAATGTGGTTATTATTCTTCACAAATTATTCCTCAAATTATTCTTCACAACAGGTTACCTAACATTCTGTTTCATACACCAAAATGCTTCCCAGCTAATGCAGATGTGGACTTTTGAGTAAAGCCTTTGGGAAACTCCTCACACAAAATGACACAATTCACACTGAGGAAGTCTTCCTCTCTCCCTCCCACATTTAACCTATTTTCCCTCAGTTTCATACTACGACTCCAAGCTTAACCTCTACTTATGCAGAGAGTTGCAAACACTTAAATGCAAAAGCAATGCCAAAGTCATCAAAATGGGACCGGGGCCTGTCAGAATTTGTCTCCCTGCAGCTCTGGGAAGCCTTACTCTGTGGCAGGGGATCAAACCACCTAGTGTAGTGTGCTTCCATCCCCCATCTGCAAAAGAGACCCAGCTCCAACCACTGCAGTTAAAACACATCAATGACTGAACAACTCCAACACTACAGTGGTGAAGTCTCAAACGTACCTACAACCATTCTCTCTTACTTCAGTATTTTAGTGCCTCCACAGAAATGCAAGCTGAGGGATAAAGACTTCCTCTCAGAGAATGCAAATCAGCCCAGCATGTACAACAGTTTTAAGTCTCAATCTGCAGATGTATAGAGACTACAATTTCATCATCATCAGATCTTTATTTTTTTATTATATAAAGCAAATTTTTGTCTACATTTTATTTTCTACTTTGGAGAGAGCTGGAGAGACAGCCACCTAAAGAAGAACATCCTCTGCAGTGGTTCAGAGCACTAAAAGCTATTACTGAGAATGGCTTCCCATCAGGAGAGCTTTGTTCCTGAATCCAGTTATGTACAGTTACAGATGCACACACAATCTGTGTACATGAAAAAAGCCTCCACCTCTCCTGTCTCCACACTTTTTCCTAAAATATATTTTGTCCCATCCTCTCAGAAGGACCTTTTTGGGGAACAAGAACGGTGGGGAAAAGAAGTCAGTACTCTGTTTAATGGAGTACCAATAAATTGTCTTCCTTCAAAAGGCGAACCTGAAAAAGGAAATGGTATCTCCATCCTCTCCTGTTTTCAGTACCTGATACAAAGCCTTAGGAAATAGAACTTAAAAAAATACTAAACAGATGAGAACAGGAATTAACTGACTTAAGAAACACAGCAGAGCTACTTGGTGGACATTGCCTTTTTATACACTTAGTAATGGGAAGGGCAGAAACTTCCCCAAGATTCTCCAGACCATCCACAGCAACACTGGACTCTTTGGGGGAAATTAAACCTCATATTGTGGCTTTCCCCTTCAAATTAAAAAGCCCCCAAATAGTCCATGGGAAAAACCTTGAATGATTACAAACAAGGAAGAACACAAGCTCTTTAATATTCAAGGTAGAAACACTCTTGAGTCTCTAGTTTCTGCTACTGCCACACCTCTTGGTTTGGAAGCAAATTGAACACCCACTAAGAATTTCTCATCAGAAAAAACAGTTGGGTTTTTTTTCTCCATTAGTAGAGAGAATCAGGCTGTCCTGTCATTCCCTTAAGGAACAAAGCAGCCATTTTTGCTGTGAGCACAGGTGAGTTTCCAGGGACATCAGGTGCAAAAGACAAGTGGACATGCAGTCCCACAATAAATTCTTTGTCTTTTGAGAGGACTGCATTTCATCTGTAAGGTACAAATGAAACAAAATGAATTTTCTCCAAAACTAGAGGCAGAAAGAAGAGTTATCTTCCCCTTCCTTAATTTTTCCCTCTTAGTCCCCTACTCTCCCATTTGCAAAGAAATAACTCCTCCTTCACTTTTACACAAGAATCCCAAGAGCTCTGTTTCCTTCTGGGCTTTCAGACCTGATTGTCTTGTATTTTATTTGGACATCTGTGGTTCTTCTTGAATTTTTCTGCCCTCTAGCTGTGCAATCTCAAATATACCCTCTCAGGAGCATACCACACTTTTCATGTGCTACTGATGAGCTGAATCATACTTACAGAGCCTGTAAGATAAAAAGCACTTGAACACATGCCAAGATCTGCGCTTATTCAGGAAAGTTTTCAGAGGCACACTCAAGCTCTATGGACTTAGGGGGATTTCAGGAGATACTTCAGTGCCTTCCATAATCAGCACTACATGTAACTTTCTACCCTAAAGACCCTTAAGGTGGTTATTAAAACCCTACTCAGTTTATGTGCTTAGAGGTTTGTGCAGCAGCAAATGAAACAGAAGCAGCAAGCTCAGCTCCCATTTCTGCCACAGGTTCATTTCACAAGCTGCTTCTGGGCCTCAGTTTACCTCCCAGCCAAATGCAGAATTTTCACTGCTCTGCCACAGACTGTATTTAAGTTTACTAGGCCTAAAAGTAGAAATACAGCTGAATGGTGAATAATAATTCCCCAATCAGAACAATTGCTGAATGCCTTCTCCAGACAACAGTCCTCCAGAATTAGCATTTAACATCTCAAACATCCTACTAAACTCAGCAGAAAGGTACCCATCTAGAAGAACTGTGCCTTTCCCCAGCCTGCCAGTGCTCCTAGAGGTATCCCATGCAGCAGCAAACAGGAGTGTGAGTAGGATGGTATTCTGATTTAGCTCTGGAAATTGTGCATGCCCAGGCTCCCTGAGGAGCAGCTATCCTCCAGAGGGCAGATCAGAGTGATTTACAGACATCCCCCTGACTCAACTTCAGGAGAAGCTCCCTCCTCTCCACTGCTGCTCAGGGACTCAGACAGTGCCTCGAATTCTCAGCCCTTTGTCTGGGAAAGATGCACAACACCAGGGATTTAGTGTATCCTCCTCTTACTGACAAGATGCAACTTTATTCAGTTTCAAGCTATCAGTCTTAAGCTGAAGAATGGGAGACTGGTCAAAAATGCATTAAAGGAAATAATTTTGTAAACCTGTCTTTACGAGTAGCCAATCAGTTCAGCCACCCAAATGAGGACACTCTGACCAATCCCAACTGCACATGCTGCTGAGTATTCCTCAGTCAGTGATCCCCTTCGTGGCAGTCTCCACGCTCATTAGTCACTTCTTTAAGAAGTGTCACAAATCAGAACACGCCCCAAGAACATCAGGATCAAACTCCTCCAGAAAAGTACACTGTAATTAACCAACAGCCTGTTCTTAAATGGGATGACTTCACTGCACAGAGAGCTTGCTGCAACTGCTCCTAAGCAGTGAGGCAAGGAGGTGTTGAGGGACAAGGGATGCAGAAAAGGGTAAGAATTGTAAAAGTATGCTCTTGTATTGGTGAAGTACTGCAACACCTATCTTTTCTTTTCCAGGTGTGGTAGCTTATCTGAGATAATAACAGGTACTTGTGAGGGTAGAATGTAATGATTAAATGCAATATGAGCAAAGGTCACAACAGTAAATAAACGGACATTTTGTTTGTATTTTTAATGAATTTAAAAAACAGACTCCATAACACAAACACTGGGGTTAAAGTCAACTCATCTTTCCTCTCTTTTATGGAGGTAAGCAGAAGCATTTTACACCCTCTGCTTTCTTTCCAGCGAGGTTCCCAGGAATCCTTCCCACTGACAGCACCTCCACCTGCACACCTCTGCTCTCGGCACACCCCGTGCCATCCCAGGGCTGCACCCGAGGCACATGGAGAGCGGCTGGCAGGCCTGGCGTGGGCAGAGATGCTGACTCACTCCACAACCCTGGCCAGCCCCCCCTGCACTGCAAACACAACTGCTCCAGCAAACAGATGCTCCGGCTGAGTTTCACTCCCCTGGGCAAGCGCTTACCAGCAGGATGGCCATGGTGAGGGACCATGGGACACATGTTACCAGGGCCCACCCTGCCAGACTACCTGAAACCTCCACTATCCAACATCTTCCCAATTCCACTCCCTGTGTGAATTACTTTAGGAACAGAAAAGAGGAAGCAACATGGTGGTGACGAAGTTAGTTAATTTTGTCATCAGACCATACAGTGGTCCATCCAAAGGGTTTTCAAAACTATCCTCTTGGCCTTGTTTTCATTTTTTCCTATCATTTTTCTTTTTTCTCCTTTCATTATCAGCATGAAATCACCTCTGTCTGCTCATTTTCCTTACCATGGCACATTTAACTCCCTCACACAGTAGCCATTGCACTTGTGTTAATGGTGTGGCAAAAGGCAGCTTTTAACCTCACAGGTACCTCCGGGCTGCCTTCCAAAGTGATCAGCTCCACATCCCAAGGGGCAGCAAGCACTGGATCCACAGTATGGGTCAGCAGATCCAGAAGCAGGTAAATCAGGCATAAACCACTGAACTCAAAGGTTTGGAGATGGAGAGGCAAGGAAAGAAGAGTGGGCATGAGGCAGAGAGAAGGTGCAGCACCATCTAAATTCAGTGTAGACGTTGCCAGCCTTAAGAGACTGGGTGTGGTATCAGACAGCCCAGGAAGGACAGGATATCACAGGAGCCCCTGTGAGCCTTGCTTTGCTGTTTTACCCAAGCATAGGAAATATGGGGTCTACATCTATCAAAACAACTGTACATGCACAACTGGTTTACTTCTGAGTAGGTAGAGTCAGCCAGAACAGCAGCTAACAGAGGGCTTTGAGAACAGGCCATTTATTTGGATGTCTACATAAGGTTTTGTGTGTTTTCTAAACAAGTCTGTTTTTCTGTACACAAAAAATAAACCTCACATAAAGGAAAAAAATCCATAGAAACTTACATCTGCAACAGAGACAGTGTGAGTATCAGTGGTCAGGCTGCAACCAGCAGACCTGTCAGTCTCACAAGCAGTGATAACAGAACTCGTTAGCAGTTGTTATAAATAACCAAAATAATGAAAGCAATGAGCAGGAGGCATAGTAAGCCTTTACTTATAAGGCGGACTTGCAATAAGCCTTACAAAGAATCTGCCTGGCTCACAGGCTTGCTTGCCAAGCATGGGAATGGTTTAAGGCAGGCCAATGTTCAGGAATTCCAGCTGAAGCATGCTCCAAGGAGATGGTACTCATTTTACTTTTCTCAAAGTACTTGCAGCACAGCACGCAGACGAGAGAGCAAACGAGCTCTTCTTTAAGTGCTACCAGGTGAATCCGGACATGAAGCAAGATGGGGTTAAAAAGCTACAGAGATGCCAGAGAATTCTGAGTGCCTGCAAAACACCTTAAGACCCCTGCTAAGTAATCCTAGAGATAATAGTAAAACTAATCTTACCTTTAAAGTTGCCAATGAACAAGCCAGGCAGAATCTGTGAGAAAGAAATATAGTATCAAATATAGATATCTTGTGGCAAGACAATTTGACAAAGTTCAATTTGCATACAGGATGGAACATACTACTTTAGCAGACTATTGTGAAATGCAATCTAAAGCATGCTGACAAGATTTCGTGCCTCTTTGCAACCTCCTCAAACCAGATAGCTCTAGGCACATTGAGCTTTGACAGCATTCCTTGGCAGACAGGAGTTGTTAATCGTGGGGATTCTTTGACTTAATGGAGGCTCTCCAAGGACAGCCAATGTGGTTTACAAATTACGAAGCAGCCTCGTAACGAAGCCCTCCCCTGCCCCCCGCAGCAGGGTAAGAGTTACCCTCATGGAACTAATGATGAAACTTCACACAGCTAAGGTGATTTGCCTAAAGTTGCTAAGGAAGCTGGAAAAAGCCCTGCAAAATTACATCCTTCGAAGCTTTTGAAGTGCAAAGCCATGCAAGACAGGGCTGCAGCACTGTGGAGCTCTTAGAGGAAATCACTGCAAACAGCGACTTGTGTGTTCACATAGGAAGGAAACTGCAGAAAGTCTGTGAAATGCATGTTTCTCTCCCAGATCTACCCACTCACCCCCGCTCTCAGATGCCTGCCCAGGTGTCAGTTACAGGACATTCTTTAACTGGGGAGTTTCAAGGTCAGCCCAATGACCAGCATGTGCAGTCTGAGGGCACGTGCATGCACAGACACAGAGGCAGGTGACACCGTGGTGCTACCCCTCCCACCCTCTCATAACCCTCCCAACTTGAGAACAGCAATAAGGACAAAAAAAAAAAAAAAAAAAAAAAAAAAAAAAAAAAAAAAAAAAAAAAAAAAAAAAAACCCAAAAAAACACCAGGCACACCGAACACACATTAGCTGGCCAAGATTTTTGCTCTCTGCCACCTGAAGTCTCTGACCCACACCCACATCCTTTGAGGAGATCATTACTGTGATGGTGAAACCATAAGGATCCATTTTTCGTCAGTCCATGCTTAGCATACCACCAATACAGATATGTCAGCACTGACTTCCTATAGGCTTAGCAACACCCCCGTGTCACCACTACAGCAGCAACAGCCTCTCAGGCACAGCTATTTAAAGGGAAAACTCCACCCATTTAGCTCAATCCGGCAGCCGCGAAGTCCCAAAAGTCTTGACGGACTTTTCATCACGGGTTATTGCCACAGCCTCCGTTTCACTACAACCTACCTGCTGAAAGGCGACCCAGCTCACCATGCACAGGCTAGCAGGGCCAGCAGAAGAGCCTGTAAAAGAGCTTCTGACCTGCCCTAACTTCAGGGCTTTCATCTGCCTCAAAGCGTCATGTTTGCTGTTATTTATTGAGCCTTGAGGGAAACAGAAAGGCTGCAGCACCTCTTGCACTCCTTGCAGCTTTGGTTTGTGCAAACATTCCTCCCTTTAGGCTCTGCTGGGCAATCACTCTCTGCCTGCTGTGTCACACCAGCTCTAAACACAGGGCTCAATTCTGCCCCCGATACAGAAAGACAGCTCTCTGGGACCCTTGCTGTACCTTACTGTTTATAGACCCCTTGCTTGCAAATTAAGTCCTGATTGACAGCACTGGCTCATCAAGAAAACAGTTCTTTAGTCTTGGGCACCTGTACATTTTGCGAAGATAAGCTCAGACAGCCTTCTCCTTTTTCCTTCCCGCTTCATTCATACAAACTCAACATTCTTACAAGGACAGCAAAAATCCCCAGGGCAGTTTCCAATGCCAGGGTATCGTGTAGGATAAAGAACCTATACAATATTCTGCTGTCCCCTTCCATGTGCCCAAGAATCATGGTTTCAAGGGACAATTCAGTACTTCAAGCACTCTTAATGACACTGCTGGAAGTGCAGCTCTAATGCTGCATCCCAGGTTAAGTAAAAGAAGCCTGTAACAGTTCCAGAGAGGACAGTACTCAAGAGTCATTGCCAGAGGCTAAATTCTGCAAACAAAATCATGTTCTAAAGCAAAAGAGATCCAAGTTATGAATGAATTTCACCGAGATCACCCCAGTGAGCTCCCTCAACTTAAGCATAAAAAATGAAAAAAAAATTTAAAGATCTTCTGGTATTTTAAAATAGCTGTCCGGTATTTCCTATCTGCAGCACAAATCTTCCATCACACCACCACTGCTGTAGAGTATAGCATTTTAGACTCCAGGACATTATTTCTGCATCAAATGTGCATTCTCAAGAGAGAATAAAAGCCTAATTTCCAGTCACAATCATTAAGCTTTGACACTAGAAATTAAAGATACTGAGAAGCACTGGGGGTTGCAGAAATGAGGTTTCTTGTTGGCAAAGGAGGAAAAATCCAGAAGTCTGCATTTGTGCATCACAAAGAAATGCTGTATGCTAGACAGGTAATTAGGACACTGTGAAACCAAGGACAGCTGTTATCCCTGTCGTACCAGTCATTCTAGAAGCAAGAAACATTACTATGGGTGAAAGCTACCTGGAAAGAAGTGAATCTTCATGTCATGCTGACTAATACTTCAGCACCTAACTACGGCTGGGAACTTTCAGCTGTGTCATCTCACACTGCCTTCAGTAACTGCAACACCGGGCTGTGCAAAATGAAGGCTGATGGCTACTAGGGGTGTACGAGAGAGAAGGGGTGGGAGTCAGAAGAGTAGAAAAATAAGGTGGTTGTTTTTGTGAACTTCTCAACCACTGCTATATGAATAAAAACAGTAGCCTCTTTATGTGATCCAAAACATTGAGAAAATGACCACAGACCAAGTAACCAATGCAGAGGAATGCACAAGCAAGGGACAAGGGCACCAACGTCTGTCTCAGCTTGTACTTCACATGAGAGCAGCTCATGTCCTCCACTTCGCACAAAGACCGGGCCCCGGAACAGACAGCAGTTGCTAATGCTTCAGTCAGCCCTGTCTGACAATATAGCTCTCTGGAAAATGGCTTAAAGGGCTACTTTGCTGCTGTTTCCTGTATGAACAAATGCATAAAACAAAGCATCTAACTCCTTGCCCAACACTGCTTCGGGCTGTGTTACTACTGATGGGCACTCCAGAGAAGTCCATGGGGCTTTCCCAGAAATGGCTGGGCACTGTAAAAGGAGAAGACAAGCCTACCTTCGTCCAGTAGTACAGGAGAGTGGCACACATCAGGGAGGGGGATTTGCTGCTAACATGAACTGGCACAGCTTCTCTGACTTCCATAAAATTGGCTACCTCAGCTGTACTAGCCACACTGGTTTAAATTTCTTATGAATCCACTCCTACAACAAACAGGGCTTATCTGCCCTTTTTGTAGAGATAACACTCGAATCTTCTGAAGAGTTTACATGAATAACTGTCAGTTAACTTTAACAGCACTCAACAATAACTAAACCCCAGGAAGAGCTCTTCACCACGATCCTGTTCGCAGATAATCAAATCTTGTCGCCATCTCAGCCGCTAGACTTCAGCTCCTGGAAAACATCTTTCAACATTTAAACCACAGACTTCAACTTGAACTTTGAATACAAGTCAAAGTTAGACATTAACCATGAAAACAAATCAGACCACCGAGACAAGTTCCTAAGTCAGACCCATTCTATAAAATATACATCTTAAAAATACAAAAAAAAAAGGTGAAGTACTGAAAATTAATACTAGGCAGGTCAATGCAGAATCACAAGCCAACTCTCCTTCTCTGAATAGAGTAAGAAAGGTATGTATGAACAAAGGCTTTCAGTTTAATTTGGGAAATGTCAGAAGGCTTGGATGGGCTTTAGGAAAAAAACTAGGCCAGGCTAATTTTACAGAGAAAATTAGTAATGAAAGACAAGCCCCACCTAAAAAGAATGCCAGGCCTCCAGCCCTTATCACTCTAATAGCCACATAAAGTCATGTGCAACTGCTATTTGCTATGAAATACGTCAGTATCATGGGGCAGAAAAACAAGGAGGTGACCATGCCATTGCGAAAGGATCAGCATCCAGAGGCTGCGGCAGTCCCTGGAGCTCTTTCTTACCACACCCATTACAGGCCATCATTAATCCTCTTCCCTCGGCATCAGTACAAAGGGACTCCTTAAATGAAATAATCCACCATCAAATAAGCTGATTATTTTTTCCTATCATCCGTACACAGCTCTTCCACAGGAAACACACTTCAGCTGGAAACTAAGGCAATTTGTATTGACTAACTACACTTAGTCAAGCAAATACCCCCTACACCTCGCTGATGGCTCCATGGCTCCCCTTGCCTCTCCAGCTTTGCCGACTCACAAGATCAGAGGGAAGAGACGATCCAGGGGCAATTCAGAAGGCAGAAAGTTCCAGACCAACATGTGGGACCCCTACATATACAAACACTGATGGCCAGTACCCAACATGATTGTAGCCTCCTCAAAGGAGCCAGCCCTTCCCAAACTGTTAAACATTTCAACATCTTGGATACAGCCATAAGAAAGGGGAGAAAAATCCAAGTAGTGTTATGCTTGGTCCTGAAAGCACCAGGTGGTACATGTCAACAGGTACAGGGCAACATTTAACAGAACTGAAGTGACCAAATCGACCAGTCACAAATTGCCAATTCCTACCCACATAGTATCACAGTAAAATGTAATGCAGCTTCAAAGGGCTGAGAGTTGTCCTTTTCGTGTTTTGTTTTTTTTTTTTTCTCCCCAGACTGCAACTTAAGCATCCCATATCACATCCTCTAAACATTCTGATAATTTCAAGCATTCCAAGAAAAATACTACAAACACACCAGAAGCCTAAAGGGAGTTTTTTCTAGCTGTATTTCTTCCTAACTGGCCGTTTCTAGAAGGCTAATACTAATGAGTGGCTAATATCACAGCATTATTCCCAGACTTTGAAAGCAAAATCTGAGAAAAGGACCAAGGGAGGTTCTACCTCCTACGCACAAACTCATTTCCTCAGCAGCCAGATCTTTTCCCTGTCGAAGGTTTCTATTTCAATGTCTCTACCCAGAGGATAAGGCTTTCCCTTCCAGGTGGCACACTAAGCACTCTGGATGTTCTTCAACCTGACTTCCAGTGGCAAGGATGTCAGACTGGGACAACATGTGAGGAGCTATTTCTAGCTGTTCTCTGCTTTGTCAGAGGCCACACACAGAGCAAACCTACTCCCAAAGCACTCAAAGCAGGATGTAAGACAGAGATGACTCAACTTCTGTTCCTCATAGTAAGCTATATATAAAAGGCTAGTTACCACCACACTTTCAGACCTGGGTTTTAAACAGAGGTGGAGATACTGAGACAAATCACAGTGGTCCCTAGATAACCACTATGACACGCCAGGGGAACCGGTGCGTACAATAAGCCCCCTACTGCCAAAAGGCCAACACCCTTTGCAAAACAGATCCATCTTCCTTCCTCTTCCTCACTGCGATCCCCACTGGTGCCGAACGCTTTCCTGTCCCACCGGCACCGGGCGGGCCCAGCCCTCCAGCGACAGTCCGTGCCCAGCGGCTGCTCCGCGCCTTGAGAGCGGAGCGAGCTTTGGCCAAGCGACACGATTCAGTGCCGCGCTCGCTGACAGCCCCAGCCCCGGGTCCCACCGCAGGTCAGGGGGTGCCGGCTGTGCCCCACGGCGGCCCCCACGGCTGGGAGACACAGAGCGGGCACTGAACCCCAGTGCCGGGGACACGGCGGCCCTCGCCGACCGCCGGGAACTCGCTTCTCTCGAGAAGGGGAAGCCCAGGCACATCACCGAAACCAGGGCCCCCCTCCCGCCCGCCCGCCCGCGCTGCGGCTGGGGAGGAGGAGGCGGCGCGCCCCGAGGGAGCGGCGCGGCGGCGGTCTCCGTCCCTCCGCCCTCGCCCCGAGGCGGCAGACCCCCAAAACCGAAGGGAAAAGCCCTCTTGCCCTGGCTTTTGTTCCTGGAGCGGGTGCCCGCGGCGCAGGGGCGAGACAAAGGCGGGGGTGCCGCAGCATGCCGCCCGCCCCGAGGCGGGGAGGGACCGCCACCCCCGGCCCCGCTGCGCTGGCCCGCGCACATGCACTCGCGCACGGCGACAACGACGAGCGGGGTTACCTTGTTCATCCCATTCCCCATGGCTTAAGCGACCCGCACGCCAACACCGCGGGAGAAGCCGTCGGCCGCTGCTGCCAGCGGCGGGTCGGCGTGCATGGGATAGTGCTTGCCGAGGGGGGACCGGGGACGGGCTAATTGCTAATTAAGGGCGGCCGCTGCTCGCCGCTGTCGGACAGGGCGAGGCGCATCCCTCTCGCCCTGGCCGCGGCCGTCACCCTCCTGGATGCCGGGCGGCTGGGGGCGGGTTTCCGCTCGGCCGCCCCCGGGAGCGGCGAGAGCCGCGGGGCCGCGCTGCCAGGAACCACCTCCCACTGCCGCCGCCACCGCCCCACGCGCGGTGCGGCCCCCGCGGGCCTCCCTGGGGCTTGTAGTCCGCGCCGCCGCGCCGCGCCGCCGCCGCCCGTCCCAAGGACTACGCGTCCCAGCGACCCCCGCGCCGCAGACCTCCCCCACCTGCCGCAGCCGGCGGCGCCCGGCGGGCGTTCCGGGGAGGATGAATAAGCGGCGGCCGCGGCGGCGGAGGGGCGGCAGGGCGGTAGGGGTGGTTCAGACTCGCGTGGGTCGCTCCTCGGTACGGACCGCTCGCCGCCGGTGCGCCCGAGGAGGGCAGGACAGCAGCGTGCGGTGCGGGAGCGGGCAGGTGCCGCCCGCCCGCCTGCCTCTGCCATCCCGAAACCAAACGGGATGGCAAAAACCAAACCCGTTTGGTTTCGGCTGTGAAAGGACTCTGGCAGGAGGCACCAGGCCTTGGGCTGCTGCCACAGCCGCCCGCTGCCAGCCTGTGGCGCTCCGGTTGGCCGGTGCCCACGCGTGAAGCAGCTCTGTCATCCCAACGACGCTGCCGGCAAGCTGGGATCGCAGGTAGACAAAGGACATTCGTGTCCTTAACTCAGACAGACACACAGGAGAGAGCAAATACTTTGAAGCAAACATCGCAAGATCATAGTGTCTGAGATGAGAAAACACTTCCTGGTCCAACCATTTTCCTCAAGCAGGGAAAGATGCTTTTTGCTGAGCCGTGGCAGGCGTGGCTTCAAAGCCATGCTCACTACTTCCCCCCCCTCATGGTTTGCTCCCTAATGCACAGTTAAACATGACGTGATAGAGCCCATGGGGATGTGGTTTTTTGAGGTATGGTGATGGGGATCTGGTGGTTAGCGAGGGAAATTTTCTCCCAAGAGCTAATTTGATAGGGGATACACACGTTTCGAATATACAGGATAATATACGGCAGAATGTTTCTCCCAATAACCAGTGCAGTAACACTGCTTGAAACACCTGAAATCCTTAGTGGCTCAAGTGTAAGACAAAGGAGGATGCTGCTGTGTGGCCACCATCAGATTCCCTGTGCACTTACACCTGTGTCAGTGGTAGATGCATGTAAAAAGTGAAGATGTATTTTCTGGGCACACCTTGGTAGGACTAGCTTGGTAGGACTAGGCAGGTCAGGGGCATCTGCAGTCCCTCCCTGAGGCTTAACAGAGTTTGGGGGCTGTATCATGTCATCATCAGCCTCAAAACCATCAGAGCACTCTCTCTGTAAGGCCAGGAAGAATAGCCATGAGATTTAATGTGCTGTCCTTCTCCCTTCTCCCTCCCTACTGCTGAAAAGCATAGCAGTGAGCTTTATCTCAGATATTGGCTTTAATATTTCATTGGCAAAGCTCTCCAGAATGTAATTTACTTTATTCTCATGCCACGCAAAATATGAATGAGGTCCAAAGAGTATGAATCACAGCTCGCCATAATAACTACTAAACACATTGTATCCCCAAAGTGAAAGTTGTCAGAAACTCTGGGAAGAAGGAGAAAAAGTAAATAATAGCCATAATAACTGCAGAGATCTGTGTTGTGCTAAGAGGTCCAGGATAAATGGATAAATGGTCAATTTGCTGGGAGCCTGGATTTGTCAATTTACTTCCCCGTAGCTCAGTTCCTTTATCTGAAAAACATAAATAAGAATATTTCTGACCTTTTTTGAAAGAGCCCTGGAAAAGTACTGTGCATGGGAAGTTCATGTGAAATTATTATATTGGGCAATACAGATGTAATACAAGTATATATAACTTAGTATCTCACATTTTTCTGAATAGGAAGTGTTAAACATCCTTATTCGTCTGAATGGGAAGGGTGAGCCTCTGTTTTAATTTCAAGTTTTGTGACTCTCTTCAAGATGCCTACTTCAGCCTGCAGTGTTTTCCCATATTAAACTTTTATTGCATGCATGCAACGTTTTACAGTGAAAGAGCAAAAATTAGACTGGGAGATTATAATATACCAAAAGTAAAAAGCAGTGAGAGGAAATCCACTTCTCTCTTAAACATTTACCCTTGTATATAGTATATCGTTTGCTTCTCCACAGCTCTACAGGGCGAATCCTGGTACTGTTGCCAGACCTGCTTCTCTTACCCAGTTATTCTGGAAAGTGATTATTTTAGTTCTTCAGCCAAATGTTTAATAAAATACTGCAGAATGCATTTATGAGGGCAGGTCTTCAGTAAACCTAACTCCTCATACAGTGTTTATTCATTGTCACTTCTCAAGATTCATTGTTACTTCTCTTATTCCTTGTGCTTAGTATCTACAACTTACTATCCGTTTTTAGTATTTTGAAAGTTCATTTTAAAAAGGAAGCTATCCTGAGATGACTGGACTGAATTAATTGACTCAGAAAAAAAGCAAAAAGCTCTTGCTGAATCTCATAGTCTTCAGTCAGTATCCCTGAAAAGAGATCACTTTAGCATTGCCTGTAATCCCACAAATCCAGGGATTTTCCTACTTCTTTGTGATATGAGGATCATAAATTGAGTAATCCCCACTTCTTGACTTCACACACAAATGTATCTGCCAATGCCAAGTCTTCAACAGCAGTGACTGTATTCTAGGTAATTGCCTGAAAACTAACAACCAACCAAACTGATAACGAAACTGAACCTTCTTAAAAATTCGACGAAACTTCTGCTTTGGAAGTATGTTGAGCTTACTGTTAGAAATAAGTAAATACTTCTTATCTTCTGATCTCACTTTCTCTAAACACTAAGGTCACATGCAGCCATAGGCAGAAGGCATGTCAGCTATCCATGATCTGTCAGGAACTGATAAGGCCTGGTCTGGGTTCCTGGGAAGCAGCCTCACAACTTAGTTCTCAGAGGTGGCAAAAAGGGAGATAAAAAGGATGGTTAGTCAGAAATAGCCAGTGGGATGGTTTTCCTCTGAAACAGAGCAATTTGACAGAAAGGAAATAAATAACATTTTCATCAGAAATAAATAACAAAACTTTAACATTCATAAATAGCACTGGATTTGTTTTCTAACTGCTGAGAGGGAGATCAGTGGTAGGGAAAGACCTTGGAGGACTCATGCCCTTTCTTTTAATATTTCTACTTGATAATAAACATTGCCAAAGCATTTCAAAACCTGTTTTCTCTGGATAGAAGAGATAACACTCTGATTTACTGCCATGTAGCCTCAGACCAAAGTTCATTAATCGTTTGATAAATTCACTGTCTTAAGACCAAATTTGGCTTTTACTATATCTCTGTGAATCTGCAATAGCTTCAGCAAAATCAGTTTTTTTTTCAGCAAGCTTTAAGTCCTGAAAGTGAGGGGAATTATCACTGTGGTTTACTTCAGCAAAAATCAGCTCTCAGGAAGTTGTTCTCAACAGACAGAGTAGCTGGAAGACTACAACTCTGCCTTGGACTCCTCTTGCTTCCCCTTTCCATTAATGGATAATATCAGCAGCTTGTAGAGTATGCCAGGATGTGAGGGCTGAGCCAGCAGACGAGACCCAAGTGGCACAAAGAAAGGCTTTGCAGAAGGCAGGGCTTAAAAAAAAAAATAAAAAAATGAAAAAAGGAACCAACAATTCAGACAGAAGGAACAATGCCAGAGAATAGCTGAGAAAAGCATGTTAGATAATTTAGATGTAGGTTAGCTGCCATGGCAACCATGTACCAAATTACTTCACTTCTGTGTCTCTAAGCCTGCCAGCAGCTAATTTTGTTTGTATGTACTTCAGGCTTTAAAACAAATTAAACTACCTTAAAACTCATGAGGGATTGCAAATGATGTGCAGATACTGGGACTGCTGTGGGACGCTTGGTTTAAATATTTAGAAAATAGAAATAGAAAAATAATAGCCCTTGAAAATTTTGATTTCAATAAGTGGCTAAAAAATACATAATTTCTTTAACTTTCATAGCAGGCATTTTTAACCCTGCATTTGTACTGCTTTGCCTTGCACTTGTTTATCAGGTCAACCTGACTCTTTTACCTCAAATGTGTTTATAAGAAAGAAAGTGGTCTTAGCAGCAGCTCTGTTTATTTTTCACTGCAGGAAAATAACATGTCATAAAAAGAAAAAGACATTTTTTTGTACTCCAGGATTCTTTGGAAATACAGTAAAATCTTAGATCCCTAAGGAATAGAAACAAGGCTATCAAAGAGCACGCTGCAAGGCACATGCATATTATTAGTTACTAAGAATAGCCCGTTGCTGAGTGTGAATGAAAATATCCAAATGCATTCCCTTGATAAGTTAAGGGAATGTATTCCTCTCTCTGGGTACACGTCAAAGTGTCCTCAAATGGAAAAATAATGTTTTAATAGCCTAACCTCTACTTCCAGGCCACATACATGTATTCCTAGAGGAACACAACAGAGCCTTCACAACATCTCTATGGAGGAGGCCCACAGACCATTATAGCTATTGGCCTCCTCTTGTAAGGCCCATGAAAACTCTTCAGAACAGAAAGAGGTCAGTTTTTGATCTTCCCACTGAAACTTGGTGAACATCATTGAGATGTTTAGCCATTAGTTGAGAGGCATTAGGGCTTGACCCCCCCAACATCAGCTAAAATCTTTGAATCAAGTGCACAAAAAGCTGTGGTCAGTGCCAGGAGATAATTCTCATCCTTCCACCATCACATGATACCCACTGTAGAGTGTGGTATTCAGTAACCAGGGCCTGCCTGCAGGCAAAATGCTGGACAGAGGTCTTTATTTTGATGGCATTTTCCCAATAACTTCTCCTCATGGGATTTGTCTTAAGATCTCCTGTGTTTGAAAAACTGAAAACAGTTCTCAATTCTAGATTATGTTTTCTTGGCCAAAATTTAAGATAATAGTCCTTAAATACCACATATGAAAAACTAACAGTATCTGATTTTTCTTGCAGAGTTTTCACTTGGTTTCATTATTTTAGCCTGTTGTAGTTATCTGTGTCAGCAGAGTTGCTCCAAAGTTGCTTCCAAGCTTCATGGTTACCCAAAAATTCTGGCTCCAATGCATCTGATTCAGCATATCCAGGACACTTTATTGTGCTCTCTGGGAGTGGTGTGTAGCATAGCTGGGAACAAGAGACGAGTGGGAAGCAGAGCACAGAGCATGTTCACAGCCAAGAAACCTGCCTCTTGGAGTGTGTAGGTGTAAACCCTTAAGGTGTTCTGAGGTTAAGCAGCAAATTTAGTGCCCCTTGCCTTCCTGCCTTCTGCAATTTATAGTTAAAAATCTGTTTCTCTCAAAGTATAGGGCTATCTGAGAAGCCCTGCATCAGTATGATGGCAACTACTCTCAGCAATGATTAAGTACCTTTGTGGATGTGAATCATGTCAAGCTCAGGAAGCAATTACAATGCCAGGACTTCAAATTCTGCTGTTTTAAAATCGCTGTTCTAACATCATCCGCTGCTGAGCACTATAACTCCTGAGGAAAGTATCCACTGCTGACAAAACATCCCACTGATGTGACCCAGTTAAGTACAGATGGACACCTGATGTTGATATGTGAACCTGTGCTGCACTGCACATGGTGTAAATTCAGAGTCATTAACCAAAGATATTTTCAGATATTATAATATCCAATATGCCTTGTCCAGCACTACAGACACAGTCATCAGTAAAGCTGTGTCACAGAAGCATTACTAAGTCTGGGGTGGCTACTGTTTGCTTTCAGGTTGGCAGTTCATTGATTTTCTTTTCAACCAGTGCCTCCTTCCACGGGAAGAGCTGCTGGAACTGCTGATACTCTCTTCTCTGCTTACACTCTGCTCTTTAAGCTGATGTCTTTCTCTGCATCTGCTGGAGACCTTGCAGTTGCAGGAGACATTGCTATGTCTGTCTCTGAACTCTTCAGGTGTTACTGTGATGTTTTATTGTGGTATTTTGGACTGTCAGTCAACCCTCGTGCTAATGCACCAGAACACTCAGTAAGCTTCTAAGCTGGCAAGGGTTAATCCAGGGTCTCCTTGTGGTCTCCTCTGAGGCTTTTTTGTTTGTTCTGATGCTTTGATCTTTTGTCTGGAACTTGAGACATTGGTTCTCAGGTTGTGTACCCCTATGGTTTCACTTTCCTTTGTGACTCCCGATTAGGTCTACTCTCTCAAACTGTTAAATTGACATAAACATGTAAGAGCAGCTGTTCTAGGCCATGGCAAAGATCTATACAGCTCCATCTTCTCTCAACAGTGGCAAGTAGTGGATACCTATGAGAAACAGGGTGAGTACAGAAAGTTCCTTCCTCTTTTATATCTTCCAGTTTCTGGCAACCAGCAGGTCAAGTTTGTGAGCCAAAGGCACACCCACTCCCTGGACTGAATGTTAAGCTGGTGTTTTTGTGGTAACATTTACAGTGACTGCAAGACCTCTTTCTCAAGCGACAACTGCTCCTTCAGAAGCAGTTATTAGAGCTGCATTTATCAGGGCTGTATTTCTCACATATGCACTCTTTTGTATTTATCAGCACTGTATTTTTCTGCCATTCTACTACTCAGTCAGTTGATAATGTGAGCTCCTTATGTTACTTTCTCAGGCAGATTTTGGTTTTGACCGTTGGAAACAGTTTTGTATCATTAGCCACTTTGGTTATTCACCATCTTTTTCCAGCCCATTTGTGGATGTTTTGGTCAATGCAGGACCTGTCCTGATCTCCTGTGTTTGATTTTTAAAAATTCTTTTAATTGTGAAAAGTTATCAGTAGCTCCCAACTTTGTTTTTCATTCTCTAACCCACTACTAATTCACAAAAGGATCTTCCTTCAAACTATGCCTTTTTAATGAGCTTTCTGAGGTTTGGGGAATCTTGTGAAAGAAATTCTGGAAAATTATACAAATGCTGGGGGAAGCTGTAATAGGGAGAATGGTGGGCAAGATGTATTTGTCTTTGAGACCAGAAAGGTTTTAGTCTTATGCTTAAACTTCTCGTTAACCTGACAAAATGGTGTAGTCTTCCAGAGCACTACTTGTGAAAAGGCAGCATATTTCCACTGAAATCCATCTGGCAATGCTGATAACGTGGACTGAATGTTCAGCTTATTAGTAGAATTACTAAGGTTGTTTTTTTTTTTTTTTTCATTTACTCATTTCTTTGAACATGGTTTTGTAAGCAAGAATACTTTTGTATCTTCATAGTGAACAACTGTACTTTGTTCAGAAAGAGTCAAACCCACTGGGAGGGAATGCAATACTCAAACTCCAGTTAGACTTGGGTGAGGTTAATGCAAGTTTATGGTGAAGTCCCTGAAGGCAGTGTCAGGGTTTACATTTTTACCTAACAAGAGCAGCTTATTCTGCCTGTGAAGTCAGAGTAGCTTAGTCACTGATTTCAGTAGGAAAAGGAACACCATTTGTCATACAAGATTCACTTGACCTATCTTTTCGTAAATAATGAAAGAAGACATTCAGGAAATTTCACAGTGTCTTTTTTCATTTTATTATTATTCCACCTGCTTTGATGGTTACTTTATTTGTCATCTGTCAGAAAATGAAACTCAGTTTAGACTCTTAATATCTGAATAGAGCTATAATGCATGTACATGGGCTTGTATTTAGGAGTGGTGCCAACACTGACTAATTTTAATATATTATATGGTTGATAATATCTGAAAAAATATTCTACAATAAGGCACTATAGAAATGAAGGTAGGTTTCCTGTGTGGCTTACAATATTATACTAAAATACAAAAGAAACCTGACTGGGTTTCAGTTATGAAATAATAGATACTGAGCCATTTTCAGGTTTGTTCCATTTTGCCAAAGTGTTTAAACAGGTGTGTTTCACAAAGTTTGTGAAACAAAAGTTCACCTCAAGTAAATCAACATTAGGAAGCAAAACCAGTGCTGAGTGATAGTGCTTAAAAACTGAGAAACAGGAGTGGTTTTAAACAGCAACTGAAAAGATGCTTTGATGTTTTTTAAAGCACTCCCATATAATCTAAAAACATATCCGAGTTTTCTGTGATTCTGTACGAGACACTGCATCTCTTATTGGTGTAGTTCTGTAGTTTGGATTATGAGCATCAAAAATTAACCTTTGTATTGTAATATGAGCATGTCAGCAGTTTTTGAAGAATAAGAAAACAAGCTTACGAACCTAACTGCTAAAACCCATTATTTTTTTATCTAGAGCATTACCTTTGTGTACAAATGTGGAAAAAGGGCAATAAACCTAAAAGCCTCGCTAACTTCACTTGACCAGCAATTATGCTTATGGTTTGTAGAAACAGGCAAATCCCTTGGCAGTGAATGCAAGGGTAGGCCCAATATTTTTTGCTGAATTTAAGTGACACCTGTAATCAATACATTAATTAACTTGATGACAGCTGAGAAAGTACCTTTCCCTTGCACTGTGAGCTGAACACCTCCCATTGCCGCAGCAGGACAGGTGACCTCTCTCTGAAACACCAGGCCCAGCAGTAGCACAGGCAGGAGTATTTGGGTCAAAGACTGCTAGCAGAGGCAGAGGTGGATAACATGACCTGAGGAGAAATTAAGAAAATCTTAAGAATTCTGTCTGATTTTGCATAAGTCCCTAAAACCTTTAATTCATTTGAATTCACTGAAGGCAAATCGCTTCATGCCTTTAGGTGTATAGAAACCTTGTGACAGCAGGGCTTGCATTGTGTAGCTCTCTGACATGACTTAGGAAGATAAGACGTGAACAATGGGGAGTTATTAACATGAATAATTTTCCATGCAAATTGGAAGCACTGCAGTACAATGGGATGGCTCTGGCTTAATGGCATCAGGTTTTCTGCAGAGTTGAGTATAAAATATCACAGTTGGAAAGAAATAATGGAGTCAAAAGCTGCTAAAACAGCTTTGAAAAATTAGCTCAGGCAGGTGGACCACAAGATCCCTTTTCCTGGAAGTCTTTCCAGAGATTGGGTGCCCAGAAAACATGCCTGGAAAGCCAGAGCTAAAGACAAACCACAGATTTTCCAAACCTGAAAAAGTTTGCAAATACAATGCATGAACCTAAACATCTTCACCAGATTCACCTTCATTCCACACCTGGGGGTCAGCAGGATTATGACAGATGCATTTGCATCTATATTAATCAAGTGCGTTGCATCCTTCAATATAGGAAGCAGAGGAGTGACACAGAAAGATAAGCAAGTTAACTTTTCTCCATGTCTCTTTGTGTGTTGCCATATTCAGGAGAAAGGCTGTAGGAAGGAGGAGGTCTAGTGGAAGATGTAATGAATTCTACATGTTCCTTGGGGTAGGTAGTTGCTGATCTGATTTTCCCCTGACTGTATCTCTGTTACAGGTGATACAGGGCTGGTGCTAGTCTGGGTAGCAGTATCTTATACAGGTTGAAACACCAATCCCAAGAAGCTCAAGGGGAAAACAGTTCTCACAAAAGATAACAGCTCTTCCACTCCCTGGCTGTTCTGTCCTCTCCTTGCTGCAGCCTCCTCCACTTACACACACACCTGACACTCGTGGGAGTGATCCGACAGAAGTCTCCATTTGATATTTTGGTAGACATTCTATGGAGCAGCAGGATGCTCTCTGAAACAAGCCGACCTCTTTTGATTTATTCACTCCAACAGTGGGGATAATTTTAGAACACAAATCATAGGAAATAATTTTTTGAGCAGTTCATCAGGAAACAGAATAGGGCAAAGCACCAACTATTGAGAAAGAGGAGCTATGACATGCTGCCCATGTGCATATTTAGTGCCTCTCTGCCTGTAAAAGGAATTCAAAATAGAAAGTTCATTAAAAGGGTTGATTTTGCTGAGTCAAATCAAACTACTGTATGATTCTGTGTTCAAAAACTCCCAATGTAGTTAATGTTCTGTTGGAAGCCAAAAGGTGACAATCAGCCAGTTCCAGTCCATCAGGTGCAACGCTGACTGAGATCAGCAGAGCTGTGTCACCTGCCCCTAAGTCTGAAAGGTTTCTAACAAACTGCTGACGTAGAAGAGGTCACTCAACCATTTCTAGTAGTAGGGAAGGAGGCATGGAGAGACAGATAGGAATCATACCCTTAGAACAAGATTGCTGTATGTCTGTGTCTGGGAAGTCTACACTGCTGATGCCTCTATGAGCGTTTCTGTGGTTAGAGGGAGGATTTCAGTCTCTGTGCTCCTTCTGGTGCACTTGGCAGTCTGGCACCTTCAATGCATTCTTGATTCTCTACTGAAAGTCTTGATACTAATTCTTAAAGTTAAGAAGATGTTTTCCTCTGCCCATGTGCAACGAGAAAGAAAGTGTAAATTTTTTTGCATGTCAATTTCTGTTGTAGTGATGAATCATCACTCAATGCAACAACTTTTGTATTTTATACACAGGTTTTCTGCCAATGTGGAAGAAAGATTACCCTGTTTCGGCAGTCTGATAGCATAAATCCAGCCAGATCTCTAAAGATTGTGATGGCTTCTTTCCTTCTTGAAACTTTTCTCCAGAATATCATATTATATCCCTTAATATTTTCTAGGCAAACTCACCATTTTCAGAGTGACTGAAATTTAATGTGATACAAAGAGAGTGGTCCTGTATACATTGAGTCAAGGCGTGAAAGTCTTTGCTGCAAAAGCCTGAACTTTTACATGTAGAACTGAATCAAATATCACCTCCTTTAGTTGGTCATCTAGCTGCACAGAGGTAAAATCAGGGGAAAACCCCTTCTTCAGCACAAGTGGTGATGACAGCTGTTCCTACAGAAGGTGGAATTCTTCCATGGTGACTTCAGGACAGTGTCAGATTTAAACTGGCCTTTGGCTCTTCTTGGCTTTAGACACAGATCTCTGTTTAGTGAGCCTTCAGTGACCCTCTCATGATGTTAGTTTGGTGGCTGACAAGTGAGAAGGTTGCAATTTCAGCAAAAATTCAGGAGAAATGACGACAGTTTCATGGGCAGCAGCAAAGTCAGAAGCACTATATTTCTTGGAAATGAAAGATAGGTTTTGAAGCTACTTCAAGATTAAGAAACAGAAGAAAACTATCCAGTTCCTGAGATCAGGTGCCAGCCTTATCTGCATCCAAACATCAGCTTGACTGGACTCTCACCTCACAGCTACACCCACTGGCACTTTGGCAGAGAAGCCTAGTTGCACAAACTTGTGAGGAACTAATGTATACTCCAGTAGGTAATTGAAATGCAGACAAGGTGCACGTCTCTCCCTAGTACCTGAAATTTTACTCAGCAGTTGAATAAACATCCAGGATACTGTTTAGCTGTAAGCCTGATGCATGCTTTGCATGCTTGTTGTGTGCCTGTGACATTGAAGCTATCGTTTCATTATTTTGTGGCCGCCTGAGACCCCCGTTTGGTAATAAAGTAGTTCTGCCTTGCCTTGGATGTCACACTGCCTGTGGCATGGAGGTGAGAAAACTGAGCTGATCTAGCACCTGTACAAGTACACAGCTTTGCTAGTTGTGCAATGTAACTCTCAGCCTCAAGTATTATTACTTATGCATTTTTTCCATCACAGTTTATATTCTGAGTAGTTTCAATTGTCATCTATGGGTAGAATTTTCAAAACCACAAAGTGTCAGCGTAGCTTTGCTTTCAACAAAAATGACAGTGTTTTTATTGACCTTGAGTTTGGGTGATGGTTGTGCACTATCAAGCATTTCATCTTGTATTGGGCTAAAAAGAACCTCCAAAGGAAGACCTCCTCTTGAAAACATTTGGCCAATTAAATCTTTCTTTTAAATTCTGTCTCTGGTTCCACAGAACTTTTTAAACATTGAAAAGGTATCTGACCATGAACATATCAGGAAAATGGGGACAAAAACCTGGTTTAGAAATGTGGACACATTGACCATTGAGAGGGATAACATCTGCAAAATCACATAAGAATTAACTGTCTGTCTACCAATCAAAATAAAATTTAAGTTTTCTTATCCCTAGTGCTCATAGGAGCCTTTTAGAAAAGTCTCAACTCCTTCTGTGCCATACTTCAAGGGCTTATACAAAATAGCTTTTGACCTGCCATTTCTGAAACCTCAATGACTGACAGCTCCTGGCACTTCGTCCTAATGTTGAAATCATCCCTTTAAAATTAATGATTGCACCATTCTCCAACATCCTACACGGTCTTCTGGAGTTTCATGCCTGGTCATAGGGAGGGTGGTTAAGCACTTGAACAGGTGCCCAGAGAGATTGTGTGCAACCAAAACCCAATTGGGCAAGGCCTGAGCAACCTGATCTGTCTGTGACATGCTCCCACTTTTGGGGAGGAGCTTGGACTATGTGACCTCCAGAGACCCTTTCTAACTTCAATTAAGTCTTGGACTCAACGATTCTGCTTCTTTTTCCCATGTACCACCCAATGCTATGGGAGATCTCACATTAAAATGCAGCTATTGTAGCACTCCACTGCTAGCCTTGGCCTTTCACAGTTGTTTTTTCCTGGACCTTCCCTCTGCCTTCCTAATAAATACCCTGTTTCAGTATTTTCTCATGGTGTCTAGCCATCAGCTTAAAGACAACACAGACAGAACTTCAAGCCTTTCTTATAAAATCCTCAAGTTCAGTCTCACTGTTAGGTACCATCTTTTTCTTGTCCAGCTTTTTAAGACTACATATTCAAGCTGCATCTAAATATTGCTGTTTCTTTGTACATCAAGTATCTTACACTCATCCCTCCCTCTCAGTAATGAGGGACCTAAGATAGGGTTCCAGATATGTGAGCTTTATATTAGTATTACATCTACTTTGGTACCTCATTTTGTGGGGGTTATTTCATTGGGTTTTTTCTGCACTTTTTGGTGACTCACTTGAGATATTCTACAGTTTCACAGATTTTTTTTTTCTTTCCATTAGTCTTTTCTTTTGTTAAAAGACTTAATCTTCTCAGACAATTTTTTATAAAGGTAATTTCTATAAACTAAAATTAAGATTAATACCATGGTCTTAGCTCTCCTTCTAGTTCTCATGTCACATCTTTACTTTTGGATGACAGGAAGGGTGGTTGCAAAGATAGTGGATTTAAGATTCATAACACTTGATGTTGTTTCCTGCATTTCAGTAGGTCCACAGTGCAGAGCTTAATATGAATTAGCAGTGCTTCGGTTGGAATACATGAAGACTTTGAGACATCTAATTTACATTTTGGAAGTAGAGTTCTTTATTTAAACCTGCCTTTGGTATATATTTACCTACTGAAGTCTAAAGGGTAAACATAACCAAAAGCTAAAAACTGCACCTCAGAAAAATAGGCATAACACTGTTTCCATCCTCTTAACCTTCTTCTGGGTATGACAATCTTGACGTCTTTCCAGCAAGAAATATATTTTATTATATGTTTCCAAGGCATAACTGGATATCCACTCTTTTGAATGAGTGGAGAGATTTAAACAGAAATTTTAAAACAAAATAAAACAAACAACCCCCCCCCCAAAAAAAAAAGAAAGAAAAGAAAAGAAACACCTTCAACAAGTTGTACTGCTTCAGCTTTTAAAGGGCAGCCTTTTAAGAAATGCATCTTTTCTAATACTGCAGCCTTTCAGAAGAGATTCTACTTTCTAAGAAAATAAATGAAAGTTCTGAAGAGAGAGAAACGAACTTCTGTCATTTCACCTTGGTCCTGTAAGTTAGGCTAGGAAATGCAGCTGAAACCAAAATCTTCCATACAGTTTCTGTTTTCTGAGAGTATTTTTGAATATCAGGTGACATATGTGGGTGGGGGAACTTCAAGATTAGCTTTAATCAAATCTCAGCTTTTGCTGGAACTTCCCAAAGCCTTTCTCACCCTTTGCTCCTGACTGAAACATTTTGCTAGTTTTGGGTGCATTCCAATTAGAACCTAAAATATTTGACTTTGGTTTGTTGTCTTGCGATGTTCCAAGTACTCCCAAGTTTCATTTCACCATTCAGATCTATCCCTTTAGTCTTGAAGCCAGCTCTAAAATGTTACCTCTGTATCTGAGATACAGACCACATTCATACAAATCTGGTGGCTTCCAGAAGACTTTTAGTCTGAATAAGGAAGGAAAAAAATTGATCTTCCACCACAGGCAATGAAGGCAGAATTAACAGGAGTGAAGAAAACTGAACCTATAGTGAAAGCAGCTTCGTGATACCATTTTAGAAAGAAAAGATGAACAGTAGCTTTCCTATGTTTCTGTGTAGAAATATCACTTATGCTGTAGTGGTCAGCAGAAGAACCTTCTAATATAAGAGAGGAGGTTCATAAAGCAAGAGTTGAAGAGTGAACAAATACTCCAGAGCAAAGTAAATGCTTTTAACCATCTTTCTCACCTGAAAAAAGTATTAATAAAACAAAACGGCAAATGTAAAGTTAGAGCTGGAATTTGTGATCAGAAAGAAGATACTTGGGAAAAGAAATTTATTTCACACATAAAAGGCCCAGCAGGAAAAACTGTTAAAATGAGTCCTTACAGCTATTAGTGTGTAATATAATAAGTCTCCTTCCTGACTGAGAACTTTCAGGATGCCACAGAACACGTGCTAAATCATACCAGAAGCCATCAACTTCTTTCCAGTGATAACTGGTTAAATATACTGTGATTTTCCTCCTCGCTTCAGCCTGCCTTCAATCACTCATGCCTTTTCTTTGACTTTCTCCTTCTTCTCACCTCACAAGTATAAATTTTTATCTGCTTTCCTCATTTAACATCTTGTCTTGCCATCATGATCCTTTCCTATTCCAGCTCCTGGTCTTTTTTGCACTTCCTTGCATCTCTCCTCCTCTTATTCTAAGCTTTTCTTGTTTGCCTGTTTCTCCTCCCAACACAAATAACCTTGATTATATTCTATTCTTAATTCTGCTACTTCTACAGATTTTTCTCTCATCTCTGTTAGAATAAGATTCATTAGGTAGCAGATAAATACAATTTTTATCAATAAGGCAAAATGACTAAAATTATGGCAAATATTCACATACAGGACATTGACAGAAAGGTGAGCAGCATATTTTTCTCTTCAAAATCAGTGCACTGTAAACAAAGCTTTTCCTGCTACTTTTAAAGGTGTATTTTTTTCTGAACTCTACCAGTTATTTCTAGTTGTTACTTTCCAATATCTGTGTTATTTTTCTTTCTTTTCACTATGTACCATTATTAGTTTGGTTTTGTTTTGATTAGTTTACATTGCATCAGTGAGGTTTTTGTGCTGGGTGGGGTTTGTTTTTTTCCAAACCATATACTCAGTTTTTATTCCTTATCGCATTTTCATCTCTTGCAACTAATTAATCCTACAGTACCAGTGCTCTCCCTTAAGTAACTACAGCTATTTCTTGCAGCTTGATACTTGAAACATGGAAGAGCTCTTTCTTTTAGAATTATTTTGTAACATGGTCTCTACTTAGCAAACGCACCTAGCTGATGATTTTGGATACTCCAGGTATGTTGCACGTGGCACCTGCAAGCACACTGTCTAGAGCTGGCTTTTTTAATTACATCTCAAGCCTCCACCAGTTCAGTTCCTGGCAATTGAGTTCAACTAAACAGTTTTCATCATAGTCTCTAGGGACTTCTTAACTGCAGCTTACACTTCTAGGACTGCAGGCTTCCTGCTTTTGGTCTGCTGGTTGTTCTTGGCACAACTACATCATTTCTGAAAATTTCATACTCATTGGCTTCAGGGTCTCCATTCTCTCCTGATTCTCCTCCACCCTCTATAACAGCTCAAGAAGCTCTTTTTGAGGCATCTTCATTCCACCCCAGCACTTCAAGGAGGATGGGGTGTTCTATGAAATCCTGGGTTTGGTTCCCTTCTCTATTCTGCCTCTTACCTCTGAATAATCACTCTCCTGGTTCACTTAACTACCTCATACTCATCACTTACAGATCCACATTTACACTCTAGGCATGAATCATTTTAGTCAAGCTAACGACTCAGCCTGTCTTTCCAACATCTCACTCTGGATGTGGAACCATCAGTGGAAGCTTAATATGGTGGTTAATCATTCTCCTCCAGTAATTGCTTTCCCTGGTTTTGGCAACACAGTCTTGCACCCTGCAAGTATTTCAGCAAAGACAAACTTTCTACAATAAGATTTTTTTATTTCATCTTACTTTTTGAGATACCTCTTATCCTTGTTTTTTTTTAAATCATGTGAAATTTAACCTAAGCAGTTTTCTGTTTGTAGGACCCATCACAGTCTAGACCCTAATCTAGACACTGACTGTGTGTTTCCTGTTGAAATGCTGAGTATGAGAGGTCCTTTCAAATATCTTGTTACACAGCCACCTGTCACATTTTGAGATCTACACGTTTGCTTTTCTCTTTTATCTTGCTTAAATGTGCCTTCGTGTTTCCCTGTAAAATGGTCCATTACAACAAATGTGGGTCCTAATTACGCTAACAGTGAGATAATTGAAGTTTCATCTTCCTCACCAGACTCTGTCCCACTGTTATGTTTTTGGGTTACTCTTGGATTATAAGCTCCAAGAGGAGAGAATCACCTTGACATCAAAGAGGTTTATGGTATCTGAGTAAAAATTCTAATTTTAATATAATTATATGCAAATTAATATCTTGTCCTTGTATTATTTTATGATTCTCTACTGACTTCATAAATACTATAATCTTTCTGTAAATTACACATTTTCCAAATAAAATTTACTTCTAAAGTGCTCTGGGCAAGACTCATAAATGCTTGCACATTTCAAATAATTGTGTATCAAGTTATTTAGTTTAATCTTATTTACTTACTAGAGCAGATGCATCCCATATTTCACCAGATCAAGTAAAATGACTACATAGAACATGTATGCTCAGTCTGGAAACCCTGGGAATCAATAAGCAATTAATAAATACAATACAAATTAAGAGCTCTGATGAGCTCCCTAACACTCATACCTGAGCAGATTTACTTTAGAATACCCTTTTTTATAAACCAGCATCCAGTGCATTGCAGGATAACGTCTGCATATGCAACTATTGGAATATGATATGAGTGCCAAGTGAAGTGACTATGCTGTTGCATGAGCAGAAAAATAAAAGCTTTTTGCATATAGAGATTTATTAAAACAGTGAAGATTCTTGATCTATATATGAAATTTTATTACAGTTTAATTGGAAAAAACTGCTACAGAGGAACGTCCTAAAATTGCCAGAAAATAAAAATGGGAATTGGTAACTAAAGAACATTTATAAATATACCATGTAACCACTTCACTATACAGAAACATATGTAAAAAATTTAGGAAAAGGTGGCAATGGTAGAAATAGCCTAAGGAAATAGAAATTCTACAAGCTTCTTTAGAAGCAGAAGTAATTTGACTTTTAGATTTTTTTTTCTGAATTTAATGAGTTTGCTTTCATTAAATGCTGTGTGGCATGATATATTTAATTTAACACTACACTCTGCTGAGTGACATACCTGATTTAAGGAGGTACCAAGGTAAGGAAAATAAAAGAAACCTGTGCTTTTCACCTTTCAGGGAAATTCTTACAGGATTCAAAATTGATCAGAATTTTTATCAACATTTGATTATTTCTTAATACATCTTCTGCTGTCATCTACCTTATAGTTTTCATAAGATGGGAGAAAAACAGCACTGAGCTTTTTCTAGTCCTTCATCTATAGTAAGTTCAAGCCACTAGCATTTCCATTATCATTCAGTTAGAAAATTATATTTTGGTCTAAAGATCCTGTGAAAGAAATAGAAAAACTTTGTTTGGCTGAGATAGGTTGAAAAATACTTCTTTTTCTGAGTTGTTCTCACAGAACAAACTGCTTAAATGAAGGCAAACTTCTATATTAATTTTCACCTTAAACACAGCATAGGATAATGTCCACAGTTAACTTGGCCCAGTGATCTGTAGTCATAATTGGACCTGGAAATAACTATGGAAAGAATGAGTTTGATTTCTAGATATATTCACAAGCAGCTGAGCTACAGACCCTGGTTCCTGTCACACTGTACCTGCCTGTTTATTGACACCTATACAGGCACAGATATCTTCCCTGCATAATGTCTCACCTGTCTGTGACCCAGTCTGGTACATGAAATTCCTACATCCCCACTAGTAAACCTAAGCTTTATTTTTTAATTCTGCAAGGATCAGAGGCCTCCTTTCCTCTTCTTTCATTTGATGAAATCTCAACATGTTCACTCAGCTTTTCCCCGCTGCTTTATGAGGCAAAAGTTCCCATCACTTTCCACAACTTGCTTTTTCACCAACTTCCCAAACTCATTATTTCCAGGGAGTGGAACCAAGATGGCCAGCTTGTTTCACCATGAGGCAAATAGTAGGGTTAGGACTCAAGTCTGCAGGTCTTCCAAGTTCAGTTGCATCTACTTGTGTGCACTGAAGATTGCCTACAGAGTTGCCTTAGTTTCTCAGAAGCAATGTCTAGGTCCTTTACACCCCTCTCACCTCTTGTCCAGATGCCTGGGACTCCCCCAGCTGTGGCTGAATGTGGATTTCCCCCTAAATGGGGAAGTTCCCCAGAAGAGACAGGACTCAGGGAAATAAATGCAAGTCTCCAGTTGTACAGAGCATCGAAAAGATACCCCAAGGGACTAACAGAGGGACAATTATTTTGTTCCCATGAACTATCTCCTCTCTGAATCTTGTGCTCACCCTTCAGAAAGAAGGGAAAAAAAAAAACCACACCACAAAAAGCAAAGATTGAAAAAAAGTACAAGAATCTCAGTAGTCTAGCAGAGGATGCATAGTCAGAAGTGGAAGCCAGGATAAAGAGGATCATGCATGCAGATATGGCATTTCTGCCTAATGCTGATTTTGAGAAAATGGTCTGCACTTCTGGGAGCCTGACCTCAATAAATAAAGGCTGAGGAAAACCTGAGGACCACATTCTGCTCTACCACACTTGAGAAGGAGAAAGGAGAGATGAAACTCTCAGGAAAGCTGGGACAGGGACAGCTGGCCCATGTAACTACTTTCATATCCAGCCCAAGATATTTCTGGAGGAAGTAACTGAGAACAAGAGGGCAGGATAGGTCAGTCCAGCTGACCTTGGAAGGGGTACGGCTGTGTCTGCAGGTGTGTTTTTGGTTTTAATGATGTTCCTTTTGTGAAAATGCTGCCTGTTTCTTAGCCTGATTACAACACATGAATCCCATCCTACTTCTGAAGAGTCAACAGGAGTTTGACATCAGTGGGATCATAAAAATGATCCATGAGATCCATGCTGCACCAGACATTGTTCTACTGTGTTTAGGTTAACCTCACTGAAATATGGATGAGGGCAGAAGAAAATCTCTTCATTTGGTGTAATTTTTTCTCTAATATCTACTACTTTGAAACTTCCCCTTTTGTTCCAATTTATACTGTGTTCTGTCCTCACAATTCACACACTTTCTATTCTCCATATTCTTCTTCTTTCATTTTGGTTTAATGATTCAGCCGCATCTTCTTGGGGGTCAAGAACAGCTTCACATGGTATGGTGTGTGAAACATGGGGGCATTTACAGGAACTTGGAAGCATTTCTATAAGCATTCCTATCAAAAAAGGAACCTTTTAAAACAGAATTTGGGGTAGGGGTTTGGGGTTTTTTTTCAGATTAAGTAGTTTCACAGAGTGTCTTCAGTGGTTTCCCTTGTAGAAAGAAAGAAACTAAAAATAATCATTATTAAAGCTTAATGGTAAGATCTGAATAGTTTCAGAATGAGCTTTAATAACCTCAGTGCTTTTTGTGTCTGTTAGTGACATCTTTTGTTTACACTGAAGTAGTGCAACGAATATGCTTTGGATTATTGCTTTGAACAGTAAACTTTGTAGCTGCAATTCGGTGGATGTACATTACATAGTATGAATTCTTTCACCCATAATTCCAGTTTTGCCTTTTCTCTTGTGACAGTGATGAAATGAAGATTCAAACATTGAAATTAATAACTTACATATTCTGTATCTGAATCACATACTGAAGCTTCCAGTTTGACATCCCACTTCCTTTCTTGTCTCTACACTGCATCTTGAGAAGAAAAATTTCCACTGGATCCTTATGTCACAAATACTAATCCATGTTATTACTTTCTCCCCCTATTTTAAGAAGGCATGACTGAGAAAGAGCCATAGGGGGAAAAAATCTATATTAATAGTTTCCTGTGGGTGTCTGTCAGTATATCCTGTCACAGTCTAAATCAGGGACTGACTTTTATGTGAAGAAAGCAAAAAATTAAGGAAACTTAAAATAAGAACATCAATCTCAATAATTCCATTTTAATATACTCTTCTTATGCATATATAGACATTTTAATAGTAACTTCATTACCAAAGAAAAAAAGAACTATAATCAATCATGAAACCAAAAATCCTAGAAGGTAAAAATCCTGGTCAGAGTAAAACAATTATTTTGCTATTTTGCACAAAAAAACTTCTTTTTTTTTTTTTTTAATAAAATACAATAAAGCAGTATAATGCATTTCAGTTAGAGACTGAACATTATTTTACCCAACCAGTCTTGCCTGGAGAAATTTGGGTTCACATTATGCTCTCCTTCTCTTCAGATTGATGAAATAAGCAGTGAACTAGTGGAATATTTAGACCCATGGCAAAGAAATAGGACTCTTCTACCAAGTAGTTCAGTGAGATCCATGTGCAGGTGTTCATGTCAAGCCTTTTTAACTGTGATCTGTTTGTAGTTCTCCTCCTAGAATCGTGCTCCGTTGTGGATTTGAACACACCAAAAAAATCTCAGTGAAAAAACACACCAGATCCAGGTGGCGATCATGACAAATGGCCATGCCTTGGTTTACCTCAGTGAAAGACCCAAGTCAAGCTCTGCAAGAGCCAACAAAATGTACCTTTTGGTTAGCCTGACACACACCCTGAGCCTACTGTTGCTGTACCAGTCTTTAGTACATAACTTATTTCAAACTGCTAGGCAGCAAGTTTGAGTACTAAAGGCCACAGCAAGAGTAAATGCTGCAAGGTTTTGTTCAAATATGCTTACATTATATCTTCAAACAACTTTGCTATGTGTAGCACAGTTATGGGTGGACCCAGCAGCTGCCTCTAGTCTAATGCCCCTATACCAAAACCCCACAACAGATTTGACTCTTCTTCTCCACCATCTGCTGCTCTGTTCCCCCCTCTAAAAGTTACCCTATACTAAGGACAAAGTCCCAGAGACCTCTGCTTCCCCATTCATGATGTCCTCCAGAAGGCATCTGCCAGTTGTCACCAACAAATAAGGATTTATTTTCAGACAGGTGAACTTTTCTTTCACGAGCCACGATCTGTTTCTTACTGTGGGAAACCGGTAGCTGAGTGGCAAGTGAAGAGTCTGCCAGTTTTTTTGCCACTTGAATTCAAACTCAAAGCCAGAAGAAACAGTCACTTCTCCACTTCCATAAGTGGCCACACTGGACCTGTCAACCAGACTGTGCAAAGCATTTGTACCCACACAAAAAGAGTGGAAAATCTCTACAGTGCTCTCCTAGGTTAGGAAAAAGGATCTCCTTGCAATTGTATGTGCCACTCTACTCTGCTCTTGAAAACTTTTCTGAGGGGGAGTAGTGAGACAAGGCAGAAAGCTGGCTTAGCTCCTGAGAATGCCAGATGGCAGAGAAAGCTTGTGATGAGATGCAAGCCACAGAGAACAACTTTCCAGGAAGGGAAAGTCCCAGAAATTACCATCAGGAAAACAAGCCTATGGGAAAAGCAAGTCACAGTCTTTTCCAACCAAAATTAGCCTCACTTAAGGTATCATTGAACATTCAGTCTCTTGTCCTGAAATACTGAAGGGAATGACCAACTACTGAATACAGATGGGGGTAACTAAGCAGCTTACATTTTCCAAAACCTTTGAGATATCTATCTGCTTTTCCTTCATGCCCAAGCCAAACATCTTCTAAAGAAATTCTGTTAGCACTGTAGGGTTCACACAAACTATTTGCTATTGATACAAATATCAATTCATCTACTTGTAGCAGGACCACAGTGATTTTCAAATCACTTCAGATCGAGAAACGCACCAGATAATGACAGCTATTTAAAGAAACACCACACAATTTCTACTACACTAACCAGGAAGCAGATCCCTCTGAGCACACAGAATGAGAACAAAACCTTCCACAGCAGGGCCACTTCTATTTTCTTTTCTGTCATCCGTTTGTTGACCAGTCCCTGAGAAACTTCTCTTTACAACATTGCATTTTGTTGTCATTCTATTACCTCCCACTCAAAACCTGGAGGAAAGCACAAAATGATTAAAGATGATCTCAAAATTGAGGCACTTGCAGGATATCCAAAGCTATTTTGCCATAGACTTCCCCTGAATAGTGCCAGGCAACTTGTTTCATCATCATGTCAAGCCTAATGCAAGAACAATGTATTTTTTCCCAGTACAGTAATGTCAAATACTGTGCCAGTGGAGTAATTCAGATACCATAAAACAAACATAAACTTTTGTTTACAACCTTTAACATGTCTTCAAAGAAAAAGTCCAGGTGATGGGAAGAGGGAAGAGGGGTTGCCCTGCACTGGGGGCCAAGTGGTAAC
Organism: Chamaea fasciata; assembly: GCF_029207755.1. NCBI lineage: Eukaryota > Metazoa > Chordata > Aves > Passeriformes > Sylviidae > Chamaea > Chamaea fasciata. The sequence continues at coordinate 84,796,582 of NW_027094086.1, forward strand.
ATTTAGGAGTTTTCTATCATTAATAACCTTGTTGTGACCTGTGAGTTGCAGGGAGCATACACAGCGCCTTTACCATCCTTGTTACCTATTGTTTCTCACTTGCAGAGGATGTGGGTGCTGTGGGTTACCAGAAAATGTTGTAGAATAGGTTCTTCTTGCTTGAGAGCACGGTTCACAGTGAAACCAACCGTTCATGAACAATTCCATCCCACAGCCTTGGGTCTCATTCATATTTGCATGGGAGTTATCAAGCACAAGGTTGGAACCTGCACGGGAACACTCCTGTCTCCGAGGCAACCTCCCTTCAGGAACGAGATGAAAACACTGTTCTACTGTGAAGGAGTGAAAACACATCAGGGATCTTCTGTCAGTTTGGGCAAATGTTGGCTGTAAAAGTCAGTGTGGCGGTGAACTCAAGCCATTAGTTACAGATTCCCATTTAGGTCAACTTGAAACAAAATTGAAGCGCAATTTCATTCAGAACTTTCTTCTCTAGCCAACTGGATACCATCATACAGCACATTAAATACCATTTATTATCTTCCTGTATATTTGGCAAACCATTAGATCCCTGTTAAAGAATGGAACTTCATAAATGTGAGATGATTACTTTCGACTTCTCCAGGAAACTCCAAAATTTACATAGCTCATTGACCTTACTGTATATTTGCAACATCTCAAAAAGCAGTGCTTATTGAGTCTCCCAAGTGATCTCCATGAAATAAAATTTTCTAACAGTGTGAGGGAGGAAATGGAAATGTTTAGAAAGGAAACCATGTAAACTCTACAAATAAAAAAATGAAGAATTACAGATTTAATGGAGGGAAAACCCCCTCTCTGTAAAAAGCATTTGGGAGTCCACCAAGCATCCAGGAAAGATCCAAGGTCACCGAACAAGTAGAAAGGCATTGATTTCGGTTCAAGTTTTTTAAAATTTAAATGCAGTCAATATATCAAGCTTTTGGGCCTTTTGGAAATATGCATGATATAAGTTTAGGGAAAATGGCTATCTCATCTTTGCTGCATTTGCTCTATGTAAATATTTAGCAAAAAAATTCTGCTTTGGGGGGAAAAAAGAAGATAATTCTATGCTTTTGTGCAGACTTTATACTATGTCCTTTACTTTTATTACCTATGAAAGTACACACTTTTCATGTAAGTACAAGCATATACACATACATGTAGTGACTAAAAGCAAAATAGTTCATGGAAAATTAAGCCAGTTTTATGTGACTGGGGATGTGCTGGGTTTAATCCTACATACTGTCTCAGTGGAGATGTGGATATGAATAAACTATGCCAGCCACACACCTGAAGCAACAAGGCAAGAAGAGGTGCCTTCCGTAACATCTGTAACATACTCAGCCCCCTAAATGCACAGGAAGACTGGGAGGGATAATGATTTTTCTGGAGGTAAAAAATGCCAGAGGGCAAATTTTTTCACATCCCTCCAAACGAGGTGGGTCTAGATTTGTTTCACCATCAAGTGGGGTCTTCTCTTGATGGGGAAGTCCTTAGCTTCTCTCTCATTGTGATTTTCCAGCCAGGTCTGAAAGGGACTAGAGTAGTGTCTACAAATCCAGCCCTTGACATTAAATTGAATTAATTACAGCAAGTTCAATGAAAAATATCTTAGCACACTGCATTTGTGTAAAAAAAAAAAAAAAAAAAAAAAACGAAAAGAAAACAATCACCCACCAAAGGCAGTTCATCAGTATACCACTGTCCTATATCTGATCTGTCTTTGACGTCAAGATTCAGCTTCTTATGGTGAGCACAGAAGTAACTGGCAGAAGTTCAATTTGTATAAATTGTAACATATCAGCAATACAGTATAACTTCATGGAAAACATCAGCAGCAGACTTCCTCCTAGTAACAGTCACAAGTTGAACTCAAGAAAGATCAAGAGGAAATCATTCTGGTTTGATTTTTTAAAAGGACACTTAGAAAATTCACTAGAAGACAGTGTTAGCCTTTATTAAAGGGGCATGATGAGATTTTAGGATCTTTTTGGTTTTTCAATTTAGTTTCAAAATAAATTACTGGAGTTTCGGTTTAGGCTTCCTCTCATGTTTATCTCTCTACACACTTCTAGAATTCCTTCAAACCACAAATCAATTTCTTAAGAGGAGCTTTTCAGCTTTTCCCCCCTCTCTTCTCAGAACTCAGCCATCCCAACGCAGAGGGCTCATATTTCAAGGCAGCAAGACTTCATACTCGTCAGTAAACTTGAGATTTGCTCAGTTACCAGGAAATACCTCTGTATTCAGGCAAAGATCTTCTAAAGCAATAGAAAAACAAGAAGGCAGTAAAACTGATACAAGACTGCATGACTGACCGGTTCAGATTTTGAGGTGAAATTATGGATCATGGCATCTTCTCAGGAATTTAGATTAAAATCACAAAACAAGTGTGGTCAATTCACTGCCTGCTGGAAAAACCGACACAGAATTCCATTGCTGGGACCATGCTGGGCCCAGGGAGCACTTGTAGGTAATATAAGAATAGTAAAATCAGAAGTGTAGAAGCTTCACTCTAATTCTGAAGAATTAGAGGAAAAGATGTTATGCATAAGGTTCAGGAAGGATATTAAAGTGGCCAATTTTGTCTGGTTCAAAGCCCTGGAAAGCATGTTGGGAGACTGATAGAGGGATGAGTATACTCAGAGAGGCTGCAACCATCAGAGGAACAGCAGCAATTGCTTCCACCATTCTTCTGCTGCCCTAGGAGTATCTGAAGGTTTTCCTAAGCTCCACCATATTTCATCTCCCAATTCTTCCATCTTTATCTACCTCTACCCAGTCTTGACGTCCTTGGGCTAGTACTGGCACTGGGCTGTTCCTGGCCAGCATGTTGGTAAGTCACCACAGGGAACATCGAGGCACTACTCACATGTAAGACAGTCTGGGTCACCAAAAAGGGAAGGGTTTTCTAAACAGGCATGGACATGAAACAATGCCCAGTCACAGATTACAGATACAAGGAAATGAAGGTTCAAACAGATCCTGGAGAAAGGGAGGCCCACAGGCGTGGTGGTACTTTTGTTACTCATAATGTAATTTCATAATGTATGTGGTCCCTTTGCTTTCTCTCACAACTTCCTTTTCAAAAGCTTGTACAATATAGGTACTAAGATACCACACTACTGTTATACTGGGACCAGCTTCTACATGGCTGCAAGACTGCTCAGGATTAAAAAGGCCCTTTTTAATCCCTTCATACAGCCTCCACCATTTTTGTTGCATTTTCTTAGTGAGCTCAGAGTTTATTCTCTTCAGAGTCCTTCAGCATAACCCTCAGCAAGGCAAATACAAAATCAAACAAATCCCAAAGAATTCAGCAGGACTTAGATACCTCCACAGCAGCCCAACAGAGAGAGAGGGGAAGGGAAGGGAAGGGAAGGGAAGGGAAGGGAAGGGAAGGGAAGGGAAGGGAAGGGAAGGGAAGGGAAGGGAAGGGAAGGGAAGGGAAGGGAAGGGAAGGGAAGGGAAGGGAAGGGAAGGGAAGGGAAGGGAAGGGAAGGGAAGGGAAGGGAAGGGAAGGGAAGGGAAGGGAAGGGAAGGGAAGGGAAGGGAAGGGAAGGGAAGGGAAGGGAAGGGAAGGGAAGGGAAGGGAAGGGAAGGGAAGGGAAGGGAAGGGAAGGGAAGGGAAGGGAAGGGAAGGGAAGGGAAGGGAAGGGAAGGGAAGGACTTCTAAGTGACTTCTCCTTTTCCACAAACTCTTCTTCCTGCAAGAGCTCTTGCAAGCCAGCATTGTAAAGTGAGAAGCTGCAGAATCAGACTGCAATCAGGATATAATCAATTCACTACATGGGATTTTCATTTATGGGGTTTAATATTAAGGTGGCTACTTTGGAAAGATTTTTTCTGAGTGTCTTTTTTTTTCCCCTGGTAGTTACATGAAAAGACTGTATGGAACAGACCTGACCTCAACTTCTCTATAACAGTTCCTCCATAACAGTGTTGACTGGCAGAGATTGTGAGATGTCTGGGTTTTTTGCAATAGAGACAACTACCAAGAATCCTAAGAATCCTATTTATTAGGAATATTTAACTACAGTGTTCCATGGATCAATTCCTACAGAGGCACCTACTGGGGAGGTACATCCACTGAAGTTCTGTCACAAGGTTCCTGTTAGATTTAACAACAGTAGCAGTTCAAATCCCAAGAAATTCAGCTCATCCTTCCATCTTTCAGATTACAAATGTGAGACAAATATGTGCAACTTTTTCCGAATATGGCTTCATTTCCAAGGTAAAGTTTTGGAATACAGACATGGAGATATAATTTCATTAAAAACTGGTTTTAAATCTTTTGGCTTCACTTTTTAGAGGAGGTGTCTATAATTGCAGCTGTACTTAGACTGTCTGCAGTAACTGTTAGCTATTCTAATTAATGCTAATCCAGGCCCTCTTAAACTGTAAAAGTACTTCTGACATTAAAAACTGCCAGTAAAACTTAAGATATTTATGCAGGTAACAGAAATGGCATCTTGGACTGCATATGTCCAATACAGGCTATCAAACAGTAAAAGCTGACATTATGTACTGAGGTAACTCAGCTAAGTACTTAAACCTTGTACCCCACAGATGTTAAGATTTAGTAAAGACTTGTACCCAGTTAAGAATGAGCCCTTCTGTTGACAAAACAATGATTTCATTTAATAGTGAAGATTTACATCCAAGACTCACAGTCTTATTTTCATGCAAGTTATTTAGTTTTGATTCTGAATCTTACAGAAGACTTATTCTTGGTTTTCATGCTGACAGCTGTCTTCCTGTTAGTCCTGTACTATCTCTGAATGCAGCAAAGGTTGCTTTAGTTAGAAGATCATGTACAGAGGGAAACAAAGGCTCACTTTCTCTTCTTCCACATTGCATGACATCACTTACATACAATCATTTCTGTCCACACACCCACATTTTTCACATAAGAACCAAAATTATTACTACAAATTGGCACATAATACTGTATAGTCCTGGGCTCTGGGAAAAACAGAGTTAATCTTTAAAGCCCAAAGCCCAAAACTGCACAAGCTGCAGCTCAACCCTTGTCTCTGCATATGTCTTTCTAACTCTTGGGAAAGCCAGAGGAAACCTTCCTGAGCAGCATCCCTAACACATGGCAGCACTGCTGCAACATGATTTCTGAATTTTTTAGATGCTACTGGCTCTGAGCCATCTCACCCTTTGCACAACATGTCCTATGGCACAAAGGTGTTAGTATGTTGTGTAACACACATTCAGCCTAAAACTATTCATCTACACAGCCCTCACCTGTAAATTCTGCAGGGGACCAGGAAAAAATGATGCAGTCTAGACATCTGACTAGACCACTGCCATTTCCTTCTCATCACACAGATTCTCATCACACAGATTCTCCACCCCAAGAAGAGATTGCAGCAGGGTTTAGAGGAACATGAACAGTACAACTGTTCAGTACAGCTGCTGAGTAGGATGGTATGAATAAAAAAATTTGTCAGCAAGGTGCTCACACACACAGGTCCTGGGGCCATACACAAGCATGCAGTGTCACATCTGTTTCAAACAAATGGTATTTTCATAATCTTTTATATGAATCCCAGCATGTAATTGTAAGCAGGCAGTTTTCCAAAATACAATTCTGTTGTGGAAGTGAGAAAGCAAATAATAGATGCTATATACCACACAAAGAGCTACCACGGTGTCATTCTTCTCTAGAGACCTTTCAACATAGTGAAAGAATGATTTTAGGTTTTATACTGCTCCAGGCTGGCAAGTCAAGCAAGGAGGCTGGATATGGCAATGAAAATGAAATTGAAATTTGTCTTTGAGAACAAGACTTCCCAGAAGCAGTGTCATGAGGAGAGGACATGGGCATTAGAAAGTCAAGAAACTGTAAGAAGAGCTCTAGGAGCACAGCCCGCCATGTCCCTGCAAATAAAGAAATTAGTCACTACATCATAAGGGATGAAACCAATTCAATTAGTGAACGTGGCAGGCAATATATTCACACAGCCTTACTCCAAGTCATGCCCCAGCATATGTAAGGCTCAGCAGAACCCTGGCATGTTTCCAGCAGGTCTGAAAATACCACTGTGCCTCAGAACATATTGCTGGGGAGAATGGTTTGTCTAAATGCCTCTGCAGCAAAACCACCGATACCTACGAGGTTATGCAAGCAGCTCAGTGTTTGTTCTATGATATTGTTAGAGAAATGCTCAGAGAAATTCAAGGGTGATCCATAAACCATCAGGTTATGTATTAAATGATGTCCAAATCTGCCTGTGCTGCAACAGATGAAGTAAAAAGTTTGAAGTCTGCCAAGAAACAGAGATGTTTGAAGGAGAGTGGTGTGTGCATATCCTGGTTAAAGATTTTGGTAGGAAAAAAAGGGAATAAATTTGTTTCTGTTAGTCCCAGGCTAAATGTTCCTGTTCAAATCCTATTATATCACTAATAACGCAGATGACTAGTTATCCACAGATGTTTCTATCACCTTATTATATTTTTAACTCAATTCCAGGACTCATTTACACAGCCCAGGAACATGTAGTGCATGTTCTTGTTCCCATTTCTCTCATATTTCTGTTTATTTTTTAATTTCCTTTCTTACAATTAAAATAACATTGGTTGAAGAGATAACCCTGTTACGTGGCAGCAAGGCCTCCCAAGATCAGCTCTAAACCACCATCATAATTTAAAGCTCTGCTGTGGAGCAACATTCAGTCACAGCAAAGCAGAGAGCATCCAAGCTTCATCCCCCTTGGCCCCTTTTCCAGCAGAGGGGCAGAATGGTGTCAGCCTTTGCATCACTTGTGGACTGTGACTCCCCAGAGAAACAGCAGCAGCAGGGGAGTTGCCCTTCTTCCCCTCACTCTCCTGGAACACTCATCTTGGGCACTGGCTGACCTTTTGAAATAAGCATTCATGATAACCAGCATTTTCATAACCTTAGCCTTAAAGCCCTTCATTCAAAAGCAGCCTTTTGTTTCTGAGTGCTCAACCTGAGCTTGCTCTCACAAGTGCCTGTTGGCAAGGGTTCTCTAAGGAATATACTGAGACAGGGGCTGAGTGACCCTTTGATGCTCTCACCCCATCTGTTTCAAGATAGGCATCCAAAAATCAAGATAAATGAACTTGAGTGAATGACTGTTCAAAACAGGAGTCTATGCAACTTTCCCATGGCCAAGGAAATTGTCAGTGGAAGAAATGAATTGTTCTTACTTTCCAGACTTGTATATATTCCCCTGACTGTCCTACCTCTAAACCACAATAATTTTTCATATTTGTGCATTTGCTATCACAAAAACTAATGCACACTTTTCCAGGAACAATTGTGCTATCATCACAGCAGTTGGAGAGGGGGAAGAAATTACACACAGATGCTATCTTCCCACAAAGTAAAACTGCAGTAGTTAGGAATTCTGTTATGGATTAAAAGAGTGATTAAAAGGGAGGGGGAAAAAAAGGTATGATGTCTCTTTATCCACAAAAGTATGGAGAACCCTTTAAGTTGGGTATTTGAGTTTGCAGAGAGAGGAGAGGGAAAGGAACTTATTTCTCTTTCAATTTTCTACTTGGGGTTTTGCTGTATAGCTTTGACTGCTGCTACGTCGCTTGTCAGGTTGAGCCCCTGAACTACAGAAATTAATCCCAAAACAAACTACTTTGGCTTGTGAGGTGGTGTGAACACAGGATGCTAGATGACAACAGGCCACAGAAAAGGTCACAAAACCCAATGGGGGAAGCAATGCACATGTTGAGTGCTGTGAGAGTCATGCTGAGTAGCTGCACGGATAACTGAGATTGGGGGATTTCTGAGCCCTGCTCATTGCTCTTGGGGTTTGCAATACTGCAGGTAGCAAAGAAGAAAGGGGGAGGGGAAGAGCCTGGACAGCACAGATGTATGGCAAGGAAGTAATTCTCAAATACGAGGGTTCTGTGACAGCAGTGGTGGATCTGCACTACTAGTCAGGGCGCTGCAGGGAAGAAACTTTGTGCTTGTGCCTTTTGCGTAGGAGGTCTGGGAACAAACGGGGATACCCCACAGCAACATGAAAAAAAAGAAGTATGCATATAGCTGTATGACTAATGCCCCTTAGGGCCTGGGACAGGCCTTTGCCAATTCTTTCATGCAGACCAAGCTAGAAGCAATCTAAAGTAATGGGGCACACTGAGTTGTGTGAATTTTAGTTCATATTATAGCAACAAATTTAATATTTCTCAAACCAGAACTCCCAAAACACTAAGCACAAGCAAATAATTGAACAACAACTTGTATGAATATGTTATTTTGCATTGCTCTAAACTCCACTCGGTCAATTGCCAAAACCATTTATTGGTCGTTCTGTAAAACTGTAACATTCTACCCCTCAGAGCAGCTTACAAAGCTGGGTTCTTCATGTGTACTCTAAGAACACCTCCTTACGTGGGAACACCTTCCTCCTCTCCCTGCATGGGGAGGAGGCATGTATGAGTGAGCAGTGGTTACATTTCTGTCAAGATTACCCTTTCACATCTCTGATGACTGGGATCCCCAGAGGACGGGAGTAGCTATCAGATATAGTAACACTGCAAAGGCTTACATTGAATGTTATATGAATGTTATAAACCTGGTATTTATCCCAGAGAATCACAGCCCATGAGCAGCCCATAGCAGTGCTCAGACGCTGACATGCCAGGGTCTAAGAGGTTGGGGTGCAGTCATTTTCCAGAGGGCCACCCACCAAACCCCAGCTGCTCCCCAGGACAGCCCCTCTGCTGGCTGCAGCCTGCACGGGGTCCACTGACAGAGAGAGAGGAGCCGGCATGGACATCCCGGAAAAGAGGCTTTGGACACGGGAGTCACAGGGCCACAGAAAGACAGATTATCTGCAGCTAGCCAACAGTAATGCAAAAGCAAGTAATAACGGGAATATGTCTTGAATCAACTTCCCCAACCATTCTGGTACATCCCAAGGGGACAACTACCAAAAGGCCTCCACTCCCATACACAGAAGTTGGCACATACTTTTCCCCAAGTGTGCACGTGCTGATTATTTTATTTTTCCCTTCTATGTTATAGCCCAATGATTAAGACTGGAATTGAAACCCTGTCTCCCTGGAGAGAATTTTATCACAGGTTTCACACGTCAGGGCACCTCAGCCACCGAGCCCCACGAAACTGTAGAAGAGCAGGAGGTGAGGACAGGGGGAAGTCAAGGCAGCTCCGTGCTGCAGAGACTCCCACCCGCAGAAGAGCTGAGGCAGAGCAGCAGCTCTTGCACAGCACGGCTGTGGCCTGCTGGCTGCCCCTGGTAATGCAGAGAGGAGTTTGGACCTCAACTCTGGCTCCAGAGATTTTTTTCCTGTGTTTCACGTTACACAATCATTACCTATAAAATTCCAGGTCAAATCATAAGTCAGAAAGTTTTCTCCAGCTGGATTTCGAGCATAACAGATTGGACAACATAGAGTTGAAAGGGCTGAAGTTTTGTCCATAGGCAGACTGGAGGTGGTTATATCTTTTTTTATCGAGTCTCCCTCAGTCTTTAAGCATCAGTTTTCCCATCAATCAATCATAAATCGTTACTCTTCATTTCTATCAAGTACTATGATGACAATATCTGTTCTATGAGTAAGCTGTTAAAAGTACAGGTGAAACCCGAGGTATCCAGATTCTTTATCTGACATATAAAATAGACCAAGAAAGGATGGTGGAAGTAACAAAATAGCTGCTCAACAGAGCCACACCTGGCAAACACAAGAAAGATTTTGATTAATTCCCTATTTGTTTTGCAACTACCCGCACAAGGCAGAAAACACACTGGTAGGGGGGTGGAGCTGCTGCTCCGCACGGCCCAAGGAGTTGGAATCATTTCACGGCGCCGTTCTCGGCTCTCCAGCACCCCCAGCTGGGCTTCGGCAGGACAAGCGCCGTCCTGACTCCTGTCGCTCACAACAGGCTCGATGAGTTGGTGTCAGGGCACTAAAGAAAATGAAACGCTGCTTTGCTCCTATTGCAGCTTTGGAGAGTCTGGTTTTGGCAGAAATTTAGAGGGGCATCTCCCCAGAATTATGTCCTCTGCATAGCATTATTCTTTTGGACTCTGGCTAAGTAGCTGGATTTGTTTAGAAACCAGTTGTCACTCAGCTCCTCACTATTTCCAATGCCAGCTTGTTAATCTTGAGCCTAGAAAGGACACTGTGTGTTTAAAACAATTTTCCTTTGATGGCCCTTTTACCAGGATGGCAAGTGATCAGCTCACAGGATGGTGTGTTCCTGTACAGGACTTGATCCCATATCATAGCTTGATTCCAAGTCAATGAAAGGCCTCAGCAGAAAGCAATCACCAAGTTACTGTCATGGGTATGTCCCATAACAAAGTGCCAGGATGAGGTCATGGCACACTGAGCAAGTGGGTGCTCCCTCTTATTTCCCTGGCTTTTCCCCCCATGGGGTTTGCAGGTGCACAGAGTGGCCTGTCAGCAGATGTTTCAGACTAATACTCTGGCATGTGAGAAGAACCTGCAAAAATTCCTTTGGAAAGACTATCTAAAATTAGTTGCTTCTGAAATACATAATGTCACACATGTCACTGGACTCACCAGAGGCAGCATCTTTTATGTTCTGCTGCCTCTCTAGGGCAGATAAGCTGTATAAGTCCCCCATCACAACAGACTTCAGCTCCTTTCCAGCATCACTTTCCAAATCTAAAGAAGCGTCAGCTTGAATATGAAAACAGAATGCCAACGTGATGTATGGTCTTTTCTTCATAATAGACAAATCCAAATTTTTTATTAGGGATAGAAAGCAATTTTGAAGTGCAGTGAAAATTGAAACAGGTCTCCCAAATTTCTGTTTCATCTAAGGGAAGAATTTTTGACATAGAAAATCTACTTAGTCCCTTCCTCACTTCTCTCCTGAAAAAGCCCACAATCCTTAAAACAGTGTTTTGAACTAGTGTTCAAAGTCAGGTAGAGCTGTAGAATATCAGAAGCTTTTAAAGTACTTTCTCAGAAAGCTATGCTCAGATGTATTCAAGTATTTTAACGTCATAGCTAACACATTGCCATTCTCAGTTCAAATACTACACAAAGTACCTTGCCCTGAAATTAAACTCCTTATTTATTGCCTTTTTAAGTACCAGTTAATACTAATTTCACTCTATATTTACATTAAGTATTCTGTAGTTGAGGGAGAGTGCAGACACTTCCTCTGGCCTTTTGCTATCACAAATGGGGCAAAGAAAGACAGTCATATTTAGCAAAGATTTTCATTATTCAGATGCAAAGACAAATCCTAGATATGCTGTGCCTTACAGACAAAGACTGAATTCATAGTCAGATTTGAAACTTCAGCCTCTCTTCAAAAGAGCATCTTAGGCCAGACTCCTCAAACAAAAATTACAGAAGGGATTAAAAATTTGAAAGTAACAAATTTGTATTTGCTTGGACTAGTCCTTTTGCACCCTGGCAAAAATCTGCTAGCAGAAGCTGCAATTCAGTTTCAAACAGATAAAAGCCTTAGATATATATTTCATTTATATATTTTCATAGTGTTAAATATTTAACATCATAAAGTTTAAAAATAAGCAAAACAACTGATAAGAGATATTTTCCAGGACACTATCCCTGTTCCTGGTTTGCTTTTGATTTAGAGACTGTATTACAGACTTATTAACCCCAGAGGTTACCATTTTCAATGTCTGCTACTCATTACCATACAGACAGGCTGAGAAAAAAACAGGTCACAGTGAGAGGCTGTTAGTCACACAGTCCTCCTGCTTCCTTCCTTCCTTCCTTCCTGTTGCACAAGCCCCTCAACTTTTCTGCTCTGAGGAGAAAGATGAATACAAGAGTGACTGTCTTCTTTATTACATAACAAAACAAGCCTAAGAATAGCTACGGTGTTATTGTGACATGTATGGGGGTAAAGACCTATTTTCTGTTGGTATTATTTCTCAGTTTCTCCTTTTTTCTTCTTTTTCAGTGCAGAACCACAGTACTCACTGCTAAGAACTGTTACCCCAGTGGCTGTGTTCTCTGCGAAGCGTCACAGAAAATTAATCTTAAATAGGATTTCTCTCACTCTAACGGTTTGGTAGCATCGTTTTTCCTTGCTGTTTATTATCACTGGCAACAAAGGTTCTTAAAACATTTTGTCTGGTTCAGAATTCCCTTTAGGGATTACATGCTCTTCCTCGGTGGAGGCTTCACTTCTGCTGCAGAGGTAAACCCTCGCACTGGGCGCTAGGGGGCACAGTAAATATCCTTCAGATACACGGTATTTTAAGTCCTTGATATACTGCTCCTGAGAGGGGAACAATGTATGCAGTGAACTTCGTATCAATCCTGGGAAAAGGCGTAAGAATAGTTAAAGTAGTTCCTGCGTGGTTATATTCTCATGTATTCCATTTATTCTAATTAATTTCTTTTCTAAGATAGACCATCCCTTAAACTCTAACCCACAGTATGCGATCTGTATGAAGAAAATGCACACATGCATGCATAAACACATTTATTAGCATCTCCACACGAATTTATACAACAGCTATTGTGCATCACAACGTTGTGTGCTGTCTCATCTGATAAAGTGGGAGGGAGAAACTCATTTAATTCGATTGCTGAAGAAATCATTCAACCTAAATACTGCATGTGTTTGTACTTTACAGTGGCATCTATAATGACTTTGATTGTGTTTATGACTCAATTCATTGTTGGCTTGAAGCAACAAACCTGGCTGTTTCAGAGCGGTTTGGATGGAAGTGCTGAGCTCTCCCCTCCTGGATCCAATGACAGTGAGAATGGTTCAAAGCTGCACCAGGGCAGGTACAGGCTGGACATTAGGAAGAATTTCTTTACCGATCATTCGGTGTTGTTTCCCTCTAATTCTCCCCAAAGAACTTATTAACAAGAACCTGGGTTACCCTCACCTTCTGCAGTGGGTCACTACAGCACCCAACTCCTGTTGCATATTAAAAGTTTCAGCAATTCTTGACATAAAGACTGGAGCTTTCCTGTTCTAAGGTCATCCCAGTGCCTAAGTAATAAAATGATGCCTGCTTTCTCTCTTTTCCTTCACCAAAACATAAAATATTTTTCTGCAATGAAACAGCTGCAACTAGAGCTAATGATGTACGCACTCCAGGATAAACAACTTGCAGTTTGATGTGGGGGTCATTCTTTAAGAATGGGTGTTTGGCTTCCCTCAAGATGAAGAAAGAAATAAATCCAGCTCATGAACTTTCTAAATAAGTGGCCAATAAGCAAATACGGCAGCTGTACAAAAAACCAAAACAAAATAAAAAAAAACAACCGAACAAAAAACCCCACAAGTACTTCTACCCTCCTCTGCTATGTGTCCAATGCCTGGCCCAAGAAAATCAATAGAAAATCAAGTTTCTTCAAGTTTCCTGATTAGATTTTCAGTGAATAAAAGTTACTCATCTTCTTTAGTGGGTTGAGGGCTACAAATCAAGAGTAAAAGTATTTTTGATACCAGTAGGGAAGTGTACCTATAATATATCTGAAGAATAGTATTTAAGCTACAAACCTGTGACAAATTCCTCCAATAGGTAAGTCGTTCATAGAGCAGAAGGGTTGTTTCAAACCTCTATGAGAACTAAGACCAGCACAGTGTTCTGAATGACGCTCAGGAGGTTAGACAAGCAAAAGTTATTTTTAGTCTCTGTGAACCATAAGAGATGCTTATGGGAGACAAACCAACCAGATTTGCCTCACTTTTAAAATAAAAGACTTTGAGCTGATTATCACCACACAGGAGTAAAATCTTCTAATTATGACAGATAATTTCACACAGTCATCAGCTCAACACTCCACAGCAGTCAAAAAAAGCACAAATTTTACATCAGGAACAGAACAGAAAATCATCAGGCTACTGGGTATATCCAAGGCGTGCCCACAGTGTGAAAACTATGCATAGAGCTGGTTCCTTCGCTTCAAGAACTGATACAGCAAATCTGGGAAGGGGCAGAAAAGAGCACTAGGAAGAATCGAAAGAAGAGAGCATCTTCTGAACACAGATCGCCGCCGAAGAACAGAGCAGGAAAGAAGTGATTCAGTCGGTACACGCTGCAAGCCCACAAAATCACCATCGGACACGGGGGAAGAGCAGGGACTGACCCTGCGCTGCCACTCACAGTACAGGAGCTACGACTGTGGAGTATCAAATGAAACCAGATGCAGAGGGGAAAAAAGCTGCAGCCGCGGCTGCGGGCGGCGCAGATCCTGACCCCACCCCACGCTGGCACTGCTCCAGGGCCGGCCCGGCCGGGCCGCCGGGAAGGGTTGGACTCGATGATCCTTATGGGTCCATTCCAGCGCAGGATATGCAGTGATTTTCTGAAGGGCTGCTCCCAGCCCCGCCGCAGAGGTGCTCCGGGCCCCGAGGAGCAGGTAAGGGCAGCCCGACTGGCGCTGGGGCCGGGGCGCGGGGGCTTTTCCGAAGCCGCTTTCCGGAGGGCGGCACGGGACCGGGAGCGGCGCGATGCCCCCGGCACGGCCCCGGGCCCAGGCGGCTGTGCCGCGGCCGCCAAGCGCCGGTGCGGCGGCCGGAGGAGAATTCGAGAATTCCTGCTCCAGGGCCCGGGCCGGGAGCCGGAGGCTTCCCTCCCGCTCCGGCGGGTCGCGCTTCGCCGGGGCCCGCCTGTGCGTGGGTGCCCGTACCCACCCCACGGCACATTGCCCACTGAAACAGCGATTCTACTCGCTCCTCTTCCTGATGTTTCTCACCAGCAAATCTCTCACTTGAGTTCTCAGGCAGTACCAGATTATCAAGAGAGAAGCTCCCCAGCGCTCTCCAACAATGGCAGGTAAGAGCAAATGCGGGTGAAAATGCTGTTCGCTCCAGGGTGGGCGCTGGGCACCTCAGGAATGGGGCCCTCTGCCCTGTTTAGTTGGGACACTGAGGTCTTGCTTTTCCAAATGCCTTGGAAAACTCCAGTCTCTCCAAACCCTGTGCCCAAGTGCCCCCAGCTCCATCAAAATGGAAACAAATCAGCGTTTTTGCAGTTAAACTGAGCACCTTTTGGAGGTTGTCCATCTCCAGGCACTCCATAGAGGTCCCTGTTTGCTGGGAGCTGGCAGGAACAGCAAAGAGGCAACTGCTGCTCCTATTCCAGAATAACGTATATACAGGGGTTTAAAAAGTTTGTACACATGTTGAATTTATGAGAGCATTTGACCCACAAGTTTTAATTGTCTTTTTTTCATGGCTCTTGTTTCATGGACAATGTGCACCCTGGTAAATAATTTCCCCTTACCATTTAGGTTAAAAATGAGCTGTTATTTCATCAAATATTCAGCTCGGCTTCTACCAGTTCTCCCTGACACCATAAACTTGCCTGTCAGTCCACAGGTGTTGCTCTGAGCTGAATTTGTGTCACAGAGAAACTGACCTAAGGAGTTGCCAAAATTTTTGTCTTGGAAGTCAAGAACTAGGAACTGCATGTTTTGTCTGTTTCAATAATCCCAATAAATTTTGCTCTCTGATTATCTATAAACACCTGCTACCTCATACAAAATACTTCCTCTTTCCTTGTTGTCTCAAGAGGAGGGGCAGGGTTGTGATGATGTAGGGCAGTGTGACCTGCTGTGGAACACACCCCCTCTGTCCACTGAGTTCCACCTAGGAAAGCCAGTGTAGCACAGAATTGCTGGGCAGGGCACGTGCAGCAATCAGTGCCTCAGGAGTCACTCACTGCTGCTGAGCAGGAGCCAAGTGCTGCCACTGCCACTCTGCTGCCACTGGTTTGGTGTCCTTGGGAAAAGACACTACAGAAAGAGTAAGGAACAAGGCCCAACTCTATAGACTGTTCTGTATCTACCTCCTAGATTCCAAATGGTCTCCTGGTGTTCTTTCTGCCCCCAGGGAAAAAAGTCCTGATAGTCTATGCACATCAAGAGCCCAAGTCCTTCAATGGATCTTTGTTGAAGATTGCTGTGGAGGAGCTGACCAAGCAGGGCTGCAGTGTCACCGTGTCGGATTTATACGCCATGCAGTTTGAGCCCAGAGCAACAAGAAATGACATTGATGGTGAGACCAGCCAAAATGTACTTTTTCACAAACCAGGGACTTGTAAACCCCCTGTCTGGTGTCAGAAGGCTGAAAAAAGTCTTCCTGAAACCTTCCCCATGCTGAGTAACTCCAAACCCTCAGCCTGTCTAGATAGGAGAGGTGCTCCAGCCCTCAGATCATCAAGAGATTAATAAGAAACCTATTTCATTAATAAGAAACTTATTCATGACCAGACATCTGCATTTCTAAAAGTCCACTCCTGAACATGAACTTTGTATCACACTGAGATTACTGACAGGAAAAACACATTAGCACATGTCCATAATCAGTCTCCAAAGTCCATTTCTCCTGGGGAGGAAATGCCTTCAGATACCCTTCTGGCACTTGTTACAGTTTAGTTCACGAGGCTACAGCTGCCCCTGTCTTCTGCTAGAGACTGATGATCAGCTAGTGCAATCAGTAGAGCTGGCCAGTACTGGTTCCCCACCCCTTGGTCAATTTCCCAGTTATGGAGGCTGGAAAGCAGCTCCATAGTGCTTACAAGTGCATGATGGCCTCAGTAAACCCGAAGGCAGAGGCAGAACCATTAACAACACTCTCTTAAATCTTCCACCTGCATCCCCAGAGTCCTGAGGCAAGTTTAGGTCCTCATATTCCACTTCCTGGTTGCTACAGTAAGGTGAAGGTTTAGAACTCTGAGATCCTACATTCCTCTCCACATTAAAATCACCGTCAGCTGTGATGATGCTGAATATCCAACAAAGACAGGAAAGTAGGAGAAATGGAAAGCAGTATCTCAGTTTAGAACTGAGTGAATGGCAACCTGCATTCAACCCTTATCTGGCAGTGATCCTGGACAGGAGGCAAGGAATGACCGTTCACTTCTACCCACAGGTTCCCTGCACAACTCAGAAGCCTTCAATTATGGTGTGGAAACCTGGGAAGCTTACAAGAGAGGAGCGTTGTCCAAAGACCTGGTTGAAGAGCAGAAGAAGGTGCAGGAAGCAGACCTGCTGATTTTTCAGGTTGTTATTTTAAACAGAATTCAGTTGTGATGTTCACTTTATCTCTGGGTAATGGTACAGTAAAAACTACAGATCAGTAGTAAAATGACCTGGGTCATTATTACAGCCAATCCAGTAACTGAGTAGCATAATGGTGCAGGTTGGAACAGCAAGCCCAGGAACCCCCCAACACTGGGCCAAACTTCTTGATGGATGCAACTCCTTGATGGATGCAACAAAGACATATGTGACCATGGATGTCAGGCAGGCTGGCAGGAAGCAGAGCAGGGATTATTTTCTGGGCAAGGAGCTGGGGGCAGCCAGCAAAGTCAGGAAGTTGGGCTTTCCCAAGTAGACTGTTCTCACTTGCTGCTGAGCTGCAAAAGCACTACTGGGAATTGCTAACAGAGCTTTGCGGTCCACGCCTGTTCTCCACCATGCCAGCTCTGTCCCTGTGTCTACAAATCCCAAAGAACTGAGAAGGAAAGTAGTAGCCTTATATTTCTTTGTGTCCCTGTTGGCCTTAGCCGTGGCTTGATGGCATGATGTCAGCATGTTTTGATAATAAGCCTTTCCTTAGATCCTGTGGCATTTGTCAGCAGACTGTCAGATCAGAACCAATCACCAGATGTCAATCATTTCAGCCATAGGAATCATGGTTCTGTACAGTCTTAAATCTGAATTAAATGGCACCCTCCTATTTCATCCTATTCCACCTTTTATCTGGATGGAAGCCCTCACATGCACCATGGTGTTGATGTGCTGTAGATGCTCCGCTCTGGCTTTGAGGTTACCTCAAACAGAAAGCACTTCAGTTCCTTTTGCCAGCCATAGTTACTGCCCCTCCTGACAGAGAGCTGCAAGAAGGCAAGTACAGGATCTGAGCAGGTTCAGAGGACAGGATTGTCCCATAGGCCAGGCCTAAGGGTGTCCCAGACTCTGTGTGCTGACCAGGTAATTTTCTCTTTGCCTAGTTTCCCTTGTTTTGGTTCAACATGCCTGCAATCCTGAAGGTTTGGATGGACAGAGTCTTGGTGCAAGGCTTTGCTTACGATTTGTCAAAGGCTTATGATGGTGGTTTGCTCCAGGTATGTTTTTGGAATTGTTTTATTAAGGTCAAGGCTTGCACCTTGTTCTATGGGGCCTTGTTCATTCTTTTCCATTGCAGTTGTTTAAAGATCTCACTTTACACTGCTCTGAAGTAATGCATTGGTAACATGTTGAGTGATTTTCTGGGTTGTTCACACTGTCTGGAGGGTAAGAAATAAGGAGACTGCAGCATTTCCTAAAGATTTAAGCAATCTCCTAGAGATCTTTATTGGCCAACTATGTGGGTTTTATCATCTATTTGGAGTATCAGAGTGCACTGCGGTACATACAGCACGCAAACAGTTTAAATCAATCTATTTCATACAGCTACAGTCTTCCCACCACTATAAAAATGTTCTTTATGTGTCATGTCTGACACACTTGGTGTCAAAGTCCCGTTCTGGGATTAAAAGTCAAAGGCTGGAGTTGAATTATAAAACTTAATCAGAAATCCAAAATACTCGGAGTATGAACCTCTGTCACAACTATCTACTTTGAACCCTTTCCTCTCTGTTGCATTTAATTTGGTATGAGCAGTACCTCTCAATGTCAATTCATACATTTTTAAATCCCCACAGTACTGCGAATATACCTGGAAAATTCTGGCCCACTATCTCTGATATATCTTATTTGATAACAAATGCCGCATCAAGAAACAATCAATATTAGTTTCATATTTCTTTCACTGCATCTTAATCTCTGTTAGTTCTGATGTTCTTAACAATTTCAAACATTTCAGTCTCTTTAAATTTCAGAAATGGCTGTCTTGCTGACATAAATAGGCATAATCCCCAATGATCACAGCTGCATATGGAGTACAGGCTGAAGATACTTGGGATACTGCACTGGAAAAATGTTAGTTCGATTACAGAAGCTAAAACTGAAATGAGAGAAGCTGAGCACATGGATAATGCCATAGTCACAGGAGCAGAAGAAACATGGTGGTTAAGCAAGCCCACGTTTGAAGGGGGGACTTGAGCAAAAAATTTCTGGAGTCAGGACAGGAATAAAGATTTTCACAGTAACAGAGTGCTTTCCAGCCACAGTTTTCCAAATGTTGCATAAGGAAGAACAAGGATTAGCCCTCCTTCACACAAGGGTGTCAGACATAAAATTTGTTTTCTTTTTAACCCATCTCTGCCCAAAGCCCAGGCACTCAGTCCATTGACGTAATTGTATGACATCTATCCTTGCCTCAAAACTGCCAATCCTTGGAACATCTGGGAGGGAATAGGATACCTCCCTCCTCTAGAAATTCGTGTTGTCCAGGTTCCCTCAAATATCTTTTGAACCATTCAGCCACTCCTCTTTAAACATGTCTAACTCAAGCACCACTTTCCTAATTCTAGGACAAATTATCCTTGTTTTCTTTCACCACGGGAGGAAGCAAAGAGAAGTATGCAATCAGAGGTGATATTCGCTATCTCCTATGGCCCATGCAGGTATAATATATGAATATTTGGTTACTGTTTGCTTTAATTTTAATTTTAATTTTAATTCCAACTATTTATAAACAAATGTTTTATTGATTATTTTACACAAAAAGTAATAAGAAATAATTAAGTTGCCTGCCCCAAGCATCTGCCGGTTATAAACTGGCCTCTAAAATCCTGAGATTACTTCAAAAGTCCATAGAGTTTTAAAGTTGCTTTGTCCTCCTTCCTCCAGCTTGCAATCTGGGGAAAGCTTCGGCTGTTAGCTTTTCCAGTGTCTCTGGTGTTACAGGATTTCCTTTAGCTCTAGCGTGCAGGATTTCTGTTCCCCGTGGTTACCCAATTCATGTAGCATGCATGGTCTCCTCCCCACTGCAGTTAGCAGCTCCTTACCCCAGTTACCAGCTCCTTACCCCTGAGGAGCTGTCCAGCTGCGCAGCTCACAAGTAAATGTGACAAAAACATGAAACACCGCTATAAACTGAGAAACACACAGAGGGAAAATGGCAGGCTGAACTTCCACAGGCACTAGCCTTCAAGCAAGAACATATGGCTAAGCCAGAGGCAAAAGCTTAAAAACCAAACTCAAAAAAAAAAAAACAAAACAAAAAAAAAAAAAAAAAAAAAAAAAAAAAAAAAAAACCACCAAGAAACCAACATGAAAGTAGATGTGAAGCACACACTGCAGTTCAGGAACAATCTGAGGTTCAACTCGGACAATGAACTTTAGACTGTCCCTTATCATTGCAAATTGAACAATGTACACTATCCAAAGAGGACAGTTCTGTGTGTTTAACAGCAATTTACTCCTCCTGATAAATGCACAGGTTTAGAGAACTATGTCCTGATATTGGGTCTAAGAAACAGAATAGATTTGAATCTTCCATGTCCCTCAAATGAAAGTAAAAGAGTAAATATTTCCTGAGGCATTTCTTTCTTTCTTTTGCATCCAGCATGGAATCATGCACTTCTGTGGTGTCAAAGTCCTTGAACCTCACATCTGTTATGCTCCAGAGAATGTCTCTGAGGAGAAGAGGAAGGAGATGCTGACTGCCTGGACCCAGCGTCTGAGGACTCTTTGGAAGGAAGAACCCATAGACTGCTCTCCTGAGTGGTATTTCAAGTAGTCTTCAGGTGCAAGACTACAGAGAGAAGATTTTTTCCTCCATTCTTTTGGATGTTCTAGCTAAATAGCTGAACACTAATCTCCTAATTCAAATCTATTTTAAGAATCTTGAATACTACATCTAGCAGTTTAACTGACAACATAGCATTTCTCTTCACTGATTGCCAAGGGATTCCCTTCAAGGATGGGTGCAAAACTCTTTGTGAAGTTCTCCTTGCTCGCATAAACAGTGTCATCCTGCCTCCTTGTGGTTGATAATACATGTGATATTTCATGGCAAATTATACCATTGCGGCTTGTAAAAAAGTACATGGCCAAGTTTAACACTTTTTGTACCAGTTGCCACTTCTTTTCCTTTACCAGGGAATATGGTGCCCATACCCAACTTGTCATTTAACAGCCACTTGTCATTAGTTGTGAGAGCTTCACACTTGTGCCTTGGAGCAACAAAACCGGATCACGGGTAGTGTTGCAAAAGGATGTACCATTGCAAAGTGTCTTAAACAGCTGGAAAGCCTTGTGGGCAGCCTTAGGCTTCTCAGATATCTATAAAGCAATGTTAAACTATAACAGAAAAGGGAAAAAAATAAACATGAATGGAGTGGTGTGTGCATGAATTGCCTTCCTTTTGTAGACTACAGCTCCCATTTGTAAAGTATGCAGCTTCTTAAAATCAACAGGACTTCTCGATTTTGATTACCCTTTGTAGAGACAAAATGGAATCCTGTTTTTTTTTCCTGCCCTC
Source organism: Chamaea fasciata (assembly GCF_029207755.1). Taxonomy (NCBI): domain Eukaryota; kingdom Metazoa; phylum Chordata; class Aves; order Passeriformes; family Sylviidae; genus Chamaea; species Chamaea fasciata. Next base: position 84,817,979 of record NW_027094086.1, read on the forward strand.
TCACACCAGTCACGTGTTCAGGTTTGCACCTGTATGAAGTGAAGGGCCACGTCCAGCAGAGACATTTCCCAGGAAGACGAGCTGCTCCAAGCTGTTGCAGATGTCTACTGTGGGACATGGGAGCCAAAGTTTTCAGGTTCCACAAGGGTGCTGCTGTTACATTGCTTTAGAAGCCATCAACCGTGCAGAGACAGTGGGTGCTGAGCCAAGAGTTATTGTCCTTGACCTGATGTGCTTTCAGTGTGTGCTATGCAGGGCACTGTGCTGGGCTGCACATGTGTCCTGACACATGCCTTTCCAAAACTCAGGAAAATTTTAGAAAATATAGAGAACCAACAGAGACTGATCTGAGGTTAATAAGGAGAGAGAAAAAAAGTGGCAGTATTACTTCCCTAGCAGCACTGGAAATGTTACAGCCATTTTGAACTAAAGAATAATTGCCCTTCTAAATCACATTATGCTAAAAGTCAAATGTCACCCTGCCAAACCAGCACTGATTTCATGAGAATGAAACTAGAATTAGGTAACTTGTAGCTGCACTTCAGGCTGGGGAGAAGGGTATAAAGGAACCTGCTTTTCACTTCCTTTTATTCTGGGGATTTGTTTTTTATTGCTGGTGGTCCTCCTCTCCCACAGATGTCTAGGCAATGCTCTGATCTTTTTCTCTGACATTTTTTTCCAGAAATCATGGCTGTATTTCTTTTATTTGATGTTCTGAAATGGCAGGTCAAACATGCTTGTAACTGCAGAAAAATAGAGGAGAACAAACAGATACCCATCTGAACTATGTTACCAAGAAGCCTCAAAGCCTAGAGAAACCAAGACTAATGTCTTGCAGTAAGGTGCCTTTAATCCAGGTTTCAAAAAACCTGACATTTAAAGCCAGGTGTAGTTCATTCTGTGGTTTGATATTGGGTTCCTGAAACAACATCACTGAGGTGAGCTGCCTGCTTGCAGAGGAATATACTTTGTAACAGACTATTTATCAAAAGTTTGTGCTAAGGAGAGGAACAGCCAGTAACTAACACCATACACAATGCAAGTACTACTTCTTTTCTCTTCTTGAAAAATCCCACTGTATTATTAGATACCTTAAAGTCTAAAGAGGCTATATTCTACAGAAGAGATGTAGAGAATTGAAGCTGATGCTGCTACACTCAAGAGAGTGCTGGATAATTGTGTAATCATTGTAAGAGTATTAAAATGCTTCATTTCATGCAGCTTGAATACATGGGAATTCTGATATGTTTGAAAAACTCAGGAAGGAGACAAAAGACCAGCTTCTTCCCTAGGACTGTGGAGCCAAAATACCCCATAGCTGTTTCTGAATTGCCCTTGATGAAATGAAAAAGCATTTTGTTGACATCCAACAGAGAGAATAAACCAAGACCTAACCAGCTTGTCCACATAACAGATTGCCAAAACTGCCAATACGGTTGTACCCCAGTGAGACATGCAGGGAAAAGGTGGTTCTTCACTGGAATTCAATTGGAATCCAAGAGAAATTCTCTCAATATACTCTTTTGTATTTCTGCCATCTGTTGCTAGGCCACAGCTCAGCATCTATGGGAAATGTCAGGTAGTGGTCTTTTGAACCTAACTGCAGCAAAAATTTGTGGCTGCAGTCAGTCACCAACCACAGTGGTTCCCAAGGCCCTTGGAGCCTCCCACACACTGCCCAGGGGGATGCAGCCCTTCTTCACAAGCACCAACTCTGTTGGTTGCTGCAGTTTCTCCCACCTCAGCCCTCTGGGGGCTCAGAGAAATACAATATGAGTTTTGGTGCACAGATGATGCAAAACTAGCTAAGATCCCATCTTCTTTCTCTAAAATCAGCTCCACAGCACAATATTTTAATGGCTGTTGGACTGCAGGGGGATCTATCAGACCAGCTGATGGTTTACTTTTAGATTAAAAAGGTAGATTACATTAAGATTATAGACAAGTATCTCCTTAGCGTTTTGCCCACTGATGATCCCCCTCCCCAGAGTTCTGGACAGGGTGTAGAGCCCAGAATTAACATTCCAACATTGAGTCATCTCCAGTGCTGAAAATCTCCTGTGTGAGAGAACACTCATCCTTGCTGGGTCAGGCAGAGTGTTAGGCCAGGGACATCCAGAGAAGGATTACACTCAGATCCCTACAGAAATTGCAATTCATCAGAGAAATGGAGAGGGGAAAGTCTCTCAAAAGATACCTGGCTATAGGAGGAGAGGAAGGAGACTTAAAAATCAAACCTCTGTTGGCAAAGCTTATTACTACAATACAGCCTTTAAATTTAATACCATGAAAACATACAAAGTCACCTTCCCATTACAGCACAAGATTATTGTGATTGGATTTTTAATTAAAATTATGGAATGAGGTAATCATTCCAGGTAGCCTTGGTCTAGAACTGTGGAGACTTGATGGTTTTTATTCATCTGTCCCTACAATTTTTCCAATGGTGCAATGAACCCTGCAAATTTCACACACAGTAGATTTTTCCATCTGGAAAAAAAAAAAAAAAAAAAAAAAAAAAAAAAAAAAAAAACAACAAAAAAAAAACCAGCTACATGTCAAAGGTGTGACCTCTAAGCACAAGTGAATAGATGCCAATATCTCCCTTTCTTTGCCTAGTACATGCTGGAAAAACCACACTGAATGAGACAAACCGTTAAACCAAACAATTCTTATAAATTTAGTCATCTCTCTTCCTGATTTCAGCCCCATAAATAATGCAAATCTCAAAATTAGAAAAACCAAACCAAAAGAAAGACCAGAAGTCAAATGTTATCAAAAGCTTCCTGTAATGTTTGGGATGGCAGGAGAAGACCAAAACTGCATAATTGGCCTACCAGAGATACCACATCTGTATTTGCATTTGCTTTATTTACCTGACAAATGTCCCAGACTCTTTGCAGGTTCAAGAATGCTCTCCTTGAGATACCTCGCAGTGTGGATGGACACAAAATTGCTGCATTCAAACTACAGTGAGCTCAGTGTGGCAATTCAGCATTTGGTCCTGAGTCTGCTCTTTACAGTATGTGTGATCATGCCTAGCATCAGGAGCTGTCAGAGCATTAAACTCCTGGTCTGTCTCAATACCAGCTGATCCAGAATGAGTGGAAAACAGAAATGTGCTGGTCCTGCATCAGTTCCTCTAGTTCCACTGTCAAAATCTTTTTCTTCTTTTTCTTTTTCCCCCCCCCCAAAATCTTTAAAAGGAGCTGTTTATTCAGTTTGTCCAACATAAGGCAGTTTTGAGACTCAGAGAGAAAACTTCATCTTGAAAACGATCACCAAGACTGTCCTATCTCTCTAAACCCACAGCCGCCCACATCCCACCTGTCTTTCCCATGAGACACCTTTCAGAAAGCTGGAAGGGAGGAGCCCCTGCTCCCGGCAGATGATGCACGGGTGGGCCAGCACAAGGCACAAAGCAGACAGTGCCTCCCCTGGAAGAGCAGATAAGGGTAGATGGATGGTTTAGGAGCTCACATATTGCGCTGCTGGCAGAAATGAAGAACGAGCTCTGTCCTTGGAGAGGAGCAGACACCCAGAATAAAAACATATCCCGAGATGATGTAGATGTCACATGCTGTGACACCGGCGGGGCGCGCCCCCGGCCGAGTGCGGCTTCGAGCGGAGCCGGACGAGCGGGCGGCGCCGATCCCGATCCCGCCCCGCGCTGGCGCTACCCCAGGGCCCGGGACGGGCGGGCCGCTGGGAAGTGCCGATCCCTGCCCTTCCGCAGAGGTGCTCCGGGCCCCGAGGAGCAGGTAAGGGCAGCCCGACTGGCGCTGGGGCCGGGGCGCGGGGGCTTTTCCGAAGCCGCTTTCCGGAGGGCGGCACGGGACCGGGAGCGGCGCGATGCCCCCGGCACGGCCCCGGGCCCAGGCGGCTGTGCCGCGGCCGCCAAGCGCCGGTGCGGCGGCCGGAGGAGAATTCGAGAATTCCTGCTCCAGGGCCCGGGCCGGGAGCCGGAGGCTTCCCTCCCGCTCCGGCGGGTCGCGCTTCGCCGGGGCCCGCCTGTGCGTGGGTGCCCGTACCCACCCCACGGCACATTGCCCACTGAAACAGCGATTCTACTCGCTCCTCTTCCTGATGTTTCTCACCAGCAAATCTCTCACTTGAGTTCTCAGGCAGTACCAGATTATCAAGAGAGAAGCTCCCCAGCGCTCTCCAACAATGGCAGGTAAGAGCAAATGCGGGTGAAAATGCTGTTCGCTCCAGGGTGGGCGCTGGGCACCTCAGGAATGGGGCCCTCTGCCCTGTTTAGTTGGGACACTGAGGTCTTGCTTTTCCAAATGCCTTGGAAAACTCCAGTCTCTCCAAACCCTGTGCCCAAGTGCCCCCAGCTCCATCAAAATGGAAACAAATCAGCGTTTTTGCAGTTAAACTGAGCACCTTTTGGAGGTTGTCCATCTCCAGGCACTCCATAGAGGTCCCTGTTTGCTGGGAGCTGGCAGGAACAGCAAAGAGGCAACTGCTGCTCCTATTCCAGAATAACGTATATACAGGGGTTTAAAAAGTTTGTACACATGTTGAATTTATGAGAGCATTTGACCCACAAGTTTTAATTGTCTTTTTTTCATGGCTCTTGTTTCATGGACAATGTGCACCCTGGTAAATAATTTCCCCTTACCATTTAGGTTAAAAATGAGCTGTTATTTCATCAAATATTCAGCTCGGCTTCTACAAGTTCTCCCTGACACCATAAACTTGCCTGTCAGTCCACAGGTGTTGCTCTGAGCTGAATTTGTGTCACAGAGAAACTGACCTAAGGAGTTGCCAAAATTTTTGTCTTGGAAGTCAAGAACTAGGAACTGCATGTTTTGTCTGTTTCAATAATCCCAATAAATTTTGCTCTCTGATTATCTATAAACACCTGCTACCTCATACAAAATACTTCCTCTTTCCTTGTTGTCTCAAGAGGAGGGGCAGGGTTGTGATGATGTAGGGCAGTGTGACCTGCTGTGGAACACACCCCCTCTGTCCACTGAGTTCCACCTAGGAAAGCCAGTGTAGCACAGAATTGCTGGGCAGGGCACGTGCAGCAATCAGTGCCTCAGGAGTCACTCACTGCTGCTGAGCAGGAGCCAAGTGCTGCCACTGCCACTCTGCTGCCACTGGTTTGGTGTCCTTGGGAAAAGACACTACAGAAAGAGTAAGGAACAAGGCCCAACTCTATAGACTGTTCTGTATCTACCTCCTAGATTCCAAATGGTCTCCTGGTGTTCTTTCTGCCCCCAGGGAAAAAAGTCCTGATAGTCTATGCACATCAAGAGCCCAAGTCCTTCAATGGATCTTTGTTGAAGATTGCTGTGGAGGAGCTGACCAAGCAGGGCTGCAGTGTCACCGTGTCGGATTTATACGCCATGCAGTTTGAGCCCAGAGCAACAAGAAATGACATTGATGGTGAGACCAGCCAAAATGTACTTTTTCACAAACCAGGGACTTGTAAACCCCCTGTCTGGTGTCAGAAGGCTGAAAAAAGTCTTCCTGAAACCTTCCCCATGCTGAGTAACTCCAAACCCTCAGCCTGTCTAGATAGGAGAGGTGCTCCAGCCCTCAGATCATCAAGAGATTAATAAGAAACCTATTTCATTAATAAGAAACTTATTCATGACCAGACATCTGCATTTCTAAAAGTCCACTCCTGAACATGAACTTTGTATCACACTGAGATTACTGACAGGAAAAACACATTAGCACATGTCCATAATCAGTCTCCAAAGTCCATTTCTCCTGGGGAGGAAATGCCTTCAGATACCCTTCTGGCACTTGTTACAGTTTAGTTCACGAGGCTACAGCTGCCCCTGTCTTCTGCTAGAGACTGATGATCAGCTAGTGCAATCAGTAGAGCTGGCCAGTACTGGTTCCCCACCCCTTGGTCAATTTCCCAGTTATGGAGGCTGGAAAGCAGCTCCATAGTGCTTACAAGTGCATGATGGCCTCAGTAAACCCGAAGGCAGAGGCAGAACCATTAACAACACTCTCTTAAATCTTCCACCTGCATCCCCAGAGTCCTGAGGCAAGTTTAGGTCCTCATATTCCACTTCCTGGTTGCTACAGTAAGGTGAAGGTTTAGAACTCTGAGATCCTACATTCCTCTCCATGTTAAAATCACCGTCAGCTGTGACGATGCTGAATATCCAACAAAGACAGGAAAGTAGGAGAAATGGAAAGCAGTATCTCAGTTTAGAACTGAGTGAATGGCAACCTGCATTCAACCCTTATCTGGCACTGATCCTGGACAGGAGGCAAGGAATGACCGTTCACTTCTACCCGCAGGTTCCCTGCACAACTCAGAAGCCTTCAATTATGGCGTGGAAACCTGGGAAGCTTACAAGAGAGGAGCGTTGTCCAAAGACCTGGTTGAAGAGCAGAAGAAGGTGCAGGAAGCAGACCTGCTGATTTTTCAGGTTGTTATTTTAAACAGAATTCAGTTGTGATGTTCACTTTATCTCTGGGTAATGGTACAGTAAAAACTACAGATCAGTAGTAAAATGACCTGGGTCATTATTACAGCCAATCCAGTAACTGAGTAGCATAATGGTGCAGGTTGGAACAGCAAGCCCAGGAACCCCCCAACACTGGGCCAAACTTCTTGATGGATGCAACTCCTTGATGGATGCAACAAAGACATATGTGACCATGGATGTCAGGCAGGCTGGCAGGAAGCAGAGCAGGGATTATTTTCTGGGCAAGGAGCTGGGGGCAGCCAGCAAAGTCAGGAAGTTGGGCTTTCCCAAGTAGACTGTTCTCACTTGCTGCTGAGCTGCAAAAGCACTACTGGGAATTGCTAACAGAGCTTTGCGGTCCACGCCTGTTCTCCACCATGCCAGCTCTGTCCCTGTGTCTACAAATCCCAAAGAACTGAGAAGGAAAGTAGTAGCCTTATATTTCTTTGTGTCCCTGTTGGCCTTAGATATCTCTATACATATTCCTCTGTCCAAAGTTCGATTAAATTTAGGATGGGGCTTTATCTCATTTACACATTTCACTGTAAGTCATCATCATTTTCATACTGTCGCTTCCCAGATAAGAACAGTAAGACATGCCCTGAAGTGGTTGCCTTCTCCTTTCCAACTGTAGAATGCTCTGAAGAGTTTGAGTGTGTTCTGGTGCAGAAAAAAAATTAAAAAGCCTCTAAAGGACATCATATAGTAATTCAAAATTTTAGAAAAATTTAGGAATTTCAAAATTTAGTTACAGACTAAACTCACCGCTGGTAGTGACTGTGGTGATTTCCCAGTTTCCACTTTGTTTTCGCCTTGTATTAAGCAACATGTTTATAGAATTTCTTGCTCTGTTTGCAGTGTGTACAAAGGTTTAGGGGTAGTGATGCAGCTTAGTATAAGATCCCATAAAGCAGTCAAGATAATGCTGTGAAGATGTGATAGCTTTGGGATGCAGTCCCATTGGCTAACTGGAAGATCTAGAAGTCAAGGGTTCAACTGTTAAAGGCTTCACTTTTTCTTCTCAGTGAAGGGTTTTGGGCTCATGATGTCAGCAAGCTTTGAAAATAAGTCTTTCCTAAGATCCTGTGGCATTTGTCAGCAGACCGTCAGATCAGAACCAATCACCAGATGTCAATCATTTCAGCCATAGGAATCATGGTTCTGTACAGTCTTAAATCTGAATTAAATGGCACCCTCCTATTTCATCCTATTCCACCTTTTATCTGGATGGAAGCCCTCACATGCACCATGGTGTTGATGTGCTGTAGATGCTCCGCTCTGGCTTTGAGGTTACCTCAAACAGAAAGCACTTCAGTTCCTTTTGCCAGCCATAGTTACTGCCCCTCCTGACAGAGAGCTGCAAGAAGGCAAGTACAGGATCTGAGCAGGTTCAGAGGACAGGATTGTCCCGTAGGCCAGGCCTAAGGGTGTCCCAGACTCTGTGTGCTGACCAGGTAATTTTCTCTTTGCCTAGTTTCCCTTGTTTTGGTTCAACATGCCTGCAATCCTGAAGGGTTGGATGGACAGAGTCTTGGTGCAAGGCTTTGCTTACGATTTGTCAAAGGCTTATGATGGTGGTTTGCTCCAGGTATGTTTTTGGAATTGTTTTATTAAGGTCAAGGCTTGCACCTTGTCCTATGGGGCCTTGTTCATTCTTTTCCATTGTAGTTGTTTAAAGCTCTCACTTTACACCATGTTGAAGTAGTGTATCAGCCCTGCTTCACACAAGAGCTGTAATTGATTTTGTTTAACCTATCTCTTCCCAAAGACACACAGTCTACTGTCTAATTGTATGACATCAATCTTTGCCTCAGGACTGCCACTTCATGTAAGGTCTGGGAAAGAAGAGGTCACCCTCTCCCCTAGAAATACATGCTGTCCAGGTTTCCCTGAATATCTCTTGAACTGTTCAAGCACTCCTCTTTATATATGTCTTAATGAACCACCACTTTCCTAATTCTAGGGCAAATTATCCTTGTTTTCTTTCACCACGGGAGGAGGCAAAGGGATGTATTCAAAGGAAGGTATCGGCGGTGATATTCGCTATGTCCTGTGGCCCATGCAGGTATAATATATGAACGTTTGGTTGTTGTTTACATATTTTTTTAGTATTCCACCTATTCTTAACAATTGTTTTATTGATTTTTTTTAAAATATGAAAACTAATAATTAATAATCAAGTTGTCAGTTGCAAGGATCTGCAGGTTGTAAACCATTAACTAAAATCCTGGGACTACTTTAAAAGTCCACTGACTTCTAATGTTGTTTTGTCCCCCTTCCTCCAGACCAGAATGTAGAGAAAGCTTAACACTCTCAGCCTCTCAGTTTCCCTGCTGTTACAGGATTTCCTTTAGCTCAGTCGTGCAGGATTTCTGTTCCCCATAGTTTCCCATTTCATGTAGGATGCAGGGCAGAAGGGGAGCCACACGTTATCCTGGAAGTAACAATCAACACACAAAAGTTAGCATTCCTCTTCTAATTGCTACTCTTTTATGAGAAGTACCCAGCATGGTTTGGGAAATACAAGTGGGAAGGCAAGTTTTGCCAGCTTCTTCCTGATACAATAGAACAGATGAGCTAAAATTCCACGGTTTCCTTCCCAAGCAATTACCAGCTGCCTGCTCCTGTGGAGCTGTCCAACTGCAGAGCGCACAGGTCAACATGCCAGAAACATGAAACACAAATCTGAATTCAGAAACACAGAGGGAAATGGCAAGTTGAGCTGATTTCACAGGCACTAGCCTTCTTACAGGAACATTTGGCTAGGCCAGAGGCAAAAGGTAAAAAAAACCCCATCTTAGATGTAGATGTCGGTCACTGCAGTTGGAGACCAATATAAGGAGTTTCAAACTGGACAATGAACTTTTGGCCAGCTGTGATCCTTGCAAACTGAACAGTGTACAGCTGCTAAAGAGGACAGTTCTGTGGAATTAACAGCAGTTAAAAACAAATCCCACAGAACAGAATAAATGAAGTTGCCCTTATCTTTCAGTATCATGTATGCCATTCTGCCGAATGCCTTCAATGGTGACTGCCTGGATAGGCAGGGAATGTCTACAATTTATTTTCCTTCTCCTGATAAATGCACAGGTTTAGAGAACTATGTCCTGATATTGGGTCTAAGAAACAGAATAGATTTGAATCTTCCATGTCCCTCAAATGAAAGTAAAAGAGTAAATATTTCCTGAGGCATTTCTTTCTTTCTTTTGCATCCAGCATGGAATCATGCACTTCTGTGGTGTCAAAGTCCTTGAACCTCACATCTGTTATGCTCCAGAGAATGTCTCTGAGGAGAAGAGGAAGGAGATGCTGACTGCCTGGACCCAGCGTCTGAGGACTCTTTGGAAGGAAGAACCCATAGACTGCTCTCCTGAGTGGTATTTCAAGTAGTCTTCAGGTGCAAGACTACAGAGAGAAGATTTTTTCCTCCATTCTTTTGGATGTTCTAGCTAAATAGCTGAACACTAATCTCCTAATTCAAATCTATTTTAAGAATCTTGAATACTACATCTAGCAGTTTAACTGACAACATAGCATTTCTCTTCACTGATTGCCAAGGGATTCCCTTCAAGGATGGGTGCAAAACTCTTTGTGAAGTTCTCCTTGCTCACATAAACAGTGTCATCCTGCCTCCTTGTGGTTGATAATACATGTGATATTTCATGGCAAATTATACCATTGCGGCTTGTAAAAAAGTACATGGCCAAGTTTAACACTTTTTGTACCAGTTGCCACTTCTTTTCCTTTACCAGGGAATATGGTGCCCATACCCAACTTGTCATTTAACAGCCACTTGTCATTAGTTGTGAGAGCTTCACACTTGTGCCTTGGAGCAACAAAACCGGATCACGGGTAGTGTTGCAAAAGGATGTACCATTGCAAAGTGTCTTAAACAGCTGGAAAGCCTTGTGGGCAGCCTTAGGCTTCTCAGATATCTATAAAGCAATGTTAAACTATAACAGAAAAGGGGAAAAAATAAACATGAATGGAGTGGTGTGTGCATGAATTGCCTTCCTTTGTAGACTACAGCTCCCATTTGTAAAGTATGCAGCTTCCCATATTCAAAGTAGAGACAAAAAGGAATCCTGTCTGTCACCTGCCTCCTCATACCAGTCAGTGTTGGTGTTTGGGTCTGGAAGGTATTTGCTTCCTCTCCAGCATCAGCATTGATGGTCCTCCTTGGAGATCTCCAGCATCAGCAGTTGGTAAGGCAGAGCACTAACCCGAAAACCTGCAGGTGCACTGTCTGTCTGTGGGTCAGGATCTATGGGACAAATGAATTGTCTGGCTCTTAATAGCCAGGATTTTTACCTTGAACTGTAGCAGGATTATTTTTGTGCTTTAGATTTGTTAACCCTGTTTGTTCATATTCCAGGGGGTGGGTTTCTCACTTAGGGAAATTTCTTGCTTTGACCAGCTCACCTCACTGCTGCTTTTGCACTTTGATATTAAAAGATTGTGTCCTCAATAAGAACCCATCTCTTGAGTCACTGTCAAATGACACCTAGACCTCTGTGCATCTGCATACCTGCTTTGTGGCAGTCTTGTCACACCCCAGCCTTACAGTTCCTTAGGGACTAACTGGATAATCACCATGCTGAGCCCAGACTCTGGAGGCTCAGTGTAAGCTGATACACCAGACTGGGAAATGCCACCACAGGGAAAAGGTCATGTGTTCCTGTTTGCTCCCATATGAAGTGAAGGACTGCATCCAGCAGAGACATTTCTCAGGAAGCAGAGCTGCCCCAAGCTGTCACAGATATCTGCTGTGGGGCATGTGAGCCAAAGTCTAGGTTGTAGAAGCGGGAAATTTGCTTTGGCTCAACAGCTCTGTTACAGGAGAAGGAAATTGAAAGGGAATAAGGAGGAAAGTGTTAACACATCTAAGTTGTGGGAAAGCAGATTCATGCCTAAAAGACTTGAGGAGAACAACCTAAAATTGCCAGGAGAAATTTGAGGACAAATTTTATAATTGCATAGAAGAGAAATCATCCTTCTGTTTGCTGTGTTCAATTAGCATACTATTCAGGAAAGAAGGAAATTGAGGTGAAAGCAGAAGTTGCAACTGCCAAACCAGCCTTACTGCTTTGGATCAACTGCAGAGCTTAGTGGGGTTAACTATTAGATGAAGAATGCCAGACTGACCTGTATGATGAGGATACTGTGCTTGACACTATCTGGCATACACGTGCCAGCTCCCATACATATGGTAGCACTAAGTTTTGATAAGATGGCTGAGATTTTTAGCACAAAGTATGTGAATGGTTGAGATTAATGCAGGTTCAGTTAAAGTTTTAAAAAAAAAACTATATAGGCTTATTAAATTCTCATTAATGTTAAAATTGAAGACTTCTGCTCAGATAAACTCATTTATGGGAAAAGCACTAAAAAATGTACCAATTTTTTTGCCCATTTCAAGACAATCTTTCCTTGTTCACAATCAGAATTAAGACATTTCTCTGTAAATTCAGATTGCAGTTCTGGATCTGTTTATTTTCCCTATTCATTTAAGGAAGGAATGTCATAACTGGCAACACTGACCTCTAAGCACATACAAATAAATGACAATTTCTTTCTTTGCCTAGTGCTTTTTGGCAAATCACCACCGAATGAGACTGACACCTTTTTAACCAAAAAATTCTTATCAATTCCAGCCATCTCTCTTCCTGCCTTTAGACCACACCTTCCCATACACAATGCAAAGCTAAACAGCAGAAGAACCGAACCATACAAACCAACTGACCAAAGAACAAAAGAAGAACCAAACCCTCAGAAGTCAAATGTTATCAAAAGATTTCTATAATATTTGGAATTTCAGGAAAAGACCAAAACTGCACAACGACCAGAGATACCACATCTGTATTTGCATTTGCTTTATTTACCTGACAAATGTCCCAGACTCTTTGCAGGTTCAAGAATGCTCTCCTTGAGATACCTCGCAGTGTGGATGGACACAAAATTGCTGCATTCAAACTACAGTGAGCTCAGTGTGGCAATTCAGCATTTGGTCCTGAGTCTGCTCTTTACAGTATGTGTGATCATGCCTGGCATCAGGAGCTGTCAGAGCATTAAACTCCTGGTCTGTCTCAATACCAGCTGATCCAGAATGAGTGGAAAACAGGAATGTGCTGGTCCTGCATCAGTTCCTCTAGTTCCACTGTCAAAATCTTTTTCTTCTTTTTCTTTTTCCCCCCCCCCAAAATCTTTAAAAGGAGCTGTTTATTCAGTTTGTCCAACATAAGGCAGTTTTGAGACTCAGAGAGAAAACTTCATCTTGAAAACGATCACCAAGACTGTCCTATCTCTCTAAACCCACAGCCGCCCACATCCCACCTGTCTTTCCCATGAGACACCTTTCAGAAAGCTGGAAGGGAGGAGCCCCTGCTCCCGGCAGATGATGCACGGGTGGGCCAGCACAAGGCACAAAGCAGACAGTGCCTCCCCTGAAAGAGCAGAAAAGAGTAGATGGATGGTTTAGGAGTTCCCATATGGCATTGCTGACCATCAGAGGGAGAAATTAAAAACATAATATGTGGGCTGCTATTGCCCTGCCACATTGATCTGCTGCTGCTCTTCTATTATTGCCACATTAAAGCACCACAGGGAATGCAAAAGTTCCCCGGAATGGGAAAGATCATGGTAAAGACATTAGCCACTCAATGTCACCATGCTTTTCAAAGAAGAATGGCAAAGGGATGGCCCTTATGGAAAGAAGGTCTATTAACTACACACCTGACATCTGGAGGAGGATGAACTAGGTGGTTTACGGCGATCCTTTTGGTTATGTATCCCTGCAACTGTCCCCAGTACTGTTATCTGTGACAGTGCCTCTGCTGACAAACAGAAAGTTCTGCCTCGGCCCTACCTGAAAAATAAATAAATAAATAAATAAATATAATCTGTACATATCCAGTGCTAAATCTACCAGGGAAAAAGGCATTGCCAACATACCTCGAGCTACAAAGATGTTCTCAGTCTCTTTAACGTCGCCAGGTATTCAAGATTCATATAGCCCAGAGACCTGAGGCACTGATGGACACCCCGGGCGCCGCCGGCGGAGTTAGGCACCGATCAGGGTGCCCCGGGAGCTGCAGCACCGACGGAAACCCCCTGGGCAGCACCGATCTTGGAACCCCGGGAGCGGAATTAATGCCGGACCCCCTCTGCGGCACCGATTGAGGTTCTCCAGGAGCAGAGGCATCAACGGAGCCCCCCCGGGTGCACTGATCGGGGTGCCCCTGGAGCTGAGATACCGACGGAATCCCCCAGGTGGTACCGATCGGGTTTCTCCAGGAGCTGAGGCAGTGATCAAGCCCCCCGAACGGCACCGACGGAGCCCACCTGGTGGGACCGACGGAACCTCCCAGGCGGCACCGACCAGGGTGCCCCGGGAGCTGAGGTCGTGATGGAAACCCCGTGTGGCACCGATCGGAGTACCCAGGTAGCTGGGGCACCGACGGTGCTCCCCATGCAGCACCGATTGGGGTGCCCCGCGAACTGAGGCACCGACGGACTCCTCCCCCCCCCCCCCCCCCGGCTGGCACAGATCGGGGTGCCCCGGGAGCTGAATTAACGACGGAGCCCCTCTGCGGCACTGATCGTGGTTCCTCGTGAGCTGAGGCACCGACGGAACTCCCCCGGGCACCGCCGACGGAGTACGGAACCGATCGGAGTGCCCCAAGAGCTGAGGCACCGACGGCCCCCCCGGTGCACCGATCGGGGTGCCCCTAGAGCGGAGGCACCGACGGAACCCCCCTGGTGGTACCGATCGGGTTTCTCCGGGAGCTGAGGCAGCGATCGAGGCCCCCGAGCGGCACCGACGGAGCCCACCTGGTGGGACCGATGGCCTCCCCGTGCACCACCGATCGGGGTGCCCCGGGAGCTGAATTAACGCCGGAGCCCCCAGGGCAGCACCGACTGGGGTGCTCAGGGAGCTGAATTAACGACGAAGCCCCTCTGAGGCACTGATCGTGGTTCCCCTGGAGCTGAGGCACCGACGGAATCCCCCCGGGCGGCGCCGAGGGACCCTTCCGTGCGGCACCGATTGGAGTGCTCCTGGAGCTGAGGCACCGACCGAGCAATCCTGCGGCACCGATCGAGTGCCCCGGGAGCTGGATTAACGCCGGGTGGCACCGATCGGGGTGCCCAGGGAGCTGAGGCACCGGCGGAGCCCCCCGTGAGTAATGGATTTGGGTGCCCCAGGAGATGAGGCAGCGATGGATCCCCCTGGGCGGAACAAATCGGGGGCCTCCGGGAGCTGAGGCACCGACGGAGCCCCCCTGGGTGCACTGATCGGGATGCCCCGGGAGGTGAAGCAGCGATGGAGACCACCGGGCGGCACCGATCTTAGCACCCCAGAAGCGGTATTAACGACGAAGCCCCCCGCGTGGCACAGATCGGGGTGCCCCGTGAGCTGCGGCAGCGATGGAGCCCCCGGAGGCACCGATAGGGGTGCCCCTGGAGGTAAGGCAGCGATGGAGCCCCCCCGTGCAGAACCTATCAGGGTGCCCTGGGAACTGAGGCACCGACCCACCCCCCCCGGGCCACAGCGATCGTGATACCCCGAGAGATGAGGCAGCGATGGAGCCCCCCGTGCAGCACCGATCGGGGTGCCCCGAGAGACGAGGCAGCGATGGAGCACCCCGTGCAGCACCGATCGGGGTGCCCCGAGAGACGAGGCAGCGATGGAGCACCCCGTGCAGCACCGATCGGGGTGCCCCGAGAGACGAGGCAGCGATGGAGCACCCCGTGCAGCACCGATCGGGGTGCCCCGAGAGACGAGGCAGCGATGGAGCACCCCGTGCAGCACCGATCGGGGTGCCCCGAGAGACGAGGCAGCGATGGAGCCCCCCGGGCGGCACCGACGGAGCACACCGGCAGGTAGCGATCGGGGTGCTGTGGAGGTGAGGCAGCGACGGAGCCCCTTGAGCGTAACAGATCGGGGGTCTCCGGGGGGTAAGTCACCGATCGGGGCCCTCCGGGCGGCACCGATCGGGGTGCTCCGTGAGCAGCTGTACCGAAATCGGCACCGATCGCAGTGCCCAGAGAGCTGAGACAGTGACTCAATCACTGGGCGGGACCCGCGCCGCTATGAGCCTGCCCCGCCTCCCCCTTCGCCGCGCCTCCCCCCGAGCCCGAGATCTTATTTAAACGGAGTTGGGGTTCCACCCCGCTGCCAGCGGCGTCCGGGGCATCGTTTGGACTGTCGGAGGCCAGAGCGCGGGAAGGAAGGAACGCGGCTGCCGGAGCGGCGGGAAGGGTCCGTGCTGCAGCACCGAAACCGAAACCCCGGTGGCGACCCCGCTGTGCAAAGGTATCGCCGCCGCTGCGTGACCCCTTTGGCGGTGCTCGGGGGATGACGGGCTTCGAGGCGAGATGGCCCGGCGGGATGGGGCATTACCTCCCACCCATCCCGCACCACCGTGGAGAGGCTCCTGGGCACGGGGAAGGGGAAGCGGCGGGCGGGGGAGCGCTGCGTACGAGAGGAGGCGGCCGCGGCGGCAGGAAGCCGCTGGGAGAAGGGCGATATGGCAAGTCGGCCAACGAGGAACTAGGCCAGAGCAGCCCCGCGTTAGGGGTTCTCGGCCCCTCGGCCAGCGGGCGGCTCTGGCGATGCCCGCCCTGGGTGCCGCGGCTGCGGCGAGGCCGCGCTGGTGCTGGGCGGGAGTGCCCGGCAGCGGCTGCGCGCCCCTCCCCGACAGCTACGGCCCGGCCCGGCGCTACAGCCGAGACAGCCTTTCCCCATTCCCATACAGAATGCACACTTTTGTGACCAGAACCGACTGTAACACCTTTGCACAGGTACAGGCCACTGCACAGACCCCATCCTTTCCTCCTCCCACGCTGCCTCTGCTCCTGTGAAAATTTGTGTTGCATAACACCTTTGTTTCCCTTGAATTGGTTTCTCCTCCCCATCCTCTCCCCCACGGGATCCTTTCTGTAACCTGCTGACAATCTAACACAGGTATTTTCTTTGCTATTTCCAAAAGGAAAAAAGAAAAAAAAAATCATTTTTCAGTGCAAAGAAGTGTCGGCTGAAAAACCTGAGTCGAAGGGAAAGGTTTAGATGGAGTGGGTTATGACATTTACAGCAACAGATCTGAGATACCCTGACAGCTTTTGAAACATCATATTGACACGGGCAATATTTTTTTTTTAATCAGCTGTAGCAACCCTTCTATTTGTCTCCTGTTACTCATTTGGGAATACCAGCTTTGGCTTCTGTTTTTTATTCCTTTCTGTTACTGATAACGCAGTGGCCAAGAGTTTTGCTTCTTGTGAATGTGCTCATTTTCTCCAATTAAAGTTTGTAGTACCTCTTAAGAACTTAGGTGCTGGGAGAATCATTAGACTACAAAGGCTGCAATCAATGTTTTTTCATATTACTATGCTAATGTGCTCAGGGTTCCTCCTTGACCATGCAGGTCACATCAGATCTGCCTCAGATCAGTTACAAGTCGTTAGAACTGAGCAAAGCGCTTCTGAACAGTGATTAGGGATATGACTCGATGACCTAATGTCCAAGTTATAATTCTCGTGAATTTAAAAGCCCTTTTGGAGTTAGAGGAGGGGACATAACCATAGTGTTAAAAAGAGAAATGCCACAAACCCACTTAGTGCACTTCTATCCTTTTCTAAAGAACACCAGTCATACTGGTGGACAGAAATTCCTCTCTTCTAGCAACCAGTATTCAAAATTTTTGTAATATGTGTTGATACTTGGTAAATATGAACCCAACCGAATACAACAAATGTTCAGAATAGGATATGGAAAACACTGCTATATAATTAATCAAGGATACAGTTGAGGGCTACTTCACAGAAGGTAAATTAACCACTAGAAGTATGCATAGCTTCTGTAAGGGTTGCCTAAATTAAGCTACAAAATTTCTCTTCTCTTAACCACAGGGACATAATGCATGAATTGGTGTGTCCTAAGTACTGACGATACATATAAATTACCCTGTATCTCAATAAGAGATACATCTCAACAGTAAGGTTGGAATGAACCTGAGTCTTTGAGCTTCTACCCTTGGTTTTTTATCATCTGACATTTCAAGGTATCATAAGCCAATATCTCATGCTAAATAGTATACCAGAATAAGTAGTCGTTGCATTAAAGCCTGGCTAGACATTGTTTTTCTGTGATATTTGTTCTACCAAAAAAAACCAAACAAAAACCAACCAACCAAACAAAAAAACCCCAAAAACAAAACAACCAAAAAAAAAAAAAAAAAAACCAAAACAAAAAAACACCCTAAACTTTGGGTTTGAAATAAGTCATTAGATCAGAGAGCTTCTATTCAGAGTACTTCATTACTTAATAAGAACAGCAAAAAAAGTAGTAGCATCTTACCATGCCCAAGGGGGAAGATTCCCTCCCATCTAATAAGAAAATTCCCTCTCTTGAATGTTACCCAGCTCACTTCAGCAGATACATTATGATTTTAGCAGTTATTACTTCTTTTGAATTTCCAAGACTTCTAGTTATAGTGACTTCATGTGGCTTAGTAGGAACAGGTCATTAACACCATAATAAGGAACAAGGTTCTATTTATTACAGTTTTGGGCAGAGATATTTTTTGCCAGGTTATATTGTATTGAATGTCAGTGCCAAACTATCAGTGGTATTATTGCAACTTTAGAGATTCGCCATTCAAAAATACACATCTACTTTGCATTCACAAGAAAAGCATGTGCAAGTCTTATAACTACTATCTAGATGCATAATTGTTGTTAGCATGGAAAAATTAACATACATAAGTGACTTCAAACCAATTCTTGGGAGACCCAGATGAAGAAGCAAGATGCTAGTTTATGTCATGTTTGACTCTCATGACTGAATTTAGGCCCTTGTACATGTGATATCTACCTCATCTGCACAGTATGACCACACCAACAAATCCAGAAAACCATCACCAGGAACTTCGAGGGAGATTAAAGCTCAGCTATTATAGCAGCAATGGCACTGCTATGAATCCCTCTTGGCACTGCTATGAGTAATTTGATTAATTTTGGCTATTTGATTGACTGTAAAGGAATTTAAAACAAACAAACAAACCAGAAACCCCCAAACAAACAAAACAAAAAAACACACCAAAGAACAACCAACCACCAAAAAAAACCCCCAAAAACAAACAAACAAACAAACCCCACCAAATCCTACCACAACAAACAAAACAGGAAAAATTTCCTCTAATCATTATTAGGCACAGCGGGACTTAGCTTCTTAATAAATGAAAGCAGCCATATCCTCAGGCCTGTGCTCATAATGCTGGCCAGCACTGCAGCAAAACAAATCCTGCATCTTTTTGAAGTCCATAAAGCCAAAGCAGAAAACTTGGAAGAGAGGACACTGCTCTTGGTGTAGGGAAGTTGTTCCCTACCTGTACTACAACAGCCTGTAGAGTCTCTATATGTACTTTGAAGAGAAAGCTCTTGCTCCATCTCTTCTACAGGCAGACTTTATTATTTTAAAAATTAACTTATTCTTCCCTGTTTTGGTTTGTCAGTATGGAACTGATCAGACCATTTCCAACTCGGCACTGAAATGTCTCTTCCCTCAGGTACCTACTTTCCACACGCACAAACCCCTTAGTTCCCAGGCTCCTCAAAGAGGCTGTGATAATGCACACTCAAAATTAGCCTGCAGCTGATGTTCATAACAGCATTAAGCAATCTTTTCAATTAGAGATTGGATGATACAGGTGCACAGTAGTTTACAGGAATTAGCAGTCATTTGTTGATCTGGAAAAACTTGAGAGTCCCTTTGCTACACAATTTAGAGCTCTTAGTTACCCAAACCAGCCAATCTACTGTTGGTGATAGTGGCACTTAGTAGAGGTGGTGCCTTTCTCCCAGATCTGTCTGTGTCTTAGTTACCCAAGATGAGTGGAAAATGAACAGCCCTTACAGTCTCTTGGACTTTGTCTTTTCTCAGCAAACTCCTTCTTTACCTGATGTAAGGTGCTTAAATTAAAAACTTAGTGAGGAGAAGAAAAGCAGAGTTTTTTGCCTTGCACCAGTGCTAGCAAAGCAGCTTGCTGACGTGCTGAAGGCAGGGGCTGTCTAGCCTGGGAAACATATTAGGCAAGAGAGTACCACAGCTTTATCAAAGGATTAAAATTATTCTGGCATCCACTAGTGTTCACTTATCTATTACTTATCTATTAATTATCCATTTCATAGGATTCCCCCAAACTCTCTTTTTGTCTTGATGCACTTAGGAGTCACTACAAGCCTTCACAATTTCTTTGTTCCTCTTCTTTTTAATGGGCAGAGAAGTTGTCATACATATTCCTTCCGAGCATTTGTCTCAAGTACTTGTGCAAAAAAGTTTCCCATAGAAGCTGAGTCCTTAATTTCACCCTCCAGAGGAACCTTTTATTTGGTTGTTTGGTTTAAGCTTTGAGCAAACCGTTTAGATCTAGGTTTGCAAAGATGCCAAAAAGGTAGTTTAGAGTTATAGAAGAATCTATAGAGTTATATAAGAATGGGCACCTGACAGGCCCATGTTCAGGCAATTCAGAAAACAAGACACCTATCAGAATCATTAGGCACTACTTACCTTTGAGACTGTCTTGGTTTGGGAAGACAGGTATCTGCCAGGGAAAGCTAGAATTTCCATTGGAATGGAGAATGTAAACTCCCTCTGAATTATTATAATTTTGCAATTAAGGGCTTTCAGGCAAAGATTTGGGAATAGGAATAACAGTTCTTTAGTAGGAATATTAAGAATACAAATGTAGTGCAAGAAAACAAACCAACAAACAAAAAATCCTAGGAACCCTGACAGAGTCAGAAATACAATATGACACCCTGTTGGTCAGGGTGTTGGAAGCAGTCCAACATAAGTCCTCCTGGAGTGGCAGATGTGGTTCTGTTGGAGTAGAGATGGTCCTTTACAAAGAGTCCAGTGATGGTGAGATGGGTCCGGTCTTTCTCCAGGAATCCAGTGGAAAACCGAATACCTGTTGTTCCTACATCTCAGTTTTTATCTAGGTAGGAACGGTTGGCTCCCCCCACTGCGTGGAGCATATCACAATGGGATGATGTAATGTGTCATGTCATTGGTGAGCCTTAATGGCCCATTAACAGAAGATGTTCCCCTGGAGGGAGGATGGATCCTGGAAGAGATAAGGAACACTGCCCCACCTGGTTTTAACAGCTGGCCCATTAACAGAAGACACCCGCCCCCTCCTCCCTGGAGTTATGAGGGGTGGGTTATACAAGAGATAAAGGAAACATCTCCCTAACAGGCTTCAACAGATGGAATAGAATAAACATTTTTGGTTACATATTTCAACCTAAGACAGGACCATGGCTCTTGGTTTTTCTGGGGTTTGGATTTTGCACATATGAAGTGTAAGGACAGTACTAATCTACTGCATATTATATGGATAAAAAATATTTATCAACAGCACCTTGCAATCCTCAGGTGAAGAAATGGGTTTACATCAACTGAATATAACTAGTGGGTTGACAGGATAAATAATTGTGGTCTTTAGGTCTGATTCTGTGAGGACCACAGCATTTTGGTTTCCAGCTGAGCATTCATCAGCTGAGCATTTGTAAGGGTCATGAGAGTTTATGTTTCTGTCCTACTCCTTAAACGTACACTTATTTAGTGGAACAGCTAAATACTTTCAATTACACTTATTTTTTCCTCCTTTATACTGCAGGTCCAGAAGCACGAGGGTGCTTGATTTTGTTTTAATTGCTAAGCCACAAAGACTGCAGCCATGTCTCTGGAAGACATCCACATGAGCACCAAGGATTTACTTGAAAAAAAACAATTAGATGCTGGAGGATTTGGAGTAATTTCTTTATGCTTTCACAAGACACATGGATATGTAGTGTTAAAAAAGGTGTATACAGGACCACAGCGCACTGAGTAAGTTACAGATCTCGGTTCTGATTTTCATTTCAGTTTGTTCTAAGTCCTGTAACTTCAATTAAGATAAATCTAAATGGAGTGTAATCATTTCAGGTCTTTGGATTGTGGAGATATTTTATGTGGGGAAAACAGCACTAACAGCTGTCCCGCAGATTTTCTTTTTTTCCCTTCTCGAGACAACTTTTCTAGTTCTAACTCATACTTCCAGTGAAGTTCCTGATTTTTGTTACAAGGTGAATTGTTCTTGTTACACTATCAAGAATTGTTAAGACTCAAGAGGACTCTTGCACAGAAGCGTGCAAGAAGTTAAGGAAATGCAGGAAACTTGGTGGCCACATGATATTTT
The DNA here is from genome assembly GCF_029207755.1 of Chamaea fasciata. NCBI lineage: Eukaryota > Metazoa > Chordata > Aves > Passeriformes > Sylviidae > Chamaea > Chamaea fasciata. The sequence goes on from NW_027094086.1 coordinate 84,839,667, forward strand.
CAAACTTGCAGATATGTTTTCAGTGAAATTATCCAACTGTAGATGTCTACTAGGAACAAAATGCATATAAAGTATCAGCAGGACTCCAACCTCATGTGTGTTAATACCACAAATGTAAACCTCTCCTTTAAGAAAGAGCAGAGTGAGCCAAGCCCACTGATTTAATTCAAAGATTGAATCAGCTGTTGATTTCAGTGGATTCAGGTCACATTGCAGCTCCACTACCCCACAGCCATAACAATCCTAAAACTCTCCCACGAGTCATCCACTAGAGAGAGACAAAATTCCATGTTTTTTCTACTTAGGGCTATGATAAATAAATTAACCGAGATTTTATTTTGCTTGTGGAAAGCAAATTGAGAGATTCTAGTAGTTTACAGCCTGCAATGACAGTTTGGGATGACCACAGTTAAAATGGACAAGTTTGCCAAGTGTATTTTTGGGGTTGTGTTTTTATTTTTTCAAATTTTGTTATTTCTTAAAATATTGAACCAAAAGTCTTTAGCAAATTTTTAAACTGAGCCTAATCAAACAAAACAACCTGTTTCTTCTTCTCTGTGTTGTATGGTAGAACACAGATGGAGGAAGCAGTTTCCTTTTAAGTCAGAGGGTAGGAAAGCATTTGCAAGCAGTATAGTTTCAAGATTTTCTTACATCCTTTTGTCTGATGACTAGAACAGGAACGATAATAAAAATACCACCCCTTCTATTCACTATGTAATTGATACTATCCTTTTTTAAGACCCTTAGTGTGCCTTTTATTGTTGATGGGTTGAGGCAGAGGTAAAGAGTTAGGGTTTTAATTCATCCTAAACCAGTAATTGTTAGCAAATGCTGTCATCATTTAGTATGTGTGTGGTTCCCTTGTAAGAAATTCGTTTTGAACTTGAAGCCCTTTGGAAACAAGAACTCTGTAAGTTTCCCATACAAGAAGTAGTGGAGTGGATCTTGATCCTTCTTGTTCCAAGGCTCTTTCAGCTCTGCCCAGATCTCACCCCAGTTTAAAGATTTGGTCATCCACAGCCACCTCCAACAAGAATGCTTATGCAGTTTCTGAAAAGCAGGCCTTAAAATCAGACTGAGCAGACAGTTGCTGTGTAAGGCATTTGAGCAGAATCTTAGAGAATATAACCTGGCATGGACAAATCTGTATCAATTCAAAATCAGCTGAAGCTATGGTTAATCTTGCAGGACTTCTGGGTTCTGGGTTGACATTTTTGGCCATGGTTTTCATCATGAATCAGTGTGATTTTCATCCCTTTGTTCTTTCTAGGCCGGCACCTAAATTCAGTGTAATTTCTGTTTCACAGGTACAATGTTTCCCTCCTAGAAGAAGGCAGGATTATGCGCAGACTGCAGCATGACCGTGTGGTAAAGCTACTCGGTGTCATTTTGGAAGATGGAAACTACTCACTTGTGATGGAGTATGTGGATCGGGGGAACATGATGAAAGTGCTGCACGATGTGAGCAGTCAATTACTTCATCCCTTAGGGGTGGTGAGCTGCTTGAAAGGGACAGGATGTTACTGCCATATCCAGAGAATAAAGTCTTTAAATTTTTATTCTTTTTTTTTGTATTAAAAAGCCAGTGGCAGCACTGCCTTCTCTAGAGACAGCAGACAATGACAATGGCTTCCCTGTGCATCACAGAGGAGCAGACCAATTACAGATTAAAAAGTTCTAGAAGTGGCTGTAGAGATATGTGGAAAATTTTCAAAATATTTAGCAAATATTTGTAAATATGGAGTGATTCTAGAATTATTTTAATGCCAAAATTCTGATCCAAGAAGGACCTTAGATCCATGGAATATCCCTAGTTGGAAGGGACCTTGAAAGATCATCATGTCCAACTCACACAGGACAACCCCAAAAATCACAACCACCCTCTGGGTGAAAAATCTTCTCCTAATATCCAACCTAAACCTTGCTTAATCCAGCTTCATGCCATTCTGACAGGCCCTATCGCTGACTGCCAGGGAGAAGAGATCAGTACCAGTCCCTCTGCTTCCCATCATGAGGAAGCTGAGACCTATTCATTCCCTCAGTCTCCTCCAGGCTGAACAGACCAAGTGACCTCAGCTCTTCCTCATATGGCTTCCCCGCAGATTTTTCACCACCTTTGTGCCTTCCTTTGGAGGCTCTCTAATGGCTTTACATCCTTCTTAAATTGTGGCCAAAACTGCACACAGTATTCAAGGTCAGGTCATACCAGTGTGGAATACAGTGCAACAATCACCTCCCTCAATCTGCTGGTGATGTAGCTTAAGCAGAGGTACTCTTGGGACTGAGGAACTTTTTTTAAAGACTGAGTTTTAATTTGATTGTTGTTGTTGCATTTTTTAAAGACTGCACTTGTTCTTTCTTTTAGCTCTCATTACCTTTGTCAGTGAGAGGGCGTTTCGTGCTGGAGATCACAGAAGGAATGCTTTATCTGCATGAGCAAGGCTTTGTACACAAAGACCTAAAACCAGAAAACATCCTTGTAGACAGAGACTTCCACATTAAGGTACTTGTTAGCATGTGAATGGAGAAGGCTGGTGATTTGGGTTGAAGAACCCATTTCAGCCATGCTGGTTAGAGTTCATAACTTGGTGGAATTGGTAGATGAATGCCTTTGTAGTTTAGTGAGCAATCACTGAGAGGGTGTTAGCCCTGGACCACTGCACTAATGTCTTATACAACCTCTGAGTCTGAGATTTGCTCAGTATTCCCCCAACTGTGAAAAAAAGATCACTAAGGGCATTAAAAAGATAATACTGTTGAGAGTTAACAAGCTATAAATAACAAAAACATTGGAAAGCTGAAACAAATGTTAATACAGAGTTTGAAACAAAATAGAATTTTTATGGATAATGTCTTCTGTCCTGTATTGCTGTAATTTCTCCTCCTGTCTTCACTTCCCTTTTTTTATTCCTTTCTTTCTTTTATCTTCTCCTCTTTTGTATCACTCTTTTCCCTTAGTCATCATTCTAAAATGACATCCAAGAGCTACAAAAAGCCCCATCAGTACACTACTTCAAAGAATGGTTTATAAGCCTATTCCAAAGCCCTTCTATTAACTTTAGTGCGGCTTTGGATCAAGGCACTTAAATATAGAGGCTACTGTGGAATAAACCTGAGGGGAATTTGCAGCAGTCCTCATCAAATATCCTGTCTCTGGTCAAGGTGATTTGTTGAAATAATCACCCCATTACAGTTTGAAACTATAGAATAAATTTCTGGAAAGAGAACTGTAATTTTTTATTTCTCACACATAAATTAGTGACAAGTTCTTCGACAATGTGAATATAGTAGCAAGTACAGTATAAGCAGCTTGCAGATAAGAATTTTAAATGTATTTATTTTCCAGAAATAAAAACCCCATCATGATCTGCTTTAAATGTAAATTGTATGGGGAGTTGGGTTTCAGCTCGCTTATATGGACAGGACCAAACTAGGCTATCATCACATTTCATGACAAACTGATCTGGAACACAGATCAAATTCAGAATCAGATAAGACTTCCTTAAGTAGCTTAATCAAAAGTACAATTTAAGGCAGCTATTGTATGATCTATCTGCTTGAATGTGTCTAACATTGTCAGTAATTAGAAAGGGAAATAGTTGTTCCAGGAATTGTACCTGTAGAAAGATTTATATTCTTCTCTATCACTAGAACTCCTCCCACTTGTAGACATGAACCTGGACTCCTACTTCCTCAGCAGACTGTTACCTAGATTTTCCTCTGAATACACAACTTCTAAATGTAGCCCAAGCTTCAGAAATTCAAGAGGAACAACAAGCTAGTTAGAGGCAATAAGAGAGAAAAGTGAGGCAAGGCGTCACCTCAATTTTATATGAAGTAATTGAGTTACCCAACTCTGTTGGACAGCTGCCCATGGCCAAGAGAAACAGGCCCATTTTCTTTCCGCTTTCTTCTCCTGTTGACTTCCTATTCCCTTGTGTTAGCACTGGTGCTAATCTGAACACCCTGCCTTGATTTAGGAAGCCAAACCAGCAGATTGCCATTTACCTTGGTGGCAGTGCTGTCCTTCTATTGGGGAGCACTTGGTTCAGCAAGCTGCTTGACTGCCTTGCACTAGGTCTTCCCAGCCAAGTGTCAGTGCTGGAACAAGAGGAGCAGAGGGAACACATAATAGAAGACTGCGGGGAAGGAGGGAAGGATTTCTTTCTTCACCACCAGCCATTTGTCTAGTTGCAGAACTGCACCCTAAAGTTTCAGTAATACCACATTGTCAAGTACACAGTACCCAGGTATCTCTGCCTTAACCTATTCCATGCTATTCTTTCCCACGTCTCTGTCATACATATCACATCATTTTAGATCCCCTTCTTTCCCTTTTCTGAAGGAAGATTGAAGGTGGTTGTGTTAAATGGAATCTGAATGGAAAGTGCAGTGAGGGATGAGGCATATTTGCCCATCTCATAGATTGATTCTAGGTTTGAATCTTCTCCTATGAATCTTCTGTTGTCCCATGAGTGCTGCAAGCAGACGTAAAATATGATTGTCAATATGAGTGGAACCAAATTTCTTCTATCCTCACATTGTGCAAGTGTTCCACAATTAATAATAAAAGTTCAGCCTAGTAGCTCCCAATTAGCAGTGATATTTTATTTAGGACAAAACCCAAACTAAGTGATTGTTACAAATGATTCAAAACCCAGGCAGGAATGAGTAAATAAAATATAATTTGAATCCATTAAAATTACAAAGCGGGGGGGGGGGGGAACAGCACTGGGAACTTAATGGGAGTCCTTCTGCCCACTAGGCTCAGCTCACAAAATGGCGTCTCTGCCTTTTATACCCTGAGATTGTATCAGCCTCATTAATATTCATAAGCAGTCCTTATATGTCCTTCTGGCCCCTCCCACAGCCCATAGCTTTGCCCATATATGGATACTTGGCTCCTCCCAAGGCCTGTCAATCATTCCTTCCATGCCTTTCATTGGTGGAGCCTTTCTCATCTCTTGATTGGTGGTGCCATGTCACCCTGCCAGGCTTCCCAGCAAATGAGAAAAAAAAATCAAATAATTTGTTTTCCTTTCTTAAGTTGTATTTTTTCACTGTTTAATTTTTAGATAAGTTATTAGATAAAGTCTTGATAAAACTGAGCACTGCATGCAATACTTGTTTGTTTCCTCTTCATTACAGTGCTAGCTCTGGTGTGTCTCATTTTTCAGATTGCAGATCTCGGTGTTGCCTCCTTTAAGAGCTGGAGTAGGCTGACCCAAGAAGAAACTGTCCGACAGAAGCAAATGAAGACCACTTACCAGAACCATGCTGGGACTCTTTTCTATATGGCCCCAGAGCATTTACGCTCTGTTAATGCTAAACCAGTGGAGAAATCAGATGTTTACAGCTTTGGCATTGTGATCTGGGCAATTTTTGCTAACAAAGAGCCATATGAAAGTACGTTATTTCCCAAAGGATGCTGTCAGAAAAATAAGTTACAAATATTAAGCATTTAACGTTATAAAATTAAGATTAGTGGATTGCATCACCCATGGCCTAGAAGAGCACCAGTTTGGCACCTCATGGCTAGTGAGAGGAATTAGTGCATCATTCCTGACTTCTAAGCATGGACAAGAACATCTGAATGAAATGCAGCCATGAGCTGAATCTACTCACATCTACATGGTGTAGGCACAAACCAAACTTGGTGGCAGAAATTAGGCAAACCTCAGGTGGGCCAGGATGGAAACGTCGGTGGACACTATTTCCTGAGGTGGACACATGGAAATGAGAATAATCTCACAGTCAGTTACCGATTCTCAGCTGTGTGGTGCTGATTTCTTAGCATGCACCAATGGGCTTATATACAACAATAGGAGCCAACTGTGAAATTCCAGAGTAACACATTTATAATTTTGAATGGATTTTTTGCTATTTAAATGGCTAAATGTTGCCTGTGTGGCCATCTGTGTGTTCATATCTAGTGCAAAGCTGCTGCACCTGAGAGGCAGGTTCTAGAGAGCTACATCTATCACCATTACACTGCGCGTGTCTTACACGTAAAAGTAAATCCATTAATCTTAAAATAAATCTCCAATTCATGGAAGTCAGGGCAGTGGATTCAAATTCACTAATATAACAGATTTGTAGCTGTAGCCTGGACTTCTTTGAAATCATATTTTACATACCTACAAACACACAGGGAGCAACTTCATTGTTTGTTTTACCTATGGAAAGGTAGCAAAACCCATGACCAGAACCTAATAGGAAATTTTATTTTTCAGATGGTATAAATGAAACCCAGATTTGCTTTGGCATCATGAATGGAAACAGACCAGATGTAAAGGAGATCACAAATAAATGTCCAGAGGAAATTATTGACTTAATGCAGCAATGCTGGGATGAAGATTCAGAGAAACGTCCAACCTTTGCAGGTAAGGCATTACTTTAGGATTCATATTTGTTTGTGTCCATTAATAGTTTATAATGCAGCAAAACAAACCTGAGTATTTTCCTCTTAAAATAAGGTGGGGTTTTTTTGAAAACTGAAATATCAATGCACATGTTCTGTAAGCATGCTCTCTCTACCATGACCAAAAATGGGATCTGATCCAGCATTTACAGGTTTGAGAAATCTTAGTAACTGAACTAAGGCACTTTCTCCCTGATAATTTCTTTTCAGCATAAAATAATCTTATTGCCGAAATTTACATAAAAACTAACATCAAGGGATATAGTATATCTTGACCATGACTGAGAAAACGTTGTGTTCAAAATACTCTAGATTCAAAAGCTGCCCTAGTTATCCTTCCATAAGCAGTCTGACTGACTTTGATAGTTAATCATCCTTTCATATGGTCAGATGGCAAAACACTTCCAGTCAGTAGAAGCCTTGGCTCAATGGTCTGGGAAGGAGACTAAGAGCAAATAAGTCAAAATTCTATATCTCATTGTCTCTTCTTTCTGCCTCAATACATAGTGCCAAAAATAATTTAAAAAATACCAACAACCTAGAAAATCCCAAAAGAACAAAAAGAGGAAAAAAAACCCAATCCACAAAAAAGACCTCAACAAATAACAGGAAACTGAGGTTTGTATTTAGACAGGGACACCAACAGCTTCATATATAGCAGGTATGTACTTAAATACACAAAGGAAATTTTTATCCCATGAGGAAACCACCTACTATCTCCATATTTACCATATATATTTAGCTTATGCTTGTATTGGGTCTTAGCTTCTAATTTTCCCATATGCAAGTCAAGGAAAGATGCTCTCAGCTACTGATCATAGACAGATTTCACCCTAGAAAGCAATACAACAACATAAAGTCCCTAGAAGTCATCCTGTTCTTGTTACTGTTCAAGACAAAATGTACCATGTGAACAAATTATAAATGCATGCATATCTTTCTTGTTTCTGGCATCATAGAAGTCTTCATTCTTCATTCCTTTTCCATCAAGATTGTTAACAGTATAAGTCACTTTTACTGTCCATTGAAAACCACTTTCACTTAGTTCTTTTATCTTTGCAGAAATCAGTGAAAGATACAAGCCATTTTACTATCAAAATCTAGGAAAAAATATTGAAGAAGATCTGAAGAATTTAAAAGTGAGTAGGTTTCTAAGAATTTTAAGGTTTCCCACATTCCTTCTTCCCAACCCCAGTTATGGCCAGATCTGCCACTTCAAGACTGAGCATGCTTGACTGATGTGATTTCCTTCTGTGATGAAATGACTGGATTTGTAAATGAGGGCAGAGCAGTGCATGTCATTTACCTCTACCTTCAGAAGGTTTTCAACAGTCCCCCAAACTACTCTTGTATGCAAGTTCAGATGTTGCTGTCTGGATGAGCAGATGAAAGCAGGTTGGATGGTGAGTCCCAGAGGAGAGGAGGTGATGGGTCCTACTTCACCTGCAGGCCAGAAGCAGCTGCAGGAATGCAGGGGTCTGGGATCTGACCTGGTTTACTCCTCTGTCAGTGACCTGACAGAAGTTATGGAGCACACTTAAGGTATGCAGGTGACACCAAACTAGAAGGACCAGTCAATACAGTCACAAGGACGAGGCTGATAGCTGCAGGCTGGAAGAATATGGTGACAGAAACCTTGTGAAATTCAGAAAGCACAAGTGGAATGTGTTGCACCTGGGATTAAATAACCCCTGGCTTCAGTGCCAACCAAGGGCTGCCCAGCCAGGAAGCAGCATTGTCGATAAGAATCTCAGGGTGGTGGAGAGCAGTGACCTGGGCACCAGCCAGAGCCTGTCTGGCACCAGCAGTGTCACAGGCAGCAGATCTGCTCAGACCTTGTTAGTCCTAATAGGAGATGGGGCTACTTCAGCCCAGACATGCAATGGCTTTGGAGGTCAAAGAAATAGCAACCTTGCCCCTCTGTGAGGAGTTTGGGAAGGTAGAGCCAAGCTCTTCACAGCAGTGCTTCGTGTGAGGACTAGAGAAAAAAGACAAACACAGAAACAAGAGAGACTCAAACTGGATGTAAGAGTGCAACAAAAAAACCCCCAAAACTTTTCCCTCTGAGGAGAGCAGAGCAGTGGCACAAGTTACCTAAAGAGGTTGTCCAGTCACCATCATTGGAGGTTTTCAAACCTGACTGCACAAAGCTCTGAGCTACCAACTCCGATCCTGTAAGTGACCCTGGTTTGAGCAGGAGGTGGGCCTAAGGCCCCCAAGGTCTGTTTCCACTTAAGTGGCACACTGATTCTATCATAATATTTTGCAAAAGCTCCTCATACATCCATTAAGTCTCACTTATGAAATAAAATGTTATTCCTAGCAATTCAAAAGTGGCAGAATCTGATTTAAAGTAACTTCATAAATTCTTGGTAATTTTTGCCCTGTCTTCAGGGCAGTATCTAATGAGTCTCAGCCTGCTTGAGACCAGGAAGCTATACCACAGTAATATTAACAGATAAAAGTTAAATTCAGATAGTTTCCTGAGTGTCCAAGTTTGTTTCTCTTACTTTTCTGGCTGTAAGTTTAAACATTATGATTAAACGAATCATTTTCTGACTGAAAATAAGAGAATCAGAACTTCTTGGACAACTGGGCTCATAATGGAATCTTTTTATCACAGATTTTATTAATTTAATCACTTGACTATGTAGACTGCACTCATAGACAATACAGACAATATTTTTAACTAAGAGGAAGAAAACCAAACTTCCTTGTGAAACCATTCTTTCCCTTTTTTTTTTAAGTGCTTCCTTCTCACCTATTGTGGAAATGGAAGTTACTCATTTCATGTGATGTTTATGAAGCACCAGTAACTGTTCAAAAAAGCAACAGAGTTTTGCAAAATGAAACTGATTAAACAAATTTCTTGGACTGATTTGATCAAACTCCTAATGTGAACTGTATATATGTCTAAATTATGACAGCAACCCCAAATCAGGTCCTTATCAAATTTTACTAGATGCTCTGTGCAGATGCACCTCTCATATCATAGGGCCAAAATGACTATTTAGGAAATGGGCTCTGAGTTTATTACTTTCTCAGGAAGGAAAGCATCCATTACAATCAGGGCACAGATTATGAAGAGTGAATCCAAGGTAAGTCACTATGTGAATTACTAGTACAGCTTCAGTAGCAGCATGACTTAGGGGGTTTGGGCATAATCTCCCTGCTGCCTGCCCAGCAGTCATGGAAGACTCCTAAAAGAATCACAGAATGGTTGAGGCTGAAAGGGACCAGAAGTCATTTGGTTCAACCCCCCTGCTCCAACAATTCCATTACTCAAAATCTAAGGACCTTTGGTTGAAATGTGTGTTAGAATGTCACCTTTTGCTTTTGGAGGGAAGTCGATTTTTTTAGGAAGAGATAGGTAGGAATTGTTGATTTTTAATCTGTGAAAGTACTTCTTGGGTTTAATTAATTTAAATAAAAACTCACTAACACAAACTCTACTTTTGGAAATTATTTTATGAGTAAGCAGCACTTGGGAAAATTGAGAAATAATTTTTCCAGGTTTAAAAAAACTACTTCCAGCAAAGCCTAAATAATGAGAACATCAAAAGAGTAGAACAAGACTAGATTTTTGCCTTCATTCCAGTTAAGTGAGGATGAGAGTTATAGAAAGGAAATTGCACTGCTTATTTCTAAAAATTTCCTCTAAACTCCTCATTCCTAATCATCTTCATAAAAGTTAATGTTTCTAAACCTGAACATTAATTATTTCTCACCTCTTCTTTCCTGTTGATGAATGAACTTATTAGATACAGATCCACAGAATAGGATGCATGTTTGCTACCTTTACCTCTGCAGCATCCCCTCACTGAGATTGCTTGCCAAAAGTCTGGCTATTAAATACAATTCAGACAATCCAGAGCCACTCTGGATTAAGCTCACATTCATGCAGGCAAAGGTATTGTTTGGCCAACTCAGAGTATTGTATACTGCAGTTGCATTGCAGACCTCCCTCCCTTCATTGAAGAAAAGATTTTGCCCACCTGTAGCAAAGCAATTTCCTGTCAGGCTGTGCTCTCTGAAAGCGTATGGGATCTTTTCCTAGAGACTGACAGAATCTGTTCATCCAGGTCACTTCACAGTGAAGCTGAGTTGTTTCATATTCTACAGGTATTCCCTTTGTTTAAGCTTTTGCCTATAATTTGATCATTTGTTCTTCCTCACATCAGGAAATGTGGCCCGAGCCAAATGAACTGCTGCACAGCATGGAATCCCTTCAAATAGATGCTGTACCAGAAGATACCAGCAATGGTCAAATAGGTAAGTCACTAGCACATAATTATTCTGTGTATTTGCCAAAGATAAAGCTGTGTACAAAGTAAGTAACCTTACCATTAAGGGTTATTAAGAGACTCAATTATTCAGCACCTCAGAAAGAATTGTAATCACTGAGAAGATGTTATTTGCTCCCAGAAATCACATTTACAATTTCAAATTTTCCATCATCTACAGTTCAAACCCATCTCCTTTTACACTCTTCTGCTTTCTGCTTCCATGCCAAAAATTTTGTTCAACATTAAGCTTTGCAATGGTCACTTTGATAATTATTTTTTCATACTTGATCTCTCATCTTTTTAGTCATGCCAACTGCTTGGTTTTTAGGCTTTAATTTCATTAGGACTTTTCTTTTTCCTCCTCCATCCTTTCTTATGAACACTGAATATGACCAAGATACATAATTGTAAAGTATTCCTTTGTTTAGGACCTTGCTGTCTAAGGAATCTACACTAGTAGATAGCTTTTTCTCTCTTTTCTCTGATACTTTCATCAAATCTTGGATAAGTTGCATGTCTTGTGATTTTATAGAGCTGGCTGTCTAATATTTTAGGAAGAAGTTTTTCACTGAAAGAGTGATTAGATACTGGAATAGTCTGCCCGGGGAGGTGGTGGAGTCACCATCCCTGGATGTGTTTAAAATGAAACACATTTCATTTTAACTGTGGAAAAAATGAATGGATGAAACTGGATGTGGCACTTGATACCATGGTCTAGTTGAGGTGCTAGGGCTGGGTTGGACTCGATGATCTTGAAGGTTTCTTCCAACCTACACATTCTGTGATATGTAATATGATAGAGTTTTGTAGTAGTGTATCTGGAATTCTCTTACCAAAGCTTCTTAATGTCAAGGGACACAGAATCTTCTTTGCAGCACTGATTTACAAGAAGTAATAAAAAATCCAGTAGAAATAAAATTCTGCTGACTTATCTAAGACATGATTAAGTTAATAATGTTAAACTATAACATGCAACTAAAAATCTTCCCCAAAGCTAGGTTTGCCACAACTGTTCCTCAGTAGAACTGATGGACTTAGGGCAGTCCCACTGCTCTATTTTTAAGTCAGTGTAGTTACATTTCCTGAGCAGAAGGAATCATGTATGACTGCTGCAGATTGCAGATGCTCTCATGTTTTAAGTACAAAAGACTTTGTTGTGAATCTCCACTGCAAAACGATGCCATCTTGCCAGCCTGTCAGCCAAAGGCAGGGGTTTTTCTCTAGTCAATGGGCATCACTCAGACAGTGGTAGTGAAAGGCGTCCCACAGGATCTGTTCATACATCTCAAGCTTGCCCTGGAGAACAGATGCCATATAGTTTTTGCTAATACTGAATTGCTAAGAACTGTCACTTAGAGTGGGGTTATTTCTGTATTAATCATTTCTCCACTCCCTCTCTAGCAGTGACAGCAAAACAGGCAGAGCAAGTCTGACTGAAGGTGTACTAATATACAGCCATCCAAAGGAGCTTGTTTTGGTCCTGCCTAATATGGCCTGAAATAATGTAGTTTGGGGGGGAAAAAAAGTTCACTGGCATTATCTGAGCTAAATAGAAGCACAATCATACACTGTATTTCACTTTTACAGTGCTCTGTAAGTGTCCCTTACTTCAAGCAATGTATGATATTTTCTAGAAAAGTGTGAAGCTTTCAGAACTTAAAGAAAGCATCTGTAGTCCTACCCTTAAAAATATAAGTACAAGTAGTAACAAACAGATTTTTGTGTTTCTTATCTAGTCTTGGAATGCTACAGCATCATACTGATTATAACTCCATCTAGTTCAATTCTGAAGTAGAGCTTCCTTTGATACTGAGAATTAGTTTGAAAGATGGAGATAACAAAGACTATTTTATGTGGTAGACATTACTCACAAAAATGTATTCTTTGGGACCAGAGTATTTGTCATTAAATACCCATTAAATAATTTTTAAGTAAGATTTTAATGACAAATTATTTGTGCAGTATGAAATTACACCAGTTATTATAGTGGCATTATTTTCCATCCTGTTACACTTCAGTTTTGCACTGATCAAACTCCAGTTAAGAGGAGACACACCAGGAAATCAGACCCTTCAAATGCCCACAGGAATGTTTGTTTCAATGGCTGAAAACTTGATATCAATATAAGCAGAATATGCAGTGAATTGTCACACTCCTCGAGACAGTGAGATTTTAATATTGATAGCTAAAGCAAACCTGTACTTCTCCGATAAAAATCTGTTCTACTTGTCAGTAAAAGCTGTGTTTTATTTTATAGAATGTCTTATGCTGGAAGTATATATAATATATATATTATATATATATATATATATATATGTGTGTGTGTGTGTGTGTGTATATATATATAATGTTTTATTGAAACTTTTTATGTATGCAGTAATAATAAAGTAGGGTAATAGATTTTAGTATCATTGCAACAAGTTAAATACTTGCAGTTTTCAAATGTTTTCAAACGTTTAATGTTCTTCCCTTTCAGATCAGCCTAATTCTCTACACAGCTCCCAAGGTCCCATGACCAGCGAGGTTAATGAAGTCCTGTTTGCTGCCTCCCTTAAGAACCAGCCCATTGAGAGCTGTGAGACTTCATTTGCATCTCCTGATCACCTGGAAAGAAAACTTCAGCATGAATACAACTACCACGCATTTGGGAGCCGGATGGATAAAGCAGTTCCACCTGGAGTCTACAGCCCTGAGATGCTAGAGGAGGAAAGGAGACGGAGAGTTTCCTGCGATCCCTTTGCAAAGCCATCTCCTGCTTCTCAACGAAGTGAACTGTATCCAAGAGCTGAAAAGCCAGGATCAAACACTAATCCACATTTCTGGCCACAGCCAGCTGCAACAACACCAAAATGGGGGAATGTAGATGTTTTTTACGGGCCCAATCCCAACAGTCTTCCAATAGGAAACGCAGTGGTGGATGCCTATGCGTATTCAGCCGTCGGTAACCTAAGCCTAAGTAAACCTCCTGTGCCAGAATCTGGACAAAACCAGCAGTCACAGACCAATGTAAACTGGTATTCAAAAAATTCAGACACAGATACAGGTGAGATTTATCCTTCTTCGACACCTGTGTTTCTGAAAACACCCTTTTCCTCTATTCAGTGAAGTAGTCAGGAGGGTTTTGTAGCTCATGGAACAACCTGCTTATTGCAGGCTGATCTGTAATATAGCAAGGGTGAATTTATTTCATGAAGTTCTCTTTGTTTACTCAAAGTTAAAACACTCCAGCTTTGACTTCATTATGCTGCTTTCACTGATGTCAGGCTGCCAGTTCCAAACAAACCATTTCTAAAGCATCAGTGTAACAGAAGAGCATGAGACCCAACACCTGACTCTTCAGCTACCAGCCAAGGAAGAGCAGACCGCAAGTACTGCTAAAGCAGCTCCCAAAACCAGGAGATGCTACCAGTCATTCTAGGAAAGCTGAGGAGAACTGTGACTCTCAGAGCTATAACATTCATACCATAGGTTCTGCTTGTGCAGGAACAACACTTGTAGAATTTCAGAAAATAGATGGGTATTTTTCAACCTGACTTGCTGCAAGCTGAGAGACTCCTGAACTTAGGGAGCCAGCAAGGAGCTAAGGCTTGTAACTGGTTTCTCCAGAGAGCTCTGTCTGGTGCTGAAGGAAAGCTTTTGTTGGTGTTTGCTGGTAAGCCATGGAGTAGAAAGGTATGAAGACAAAGTAGGAAGACAATATTGAGCATTAACAAAACGTATAAATAAGTGGTAACTGGATACCTACAAGATATAACTTAAGGGAACTAGAGACAGCATGAGATGCCTGCTCCTAATCTTGGATATTTTTAGCATGATGTTATTTTCCAGGTCATCTCACAGGAAAATGAAGAATGCCTAGGTTTTTACAAGCAGAATGCCACAAAGGTGTTATTCTGTTAAATTATTTATGCAGAGGCTGTGATTAGTTGTTTATGTGAGTTTATTTACTGAAATGAATCTGGGGGCTGTCATGTCAGAAGGCAGGCATTAGAATTTTCAACATCACTAATAAAGGAAAACCTTCTGTTTGAAAGAAAGTTATTATAGAAAGGCTGTGTGAAATAGTGTAGCAGATACTAGACTGAGGTGCACAAGAGCTGCATTTCAGCTTCTCACTGACTTTTTGGGTGACTGTAACCTATCTGCTCTTGCTGCCCCAGTATGAGTTGCAGAGCTCATCTGTGAGCATTCAAAACCTCACACTTAGGAGTTTGGAATTTGTCAGTTTGAATACCTCATATAAGGCAGCTCAGTCTGTAACTGCAGTGTGCTGTGATCCCACACTGCCAGATATTCCTACACCCACGTGGAGGCCCATTGTCCTCACTGAGATCCAAGGATGGCTAAAGTTATTAGCAACTCACCAAAACCACAAAAAGATCATTGCTTAAACTAGAGTTATTCAAGGAGATGCAATCCTGCTAATTAAAAAGCATCTCATCTCTGTATTTAAGAGCACTGTATACTCACATTGTTACAAATATGGAAATCATTATGTGTATCTACTTTTCTATTTACATAACGCTTTTGGCATTTCTTTGTTTTTTTTTTTTTTCTCTTTCTACAGGTTACAGGGATTCCACTTCTTTCCCTAGGGGAACATTTGGATACTATCCTAGTGCACCTATAGTAAGCCCAGGTAAGTGCTGTGGCCTTCATCTGCCCTGGCAGCCAAGAGGCTGTGCATTGCATCCTGACCAGTAAAGCAAAAAACTTCAAGAACTTGAAATAATTTCTCTTATTGCTTAATACCTCTACCCATAGCTGAAGTTTTCAGTATCAGTAGATAAAACTAATTCCTGTCTCTAGCAGGACCTAAACACACCATTAAATGTGTATTTGGTAAATCAATAACAACATACTCTTCTGTGTAAGAACTTGAAAAATATGAAAGTATTGCAAGACCTCCTGTACACCTAAACTAGTCACTTCCTTAGATTAAACTTCAAGTTGCTGTCACTCTGCTCAGCTCTGGAACCACACACACATTTGGGACACTTTGTCCTATCTTGCTCTGGATTTTAATACAAATTTCTATCTACAAGCTTCATGCTGCTCAGCCTTCACTGGGGCATAGGTTTCTGCAGTTCTACTGGCTTGAACCCCTAAAATCATGTAATATCCTTCAGGAGTTATTAATATATGCTCCTTTCAAGTTGTGTTGCTTGGGGCACTCTGAATTCTTTAATTAACTCTTTCAAAGGTTTGTCCAGTTTCTAAGTGGTCTACACTACAAAGAAAACTTGAAAAAGCAGGTTTCTGTCTTCTTAACTCTGCACCCCTTAAATGATGACCCAGACCTGAGAAGCTGCAAAGTGTAAAGGCTTGGGAAAGGAGATTTATAAGCACACTATTTTTTACTGTTAATAGTGTAACATTAACAAAATATTTGTATACATTTTAATATGCTAAATTCATTTTGCTGCCAGATAAGAACATAGCCAACATGAGATTTCTTTATATTTTTAACTACAAATATGATGCATTTTCTGAGTCCTCTGGCTCTTAAAAAAAAAGATATAGGAATGATAATGTTATGAGTAAAAGTAATGATGTTATGAGACATGATAAAATGCATTCCTTTTTTGCAACTTCATCAATCTAGTCATGCATACACCTAATATTTCAGACTCACAGTCTCAGGTTAGCATATATTAAGTGCACTTAGTCAGATTTTCATACCGAACTATAGATTTTCACACTTCACATTGCAATTGAGTGTGTAACAAGAATGTAACTATTATTTCAAGTGATTAAATACAGGGCTTGGTGTATCATTTTAAGTATCCGTACTTCAATTTTAGACCCAGGTTGTGAGATTCGCCATTTTAGCTAGAATTAGAATGTTCAGTGGATGATTACCCAAGCACAGTTCAGAAAACAGTCAAGAGAACAGAAAACTGACATCACCTAACACAAATAGTGACTTAGCATCATGCTGCGTGTGGAAATCACACAACAGTAAACAAGAGATCAAATTGTGTGTTTTACTAATCTTATCTTCTGAGCAACATGAAATGATTTGCTGTAGTCCCATAGAACTCAGAAGTCATAACTGTAAACCTGAACTTACATCTATGATAGTAAAGCTGAGAGGCAGAAGTGAGGCTTTAAGATTTAAACAAAAAGAGCATTCAAGTCAAGGCTGACCTCCTGAAGCTGTTAGGCAGCAGAAAGCAAGACTGCTACTATGCATTCCCAAGGCACAGAGAACATTATTTACAGTCTAGTAACTATCAGCTTGGTTGTGGCACTCTGTCATAAAATAGACTGGGCTTTCACTAAAGTACGTTTGTGTCACCCTGCATAGTGAAAATACGCTCACAGCACACTTGCCGGTAAATGGCTATTTCTACATCAAGTGCAATGAATATCACTCCCCTCACTAGTGGAGCTTCTTTCTCTTTATGTTACTTCTTGACATGTGAACCTTATGCTGTTGTTTGTAAATTTGTGTTAAAGTTCCTTATACAGACGATTCAATCAAGTACCACATAAATAACAGCTCTGGAATTCAAATTGGATCCTACAATCACATGAAGATTGAAGAGCAGAATCCACATGTCAGCACTTGTTCTGTTGCTATGGAAGAAATTTATACACAATATGAAGCAAGGGGTATATTTGGTAAGAGAAATATCTACCTAGTTTTCATGTATTCACCCCATATAATTCTGAGAACCATTTGGTTTGGAATGTATAACACACTCAAACTGGTAGAAGCAAGGCTAGGATTGGAGATCCTCAATGGACCCATGCACATCACAGAGCCCAGTGCCTGACCTGACACAGGGAAAACTAAAAATTAAACCATATATTCAAGAGCCTCAACAACTTCATTCAGATAGAAGTTGGACAATTTTGAAATGTAATTTAATTTCATTGGTCAATACTGAATTAAATGCTCCCTGTGTATTGCTAAGTAACGTGTGTCTCAGAATATAAAATATATACAACTCTTTAAAAACTCTGAAAAGGGGTTTTTCAATCTCATAGATTTAAGTGACAACCTATGATAGCTTCAGATCAAAGAGCAAGCCCAGCAACTGACCCATGAATACATATATTCTGTCTGGACACTTCTTGCCTGCCATCACTGGGTTATGCTGCCTCCATGAAATCCACTTCTGATTGCATCACGAAAATTCTGTCTTCAGATATTACCAATAAATAGTTGGAGAAGGACAGGAGAGAGAGAGTGACATGAGCAGACGAACTGTTGAATGATGCAATTTTCTTACACTCTTCTTTTTGCAGACAATACTACTGTCCTGACAGAAAAGCATTTGAATCTAGTGAGAGAGAAGCTGGCCAAGCAGTGGAAGCACTGTGCTCGGAAACTGGGCTTCAGTGATCCTGAGATTGATGAAATTGATCATGACTATGAACGAGATGGACTAAAAGAAAAAGTTTACCAAATGCTGCTCAAGTGGGAAATGAGGGAAGGCTCCAAAGGTGCTACAGTTGGAAAACTCGCCAAGGCCCTCTTTGGCTGCCAAAGACTCGATCTCCTTAGTAGTTTGATGCAAATCCAAGAAGAATAAGTTTACTGAGAACAGACTTTCTAGAGCTGTCCTTTTTGCACAGACTTTTTGGAACATATTTTTTTCACCAAGCAATTCTCACTGAATACCTCCACAATATTTGGTCTTCCAAAGGATTAAAAAAAAAAAAAAAGCATCTTCCTTCCAAATAAAATGATTGTCCAAAGATAACAACAACAAAACACAAGGCAATAATCAATTCAAGGAGAATGTGTTGCACAAAATTTATGCATTCTAATCTTGAAACATGTTGGTAGTGTTCAGTTTCGAATATTGACCTACTGCTTGAAAAACTTGCATAGAAACCAAAATCAACCCTTATATTTTGCCACAAGTGCCAATACTTATGCCAGTATTTGACTGGTCTAAGTCAATAATACATTTCAAATATTTTTATAATTTTTATTAAATATAGATGTCTGGAATTATGCAGAACAGCTGCATAAGTAAAAGCAAAACCTACTTCTGGCTTTAAAAGTCTCTAAGTAATATCTTTTAGTTATAACGTTGCATTAGATTTTTACATTGTTTGGTAGAAAAGATTTTACAGGGTAAGAGTCTCATCTGCTTTAGGAAATAATGAAAAAATAAGTTCAATCAGTATGCAATCCCAATTAAAATCTCAAGAATACAAGAGGTTTGAGAAGGGAAAGGTGCCTTATTATCTCCTGACTGAAGACCCATTCTCCTACTTGCTCTGGGGGGCTCAGTGTCACTACATTCTGAATCTCTTAGGCTGTATTTATATTAGTGGGTTAAATGTGCCTGGAAATATTACTGGATGCTGAGATTAAACTGGCAAGCTGCAGCCTGCTGCCAGAATAGCAAATTCTTTAAACCTCCAAAATGTTGTGCAAAGACTATTTCACAGCACTCAGGTTGTTTCTGAGGAACACTGGAACAGCTCTGTAAATGTAGGTGATGGTATCCCAGTGCCTGGAAATGTTCCTTGTCACTCTGACTTCCTAAAGTTGACATAATCTCAGTGTGCAATATATATAAAAGAAGAATTATTGGAAATTTTCTGACTGAAGAATTATGCAAAACTGTTCTTATGATGGACAACACCTCCTGTTCCATCAGATTTACAGATATTTCAAGCAGATGTTTTGAAGTGGGAAATTGTTTTTAGCTGTACATAGAGCACTAGGTGTTCGTTATTGTTCTTAACTATTCATTTAAATTGTCAAAAAAAGCTAATAACTAATGGAGTGCAGTTGGAATGGATTTGTGCTCCTTGATACAGCACCTACCATTTCAGTGGAAGCAAAATGAAACTACTCAAAGCAAGAATCAACATATTTGTCATCTTTAAACCAACCTAAAATTTACTGTATTGCCTTACAGTTTTGACTTAGCAACATGCTAAATCTTCTATAAACTCTTGAGTGCAATAGAATGATGTGATTTATCTGTCTAATATTCCTTAAGCAGACAGAGAGACAGGATAAGTGGTATCTTCTCTATGTCAGTTCACAGGGCTAGAGCTAGCAGCTACTGTGTTAGTTCATGAAACAGATCCCTGGACAGATCACAAAGTCCATTTATGTTCTGTTAACACTGGTTGCACTGTATTGCTACATCAATTCCCGAGCCCCCATTGGTTTTTAAAGTCTTCCATATCTGCAGTCTTTATTTTAAAAATATGCAATTTTTCAATCATAAGATCTTCGTCTTATTTGGTACGGAATGAATGGTGATCATTTAATGAACATACATTAAATGCTTAATTTGCTCTTTATTAAAGCAAGTCTGGACCTTACTTTCTGAAACAACAAGAACAAAGATGTAGAACACAAACATGAAGCATTTTAGAACAAGACGTAGGTAGGGGACAATCCTAGATCTTTAATGCAGGACAGGGGAGACGAAGATAATTTTACCTTTGGTGCTTGTCAAGGTCAATTCTAGACTAGTGCTCAGAGTTCATGTGACACTGAAGGTCGTACAGAACACAAACAACTGAACTCACCCAGAGACAAACTCCTTCACTACAGCCCTCACAGAACTCAATCAGAGAGGATTCAGCTTCCTGGGTAGAAGGGCCAAAGTACTGCAAGTCCTCTAGCATATCGTGGAAAACAACATAATAGGACACAATGCCTGGAAGCAGCAGCTAGGTATGTCCAATTATAATACATATTTAATAATAAGGATGATGAACTACTGGAGTAAACCACCTAGGGAGTCTATGGATCATCTTATTATCTCTTAATTAGGACTGGTCTTGTTTCTTAAGATGGCTGTAATTGCAATCAAAGCTAAAAGTCTCAATACAAGGTTAACTAGGTGAAATGTAAAAGCAAATGGTGTACAAGAGGTCCAAGGAAAAGAGTTAGTGCTCTCCCCAACCTAAAAATTTTCAGAAACATTAAATATGGAAGAGAGATAAGCTAATACTAACTTGCTAGATTGCTCATTTCATCTACGACCCCCATACCTCTCTCCCCCTGCTCACAAAAAAAAAAAAAATAAGGAGCTGATTTTTGAAAAGCAACCTTTTATAACAAATCAAAAATGCAGAAAAATAATGGGGGCAAGGATGAGATTGATGTATTATGACATAGATCTGATACCTTTCATGGCAAAACAAAGGCAAGAAAGGACAGAAGAATAATTTCACATCAAACTGGCAAGACATCAGCCTTAAGGGCAGAGGCAGCAGTAATGCAGCAGCCTTACAGAGATTTTTTCATGAGATTGGTGAGGTGCAAGACAGGGAGGAAAAGGCTGTGGGTTGCAGCAGCAGACTTCCTTGTGAACAGGAGGTGAACTCATCTAGTTCTGCCCAAGGACATTATGTTTTCCAGTTTTAAGAGAGTAAGTGCTTGGAGACTTTAGATCAAAAGTACAACTCAAGTACAACCCCTGCCCAGTAGCTGCCATCATCACAGCAGCCAGTCTGTGCTGAAACTCTTAAATGCAGATAGGACTGAGTCCGTGTATTTCAGAGCAATTAATTTAATTTTGTTACTACACCCCCACTAACAGCGTACAAGCAGCTGAGGAAATTTTACTCATTCCAAAATAGTTGCTAAATAATACCAATTAATAATGCTGAATTAAAAATTCAGAGAGGACATTATTGCAAGTATTTGATAAGTGACCTCTGAACTGTGCTGGCAACATACAGCTCCTCTTCCTCAGACGCCAGTTTCCAAGGAGAGGCAACACTCAACACTTGGCCTCTGACTGATCAAGGAGCTTTAAGGAAACTATGTCACTTTTCTCTGATAGATTTTTCCAGCACTGTTTGATAACAAATGAACACCATCTTTCAGCATGGAGGCACATAGGAAATTGAGTAAGAATCCCTAAGCCTTTGAAACATGCTCAGCCATGAACACAGTGAGAAGGAGCTACAGTGAAACAAAGTAGGCAGAATCATCCAGTACAAGCAGGGACACATTAGAGCTAAGTAGCACTTGGGAGAGCTTTCTTCACTGGATCCTAGTGCCCTCCAGGCATTTTTTCCTACCCCTTCCCCATCGCAGCCCCTACAGGCTACAGAAAGTGCTCCTTGCAGCATGCTCGGTTTCCCTCCTAGCATACCGATTAGCACTAGGAGTCAGCCGACCATTTGTTCCTCAACACACAGGAGCAGCTAGTGAAAGTGCAGCTCCTTAATACAGCCCCTGGGAAAAAGGAACGGGGAAGGTAGGATCAGAACAGGCTCTAGGTTGTCAAGACTAGAAGTGATTTTGTCCTGGAGGAAGTATTGCCTATGAGTGAAACAAAGGCAACCAGAGTTCTGCTGGGCTTTCCCCTCCTCTACAACTATTAAGTAGGTCACTTCCTTTCTTTTTGGTACAGACACTGACTTCTGCCAGAACTAAGATGTGATCTGATAATAACCATTGTAGCCTACAGAGCTCAGAGAGATGCTTGTTAAGAGCTGCTTAAAACAAAAACCCCACACTAATTTCCTTAACAAACCAGTAATACTGCTGCATTTTGAATGACGGGTTTCAACTCCTGTTGCACACCCCCCCACACACACACCCCCTCTCTCATTAGCTGAGAGAACTAAAGGCAGCACTGGAAAGGATGTCTTGGTCACTGAGTTCATCAAAACAGATTTGCACAACCCCTTCCATAAACAAATCAAGAACCATCTTCTAAATGTTACTCTTGCCTTCTTCAAGGGACAAGCTGTTTCTTCCTTCATACCAGAGTATTTGGAGTCATTTCACATCACTGTGTCTAGAATGTCCTAAATATGGTCAGAAAGTGTACCAAGACTATGCTTGGATTTACAAAATGGAGATTATATTCAACTTTAAAATTAAGAGAACACCTGCCATTGAAGTGCCCGAGGGCAGGTGTGTCAGATTTATAATGCAGTTATTCATGAATGTACAAAAGATACGCAGACACTGCTTAAGTTGACAGACACTATCCTTTGCTAGTGTAAGAAAACTGCAGGCAAGCAAAGAAAATCATTACATATGTGTCTGTGTTTTAGTTTCTTCATCAGTCTGAAATGTTCTTTGAGCCACGGTATCCGGGATCTTTTTCTACGATCTGTTCTGCTTATGACAAAGCATCCTTTCCTTTGTGATGTAAGTCTGAGCGTTCACAGCTTGGCTAATATTCTAACTAAACAGGCCTCCTGCTACAAAACTGCATATGGCTACTCCCCACACTTCACAGCTTCAAAAGTCATGCCATATTCAGTCTTTCTTATTTGGAAGGTCAATACCAAATCACAGAAATATCAGTATTTTCACATCTTTGTTCTTTGAATTTGGCAATTCCCCACTACCTAAATCTTGCTGCTTTGTGGAGCTGAAGCAACAAAATTTTTGTCCTAAGGTGAAAACATAACAATCAATATCCAAGAGGCACAAGAGCCCAAGCAACAGAAGAGTCCTGAAATAGCAGGACATTTCACCTCATAGAAGCAGCTAAAATAAATGAGGCAGAAATAATCAGTCAGCGTGTTCACAGACTCAGGAAGCAATGTCTACAACAGTACCTGGATCACTGGAGACGCCAACAAGTCAAAGACAGGGCTGTAACAGAGCCGGCTCAGGGGCAAGGACTGATGGCACTGTGCTGAGCTGAGATCAGGCTCTATTAGCCAGGGTGTGGGGAGATCCCAGCTGAGGCTGATTGTGGCCATTAAAGCCTAATAGTGCCCCAATGGACCTGACAAATGAGTTCTTTCTTGAAAACTCCAGAGTTAAATCCCTGCTAAGGCTAATGATTCTTGTGTTTTGTATGGGATCGAAGCTCCTGATAAAAGAATCTCATGTGTGGGTGAAAATAATGCCTCTTGAGAACTGGAATTAGTCTTTCTGCCTGATGATCTAGCAGATCTCAAGGGACCCACTATGTCAATAACTGACTAGGTCTTTTCTAGATTTTCTACAACCTGCAGAAGTAGAAAAATAGTAGATACATATTTTCTACCCAACCATGAGCCAGAAAACTCCTTCTTGCAATTTAATAGGCATATTGAAAATCTCACTGTTCTGCAGTTTCACCCCTTACAAGAAATTTTGGAAAACATTTCCCCTGGTGTTCAGTTCTATAAGGAACAAATCCATGCAGCACCAACAGTGCAGCCTGGCTGCAGGGACTGTGATGGTTTGTCAGATGTGACAAAGTCCCACTGTGCAGCAGTGATGCCCTGCAGAGCATTACCTGGGTATGAGGGAAATGCTGCCAGTAGTAGATGACCACAGGGAAGAGATAGTGCAACACCAAGGGGGCCAAAAAATAACAGGGACAGTTAAAAGGAAAATCTAATCTCAGGGACACATCACCAGCAGACCAGTGCTACCTCTTCTAAACATTGCCTTTTCCTTTTTTTCTTTTTCTTTTCTTCTCTATGCAATGGCCAGAAACAGGTAGTTTCCAGCCTGAACCATCAGAAATAATCGGACAAATAAAAGTATTTTATGGGAGTGGTCGGAAGAACTAGTGCTCCAGTTGTTCTCAACTCTTTCATGTGTGTAAAAGCAAGCCAAAAAGCTAAAAACTTCGCGCAGCCTGTGTCTGGGTTGCTCAAAGCTTTTTCTCTCCTTTCAGCCAGTAATTTATGAAAACATATTTGAGGAAATAGTTGAACTGAAATACTGTATTCTCCCAGGTGCCCATTATGTTCAAATCTGCTTTACTAACAAGACTGGATGTTCTGGTGAACTGAGTAGGTTGAACACAGTTTGAATCTGCAAGTTTACACTCTGTCCTCAGATCATCCACCACCTGCATTCAGCCTTGGCAGAGTCCTGCTTTCACAGCTGTACCTGGGGCCATTTCCCAGTGGGCCCAGACAGCAACTCTCCTTGAGTTTCTCCCATCACAATGCCAGTCATTCAACACACACAGAGAAAAGGGGCTTTTGCCAATGCCATTTCTGCCCAACAGCCACACTATTTTTCTCTCTTTAGGCCAAAGGAGTCAGGACACTGCCTGTGGAAGGGGTTGCATGGTCCAGGCACTTGGGAGAGGAATGGGCACTTTACAGGCCTCCTATGCTCCAGAGCTGTGACTGCAGCTGGAGATGACACAGGGTGCAGCAGCTCGAAAGTGACAGCCTTTTCTACAGAGGGACCTCCCAGTTCCAGTCACACTGACAATGCAGTTAACCCACCTGAAACTTTCCCAGATCTAGGTTGTACATAAATCTTCCCATCTCCCTTTTCTCTCATCTAGGAAGGGCATTTGGATTTACCTTTATACTTACCTCTTCCCCCACCCCTACACTGTATGACACATCCTTTTAACCTCATCCTTCAGCACACATTCTGAGTATTTATGTTTTCTTCAGCCTTAGTAAGTAGTTGATATGGAATTAGAATAGACTGAAAGGCATTTTAACCAGCAGGAAATTGGATACAAATTAGGAGACCTTTCCCTCTGAAAGCTCATACTGGTACATGAGATCGGAGCCCCTTTTGATGTACAGAAAATGCAGAATTCAGAAAAAAAAAAATCACACTTTTAGAGCAGTAGACCGAGCTACTTCTTTGTCCTAAACACAGAATAGTCAGCCATCTCCTCCAGTCATCTTCCACCAGAAAGAAACTTAAGACAGTGAGACTCAAAACAAAGACGAGCCTCTGAAAGTAGCCTAAGAACCAAGGAAATTGCAGGTGCTTGTAAACGTCACCAGACAAGAGCAAAGGCAGCTTGTCCTGATGAAGGATTGCTTGCAATTATCCATACTAAAGACCTTAATCTTAAATGGTTTGATCTGCTCAGGGGATAAACTGAACCACTATGCTTACACAGTGGAGTTAATCTCTTTATGCACTGGGATTTATTATGACTGTCATTCGTCTCTAAGACTTTTTAGTCCCATGCACACATATGGCAACGGGATGGGAAGGCTGACAACTATTCACTCTCACAGCAGTCGCTGAGCTTCTGCTGGGCTGGAATATGTAACACTGCCCTATCCTGAGGAAATTCCTCTCATCCAGGTATAAGGCAGGAGACCTTTAACCCTAGGTCTATTTCAAGCTTTGTACCAGCTCTGTAGCTTTCTGCTATTTTCCTCACTACCTTCTCCACCATCACCTTGGCTGGCTGCGACTCACTCATCCATTCTCCTCCGCGCTTGGAAAACAGACGCCAAGGAACACAGCTGGACACCAAGGAAACTAGTTGGTCTCCTTGGTGTTTTATGTGCAAATTGTGAGAAGGTGCAGAGGAAAGCCAGGCCAAGTGTTGTGTTAAACCAAAGCACTCAGGCTGCTCCAGAGGTGGCCGGCCCTGATCAGTACGGGCACTTGCCAGGGCAAAGCCCTTGGCCAGATGCTCCCCACAAGCAGGCCCTACAAATAACATTGGTGAGGCAGAGTTAATGATTCCTGCCAAGGGCCTGGGAATGCCAGGACTCTAAGACGCTGAAAGCACTGCCACAGGGGAGGCTGCACTATCCAGAGCTGCCCAGGGAACCGTTCTCCAAGCAGAGCTGGAGCCACAGATGACCCCGTCCTCTGTGTTCTCACAGTCCATGGAGCTTCTGCACGACGGGCACTGCTGGAGGGGCAGTTCATGGCTTCGGTTCCCATGGATCTCCCAGGACTGGGATCTTCGCTCCCTGCAGACACCCGGGTGCTGCCGTGCCTCAGTCTGTCTCCGGCTCTTGGAGAGGAAGGAGGCGCTCACAGTGCCCCGCTCCCCGCCACGGCCGACGGTGCAGCCAAGCACCTGCGCAGCGCTGGGCGCTGCTCTACTCTTGGAGGCGGCTGGACAGGGCAAAGCCCTCAACCCTCGCTAGTTCCCTCAAGCGGGGGCAGCACTACCCCTTCGACGGCTCCACGGCAGGACCTGGAATCGGGAAAATGGCCAGGGAGGAGGGACCGACAGACCCGCCGGGTGACCAATCAGCGCCGTGGGGAGGCGGGCTCACAGCCCAGAAGCCAAACCTTTCCCGTTCTGCCCTGAGTGACAGCTGCAGACACCAATCAGAGCGCGGACAGCGCACCGCCCCTCTCCCGGCGCACCCCGGAGGTGGCCTCGCATCCCTCTCGGAGGGGCAGGACACGGGAGGGGAGGCGGGCCGGCCCCGCTTCCCGCCCCGGCGGGGGCAGGACACGGAGAGGGAGGCGGGCCGGCCTTGCTTCCCGCCCCGGCAGGACACAGGAGGAGAGGCGGGGAGGCCTCACGTCTCTTTCCCTGTCCGTCGGGCCGCCCTCCCTGGGTGCGATGTGTTGCCGTGGCGCGGGCCGGGCCCTCCGGGCTCTGATGCTGCTGCAGTTGCAGCCGCCCACCCGGGCAGCGCTGCTCACGGCCCGGGGACCGGCTGCCTGCTACGGGTAAAATCCACAGCCGCCTCCTTCTCCCTTTCCCCGGCTCCCTCCTCCCTTCCCGCGGCTTGGGGAAAGGGATATTTGTCAGGCAGGCGGCGGGTTAGACGAAGCGTGCTAGCAGAGGGGGTGTGCGTTGGATCGGGAGGGCGGAGGTGACAAAGCGGGACTCAGGACAGTGCCTGAGGAGCCTGCTCCTGCTTTCCCTGCGCGGCAAGGATCTGTCCCAGGCAGGCTCTGGAGCCCCGTCTGTTCAGTGCCCGTCACCCTCCCCTGCCCCGCAGGGCAGGACGTGCCGCTGACCGCCGGCCCCTCGGCCACCGCTGCTGGTAAGGGGCTCCCTTGGAGGTCGCCGAGGTCGCCAACAGAACACATGTATCTAATCTATATCATGCTGCTTATTCCGCAGATCCTGTTGAGGGAGATTGACATAATACCGGAATTTCTTTCCCCCTACACAGATAAAGAGTAGGTCATATTGTAGCACAGCTGGAACAGAGGTAGTTCTCAGATTAAGCTGCACTCCTACAGACTACGAGGTGAAGCACAAGATCTGCCCACTCTACATCTGTGCTGCCTTGGTAAACACAGGCAGTAGGTATCCAATGCTTCTCAAGGAATTTTGTACCTTAACATTACTAATTCAAAATACCAGGGTGGGTTTTTTGTTTTACCAGGCTTTCCAATTCTGTTAACCAACGGAAAAAACATTGTTTATGAAAACTTAACGGAAGTGAGGGCATCCTGCTGACAAGCACACTGATGAAGTGATTTCAGGCTCACAGAAATTTGGTACTGGGAGGACCAAGTATGCCTTAGGTGTTGCCAGTTCCAATACAATTTCTCAGTGCATAAAAAACCCAACTCATTTGTTGTTAGTCCAAAATGTATTGCAAGTACCCTCTGGGTGAAACTCCTGGATTTCAGTGGACTTCACACTGAGGCATAATCCAAGAATGGAAAAGCATCACAGACTCAGCAGAATTCTCAAGCCCCTGATGTTAATAATTAATCCTAAAATTACACAGAGCTATGTGAAAAAAAAAAAATCTGAGTCAGGAAAGCAGAATATATAACTGTCTATTAAACTGTACATTGCTAACCTGTTTTTAAAAAGGTAACAAGATGTTGATTATTTCTCTTTTGTTAGGAACTGAAAGTGGTTTTGGCGATTATTAATCATAAGCAAAACATCCATCACATAATTCTTAAAATACAATAAGAGCAATGTGCTGATATACTGTGGTGAGAACTACAATAAAATACCTGTTGATATTAATGACAAACCAAAAGATGGCATATGAAGAATAAAAAAAACCCCTTATGAAGAAAAAGGTGAAAGTCAGTATTCAAAAAGGGGGTAAGGCAGCCATATGGGTGCTACGTGCAGAATTTGAATTGTGAGGTGTATAAACCACATCAAATGTGATATAAGGACTTTAAGGAGGTTTAGCATTACAATCAAACTATCATTTGGATCACATTAGCATAGCAATTCAGCAAAGCTCACTATAGTTATAATTACAGAATGAATTTCTTTGAGCTGTATTCTTGCCATGGATCTGCATTTGTACTCCAGTTCTCAAATTGGATGTGCACATAAGGAGCTGATACTATGCTGCACAGTCACAGCTTTTATTCAGGCATGTGGCATGATGGGTTACATAGACTCAAGATTTTATGTAAAATATAAATTGCCTTTGTGTTGAAGAGGTTCTGTGGTTTTGCTGCCACTTATGTATTGGGAACCTGAGTTTGTTAGTTGTTGTTCATTTTTCTTATGAAAAGGGTTTAAATTAGTGAGGTTGTTTTTATCTGTAATCCACCACTTTCAACTCTATACATACTGTAAGTAGTTCAGACTTTATGTATTAAAATTGAACTGTTCATGAATTGCCCCATGCACATCATACAATAGAGATTGTTATTATATCTAAGACTAGAAAACCGTATGTCTCTTTGCATATGAAATTCACAGTGACTGAATTCATAAGGCATGAATATTTAATCTAGGTAAAACTATGGTTAATCAATAGGTAACCAAATGGCATGATTTTTATCGTATTAGCCTTAAATCAAATTAGTTAGGCTGTTGAAAAGATGTTTTGCAACCATTAGGGCACAAATTTGTCTGGAAGAACAGATGCAATGGTTTATACTGTTAAGAAGATACTTTGAATCTGTGCTACTTCTGCCTTCTCTCTAGGGGTTTGTACCTGAACGTGGTTTCTCAGGTCACTTAATTGCGTTTACACATATGTGTTTGTACTGAAGATTAGTGTAAGGGTTTAAGTGTTGGGGCTGAGGGATGGCCTGTGCAGTGGTTTCTGCGGTGATTTTTTAGTGGGTGGATTTATTGCTCGTGTGGTATTTTCCAATTAAGCGTTATCTCCTGGTGAGGTTACACTGACAGAAATATTATCACATTCTTCTTCTCTGCTTTCATCTCAGTGCAAAGTGGTTTTCACTGCAGGCCCTGTGGCTCATGAGGAGCAGCAACAATAGATTGTGGTTTCTCTGACAGGTGAAGAGGCTCAGTTTAGTAATAGCAAGGTGAACACCAGCCGTTTCAAAAGTTATGCTGTTACACAATGAGGTTTCTCCTCTGTAATGTATTTATTTCAATGTTTTTGCCGCCATTTAAAGCTGCCTCTATATTTTTCTGTTTGTACCGTCAAGACTGTTTTTCCCCCCCAACCCTTTAGCCTAGGTATGAATGCTACATAGTGGTCACAACTGAATACTTCTCTGCTCCTGAGAAGCTTTTTTAATTTTCTGTGCACCCATGAAAGGCAAATGACCCATTAAAATCTCACAGTGCTGTCATTAATATCTAGGAAATGTTATTATTCTGTGTTCCTGGAGTGACCAGGTAGTAAAGAAAATTAACTGTCTGAATGTTTTCCTATTTCTCTTCTCTTTCCCTATTCCTAGTACTTCAGTAACATCTGCCAAAATCCAAGTGAATGGAGTCCACCTGCATTATCAGCAAACAGGAGAAGGAAGCCATGCAGTTCTTCTGCTTCCAGGAATGCTAGGTTTGGAGGTTTTATCTTGTCTTTGTAGAGCAACCACCCCTTTATCCATCTGGTCTCAAGCAAGAATGAACAAAACTATTTTGTAATGTATTCAACACCTGATTATGGGGCATTGTAATTTAAAAAAAAATTGCTACACTTAAAACAGAAGGGAAAATGCAGAGTTGTTGCCGTCAGTTAACAGTTTTTAGAAGATTTCATTTATCTTACTAGGCACCTTTTATACAATGTCTTGACTTACCTTTGCACTTTTGGATTTAACTGTGCAAAGGCAGTGTCCAGGACAGGTGGCAAATAGCTACACAAGGTGGAAAAAAGCAGGGGGAAAAATCAGGTCAGTTATATTTGTTACACAGACTGAATTATGCATTCCTCTTTAGAAGCGGGATGAATTCCAACAGAATTAATAAACATAATATGACCCTTTTATTGCAAAAAAGTCACTTTTTTTTTTCTTAAAGATGTATTTTCACATTTTGTTTATTCAGGGCAACATCATTAAGATTCTCAGTGGTTTTTTGAGATGGACGACAGGTTCTGTTAGCTCAGTGGTGTCTGTCCATCGAAACTGCTGTTTTTGATAACAACCTTTTAAAATTAACACAGCCTATTTTTTCTGGGTTTTTGCAGTTCTAAAGGATCCATCAGACTTACCAACAGTTCATGGCAGGCTGTCAGTAGGACTGTTACTGTGCTCAGAGCTGGGCAAATACTTAAATGAATTGCTGGATGAGATGATAAAATGTCAAGAACTGAAGAGCAGGAAACATTTGTTCTTGGCAGCAGTGTCTTCAAGTCTTCACAAAGTGATCCTTTCTTTCAAAGAATTCTCAAGGGGAGGATGGAAAAAAATTAATGCTAGTCATCCTTCAAGCAGTCACATGTTTCAACCTATTGATTTTTAACAGCTTTTTAAGCTAGCAATTCTGTTGCCAATGCAAACTCTTTTAACTGAAATAACTATTTCTTCAGTTGTGAACAGTATTATTATCATTGATGATTATTTATGATTATTGGTTTTGTGCATACATCGCTATCATCATAGCAGGCTATATAAAGCCTATTTTATAACTTAGACCTGTTGATGGCATCTAAGGACAGATTTTTCCAATCTGTAAACAGGAAAAAAACCTCTTGAATGCCTTTAAATGACCTTTTAAATACAGCAATGGATAGCAAATTTTATATTTCAACACATTGAATTTGAACAATTTTAAATCAAATAGCATTTGATACTGTTACCACATGACCACTACACAAAGACGACATAAACTGCAGTCTTACCTTCATGCTAGGTTACCTTCATTCATAGATGGCTTACACAATAGATGGATGTACTTCATTTTTCAATCCCTTGAAGGTCTGAGTCAGTCATTAATAATAGAAATGGTTCTGCATCAGAAAAAATGGCTGTATTTGGCTTATTTTTACATATCAGAAAAATAAAAAACATACTATTTTATTCTTCTGTGTCACCAGAGTCTCCTCAGGCAACAAAGTATTTAAAGGTCAGCTTTAAGCACCAATATTCTCTTAGAAGTGCTTTATCAAATCATAACTGCCTGGCACAGTGCTTTCCACTTACATATTTTTCGCAAAATATTCCTGCCCTCTCAGTTTCACCTGTATTGCCCAGGTAAACAGCAATGACCATTCTAGTGCTTTAA
The DNA here is from genome assembly GCF_029207755.1 of Chamaea fasciata. Lineage (NCBI taxonomy): Eukaryota > Metazoa > Chordata > Aves > Passeriformes > Sylviidae > Chamaea > Chamaea fasciata. The sequence goes on from NW_027094086.1 coordinate 84,871,391, forward strand.
ATCTGTCAAAGATAAATCCCTACTCAGGTAACTCAGTTCAAGATACAGTGTTTGATCATATGTGAGAGCACTGTTCTTGATAACCTTTCTTACCTACCAGAAATGGTATGCCCTGAACGTACTGCAGATGCTTCTAAAGGTTTTAGTTGTGGCACTTCCTGTCTAAGAGTTGCAATGGATAGTTACAATTAAAGAGTACTTCACTTGGATAATCTCTTATTTGGAATGAGGTTACAAGTTTTCCCCATTTTCCCTTTAGAGTGTGTATATTATGTATGCAGTATGGTGGTTAATAAAATTGAAAAATTGTAATGTTTCAGGGAGTGGTCAAACTGATTTTGGACCTCAGCTTAAATCGATGAATAAACAACTTTTCACAGTTGTTGCTTGGGATCCTCGGGGATATGGAAAGTCTATTCCTCCATCTCGAGACTTTCCTCCAGACTTCTTTGAGAGGGATGCAAAAGATGCTGTGGATCTTATGCAGGTAAATCTATTATGAGATTTTATTATTTCCTTTTTTGTTTGTTTGTTTTTAAAGCTGTTTTCCTTAAATTTTGATAAGGAGGAAGGTTGTTTCCAGCAGACAGCAGACTATGAAAAGACCACACAAATGAAGGCTTGAAAGTGAGCATATGCACACTATTCCAGAAAAATATTCTCTTCTTCCACCTCTTCTGCAAGATGCAAAGAGGTTCAGCATTGGGAATTAATATAAAGCAATATGCTTTTATTCTAAGACCCTTCCCTAAGAGTTTTGCAGCCAAGAACCATATCAGTTTAGTTAAATATGTGTATATGAAACAAAGTCTGTGCAAAGTAATTTAATTGAAGGGATTGCCACACTGAAGGGCTCTTAGAAAATTTTCTATCAAATAGAATCTTGGCATTTTGCCTTGAGCAGCCCATATTAAGAAACATTTGGTTCTAAAAATTAACTTGATGCTTTGCACTTTACAGCATATTACTGAAACAGTTTTTGTGGGAAATCAAAGGCTTCCTGTGACCATACCAAATCTTACTAATTAATACAACTATTGTGATTATAAAGAATATGGCCTAAAGCTGTTATTATTTTTTCTTCTTGCAGAATTTTTTATTCAAATCTGTGTTTCTGTGTTCCTCTTTTATTCTGTCCTATAACTGCTGACATTATTTTCTGGTTTAGCTTTAACTAATATTCTGGCTTTTTTATATTAGGATAAACAGTCTCTTTGATCTTGTTAAGAAAGTTGGCAGAGCATTAAAATTCAAAAAATATGAGGCAAGATTCAGACAGTCAGTCCAACTGTATTTCTGCAATAAACAATAACCTTGCTGAAAACCCATCTGAAGCTGGAAATGTGGCCTTCCAGGTGTATTCTGTGTAGTGAAACAAAGTAAATCTGACAGCAGAATCGAGATTAAGACAGTTTTGCCCTCTAACCATAGAAGCTCTCTCTGTACTGTAAATCTTCAATTTCTTTGCTACACTAGCAAAGAAAATAAAGATTCTGTCATGAATAGGTGACACACTTGCAGTCTAAATGGTTGTAACCCCCTTTGTTGTATCTGTTCAAACACCAAAAAAAGCAAAATATTAAACAGAGTTTTCCCCAAAGGGAATGTAACCACATGCCTTCCAGCCAAACAGGACAGCAGCCTACCAATCTCTAGAGCTGCCAAAGCAAATGAAGCATAGCATCCTGTTTTTTTGAAGATGTTTCTCAATATAAGCATATAATAACAACTTCCTAAAATGTTACCAAGCGTGGGTGACTTGCTTCTATTTTAGGGTGTTATAAAGGATAGCATAAATCCCAATGAATCATTCCAACTATGATTTCCAGAATATAATGTTTTATATACATCATCCAGCCTACAATCAGCCAAAAAACACGTCCATATGAGTGAGCCTTCCGAACCTTTGTTCTAGTCTCCTTCAGATTATGTTGTCTCTGCTGGAGCTGTGAATGATGTAAGGTTTCTGTGAAATAACAATAGCTGAAATTCTGCAGAGTATTTACCACCTTTTTGCAGAAGACACTGTTCTGTATCTCCGTTTGTGGTCTGTGAAGGAGTTTGCTTGCAATAAAAGGAGTATGATGCACCTAAGTCCACTTTGCTGCCCTCCACCCCAATGTCTGATGATAGCAAAGTCAATAGCATTAAAACAATCATTAGGGAAATAATTAGTGCTGATATTTAAGGAGTCCTTACTCTTCAGAGACACTGTCCTAGCAAAAGGATGGACTTCGGCTTCTCTATGTTTTGTAGATCAACCTTTTTTGCTTGTGATGCGGTGAAAACATACATGCAGTGCAGAGTGATGTTGTGTTGCAGCTCACTATTACATGTGGTCTTTGCATTACATTTCACATAGGCCTGAATGGAAGAGGTGGCTTCAAAAGAAATTTTGTCCGCTCACTGAGTAAAGGCAGCACAAAATCACCCACAAAACTGTGCTGTGCAACCAGCTTTCAGGTTATTGCCCATGTCAGGTTAGTGACTTGTACTGTAAGTAGTTAAAAATTAAAGCAAGCAAACATGCACACCTTATCCTGCACATCTGTTGCATCACATTGTTTTTCTGAAGGCTGCAAAGGATAAAATAAATTCCTCCTCCTGGAAAGGCATCCTGAGATACCCTGAAGAATGCATCAAGATAAAGGCTAGTAAACATGAGAAATACTGGAGGCAAATAGGTCTCAAATAACCTGGCATGAAGAACAAAAAATCTAATCAGCTATTCCATCCATCAGCCAACTTTGAGCTCCATCATCTGCTATTGGCAGTAGGGGAGCACTAGCAACATCAAAAACTTAACCTTTACAAGCACTGCTGCCAATCCCCCAAATCTGCCAAGATACCAGGAACCCTTCAGCGGCACAGTAGTGAAAGTTGAACACAAATTACCTATGTCTTCATCAGACCAGGGCCAACTTCTGACCATCTGCAAAAATTCAAAGTTCTCCTTTCTTGCTATCAGCTCTTACTTTACATGTCCCTTTCTTTCCCCTACCTTATTTCTTTTCTGTTTAGTAATTATAGCTTTGCAGAGTGAAATCTAAAATTTGTCAAAACTACAGTGAGCAGAATATTGAGGGTGAAGCCAAAACCAGAAAAGCCTTATAGGGATAGAAGTCTGCTAAATATCTGCTAATATAGTTGATTAGTAAAGCTGTGCCTCACCTGAGCCTCAAGTTTACAAGAAAAGTAGAAACTTCTTTTTCTCCCTCTGTAGTTGTTTCTCTCATTGCCTCCATTTTTGCTTTCTTCTGTCACAACAAAGCAGGCCTGGACTTCCGACACCACCAAGCACCAAAGCAACTCATTTGACTAACTTGCTCTTTCTCCTCCGGAAGTACAATATCCTCCTTAAATACATCTAAAATGCTGTTACTTCTGCAGAACAAAAGCAAAAAAACCACTGAAATATATTTTCTTGTGAATGAGTTCACGAACTGCAGTTCCTATATGCAAAACTTCAAGTATTGCTTAACCATTGAATATTATCCCTCTACAACCTTCAGATGTATTTTCTCATGAGTGCCTTTACCTTCCCCACTGAACATAACACACACAAAATCCTCTCTCCTGTGACTGCCAATACTCCCTACCACATACCGTGATTTATGAGGAAACAAGAGTTTCAAATTCTAGTAGAAAGCATTATCATAGAATCACAGAACATGCTGAGTTGGAAGTGACCCATCAGGTTCATCGAGTCCAACTCCTGGTCCTGTACAGGACACCCGAAGAGTCGCACCATGTGCCTGAGAGCATTGTCCGAATGCTTCTTGTACTCTGTCAGGGTTGGTGCTGTGACCATTGGCCTGTGGATCCTGTTCCAGTCCCCAGCCACCCTCTGGGTGAAAAACCTTTTCCTGATATCCAGCCTAAACCTCCCCCAACTCGGCTTCATGCCGTTCCCTGGGGTCCTGTCACTGGTCAGAATGAATTAAGGTCTTGGTTGTGTATTTTTGGCCCTAAGCTTTCCTTTTGAAGAAGGAGGAATTTACTTATTAATGTTTTGAATCACAACTGACCATGAAGTAATGTTTAAAATACACAATTACAAGCTTCAGAAAACGTGAGTTAGCAATTAAAATTTGATACAATCCTTCAAAAATACTTTAAGCATTTTTTTGGTTATTACAGAGCAGATTTCTTTTTTTCTAGCTCAGCTAGCATCAGTAAACCAGATCACTGGCTTCCATTTTTCAAGTCTATCGCTTTTCTTTTTCTTAAGTTTAACTTACTCTTGGATTGCTTACCAGCCACACTGTGATAGTCTTTCCCAACCTCACACCAAGAGAATCCATGGATTCTTCATATCATCAGACTCTTTGAAAAGGTTTTTACTCTCCATTTTAAATCAACTTTTCTTTTTTTGGAGAGCTTTTTAAAACGCAAAAAGAATCTAATAGGACTACTGCCTGTTTTGTTAAAGAGTTATAGAAAATTGAAATGGCAGGTATAATTTCTTTTTTTCTAAATATTTGACTTTTTTAGCATTTTTATATATAGCAATGTCCTGGGGTGACTTTTTAATATTGTATCAACCATTGTCTGTTCTGTTTTATGCTGTATATTAAGTTCTACACCTTTAAGACTGGTTCTGAGAGCAAAGGGGGGGAAGGAAGAAGTGTAGTTTCACTATACATGAAACCACTACAAGCAAGAAAATTACATTTTCTAATTATAAAAGCCAAAGTGTTGTACCTAGAGCTAATTTTCAAGAAATATTTGACATTTGGCTGTTAAGCCAGCTGATAATTTGCATATAACTTTCTTGTATGAATCAAGGCACTAAAGTTTAAGAAGTTCTCCTTGCTGGGGTGGAGTGATGGTGGAATTACAGCACTCATTGCTGCTGCAAGGTACCCAAATCTTATCCACAAGCTGGTTGTCTGGGGAGCAAATGCCAGCGTTACTCAAGAGGATGTGAGAATTTACAATGGTATGTACGAACTGCACACTGTATTCTAAATGAATTATTTTCATTTCTACTTGACCCAAGAATCTTAGTCGCGTAACAGCTAAATGGAGACAGAGCTGAGGACCCAACAAACCTAAAGAGACAGGACACAAAATTCACTACATTGCTAGGAACAGGGATAGATTAAAGTTATAGTAAGAAACTCTCTAACAATTACTCTAGGAGCAATATAACAGATTTCTTAACAAGCCCTTACCAACCTACCCTGATGAAAAGCAGAAATCACAGTAGCTTATCAGTAGTTTTCAGAAAGTCAAATATTTGTTGTTATAACAACAAATTCATAAAAATAAGTCCCAAATAATTATATCAAACACCAGGTTTGATTTCTTATCTCACATCTTGCACAACATTTTTAAACCAGGTCCACAGATAATGACTGGGCTAACTCATTACAGCTTTTGCCTCTAGGGCCTATATAATATAGACAGTAAGAAAACAAGTTCATAACTTACCTTTTAAGTTCAGGAAGCAAATTAATCATTCAAGTAAATATCCCAAGGTGTCTTTACCATTTGCATTCCTTCAGAGTTAATTATCATTAGAAAACCTTTGCAAAGTAAAGAAACATGGGATTTCTGGTCGTTATTTCACTCACATGAAATAGAATCTGAGATCATTCTTACTATAAAGAAAAATAGGAAGAAACGGCCGGTGAACTCAGAAAGGGGCCATATTTCCTTTTGAACATAGAAATGAAAAGAGTTAACCATGTTGGCACTCAACAAATGTAACCCAGTATAGTTTCATTTTAGTGACTGGAGTTTGATTTATACCAGCTATTAAATCTCTCTGGCTTCAGCAAAATTCCAAGTGTATATATTGCATATCTGTATTTACCTCACCTACACTAAAACTAAAAGTGGTAGTAGTAATATCTATTTTTAGTTCAGAAAGCAAAGTGTTTTTTAGCGCTGTAAAATGATTTATTTCTTTACATGCTTTTATACTTAGGAAATTTTTGTTATATAACTATGAAATGCACATCATCTTGCACAACAGACTAAAATGTAAAAGAAAAATTTTAAAAAATAACCAAAACAACAACAAAAAATAAGTCCTATTTACATGGAGCACCCGCTGCAATATTGGCCTTTGCCCTTTGTGGATTGTTGCTTTCAACATCTCTCCCTGGCTGGTAGAACTCAGAAAGTATCAGTACAAGTCTTCTACAAGTGGCTCATCAGTGCATCTCAGCTGCAGTGAAGGGTTTGGCAGGAGAGAAAGTTGTTGATTTGGTATTTATGTCCTTTCAACATTGGCTTCTCCCTTCTCTTTTTAAATTAATGCCAGCCACAAGGATAAAACAGTAGGTTCTGTATGGGATACAGTTGTTTAGGAGCACCTAGCCTGGGGTGAGCAGACTCACTTCCAATCAGATGCTGTTATAAAATACTTTCAGTCACTGCTACTTTTGTTATTTGGCTTGACAGGTACTCTTTGTTAATTAATGCCTCACTCCTTTCTTCCCTTAATTCCCTTTTGAAACCAATTAAAACCTTTGCTAGTGGCATATATTGCAGTTTGATGATTCAGTACTGTCCTGGTCTCTGCTGTGCCAACTTTGTTTCAGACTTTGTCAGTACAAAGCTGGAAAGCTAAAATATAGTTTAGTGAAAATAACCCTTTTGAATACTTAGGTTGTTAGCAGTACTGAAAATTTCAGAGGGGAAAAAAAAAATAGAAAGATCTGATAAATAACTAAAATGTCAGATTATTTGTACAGTTTTAGCCAGCCTGGTGTGAGTCACAGATCTCTACTGAGTCACTTGTTTTTTGTGTAAAACTATGGCAAACGTACCATGATATCAGCCTGGTGGAATGTCTTAGTAAGAGCTTCCTTCCTCTGAAAGCTGGTAGGAGCCATGGAAGAGTCGATGCAAAAAGCTAAAGGATATAAAAAAGAACAGCCAGGTCGAGCACACTGGTATGAAACAGTCCCATTTTCATACACAAGGTAGCCCTTGAACTTCTCTTGTGAAAGCCTTCCAGAAAGAACCATCAGAAGTTTCAAAGGACTAAATCCTTTGAATATTATGGTTTTCCTGTTTTCCCTTGTGACCATAATACCAAGATGTTCTTCTACAACTCAGAAGACCACAGCAGAGGTAGCAGTTTCAATTCTGAAATACCTATTTGCAGTCTGGTTTGAAAACTTCCCCATATTAGGTATGGTTTGTACTTTTTTGCTAGAAAGGACATAACATATTTCAACATTATTTTATGTAGGCATCCGAGATGTTTCAAAATGGAGTGAAAAGGTCAAGAAACCACTGGAAGAGCTATATGGACATAAGTACTTTGCAGAAACCTGTGAGGCTTGGGTAGATGGAATATCTCGCTTTGCTGAAAATTCTGATGGTAAGACTTTCACAGTGTTGAACTGGGGCAATTACAGTAGCTGGCAGTCTGGATAAAATAAATCTAGCAGTACTTCTAGCAGCCAGTAAAGGAAAGACTCTGCATATGCCATTAAAAGCTGGGTCTGACTCACGCTCTGGAATAACACAATTACTCTGTAGATGGTTCAAAGAACCAGAAAGGTACGGGAGGAAAACATTTATGGAAAACATTAGCTGATGAGGCTCTCCTCTTGTTCCACCACTAAACTGCATTATTAAGTAGTTGCTTTTGTGCAGATTAAACAGAAGTATCCTGCTCAGGCAGAATCTTTTCTCCTCTTCTGTCTCTGTGTCAAAGGATTATCTCTTGGTGTCATAGTTAAGATGTAACAAAAGTAAGGCATGGTCTTTCCACTTTTTGCAAAACAGAGCTGAAGAACTCTTTCAAACCTTGTGGCATGTGAAAGGGCAAAGTTGTTCTTAAAAAAGAAGGGACTTCAGATTTTGAGAACTCAGAATTAAAACCCACATTTGAAAAACACTCTTGAAGCAGCTCAGGTGTTTAAAAATAAAACAAGTTAAACTAGACAATATAATTATTTATCCGTGAAGATTTCTGCAATTACTCTAAATAGACCTTTTCAGCCAAGGATATTATGAATAATAATCTGCAGTTCTATTTTGATTCAGAGGGAATTTGCTTTTAATTTGCCTAAGGCAGTAATACATAATGTATTAAAAAACATTAATTCTTATACATATTTTCCTGTAGCTCTCATAATGAAAAATTAACACATTAACAGGCAGCAGGTCCTACAAGGAAAATATTCCTTCATGTAATATTTTTTCCCTAAATTTTAATGTAGCATCAATACAGGACTAGGATTTCTCCCAGTAAAGTGATATAACAAATTAAGTTCCAATTTTATTTTAGCCTTTCTGGAATCTCCTTAAAACTATTTTTTTTCTGAAGTGCAAAGCCCAGGCTGGTGAATCTGTGTCTGTGACATCCCTTCACTGCCTGCACATGCCTCAGACACTGAAATAAAGTGACTGTGGAAAAGAAGCCACCAAGAAACATGTAACAAGGAGCTGAACTACCTAGGTGCTGAAACTGGGCCAGATATTAGGAGAAGCTAATGTTTGCTGCAAGAGACGAGCAGCTGTCAGACTGCAGGTTTTTTCCAGGAGAAAGCCAGTTTTCCAACTTAGATTACAAACAGCCACTTTGCAATTAAAGTTAAGACACTGCAGCAAAGGCACAGATACAGAAAAGGTGTTAATAAAACCCACTGGAGATAAAACAAGGATAGCAAAGCCAGTGTTGGCTCAAAAAAACTCAAGCTCTTTTTTAAAACTAGACTATTCTTCCCTGAATGAGACAGCTTTTATTGTGAAATACCATAAGAACTGAACTGTTAGAAGGAGCCAACACTTAATGAAACTGAGTAAGGTGCATAAAGTCACAACATCCAGGATTCTTCTTGCTGTTCCATGCTTTTAGAGAAAATACAATTTAGTGGTTATAGTACAGTTTTAGGACTGAAAGCTAGGAAATAATAGTTTGACTGCCAACTATGTTCCTAGATAACCTAAATTTACTTGGTGCTTGTTCTGAAAAACAGTCAACATTTTTGCAGGTGTTAGAGGACTATGGGTAAAATGTTCTAAATGAAAATATTTAACCAGTAGAACTGCAAACAAAGGCTGCATAAATAACCAAGCAATTGGATAAGCTGTGAAAAGGCCTCTGACTTTAGAGCTGAGGAAAGTGTACATGTATGAGCATTAATCTTATAGCTGTTGGTAGCTGCAAGGTGTCAACTACAAATAGACAAAGTTATCTCAAAGAAAAATGGAACATAAAGCCCATTGAGGACATTTTGCCCAAAGATTCCCTTGCAAGAATGTGGGAAGTTAGGCAGTGAGTTTGGAAACTGGGTTACTAAGGAATGAGGGAAAAAAGGGGGAGAAAATTCAGGAAAGTCTTTAAGCAAAACCATTAAAATTACTTCTAATGAGATTAATGACTAGTAAGCATAAAATTATGAATGAGCAGGGAAAATAACCTTTGAATAGCTTTAGTACAATTCTTATCAAATAGTTATACATTTGTACTGGGTTTGCATGGCCAGGTTTTGGTACTAGAGATGTTGCAGGGTGCCTAGAAGCTTCCTCCTTGTCCAGCAGAGCCAATGCCAGCCTGCTCCAAGACGGACATGCCACTGGCCAAGGCCAAGCCAATCAGTGATGGCAGTAACACCTCTGTGAAAACATATTTAAGAAGGAAAAAAAAGTTACTGCAGCCAGAGAAGAACAGAGTGAGAATATGTGAAAGAAACAACTATGCAACCACCAAGGTCAGTGAAAAAGGAAGGGAAGGAGGTGTTCCAGGTGCTCGAGCTGAGATTTCCCTGCAGGCATTGGTGTAGGTCCTGGTGAGGCAGCTGTGCCCCTGCAGCCCATGGAGGTCCACAGGGATGCAGAGATCTACCTGCAGCTCTTGGAAGAGCCCATGCCAGAGCAGATATGCCCAAGAGAGGGCTTTTTGCCTGTGGGAAATCCATGCTGGAGCAGGCTCCTGCTGGGACCTGCAGACCTATGGAGAGAGGAGCCCACACGGTAGGACTTGTGCGCCAGTGGGGGCCCATGCTGGAGCAGGCTGTGCCTGAAACACTGCTCCCTGTGGAAAGATGACTCACCTTGCAGCAGTTTGCGGGGAACCATTGCTTGTGGGACAGATTCATGTTGGAGAAGTTAATGGAGAACTGTTTCCTGTGGGAGGAACCCAACACTGGAGCAGTGGAAGGACTCCCTGAGCGGGAGCAGGAACAACCTGTGATGAACTGACCACAACCCCCACTCCCCATCTCCCTGCACCACAGAGGGACAGGAAGTAGAACCCAGGAAAAAGGTTCTAAGATTTATTTTACTTCTCATTATCCTGCTCCAATTTTGTTAGTAATCAATTCAATTAATATCCCTGAGCTGAGTCCATATTGCCTATGATGTTACTCAATGAGTGCTTCCTCCTGGTCCTTGTCTCAACTCAGGAACCTTTCATTCTGTTTTCTCTTCCCTGTCCACTTGTGGAGGGGAGTGATGGAGAGGCTTAGGTAGGAGCTTGGCATCCAGCCAGGGTCAATCCATTAGAACATTGCAGACAGCAAAAGGCCTGGGAGGTGCCACAGGTATGAGTACAGCCTAAGTTAATTTGTTCCCCAAAAAAAGCAAATCTTGTAACCTGACAAGTGCTGTAACAAAATGCAGCTTAATGTGAGGGCCATAAAACTCTAAGGCTGAAAAGAACAAAGCTGGCATTGAGATGCATGTATTGGCTTTGAAGAGTGAAAGGGAGCCTGGGGGAAATGTGGAACAAAAGTTCTTCATTCTCTGTATCCTTTTGTGCTAGTATCCATTAATGGAACAAATTGCAGTGAAGATTTTGGAGAAAGAAATGTTAATTATAGTCCTGCTTACATATTTCTATAGATTAATCACACACAATCCACAAGGAGAGGCAATAGCTAGAACCCAGTGGAGTTCAGAGTCCTTTACGGAAGCAGTTTCATCTTTCATACAATTTTGAACCAAAGTGTGACCTTCATCTGTTTTCTCCCTAGGTAATATCTGCCAACAGTTGCTGCCAGATATTAAATGTCCCACATTTATAATTCATGGTGAGAAAGACCCTTTGGTCCCACAAGCTCATGCAGAATACATCCATAAGCACATCAAAGGCTCTCGGTAAGTTAAATGATGGAATTTTTATAAACCATTGTTGGAGAAATGAAGTAGCTCGAACCCAGTGTTAAAAAAATGTATTTGGACAAGTTGTCTCTGCCACACAGAGGGCTATTCTAAACTTTTCTACCAAGTTAAAATGCAAATAGGGTAGCTGAACTTTTCTTGCAGAATAAAAAATACAGTATTTTAATAAGCTCCTTCTGAAAGCCCTATGAGAGGAACCAAGTAAGTTCCTTTTCCTCTTTCCACTGCACAAACAGAACCACTACTCCCTAAGCTTTATCAAAGCAAGCAAAGTTGTTTGTTATGACCATTGCATTCCTTTTGCTGTAAGAGATCTCATTTCTGTTCCATTCAGTAAAACAGGGAATTTAGATGCTATGAATAGAGACAGATTCCCAGTTATTAGAGAAACACAGTTTACTTCTGTTTGCTCTGCCCTACTGATGTGAACAACCTCAAAGATTGTTTCCACCTGTCCCATGAATTTTCAATGTTTTTTGAGAAAAAAAAATGTACTGGTGTGCTCAGAAACATTACAATATAAGCAAGAAAAATACCAAGAAAAAATCTGCTTCATGTGTGTGGTGGTTTAACCCCAGATGGCAACTCAGTACCACTCACTCCCCCACTCATGGGATCAGGGACAGAATCAGATGAGTAAAAATGGAAAAAAAAACCCTCATGTGTTGAGATAAAGACAGTTTAATAGCTAAAGCAAAAGCCACACATGCAAGCAAAATAAAACAAGGACTTAACTCACTCCTCCCACAAGCAGGCTGGTGTTCAGCCATCCCCAGGAAAGCCAGGCTCCATCACACATAGCAGTTACTTGGGAAGACAAATGTCATCCCTCCAAACATCCCCCTTTCTTCTTTTCCCAGCTTTGTATGCTCAGCATGATGCCAATATGGTATGGAATATCCCTTTGGTCACTTGGGGTCAGCTGTCCCAGCTGTGTCCCCTCCCAACTCCTTGTGTACCCCCAGCCTCCTTCCTAGCAGAGCAGTACAAGAAGCAGAGAAGGCCTCGATGCTGTGCAAGCCCTGCTTAGCAATAACAGAAACATATCTGTATTATCAACACTGTTTTCAGCACAAATCTAAAACACAACCCCATAACAGCTACTGTGAAGAAAATAGACTCTATCCCAGCCAAAACCAGCATAACTTGAAAATTCTGGAAGTGCTTCCTATAAAAAGATGGGATTTTATCACCCGAATTTTCTTCATGAATTTTCACACAAATGCAAAGCATTCTATTACTACTTAATAACAGTCTGTGAGGATAAGCACTGGAGAACAGAAGTAGTGGGGGGAGCAAAAAAAAAAAAAAAAAAGCATTTTTATGCATGCAAAGTAGTGGGGAATTGTTTCACTGCTGTCACCTCAACAGAAAAATGAATGATATCTCCAAGTCAGCCCTGCTGATCGTAGTAATGCATTCTGCTACAGGAAAGATGAGAACAAGAGATCTTCCTAACAATCACATGCGGGTGTTTTATTTCATGTCTGCTGGTTCATCACTCCTACGTGCCCTGTTCAGAACACCTATCATCCTGCTTGGTTTCACTGAGCTCCAAAATACTCCAGATGCTGACTAAGGGAAATTATCGCAAGAAAATAGACAAGAATCTGATAGGTTCTCTTTGGAAGACAAGTCAAAGAGGAAACACTCTTAGAAATTGCCATCCAATAAAATGTAAAACAGTGATTCTTTTCATGTCTTTATGCTGAAGGGCTCTGCTATATGCACATTTGAGACTAATGGTGTTCTCAGAAATTAATGCTTGGGTCCATGGTCCTATTCTTCCCTGGTTGCATTGGAAATTACATTTTGCATTGCGAAGCAGAAGGAAAAGCTTAAATTCAGTACATTTTTAGTAGCACATGCTTCTACCATCAGTTTTTCTTGCCTTGATTTTTATCTAGTAGTAAAGTAGAAAAAGCTTTTTCTGATTATAGGGCAGATACATTGCTGGTTTCTGTCATGGTAAAAGAGTGTGCCATCATTCTGCATTTGCTCGGTATGGCTGGAGTTTCGTAGCATTACAGTAGTAGGAAACATTAATGGCAATAGGAAATAGCATGCACAGTGCTTTAGTTTGTGCATTTGTGTGCTGCGTAGTTTTGAAGAAACAGACTTAATAAAATTCAGACATAATTCACAAGAAAAGCTGGATATGTTCACGTGCTGCTGCTCTTTTCCCAAAACAAAACAGCACTTGTCACCAAGAGGAGGTTGACTCCTCTTGCTCTAGTGGGTCTTTGACATGAAGGCAACAAAGTATCAGTCAAAATGGTTTTAGCTCTGTTGAAACTGCTTAGTATATCGTGGAGCAAAATAATTTAAAGAATTTTCCATCCCATACAAAGAAGAGTACATCTCTGATGTAAAAAGTTGTCTCAGATAGAAAGCAAAAGAATTTTTTTTTTTGAAGAAAAAGTTGAATTTTAGGCATGTCAAACTCATATTTGTATTATAAAGATTTAACCTTATTCACAGGTACTACTTCTAGGCATTTGATATAGCCAGAGAAGTTCTGACTTCCCTTTTTATTTTAATGAATGGTTTTAGTTTTGGATTGTCTTTTTGCAGAAAGATTAGACAAAGTACAAATACTAACCAAGTTTGGGTAATGACAAGAACTCTACATTTCACTGCCCAGCACAATTACTGTTCTCTGAAGGAGACAAAAGTGCTCAGATACTTCACATACCTTTCAAAGATGCATCTCACATAAGTTTTGGAATCTTATCTTCTCTGAAGATCACCAGAAGGTTTTCTAGAAACTGGGTCTAGGACACAAAAATTTCATTTAGGCTTATTTTATCCTCCCCAGAGTGGGACAAGTAGTATGCTCATTCCAGCTGTTGCTGTGGTTTCCATTCCAGCCACATACATAGGGACAGTACATAAAATAAGAGTCACTACAATTCCTTACTGGGCAACCAAGAGCAAGAAAAACTCAACAAGCATTTTAATTACCTATACTCACAGAATAAAATGTATAATGAGTGTTTGGGGTTTTTTTTCTCTTTTAAGGTTGCTGCTGATGCCAGAAGGAAAGCATAACTTACACTTGCGTTTTGCAAAGGACTTCAACAGAGAAGTGGAAAATTTCCTACGCTGACATGAACTGTAAAACAAGTCAGAGGTGCTTAGCCTTTGCCTTGTTTAGGAATTTAGGTTAGCTTTCCATTTTCAATGCAGTTATAGTAGGTTTGAGTCCTGTAAGAAAAACATTAAACATATTTGCATGACAAGCATACGTCTTAAGAACACATATGCCTCAGTGATCAGAGCATACCAACGTAGTGCAAGATTTCTGACATGCCTTGAAACTTACTTGTTGCCACCCAGGCTGAACAGCTGTTCTTTGTCCAACAGAGATGTTAAGAAAGACAGAAACCATGATCTTGAATACATGCCTTTATATGCTCTTAATATTAAAAGACAAAAAACATCATAAGAATTAGGATTCAGAACTGTTACATGGAGAAATCTGGCAAAGTCACAAATGCTGAGAGGATAATTGGGTACATAGCTTCTAGAAAACATGCTTCACCACCACTATCAGAAGTCATTCAGATGCATGCCTGCTTTACAGAAGTTCCTTTGATACCAGATGGCTTAAGCCTCATCCTCCTCTCCTTCCTCTTCAAACTCGCCCTGCTCATCAGCAGTGGCGTCCTGGTATTGCTGGTATTCAGAGACCAGGTCGTTCATGTTGCTCTCGGCCTCGGTGAACTCCATCTCATCCATGCCCTCGCCGGTGTACCAGTGCAAGAAAGCCTTGCGCCGGAACATGGCCGTGAACTGCTCCGAGATCCTCTTGAAGAGCTCCTGGATGGCCGTGCTGTTGCCGATGAAGGTGGCCGACATCTTGAGGCCGCGCGGGGGGATGTCGCAGACGGCCGTCTTGACGTTGTTGGGGATCCACTCCACAAAGTAGCTGCTGTTCTTGTTCTGCACGTTGAGCATCTGCTCGTCCACCTCCTTCATGGACATGCGGCCCCGGAAGATGGCGGCCACCGTCAGGTAGCGGCCGTGGCGGGGGTCGCAGGCGGCCATCATGTTCTTGGAGTCGAACATCTGCTGCGTCAGCTCAGGCACCGTCAGGGCGCGGTACTGCTGGCTGCCGCGGCTGGTCAGCGGAGCAAAGCCCGGCATGAAGAAGTGCAGCCGCGGGAAAGGCACCATGTTGACCGCCAGCTTGCGCAGGTCGGCGTTCAGCTGGCCGGGGAAGCGAAGGCAGGTGGTCACGCCGCTCATGGTGGCCGACACCAGGTGGTTGAGGTCCCCGTAGGTGGGAGTGGTCAGCTTCAGGGTGCGGAAGCAAATGTCATACAGGGCCTCGTTGTCAATGCAGTAGGTCTCGTCCGTGTTCTCCACCAGCTGGTGCACAGAGAGGGTGGCATTGTAGGGCTCCACCACCGTGTCCGACACCTTGGGCGAGGGCATGACGCTGAAGGTGTTCATGATGCGGTCGGGGTACTCCTCACGGATCTTGCTGATCAGGAGGGTGCCCATGCCGGAGCCCGTGCCTCCGCCCAGAGAGTGGGTCAGCTGGAAGCCCTGGAGGCAGTCGCAGCTCTCCGACTCCTTCCTCACCACGTCCAGCACGGAGTCCACCAGCTCAGCGCCTTCCGTGTAGTGCCCCTTGGCCCAGTTGTTGCCGGCCCCGCTCTGACCTGCGGGGCAGACCACAAGCCACGTGCCACATTAGCGCCCCAGGGACAAACACACACGATGATGCTGCTGCCCCTTCCCTACTGGCTCCTCCCTTCTCTTCCATCCCCACTCTGCTATGGGGACTCAGGTTCCCCAGGGCCACTTGCATGCTCGCTCCAAGTCTTTTCTGTGTGCAGAGTTCCTACTCTGGGAACTCCTGCATCCCACTGTCACTCACCAAAGACAAAGTTGTCAGGACGGAAGATCTGTCCAAAGGGGCCGGAGCGCACGGAGTCCATGGTGCCGGGTTCCAGGTCCACAAGGATGGCACGGGGAACATACTTGTTACCTGTGGGAGGAACCAGCAGCAGCGTTACAGTCCTGCTGTCAGCAGCCAGTGTCACAGGAGCCCTGCTGCGCTCCCCTCCACCTTCCTGCATTTCTCTGGAGAGGCACTGTCACAATCAAGACTACCGTGTTATCAGAACCTTTCTGAGAACAAAGGTCTCTTAAAGGAGTCACTGGCATATGACAGCTCTTGTTCAGGGATTTTTCCAGCCTCAATGAACTGTTATGCCTGCCCTGTTTATTTGAGGACATCTGAGGAAGCAGGCACTTACCAGCAGCTTCATTGTAGTATACGTTGATCCTCTCCAGCTGCAGCTCACTGTCCCCATGGTAGCTGCCCGTGGGATCAATGCCATGCTCATCGCTGATGACTTCCCAGAACTAGAGGAAATTTTTGAAAAATGGCAATTAGCCGTTTCCAGTGCCAGTGGAAACAGCTGGCCAGTGCCAATCACACACCCCCAGTGCAGCCCATGCATTCCGCGGCCCTGACCACTCCCTTGCATGGCAGAGCAGCTGCCGGGTGGGAAGGTGAGTCAGTGCACAAGGGCTTCGCTGGCCGCAGCAGCTGAACTAGCAGGAGGCTGACGAACAGCCAGAGCATTGAAGTGCAAGTTAATTCCTTTGTAGCTTGTATCCAAAGGGTGACCATCTCTGGCTCTAACAATTTGGTGTCCACCCATTGTCTAGCATTATCTCAAGACCCTGTAGCCACTACAAGATGGCAACACCTGCACACGTTCAGCGGTGACGGTGTGTGGCACTGAAACACCTCCCGCTCCCTCCCTCGGGAGCTGGCGCCGCGGCCGCAGAGGGGCGAGGCAGCGCGGGATGGCCGCGGCTGCCTGCGGGGAGGCCGGGCACGCCGGACGGCAGCGCGGGCATATCCCTGCCCCACCCAGCCCCGCGGCAGCTCAGAGCGCCAGGGACGCGGGGCACAGCGCACAGACGCCTCAGCAAACCCCGGGTTTTCGCTTTTCATTTCGGGACGGGCTGCGCTCCACCCGCGGGGTACGACCTACGGGAGCGCCCCGCTTCCGCGCCCGTCCATACCTTGGCGCCGATCTGGTTGCCGCACTGCCCGGCCTGGATGTGCACAATCTCACGCATGGTGCCAGTCTCCGAAGCTGTCCCTGCTGCTGTCGCCGCCTCCTTCGCCTCCCGCACTCGCAGCTGCGGCGGCGGCCGCGCCCCTCGCTGCCCCTTAAATCGGGCGCCGCGCTCCGCCCCGCCGGTGACGTACGGCGGGACTGGCGCGGGGCGGGGCGGGCCCGGGCATTGTCTCCCGCGCCCCGGTCGGGATCCGTGTCCCGGTCCGGTCAGGTCAGGTCGAGGCGGGCTGCGGGCTCCACTGCAGGCTGAACGCTGTTGTCTTGGGGCGCCGGGGGAACTTCGCCTTCAGCCGTCGGGGAAAAGGCTGGAATCGGATACGACATGGCTTATCTTGGGGTGAAAAAGAAAACAAAACCATGTCACTCGTCTTTGCTCACCTGTTGGAACTCTTCCCCTTGCTTCCTTTGCCTCTACTATGTCACAGCAGCAAAGCGCATGCTTTATTATGTTTTATTATGTTTTATTAGCACCTTCAAGCCCTTGTTTCTAGCTCAGGCCTGCTTAATTGTGTTTCAATATGTTTGAAGCACAGGCATATTTTTTCCATAGCTCAGGCATCTGAAGCAAGCAGAGATTGGGTGGTGATGTTAAAGCTCACAGCCGCTTTCAAGCATAAAAGTCTGTTTTAGGTAGTGTTGCTAAATGTGTATACGTGAGGCTCTAATTTCAGGAACACACAGGGCTGGCATGAGATTATATGCTGTTGCTAAAGAATGGCATTTTTCGGGAGTTATCCAGCAGTAATAGAGGTTTAACACACCAAGGAATGGGATATGTTTCTTTTCTGTAAGTGAAGATATGTTCTGTATTACCAGACACCTGCCACACACCTCATTTTGGAAAACTTTGAATCCTGCCAGTAGTCTCTCTGCTTGATCTCTCATAGAAAAAAACTGAGATAAGCACATGGTGGATGACCAAGGGGAGGAAGGACAACAAGGAGAATATAACTGAACCAGCTGCAACACACACCTGTATCTGTACTACTGCCAAGGAGAACATCTGAAACAAATTTCAGCAGAGTCTATAACAGATTGTGCAGAAATTATTGAACTTGATTGTAAAAAAGTACTTGATTTACAGCTCTAGGTTTTTGGTTTTTTTTTTCAGAAGTGAAAGTAGCTTTGCCACCCATCTGACTACCCTGTTAAGGACAGCTGTACACCAGCACCAGGGAAGGGAGATGACAGCCCACAGTGAAGCAAGGAACAGACGGGTAAAGAGGATAGAAAACAATGTACCCTGTGTTCAGCATAATGGAACAGGAGAGAGTTCATTTTAAGCACAACATTAAAGCACTAGGAGGACAGCATGGTAATGCAAGCTCTAAAATATCGCCAAGAATCAACAGTCTTAGCATAGTTAACATTTTTATTTTTTGAAGGCTTTTGAACTGTAACATCTCTGTAGGCCAGTTGCTGAGAGAAATGGACAGTGAGATGGAGTGAAAACTGGCTGAACTGCCAAGCTGAAGGGCTTGACATCAGCAACATGAAATTCAGAAGCCAGCCACTGGTGCTGTATTCCAGTGACTGATCCTTGGCCAACACCATTTAACTGCTCCGTTAGTGAGTTAAATGGCAAGAGAGTGCACCCTCAGCATGTCTGCTGATGGTATAAAACTGGGAGGAGAGACTGATACACCAGGGGGTTGTGCTGCCAATCCAAAGTGACCTTAGTAGGCTGGAGAAGCAGGCTGACAGGAACCTTATGCAGTTTAACAAAGGGACGTACAAAGTCCTGTACCTGGAAAGGAACAACCTACTGAACCAGTACATGGCAGGGACCACCCAGATGGAAAGGAGCTTGGCCAAAAATGACCTGGAGATCCTTGTGGACACTAAGTTAAACATGAGTGAGCAGTGTGCCCTAACAGCAAGGGTTGTCCAGCAACATCCTTGTTTAAGGAAGGTTGTTACCAGCAGGTCAAGGAAGGGGACAAGATGTGGTGAGATGCATCTGGAGTTTTACATTCAATTCTGGGCTCCCCAATGTGAGAGAGAGATGGGCATTTTGGAGTGAGTCCAACAAAAGGCCATGAAGGCAGTTAAGGAAGTGGAGCATCTGTCATACAAGGAGTGGCTGAGAGCTGGGACCAGTTTTCCTGGAGAAGGCTCAGGGGATTCTTATCAGTGTGTATGAATACTTGATGGGAAGCAGTAAAAAGGTTGAAGCCAGGCTCCTCTCAGAGGTGCACAGTGACAGGAGAGGCAATGGACACAGACTGAAATACAGAAATCTGAACATAATAAAAAACAAAACCACTTTGCTCTGGTACAGGTTGCCCAGAGAGATTGTGGTGTGTCCAGTCTCAGAGACAGTCACAACTCTAGGGTGAACGACCCTGATTAACCCGTTCTAGCTGGCCTTGTCAGGTAAAGTGAAGGACTAGACTAGGTGATCCCAGAGGTTCTGTCCAACCTCCACAATTGTGTGGTTGTATGAAAGGGAAAGGAAGGAGTGGGAGGTTGTGTGACCAGCGACATCAGACTGATAGTTGATTCATCTCAGTTTCACACTACACTATAACATTATATTGCAATTTTAACACCTTCAAAACAAGAAGATTTTTGCAAAGGTGAGGTAATAATTAATGTGGGAAATCATTACCACTGTCAAGAATAAAGTCAGAATGATTATAATTGTTTACATAATACTCAGGTTAGCTATGCTTAACACTATATAAATCAATCCATAATGTCACCAGTTTCACTTTTTTTTTTTTTTTCATCATCTACAGCAGGAAATACTGCTGGCTAAAGAAGTACCATGTCTTTGCCTGGAATCTGGCTGCTGTGACCTTGAAAAAGTGCTTTGGCTGTATTTTCAAAAGTGGCTCTCATTTTGCTCCAGTGAATTGACTTTCTTATCAACTGTAGCTCGTTTTCTTCCCTAATGCAGAAACCTCAGCTGCTGTGAAATGTCATGAGCACAGACTGGCTTAAGCTTTGCAACACAGGGAATTAAGTGTGGTGCTATTCCATGTGGCTTTTGCAATCACAAGATATCCAGGACTGTGCTGGCACTGAGATCTTTTCACCAAATCCTTTAGGAGTTTGTGTTCTCTATATCCCAGCTGTCGACAGTATTTTCCTTTGACATATTTCAGCAACACTTAATCACAGGCAGCCTTTTTTATTGGTCACACCACTTATGCATATACATTTGTACTTGCTCTAGGCATAACCCACTTTTTTGGGCAGCAGCAGGCAGTTACATTTTTCTAACCACTGGTGGAACTGCAACACAACTGCATCTCTGGCATCTCTGAGGGATCCACACAGACACTGAAAAGCTTTTCGGGTGCCAGAATATTCCTGGCAATCCACAAAGGCCTGGCTTGAAGCATTATGATTCTTCTTTTGAAGATACCTGGGCACACCTGAGATGTTGTCTTCCCACATGCACACAGTGACCTCCTTTAGAGTTACTCCACTAAGAATTCTGAGTTTTTATTAGGAAAGTAATTCTTAGATACTGTAGTACTGGTCTCTTTGTAGATTCCCACTTTTTTTTTTTTTTTTTTTTCTTTTTTTTTTTTTTTTTTTCCAGGGTGGGGGTGTAGCTCCAGGTTTTATTCAGCTTACTTAAAGGGAAGTACATGTTTATGTGTACAAGTTCCTTCATCTTCAGCAGTGCTGAATATCCATGAACACACAGTGAACCAAACTAAATGTCAACTACTTGAATGTCAGTTCAAAACCTTTCATTACGGTAAACACTTTAACAAATCTTAGCCATCAAGGATACTTAAATAGATATGGGAGTTCCCTATTGTTTGGTTTTGGGTTTTTTGTTGTTGTTGTTGTTGTTGTTGTTGTTGTTGTTTTTTAATATAGCTCTGTAAATGCTAAATTGTCAGAATTGCAAAGAAAAGCCACAATTCTCCCATTCATACAAAGGCAGGGCATGTGCCCAGGAACACCCATGGGCCCCTCGGCAATTGAGACTCTGCCACAGCCTCCTCCTTGCCTGCATCAAACCCTGCCTACCCAGTTTCCACGGCAACAGTGGAGCCTGGCGATGGATGCACAAGGGAGGCAACAGGGATCCCACAACATTTTCATGTCTGTCTGTGATTTCCCATTGTTTGAGAAAGAATCACAAGTGTACAAATAGGAAAGCTTCTCAAGCACACAAAATGTCTGTCCAAGGCTTTATGCTCAGCCATTTGTGATGGGTGATACCATGTGTTGCTCAGGCATGTATATCAGAGACTACATGGCTTTTTGAGTCTTTCTGTTGGTACTCAAATGAGCAGGCTCTGTTCGTTACCTCATTGTTCACCTTCTACCTGGTAACTATGACGTTCCCACCTGATGAGGACTCTATGAGGTCACCTTTGGAACATGATGCTTAATCATTTCCAATATGCATTAAGATAGAAGAATATTCTACCAGCAAGAGGATGGAATAATTGTGAAAGTGATTTCAATGCTAGTAATAGAATACCTAAAATGGGAATCTATTTTTATTTCAATATTACAACTCAGTGCAGGCACTGGAAGATTTTAAATTCAACAATGCTGAGCGTATTTTTATGAATCAGCAAATGCAGTTTCATTGTAGAGCCCTCTGAACTTGTGCTTATTATACCTGAGGGTCTGTGTGTTTGGCCAAGAACAAAAGAGGAGAGAGAATAAGCATGTGAGAGAAAATCACATTACAGGGCAATTTGGGACACTGTCAATCCTAAAATAACCCATGCACCTTTAGAGGGGAGAACTGTTTCTCAATGAATCTAATGTTTCTTCCACACCATATGGTTCCTCTTGTGAATTTAGATTATAACCTCTGAGAGTCATGCATTTCTGTGAATATGCTTCTACAGGACACAGCAAACAGAACCCCGCTTCTCTGGCTTCCAAAGTTACCATAATAAACACGATCACATGTCACAAAATGATTCCAAAAAGGGGAAAATGTGGTCATCATCATCAGGCAGCGATTTACTGAGAAGAAAAGCAAAACAATCCAGCCTCTTATTATTTCCTCTTGGCACACCAGATGTGATGGGGTAGCAGCCAGATGGCTCCTGCCCCCATCCAGGCTGCAGCCACCTTTTTAGTTTGCTCAGTAGAGGAAACACATCTGATATCCTAAAACTGGGTCCTCCAGTCAAAAGATGGTTAAGATTCCAGCATCAATATAAATGAAATGCTGATATCATGTTTTCCAGGGCAGTTAATTTCCTGCACGTCATCCAGAACAAGGTACAGATAGAGACTTTGATCTACTAGTTACTGTTTCTTTTGTTCCTTAGCCTCCTTGCTTTCTTGCAATCCGATAGTTACTTGTAACTCAAACTGATACTGGGCACAGTGAACTACATCTTGTAAGGTCTGCTAAGAGATGCAGTAGTTTCTGGTGGGATTCAATGTACATTTCTCAAGTTGCTTGGGTTCTCTGCAGGAGAGTTCAGGGTGATGTTGCACTGGGTGGCTAAATCAGCCAAATACCTTGTTTTGCTCTCTCCTGCTTCCAGCTGCCCACGTTTCTCTCCTTCTTTGCACAAGTTCTCCCTCTGGCACACCACCTATTTGAAGAAAAACCTTCTTCCACCCCCTCAGTTTTCTGTCCTTAACTTGGAGTTAAGAAAGAGGAAAAGACTGGTGAAAGAGTCAGACATGGCAGAGGAAATGACACAAAGGTAACACCTGAAGTGGGGCAAGGGGAATAGGACCACCCTTTCTAGCAGCTGGAGGATACTCAATCAGCCCTGCCTATGGAACTGGCAGTTTTCTCAATGCCAATAAAATCTCTAATCCCTGCCTGCTAGGGTGGAGCTGGAAATTTCTTCCCTGAAATAAAAATAAAATAAAAAAAAAAAACCCAAAACACAACTGCCACACTATTAATATATTAATTACGAAACAAGCATTACGCTGGATGCAGGGAAGCATGTTGTAAGAAGTCAGTGAGTCAGTGCTTGAATTCCATTAAACGTGTGTATAGGCTGTTGTGAGACCATTTGAATTCTGCTTGAAACCCTTGTTTAATTATTCACTGTGGAGGCAGGCAGTATCTTTCTATGACATTCATGGAAAATGTGGAAACATTTTTCACTGTAAAACAACACAGAACCTTTTACTGAATAAGCTACACAACCTCTGCCAGGGTAGCCACTTCATCCTCTGGAATAAGAGTGTTTTTTTCACATTCTGCTTAAATGGAACTATTAATAACTTTTTTTTTTTCTTTTCTTTTTTTTTCTCCAATGATAGAGGCATTCTTGCCAGAAAGGGAAAAAACCCACCAAAACCAAAAACATCATCAACAACAAAAAAACCCACAAAAACAACCACCAAAAAATCCAACCAACCAACCAAAACCACCAAAAAAACCCCACCAAACAAAAACCAAAACCCCTATGCCTTAAGATTTCTAAGGAAGCCAAGTAAGTGAGAAAAATAACCTGATTATAAAGGATGACATATCGATAAATTGAGACCAGTTGGAAAATCTCTGCACTACCAGAACCAAATGTTAATAAACAAGAATTTAACAGAGCTAACTTGATTTCTTCCCTTACAAGTGGAATTCTGCCCGTAAGGGAAAAATGACTTTGAGTGGGGAGGAAGGAATGACCTACTCTTAAATTATTTCTTTTTTACCTAGATACTGTAAATAGATAGCCTTCTTATACGCACATTTCAAAGAGACATAATTTTTCTTTCTGGCAGATTCACAAATAAAATACTTCAAATAGGAGCGAAGCTAGGAGCAAGGAAACAGTTCACTTCTTCTTAAACTTCCCAGGGAGAGGAGTTATCGCCTGCACTGTGTCCTTTGCTGGCAGAATGTCTGGGGATGGGCAGGGTTTCACAGCGTCCCCCACACCCTCCCTCTGCCTCGGTTTCCAATGCTCAGAGGGCTCCAGCTGGACAAGTGTCCAGGAGACTCAGGGCCAAGAAAGGAGTTTTTCCAAAATGCATCATGTCCTGAGGCACTTTCCTGTGACCAAATGCTTCCATTTTGAATTTTCTTGTAGGCAAGCTAAAGAGAAGACCCATTTAAATGGGAATATCTGAGAACAAATAGTCTGTTCTTTCCCATTTTAATAAATAACAAACACACCAGGACAGGTGATTGCTGAACTATCAAAAGGCAGTGCTTAGTATGAATGGATTTTAGATTGAAAGGTGAAAAATTCTCAAAAAAAACCTTTTTTTAAAGTCACATGCAAAATCAGCTCCTTCTCTATAGAGGTTTATTTTTAGCCAAAGAAAGAGGGCAGGGGGAAAATAACCTTACTCAGATTACCCCAGGAACATATTAAGCATCGAAAGTGTCACAAGCTTTGTTCTATGGAAATGTAGAAGCAGCTGAAAAAACAAATGGGAAATGAAAACAGTGCCTTCCCTACAATGAACAGGCTTGGAGGAATAATGTTACTTATAACTCATGTGCAGGCTACCATTTCTGAACAGTCCCTAAAAGGATTTGTTCATTATGCTTTAATGTGGAGAGGAAAAGTAGAATAACATCCTTTGGGAGAAAACTTGTGTATGATAATAGGGGATAGTCACATGATTTCTCCAGAGAAGATTTTACCTCCTCAGAGCTATAGCAAACAAAAATATTAGGCTTCATTAAACAGAAAGCAGTAGTTAAAGCACCTCCCACTGTGAGGCAGAATCTAGCATAGATTAACAGCCCTTCTTAATTTAAAAAAAAAAAGTAATAAAAAATGAGATGTGGGGGTTGGATTCAGGTTCTTTTGGGTGGGAGAGAGGGCGTGTGTGGAAAGTGATTTCAGTGGAACAACCATGAAACTTGCCCTACTGAAAGCCATTACTGGGTTTCATCCTGATCTTACACATAACTTGGCTATGGGGATTACAGGGAAGGCAAAGGAAACAAGAGGAGAACTCTTTCTAATGCAGGGGTTATTGTTAGAGGCCCCAACTTTTTTAAGTGAGGCAAGAAAACTTGTCCCTCTTGCACCACTTTGCCAGAGTTGCTCTGGGCGCCAGAGTTGTGCTCTGCAGTAGTGCATTGCAGCACCATCCCATAAGGACTCTGTCAGTCCATCACAGTTTCTTTAAGCACATAGAACTTGCATATATGGAAAAACCTACTAACACCACACGCTTTTGAGCTATGTAGCACATGATATCATCATCCATGAGCAGATTTCCCTGCACAGATTAGAGGTTTGTCCTATTTTTTTAGGGAATTCACCGGACAGGAGACACAAGCATCTGGATTATCTTCTTTCTTCAGGTTATAAATCCTATTGGTTTCCTCTGTTCTTCACCTCACACCTTCTAGAAGGATACACCTGTCAACAGGATGGAGCTCAGGTTTGATTCTTAGATACCATGTCACCAGGACCACCGTATGCTGAATGCAACCCAATTTCTGATTTATATAGGTACTTCATGTATCTTGGGAACAGAAGAATCATTATTGCTCCCACTTGAAAGACTGGAAAACATCTGTTGGAAAACAGATGTAAGCTTACAGTCCCATTAAGAGTTTTGAAATATCAGACCACATGCTGGATTATATTTCCACAACACTGTTGCTACAATGGTTTAGACTGAAGTTTGAGAAATAAACAGGAAGAGAAATTAGGAGAGAGGGTGTCCCAGTGCTACCACGACTCATGCCATTTCTATTTAAATTAAACCTGCTTGCTGCCTCGTTGTTTTTACCTTATTTATCTTTACCCTCTTGCACTTAACAGCAGTCAAGCACTGATTGTTTGCCTTGGTCAAGACACTCTACTAATATGCTTTAAAAATGCCACACATGTAACAAAGGGAATTTAAATAAATAAATAAAGTGATTATTCCCTTCCCTAACACCATCAGCTCTAATTGTCAACAGAGGAGAATGCTTCCCTTCAGGCCACAGCTGATCTATTGAAATGAAAATAGATCGCTTTATATCATTAACTTATGTCTCAACACAAATCAGTCATTCTAAGTGGCTTAATCTGCAGACCACTAAATTTGTATTATCTATCCCCATTTCTTCCAAACAGGATGTCTCATGCAAGACCTTTCGCCCTAAATGTACTATTCATCAAATGGACAAATATAAATTTACACCCAGGAGAGGTTAAGGAAGTCAGATAACCTAATCTGAAATCCTTCCAGTGGTTCTGCTTTCTTTGCAAAACAGAAAAATTGCAATCGTGAAGACCTGTGAAGACACCTCTTTGCTGTTTGGCATATAGGAGTCAGCTCCAGTTTTTATAATGAAAGGTCTCCTGGGCAATAAATACAGCTGAAGATCAAAGATGGACAAAAATAGGTACTGCAGTCCCAGGCCCAGGATGACACTCAACCTCCCTTATATTTGACTTACTGTTCCTATCAAGCTTTGAAGCTTCCCTTCAAATCTTTCAGTATCCCCTTTTTCTATATTTCTCAATTCCTACTGAAATATGGTTGAATTAAAAATAAATAATGATTAAAGCATGTGGGATTTATGAAACACATTTCTTTCTAGAGTATTTCTATTTCTGGGTTTTCTTCCTCTAGAACAAAAAAAAAAAAAAAAGCCAGACTACAAACAACAGCAAGATATGTAGGATGGTGTCCTACTTTCTAGTAAGGAAGCTGTAGTGAAATGTGTCACTTGAGTGGCTATATTTAAGGATTAGCTAGAGACAGAGTGTAATTACACTAAGAATTAGATGCTAGACATGTTGAATACTAGTGAAACCTGCTACAGTGTCACAGCTGAAAGGGAAGACCTTTACTATCAAAGACCAAGGTCTCCTCTTTTAGTGAAACTGTTTAGATTAGTCTGCTGACTCAAAGCTATGTGATCAACAGCTTCAAGTGCAACCCAGCAAGCTAATTTCAAGGCAAGGTTACTCTGGCAACCAGATACAGTGTTATTTCCCCAAAGGACCTGAGGAAGCATGTATTAACTCAGTAAAACAACCTCAATTTGTCTAATGTTTAATCCTAGAACTGTTCAAGTGTTAAGAAATACAAGTGCTGTTGTGGGTATACACAGCTGTATCTGTTTACTGACAGTCCAGGCAGTTTAAGAGCTTCTCACTCCTCTGCACACCAGAAACCAAACCTACAGATGAGAGAAAAGCTTCAGCAAGTGCCTGTTGCCCCGCACAAACCAGCTCAGCTGTGCCCATCAGCAGAGAACAGCGTGCATTCAAAGCAGTGTCCACAGGCAGAGGACTCAAAACACGCAAGATATTAGTTATGCACAGCAGCTCCCTTTTAATTCTTTATTCCAGTAATGCCTTGCAAGCATTTTAGTAAAGGATCACAATAGAGGCTGCACACATGCGAATACCAGCTCTTTCAGAGCAGTAAGGACTGCAGGAATTGTAGCATTGGTAGCAGTTCTCTTAGCAACACTTTTTTTTGTGCAGGACCACTCCCCTAAGGGGTGTTTGGATGAACTAAGGACTAAGCTTACTTATTGGGTAACTGCTAAACTCCATGAAGAATTTCACTCTTGCTTTGTAGGAGGATTAGGATGTATGAAACTTTGCTAACTACTGTCAACAACATTGTAGATTCATTCAGGATTCTTGCATCCTATATGAACATAGAGACATCAATTCCCCCTCTCTCACTGTAAAGAAACGACACTTACCTTTTCAAAGATGCACAGCAGGGTGCAGCTGCACTGCTCTCCCCTGCCTGGGCAGAGGTTCAGGTCCTGCTGCAGGGACCGGGAGCAAACAATTGCCCTGTAAACATGTATCTTGGAGACAGCCATTGCCAGGGTATCTACAGGTGACTAAGATTGTATGTTACGCTCTGGACAGCCTTCTGAGCCTAGAAATCTGCTCACCACCTCATATCTCCTAAAGGGAATTGACTGCCCCATAGAATCAGTTCCTTTACAGTTAAAGGCAGGTTAGTGGCTAATTCTGGAAAACATAAATTTTATTCCTGAAGAGAAAAAGGCTGGGTTTTTACCTGAACTCTCAAATTGCCTGCCAGTACAGGCTTATGCTTCTTTGCATGGAATTTTTGCATATAGAGAGGAGAGTTGAAGGGAAGATAAGTGAGCTCAGCATCAAGTCAAATCACATTCAATACCCATATGCCTGTACTATAGACCCTGGAACAAGTTAAATAAGCGGCTGAACAGCAGTAGGGAAGCCTGCAGCTATCCTGTCAAATCAATTTTGACAGCCTATAATGTGGAATTCAATAGCTTCTCTTTGACCTCTCTACCATGTATGTCCATAAAGAGCAATTGCACGATTCAAGTGCAGGGTCTTGTTTTTATCAGCTAAAGCAGCTTTTGCCTCAATTAGCTAAGCTCTTAAACACAGAGGTTTCCATATATTACCTGGCATCTTTAGCTGAGCTACTACAGTTTCCACATGCTGCTAAATTCACAGCATGAAAATCCTTGTTTTATTGAGCTTAAGCTTACACTGAGGTTCAGGAATAAACTGAGAAGTGAAGCTGCAGAAAACTACACAAAAATTATTTGCTTAATCTAGAGAGAAATAAAGTAGAGGAGACAGTTTAGGACACAAAAAGCCTTTATGTTTGAGAAGTTAACCATTTCAACAGAAGACTCTGAAGTATTTTGCAACTACTGTTACATTGGACAGTCAAGGATACAAAACTGCTGACAGAAGCAACAGTGGAGAGCACCAAATTAAAAAATGCATGCTTCAGCACAACTGCACAGATTCCTTCTCTCAATGAATACTTGCCTGCTCAGACTATACTTAACTCCTACCCATCTCAACTTTACGCCTCATCCTCCTCTCCTTCCTCTTCAAACTCGCCCTGCTCATCAGCAGTGGCGTCCTGGTATTGCTGGTATTCAGAGACCAGGTCGTTCATGTTGCTCTCGGCCTCGGTGAACTCCATCTCATCCATGCCCTCGCCGGTGTACCAGTGCAAGAAAGCCTTGCGCCGGAACATGGCCGTGAACTGCTCCGAGATCCTCTTGAAGAGCTCCTGGATGGCCGTGCTGTTGCCGATGAAGGTGGCCGACATCTTGAGGCCGCGCGGGGGGATGTCGCAGACGGCCGTCTTGACGTTGTTGGGGATCCACTCCACAAAGTAGCTGCTGTTCTTGTTCTGCACGTTGAGCATCTGCTCGTCCACCTCCTTCATGGACATGCGGCCCCGGAAGATGGCGGCCACCGTCAGGTAGCGGCCGTGGCGGGGGTCGCAGGCGGCCATCATGTTCTTGGAGTCGAACATCTGCTGCGTCAGCTCAGGCACCGTCAGGGCGCGGTACTGCTGGCTGCCGCGGCTGGTCAGCGGAGCAAAGCCCGGCATGAAGAAGTGCAGCCGCGGGAAAGGCACCATGTTGACCGCCAGCTTGCGCAGGTCGGCGTTCAGCTGGCCGGGGAAGCGAAGGCAGGTGGTCACGCCGCTCATGGTGGCCGACACCAGGTGGTTGAGGTCCCCGTAGGTGGGAGTGGTCAGCTTCAGGGTGCGGAAGCAAATGTCATACAGGGCCTCGTTGTCAATGCAGTAGGTCTCGTCCGTGTTCTCCACCAGCTGGTGCACAGAGAGGGTGGCATTGTAGGGCTCCACCACCGTGTCCGACACCTTGGGCGAGGGCATGACGCTGAAGGTGTTCATGATGCGGTCGGGGTACTCCTCACGGATCTTGCTGATCAGGAGGGTGCCCATGCCGGAGCCCGTGCCTCCGCCCAGAGAGTGGGTCAGCTGGAAGCCCTGGAGGCAGTCGCAGCTCTCCGACTCCTTCCTCACCACGTCCAGCACGGAGTCCACCAGCTCAGCGCCTTCCGTGTAGTGCCCCTTGGCCCAGTTGTTGCCAGCCCCGCTCTGACCTGCGGGGCAGACCACAAGCCACGTGCCACATTAGCGCCCCAGGGACAAACACACACGATGATGCTGCTGCCCCTTCCCTAGTGGCTCCTCCCTTCTCTTCCATCCCCACTCTGCTATGGGGACTCAGGTTCCCCAGGGCCACTTGCATGCTTGCTCCAAGTTTTTTCTGTGTGCAGAGTTCCTACTCTGGGAACTCCTCCATCCCGCTGTCACTCACCAAAGACAAAGTTGTCAGGACGAAAGATCTGTCCAAAGGGGCCGGAGCGCACGGAGTCCATGGTGCCGGGTTCCAGGTCCACAAGGATGGCACGGGGAACATACTTGTTACCTGTGGGAGGAACCAGCAGCAGCGTTACTCCCCCTGGCAGTCGGCAGCCAGTGTCACAGGACCCCTGCTGTGCTCCCTTCCGCTTCCCCACGATTTGCTGCTGAGGGCATGGAGGGTGTGGGAATTCGGAAAGATCCAGGGATAGGAAAACAAAGCAGCCATTTAAGCTACGCTGGGGCGTCACCCACTGCAGGGAGGGCTGGGGGACCCCTGCCTGCACACCCCAAGCCCCCTCCCACAGGAGTCTCATTATAGAGGGGCGTTACCGGTGGCTTCATTGTAGTAGACGTTGATCCTCTCCAGCTGCAAGTCGCTGTCTCCGTGGTAGCTGCCCGTGGGGTCGATGCCGTGCTCATCGCTGATGACCTCCCAGAACTGAGGGGACCGAAGCGTGGTCAGTGCCGCCACGCCCCTCTCTCGCCCCCTGGCCAAATCCCCGCCACGTGGCGCGCGGGGATTCGCGGCGCGTGGGTGCGGCCCCCCGGCCAGACGGAGCCGCTGCCGCGCCCTGCACCCCCCCCCCCCCCACCGACGGGAGGGGTGTGGCACCACCGCGGTGCCCCTTCCCCCGCCCTCCCGGGACCCCTGCAGCCCACCAGGGGCTGATGGACAGCAGCTGATGCCCCCGCCCTACCCCTCTTCCCCAAGGCGTGCCGCACCCACGGCGCGGAAGCCCCACCGCATTTCCCCCTAAGACAGGACAGCCGGGAATCGTCCCGCGCGGACCCTCTCAGGGACGGGCGAGCCCGACGATGCCCCATAGCGGGAAGCCGGGATCGTTCTCTCCCCCACACCGCTCTTCCCGGCACACGCGGAGCCCAGCCTAGCGGGCACCGCCCCACGCGCGGAGTTTTGGGCAGACAAGCGGATCTCCGGTCCGTACCTTGGCGCCAATCTGGTTGCCGCATTGCCCGGCTTGGATGTGCACGATTTCACGCATGGTGCCGGTGTCCGAAGGTGCCGCCCCGCTGCTCCTGCCGCCTTCACCTCCCGCTCCGCCCGCTCCCGCACTCGCTGCTGCGGCGGCCGCGCCCCTCGCCACCCCTTAAATTGAGCGCCGCGCCCCGCCCCGATGGTGACGTCATGCGGGAACGGAGAAGAGCCAATGAGCGTGCGGGGGTTGGGCGGAGCCGCGGCATTGTGTCCCGCGGGGGCGTGGCCAGGCGCTGGGGGGCGTGTCCCAGGGCGTGGCCGACGGGAGCGGTTGGGGCGCGCCGCTGCCGCCCCGGCTCGGCGCTGACAGCGGGGACAAAGGCGCCGAGCCGCGATGAGGCGGCCGAGCCGGGCCGGGCCGCCCACGTGTGAACCGCGGAACCTCCCTGCGGCTGCCGGCCCACCCTTGGCCCTCCCGCGGCCGCCGCCGCCGCAGCCTTTTGTTCCTCGTGAAGCGCAGCCTTCCCTGCCGCAGCAGCGGGTGTTGCCGTCGGGGGGGGGGAGGGTGGGAGGGGGAACCCCGCGGCTGCCCCCGCCTCCCGCCGGTGTCTCCGTTCACACGGTGCCGGCGGGAGACTCCCGCCCCCGTGGGGGCTCCGCTCACCCGCCGGCATCACCAGGCGCCCGTGGTTGCCGCCCGTCTGCCCGCACAAGCCCGCACCGGGTTTATCTATCCCCGGCACGACGCGGGTGGGCTTCCCTTCAGCACGGGCTGTGCGGTGATCCTGTCCGCCAGCCCTGCCCTCGAGCGGTCCCCGCCTGTCTCTCCTCGGTGCCGAGCTCGGCTTCTCTTTCTATGCCTAAAAAGGTCGGATTTGGTCCCCAAAGCTGAGCCAGGAGCCGCTCTCCAGCCAAGAGCCCTGCTCCGCGCTGTCCCCTCGTCCCGCCGCAGCCACCAGACAATGGCGCGGGTGCTGCTGCACAGGGCCAGGGGCTTGAGGGGGGTGGTTCCCTCAGCTCTGCAGCAAGCCGGTCTTGCTCTTCGTCGCCTCGTTGCGGATTTACAGATGCTGAGGGATGAAGAAAGGAAAGGAGGGGGAGGAGCAGGAGAGGGTTGAACATGTGGCCCCCAGAAACGATTTCAGGTGTCCCACTTTATTTTCGAGCAGCCCCGTATGTCACCGTGGGCATTTCAGCGGTGGCAGGGTGGGCAGGAGGGGCCCTCGGCGGCAGGCAGGGCACGGCACTTGCCCACGCCGCCGGAGGAAGAGGAGGAGGTCGCGGGGAGGAAGAGCACGGGCAGGGCGGCACGGTTCCCGCCGTGCCCGGTGCCCTTCGGTGCGGTCAGCCCGCCGTGGCGGCTTCTCCTCGGCATCGCCCATTTCTCACCACGGTCTCGGTGTGCGTGTGCAGAGGAGGAAGGGTGCGGCTCCCTCGGGAGGCTGCTCCGAGCCCCGCATAGCACAGGCAGGCTCCCCGTAGCCAGCGCCGGGAGGGACTCTACTACACCCCGTTTTAGCGACCCGCTAGATGAAGGCTACTTCATCTATTCTACACTTCAGCTACTCTAGAGGTGCAGATTAAAGCACATCACCATTTTCAACGCATATCTCTTCAATATATTTCTTCTCCTTTCTCCTTCCTTTGTTCTATCCACGTGCCGATGTCCCTAATCTCTCTAACCTGGCTCATGCAGATCGATAACCTTACCTATGGATTACTCCAGAACTGATTTTGCCTTCTTCCGAGGCAATCCTCAGCACAACCCGGTTTCCTCTGATTGATATGCCAACGCATCCACACCTTTCTTTTGTTTGCCTTATAGTGAGAAGGCATCCCATCTCAAAAAGACATGCTAGAGAATACACCCTCACGTTTGTCTCTTCAGTAGTGAATTTGAGAAAAATTAATCCGATCATTTGCAGTCCCTGTGAAATCTGTTTTTACTGGCCTAAGCCAAGAGCAATTTAATTATTTGGTTGACTACTCTTCGCAAACAATATGTTGCTGTAATTCCAAGCGAACATTTTTTTGTGGCATGCTAACTGCATAATCAACATCCTCATCCACAATTATTTGTTCAAGAATAGCTTGCAGATTAGTAGCTCCAGGGGACCACTGACCGCTCCAGGTAATGATTCAAAGTAATGCCAGTCTTTCCCATGGCTGCGGCGGGTGTGCCCCTGAAAACCCTGTCACAGCAAAACTCGGTGACAGCAGAGCTGGTGCAAAATACTGGTACTGTGACTGTTTGCTACTATTATTTCCAAGTATCCTGCGTGTTGTACATTGCATATTCGTTTTTTTTACGAGGAGAATAACTGACATTTTGATGTGAAGGGGAGTAGCTGATTTTACACATCCTCCATACCTACGCTAAGCTCATTCCTAACAGCTTGAGGCTTCAAAGGAAGCCATTTTAAAATCCAATTCATGGAAAACAGATTATTAACAGTGGAAGAAAGAAGCCCACCCTAACTGCTTTGCCTTAAAATAAACTATTACACATTTTTGAAGCTGGGGAGATTCAAGTATATCTGCTGTATAGAAGTTGTTGAGACTGTAAGAAAAATAAAATAGATGAAATGTTTATTTTTAAAACAAACAGCTGCTTTTCAAAGGGATGAGAGAGGAAACCCAGGTTTGGTTTTTCTGCAGCCCTTAGACCAGACTCCTTAGAGGTGAATGGCAGCCGTTCAAATCACTTCAGGAGACTTCAGACTAAGTCCATTTCAATTCGAAGGTAAGTGTTTGGGACAGAGGGTTCCTCAAAGGTTCGGCACAGCTTGTAGTGAATTACTCGCAGGGAAATGAAGTGTTCAGCTGTTGGCTGCCCGTGCCTCTCTCCCCCCTCTCTGGATCTGCCTCACACTGCTGTGTCTGTCAGCGCAGCCCCTG
Source organism: Chamaea fasciata (assembly GCF_029207755.1). Taxonomy (NCBI): domain Eukaryota; kingdom Metazoa; phylum Chordata; class Aves; order Passeriformes; family Sylviidae; genus Chamaea; species Chamaea fasciata. Next base: position 84,905,462 of record NW_027094086.1, read on the forward strand.
CCCCAGCCCCGGGGCCGGCCCTGGCTGGGCTCCTCCATCCCCATCTCCCCGGCAACCGCCCCCCCGCCCGGTAGAAACGAGCTGGAGTAAAAAAAAAAAAAAAAAGAAAAAAAAAAAAAGAGGGAGAGAGAGAGAGAAAGGAACAACAACAAAAAAAGCCTGCCTGCAACGTTTTCACTCGCCAGGCTGATTTCCCAGGGTGTAAATGCACTGTGGGTAGGGGACTGCGGAAACGGCGGCAGGGCGGGTGAAATGCCAGCTTGCAAGGTTGTTCGCAGTTGTTCGCAATATTACAGAGGAGGAATAGCACAATTACAGTCAAGAGTTTATTTAATGAAGCTCAGAGGATCAACCCAGTTTTATCTGACTCGCTTTTGTGGTTTCCATCCTCCCACTGCAAGGTTGGGTGTGATCACTGTCAGAGCCTCTGTCTTATGCTATTGAAGTGGGCACTGATGAAAGAAAGTCCTGGTTTCCTTGCTAGATGCTGAAGGTTGCAAAAGCCAGCTAACAAAAGCCCAAGGGAAAGACTCAGTCATTTTAATTTATAATAGAAAATATGTGCTTTTGTGGGATGTACTGCAGCATAGTTTGTGGGTCATTAGAATGTTTTTTTTCTAAAAAGAAACTTGCACCCATCCCATGACTTAGCATCACATTTCATGGAGATCCCACTCCTTGTCTGTGGCTCCTCTCAGAAGGATGGAAATTCCTTACAGACCTTGAAGGTATGCCCAAACCCCCAAGAGAGGCACCTAAACCTTCTGTATGTTGGGAGAAAGGACGCTGCATAATACAAAAATTAGAAAGAAGTTTGGGCCCTCAAGAATTGAGGTCATAGACCAAGCCGGACATCCAGGGTGGCTCATTAGGTCAGTTAGGGGAAACCAATAAAAAAACTAATAAAAACCCCCCAATATTTTGCTCCTCATCGTCAATCATTGTAACTCAGCAGAGGGTCAGTGAGGGGTGGGCTGGGAGGACCCTGTGTACATTTGAGAGGAACTCAGGGTGGTGCAGGTGGAGAAGGAACATTTTGCAAACAAAAATTTGTTGAGTATCTCCATTTCCATCTGCCTTCATGGTTTTACATACAGGTTGCTTGCAGTCTGTGTCAGTGGCTGGAGCCACCTGTGCCAGCTGCTGGGGAAGGACAAGGCTGGTAGTAGCCGCAGCTGTGTGCTGTGATCCTCAATGCCCTTGCTCCCAACAAAAGCCCTGGCTGTAACATAGCCCAACTGCACCGCCCGGACCCAGACTACTGAGAAAATTACTAAGCTGTGGGAAAGCCAGCAGCACAGCCCCCTGCCTAATGAGAATATGTAAAAAAATGCAGGCAGAGAGAAGATTATAGGAACATGATCATCAGTGGCTGAAGGGCAGGGTAGAATCAACACCAGCATGGAAAGCTGTGAGGTCCTAAAGGAAGAAAATAGGGAGGCAGCAGAAAACTGCAATGCATCAGCACTGAGGGTGCGTTCATGGGAGCAGCAAAATCCAGCCCTCCTCCCTCTGCCTGCAGCTGCCTGGCCAGCACACCAGTGTCTGTCTCTGCCCATCAGTGCAATAGTTAAACCCCACAGCTCATGAAGGCCAAGTTGCCTTCAGGCCACAGTACCCAGGGTTAATGGCATGAGACACGCACAGGGTGATCCAGGGCTGGGCAGTGAGGGGTGGTTACACTGTCAGTAGTGGCTCCACACCATCCTGTCTGCTGGGCGGGCTCTGGTCACCCAACAAGCTCCAGTGGGTGAGGTCTGGGCCATGGACCTGCTGTATTCACAGCCCCACGACCTCCCAGGCAGCACCCCAGGGGAGCAGTGTCACCCCTACAGTGCTGCCACACCTGCCAGCGGGGCCCAGGACCAGGACAGCTGCCCTGTAGCCCCTGACAGTGCTGCCCATCCTGGGCCATCCCTGGCCTTATCCCTGCTTAGGCCAGGAGCTTCTGGTGCATCCTCCCCACAATGAGCTTCAGCCAGACCACAGATTTTTTTTTTCTCCTATACTGCTGCTATAAGTCATTGTTTCTAATGAATAGTTAAAACTCTGTGACTGTTTATCTCTTTTTTGAGAGCACCTGCCTGCTCACCAATTCCTCTTTATTACACAAGGTAAGGACTTCTTTCACTAAACAAAAGCTGGAGCAAGGCTGTCAGCCAGAATCCCACTCGGTACTCTCAGAAAGGAAACCCTCAGCCCTCAGCTTAAGGACTCTCACTGCAGTACTTTGTCAGCAAAAATTACGGCAGTAAGAAGCCCCAAAGGAGGCTCTAAAGGACAACCCAGGACCACATGACCCCTTTCATGTGCATAGTACCACACATCGTGCACTTGGTTTCCCATAGCACATAATGGATCTGTGATAGTGTTATTTCCTGGTTCATCTCGTTCACACTAAGGCTGATGGGCATGCCCCCATATAAGCATATAATAATAATAATAGTTCAAGCATCTATAAAGTCTTTAAGTATATATAATACGTGGGAATATAAACCACAGAAGCACAAAAGAAAGATGAAAAATGGTTTCTCTAATTAGGAAATTACTAAATTACGAGAAGCAAAGAGCGGGTGAGAAGAGGCAAAGGGCAGTTTGCCTACTACCGGCTGAGAGCGTTGATGAGAAATTGATCTGCTCTCTAATAAATTCACTTGCCTGGCCACCAAACGTGGCAAGACGTTGAATGGACACTGGGGTCCCTGAACCAATGATGGGAAAGCATTTTGATTCCTGTGTGCTCTGCTTGCCAGGCATAAATATTAATAAGGTTCCAGCCTCAGTACTGTTGCTGATGCAGCTGTTTCTACATTCATGTGGAACAAATTCAGTAAATGCAAAAGAGCAAGGCATGAAAGAAAATGTTCACTTGCTTGTCTGAGTTATTCTTGAAATCTGGTCTTGCTCCTTTCCTTTCATAAGCAGGATTTTTTTGGGGACGAGTGTGTGTGTGTATGTTCGGGCAAGTACAATGGGACAAATCTGCACAGTTTGAGGATCTAGTTGCAAATGGCCGTGTCAGAGGGTTGAAACGCTGGCAAGACCCTCATTTGCAGCCGTCAGGTCAGAATCTGGAACCGCAGCGCTACAGGAGCCACATGCTCAGCAAATACTCCCTTTTTGTTTCGATTCTCCTTAAAAAAAAATTCTTTACACATCAGCGGCTCATCCTTGAAACCCCGATAGCAACACGCTGCCCTGCATCAGGACTAAATCTAATTTCTACTGAATCCGTTGCCTCCCTCGACCAGCTCGGATTTGGTATGTTAGGGAGGCAGGAGTCTTTGTAACCGGTTTGAACAAAGAATTTTTTTCCAAGGTCTTCTGCCACCACCCTGCTCTTTCCTCCCTGCAGTTACACTGCGGCTGGCAACGCTGCTTGCTGTAAGAAAGAGTGTGCTTGTCAACTCTTTAACACTTTCTTTTTCCCATTGCTAAAGGCATGATCGTGCAAATTAATTGTAAAGACCTTATCAAGCAGCTGCGTTGGCCTCTCAGGTGCCTCTAATACGCATTTTCAGAAGAGCGGAAAGAAAAGAAAAATGATTTTGAAGGCTGAAAAAAGCCGGTCCCAGATCACTCAGATGTATATTAAATATCTGTCTTACTGGGAAAGAAAATGACGGAGAGATTTCTCTCTCCTCGGCACCAGTTGCCGGCCCGTGTTGGGCTGGAGCGAGATGATTTGGGTGTCAGGAGCTTGCAGCTGAGAAAAGCAGGGTTTGGGGGAGCTGTGCAGGGCTGTGCCGTGCTGTCAGTGCAGCAGCACACCCGTTCTCCTGATGGCAGGATTTACACAAAGACTTTGATCGTCTGGCTTATTAAAGCTAGAAGCATCCTCACCAAGACAGAACTAAGAGCACAGCTGAAAGCACCATTTCCACCCCTTCCTTCCCTTGTGCTTTAAGGAATTCCCGCGCTGGAGTCGCAGTGATGAGGAAAAGGCAGCAAAATTGGGGTGTGGTGGCAGACGACCACTGCGCCAGCGCTGACACTGTCACTTGGGGACATCAGTGTAGGCGATTGATAGGCGCTTGTAGGGGACCAGGGGAGAGAGTCGACCTGTGCCTGCAGATTTGCTCAGGTTTTATGGGCTGAGGCCTCACCGTGGCACAGGTGGGGATGCAGGTAGGTAAGAAATCCATCCAGCACTAGCTCTGAGCACACACCGCAGCATTTTACACAATGACAAGGTGAGGCTCATCATTACAAGGGTTATCTTCTGCTCACAGGAGCAGGTATTTTTTCAATTGATTTGTGTAGAGGCTGGCTCAAATTCTTGAATTAAAAAATATATCACTTCCAAATGGCATGAATTCCTTTGTCCTGCTCTCTCCTCCCATTTTCCCATTTATGAGTCTTCACAGGATTTAGGGACACTTTTCACTGATTTGTGTTTGCCTCACGAGAAACATATAACTTCATACACACAAATCTTTCAATCCTGAGGAAGCCCATCATCCACCCCAGGACACTGTAATAGCAGAAACAGTGCCTGGCACCAGCTTTTTCAAACACAAAAGCAGAAAAGGGGGATAATCTCTCATGCTTTCTGAGAGGGAGCAGAGAAGGATATTTTTCAGCTGCTGTTCAAGGGCAGGACACAGACTTTTTGAAGATGCAGTTTCAGCCTCTTGGGATCATATTTTGAAAATGCAGTAAAGGGACTGGTAACATTTTCCTAGGGTGGTATGTTCTGACAGCAAAACTATTCTGTCTGTTCTGTTGTCATGCAAATAGGGAACACCCCCACTTTTGGCTACTAGTGTGAATTTTATTTTAAATGTTAACTCAGGAATGTGGAAACAGATCACTGAAGTGATGTTTGCAAAAGTTAAATTCTGTGTATTCACCAATAACATCAGATACACTGATGAGGTGTCAAACAGTAGCTGCTTGACATACTTGTGCTAGGAAATAAAATACACACCAGACCTATATCATGCTTTTCAAGAACTGTACTAGAAACTTGGAGATCCTGGCCAAAGAAGCCCTATCCTTATGGATCAGGTGACATTTGCTGCTCTCTAGGAATGTACCAGCTATTGTTTGAGATATTCAATCTTTCTGCTAAACCACTGTGTTCAACAGAGCTGGAAGGAAAAGCCAAGAGAAAAAACTGGATTGAGCTGAGGAACTTCTGAGTGAAAACTGGGAGGCTGCTAAGGGACAATGCCAGGCTTGTTAGCTTCCTTCCTTGCCCAGGGAAGAGGATGCAAAACAATCAAAGCTGATTTTGTACGGCTAGTTTTGCTTGCAAATGGAAAAATGAAAAGGCCATGGCATCACTTTAAAAAGTAATGAAAGAGAGTGGCTGTTTGGAGAACCAGACTAAGAAGCATACCCTTGCTCGCATGCTGGAGAATGGGACAAGCCATATGCAGGCACGTCCAGTTGGACCTGCAGGTTAAGGGTCTTGTGACAGAGACTAATAAGTCCAAGGCTCAAAGGCTTTTGCTTTTGTAAAGAGCAAAAGAAGATTCATGGAAATCCTGGCATCAGCAGAAGAAAAGTACCCAGAGGGGTGGGGAAGAGACCAGAAGTGCAGCAAGTTCCATGACCATGGCAACAGCAAACTATCTGTCAAAAAAAGGAATTTCATTCCACTCCAAAGGCAGCCTGAATCTTGGTCAAACCTTTGTTTATGTGGCTGCCAGTGCTGCATGTTGAATCCGTAATTTCCATGGCTATGAACGTGACTCTCTGCAGCCTGAGCAGACAAGTGAGCCCCTGAGTCTGCAGCAGACTGATGTTCCCTCTGGTTCAAGGACACCACATATCCTCTGCATGTTCAGTTCCCTGGCCTTGCACCGTGCTAGGTGACCCAGGGACAGAAAAATGTCAGGGTCCACCAGGCACGTTGTATGTCACATAAGATCTAGGAATTGAATTGATCAATATAAAGGAAAACATTTTTCAATACTATCTCATGGGGTTTTTTCCCTTCCCGTCTCAGCCTTTCAAAAAGTCAGTTCCATTAGGCTTTCACACCTGTGCCCTTCCCTGTCAGGTCATAGCTGTGTAATAACCCATTGCTCCTGTAGATCTTACTGCACTCCTGACATTTGTGTAGGAGAGTTGGTGTTGGTAAGATGCTTTGGGATTCTCTACCATGAAGTGATCTATCTGCATACAAAATATGATTTCCAGTTGACTGAATAAACCTCCTGTCCCTGAGGGGAGCAATGAGTCACTCCGTGTTAGTGCCTCTCATCCAGCAGCTACGAAACCACACGTCTCAAATGCTCCAACAGACCTGAGACAAGGTCCTCCAATGACTCATATGACAATGAAAGGAAACTGTCTGATTTGATAACAGCAGAAATTTAGGCTGGGCTCACAAAGGTCCTTACAAGCTGTGTGTCACACAGAGTTGTGCTCAGCTGCAAGGAGATAGGCAACAGTTATTCTTCCAGTCTGCAGAGGAGTGAAATAAAGCAGGGTAGAAGGGATTTGCAGGAGGCCACTGGGTCAGTCGGGCACAAAACCTAACAGACATGATTTCTAATTAAACAGACTGTGCAGAGGATCACAGCTGACAGAGAATTGTTGTGCCACCTGTATTCCAGGCTTCAACCCACCTGTACAGAAATCCTAACAGCTGAGGTTACAAAACCCACTCCCCCGCCCCCGCCCCGCCCCCCCCCCCCCCCCCCCGCTAAAAAAAACCCAAACCCAAACAAAACCAAAAACTAAAACAAAAAAAACAACCAACCAAAACAAAAAACCTGTCATCTTAAGTCTTTTGGAAATCAGGAACTGAATTTCCTTGTAGCACTACCTGCCTAGGTACCAACATGTATGTTGAGGAGGTGTCGCAGCAGTTTTGCTAACACTTGTTGTAGCAGCTACTGCAGATGTGGAATTGCTTGTACATCTATATTTTGCATTTGCTTATTAGTGGTTTTCAGACTTCTTTTTTCAGAGAGGGCTGGCTTTGACATTGCTTTGGATTGCAAGATTCATAGCATGAACATGGTCCAGTCCCCTTGCAGATCTCTTAAACTGATTTTCATACAAGTTCACAAGTCTGATTCCTCCATTCCAAAAGCCCTCCACGACTTTTTCAGATGTTCCAGCCTGGATTCTCTTTCCATCCCTTTTTCTGAGACCACAGTTCAGGCTAATCAACACTTGATGAAGTGTTTTGAGTCTTCAGGTTACCCCTATGGCCATGGTTAGATGATTCAGGAGCAACTTCCTTTCACATCTAACCAAAAACCCATGCCAGGACCCTAGGAAAAGGTTTTGTCCAGTTTGATTCCCCAGACTGACTTATCATCACATTAGATGAGCACGAGAAAGAAGGATTGGGCCAGCCCCACCTTAAACTGGTTTAGATAGCCACAACAACACAACCATGGTAACTGTAAAGTGTAAGCAGAGGCACTTCTCCCTTTCTTGCTCACCTGATCCTGCCCTCCATGATGCCAGCACAAATTTTTGAGCAGTGGCACAACAATCTACATCAGAGGATGGATCCAGATGAGAAAAACCATTCAATGATGGAAAAAAAGAAAACGAAAAAAGTATTTTTTCCAGATCCTCAGGTGCCTTGATATAGAGGGAGAGAAAAGGGCCCCCTCAGCCTGATGGAAATTTACATACAATGAGCATCCAAGTTTCAAACAAAATAGATGCCTGGAAGCCTGGGACTGCAGCACAGCTACTGCAGCAGTAGTCTGGTGTCATGGAGCCTGAGCAGAACAGCTGGAAGGTTTTGTTTGGCTTTATCAAGAGTCATTTACTCCTCTGCAGAAGGATGATAAATCAAGAAAGTTATAACATCCTAGGCATCAACAGGTGGTTCATTGACATACACTAATGGTTACCTGCCTTCTCACACGTCAAATTCACTCATTATTCATGCAGGAGCCAAAGCACAGAATACATTTTGGAATCAGAAAAAAATTGCTGCTCTCAGTGATATCCTAGTTCATAAATGTGCTTTATGGTTCTTGACTCCACAGTTACCAGGAAGAAGATTTATTCCTCACTTAACACTGTGCTGGAAGGGAGATGATGATCAGTAAAAATCAAGGTTTAGGTTCTACTGACTCTTATGGAGAACCTAACTTTTGGAGAAGAACAAGGTAGATAGAAGTACATACCTTTAAATCACCTCTCCTGGAGCTTGGATCTCACCTAAGCAGCAATACATACACATCCATATAAACACGCAGTGCTTTTGCTAAGGTATGTTTGCTTTATCATTATTTTTCTCTCCATTGTCTCACTACAGCTCATTCCAGACTCACACCTGACAAACAAGGCAGACTTATGGATGCTGCTTTCAAGGCCACAGAAAGATGGGCATTTTAAAGGAAATACAAGAGGATCCATACACATATAGAGTGCTTTCCCCTCTCATTTTGTAGGGATTCTCATGACCTTGCAGTGCTGAAATCAAGAAATTCATTTCACACTTGATGTTCTGGTTCTGCACAGCTCTATTTGCACACCTGCACTGCAAATAAAAATGCCTAACCAGCATTTTAGTCGCTGGATGAATGTTTTTTCTTTTCTGAGCTTAAACAAGGATTTAGCACGATTTACAGAGAGCAGCTGCATTTCACAGAAAAGCATTGAATACACAGAGCTGCTAATGTGCAGAGGAGTCCCGTGACTCACTTTTAGAGGTCTGCAGGGTTTAGGATAAGGGAAGTTACTTTGGAGAAGACTCCTGGTGAGAAGAGGAACAGATCACAGAGTGATGAAATAGGGGCCGTTCCCTGTAGGGAGAAGCAAGCCTGGAGGCAGCCTCAGAAGCAGCACCAGACATTTGCACTTGATGTGGAATGACCAGTGAACCAGTGACTCTTACTGCAGTCCAGCAGATGACTTTAACAGAGGTTTAGCACACAAGAAGGCCCAAACTTCTACTTTGTGGGAAGACACACTGAGCTAGAACTTTGTTAGAACAGATCCTCCACTAGAACTCCATTGCAGAAGCCAACTCTGACCCACCATAGCAAAGAAACTGGCTCTGAACACTTAGACAAGGATTTGCCTGCATGAAAAAATCTGTCTGCAAAGCTGTGCAATGCCTTACCGTTCACCCTCACCTCCTTTCAAGTCAATGGAAACCAGCCAAGAGTGATTCTTTCTCTCTCAAAAGAGAGACCAAAAGTAGCTCAGGTGAACTGTGACCTAATATTTCCTCTTCTCTCCATTGATCAAGCAAGCCTGGTGCAAATTCCTCCATCACCTGCAGGCGTCTAACCACAGGAATCTCACCACCACCACCTGTGTGGCTCCCAGCAGACATTTTATCCTGTTCCTAGATTTTTATTCCTGCAGTTCTCCTGGCTCCTGGCTGTTTTAGCTGGCAGGCCTACCTACCCAGCTGCAGAGTAAACCTGCAGCTGCAACAAGCAGAGAGAGGGAAGTGTTTGGTGCGTGCAGCCAACTCTCTCTCCCTTCCAAGGTGGCTTTTGTCACCTGTTTGCCTGCCTGTTTTCACAGCTGCCACAGGCAAAGCGTCAGTTTGCAACAGGCTGTGGGGACAGGGAAAGGCTGATTTTTGAGCACCAGCACAAGACTCAGCTTCTGCAGTACCTCACGTCGTGGGAGGCCAACCCATGCTGGGGAAAGAGCTGGGACTGGTAGTAGAGTGGGGGGTACGGGAGGACCAGCACAAGTCTGATGCTTTTTCAGCAGCGAGGCAGGGGACAGACATAGTGGAGGGCTGACACCATAGATCCCATAATGCTTTGTACAAGAAGCAAGTGACAAATGTAGGGCAGGGAAGATGGCGTGCGACCCCCCCTCTCTCCAAGCTGATTCTGTGCCATGGGATGTCGGGGTATGGCAGCTTAACCGGGCTTAGCTGCGTCCTGGGATTTAGTGTCAGTGCGGCAGCATGGGCAGAAATTAGCAGGGCTGAGGATTTTCTTTCGGCAGATGCCAGGAGAACTGGAGTGGCTCAGGGAAGAAAAGTGATGAAGGGCTCCATTTCCTCTACCCATTTTTTCAGTGGGAAAATGAAATCTTACCATTTAGAAATGAAAATTTTGATTTCCAGTGGTGTGTAGGAAACTGGAAGCAGAAGAAATGCTGATTAAAAAGCCAATCTGTACCCTTAAAGTGCTTGTTCTTTGTGCAGCGATGACTGCCCTGCCGGTGGTGTGAAGATACGTGTCTCAAATTGTAAAGGGCCCACGGCCCTCAGGGAGCCGACAATATTCTTATCAGCAACAGACGGCACAGTTACTGAAAATCCTCCCCAGTAATGACCGACTTTGCTGTGCTCCGGTGGAAAGAGCGATGAGCACAAAATTCACACTCAAAGTAGGGCTTTTAATTATTCACTGCTCCATATTATCCAGAGCTATGCGAACCCGAATCACTCCCTTCGTAGATCCCCAATGCTGAAAACCTCCACAGCTGAATGAAGCCAAGGTCGTCGTGACCTTCCTCCCCCTACCCGAGGCTGCAGTGCACCACGCTGTCCCTTTCCCTTTAGTCTGAAACCGCGGGGCTCCTCTCGGGTGACTCCCCGGAGCCACCGGTGTGCCAGGAGCGCCGTCCCCACGCAGGGGCTCACCTGCCACCTAGTGGGGTTTCCCCATCCCTGCGGCTGCCTCCGCTTTATCCCGATCCCTGGCGGGCAGCGGGGCAAAGCCCGGGGAGGCTTGAGCCCCGGGGAGGCTTGAGCGCCGGGGAGCCGTGCACGGCGCTCACCGGGGCTGCGGGCGTATTCCCACGCAGGGGGTGTGCCCCGGCGGGGTGCCCGCGCACCGGGAGCGTCTCTGTCTTTTGGGATGGGAAGGGGAATAGTGGGAAACGGAGGGGTGTGCAGCGATCGGGGGGAGCGCAAGTTCAGGAGGCAGCGGGCACGGAGGAGGCGCGCTCCCGGGGGAGCTGTACCCGGGCGTACGTGTTCGTGCCGGGGGCTCTGTGCACGGGCGGAGGGGCGTGCACGGAGCGGGGTGCGGACACCGGTGTGCACATCCGTGTGCGCGTCCGGCTATTCCAGGGGGAGCGGGAAGCGCGTATCCCCGGGGGCCGGACGGGGCGGTGCCTCCCGGCGGGGCGGGCGCGGCGGAGCGGAGCCAGCACCGCCTCCCGGGGCGGCGGGTTGGGCCGGGCCCGGCCTCCCGCTCGGGCCTTGCGCGCTCAGGCCTGGCCGCGCCTGGCGAAGCGGCGATGGAGGCGGCGGGCGGCGGCGGAGCGGCGGGCGGCATCGCCCTGCACGACTTCAGCGGGCAGCTGGGCGAGCAGCGGGTGCATTTCCATGCCATGCGGCTGCGGGACTCGCTCTTCCTCTGGGTGGGCGCCGCGCCCGCCCTCGCCAGCCTGGCCGTCGCCATGTGCAGCCCCCGTGTGAGTGTCGCCGCCGGAGCCCCGCCGCCGCCCCCAGCCCGCTCTTCCGGGACTAAGCCGTGCCCTGTGCTGTGCTCCGCTTGCAGGACAGCATCCCGGTGGCCGCCTCGCTCCTGGGGGACCCCTCGGACACCGCCTCCTCCTGCCTGGCGCAGCGCTTGGGTAGGTGCGGGGGTGCGGGGAGCCGCCTCCCGCCGGGAACGCCGCGGGTCGGGCCCGGGCCGGGCCCCTCCGGTGGCCCCGAGCCGGCAGCCCGGGCTGGGTGGGCGCAGGGGGATGCGGTGCGCGCTGCCCCGGCCGCAGAGCCTCCCTCCACTGCTGCAGGTTGCGACAGCTTCCATCCAGTCCACCGATTCGCTTTTTATTGCCGTCCGTGTACGAGTCTGCGGCACCTGAGTCAGCGGCCTTGGGCACGCTGTGCACTATCAGAAGTGAATTATTTGATAGCCTGGCTTTGGGTGCGAGGCAGGGGCAGCCCATGCTGCGCCTGTCGAGTAGGGTTTCAGGTGACCTCCCCTCTGTGACACCGCTGTGCTGGTGGGCGAGCTGGCCGTCATGCCAGGTACGTGCATTTTACCTGAAGATGAAGCCAACCCTCATCACATGTCGCTTAATGACAGCTTGCAAACTCCCATGTCCATACTGAAAAGATTAAAAATACACGGCCTAATGCATCCTAGCACCTTCACCTCTGCCAGCTGTATCGTGATGGTAACTCATCATCACCCACCAGTGGCCGATGCAGCTCCAGCTGGTGAACTGCTGATGCGCTTGTTGCCAGGTTTTAAAAGCAACATGCTGAGCTGCTCAGTCTCACCTTACTTCCTCTGTTTCAGATGGAAAGGCCACAGAATTATTAATGATCTGTGTGTGTATCACCGTTTCAGATAGTATGTTCTGAGTTTGTGTTGTCAGGCACTTCCATGAATCTACACCTGCTTCTCCTCCATGGTCACATATAAAAAAGGGTTGCTCACGAGACTGATCTCTGAAAAACAGTATTAGCATCTTTTCTTCTTCGCAGTAACTTCTCTTTTAACAGACGCTGTTTTAGTCGACCCTGGTGGCACAATTTTCTCTACACACTGAGTTCAATCTTTTCCACTCTAAGTAATAATTTTATGGGGTGCTGTATAACATGACTTCTTTATGTGTAATTAGTGCCTTATCCTTAGGAAGTCAGTAAAAATGTAGTCAGAGAGGATTTACTTTGGATAAAGTATAGTAGTTTATTCCACTTGCCATTTGGTCTCCTTGTAACTCATTTCTTCTGAATCTTGCTCTAATCTTCTGTGTAGCATTGCAACCCAACTGACAGCTCTAAGTTATTTAAGTGACTCTCATACTTCTTTTGGTTTTGTTTTTTTTTTTTTTTTTTTTTTTTTTGGTACATGTGCTTGCTATCTTCAGTCTTAAAAGATTACATGTTTCATAGCTGAAGTTCATAATAACTTGCCATTTCTTCCATTAGTTCATTCAGTGTTCTAGGACAGAGGCTGCCTGAGTCACCTGACTTCTTTCTCCTTGTGAGTTGTCTCAGTTTTGCTGCCTTTTTTTTTTTTTTTTTTTTTTTTTTTTTTTTTTTTTTTTTTCCCCTTAAGGTGCTGTTATTATTTCCATGGCTAATCTCCCATACTTTGTTACTGAGAACTGATACTGTTGCTTGGTACTGGTCCATAGGTTACTCTTTATCCTTGGAGTATAATGCACCTTCCTGTTTTCTTTTTCTTTGTGTGCTTTAGGTGTCTTTTGTTATTTCATGTTAAACTTCTGAGCCAGCTAGGCTTTTGGTCCATGTTCCTCTGTTTCCATGACATCTATCCACTGGGCTCCAGGTTTCCTTGCCAGTCAGCTCCTTTGATATTATTTTTATGTACTGTTCTTGCTTGTGTGATCTTGATTAAGGTGTATTATTTTGAGGAAGGTCTACAGACCTTGTTCACCTTTGGTTTAAAGGGGAAAGTTAATAATACACTTATGGCTTTGAATAATTATGTGCTTGCTCTTTACCTGAGCTTCTGGGAGAAGGAATACATCTTTTTGAAATCTCACACCATGGTCTTTAGGACAGGTTTTGACAGTCCAGCAATTTAGGTCAACTCATGGTCACTTAGTCCAAATTTATTTATTTATCTACTTTTAAATTTATTTATCCTGAGACCAGTGGATCTGCAAGATCATCAACAAGCATCCCTGTGTCTTTGTTTCACAAAAGTGCTTGGTGAGGAAATGTGTGCTCGGTAAGAAATGTGTGCTCAGCCTCAGCTAAAAATACCCAGCTTTGCTGCTATTGGTGTTTAGTTTTTCTTTGGGAATTTAAATCTTGTTACTCCCACAATATCTGTAGTAGTAGGGATGCTATTCACAGCCAGGTCTGACTTGTCACCATTTTTTCTGTGCAGTTTCTTGTCTCCACAGGCAGTAGCAGGAGTAGCACGTGATGCCGTTTGCACATAACTATTTCCATTTCTTACACTTGCCAGTTACATTCCATCGTCTGCTCTGTGTTCCTGCAATGTCAGGTTTCCTGCCCTGGAGCAGGAGTTTCAGTGCTGCTGTGCATCACAGGGCACGCATTCTCCTTTTGTTTTATTTATAGTTTGGTAGGGGTCCTAGCCACAACAGCTGCATTTCATGTATTGGCTCTATCTCCTTCCTTATTTCTGATTTTTTTTTTCTGTTGCTGAGCGCATGTGTGCTTCATTCTTATTCTTCTTTCTACATATATCTATCTATATCTGCTTGTATGAGGTGCGGGGACTGTTTCCCACCACCCTGCCTGATTGCTTTGGCACAAGATGTGTCTCACTAGTCAATAAACCCAAATTCTAAGAATGTTTCCTGTATGATACTGGAGGCCAGCTCTTGAGAAAGTCCTTGTCCATTAATGCCTCCCTCGCTTGCATATCCCGAAATCACAGTGCTTTGGGCTGCAGTACTGGTTAGTGCCATGTCTTCAATCTTCTTTCTGTAGGGACTGGCAGACTCTTGAAGATCACCTCAACCTTTTCTTTGCGTATTTCACAGCTGGGCACTGGTCACTTTCGTCACCTCTTTTCCGGCATAAATAGTGTACAAACTCATGTCTAACATTTGTCCTGCCTCTTCTGCTCCTGCTGGGATCTTCTTCAAGCTTTGATTTGGGCCTTTGCTCTGTGCATGAGTTGTAGGAGCAGACCTGTGCTGCTGTAGTTTCTCCTGGTACTCAGCACGTCCCGGACAATGGCTGTCCTTCACTTTGAAGAGACAGTGCAACAAGGGTTATTTACCAGGCTGCATGGGGAGCAGACCTGCCAGGGGGCTTTTTAGGTAAGCCTTGTCCTTTGCAGTTTTCTGCTTTGCTCTGAAGCTGCAGATGGTCTTCCACCGAGGCATAAGATCTGCCCTCTTTTGTCCTTTCCACAGGAGCGCACATGTCCAACTGAATCCTCAGGAAGCAGGGACAGAAAAGGTCCCCCTGCCCCTCAGAGCTGGGGCAGAGCCCTGGGAACAGAGGTCCTTGGCACAGGCAGCCCAGAGGGACTCCTAGATTCACACAGTTCCTGGGAACTGGAGCAGCATCCCAGAGACTCTATAGGCAAACATAATTAAGACGTCGAGTTTTGACACTGCAGTGCACTATATAAGTTTTGTTAGCTAGGATAATGGTATTAATTAGTTCAGAATCAGCATTGCATTCATTTAGGGCATGATGATGAAGCACTAGTGCTTACAAAACATGCTGCTTCATACCACAAAAATCTAGTGCCAGGTGCTAATTTTTGCAATCAGAGCACCACGCTGCATTATATCAGCATTTTGTACTGCCAAGTCTTAAAATGCAGATGAGACCTTGCATTTCAAAAGCAGCTCTACTTACTGAGTCAGGAAGCTGGTAACCTGTTAGAATAGAAAATAATAAAAAACTCATTTGCATAATGAAAAGGCATTAAAGGAGTTGTTTAACCACATTTTTTACATACATATATATGGGTTTTCTGTGTTTAACCATTTAGTTTCCTATTTAGAAAGGATTGAGGTCTTAGGAGTCTTAGTGTCTATATTCTGAAGTTTTAAAAATTCAGATGACATTTTGGAATATTCAGCAGAGCCAGTCTCATTTGCGTCTGGGATCATTAGATCCCAGCTCATTTCTGGACAAGAATATCTCATGACCCAAAAACTATTTTTTGTCTTCTATTTTACACAACTCAATTTAAATTTAGTGCCTCTTTCCTATATGGTGCTTACATTTCTCACAAAGTTAATTTCAGTAATATATAAAAAGAGCCACAATTTTGCTATATTACTGTGGCAAAATCTAAGTAGGATGGCATTTTATTTATAAAACACTTCTTGGTGTTATCTCTTCTACTCTGATAATTAAGTCTTCTTGTCCCACTGGACAGGTTTTTTTGTCACTGTTAATTAGCTCTGTCATGGAAGGCAGCTCTTAATTTTGTAGCACCTCTCTCTAGGTACTTGTCATTACAATAGCCTGGAACTTGTGCTTGGCTTCATCATGTTCAGCAGAGACTCTCCAGCCTCTTGGAGCATTCATGGACACTGCATGAAAAAAGGTTAAAGGAAACAAAATTGACAGCAAGCTTAGACAGAACTGGTGCATAGCTTTCTGGGGCCTTTTAAGGCTGAATTTCAGTGGTAAGAGTTCAGTACAGTCTGTGGTTTCACTTACAATGTAAGATATTTAAGAAGTGTCCAAAAATCCACTACAAGCACTGCAAGGCTTTCCAGTGACTAATGGTGTCTTGTGTCAGATGAAAAACTAGTTGACAGCCACCAGTCTTACATTGTTCACTTCTGTGATGTGCAAAATCTTGCCCAGCTCCCCAGTGGTCAGGGACATGTTCTGCTGTTACTTTATAACTGCACCCAGCACAGCAGGAGTGGAGAACATCTTAGGAATCTGCATGATGTGGCTTTTTAAGAGGCTTGCTCAAATACCATCATCACTTTTACGTAAGAATAAACTCTGGCTGACTACTCTGTTTTGTGTTTTAGCCAGCAAGACCAAAAAGCAGATATTTGTCAGCTACAATCTTCAAAACACAGACAGCAATTTCACCTTACTCATAGAAAACAGGATCAAAGAAGAAATGACAGCTTTTCCAGAGAAGTTCTGATTGTGCATCATTGTAAAAGAAGATGGAGGTTTTGTTTCAGAAAAACTGATTGCAATTTTCACACTGACATTAAGTTAGTATGTTTCTTTTGTATTATTTTGATTGAATGTGTGGTTGTTATTAAATATAGATACACTTAACTTGGATTTTCTTTTTTTCAAATAGTATTTGAATTTTCAAAGCTTTTTTTTTATTGTTTTTTTTTTTTTTTGCTACCCTGCCAAGTAGGATAGCAAATGGATGCTGCAGTGGATGAACATGATTGGAAAAGTGCATGTGGTGTCTGGCCTCCATGCAGTACTGGGATCTGATGGCAAATCAGTTCCAAATGCTTTCTGTACAATTAATCTACTGTGTACTAGCACTAAACATAGTATAGCAGCTTTTAGTGTTCAAATAAAGAAACCCCACATTTTTGTATGGTAAAGCTGTGACATGAGTGGAACTTTTGTCCTTTTAGCAACCCTCTTGATTGTAGTACTGGTGCTAAACAATGGATTTTACTAGAAGGATTTCACAAAGGGTTATTTATGCATCCCTGAGGACTACATAGAAGGAAAAAGCACAAGCTGAGTTCTGGAGCAATAGATAAATCTGTCAGGCTGCTAGAAAAGCATCACATGTAAATTGAGCATATACATAAAATCAGAGGGGTCTACTACCATGACCATCAGTGAAAAGAATCCTGCTGCTATATCTCTGGACTTGCTTTCAGATAGGATGGGTATCCTTTCAGAAGCACATCCAAGGACTGTTTTGTTTAATGAGATGGCCGCTAGGAGTTAACTATCCAGGTTTTCCAGGTTGGTTTGTTTTTTTTTTTTCTCCCATTCCAAGTTGAGCCCTAACTTAAGCATCAGCTTCTGATATAAACCAAAACTAAACTGCTGGTGCTGCTTCTAGACAACTGTCCTAGGCACCTACAGAAAAGTGATGAATTTACCTTGCTGTGGTGCCACAATCAGGAATTAAAAACTGTAACCAGGAGGCTGCTGCTGTAGAAGGCACAACGGCTGAGTCTCTTGTCCAAAAGGGTTTGAACACCCAGAAGCTTCAGTGTCTCAGATTTGGTGTGGGTGCAGAGGGCCCCTCCTTACCTGGTGGGAATAGCTGCCTGTCCTTGGCCACGGTTCAAGATCAGAATAGCAAAAAGCAACTGTTAAAGGGTATTTTCTTTTTAATTTACACCACCCAGGAAACAGTCAACTATGCTTCTGTAATTGACTATAAAGGATAATTAGTTGCAAATCAATGTGCTGTTTTAATTAGCCTGATTTACAAACAGCTCATTCTGTTTTTAGAGCAGGGTAGGGCTATTTGCTGGGGCATCAGCTGCTGCTGGGTGTTTGAGAAGTCCCTGCAAGGGAGCCAGACCAGGGAGAGCAAACTGATGGGACGACGTCATTTTATTCTGTACATTTACATACAAAGTTCTTCTCAGTAGGTACAACAGATGTAACATCATGCAGACATTTAGCTTGTAAGACTGTTTTCAGTACTTGATTTAAGCTTGTGCTATGAGGAAGCACCACCAGACTATTCATGATCAAAACATACAGTAACACGATTCTTTAAAACTTCATCAGAAACTGAAATGGGGAGGGAGATCTCACCCACTAGACAAAACACACCGTACTCCTTTCCCAAAACATTTTACACAATACATTTAAAATGAGGTTTGTAATTTCATTTTTTTCTTAAAAAATAAAATAAAAAAAAGTTACAGTGGGGGAGATCATCCCCCCACTCAATAGTGTTGTCTTATGTGCCAGCTACAGGCGCGACTTGATTTGACATTCACAGAGTTCAGTTAATGGCACTTCTGCTTCCAATTTGGTGACCAATAAAGTGTGTGGCTCCAGGAAGTGGCAACAGTTAAGTAAAATACTTCCACTAAAAAGAATGACAACAAAAAAAGCCTACTCAGTGAAACCCAAAAGTAAATCACACAACCCCCTTTCAGAGTGGTCACAGAACACTTGCAAACAGGTGACTGTCCTTATCCGTTTGCAGTGTGTCTGGCAACAAAAGCAGTACTGAAACCTTAAAAGGGGGACAAAACCCCCAAGATCAAGCATAATGTCACTTCACATTTTTGTTTGAACTTGCAAAGATGGAGAAAGCCCTTAAATGGTAAACCCAAAGAAAAATCTACTGGTGGGCTTAGAGGTTACTGAAGGTTCACAGAAAAAGGCCAAAAATGGACAAGACAGCTTGGACTGTTTCCCCTGTTGTGGTGGCCAGAAAGAGCTGCCTGAGAAAAACCTTTCCTGGTGATGGCTGCAGAGGAGACAGGGCCGAGGAGCCAATGATGCAGCAGGCTGGGAACTCCAGCAGGGAGCCCTGTCCGGCTGCAGGCTGAGACAAGGCAGGGCAAGCATCTCCATGCTTCCTTTCTGCCCTGCTGCATCACCTGGTACCTGGCTCCCCCACACAAGATAGGTTTAAGTGAAAGCTTTCCAACTCCGTGAGCATGTGTGGAAGAACATAATCATCACAGAAGTGTTCGTGTTTTCAGGAAAAGGAGCAAAACTGGAACTGCCAAGGCAGGAAAATAGTCTTTGCTTTTTTGTCGTGACAGAGGCAGAGGGCCAGACCGACTAGAGAAGCTGGGGTTCCCTTCATTGCAGATCAGTACCGACTACCTGGTTTCAAGCAAAAAACTGAAAAAGCAGCAAATCAAATCAACCTCGTAAGATATTTTTCTTAAAAAAAAAAAAAAAAAAAAAAAGAGTTGCTGCATGTTCCTGTCACCTAGTGTATTCACTATCTAAATGTTGATATGTTTAAACAAGTTTTCTTTTCCCTGTGCCTGTCATCGGAGAGCAGCCACGAGGACAGGAAACGATAAAGCGCTGTGGACAGCAGTGGTGGGCTCACCAGGACCACTGGCAATACTGGAAGCAGCCGGGTTAACAGGCTTGTGGATGGTCTGCAAGAGCTGTACCGCAGCTTGAGCACACGGGCCACGAAGAAGACCACGAAGGAGGAGCCACTGGCTCCACGGCACGATGGATGGCAGGATGCTGCTTTCTGCCTCTGTGCTCACGCCTCCTCCTCCTCTCTCAGGCCCTTCTCTTCCCTGAAGCCTTGTTTTGCTTCTTCAGCTTTTTGTCGTGAGCCCATTTCTTTTGTCCCCGAATGTGTGTGGCTTGCAACAAGTGTCTCACGTCGAAGGTAAAAGGTATTGCACAAATTTGGGGTGTGAATACTGCACAAATGGGGAAGGACTGGATCCTTTCCTCAGGTGAACACAGACTGCAAAAGTCTCGGCACAGAACAAAAAGAAGCGGCTGCACTCAAGCCTGACAGTAAAACTTGAGTGTAAGGAAGATCAGGCTCTTGCTGTCACAGCAAGTTTAGCAAAAGGTGAAAAAAAAACAGTAGTGTAACTCTGGGCGAAACTACCATCAACTGGTCCAGTGTTTCTTACCAGGCTCAAGAAGAACCCAAATGTCCTCATCATCCTCTGTAAAAATTAGCAGCTTTAGGACAACATTGTTACTCTCAACACAACCACCTCTGTTGCTTCTGCAGGTCTACCTGTCCCCTTGCATCTGTCAGTTTTTGGGGCTGTGCTACTTTACTGCATGGCCTGCCGAGGAGCATGGACCTCTGATTTACTGGGGACAGTGAGAGGACATCGGCAGCCTAATGAAGGATGGAAATCGTTAGGTACAGTAGTTAATTGACAATATATACAGCACGGGAGGAAGGGGGAGGGAAGGTAGAGAAGGAAAGTGCAAATGAGCACTTCTCCCCCTGCATGTGAACGCGAGATGTACATCAAACAAAGTGGCAATCATACGGACACTCAGTACAACATTGACATCCTGCTGCTCTGTTTGAACGTCTGCACTACCGAGCAATCACAAATGGATGGCCTGAGTGAGAAAGGAGAAGAGGAAGGGACAGAGGGGAGGGTTAACTACAATGCAAGAAAGCTGTTTACAAAGTCCTTGCATTGAACTAGATCCTCACGATAGTCTCTTGAGTGAGAACCAAAAGCCAAAGGCCAAAGAAAATAGTTGGTTTGGGGGCTGGAGGAGAGAAGTCAAGTGGCTGCTATCAAAGTGCCATCTGCACAGCAGGAGGTAAACTGGATGTTCACGTTGTTTAGCATTAATCCAATTTAAGTAAACTTTTATCCTGAACTAAAATCTTACAAGAGCAGTCGGGAAAGTGGGGAAATAAGGGTGAGCTCATTGTATATTCTTGGGTCAGAACCAGAACACATCTCTAAGAGCCCAAGACAGCTCAGTACATCATTATTCACAGGCTATCAATTAATTCCTTTCCAACAGTCATTTAGGCAGTTTTTCCACTTAAATTGAAAACCCTGGTTCTAAAAACACTTAAGACCATACCAGGATGCTCATTTCCCAGGAGCAGAAATCCCGGCTATGCTACCTTTTGGAATAAAGGTATGGATCATTGCCCATGCTCCTTATTATTTATCACTGCTGGTCTATGCTTTTTTCCTGGAGCAATCAGAGATCCTGGGCCTCCTGATAATTATAGCCATTCTAGGCAAAATTCATTTTTGCATCATTAGTCAAATCATTTGCATCATCTACATTACTATTAAGGACCAGTGGCAACCACCTAAAATAGATTAATATACTCTTAAAATGCAGAAAGCTGATTCTCATTGAAAAACCAGCTTGTTTGGGTAGGATTTTCTCCAATGCATTCAGTGAAAACAAAAAAGGACTAATTTAGAAAGTAACTTTTAAGTGCACATGGGCTACAAAGACAAATATAAGCTGCATAAAATGCAGTCAGAGTTTGAGTCACAACAGGTTTTGCTTTGCTTTCTCTTCTTTTTTTTCTTTTCCTTTTTTTTTTTTTTTTAGTGTATACAAACACAGCAGGCAATCTGGGCACTTGGACTTCCTAGACAGGCAGAAGAATGTTGCACAAGTCTAAGTTTAAGTCAATTCAACTTTGCAGCAAATCCCTCTTTCCTTTAAAGAAACACAAAAACAAAACAGAAAACAACACTCCCCCTCCCCCCATGGTTTCTTTCTTGGAATGGCTGCACCTCTTATAAGATGGCTTCATTTTTGTGATCTATGAAAGGAAAAGGAAATAAAGTGCTTCTTGAGAATAAATCAAAATAAATATACATATTTAATGGCAGGAAAAAAAAGAGTTCTGAAGGGCTACCGCCAGTCAGGTCTTTTCTCAAAAGAGTCTTTTCCCCCAAAACTTTTCAAGAGTAATCTGCACATCCATTGGAGATGCCAAAATTTGCTTAAGTAGCAGAGTTGAATTCTTCTAAGTTTGTGTCTGCTCCATCACTGGTTTGTAAAATCTGTGCAAAACACCTTTGCCCAAAGTGCTACTCCTCCCGCACAACAGCATCAAATAAAATACAAAAGGAAGAGAAGAAATATAAGGAGGGGAAATAAAATAATTAAAAAAATAAAAAGGAGAAGGAAAAAAATCCACCCAGTTACATCTACTTCATCCCGTTGGCAGTGGTGTTCTCCGAGATGCCGTCACTCACAGCTGCTGAGTCATGGAGGCCAGAGTAATCCTTGAGTTCAGAGTTTGTCAGGAGCAAGGGCTGCTCCCCCTTCTTGTGTGGCAGGAGGGGCTGCCGGGTGTAATGTTCCCCATCCGGGATGTTCTCAGGCAGGTTCTGGTTCTTGCTCTCCGGCAGCAGCAGGATGCAGATGATGCAGATGAGTGTGCAGCAGGCAAAGATGACGTGGTGGAGGAAGTAGCCTTTCTGGTTGTGGAGCTCCATGATGGGGGCAGTGAGGCGGCCGAAGCCTGCGCTGGCCAGGACCAGCCCCAGCCCTCCTCCCCTGCAAACACAAGCAGAGGGGGAAATAATGACACTCAAGTGTGATTTCACATCCATTTAACTGCCCCCACATAAGAAGAAGAGAAGCTTTACCATGTGAGTGTGTAGACAGCACTCTAAAGTATTTCCAGTTCTAAGTATTCCCACATTCAGTGAGGGAGAAGCAGATTTTGCTTAGCCACCCTTCTCCACTTAGACAAGACACACCAAGAAGCAGTAAGTGTAGAAGTCAATTTTGGCTGCTTCTGAAGTATCTGGCACCATTCAGCAGTGGAGGCAGGAGATTAGACTTTACAAGCCACTGCCTTGATCCATTATACCAAACATTGAGTGCTGGAGTATTTCCTACATAAAATCATGTTATGGCTGGAACTTCTCAACACATTGGAGATGTAAGAAAATGCATCATTTTCAGGAGAAAAAAAAGGTGTGAAAATAGACTCATCTTCCTCTAGCTACAGGCACAGAGGCTGCTTGTGAAAGACCAGTTCAGTGCTCTCTCCTGATGCTTGGCTATGCAAGCAAACTCTCTTGCAATTCCTTGTCTTGCTCATCAGCATTCCTCCAGGCCCTGGTGCAGGAGGCCTGGCCCAGCTCACAGTCCTGAGTCTGGCTCTGCTGGGTGTCCCCACACAGAAGTGGCACTGCAGGTGTTTCTGTGGGGCAGGCCATTTCCTCCTGCTGACTGAGGTCTCCTGCCAGCAGTGTCATCCTTAAATGACTCATTTTTGCAAAATCTGTGAGAGTGGCAGCTCCTCCTTCATTTTCCAAAGACCCTGCTGCCTGGAGAGGGAGACCTCCCTGTGTGTTTAATCACTGGCCCTCTGCTTCCCTACCAAGCCTGTGAGGGCAACACACTTCCTACGCTTCCTCTGGGAGATGTCATCTATTCCCAAAACCTCTGGAGATCAGAGGGGCTCAGATGTTCAGTCCCTGGCCCAATGCAGAACTGTTACTATCAGCAAAAAACTGGCCCTTACAGAAGATGACTTGCAGAAGGCAAATGGACTGCTTTATGTCAAATACTTGGGAAAAAACAGTTTCCCTGACTACTAAGCATGCTAGAAATCACTGTACAAATAAACCTACAAATGCCAAATTCACTCAGGCAACCAGTGTTAATCTTCACTCAATCCTTTCCAAAATCCACTGCTGCTTACTTGACAGCCAAAGGACAGCAAACATAGGTTTCAAAAGATGCTCTTGGGACACTGGCTGGATCAAAAATTCACATATGTATGTTCCAGTTCTTCAGACTCAGCTGAGCATCTTTCATAGACAAGGGTGACTTCCCCAAATGCTTCAAAAAGCCCTTTTTAAAAACCTGCCAGCTTTCCGATGGCAATTTAGAAACCCAGCTGAATGCAACTATTGTGCAACTGGCCTCCCTGCAACTTCATTAATACACTCACATGAGTAATCGACACAACCAGTCCCAAATGCATGGCAAATCTCCCTCCGAGCTGGCTCTGCAGCAACAAAAGCCTGGCTCATTTACATCAGTGATTGCAATGGCTAAATTGTATCTCAATCCCCCTGAGAAGGACCTGAGGTGAGTTTTAAATGCTGCTGTAGAAGGACACCAAGCAAGCTGAAAGAAAACGGGAAAAGGCAACAACAAAGACGGCTCTGTCATTTATGGGTCAAGTGGCTTCAGATTTGAAGGGAGGAAAAAAGTTTTTCCATATGACGTCAGTAATTAGAGTGGGCATTACTTTTTCCAGTGCCATCAAAACCTGGCAGAAGAAGGCTTGAAAATACATTTTGGTGTGTGTCCTAAAAAGGGTTGTCTTTAAGGTTTAATTACACTGCAGATGTGAAAATGTGAAGGGAAGAAATAACAGAGAAAACTGAAAATACTGTCAGGAATTTTTTGTTGTTTCTGTGCACATCAGGAAATCAGGTACAGTGCAAGAGAAGCAGCACCCGCATGATTCACGCTGTCTTTGCAGGTGACAAGGGGCAGCAGGTAGAAAAGAAAAACATTCTGAGTGCTTTGGGGCATTGCTCCTCCTCAGCACGGGGAATTCCATGGCAAGGGCCAGTATCTGTACTTCAAACTCTCTCCAGATGCAGAGTGGAGCCTGGAGAGGGAGTGCGAGGGCTGCTGGCACCCACAGCGAGTCCCAGATTTCTCCCTCACATCTCTGCCTGCCAGTGGCTGCCGTGGGAGGCTTTCCTATGGCATGACCCCCATGGATGATTGATCAGGGCCACCTTCCCAACCCCTGCTCACCCACTGACACTGGGGAGGGATGGTTTGCACGAGGTTTATGGTTCTAACCTATGTGGGCAAATCACAAAGGGACCTTGGTTCAAAATTCTGTCCTCAGAAAGGTAGTGCTTGTTCATGGGGTAGAATTTCCTTGCTTGCTACCTCAGTGTTTACCAGAGAGCAGCAAGACATCCTTGCTAAGGATTCACCTTAATCACCTTCCATGGCTAAGGGAAGGGTCTTGTCCTTCTCAGCACTCGTCAGGAGAGCAGAGAATTGTTAATCCCATCTTCAGACAGCCATGTCTGCATTGAGCAAATGGGTCAACACACAACATGGCTCAGAGTACAAGCAAGCCAGGGAAGTGCCCAGGCTAAAGGAGGCTTTGGGCAAGCATCTGGTCCAGCCTCCTGCAAGAAGCAGGGTCAGCACTGAAATCAGACCAGGTTTTCCAGCTCAGCCACTTCTTAAAGTCAGTCCCTGAAAACCTCCACAACTTTTCCCTGCCTGTACATAAAGGATATTTTGTGCACTTGGTCCTAGGCCAGAGATTCAAGTAATACACCAGGATACCCTTGGCCTCATGGAGCAAGCACCACCTTTGAGAAGAAGCCAGGCCTTATTCAGGTCCCAATAAACAGCTCTGCATCCCACTGTGTTGAGCAATACATTCAGTGCAGGTAGCTGGGTGGGCAAGATGTGGTGTCAGCTGCAGATTGGGCTCCGGGGGGCAGGACCCCAAGTCGAGAGGCTGTGAACTGGTGCAGATCCTCTGAGTGAATGTGACTGCCCAGTGGCTCCTGGGTGGTCAGACAGGAAAGTTTCTTCAACAACTGGAAATTTGGCTTGGGGCAGCTACTGATGCGAAAAGACTAATTCAGCCACTGCTACCCACTCTGGCTGTGAGGGCACAGAAACAGGACACTGGGAGGAAAAGCAAGAACTATCTTCCACTTGACAGTAACTGAGTATGTGGAGGATGAGGAGAGGACAGGCTGTATTTTGTTTAGCCTATTCCGATTAAGTAGACATGCAGGCTGTAGTGGTGTGAAGATTATTTCACATGGAATATCAGTGACACTTGGTGCTTTAATTCAGCATTTGGATGGAGGCCTGTACTGAAGTCCTGGGTACAAAGAAGTGTAGCTCCTGATGAAGCCCCCCTGCCTACTGCCAGGAGACTGGGGTGCATGCACAAATCAGAAGGACCTCTCCGTGACATGTGATGGTGTGGAATACATGTTGCTGGAGCAGCTGTCACTTCTTGGTGATGAAGATCTGGCTGTTCTCCTCCTGGAGCTGCTCATCTCAACACCACAGCAGCAGAGATGGATGGGTGCTGTGGGTTTGCTATCATGCCACTGCTACCCCAGGTAATGGCAATGCTGCTTTCCGCTCTCAGGGATTTGTAGACAATGGATTCGATCTGGGAAACCCAGAGACAAACCCAGTGCTCTCTTTGCCTTCCTTTTCCTGAACGTTCCTTGAGATCCAACCAAAAGTATATTAATATTATACAATGGTTTTGTTTGGAAGAGACCTTAAGATCATCTAGTTCCAAACCCCAAAGGGCTTGCAGAGTGGCATTTTGGAGAGCAGGCTATGAGGGAGTAGCCAGATCCGACCAAAAGGCAAGAAAGAAGGCAGCTTAAGCACACCTCTGCATGAGACAGATTTATGCACTGTCCTGAGCTACACCTCCTAATTACAATCCTGAGTTGGATCTTATCGTGGTGGTAGGATCACAAAGCAGTGCAGAGTGTCATAATTTCTATAAATAAACAGGGACCCTGAGGGATATCTAGCTGTTGTCACTTGCCTGATGTCACCCAGCAGAGCCAGGGGAAGCAGAATTTCATCTCCCAGCCAGGATTTTGCCTCTGTCCTGGTAGCAACAGAAGTGATTTAAGGGAAAAAAGCTTGCTACGTTCAGACTGCACATCTGACCCTACTTGGCATGTTCTCTTCTGGCTGACATGGTCAATTCCTTATCTGTGTGTCTTTCAGACAGAGATAAGGAGAAAATTAAAAAGGCATAAAAACACCAAACTGATAGACACAAACATAAACAAATAGCTGTTAGTGTTTCAGGCTGCTGTATAATCTCACTCCTCACACTACCTTTTCCTGTGGAAATAATGTTATCCGTAAAATACATCCACAAATTTAGATAGCCTGAAGAAAAAGACCATGGAGCAAGGAGACTCTGGCTTCTCAGATGACAGTTTTGCAATAATATTTCTGCAAAGTTATTGAAAAGGCATATAATTTGGAGGGCACAAATAAAAAAAGTATCCTCTTTCCTCCACTCTCTCTCCCTCCCACCCACATGACCTACATTCCTGGGAAATTCAGCGAAGTCAGAGCAAGCTCCTGAATTGCTGTGGCATTGCTGAAAGCATAATCCAGAACACAGAAGCACAACCTTTGTGCTGTGAAAGATAACACTGCGTGTATAAAATGATACAAACCCCTGACCATACAAAGATGTGTTATAGGAAACTCTCCAACAAAGATCATTTGTCTAATTTCTCCTATTTCCCAGGATGAAAGCGCTCCTCTTCAGAAAAACTTTGAGCCTCTGCTAAGCTAGGTCTCCATGTGAAGAGAAAGACAGCTTTATCTGCAATAAATGGCTTACAGAGGACCTCTGTGCACCAAAAGCATATACATCACATGTTTCAACACCTCCCTTCCACTGAAGCACCCCTGCAGCTGTCCTGGTTAACCTGCTCTATAGAGGCGGGGATTGCTGGCACCTATGTTCTCCTCTGCACAGCCATGGAACTTCTCCTTTAATATCAAGATGCGGACTCATCCGATTGCTGCTTGAACAAATCCCGCAGGGCTGGTGAAGCAATGACAATGTTCAACCACACAGACTGGTTCAGCTGAGTATTTAAGATCCCTACCAAGCTGCAATTCATGTGCTGCCAGGCCTGCTGATCATCACCACGATGGGACACAAGGTGGAGCCATGGAAAACAAAGCCTCTCTATACACAGACATGCATTTACTGGCACAGGCTGACTGCAGCTACTGTAAAAGGCAGCCCTTAAGTCGCTGTCAGGTCTCCAACTACGCGAGCCTTCCCCTCCCATACAATGTGTTAAGTTACACAGCCCATGATCAATTAAATGAGGATAATATTGTCCCCATCTTTTGAGGGGGGCTCCAAAGTCTCACCTGATTACTGTGGGTGTGATTTCAGCACAGAAGAACACGCTGAGGCTTCCAACAGCATGCGAAGAAAACATACCCACGATGGAAAACGCAACAGAGAATTTGTCTTTGACGCTGTCACTCATACCTGGCAAGACAAGTGTGTTCATAAAAAGTAAGAATGAGGTAAAACTTCTAAGGAAGAAAACAATTTAAAAAGTTTGTATTACTCTTCTCCCTCAACAAGAATTTGAGTAATTTTGTAATACTAATTTAGAACTGGTATTTATAAAATCTACTCCCCATGCATCTGAGATACAAACACACATGAACAAAACCATAACATCATGCCAAAAATGGTAGTGATCTCTGACTTTTTTTATGCTCAGCCACTGCAGAAAAAGTAAAAGTCATGAAAAAACAAATCTTTGGGCAATCTTTTAGGCACCAGCCTCTTCCCTCTCATTTTTGATAGACAAGTGGAGGCAGGCAGCATTTCTCAAGCTGCCAAACATCTTGTAGAGTGGGGCTTGGGCACTGGAGAGGCTTCCAGGACAAGAGGGGAAAGAACTAGAAGTGCTCCCATCTCTGTGCTAAGCCTCTGCATGTAATCAGTCTGCAAACTCTGTTGTAACTCCCAGCTAGACAACTCTGGGCAAGAACAGCCGATGCCAAGGACGGTGAAGCACTCCCTCAAGTCAGGGCTGTTTGCTCAATCATTTCACGGCCGGATGGCAGCGAGGTTTCCAGAGCAAACAGTGTCTATCAAACACTTGCAGAAACCCCAGTAAATCTAAACAAAGCTCAAGGAAACTGTCTCTGGCCATGATGACAGTACATCTTTCACTTGACCCCTGCTCTCCACCTTCTGTGGGCAGGGGTGGCATCTCTGACCAGGGTTGTACAAGCTCATGTGGCCTGTCCTGGCCAGCGAGGAGGCCACATCACTCACAGACACTATTGCACCATACAAAGGGAACACATCATGCCTGACAGGAGCACTGGGGAAAGGACTGGAACTTTGCAGCCAATGCTCCCGCACCTTTCTACACACATTTCCCAAGGCCTGCCCAAAGAAAGAACTGCTGTGTGCAGTCCCAAGCAGGCATACTGTCTGGGTTGGATCCAATGAAAATTAACACCTGCTTTTGTTCTTGCTGAATATATCAGCTGTCAGGAGAGCAAAAGGGATTTGGGAGTTCTTTGGTTATATCTTTTGAAATGTACTACAGCCTGCTCAGGGCTAAGGCCTTTCTGCAATGCATCCCAAGTCTGGGGGAGAGAGCAAATTCTGCCAGCTGATAAGGATGTGAGCACAGCACCTTGCAAACCAGGGGTCTCTGGTCACTCTTGCATAGTGGGTGAGGCTACACCATTGACCCCCTCAGGCAGTCATGAGTGCTCAGCAGAACAGACATTGGAAAAGCTGGGCAAGGACAGATCCATCAAATCTGATACACAAAGGTAAATTTTGTTCCCCTGTAGTTTGTCACTGCATTGCTCTTACAGTTCTTAAGCTTGGGAAAGTATTTTTTAAGGTGTTTAGGTCCCCCTACCAAAAGCATCCCTAAGGTATTTTAGTCACCTTTTCTTTCCTGGGGAAAAAAAATATCTATCTATCTATCTATCTATCTATCTATCTATCTATCTATCTATCTATCTATCTCTGAGATTCCTGAACTGGGAATGCTGCTTCTCAGAAGGGGACTTCCTGAGAAAACCTTACCCTGTATGTCAAACCCTGGGGGACCTCTGCACCCTCTCTTGACCTGCAGAGGTGAGCCTATGTGGAAGGGATGCTACATGAAGAGGCTGCACATAAATGAGCAGACATGCCTGTGAGTGGGGTCTCAAGGAACTGCACAGAAGTGGACAAGTGGACTTTCCCCCTGCACCCCTTTGTGGCAGCAGCTCTGCTCTGGGTGCTTTGGCCCAGGCCTTTTGGATCTACCCGTTCCTAGGGGAGTGCTTCCCACATGATGCAGATTTGTCTGTAAACCATACCTGAGTCTGGAAGTTGACTGTATTTTCCAATCACTGGATCCAAGACCATGGAAATCAGAGAAAGATAAAAAAGAGAAAAGGAAAAAAAAAACCAAAACAACAAGAACATATGGTTGTTATATGTTAATTTATCTGAAAGAAAAAAAAAAAAAACAACAGGTAAATCCCACATACCACCCTAGCCCCACCCTCTGACTTCCAATTCTTTCCCATGTCAAAACTGTCACATTTTTCCCTGGCCACCAGATAGGACATGCTGTTTCCAGGCACATCTCAGCTGGAAGGCAGCATGCTAATGAGACAGTGATAACAAACCAGCAGTAAAGCATGTTTAAAAGCCCTAGAATTACCACTGGGACTAACACAAAGGCCTCTTTGTTGTTAATGAAGGGGGAGAGCAGAAAATGCCCTCCTGCTGCAGCCCTGAGGGAATGGCCAACAGAAGCTCTCGGGTTAGAGAGCAAAACCTGGGCATCAGTGCTGTCAGAGTGCTGGAATACCTATTCCTCTCCAAAACCAAGAGCTGATGGTCCATGTGTCACACTAGACATCAATTCTAACCACACAGGAGCACACAGCAGCACTGGGCAGCAAGGGGAAAGGCATCAGCACAAGCTGGGCACAGCTCTGCTGGTCATCTCCCACCATGATTCTGTGACTTCCCAGGTGACACTCCAGAGTCCAAAGGAGGGGTCAAATAAGGAGACATTCAAGGTCTGCTGCAGGTTTGTAGCTGGTAGAGAATACTCCTCTCTCTTTCTCTCACACCGTTCTCAAATTCTGATTTCATTTTCCAATTACACCTAAATTATGCTAAATTAAAACATGCAAGATGCCGTGACAGATTCCATAATAAAGAGGGGTCACTGCTTCTCTCCAAACAACGTCTTGTTCTTCTGAGGAAGAGGTGGCCACGGTTAAGAGTGTGGAGAGCTGTTCTGAAGTCCGAGGCTGCCTTTCCCTCTTCTCACAAACAAAAGAGTGGAGTCAGAAAAGCTGACAATGACACTGCACTGAGAGCACCAATGTAGCACAAAGCACCTAAAGCCATGCCTGATCTTAGTTTTGGCAACTTGGCTCACAAACCCACTTAACCTGTTATGGAAAAGGTTGTAATGAGTCCTACAGGGTATTGCCTCCAACCTCCCTCAATTTTGAAAAGATTCAACCAGATTTTTGTGGCTCTGGAGCAGACTGTAGGCTTTGACACATTGTCTCTCAACTAAGAAAGTGTGTGTTTATTAACAGCCTCTGCAAACATCTTTTGTCCTCAAAACAAAAATTTGACAAATTCAGTGTAGAGACCCTGATGGACACCCCCAGATGGAGTTTTGGGAGGTTGCACACATGCACAGCATGAATCTGCACATGAATGGGCTCGGTCCATCAACAGACATGATAAGGAACAGCCATGGGACTTCTCCCACTCTCAGCTGGGATTGCTGGACATGGTAATTATGTGCTCAAAGGGAATGTAAACATCTGTGCCAAGCTGGGAGCAAACACACACGATGCTGGAGTTTCCTCCATGTCATGAAAGAGGTTCCCTGTTTCCCTCCTACACTCCCACAAATAGCTTGTTTGCTAAAGGTTAACTTAGTAAATGCCTCCAGGAAACACAGTCTGTAAATATGAACAATTCCTGTTGGCTCGGAGCTGCCTTCAGTGTGTAAGAATGTGAAAACTTTCCATCCTCAATGCAAAAAGCTCTTTCTTATTAAGGCCCTCAATTATTTCTAAACTTTGAAATAAAAACCAGCAATAAGCAGTGTACTGGTGTTCGTCTCACATCCAGTTTGTCCAAAGTATGTCTCAATCCTCTTCCCCCTTCCTTGGGGTGGGGTTTAATGGGACAGAGGGCTAATGATTGGCAACTGTGAGAGTGGCAAAGCACATCCCACATTCCCTCTGCTTCAACACCTCTCTGATTCATCAAGTTCAACCTCCTCAACCAACAAAAAAAAGAGAATGAAATAAAATCGAAAAAGGAAAGGGACTATTTCTATAGCAGTTTTAATAGCTAAAGCAGCTCAAAAGGGCCAGACAAAAGTTACTACCTGCAAAGGAAGAGGTAGGACACACTCACTTTTCACAGGAACAACCCATTTGAAATGCTGTGTCCCTTCCCGAAATCATGTGTATACATTCACACGAACATACATAGTGTGTTAAAAGTGGGGTCTTCCAGCTGCACGATTTCCTGCATATTACTTGTTCATAGCAAGATACTAAGAGCAGGCAGAGGACATACACCTTCTGCTCTAACTTCTGCATGGTTTAGAGGCCACTTGAGAAGCAGACTCGAGTGAGAAAATTTTCCTTTCTCCATCTCTATACAGCTCTTTCCCTGGGGGCTATTTCACTAAAATAAAATTGAAAGGGTTTCTTGTTTTCTTGGTGACTACCCCAGATACAGCACCAACACTCAATAAACTTCACCATGGGAATCATCCAGAATACAATGCCTTTTGTTAATGAGCCTGAGAAACAAGTGTTTGGGGAAACCTTCAAACAAATTCAGATTCTAAAACTATGCAGGTGTATAACATGACAAGTCTGGAAAGGCAAAGGAAATGCTAGTATTTCCTAGTCCCTTATTTGCATGTCAGGCTTGTGTGGTCCTGAAAAGCTCTCATCTCCAACTTACAGTTGAGAAGACCCAGCTGCAGAAGTGATGCCAGAGCTGTAAGTATCATGAAGAGCAGGAGTCCTCCTCTCCTCCCCAGGAACCCGACCACAGGGCACATGGCCAGGCAGGATGCCAGGGCAATCCCAGCCATGGTGTAGTAGTCCGCATAGAAGTTGTGGGTAATCGCCATCTTCGCCTCATGCCCCATCATGCTTTTTGCAAAACAGTGGTGTATGCCATAGCCAGTCAGCCTGGGGGAAACAGCAGAGGGCAAGAGAGACCATTGCTGAGAGGGCAGAACACACACTGCAGTGTAATTCAGTGTGGGGAGGCATTAATGCAGGAATGCAACACCTTAAGTTAAGAAACCTATCCCTAGGTGCTACTGTGAAAATAAGCATTGATAAAAAGAAGCAAAAGCAAAAAAAATTTATTCAACCAAATATTTGCTGACTTTATTCATATAGCTGCTGCTCATGGAATGATCAAGGCATGGGGAACTTTACAAGAACTCCTAGTGCATGATAGGTTTTCCCATTGTATTTGAGAAATCCCGTTCCCAGAAGAGCGCAACTCTCTGTTCCCAGTGCACCTGCTGACAGCTACAGAGCCAGCACTGCTGTGTCAACATAGCCTCTGTGCTTGGACAGCAAAACACCAGGAACACCCACCCGCCTATGGCATTTGGTCATACTAAACACCAGCATTACTCCTCACTTCCCAAGCTAGCCTGTAAAACTGAAAGCCCCTGAGAAAGGAATATTCGAAGTTGTATGTGCTGCAATGATTATTGCACTTATAAAACAATAAGCTCTACTTCAGTCTATACGTTAATACCACCCTTCATAGCAATATGTCTCCTCCTCTTTAAAAAGTTGGAGATGCCACTGATCAACATCTCACCATTGCATTTCACACTTCTTTCTCCTGTCTCACCTTGTGCCTCCAAAAATGGGAAAGAAAAAAAAAAAAAAAGAAAAAGGAGGAAAGAGAAGGGGGCTGGAGGTACAAAAGTCAGAAGAGAAGGCCCAGCATCACCCCTGATGCGGTACAAAATAGCAGCAGAGGTGCAACAGGAGAGAGGTCAATGCTCTCAACTGCACCCATCACAGCTCAAGTACCTCTGCCAGGAAGAACCTCCTGTCCCTGGCACTTACACAAGACAAATCTCATGGCACAAATTAACAGTGTCTGAGAGAGTGGGAGGCACAGATCCAGGTTAAAAAAAAAAAAAAAGAAAAAAAAGAAAAAAAAAGAATGGCAGGTACATTACACTGATACACTTCTATCCTCCTGAAGGTCAGGAATTTGAAGCTCTGTTAGTGTAAACTGGATATCAAAATAAGAATAAGAAAGAACTGGGGGGTTGGGGGTGGCTGGAATGTAGTTGCTGAGTACATGACAGCCCAGGGTCTGAGGAGGTTCTCTTGCAAACTTGTGAATCAATGCTCTAGTTCAAAACCCCACCCTCAATACCAAACACCCTGCCCTTGATAAAAACCTAATACAAGTGCTTGCTGTTACACAAAAATGGCATTTGCTTTCAATTACTGACTCCTCCCATTAGAGAAATATTAATCAGCAAAACAGCAGTAATAAAAGGGCAGAGTTAACCAGCTTTTCTTCTGTCTTTCTTTTCTATGCATGCAAACACAATTGCAGAAGTTTCTATTGAGGCCATGATCTATAAATTAAATTATTGAATCATCTGGACTTTGCTTTCCAGCCTGTTCCCTAAGAATTACTCTATTCTCTTAACTTGGTGAGCAGCTCAGAATAGTTACTTTTAAAACTAAATCCTTGTCTCTCTTAATTTCTTTTTGTTCCCTGCAAAAGGTTCCTTCTCTGTGTACTAAAAATTCAGCACAGCCCTGTCTAACAGGAATAACAGAAGTAAAATTAAATATTTTCTTTTCACCCCTTAAAAACAAACATGAAATCTATTTCCTGAGACGTACATCTGCTTCATGCTCTGCTTGGATGGCAAACAGCCTCCATGTGCTAATGCCAGAAGTTATTCTTTGGACTGCCTAGTTCTGATTTAGGGAATTTCCAAATATGCAAATAATGTGGGTGAGGGAGAAGGGGAGAATTCCCCATATAAACAGTTTTCACAAATACATTTAACACTGTCTATTAAACGTACGTGGTGAGCCTAAGGAGAAAGCTCTCTTTCAGAACAGAGGGAGTCCCTCACTGGTGGGTGGAAGAGAGACACAAGCCTTGTAAAACCAGAGTTGGTTCTGCAACAAATAACACTGGAGACTGACCCCTGAAGTCTGTGTGCTCCTGGGTGACTATTTGCCCAGCACAGGGGCTGTCCTCTCTGGGTGTTGACTGATCCATAAGCCTGCTAATAGGAGCGAGGGCTGCAGAGTAGTGCCCTGACTTGAGGAAGAAAAAGCCACAAGAGAGCTCCATGCTTTGAAACCTAGCAGAGAAGGGGGATTCCCAGTCTTCTCCATCCTCACCTACCCTTTGAAAAAAACCCCACGAAAAATTCAAATGGGCATTTTACAAATTGGAAAAATTAGAAAATGCACTGCTGGTGCCCTTCCAGAATTTGGAAGCCAATGTATTTCCTCTTTATAGGGTGTTCAGTTCTGGACAGAAGGTCTCAGAGCCTATAACCTGCAAACCCCTCAGGCTGATGCTTGTTTTTGCCCACATGAGCATGTCCTGAAGCCTTAGGAGGCAAGCATCACATTGTTCTGTTGGAGACAGCACATTCTCCCTGTGACCCTCTGCAATAATTTGGGAGTGCCGAGGCAGTTTGTAATCTGACTTTGAAGACCCACCAAGCACAGCTGTTATATGAGGGAGCAACTTGTATCTACTGCCAAGCAGCATTTTCCTCTGCAACACAGCCCTATCAGACATAAACAACTTGAACCTGCACTCCTGGGGCATAAACAGTTTCAAAACTCCCACCTGGGATGCCAAGCAGATGCCTGCATGCATGAGCAGCTCTCAGCATGTGGCCACAGGAGACCACTGGTGACAGCAATGCAGTTGCAGCATGGCACCTGAGAGGATGCAGCTCTGCTGCCTGAAACAGTCAATGAGCTCGTCCACGTTTGCCATAAAAAATATAGATCCCTGCAAGAGCTGGTGTTTTTCCAGGATCATTTATCAGAGATGTTAGTGAAGGGTCCCACAGTAGGAAGTAGTGGAGGTCCCTCATCACTTCCCATTGCTGCTCCAGTTCACTGACCACACAACTATCGAAACAAAGAGACTGGACTTACGAGTTCACACACAACACTACGATGTTTTTCCACAGGTTCCTTGTTCCCACCACTTTAACAATGCAGACTTTCTTCGGTCTCCTGGTGATTTCCTTTTCCAGCTCTGAAACAAACCAAATCAGAATTATCATTTCTCTGAGGAGAATGAGAAGGAGAAGATTTACTTGTGAACTAAGATATTCTGGGGGATATTCTGGAGAGCAGAACACTATTGATTACATTAACAGGAACCATAAAAATGCTGAACTGCCTGCCTAAAGTCCAGCATAGGTTCCTCCTTTTCTTCCAGGCTTCCTTTCATCTTCTTGGGGCAAAGAACTAAGAACACCTTCATACTCCAAACCTTCTCCCAGTTAAAAATGTGTATGTAAAGTGGGAGCAGTATGGAGCTTGACCTCAACAAGCATGATAGCAAACTTCTTGAAGAACTTCAGGATTCTGGTAATTTTTAAACCCCTCCTCAGGGAGGACTGCACTCGTGCAGCTACAGGCTCTGCTCCCTTTGTGCAATGCATACCTAAAAAGCCATGGAAAGGACTGGAGCTCAAACTCATTTTTCATGGATAATCTTTTGAAGTTTGTTCAAATGCAAGTTTCAGAATGAAGTGGCTAGGACATTATGTCAGCTCATCCATCTTCCACTCCATTCCCTTTTGAAATATTTAAATTTTTTCTGATGGATGTCCAGAATATTAAGACATTTCCTTAAATCAGCAACTGTGCTGTCTTTGCATTTCAGAACTAAAACCCCACCATGTCCTTTCAGTGCTGGGCAGCTTCAAGTGAACTTTTCTTTGCAATGCTGAAATAACACACAAAGCCTTACAAATGTTGTGTCTGATACCCTTGTTGGTAGAGGACGATGATGAAGGGCACTGCTTATTTCCCACTTAGCATTAAGTTAGAGCTTGAACACCTACCTAAGCATGCCAAAACAGCCACTGTTTCCAAGCTACCAGATCAGTGAGCACAAGTCCAATAAAAGCAGGAGAAGCTGTAGCTATAAAGAAGCATCACAAAAATAATGCCCTCCAGGAGCACAGACTAGGTCTGTTTTTAGGGGTAAAGGCTTTCACTGCTGCTTTCTAGCCTGACTGTGTTTCAAAGGCAGCAGCATGGCCCTGTGGTGAAGGGTGCACGTGTTCTCTTCGTGCATACACAATGAGCTCGGGTGTCCTCAGTCGCCCACACTGGCCTGCCCTGACCTCTGCCTTACTCTGCTGAATAGCAACCTCCTAAAGACATGCAAGACAGGAGAAAATAAAAGCAAGCTGGGGGGGAGGAAGTTTAAAAAAAAAAAAGTCACCTGAATTTACAAACTAAATAAAAAACCACATTTGCCAGCTATTATTTGAAAAGTGTATTGCAAAAATAATAAATCAAGCAAACACCATTTACATGCAAATACTTGAGCTCACAGGTCACTCCTGGACTTCTCTCTAGAACAACTACTGTGAAGGCTTCCGACAAAAGCAGCAAAAGGGTATTTATTGTTAGTGATTGTACTTAAGCAGAATATTGCTATACTACTTTCCTAGCAACCTGATAATGGCCATTTCTGCCCAGAATCTATCCAGTATGAAGCCCACAAAAGCAGAAAAACTAAGGTAGAGCAAAAGAAGAAATTGGCTAAATTAATACTTGTATTACAAAAGCCCTCTTCAGGCTCAGCAATGGATCAGGGCCATATTAAAATATAAGCAATAAAAAAAATGGAACCTAATCTCAAAGAAAAAGGTCAAAATAATTCTTGTAGCAAGATTCTAGGAAGGAATAAGTGGGAACAAAATAATTCAGAACAATGGAAGCAGTTAGATAAAATGTTATTGTAAAGCCCATGACTGAGCCCAGGCCAAACCTTCTACAGCAAAAAAAGTCAAAGCAAGCACTAGAAGAAGCACAAGGGTTTTGAAAGGCTGCTGGGTGTTTATTATTTCAGCTGAAGGGCAACAATGAAAGTCACTACCTGAACAACACATATTGCACAGATTTCATGTGGGCAAAAGGGTTCACTCGCAAACTACGAATGACCAGTTCTGGCCTATAATGTAAAACATCTCATCCTCGGTCAGCAGAAGGTGCATACTCAATATTCTTCAGGTTTTCATAATCTGATATGGTTTCTTGTTTATTTGTTTCTCAGAGAGATTTTTGCTTTTTTCTTTTAGGACAGAGAGCAGACTTACTTGTAAAAATACATGCTGTTTTGAGCCACAACTTAATAAAAAATTCAGAGAAGCAACATTCAAATTGGCTAGGCTTTTCTTTGGAACCAAACATTATTTTGCCCTCCCCTCCTGCTTTGTTCATACATCAGGGGCTCCTATAATCCATGTGTACTTTGTTTACTGTCGCGTATCCTTCTCACGTGCACTCAGGCC
Organism: Chamaea fasciata; assembly: GCF_029207755.1. Taxonomy (NCBI): domain Eukaryota; kingdom Metazoa; phylum Chordata; class Aves; order Passeriformes; family Sylviidae; genus Chamaea; species Chamaea fasciata. Next base: position 84,943,364 of record NW_027094086.1, read on the forward strand.
TCCCCCCAACTTCTGAACTAGTTCCCATCAGTGTTTTTTCACTGAACTGCTGTTCTGCCCTCAAGCAAAGGCTCACTTGGTTATGTGAACTGTCAAACACCTCCTGTGTCAGCTGCAGTGAGGATCAGACATGACAGGGGAGTTCACCCCTTCTCTACCCTACTCATGGAGCAATCTTCAGGCAGTGGACCCATGCTTCAGCTCTCATGGAGGTTTAATTCCATGGATACATCACAGCATTATACAAAAATGACTCAATTACAGATGTAGCAGCATTACAAGCATTAAAAAAAGGGGCGGGGGGGGGGAAGGGAGGGAAGGGAAAAAAAGGAAAAAAAAAAGGGAAAAAAGAATCTGGCCTCAAACCTTACACCAAAGAAAGCAAACAGAACCTGGCTTTTTATAGAGAGCCTTATGACTCTACCAGCTATTTATGCCTCCATCCCTCTACGATATTAAAACTCCAAATCTAAGTCACCGGCTTTAGATGAATGACTTGTCTCCAAGTCTCCAACACAATCCATCTTTCTGATGGCTTTCTCCCTCCTTTGTTTCTATGAATACCAGTGAGATACTCACCAAAAATCCCCACTGCACTGCAAAATCAATGACTTGCAATAACCAAAATATCATTCCAATAGGAACAAATAAGCTATGTGACTTGCAAAAAAATCATCAGCTACAGAAGCGGCTCTCACGTAAGTGACCTGCTCTCTTTGGAGGTGGCCTTCCTGAAAGGACCTGCTCTGACTGACTTTGATGAGCATCAGGAGAGTGACAGCTCCCAGCTTGACTGATTTCATAGGTCAAAGTTAAGATATTAAAAGCCTATTAAAACCTCATGGAAGCAAGCTATTGCTCTCTCAGGACTAACACCAGAAAAACTCCCTGTACACCCAGTTTACTCTTTGATTTTACATTGAAGTCATTAGTACAGAAGGAATTTGCAATAAACGTTTCATTTTTGGTTTACCAAAAGGGAGAGTGTGGAATAGAAAAATATTTCTAACCATTTATTCAGAAGCCCCTAATAAGTTTTCCCATACTCCAAAGCCCACACACACTCTACGACTTTCTATTCAGGGACTCGGTAGGAGAACTGTCAACAAGCTAACTCTTCATATCTCAGTGGAAATTAGAACTACTCACTGGCAGACTTTAAAAGTCTCATGGGAGGGGGAACCCTACCAGCTTCCAACTCACAACGCTGCTGAAATCTCATGGGACCCTCTGCATTACAGGAGCATGCCTTTCAAAATCAGAAAGTATCTTTAAAGCCTTCAGATGAAACCACCCATCTCTGCATCACTTGGCATAGACAAAACAGACAAAAGCCCAAATCAAGCCGCTGAAAAATTATGTCCAAAATGACAAGTGTCCTGTGGTGATGGACTTCTGCCGGATTTTCCTGGCTGCCAAAAGATATTGTCAGTAGCTCTTTGAACATGAAGAGATCTATGGAAGCCTAGCAGAGAGACTCAATCAATCCCTGAAGCATGACAGCTCTGCAGCAGGAGGTGGACCAGTCCAAAACAGAGACGAAGCAGTCTACTCTCAGGCAGGCAGAATTACTGGTACAAAGTTTTTTTTATATCTTCCAGGACTTTTGTCCAGCTCTCAAGTCATATACAGAAATTATGAGGTAAGAAAATACTGACTGATGGGTAGAGAGCAATACAGGATAGAAAAATAGAAATCATAACTGGATGGCAGGACATCAGTAGTGGGATGACCTGTCTTATTTAAAAAAAATAAATCTTGTTTAATAACCTGTGTAGGGAGCTTGGCAAAACACCTCAGAAATGTACCAATAAAGTCTGCTGGTGACAAAGTGAGGCACCACCTTACTATCAAAGGTAAGGACAGTGCAAATGGGCCTTCAGAGGGAACTGGGTGAGCTTAAGATCCAGTGTGTGGGCAAAAGCAAGTGAAAATGTGAAACACAAGGCAAAATTCTCAGTAATTAAGGGGAAATGTTTCTGGTGGAAGATAAGCAAAACCTGTGTTGGATTTGGTTATCTACTACTTGAACACAAGTGACTATATGGCATCAGTTTAATGCAGCCATGATGTATTTGCAATTCAGACAATGAAATAAATACTGGAATTCTTTCACAATTCTAGTCATCAATATTTGAGAAACGAAAGCTCTGGCAAGCCCATTTATAAAAGGAGAGGAAATAGAGGAGAACTTCATCTCAGTACAGGAACAGGGCTGCTGTCTTCTCATATAGCATGAGGAAAAAGAGATTTAAGATACGCACAGACAGAAGCAATTGGGAAAGGGAAAAAAGAACTAACCCAGACAGCTATAGTGTATTTGAATTGAATGCTAAAATGTACCTGCAGTACAAGTGTGATATGGAGACTGGAATGGCCTTCTAACAAAAGCACTGGACATAAATACTAACAGCATTTAAAATGAACTTCTTTTCATGAGAGCAACTCTATAACTCTAAGACTATAACAGCTAAGCAATTATTTATTTCAATCCTGTATTTCTAATTACATTCAAAAAAGATTGAAAAGTCAGATATAAGGTTGCTGTTGCAATCTTCAGTTGCTCATGTGCGTTATGATACAGCATTTAGATGATCACACATTAGTTTTCCCCTCAGAATGTTCACTGCAGTCATCCAAAGGGCACGTGTTAAAGGGGTCTCTGCCTTTCCCATTCAACACATACCCCTCAGCCTCATTATCCAAACTTCCCAGTGAGTACAAAAAAATCATATATTTCTTTAGAGACATTCCTACAGTGCTGTCAGAATATACATGTATTTCATAAATGCAAATGAAATTATCTCTATCACCTTCTTGTAAGAGTAAGGGCAAAGATTACTCCTGTTTTGCAGGCAGGGAGATAAAATAGAGGGGATTTGTGTCCGGAATGAGCAAAAATCGTGCAGCAATATCCCTTTTAGGTGTTAATATAAAGCTCCCATCTTTCTGCAAATCAAGCCCCAGAATTACACACTAGAGACAGACGCTGAAGAAACTGTGATTAGTGACAGCACTGAAAGGGCCTGATTCCAGGGAAATCATCATCATACAAGAACATCCCTGACAGACCGGGAGAATGAGTACAGCTCTTCAGGAGGTGTTCAGCTTCTTTTCCCCAACACTGTCCTCTTTCCTTCTGCAATCCTCTGCCTCATTCACTACACACCTTCCAAATTCTGCAACAAATGAGGAACAGACAACAGCTTCATTCCCACATCATCGTCCATCCTATGCACTGATTCGTCCATCCTATGCCCTGTGGAAAAAATAGGTCGTAATCATGTTATTAAAGGCTGCATCATCGTGCCTTCATGCCAGGAGGCCAAGCAGGGGTTGCCCAGGCAACCTGACTTCTTGTATTTCCCAGAGCACAACTTGTCAATGCTTACATTCTTCTAACATCATCAGTGTTAAAAAACCAAAAAACAAAAAAAAAACCCCAAAAAAACAACAACACAAAGAGCACCTCCAATGTCCTTGTGTGGAGCTGTGGCCATCAGGAGGTTGAAGGTACCCACACATGCACTGCTGCTTTCTGTTGCGGGAGCTATGGAGGGAATCTCAGCAAGCGAGCTGGGCAGCAGGGAAGGGTGAAGCAAACATTTTAGGAGTGGATTTTGCAAAAGAGTTCTGAGACTGAATCCTTGGGCTTGAGAGCTTGCTCTGGAAGGAGAGGGGAGCAAATGATTGCAGCCCCTTTGGTCTCCATATGCTCTAGCTCTCCTCTGTTCTTCCTTTAGGGAATGTTCATCCTCCATTACTTCCCTCCAGTCCCTTGTTGCCCTTACCTCCCTAAAGTCTCCTCCAACTATCTTTATTCTTTGCTCCCACAACTTTTTGAAAACTCTTATTTCCTCTATTCTCTGGCCACTGGTCCCCTCTTAGTGCTTCTCCACTTCCACTTGGTTCTTGAGGTCTCCCCTCCTATACTTCACATCCACATCCAGATTCACCAGTCCTCTCTTCTCTGGTGCCTGTGGGCTGGGGAAATGCTGGCAGCACCAGGGCTTGCTGCCAGTCCTCTGCACATGGTTCCTGCCCTGTAAAGCTGGCTCTTCTGGGAGGATAGGTAGCACTGTGCACAAAGAGCCAGTGTGCCAGCAGGGCACAAATCAACAGGCTGGAAAGCAGCCAGTGAAATTCTGCAGAGGACTCAACTAGTGAGAGAGAGTCATTCAAACTGGAATAGGGGCTGACAGGTCCCTCTTCTTTCTTTCTGTCTTTCTTTTTTTCCCCTTTAAATTTTCTAGCATATTTAGCTTTTTCTGGTGGCATGAAAAGGCACATTCTCAGTAGAGTGCAGCCTTTTCCCCCTGATCCCTCCAAAACCTGATACTGTCAGATATCATTACTACCTCTGCTAAGGATACAGTCAAGACACGCATGGGCTCTCTTCTTCCATTACTGTAGACCCAGCCAGGAGAAGAGGACCTAACTGACCAGTTTTATTCTTGTTAATCACTATCATGTACAGCACAACCTGAAAGAGTTGCACAAACTCCATCAATTCCTGCTGCTGGACAACAAGAGAAACCCAGACCCTCCTGAAACTGATTTAACGTACAAGAGGACAACAGAAATCACTGGCTGGTTTTTTTTTTTTTTTTAAATTTTGAGATAGAAATCTCTGTGGCTGACACACAGCCTTCAAACAGCACCTTGAACTGTTTTAACTACATTTCCCACGTTTACTTGACCACCCTCTGTGAGCTGCATGGAGCATTTAAGTTTAACACCATTAAACACCCAAGAAACTGGATCTGGCAAAGGAGGAGATCTGGTAGGTTTGTACTTCACTATCACCATGGAATCTCCATAATACATTATGGAGCCAGGAAACTTGCTTTTCTTCTCCAGCTAATGCACTCTTCATCTATCACAAGCTCTAAACCAGTAGTGTAGTGATAGGTGTGATGGTCTAAGGTTATGAGTAAAGCTTGATAGAGAAAGAGATTTTCAAATGCAAGGCATTTTCACCCTTCCTTCTGCTATTTAGTCAGTGGAAAAGGAAAATGCATATAATCACATAGATTCAAGCATCATGCTTAGGAAAAATATATATATATACCAGAACAAAACAGAAAAATAGCTTATGTTTAAAGAAAAGCAATGGCAGCATGTTGTTCAGCAGCAAGAAAGGTGAAAGATAATTTTTTTCTTCAGAGGGAAACTCCCTGAAAACCACAGCCTTCCTAACTGCAATCCACGCACATACACACACAGAGTACTTATCACCAGCATAACCCTTCATCTTCTTCATGTTGTGTCCTGCATGCTAAAGTACTGGCAGCTATTTGAGTGCTTTACCTTTGCTGTCCACCTTTCATGATTACATCAGTATTATTTCTCTAAGCTTAGAAGGGAATTTTGGGAAGGAACAGCTATAACCTCTCTGCCCACAGGAGCACCATTGGTTTGTGTTTCCATCCAGAGATGAGAAAAAAGGGAGCTTTGTTTTTCAGTCTGGCCAGGCAGTTATATTCATGTTAAGGAACACCTGAAATGTCTCCCCATACAGGGGAAACCAAAGAGAAACACACAGGGGTGGGTTTCCATGGAAGCACCACGTGTGACACTTGGGTAGCTGCTGATACAGCAGGGTCTCAAGTGGAGCATTTCCTGGATGCCCAAACACGGCAGGGCTGGGTGCTGGTGCAGCCAAGGTCAGCTGGCAGCAGACAATCTGTTCCAGGCAACAAACAGACCTTTCAACCCCACACAAAGAAAAAGAATGCATTCTATCAAAATTATGAAAACCACCTAAAGTGTAACACACCTTCAAAAGGTGTAAGGATGGTTGGTGCTTTAGGATTTCCATCTCCCCTAAACACTCTTTCCTCCTGTTTGTTAAACAATCTTCTTACTTCTTTAGCATTTATGACACTAAGGTCAAAATGACTGTCCTGCAGCTAGACTGAAATATATCTTAGGTCCTCATTCTACAGGGGATCAAGGAAGTGATGGTTCTAGAGAAGTTGGTAGTGAAAAATCCATACTGAATTAATATTACCAAAATGTTTAATTTGCTCATGACTGAAGCTGACTTTTTTGGGTAATGTTTTGAAACATTTGTCAACAAAATTCAGCAAGCCTGTTTTTGAAATGACATTTCAAAACACAGTAGAATAAAAATAATTTCCTTGATGCCAAAACAGATTTAAACTTTTATTTCTAAAAGAGGGTAAAATTTGAAGCCAACTGGTGAAATTTTGAGTCAAAACATACAAGGGGTAATTTAACCAAGTCTAATTCACCTATGTTTCTTCAGCATTTAAGAAGAAAATGCAACCACATAAACCCAAAAATCTCACTATAAAGGCAAATTATTTCTGCCCAAAATCACAAGGTACACAAAGCACTCAAAAACAAAGCCACTTAAAGCTTCTGAGGAGAAAGGTCCCTTTATGCAACCAACACCAGCCCTGGGACAGGCTACTGAAGAAAAGGGCAATGTAAATTTACAGCACTCTAGACTCCTACCAACATCCCTTGTCTCACTTTAATTTGTTTCCCATGGAAGCACACTCCCACTCCACCTTTCTAGCTGGGCATTGCCCGTCAGCTGCCCACCCTCATTTTCTCCTGGCACAGGTTGTTATGGCAGCTGCTGGACCTTTCAGCTGCATCATTGTCTGGACTTTTAGTTGTTGTCTTTAGAGACATCCCCTAGGAGAGCACTGGCAATCTCTCCAACCCAAAGACTGTCAAAAACAGCAGATAAATTTTGCTTCATTTTTTTTTTTCCCCACATGGGCCACCTCCCCATGGAGCAGAGGCCCTACACATGGTTAGTGGCACTCCCCACTACAGGCAGCATAGCCAAATGGACGAGCAAAAGCTTTCAGCAGGCAATGGAAATGGTGTGATTCTTCAGAAAGGAAAATCAGCCTGCTCATTGCTTGGAGAACAATTCAAAATTAAATCTTCTTGCATCCCAGAAATACTTGTCTTCTTTTTGCTATGGAACTCATGTGAAGAGCCAGAATAGGTATATATGAAATTCCTGTAACTCCTGTAATGATCTATCAGATACACTAATTTGACTGGTATGTATGAGTAAAGTTACAGTGGGATTTTCAGCTGGAAGGGACTGCAAGTGAGCAGTTTATCATTTAAATGCATAGGGAGTAATTCAGTCACAGGAGGCTGTTACAACAATGCAGCAAGGAATAATAAACAGCAACACAATGGCCCCTAACTAGAGCAAAACAGTTTCCAGCCCTTTCAGATGGAAAACAAAGAAATCTCTCCACACAGATTGGAAAGCTCAACAATGGAATCAAGGGAAAACAAGGGATATCTGCATCAGGCTCAATGGCATTCTTTCTCCCAGACAAGTACCAGGTTTTCACCCATTCCATGCTAGAACAACTATGGGCATTTTATTACAGCACACAAGAGCAGAGAAAGGTCTCCTCCTCCTTCCTGACCCACTGCAAGATACAAGGCCTGCAGCCTGACCACATTCTTAATTCAAGAATCCTACTATCTCCTGTCCTCACTCAGACCATCAACGTCCCCCATGCACCCAGAACAAGAGAGGTGGTCCTCCCCTCAGTAGTTTGTAGTTAATCTTATTTCATTCTTTTGGTGCTGTTCCTCTCTTACTCTTCCTACAGAAATGCAGCTCTCCTCCAGGGCTGCATCAGAAAAGCCTTGAAGTGTGGGGTTCCAGAGTTTAACGAGAAAAAGTGAGGGAAGAGATAATAAAAAACCTCAACAATCTCATCATCAACAAGGAGGCAGAAATGGCCATGTTCTGAATAATTTATAAATTGCAAATGGTGTTGTACTGACAACTGCTATGTCTAAGTGTATTTGCAGTCAGAGGATCCACAGTATCAAGATGCAAAATAATGCTCTGTTTTTTCAGCCTCCTTAAACAGGAGTGTACTCCTGTGTACTCCTACCATGAAACTGCTGAGAAAAGTAATCAGTCACAAATAGTAGTCATAAAAACCATTTTGACATTTAGCATTCCTCCATGGGTAATATCATTATACATGGCTTAAATAAATTCCTCCAGCACACAGTTGTGTCTTTATTATTTTCCTTAAAGGAAACTCAGGTAATTTGTTTTTTCTTTTCCCTAAAACACATTTGATTTCACCTGCAAATTCAAGAAACTGACTGACAAAAGCCAAATTTAGGAATTGGATGGGAAACTCCAAGGCCAGTTGGTGGCTCAGGGACCCATCTCTTCTCAAGATCCGTAACTTTTTCTGAGGAAGACTTGCAAAAATGAGCTGTGGGGGATGCAGATCAACAGGTTAGTGATGGTTCACACACCCCTCATGCTTCTGAGAACTTTACCAGAGAAATGGCATTTACACTGCAAAGCCATGTTGCACGATGCAGATCCAGGAACTGTAACCCCAGACACAAATACATGCAAGCCAGCTAATTAACACCAGTGTGCAGACTGCACCAAAAATCACACTGGTGACCTGGGCATGCACACCAGAGATCCTGAACTGTGCCTTTCTTCCCTCACTGATGGAGACTGCTTTATTCACTAGGCACTGATGTTAATGGTGACAGTTTTCTAGCCTGGATTAAGCCTGTTCCAGTGCTGACTGATGCCTTTAACACTGACTGACAGAAACTCCGGTTACCCCAGAGAACTTTGACAAGGATCAGACAAGTCCAGAAGCATCACCTCCACCCACTGGCAGAGCTACTGAGGTTCCCCTGCAGCCCCTGGGGTCAGAGCAGGTAGTGTTGGAAAAGTGGGGCAAATGTGTCCACCATTTTCTGACAAGTGGGTAGTCTGATACAGATTGCAAATGACAGCGCAAAATGAGCGTTTATGGGCAGAATCAAGCCTGTGAGAAGGAAAAGGGAAGCCTGAACCAAATTTGACAGGAGCACTGGTGATATAAAGATCCAGAAGGCATTTGCCTTTGTTGTAATTAGACAAGCACACGTGCACACATGCTCAGAGTCTCTTCTGCACAGCAACCTGCAAGACAGGATCATGGCTATTTCAGTGACAATTTTGGTGATGAGGGCAGCTGACTCTTTCTAAAAGCATCAGTAAACCAAGGAATTGATACTTTCAACTCTCAAGTAAAAACTGTATCCTACCACTGTCACTTGCAGCAATTCCCCCATCCCTAAAGCAACATCACTCAGGTGATGCAGGAAAGGAAAGCAAAACAGCTCTTGGTGCAAAGCTTTAAAGAGAAACTCTAATGTGGTTTAGGTTTCCTACGGGGCTGGCACTTTAGAATAGGGGTTTTGAGTGCTGCTGCTTCTCCAAACCAACAGAGTAAGTGTTGGGTGATGGGCAGGATCCCAGCAAGCAGCTTCCTTAAAACACAGTTTCCAGAGGCACACAGAGCTGAAGACGCACTCTTGTAGCCATGGTAAAATTCTTCAAGAGATGTCTCTAAAGACACACGGCACTGCAAGACAAGACTATAATTACTAGGACTGTTCAACAGGCCATGTAGTTTTTAACACAGTGCTGGAGTTTGGAATGGATTTTCAAGAAAAGCAGAATGAATGAATGAATGAATGAATGAATGAATGAATGAATGAATGAACGAATGAATGAGATGATTTAGAGGCAATAAATAGATAATTTATTTCTCAGCAGTAATGTTACGTGCAGCCTTTAGAGAAGAGCTGAGGGATTTGCAGTGGTCTATCCAACTCACCGGGCACCACTCCTTTGATGTCGCTTTCTGTGTTCATCCTGTTCTTGTGTGTGAACTGAAGGATCAGTTCCTTGGATGCCTCAAACTGTTGTGTAGCCATCAACCACCGAAGAGACTCTGGGAAAATACTTTAAAGAGGGAAAATAGGTTAGGGCTGCTTCCAAGTTTCTGTCAGAGGATGAACTGGTAGAGTTTTAGCTGCTCATTTAACCACCCAGAAGCTATGTAATTATTTCAAAATACAGAAGAATAACTTATGAAACAAAAAAGAGGGAAAACAGATTCAGAATGTGCAAATTTATGATATTTCCTTTTACCATGATTCACAAATCATAGAGGAAGTATCCTATCACATGAAAATATGACACACTGGAATTTTATAACATATTACAGGTGCTTTGTCCATTAATATAACTTGAAAGAAATGAGAGGAAGAGGTAGCGCTGTCTGCAGTACATATTTGCTGCCAAGAAGGGAGTGAATGAGATCCGTAGTTCACACGTGGTAATTCAGACCAAAGAAAGAAAACAGCTGACAGAAGTAATCTGGGTTCTCTTTTAAAGACAGATGAAAGAGAAGAATTACTTCTTAGAATGAAAAGCTTCCCCTACTAAAGAAAATATTTCGTTAGTCGCCTTAAAAATATATACAGGCATACAGTTAAAAAAGTCCATTTTCCATCCAGTTGTTTCTTTCAAGTGCTGATATTAACCAGATTAATGAGCTTTAGTGGTTACTCTCCCTTCTGTTGCAAATTTGTTTCTTTTAATACAAAACCAAAAGAAATACATAGCTCTTAGAACAAACTCCCCAAACCTCCCATACTTCTAGAGACAAGAAAAATTTCAGATCTCACTCTAAGTGTATTTTTTTTCATATTAAGACCTCGTTTTTACTATTCTTCCAAAAGACCTTACCAAAACCAAATTTAACAACTAATTTTAACTTCAAATACATAATAAAACCTCAAATTTCCTTCACAAAGCATTGATCTGTGCTGCGGATGCTGCCCAGTTCTTGTAGCTCTAAGCAGTCAATTGCATCATTATCGTACTATCTCTTAGGGCTGATACAATTTGGAAGACACCTTAGCAAAGCCTCCAACTGAGACAGGGAAAGTATTTTTGGAAGAAGAAATAAAAAGGAGAGAAATCAGGCAGACTGTAATCTAAATGATATCAGCCAATAAAAATATATAACAACTATGATGACAGCCATTCAGCTTGACAGCTCATTTACTACCCCTCATCCTGCACAGATGATTTGGCACATTTTCCAGCAGAAAGTCTTGTAAAAAACAAACAAACAAACAAACAAACATTTTTTAAAAGTACTAAGAATTTTTTGAATGCAAAATCTCTGCATCCTTGGCCTTGGAGAGGTTATAGCCTCAGTCCCCAGATTGTAAGTTTTAGATTTTCAACAGTCTGCTTACAGGTTCCAAACAATAACTCCTGTGATGACCACCCACATGTAGGGAAAGGAAAGGAACCACCAGGATGGGCATCACAGGTTGGGGACAAACATGTCTCTTATTTTCTGGCTCCTGTAGGTTTCTCAGACTGGAAGTGCTGAAGCCCAGCGTCTTCCAGGTGCTCCATCACTCAGTGTGAGCAGTGAGAGGTTCCTTAGGGACACTTAAGAATCCATGAGCTGCCTTGAGTTCACGTCATCAGTCTAGTCACATTCAATAAGAACTCCCATGGTCAAAAATTCTCAAACAGTGTGACATACTTAGTCTGGTTGCACCCAATGGACTCTCACGGCCAGAGCAGAAGTCCTGTCACATCCAATAAATCTCACGGCCAGATGCAAAAGTGTCAGTTATTGAGAAACAGGAATGCAGGTTCTTGGGTTGCTGGTGATAAATACACTGACTGCAGAAGTACACACCAATAATACTTAAAGTATGAATACTACAGCCATTGACAAATGCATTAAATTGTGAGATGGCTAAGCAGCACTGAAAATATGATCACAAACACAAGATTGCTTTTTGAATTTCCTGAAGAAGCACTTGGTATTGCTGAGTGTTCGGGTCTTTCACAACAGGTGGTGAGAGAGCAGATAGATACAGCCCATCAACAGTCCCAGGATGCAAAGGTGAAGTCTCCTCCGGCCTCCTTCCTCAATTAAGCTACATTTATGATGTTTTCTTTGAGGGAAGGGAAAACTTATAGTTACAGGTGATGTCATTTCATGTTTAGATCGGAATTTGGGTGATTTTTTAGTCATTATCACATGTGGGGGTGTGAAGAGTACCACACTTTTGAGCCAATGTGACGAAGTTCAGCTTTTGATCACCTTTTTGGATCATGCCTTGGCCTTTCAGTTCCCATCAGCTGCATTGTTTTAAACAGAGCATGACCACAACTCCTCTGTGCCACTCCATCCTTTGTTTCCTGTCTCCCTTAGAGCAGTACACCAAGCCCCTTCAGTGTTCCTGCTCCAAGGTGTGCAGACAGTTTGTCCCTGGTGAACCACAGCCAACGCATGCACTCCTTCCTGCTGAACTTCAGTATTTCCCTTGCATAGCTGGTTGATAGTCTGCTACCTCCAGGTCATGGGGCTATGCTTTTACAGTCAAGGAAAAGAACAGAGGGTGGGATAGAGTTAAACTTTCATCTCCTGTTCCACAGCTGCTGCTGCTTGGGACAGGAGAGGAGACAGGGACGAGTGGAAGGCATGCTGGGGAGAAAAGATCTTAAGTTAAAGAAATCCTAAGAGGAGAGAAGAATCCTTGACAAAGACCAGGAAGGTACCACATGTAAGGAGAACTGTGATTCCATGCAGATGGAAAATGGATGCCCAGGGAAAGGTTGCAATGTGTTGTCAATCAGGGGTCTGCCTCAGGTCAACAAGCCCCAGTTATTGAAACTTTGTGTCTTGGGGCGAGTAAATCCTATCTAAAAGCATCAGAAAAGAACCAGCCACTTCCTCCTATTTCTTTCAGTTTTGGTTAGAGTGAAGCAGGAGTTTATTCCAAATTATTGATACCTTTACTGATATTCATGGCATCATGCTGTCAGGAGCTTCCTTTGTACAAGGGAGAAGAAATAAGGTCTCTGTATAACTGGAACTCCCCTTCCCTTATGGCTCTAGTACACATGCACTTGAAAGGAGTCTAACTTCCATTAAATTACCTTTATACACCTGTCAGAAACCCCTGGGCTCACATCTGGCTTACATGGGTACTTTTCTGCCCTTCCAGAATGACCTAAGATCCCAGTAGGGGCCTCTGCTCTGTACTTTTGTATCCAAGCCCATCTGCCTATCCCTTCTAGACAAATCTGCTGCCTCTCCCCTTTCCCCCATCCATGCCCAGCTTCCCAATGCACTCAGCCACGCACCTCCTGGGGACAGTCTAACCTGCCACGTGCATGTGACCAACAGAAGAGCAAAATCAGAGTTGGGAAGAGGGCTCAGCCCCAGCCCGGAGGGGCAAACAGCACTCACATAGCAGGAGATGGAAGTAAGGAGAGTACAAAGGAAGGAGGAGGCAGTGGAGGGGCTATTTACAGCATCTGTTATTGGACTCACTGCTTTGAGTACATGATGGGGAATTAACAAGCAGTGCAGTTTTCTAGTTCTTCTTTTATCACCAATCAGTTAGTTTTCTTCCTTCATCTGTAACACATGCTGTGGGTCCACGCTCCATTCGGAAGGAAAGAAAGAGGTAATAAAATGGTAACACTTCCCAGAGAATATGCAACAGATGGAAGCAAAAAGCCTAGGAGAAAAGTACATACTGTACTGACAATATAATTAAAGAGGCAGCCCAACCAAGGTTCATTTCTGCAAATGCAAAAACCCGGGGCAACACAAATCCTGATCCTAGGGCTATTACCACTATTTATCAAGCTGCTATGTTCCACAATAGATAAGGGGGACTTTTTTACTTGGTTTGCCTGCCCTGCCCAGCTAAAAAGCCACAGAGCTCTTGCAGATTACAGATTAATTTTTAGCATTTCCCGACCCTTTCACTATCACTCAGGAATGAACTCTCAACAGGAATGTGTAAGACTCTGCCAAAGCCACCTGGAAAACATGTGGCCTCCAGAAGACTGGTGAGGGATGCCTGTTCTCCATGTCATCCCCCATGTACATTAGGCATCTCCATACTACTGTACCATCCTTTTGGACACAAATGTCTGTAAATATTCTGTTTGATATTGTGTTTTATCCAGTGGTGGACATCAGGTATTTCAGCAGGCAGGCATTATTACATGAAGCTTTGGAGCAGACCAGCATGTGCATAACATACAACAGGTAAGGGAGGGAAGAACAGTTTCACAGATTAACAAAAACACCCTTCATTGTTCATCAAGATTACCACTGTCAAGATGAGGCTATTTTAATGTTGTATGTTGGAATACAGGGGTAACCCCCCACCTCCACTGCCATTATTTTGCAAGGAACTTGTAACTCTCCTGAGTGCATATTTTGCCCATGCTGAGGCACATCTACTTTGGGAATAAGCAGTGAAATCCCCACTGGGGGTTACCACTGTCCACACAGGAGGGCTCTGTAAGAAGTTAATACAAAAATATAACAGTTATATACTGTAACAAGTTTTTACATGCTGTAACTTGTCAGGCATTTGAACTAGCAGCCTAGCTCCCCATGGTGCATAACAAGCTTGGTCCTGCACAGAGTAGTGGCCTTTTTCTTCATTTTTCTCAGTGTACAATAACTAAATATTTTAGACTGGTTAGTGTTCTTATTGTTATGGCTTTCTACAACACTGCCGTCATAAGCCTCTGCTGTTTAATGCCGCCACTGCGTGTCACTATTAAGACAGAACAATAAAGAAGGATTTTTTTTAATGTTTACAAAGTCGTGGTCGGGATGGACCTGGCACTATTCCCAAGGTGAAAGCCATCCTACTTCTCTCAGGACAGCCATACCAACACCACAGTGCCACAGGCAGAGAGGAGTGGGACCAGTTGGGAGTGGGGAATTCCTTGTAGGAACAGTCCCGAGCCACTGCCTGGCATAGACCAGCTACCCAGACTTCAGCACAGCATGTGCTAATTTGAGCAAAATCAAGTCTAGTTCAGGGCTGACTACCTCATGCACACAAAACATCCAAGTGTGCTTGTTCCAGGGCTGTCAGATGTTATTTGTAACTCTTCTTGAATCAAAGAAACCAACAGTGTCAGTCCAAAGCCACAACATAGGTATTAAGGGAAAATATAGCCATGCAGTCACAATCTGATAACGGCAAGGCTGGGATGCATCCTCTCAAGAACTCTTTTAGTCTTTAAAGGTGAAGTGACAGCCAGAATAATAACAAAGTACAATTTCACCTCAGTGAAAGGGGACCATCTCCCAAGTGCCCATCGTGTTGCAGGGCGTATCATATGTGCATGCTACAGCAGATTATGAAATTATTCTTTCTTATTTCAAAGTCAAGCCTTTGCACAAGGTGAATGAAAGAACAAAGGGAAAGGCTCATATGCATTGTGAAGCACACACACTTCCCAACAGCGGCACATCTCCCAAGTCCAACACCAGGAGCTCGTTGGCAGGAGGAAGAAATACTTACACCCAGTAAAACAGCATCAGCAGGAAGGGACAGATGATGACTGCCTGGAGGACCTGCCAGTCCCTGCAGAGGGCAGCCAGCCCTGGCATGAGGAACTGCCCCGCCATCTCGATGAAGCTCGCCACCATGGTGATCATGAACCGGTGCCCGGGAGGACAGAGCTCTATCCCTGAAACAGAGAGCACACAGACAATCAGCCCCCACCAGCCGAGACACCCTCAGAGCATCTCTAGAAAACCTGAAGGGAGTTTATGTCCTTCAGGAGCTTTGGTCAAACCTATGCAGAATCAAATACATTTTTTTTCCTCCCATATTTAGGCTCTAGAGAAACCCATTAACAGGTGCTTGTGCTGCAAATATTGCAACTTCCATATAAGTACTGTATCCTCATTGCCAGATTTCCTTTAGTCTCTGCCTAGACAAGCATTTTACCAAATAATAAGGTGTTTATTTTTAAAAGGGCATGTTTAATTAAACACAAGTCAAAGATCTTGGGTGATGCCTTTTTCACGCTTCTAAGAGACACCACCTGCCTTTCCAAACAGTTTGCTGGGAGGTGGAAGAGCACAGCTCTCAGCAGGATGCAGGCTCCCAGCTCAAATGGGATGCCACCTGCCCACAGCTTAATATGCTCCGACTCAGCCAATTCCAGGCTGGATTTTGCTGAGCATGTTGTTTCTGGGTTTGCTTTTCTCAATAGCTTATCTTGATCAACTTTCAAACAAGCCAACCTCCCATCTGTCTTATCCTGCCCCCTATCCTTCCATTTGCTGCGGGGTGATTTACCACCATCGCTGGCATCTTTGGTTGCCTCAGCTGTCTTGTGACAAGTGAGTAGATAAAACTCAGCTTACTAGGTCAAATGTTTCCTTAAACCCTGAATTCTGGCTATCTTTATTCAGTCCGAAGATGAATTTATCAGAATCACAGTCTAACAACAAAATTTTAATAAGTCACAGAAGAAATGGCAAACACAAAAATTGGACTGGCCTGTGGAAACTTTTTCTCCAGTAAGGTTGTAATAGAAGCCTCTATTTCGTATTTCCCATTTGCCCACATTCCCTTGCACAGACTAATGCTTGAGCTCAATAAACCTGCCACAACTGTTGTGTAGCACTTATTGGAATGCTGATACAGAAAGAGGCCTGTAAACATTCATGATTGTTGCTGTCAGCACTGTTGCTTTTGCATGGGGTGTTTCCTATGGTGGTTTTAAATTAGAATTTAAAGGTTATTAAAAATTTAACTGAAAAGCTGTAAGAAAATAGGAAGAGATGACAGTTGCTCCTTCATTCACTCTCTAACCTGCAGTTTGCATTTATCACTGTAACACAGATTTAAACTAACTGACCAGGAACTAGCTTGTAGATCAAATGTAGGATTAAACACCGCACGTTTTGCTCCCTTTCTTTTCAGCCAATAAAAAAACTACCAATGGATTTTTTGCCAATACGAAAGGAAAATGTATCTGCTGTCAGGCAGCCCAAATTTTCATTAGCCTAACCACGAGCACAGCAGCTTTGGAAACGAAAGGGGGAGAAAAAGCCCTCAAAGACTCTCACATGCTATAAACAGCTTTTACATTTTAATTTGGTAAACAAGATTAAAACACAGAGCTCCTTAATACATTAATATGGTTTCATTCTTACTGATGAAGTATCCCAAGCCTAGGAATTTTTTTTCTATGCAAAGAGGTCACTTCCGTTTTATTTCTCTAATCTCCAAATATGAAGTGCTTCTCTTTGTTTTTTCTAAACCTTAAAGTCACAGTTACTCACACTCCAATATTCCTTCGTTAAGTACAAGGTCGAGTTTTGTTGCTATAGAAACAGGAAGTCTGCATTAGATACGCAAGGCTTCGGCATTTTAATTGCATTGCTCAGGTTAGTATCAGGTGAAAAAAAACCAACCAAACAAAAAAACCCCCCAAAAAACCTAAAAAACCCTGAGATATCAACTTGTATATAAAGTCAGGAAGAAGTGACCAAATAATAAAAGTGTATTTTATTAAGTCACTGGTGCACAGTAAGAAACTCCACATGCAGCAGTTATTCATTGTATAAAAAGAAAATAGCTTCAGAGATTGTTTAGCATCTATTTTCTTCTCTGGATTATCACATGCATATAATTAGTTTCTGCTCTTTCCTCTAAAAAAGCTGGAGATGACAAAAAAATAATCCCTGCTGTAGCTGGGTGGGCATGACTTTCAAGCAACACCAGCAGCATATGATATACCACATCTCTGTCGAAATCTTTTACATATTAGGGCAGTCTACTGACTTTCCAACATATCTGGCTTCAATTTTACATGATAAAAGATTCAGCACTGCAGTTTTTAGCCAGCATCTATCAGTCAACCCTTTCCCACCTCTGCAGCAAAGCCACCCTCCGCAGCAACCTTGCCCTAGCAGCAAGAAAGGCACTCAGCTGATGCTCACACTGGGGCCACCCAGGCACAGGGCCTCTGTGGCTGCAACAATTGCCACCCCGTTCACATGATGAAACTACCGACTCAGACAAACCCACTACAAGACTGAGATGAGCTTTACCCACCCATGGCAAATGGAGCAAGCAAGCTCCAGCTCCCCGAATCAATGAAAAAGTTTCCATCTCAATTACTTGGTGGAGCACAGAGCAAACCCTCGTCATACACACTAATCACGGAAATTATCATCAATACCAAAACTTCCCAGATACATCCATTTGCTTTACTTGGAAAATTTTGTGTGGGCAAAGAGACATGCACGTAAAGGATTTTGCTTCCTTGCCCAGCATTCCTACTCTATGCAGCTCAGCCAGAGCAGCAGATCCAACTCAGAGACCTAATTTCCCTAAGTGTCAGGCGAGCGATCCTACGGGCAAGTTGAATCCTGCATGCAAATCCATCCTGCAGTACTCAGGCAGTGAAATCAGGCATGCTCAGGACACATGGGACAGACTCTCTCACAGTCAGTAGGTGCTCAGCAGCAGTGGACAAACAAGCCGAAGCCAGACAAGCCCTAAGGCAAAACTGTTGGCAGCACAACCCAGCCTGAGGGCAGCTGTCTTACCGCAGGTGTGACCCAGAGCTGGGCCCCACAGGCATCCCAGGCACAAGGCACTGAACACATGAGACTCAGCATATTGCACCTCTGGCTGGGAGATGTGGAAGCTGGGTCCTAGGGCCAGATCTGTTATGCCCACGAGCTCTGGGGCGTGAGTGAGGGAGCTCCTGAAGAACCTCTGCAGCGCCCTGGGGACTCTGCTCCACTACCTTGTGCAGGAGGTCCCTGCCCTGGGCATCAGCAGAGGGAGGCGTGCTAAAACCACAGGTCAGACAACAGGTTAACCAATGCAAATGCAACAGGCACTGGTGACAAAGGCGCAAGGACTTTACATCAGAAAGGGCAAAATGTCTTTGCTAACAGCTTCTCTCCCTGGGACTGGAATGGACAAACTGAGGTATCCTTTGCAACAGTTTTTCAGGCAATCTTTTCTGAAAAGAAGATGGGAAAGCGAGGTAAAATCATTTAAGTACACCACAGCCTGACATCTGAAATGCTGCTCTCTCCCTTTTCCAACTGTTTTTTTTTTTTTTTTCCCCTCCTCTCCGCCTGCAGCTGTGGAAGGAGCAGTCTGTGAACATAGAGATAGGAGACCGGGAAGAACTGTAGTATTACTAGGTTAACATCAGCTCATGTAGCCACTGAGCACGGCCCTGCATAGCCCACCTCCTCCAAATCCCACCAGGCAAGCTGTCACCGCCATGGAAGGACTTAAGAGGCACATCTTGTATCTCCTTTCTCACTTGATCTTGCACTTGCACACTAGTAACAATCTGTTTCAGATTTCAGAAACCCTCTCATTTGTCTTAAAACGCTGACATTTGTTCTCAGAATATTTGCACAAGGATGAAAGGCAAACACTTCTATGTAAAAAAAAATAAAGAAGTTAAGTCATTTGCAAACAGCATATCAAGAGGAAAAAGAGGCTACATTGCATTGCTTGAACAACTCTGTAGTGTTCACTCGCCCACCTCCAGACCCCAAGCACAAAGAAATTCTTGTTTTGCAGCCCAAATTTTAGCTCCATCTGAAACCACAAGGTAGCAGCCTTTTGTGCCTTCCCAGTGTTCTCTCCCTGCCCAGTTTCCATCTGTGAGCCACCAAGACTGTAATTATATAGGAGTATCCCTTGGAGAAAATGGCCAAGACAAAGCACCTGAAGTCTGGCCAACAGCATTCACGCTGAGAAAAATCCCCAAGGAGACAGTCTGATTCTAGATTCAGACTCACAGTTGCACATTATATTAAAAAAACCCCAAACAAAATCCCCCAGTTTCTGTCACTTTCCCCCATATTACTGCACACGCAATACTCTTAATTCCTTACATCTAAGCACCTCTGAGATGTTCCCCTGCTTCAAAAGGGAGGAAAAAAATGACACTCAGGCGAAAACCACTGATAATTTGAGAATTCTCTGGCAACATAACTTTAGGTGTAAAATGTGGGACACCAGAAATTCCCAGTGTCAGCAACAGCCCACAGCACCAAGGCTGTATTTGCCTCAGCTCCAGCAGTTGCTCTGCTCAGCCAAAAGTCAAGCACAGGATGCGACCTTGAGAAAGAATTTTGCATTTGGACTCTTTTCATCAGAGCACAAAAGGAAAGAAAAAAACCTCTAAGAGTATTTAGTTTCCCAAGCAGTTCAGCACCTCCAGCATGTCCCACCACCTCTGTACTCCCTGAGGTCACCCTTTTGGCACCATGAGCTCTGCCACCTCCGCCACAGTGATCTTGAAGACTGCTGGGAGGTGACCCCGTCCCTGCTGCTGCTGCTGGGTTTCCTAATTCCCACCAAGCTCTCTCAAACCTCTGGGACCTTGTCTTCCTCCAACACTCTCTGTGGGATTTGCCTTCTGCTGTAAACAAATCATCTCACTGGATACTCCTAGAATAACATGGCCCCCATGCCAGCTTTTGGCTAGCTGACCAGATAAAATTGCAGCGAAAACTATCAGTACCTCCCGGACAAGTTTGTAGCTGGCTGCTAGGGGGACAGGAAAATAAAATCCAGCATATCTGCTTAGATACACAAATTTCCCCTTGATTACTAGACACAAATTTCTAAGAGCTGCAAGCCCTATTCACGGGCTCCGCACACTTCTCAGCTGTCAATTAGCACAATTCCGATTCAGTCCTGGCTGAAACGGCCCAGGCTAAGCCAGCACTCACTCCTGCATGTATTTAGACAAGGAGTACATCATCTTGATTGCCTTTGCTGTCGCCAGAAGGAAAGAAGCATCATGTGTAAATACAGTTTATTAGGGAACAGCAAATGAAGTAACTCGTGGAAGTAAAGGTTATCACACACTCTGCAGTGCACAGACAATCACCAATTGATGTAAGCACAGGACAGAGACAGAGTGAAAGGGAAGGAAAAATCTAATTTCCTCTCTGGAGAAATCCAATCCGCTGCCAAGAAAAGAGAACAGTAATAGACTGAACCTCCAACAGCCAAGTAATAGCATTATTTTCCCCCAACAGCACATCAGGACAGAAGTTACTCTAAAATACACCTGTGAAGTGACACAGGTGCTCCTTCAAAGGTACTTTTCTACACATCATCAATTTGGTGAGAGTTCTTTCAAACACATGCTAGCCCACCATTTAATTAACACATTTAATATGTGTCAAATCAGTCGCCTGAGCACTGACATGAGCTGAGCTGACAAAGCCATCAGGCTGGCACCAGGGCAAGCAGCCAGCACAACACCTCACCAGATGTGCAGCAGCACACTTAATTTCTGACCTCAATAGATAGCCTGGATCTACTGGATGGAGCTATCTTGATAGGGAAATATCTAATCAGAACAGATCTCTTTCTTATCGAAACTAGATCAGATGATCATTTGGTATACAAAGACTGGGACAGTGCCAAAACTGATGCCAGGCAAAATACCCTTTAGATACACTATGGAGCCTCACAGAGAGGCACAGCATGGAAAAAGTAAATATAGCTACATCCCTCATGCAAAATCAAACTAAAACACAAGGTGTAGCCTTTCCTCTCTTTACTTTCCACATGCCTGACTTGCGCCTGTAAGGCACAAATGAGTAACACACCCTCCCTATTTCAGGCCTGGTGCTGCTCAACTGCATTAGGGTATTTCAGGAGGAGCTCTCCTCTGAGTTGCAGTGTTTAGCTACCCACAGGCAGAGGGTTTGGACCACAAGCAGGGAGCCAGGCTGGATCCAATACAGGGTGTTTACTCAATCCTCATTAACTCATCTGCAGGAGCTGTGGACTTCCCAGGCACAATGTATATGTGGCAGGGCAGGGCAAAGCTGACCTTAGCTCCTCCAGGGACAGGAGATCCCAAGCAGAGGCTGCCTAACCAGTGTGTGGGATGCAGAGATGTCTGCAACCATGCCCTGGATGAAAGCTGTCACCCAAGGGGCATCGGTGGCAGAGAAAGAAGCACGTGTCATGCCTCCCTTCATCCCACGACACCTGTATTTGCCAAGTTTTACATTGCACAAGACAAACAACTTCTTACAAAACAGAAGGCTGACTGCATAAGAAACCTTTAACACACCACGCTGTCTGCCATTCACAAAGTAATAAACCCAAAGAAATGTTAAATCTCATTTGAGGCACTGCAGTTGCCATCTATCCTACTTCTAGAGGAAAGCAGCAGCAGCATCTCTGCAGCTCCCAGCCAACATTGACTTTTGGTGACAGTTCCTGCATGTGAATAACAGCATTATGAAATAACACAAGGAGAATGCCCCTGGAAACCTGAAGAGCAGTGACAAAGACCACAAGGAATGGGTAGATACAGAAATATAAAGATGTATTCAGTATTAAGTATAAAGACGACTTAATTTAAATGCAATTAAAAACTGATTGAAAAGCTTTACCATGACATACATTTTTATATGTTAATTGCCACCTATAGAAAAAATTCTCATCCACCTCCAGTCTAAGATTTCCTACCCCCCTTAACATACCCTCCAAACCCATATAAATATTTGTTTATTTTTGCAAAAAACTAAGATTGCACAGAAATATATGGAACTCTTTCTTGATTCAAAAAGGTGGCTTTCTCTAAAGGAAATGTACAATTGGTCACAGCAGTGTTTTGCAAACCTAACACCTCTGCTGTTCACAACAGCTGGCGCCTTTTCTCTTAGCAGGATCTAAATCATTACTGACATCTTTTTGACAGGAGTGTATGAGAGGAACTGAAACAAAAACTGATGTGAGATGTATCAGACGAGCTCATTTTCTTTGATGCTTTAGTTGAAAGGGATCTGCATCTGTATTTGTTAGCGAATTTTTAACAATATTGTAGCTACTTAAAATAAGAACAGAGAATTCAATAGCTGGAAGTCTGCACATCTCCTAATTTACCAACTGGCAAACAATATTCCAACAGCAGCTGTTTCAAAAGCTCGGTTTGCAACCTCCAGATGGATGATGGTCCTCAAAGAAGCAAGAACAAAGAAATAACAGCCTAACACCTTGTTTCAAGTCTTTTAAACGCTTCCCAGCTCACTGAGACAGCAAGGCAGCCCCCTCTCTCTGCAAGCACTGATCCCACATGAGGTCCTCCTCCAAGGAGGATTTTTTTTGCCATTACCATCATGCTGTTGGATGAGTGAATAGATGCACTGAGCCCTGGATTTGAGCACGTTGTCAACAGAACTGCATATTGCTAACAAGAATTTGACATGGGAGACTCGAGCTGGTTGCAGCCTAGCTTATCAAACAGAAAAGACAAGCATGGAAGAAAACTAAATGGAGGACCAAGAAATGTACTTAGTGCTTTTTAGGTTGTAATAAAGCTTTGTTTGCCCTGCACCCCCCTCCCTCAGATCAAAAGGAGACAGCTTGTCTGAAGCATCTCACATCCAGAGGCACTTCAGGCAAGCACCTTGCTCCTTTCACGTGTGTCAATTTCATAACAAGCCCTCCATGGATATAGACACACAGAGTCTGAGCAAACATCGGGTGCTGTTTATTAAACTGTCATAAATACAGTTGTAACCCCCCATACATGTGCAAATATATAAACACGCACACATATTTATGGATATGTGTATATATACACACTCACATAACTGTAAAGGCAAAAGCCCTAAGCTCCTTTTCCTCCCCTGATCCCCCTGTGTGTCAGAAGCAATCAGTGGAAATTAGGGTGATGCCCTGAATAACCCATCCCATCTCAGGAGACCCGAATTGCTCAGGTGGCATCTCCACATCGGAGAGAGCCTGGAACTCTGCAGCACTGGCTGAAAGCAGCACCGAGGGCCAGCAGAAGTGCAGGCGATTTAATCAAGGGCAATTAGCAAGCCTCTTTGTGAGAGCCTGTCACACATTTGGCCTCCAGGGCACCCTCGTTTTTAAAGATTTATGCCACGCACTCTGGATAGATATTTAATGAACACTGTGAAAGGGGAACTGCAGGGATGCAGAGCCAATGAACTGCTACACTTCGGGTGCCTTAAGCAGCACACGCATTCACTGGAGAAGGAGGTGCCACTCAGACTAAGGGGACTTTTACATTAACAATTCTCTGTCTCCAGGGTTCATCATTAACCCTGACACAGGTCTGGGGAAGGCAAAGACAGACAGACAGAATTGAGATACCCACCCAGTCATGAGAGAACCATGCCAAACACTGCACACAACCACTGTGGCCTGAATAAGAACAGGCAGGACAGCCCCTGGTCAGATCTCCTCTAATTTGTATCCTATGAGGATACAAAAAGAAAAATGAGGCTGTGGTAATGCAGAGATGGTGAGAAAACATCTCCTGATACAAAACCAGATGGTGCACAGTTAGAAGTAGTACAGATATTGTTTTTCCTCTTTCATTTCCCAATGAGTTTTTATCTTCCAAGTAATATTCCCATAAGGAAAGAAAAAAATAAATTCTAGGGAAAAAAAGAGGAAGGACCAGTGAAAATTTCTTTTTGGTCAATTGATTTTGAAGTGAAAAAGATATGACATCCAACCTTGGGAAAAAACCTGCTTCCTGAAGCAATGAAAATTCTATTTTTCAGTCAAAGTCAAGTCTCAAGCATTTGGTGACAGGCTTTTATTCCTTATGCTAAATGCATCCTCTCTATGCTGTAGAGAACACTTTCCACCACTCTGTGCACACAGAGTGCTCTGTATGGTGGGGTTTGCCTGTGGCTGGTTTGTGGGCAGTTCTGCAGCTAAGAGTGTAATCCAATGGGCTCAGTGACAGTGCACAAAACTTGTCAGGGAAAGAGCATTTCCTTTCCAGCCCTCTCCAAGCACACCTTTGCTTCAAGCCAAGGGTAACTCAGCGGGCTAGCACCTGTAGGTGCACACACAGAGAAGTGAACACAATGGAACCTTCCTCACTTGCTGTTGTCACATACAACATAAAATGACCTCATAATTGCTAAAGCTTAAATATTCGTTAAATTTCTTCCTTGCTATCTTTACAAACACCACATGTGAAAGTTTTTTTCCTGTTAAGTACCAGAAGTCTTTGATTTGGTAAAACCTGATTAGACAGCAAAGAACAATAAAAAGGGAATTGGCATTACAATGCCTCCAGCATCTCATATTTCCATGTAAATTGCTGTGCTAAGGATGTCTGTGCAATACCAAACCAGACCACCCAAAAACATACACTGGGATTCAAAGTTTATCCAGAATCAACCCTGAAAAATGTGAGTTTATTCAAGAGTTTCTCACAGCCAAGATGAATATGTAGCTTCAACAGCTTCAAATACTAATATATCCTGTTAAAACTGGGGTAAGAGATAAATGTTTTTGCTGAATGGATGGAAATCCTCCTACTGCTTTGCAATACCTTTGGAAAAGAGAAAGGCCATGTTTCCTCACATCTTCCTTCCATGGAGGCCGGCAAGATGGATCTTCCTGAGCAGAAGCCATCCTCCCATGGGTATGCTCACTTTTCTGCGGTGAAAGACCTCTTTCAAGAAAACTCCTGCCACTTACAGAAGAGTTCAAATATGGCAACACTTGCTGAGTTGTTCCAAACAAAACTGGAATGAATTGCTGAGCTAATTAATAACGCAACATTAAAAGGAAACCAAGCTCCTTGGAAAGAATCCAGCTGCAATTCATGAAAGCGGATTTCACTTGTTTCGATTACAGCAGCAATAGACTTTGTACACATCCCAGCTACAGCTAAAATTGTGAAGATATATGAAATGAATTATTGTTAAACTTCCCTTAGCAGTACCTAACTATTTCTCCCTGTGATTTTCTGTTTCTAATGCAAGCTCCTGTGAAGTGGTGCTTCGCTGTACCTAAGATGGTACAAAGCCAAAGATAAGAGCTGTGGGCAGAGGTAACGCTGTCTAGGAGACCACCCAGCAGAGACTGGTATAGACTTCACCTTGCCTAGGTACAGTCAAGCGGAACTCTTAAGGTCAGAGAACTCTTAGAGAGTTCTCTCTGCAGTAAGTTCTGCTACTGACTTTGAAGACAAATGCACACTGCAAGCAGTTTCTCCATTATTTGTATTTTTGTTTATGCATCAATACTTAGATTGCTAATAGCACATAAATGGCAACATGAATCTTATGTACTGATTATTATGCAAGGGTTGCATGGTGTGTGGTGTTAGATAATCCCTGCTCAGGGAACAGCTTCAGGGACTTCAAAAAAACCACCTATTTTTACCACCCCTTTGTAGCAAGAAAAAAATATATAGAAGATGGGAGAGTGAGAAAGAATGACAGAAAGAATATTGTGGTCATGGAAGGGGAGAGAGATAATTAACAGAAGGATTGCTCCTGGCTCATCATATCAGATTTCCTTCCCACACTCAGCTTTGAATAAATCATTCCATTGCTTGACACAACAGAAATAATTCAGATACTGTCTCCAAATTTGCCTTTGTGTCTTCTTGCAGAGCCAGCAAGGGGATAAAAAAGGGCTGAACTGGGAAAGTACAGGAGTTGAGAAACAATTTTCAACTCAAACACTGGTTTGCTTCCTAATCGTATTCAACCACATAAAGGAACGTGGTGAACTACATGAGAATTCCTATCCATGAGAAAAATGCTGAGAGATGGGAGGAAAAAAAATCCTTTGTGGCTGATCCTGCCTTTCCTGGTGTGACAGTGGATCCTTAGCACCCCCACGCAGGGCTCAGACACCACCACCTCCCAGGACAGGTCCCTGTACCTGCAGGCACACAGCAAACCTGAGCACACTGTGGGCACCTGTTCCTCCCACAGGAGGAGGGAGGAACATGTGGGCATAAGCACCACAGGAGCGTCTCAGGGGCTTGACTATTTCCCAGAGCAGGTAACCACACATCCAACAGAACACAAAACACACTCCAGAGAAGCACCAGGCACATGGCTCAAGGGCAAAGCAGACCCCAGGAAAGGAGGGCAGACCATTCACACCACAAACCTACAAACTTACTTTCTCAAACACTTGTGGGGCCAAGGAGGAACTGATTCCTGGCTACAAACCTATCTAACAGGTTGCATAGTCTAATTAGGAAAACCACCTTGTACCTTATATCCAGATTTTACCAAGTTACCAGCTAAAGAGCTATATCCAAAAGGTATTCTGGGTTATGTGGGAAGTAAGCATAACTAAATCTGAAAGATCTGTTTTTGCAGAAACAAAGTCTGCGGACACATAATTTGAAAAATTAAAATTAATGTTCTCTTACATTTGCATACATTTACAGAAGCAGAGAAGACAAAAACTGCTCCCCTGTCTTGCTGAGTGATGTTTCTAACCAAAATTAGAATTTCTCCAGACCCAAAAAGAAAGCTGAGGCTTTCTCTGCACAAGGCTGTCTGGCACTGGACAGTAAGCAGGTCTCTACACATCTCTGTCCACTTGCATGACATTCTCAAACACAGGGAAGGTTTAACGACCATTTTCTCATCTAAAAACAGGGCCAGAGCTGGATGAACTGGAAAACTTGGAATTCAGGCTGGAACCACTGAGCACTTGGTCTGCTCCAGGCGGCTCCTGAGGGCCTTGCATGGCGAAAGCGCCTTCCTTCAGCAGTGCCTGCCTCAATGCAGAACACCAAATTTAAGCTTGGGTTTTTAAGAATGGGGCCTTCTGTTATTATCACTACTTGCTTATTTTAACAGCAATATGAGGCTATATATGGCTATGCTACAATGAAATACAGAATTTGGAAATCAGAGTACAAAACTAACAACTAAGTAACAATTCAGTTAAGCCATTTCTTCAGCCACTCCCTCACATTTATAATTTAGTCAGATGTTTCACAAGGAGGCAAGAATATCTTTTCTACACAGAGTATGAATTGACAGAAGACAACAAAAAAACCCCCTCTTTTCTAAATAAACTAACATCTTTTCCAGCTCTTGCTCAAAGGAGAGGAAATGTCAGGCATTCACAAAGGCTGGGTGACATAACACCCTGACTTGCTTCAGATGAGTGAGGTGCCAGACATCTGCATCAGAAATCACAAACGTGGGAGCAGCCCTGGCCACACGGAACCTGAGATTTGTACACAATCTCAGCACATTGCTGGGAGAGGACACAGGTACCACCTTATCCCAGAGCAGCAAGTGGGGAAGGGTCCCGTAATTTTCCTCGCTCTGCTTCTTGCACCCATTGTGCAGAACCAGTTCACTTGTGGTGAAATAAAAAAATGACCTTTCCATGATGAAAAAATTTTCAAAGCAGCTGTTAGCTTTTGCCCTCTATTTCACTCTCCAGCAAGAGGCTTGCAGCTCCCAGGGCATGGAGACGTGCTGTCATACAGTAAAGCTCACTCCCCTGCCCTCACCTCCCTGCTTGTATTTTCCAGCATTCACTGCCCAAGGGTAAATTGTCAGTAACTACAGAGGATGAGTGCTCCAACAGCACACAACCAGCCCCCAACAGTTTCACTACCAGTAATTAATTTCACTCAGCCCAAAATCCAGACATCACACTCTTGCACCTTTGTCTACACAGAGTTAAGTCATTCCTATAACCTTCACCCTGAGGTGGTTTTTGTTTCAACCTGACCAGGAGCTGTTGCTCAGATCACTTTGCACCTGACGCTGTAAGGCTATAAATAACACATCCACAACACAGCCTTGTACTCACAGGCATTTGATTAAAATAAAGTCAACTAAAAGGCAGGCCGCCTTTGAAATGGAAACAAGTGGATACAGAAAGGCTGAGGATTTGAAAGAAAATTTCAAAGACAGGCTGAGGAAATTTGACAGAATTTCTGAGCTTATTGTCAGGCTGCCACCTCCATTGCTGTCCTGGTACCACCAGCAACGTTTCTGCATAACCACATAAAGAAAAATCAAAGCAGAAAAAATATACTAATTTTTAGAGAGTGTAGAACTGAGAACAACACATTGATATAACAACACCACCACCACCCAGGGACAACTTAACCACATTACTATATTCACTCCTGACTGGCAGAAAGTGGTATGCAAGCCCCTAAAAGGAGAAGACAAACACTGGTAAACAAAAACGGAACAAAGCAAATCATCAGCCCCTGCCTTGCCCCAGGCTGGCAGTGCAGTTCACTGGCAGGCTGGAGATGGCTGAGCCTTGTCACTTGTGGCCTTCCTCCCTTTAAGGGAACTCAATTTATAGCCAATTTCAGAACCCTAGATATGAGAAATTGGAGACACTGATAGGTTTTAGGCAGCATAGCTTGGTTTTAATATTGACCCAGCTGACTGGCAAAGAATCATCTGCAAACAGCAAGGAAGATTAAGATCTGAAGTGTGGCAGCAACTTCATTTCCAAATCTTTCTGCAACATGGGAAAACTCCCTGCGCAGCTCACCACACAGAGAGGAGAGCAGGGAGCAAAAAATATCCAAGCTGTGTTCAAAGAAGGAAAAGTGTAGGCGTGCAGGGTTTGCACTGACTTATTACTGGCTCATCAGCAGCTAACATATAAAACCAACTACACAAGCAGCAGATGTAAAATATTTTCTATTTTAAAAATCATTGCACGCTCTTCCTTCCTAGAAGGTACAAAGACTCAGAGCTGAGTTTTCAATTTGAACAAATGCCTGCACAAGCATAACAAAGAGGGAAAAAATGTTAAGGAGGAAGAAAAAAATCCCAAACCCAGACTTGCTCTTCTTCACCTAATCACAAATAACGTAACAAGAGTCCTTGCGTTCAAGTACAGGTCTTAAATACACAGACTCTAAGCTTCATTTTCTGGGAAACTGAATTCATTAAGAGGCATGCAAAATAAATAACAATGCTTGAAATGTTGCTAATAAGGACATCTTCATGCCCAAATATTAAAAATATTTATATCACATTTAAAGCTCTAAGCTTAACCATTAATTTTCATACATCACACCAGATTCAATTGCATGTTAAAAGGATCTTCCCTTTTACTCAGTAGTCAATTATTCACTAACATCCTAGAAACATGCAAAGAAGGCACAATTAATTTCAGAGACAGATAGGAATGTGTAATTATAAAGATACTGGAATTTAATTTTTTTTTTAATGATAGAGATGAAACATGAAGCAACATGACACCTAACTGGCCAACATCAAGAAGAGCCCCAGAAAATTAACTTTGGGTGTGATTTTTGATATTGAAAGACCCATATGATCACAGCATCTGCAAACATTTTCAGCTAATGAAAGTATGCCCAGCAGAAGTCTTACATTAAAACCACTCCTACAGCCTATGAAACAAGTTAGCCTGGACCCAACTCTTTGGTTATGCTTCCACTTAGTGACTGACCATGCCATTTCTGCTTGAACAAAACATGTCAGATGATAAAGAAGCCAAACAGATATTTGTACCACTGCAAGCACTACCAAGTACAACAGACAAGGCTTAATTAAAAAATGAGTACAGTGTATATCCAACCACTCTAAGAATATGTTTCTCTTGATTATATCTCTCACCATCAGGTATTTCACAACAAACAGGAGAAAGTGTTTCAGTTCCAGCCTCTTCCTTCCATGGTTTCACACATAAACCACTTAATGACTGTGCAGCAGCATATGGAGTCAGTTAATATTTATCCACACTTCCACTGCCTACCTTGTATCACCAAAGGACCCTGACACAAAAACTACTGACTCTCAAAACATGTATCAGTGTCTTCCTGTTTGCTTAGGGTCTGCCAGCTCCTGGGACAGGGTAGTGCAGCTTTGTACAAGTCCACTGCAATGCTTTCTTTCCAGCTCAGAAAAGCAGCAAATTAAAAAAACAAAACACAACAAAAAACCCCCAAAAAACCAACCAAAAAACTCCCACAAACCCTCCCCCACCATGCTGTGAAATGAGATGGTGACTGTACCTACGTACGAACGTGGCCCGTAACACAGCTTCACTATTGAGTAGCCTGGGTTTCTCTTCCACATCTTGCCAGAAAGGTGGTGGGCTGAGGGAAGAGTATTTCATCTTCACGTCCTGACTCAAGCAGGGCAACTACAACTGGCCCGTGGATTTCGGAAACAATTTATAATGCTTCAGAAAAAGGGGAAACTACACATGCTTCAGTATCAGTAAGCATCAGAATGCAGCTGACTTATATTGCACTCTCCAAAAAACAGGTTAATCAAAAATATACAGTCTCCTAAAGATTTACAAGTTGGGCTCCACAACATTTGAAGCAAGTTTTCTGAAGTTCAGATGGCTAGAAGTTGAGGGCAACAAGCAATATTTGAGACATGATTTCATTCTGAATTCAACAGAACTAAGATATCGTATTAATTAAAAAACATGTCTGAAAACAGCTAACTGCAAAATTCTCTGGGGTGTGATTAACAGGTGCTATTTGCTGCTGGGACACTCGTACTGTGTGATCTCCTTTTCTGGAAAATGGACTACAGTTCTTCCACTTAAGTGAACTTCTCCCCTCTTTCAATTTTTTTTTTTCAGTGAGAACAGAAAATTATTTTGGCATTAAAGAGGCGTTTTTATTTGGTTGGTTTTGCTGCTGTCTTTTTTTTAATAAAAACAAACACAAAACTACTGCATGCTTTAAGCAGTGATAAGTAAGAGCAAAAGTGGGCAGTCTCCAGCAAGGGGGTGGCAGGTCTTTCTGCAAATGCATATATCTGAGAACACCTTGTGCACACTAGATCTGGCCACAGGTTGCCTCGAAGAAGCCATGCATAGCCATGGTGCAATGACTGCACAGCAGTTTTTGGGTATTTGCACAGATGCCAACCCACTCAGGGCTCTCATCCCTGCGCCAGATCTTAGGGCTGCTTTGATACTGGGGTGATGGATAGAGGCCATGTGGGGAACAGAGCACACAGCAAGAGCGGGAGCAGGAGAGGAAACAGGGAGAGCAGGGATGGCAGCAATCAGTGGCAACTTCTCTAAATATAAAGAGAAAAACAAAAGCCCGTTTGGGGCTAACCCTGCCACGCCACGTGTCACTATTGTCTCAACAGCAAGCTATTATGTCAGAAAGAATACTGGTTGTGCAGCTCTGGGGCATTATGTTTGTCACCAAAGCACCACAGGCATATCAGAGGAGACACTTCTGTTCTTGAAATATGGTCCTCACCACACTCCTTGTCAGGTGAGCAACCAAAGCACTGAATTCCCAAATACATGTGCAAATGTAGATGAGATGGGCTGGGTGAGGTCTGGTTTCCATAATGCTTTAAGATAACTAGTGATGTCTACAAGTGTTACAGATTTTTAGATGAAGCACTTCATAAAAGAAATCACAGGAGTCTAATACTACCAGCGTTTTCCACACATACTTCTCCTTGAATTAACTGATCCCTGCAATAAGTTACACACTGAAGGGTATGAAGATCCAAAGCCCTAGATCTAATGCACTTTATATAGGACTGGAAAAAAGCAAAGCCATGGCTGAAAAAATTAAGTTCTCTGCATTCCCCATGCAAAGCTCACTACAAAGTGCTGTATAAGCTCCAAATGCAAATGTCTGTTGGAGTGAACATAACAGCCTGGGACATTAAGGGATTTAACATCTTTGGAATGAAATAAGGAGATGCAATAGAAAAATAATTTCTAAACACATTTACAATGCTGGCAACACAGCAGATTTCTGTATCTTATATTAGAAAACAAAGGTATATCGATCAGTGGTGTTACAGACTTAGTGTTGTGGGCCAAATCTGCTCCTGATCCAAAGGCACAGATCTGAGTCTTCATAAATAATCCCCCAAAACAAGCAGCCTGACCTGACCTCTTTTCCCTCTTCCTATTTGCTTCTGTGTTAGATGCCTGATGATGTTTCTTCCCAAACCTAGCCTTGCCATTGCATGCATTTCAAATGCTTCAGCAGCCACCATCAGATGCCTCTTTGAGAGAGGCCAGAGTCCCCTCTGGTATAGCTCTTTCCAAGAGTAAGATCTTCCTCTCTTACATATCATAAGCACACAAATGCAAGTGACTAAAGTGAGAATATGGAGAAGAGTAATTTCTTTCTCAGAAAAAAGACAGAGGATGTATTCCGCATGGGAAATCAAGGAACACAAGTGATGATGTGAAGGAATTAAGACATTTCTCTTCCTTGGGGATATTAGCAAAATACAAAATTTGCCTATTCATTGGTGCAGTCCTGCTTATTTCCAAAACTAGTCAGCGTATCAGGTCTCTGCACTGAGTAGAGATATGGAGTGAGCAAAGGGAAGCATCCTTGTTCAGAGATCCTGGTTCTCTCCTCCAAAGGAAGTGCATCCCAACCAGCCTAGCACCCAACTCCTTCTCACATACCAAATACCATACACCCCAGACATTCCTTGAATCTGGTATAGACTCACCATCCTTTGTACCAGTTTAATAGCTATGGCTAAGTTGAGCAGCAGCACCTGAGAACACTTTTTATTCTATTGCATCTTCAAGGCAGACTTTGATAGAAATGCTTTTAAATCATATCTAAAGCCTGCTGAAATCCTAAAGTGCACTGAAGTAAGCTGGTGACCTTTGATTTGGCAATTTCATTCAGACATCTCACACGAAAAATTAAAACAAAAAATCAAAAATCAAGGAAGAGATAGAGAATGGGAACAACACTTAAGACTGAAACCGCTTGGGCTCTTTCCCCCAGAGAAATTCAATGCATAAAATAAAATATCCTGATCATTTCTTCTCAAACTCCTGCTTCCCCTTTCCCCACTGGGCACACACCCGCCTACACAGATAAACACTGACCTTTCTCATTCCCAAACTTCTGACAGAGGATTTGTGCCAATCTCCCTGCAAACACCACTCAAAGAGTCTTCCCCAGCGCAAGAACTACCGCACACCACAGGAGTCAGATAAAGTACAAAGGTAAATTTAGAAAGTCAAATACATCAAACGACATTTTTGCTGCTGCTCTCCCACACTCTGAGATGACCCGGGCATTCCCAAGATGGGGTGAGTGATGCTCCTTCTTACACAAGCAGCAGTTGATGACAGGTTTCAGTTTTAACCTGCTGACAAGTTAAGTGCACTGCAGAGATACCAGACAGCCCAAGAAAACCTCACCTTATTTTCAGACATACCCCCCTGCCACTTACTTTTTATCTCCAATACTGCACTGCGCTATATAGTACTAGTCTCCCTTTCTAGAAAACTCGTTCAGGTGTGTGGCTTTTCATCTGGAGATAGTTCAGGTATGACAGTTGGCTGATTTTTTTTTTTAAGGAAAGGTTAACATGCAAAGGCAAGAGCTGCTAGGGTGGGTGGGGGTTTAGGGAGTGAGGGAGAGCCCTTTAAATACAAACCACAGTTTTCTGCACTTTTAAAGCTGGAATTATATCAGCTCTATTTGAATCTCTAAATAAAATCCTTTAAATTCTACTTCTGAAAAACAACACCCTTACAATAAATTAAATTAATTCTAAAAAATTAAAACTATATTAATTCAAAACACTGTTCAAAGAAACAATGATTTGCTTCTCAAAGATTTCAAGCAAGGCAGACACTGAGCTTGCAAAAGTCATAGACCAATGCCCTGAAACAAGAGCTTGCAGAAGGTCTAACTCAGTTCCTGACAGCTAAACTTTTCCCCAAATGGCCAAAACACAGTTTGTAAATATGAGCTTGTTTAAATTATTGTATTTCTGTGGGCTTTGAACTTGCCACTGAAAGCAAGCTATGGGTAATTGGGAAGTTTCAGGATGTGGAAAGCTTATACTTCTCTTCCCTCCAGCATCCACTATGTTATCTACTCTATCTAAACTCTGAAGGACATGATGACCAGAAACAAAAACCACAATGCTTCCTTTGTTTAATGACATGTGAACTTGAAAGAGCAAAACCCTATTTTGGTAAACTTCTATTTTGCTCAAAGAGAAGATCATTTGAACAAGCTTTTGTTTCACTAATAATTAATGAAGTGCTTTTTAATTCCATTTTCCATCCAAGCTCATCTTGGCAAAGATCACAAGGGAAAAAACAACCATTAATGAGGGATTTGAGGAAGCGTATGCTGAGCCCTACAAGTGCTTCAGTGAGCACGTGTACACATCCAGCATGCATCCACCCAGTTCTCCAGGAATAGTGCCAAATGAATGTGACAACCATATTTAATTACACGTCAGCACATTTGAATTACTACCAGCCAGTGACCACCTACTTCCTCTTGAAAAGCATCTTAAATCATGAAATTCCGACTTTACCTTAGAAGTTTCATCTTCGCTGTCTGAAGGCAAAAATATGAAATCTATAGTCAAATCCTTGACTTTATGCATACCAAAACCTTGTCTACTTTAAGATCCAAAGCTGGGATTTTGGAGGAACAGGAACCATCTCATGCAATGACTAGCAGACACTCTGCAATTTTGGGTACTACAAGAAGCACTCTGCCTACTTCACTTCCTCCCTTTCCCACCAACTTCTTCTTGAATTCTGGCTGACACACAAAACATTCCAGACCTTTGCATCTTAAAACTGCTCTGGCCATCCTTTCACTATAGACAAAAGAAGGTTTTCTGGCTCAGATGTTGATGGTTGTCACCAGCCATGTTAAAAACCAATCAAGTTAAGCTTTAGACCTTGCTTCAGCCAGCAAAGCCTTAGTCTTAGCACTAAGTTAAAAAAAAAATTTAAAAAACCTAAAAAAGCATCAACATCACAGTCAGGTATGCAACACCACTCTTACAACAACCACCCAAGTTCAGTGCTGGACAGGCTTGAACAATATTGTCCAAGGCACAACAGCAATATCTGACAGGTAGAGTCAAGGTGGTAGACAGATGAGAATGGATCAAAATCATCTTCTGAGGAGAAGACGGGATTTTAAAAATATTAAAATAGACTTCATATGTTCTAGTGCATGCAGAGGAGACTTATCAGTGTGAAACTGTCTTGAATAAACCTATCAAGCCCACATGGTTGCAGGGTGCCTCTGATCCCACAAAAGCCATCTTAAATCCAGATTTACTGAATCATAAACTCACAACCTTGATATTTAGGCCCTCTGTAACTATATTTTACTAATGTGATTTTTGTTGAGACAAAGAGCTGTGCAGCTATGGGGCAGCAAGGGGAGGCCTGACCACTGATGTAACTTCTTAAAATTTTTTACCACTAGAAAAGCTCTCCCTCAATTAGTTTGGAGAGGAGCATGAGGGGGGGCTGTTTCTTTTACTGGCTTGACATTTAATGTTTAGAGATATAAGAAAGACAATGTTCAGAAACAACTCTGTATGAAGCTTTAAATGTGGATTAAAGGAAAAAAAAAAAAAAGAAACAGGCCCGGACACAAAAAATGACAGCACGCATATAAAACCACACAAAACCAAGCTAACAGGTAAAATGCATTTATAGAGCAAATTATACGTTTGTCAGAGAGATTAGACAAATATATTTAAACACACTAAATAACATTTAAATGCACTTGCATGTGGGTTCACTACAGTCTCCCTCTTTAAATATATCCCTAAGCAGATCCATGCCATTTCCCAACACACAATCCTAGTCCCAGACACATAAATTCAGCTCAGTTTGATGATCATGACACATCCTTCATTCTTCTCATCCTCTTGTTTAAGGGGAAGTCCAAAGATTACATATCTTCACAAACAGCCCGCTCAGGAAGGAAAAAATGTGGAGTCCTGTCAGACAATGGTTTTTGCTTGGAGGATGGAGACACCTCAGAGTGACTGCTGTGCTGCCCTGGCTCAACTCAGCTGCCATGCTTGGATGTATTTTTTCAACAGGCACCACCCACCTCTGACCAACAGATTACCTCCACCTGCACCACTCACCAAACCTCCAGAAGACTTTGAGCCTGCTACCAGCATGGGTTTCAGTCTCCTGGGAGCAAGTCAGAACTGACACCAGCCTCAGAGCTCTGCATTTACTTATTTAACCTAAAAGCAGAGGCCACTTCCTTTCATCTCCAGGCTGTGCTACTTCTTTTATCCAGTTGCCTTTAGGGGACTCCTTTGCTACAGAAGCAGGAAATATTTCACATCCTAGCAGTTTGTCCAGGAAGCTCTGAGACACCATAGCATTTTCCAGCCTTGTCAGCCGTGCAACAAAGCTTGATCACTAGAGTCTAGTTCACAGAGTCATTAGGTCAGTCATTGCCTTGGTTTCACACAGGCATGTGCAGGGTTCTCAGTGAAACCTCAGTGGCCAACTACACAGGAGAAGGGCGTGGGCTGAGAACTTGTTTACAGGAGCACTCAATGTTCTAAACATGTGGAAACTTGGCAGTGGTGAGCAAAGCTTAAATGCCTTTTGAGCTTTTACCTGTTTAGCTAGCTACTTTTAAAGCACATGCAAATACCTCCTCCTGCCCTTCAGCTGAAGCCGAAAGCTCTCTGAAGGTGCTGAATGCCAAGAGTGTTGGACTTCGTGGGACGGTATTGCCCCAAAACAAAACGCAAAGCTGGGCCAATATACCTTGCTCTGTAAGTCTGCTGACCTCCCTGGTTCCAGATGAATCTCCTCTTTGATTTCTCCTTCTGACTTCCCCAGTTGTCAAGCTTGACTTCAGAAAGAAGGCCAAGGTAACAAGGAGGAGCTGCATGCCAAGTCTGTGGTGTGCTGCTGGCAGATATCCTTGTAAAAAAAGGAGGCTGGACCAAATCCCCAGAAAGGATCCATGATTCACCATGGTATAAATGGTACTTGGGGCAGCCCACATTGGCTTGTCTGTAAGCCTAGCTTCCGCTCCAAGTTAGGGCTTAGAAGAAGGTAGGCATCATCTCCCTAACTGCGCTGGTCCTCCAGTCCTGTCCTTCTCTCTGGATGGCTTCCGCTGAGCAAAGAGACTACCTGTAAGCAGAGCCACTAACATAGCCTGAACTGTGTCAGGTCCTTCCTCCACCCTGAGGAAAAACCTTGAGGATTTTGGTTTGATTTTGTGTGACTGAATCTGGTCAACAGGCTCAAACGTGATGCAGGCAAAGGGAAGAGGAGAAAGTAGTGGGGCAAGGAAGAGGATACACTGTGACTTAATGGGCTACATGAGTTGATCTTTCTTAGAATAGCAAGTTTTTAAAAAGTTAAATGGAACAACAAGCACCTTGGCTTAGAGATAGAAAATTTAAGGCGAAGTTGGGAAATTTGGAGTAGTGTTTCTGACTGTGGTCTGTGGTAGAAGCATGCAGCAAAACTTAATTCAGGATATTTATTTTACAAGGCAAGTCCCCACCTGATGCAGCCACAGGAGACAGGTTACAAAGCTACTTTTAAACTACAAAGCCAGGGAAAGGATACTGCTAGAGGAAATGCTCATTCCTTTGAGGGAGCTGTCACACCTTCTCAACTGAGTGCTCTGCCCTTCCTGGCACACAGAAGCCTGCCAGAGCATTTAAAATGGCTTGGTTCTGATTAACACTAATTTACTCTGTCACCAACTCAACTAAGCTACAAAATTTGCCTGAAAGAACCACATGCAAAAAGTTCATTTGAAGATCTGTGCTGCTAAAATTAGCTACCAACCCATTAAAAATATCCATAATGTAGGCTTGGTGCAGCAAGGTGGATATTATGCTCTGATGTCCACCTAGTCCTAGCAGTTACCATAAGCTGCTCATGATGCTTTCCTTACATTTTCTACTTGTTTTCTACTGGCAGATTTCACCTTAAGAGTATAGAATCAGTTCATATAGGAAATGTATAGAAAGCTCCAATATAGCAAAAAGAAAATTCTTTTTCCTTCAGGTCAAGTTGGTTTGATATTTCAGAAAAAACCTGGAGTTACGCACAATATGAGATCATATATACTATGGAGAAGGGAGAGTGTGTTGGCAGCACAGAACAAGAAATCATATGGACAATTTGGCTGACAGCAGGAAAGATTGTTTGGATTAAATAAAAAGGAGTGTTGAATGTTCGCCTGTGCCAAGAAAGCTTGACCCCTGCTTTTAAGAGGGATATATAAATTAGTTCAACAATTTAACAAAGTTTCAGTTATGCAGTACTTAATGCCTGGGAACCCCCCTCCCCCCTCCCCCCCCCCCCCCCCCTTTATACTTACTACTTGTGAACTGCTGAATCCTTACAAGCATGTTTGCTCAACACTCTTAGCACTGCAAACACAACACCGGGAAGAACTCTTTTTTCCTCCTCGCTTCTGCAGGGGTTCTCTGCCTTCTGCAGGGTTTGTTCAATACTGTCACAGTCTATCAGTCCTGTCTGGCACAGGGCAAAACGAAAGCGAAACAAAGTATTCTCCCCATCCTTTCCAAAGTGGTACAGACAAGCTAGCACACTGGATTTCACTTCAGCACCTGAGAAGCAGCTCAGGTAGAACACTTTACAATAACACACTGGAGAAGCAGTGCTCTTTGCAGTAAGCTGGGTGCGAGAATGCACAAAAAAGTATGGAGAAGCTATAGCACAAGGCAAATGCAGTCTGATATCTGTATTTCTGCATCAAGTCTGTCAGGCCCAGTCCTTCTACTGGTACAAGAGGCTATGTGCATTTACCCTAAGGGAATAACAGTGCTGCCTTACATAAAAAATGAACACTTCATGTGGAGACAGAGCTCAAATAGGGAATCAAAATCAAGAACAAATAAAACAAAAGAAAACTCCAGCGAATTACCATGCTTTGTCAAGCTGGCAGCCAAGCTGGCTGTCTTCCCTGCACTCCCGCCTTACTGTCAATTATCTGATTTCACTGCAGTTACTTTTACTTCACATATTCCAATGTGTCACCTCCCTGCTCACAGGTCCATGATGGTTACTAATAAAAAAGACATGGGAAATTCTTTTAAATAACAGAGACTCAGTATGCAACATGCTGGTTTTTTCACAAGGCAAACTGTATGACAATAAACACAGAGAAGTATATATTGCAGCAACAAGGAAAAACCCCACAAACACACAGCCAACACACATGCAGCAGGAAGCTTTTCTGTGTTTATGTGGGGTTTGTAAGGGTTTTTTGGTAGGTTTTCTTTCTGTTTGGTTGGGTTGTTGTGGGTTTTTTTTAAGAGATTTTTCTTTCTCAGTTGCAAGTAAATAGACCTGAAGATTAGAATTTGCTGATGCCTCTCAATTTTGATCCAGAGCTACTTGTCTTCCCCATGCATAAAAAAAACTTCCAGTGGGCAGACAATCTCACCCTGAGCATGATGAAACTGCAGTTTATGTGTACCTCAGTTCTACATGAAGCAACCTGCCAGTTTGCATCCAAATACTTCAGATGGCTCTCATATTTGCTAAAGAGTGCCCAAGCTGCTGGGAGTAAGATCACGGCTTACACGCTAGCACGTAAACTAGTGTAAACTAGTGTGATTACACTGTAAATTTTAAAGTTACAAGAATAAAAGCTATTAACTGTTCCCACAGTCAACCTGCCCACATAATCTTGGACTACAGCTTAAACTGAAGGAAGGAAAAAAAAACAAAAGAAAAAACTTTCCTTTTCTGCACGGCAGTCCATACAAAGGGCCCATAAATTTAAGGAATAGCTCTGTGTTTGAGATGGCAGTCTTCCCTCAGAAGGTCATCTCAGTTTTTCTGAAGGAGTGGAAAAACCCTAAAGAACAGGTAAACATTAAGCAAAACTACTTCAGTTTGGTCAACATCCCACTGATTCTCTCCTAAAAAAAAAAAAAAAATCTGAGTGACACTACAATCAGGAACATTATCCTCCTACAAGAGGAAGAGGACATCAATAGTTTAGATCCTGGCAGAAAATCCACCCCTTCAGCCACAGCGTCACAGTCCTACATCCATAAAGGGCTCTGGCCCAGCTGGATGTAGCTTAGGATTCAGACACTTCTCTTTCACCCCATTCCTTTGGGCCACGTGAACAGTAACGGACTCCTGTGCAGAAGAACTAAATGTGACAGAAAACCAGAGCATTTCTAAATTAGCTGGAATATGAACTAAGAGCTAGAAGCTGAAGCTACCTCAGATAAGGAAGTGCCTGAACTCAGCAGATGGAGAACAGAGATAAATGAAGCCTCCTGAGACTTGAAAGATACAAGAAATGGACCAGGCTAGAGCAATCAACTAGAGAATTGTCCCAGGATACAAGATGATATTAAAATGCAGAAGGACCAGAAAGATGTTCCAAGGACACAAACAGAAGGTCTTCCACCAAAACCAGAGCACTTCAGAGCTGCAGCAACACAAGATGACAAAGATAACTACTCAGTTATTGACAGAGTCAAGCACATTTCTCAGAAGAAGTAGGTAGCGATAACCATTTTGGGGAAAGAAATGTGCATTTGCTTTCCCAGTTTCACATGAAGTCTCTGCAATGTCTCCCGGGCTTGATATAATATACAGAAAAACCAGTGGCTTCCATTGCAGGCCCTGGATGATAGCCTTCCTCTTTTGCAGAAAGTCATTCACACTTTATTTGTACACTTACCTACACCTCCCTGCTCTCCCTCCTCCACTGTTATTTTTCTGGTTGACAGTCAGGCTCTCCTGCAGTGTGGAAATCAAGATACTGCCAAGAAGCATCACTGAATATAAATGAATTTATCAAAAATGAAGGGAGCCTAAAATACTATCACAACCTGTATGTTCCAAATAAGAATTTCTTATCCCTGAATCAGCATATTTTACAGCTCCCTGTATGGCTTTCTTTTCCTGTTAGTGCTTCAGATGAGCTCTGCACCACGCATCTGCATATGAGTGATTTGTACCAAGTACACACAGAACAACTTATCGGGAAAAGGCTTCTTTCACACTTCCCCCGACCCTCCCAAGTATATCTAATACAAATCCTGTCCAGATTTTTCAGGTTTTCATTTAAAACAGAAATTGATCTTCATTCCTCAGAGAAAAGTTCCTTCTCATTTTTTAAAGTTTCTAAGACTTCTTAGACATACTTTAAAAACAGATCAAGCAAATTCTAAATTTAGAGTTTTAGCTCAGATGATCTTCCAAAAATATTCACATACATTTTTCTATTCATGTCTCTGTCAAAGTTACTTGGAAAATAATTAGCAGTATCTTCTTTGTTGTGGCTGTCTAGGAGCTATATATACATGCACAATGGCAGAAGTTTCCTGGGTCATTTCTAGTTCATTCCATTTCTGGTTCTACAAATCCCCATCCACACTGTGATTATTATTAATTAATATAAAAGACAAAGAGAGAGACAAGTGAGGTCAGGAGGAGGGGAGAACAGAGAAAGGCACAGAAGAGCATCGTCGTCCTAGCCAAACACATCCCCTTACAGCTTCAAGCATATTAACTACCCTGAATGCAGACTGACTTCCACTGAAGCCCTAGCACTTCTCAAAATTAAATCACACTGCTGCAACATCTGAGCTTGTCATCAGTTAAGACAAAACCTTCATGTTCATGAGGAGAAAAATATTGCCTGAAGCACTACTAGTGACAAACAGAGAAAACAGACTTAACAGGATTTAAAAAACCCTGCAAGACCTGGTTCTTGAACCCGTCCTTTCCACAAGAGCATTAAAAGACCAAAATAAACAGGAGGAAAGCCTTATCTCTCAGTCATTCTAAAGCTCTCAACGCATCATTCACCCTTGCTTTGAAATGCAGAAGATGCGTGCCAATGATCACACTCCAGCAAGAGAGGCAAGGCAGTCACCTCCTTTAAAAGAGAGTCAGAAAATAGACTGTTGAATAGAGATGGCCAGAAAGAGAGAGGCTCTGAACTAAAAGAGGAGGCCATCAATTTTTAAAACACTGATGGAGACAGATTCAAGCATATATGATTAACAGCTGAAAACAGAGCTGATGCAACAAGGGGACACAGAGGAGGCTGACATCTCAGGAAAGCCTGATATACAGATTTACAGGACAAACAGCAAGGAAAAAAACAAATGAGAAAACCCGGGGGAGTTAAAGACAACAGGTGCAAAGAGGTTCCAGATTTACAGCACCCTATTAACTGGCAGTGCTGTTATCTATTGCCAACACAGACTAAATCCTGTTTTATTTAAGCTACTGAAAAACGAGTACAAAGTTGACAAATGCCTGGCATCATCCTTATTCAGAAGGTGCTGTGTGCACTCAGACAGCTGCCAGCACTGAGCTAATTGAGAGTGTGGTCTTTTCCCAAGACCACAACTATAATTTTAGCTCATTACAGCCTGCATTGGGGTGTGCTCAGTTTACATCTTTGCACACTCTTCTTTTAATATTCTGATGAATAATTTAATTCTGATGGCAAGC
Organism: Chamaea fasciata; assembly: GCF_029207755.1. Taxonomy (NCBI): domain Eukaryota; kingdom Metazoa; phylum Chordata; class Aves; order Passeriformes; family Sylviidae; genus Chamaea; species Chamaea fasciata. The sequence goes on from NW_027094086.1 coordinate 84,986,120, forward strand.
CCTTTCACATGCAGGCATTTTTTTTCCTCAAGCCTGTCGATGTGGTTCCAAAGTATTGAACTGGAGACACCCAAAAGGGGCTATATCTGTTCCTCCCTCCTCTTCCTGTAATTTTCCTGTTCTGTAAAAAGCAGAATGCAGAACACAGGGCAGCCCGGGACCTACAGCAAGATGCATTATCCTAAGGAAACTGGAAACACTGCACCATCCTGGTTTAAGTCACAGTGGAGCTGAAGAACAAAGGAAAAGCAAAGTGCTTTTACCTCCCTGAGAAACATGCTCGCATAATTCATCTTCCCAAGCACCCAGCGTGCATTTGAAAGTTTGCCTGAAACACGGTCAGGGGGTGTTCAGAGGGGACTCAGCTCCACTAGGAGCCAAGTGACAGGTTTGTCAGGGTCAGCCCCGAGGCAGCCAAAGGAGGCTGTGGGGTTTCCTCTCGCCACCACTTTGCAGCAGCTTCCAGCCGTGCGGACAGGTCCTGCTATGGAGATCCAGCATTATTTCTGCTCATGAGTGCTCCCTGTGCGACTGTAGCTGGCAGCTGACACCCAGCTCTTCCTCTTGCCTCTGGCACTCCCTTCCCACTAGGGAACCTTACCTTGCAGATGACAGTACACATCAGCATTTAATTTAGCAGTGAACCAGTTGATTTCTTGCACCACAGAAGCAAATCCTCTCCTGCAATGTACAGGAGAGATTCCACCCAAATTCATATGGAAGGTGACAGAGAAGGTGTTTCAAGGGCATTTTTTTTGTTTATTAAAAAGAAGGTATTACTATAGCATATGCTTGGTATAATAAACACCCTTCCTCCTACAATCCTGAAGTAAACTCGAATTTCTCCCCTGTGTAGAAAAGAATGTCATGAATATCCACTTTGCCATCTCTAGCATGCAAAAAATTCCTTCCCTGCTTTATTTGTCAGCCTGACCACAAGGAAGCTCTGCACTGTGGCTGCTGAAGTCTTTCACAGGCAGCACACACATTCCCTGCAACATGAAAACTATACCACATTTCCAAATAGCATCACAGGTTGTTTACAGAGACAGGCTGACTAAAGATATTTTTATCCTCATCTCCCAAGACCAATTTATAATTAGTACAGCCTTTGAACAAGATGCACTTGCAGCACAGCATCAACACGCTGATTCAAAATAGGGCTTCTTGTAATGCCAGTGGCCTCCCCAGGACTTCTTGATGGCTCTTGGTACTGAATGCTGGGCCACAATAATACAGGCATGGGCTGGCTGCAGGGCACAGCATGGCCAAGGAGCTGGGCTGTGAAGGAAAACACCTTGCTGGTAGAGCTGAGAATTTCCCCAGGAACTGGTATTCCTTCTGCAAGTGGAACATGCAGCTGCCACCACAGCCCTCTCTGGCCTCTACACCACTGGTCAGATGTCAAAGAAGTTTTTTCCGTGTCATGGACATCCTTAGACTCACTTTGGTGCGACATCGACACAGAGAAGCTGCTCTGCAGAAACACTTCCACGGCACTGACAGCCAGTGTGTTTCCATGCAGTTCACATTACAGCATCCTTCCTGTACCCCTAAAGCCTCCCTACAGCACTGCTGCTCAGCTCAGAGGGTGCTGGCCAAACAGATCGTCCCCAAGCACAGCCTCAAACATAGGCAGCTGCCACAATGCTTTTCACAGCATTCAGATACAGCGCTCCGGCTCAACAAAGGCTCTCTTGTGCTACTGCTGCATGGCCTGAAATGGGGTGAAAAGAGCATGCCATGGGATATGACTGCCAGGAAGTTAGGGAGAGGCATGAGGGGGTAGAAAAGCAGAGGAAGGCAGCCAGATGAGGATGAACAACAGGCAATGCGGATCGAGCTGCCTCCTCCTCCCCCCAGCTTGGTTTGAGCGAAATACCCACAAAGCACAGCACTTTCCTCCCCTCTCTGCATTCCTGAACAGGGTTGCTGAAAAGCTGTAACACAGCAAGAGGGGCCTTCACGGTACCACGGGCTCTAGTGCTCTTCCTAAGAGATCTCCCCCTCCCCTGGAGGCAGGGAACAAGCAGGCACCACCCAAAGGGCAGCATCTCTTCCTGCCTCTGTCCAGAGGGAAAGGGAAGCACAGATAAGGCAAAAACCTTTCAAGTCTCATTTGTGGGATAATAAAATTATAACCCTTTGTTTGCCCAGAACCATTCATTGTCAAGGCAGATAGTTTCACCCAGCAATTAACCCTCCCAAATAAATCCATGTAGAAACACACAAAGGAAGAAAACAGTAAGTCTATAGACTGCAGTGACATCCACCCTGAATTCTACTCTTCTTAAAAAAGAAAGTCTGTGGGCCTAAATGCAATGAGAAATATTGATGACAATCTAACAATCCTCCCAGACATAATTAGCAGTCTCATTTTATTCAATTATGAGGTCACGGAGACTTCTTTCTATACTTTACCAGCTTTTGCTATGGGGAAAAAAATAAAAAGCAGCAGAAACCTCATGGGTGAAGCCCATATTAAGTTAACTCAGCTTCTTGGACTCCTTTGGCTTCAAATAAACAAAATCATTGCCTAGGGACAAAGTTTGACACCTGCACTCATGGCACTCTAGGACAGTTTCAGTACAAGTGAGAAACCTGATTGAAACAACCACTGCACTGACCTGAGAAAAAAACATTGTCCAGGAAGAACTGCTTAATTAGGTCTGCCCACGCTCTTACAGAGAAAATAACTTCCCACGTGCATAAAGGAGGCATTTCCAGACCACTGAAGGTAATCCTTCGACGCCAGCTTTGCCCTTCCACCAGACAAAAATTTGCTTTACTCTGTTCTGCTGTCAGTTAACCAAAAATTAGTACAATCCTCTCCCGCAGCACACTCTGTAATCACAACCAGAATTGATCCCTGCAAGTTAAACCCTCATGTTTTCAAGGAAGACTAAAGATTAGTTGCATTCGTGCAAGAGATAGCACTTACTATCTGCCATGGATGGGGCAGTATGCACTTCCGGGCTGCAAACCAAGGTTTCTAAGACCTGAATTAGCCTTTGGTGCCCTGAAACCAACCATTGCATTGCTCTGCCTAAATCATCCTGACTATAACAACTATAACAAAGAGAAGTAATCCCATGGAAAACACTGGCCAGTTTCCAAGACAAACAAATAGCTCTAAGCTGAGAACAGCTCAAATAGTAATTACAGACAATAGTAAGTTGTGTGGTGCATGTGGAGTAGACAGGGAGAATGGATAAAGTGTCTAATGCAAAGGGAAGCAAGAGGCGACACCTTATTACCCCTACAATGCAGATGGGCTACAGCCAGGGCAGTATAAAAAAAATAGTTTGTTGTTTCAAACAAATCTCTTTGAGAATCTGTGGATGCTGTACAGAGAACTGGCTCCCTAAGAGAAGCTGTGTCTAACTGCAGCACAAAACCATCCACTTCAGCTCCTGGAAGGAAGAGTACTTGAACCTGCGCTAACCAACTCACATCACCAACACAACTTAACTGTGAGCTATTAGAGCTTTGGTCTGATTTTATACAACTATTCCTTACAGAAAGCTAGATTTCAGAGAATAAAATTAGTAATCACTGTTTATAATGTAAAATCCATATGGCCTTACAACAAAAAAGCAGTATTTCTGATGACTTAAAGTGTCACTGCTACAGCAACCGACCAAGCTAAATCATATAACATTGCAAATCTAGAAGTTTGTGTGTTCAATCAGTTAAAATAAAATTAAGAATATTGTATTTCTATGTTTGCCATGGGAATGGTGATGACTTTGTTCTGATGAGGCACCCTTGTATTAGTAGTGGATATTCTTCTGCAGACTGACAGAAAAGAGGAAAGAAGCACTTCAGCTTGAAAAATAGTACCAGTGTTTCTGCCAGCCATCAACTGTAGCCAGTGCTCCTTGTGTGTGCAGTTATAGAGCTCCACAGGGAGCAAAGCAGCACAGGCCTGGTTTAACTGAAAAATTGCCCACCAGCAAGGCTGGGCAGTGCAACATGCCGTTCTATTACTTCTAGACAACCTGTACGATGTTGTTTGGAGACTGAAGAATGCTCTAACTGAATTAAAAACAGTTCAATGAGGCAGAAAAACATAACTTTTTTGCCTCTGGAAACCTGGGTTAAAACCAAAGCTTCAGCCATGAAGGTAAACATTATGTTCTCTTAACTGCATGGACTGCTGCTACAAATAGGAAAAAACCCACCACCCACCAAGGAAGATTCTGCTCTGCTGAAGAAAGCTTCAGAATTCAAGCTCTGCATACATAAAAAAAATCAAGTGCAAACACAACAAGGAAGGGATCTATTCAAAAGGCCTATATTGACCACTAAGTCACTCTTTGCACTAGCTGGAAACAAATCCTGCTAAAAATAAGGACTCCATGTTTTCATCTCTCTTTCCAGTCCTTGTGTTTCAGAAATACATGATTGAGTCAGAATTCTGTTATTATTTGTTTTTATCCTAAGTTTCCTTGCCCTTCCCTCTCCCCCCAGTGCACAGATGCAGCTCCAGCAGCTCATATTTTCATTCCTTCTGCTTCATCCACTCCCCCACAGAGGTATCCCTCCATTCATAGTTAGGAGGACTTGCATAACTGGCTGCCCCAAAGCAATTGCCTTCAACAAAACACTTGCTTCTTAGACTTATAAAAGCTACCTTGAGACCCCTGAGTGTGTTGCCTCTGTTGCTCTCCACACTTCTGTTATTCCACATCCCAGCCTCACTTCTCCCCTTCATCACAGGGATCAGAAATACACCAAACATACCTTAAAGGATAAAAGACATTTTCCTTCATCCCATCTTGCCTAGCATGATGCTCAACATACAGATGGAGATTCTTCCTCCTGAACGACACATTGGAGCATGCACAACACGCAATCCATGGCAGGAATCACTTACATAGAATAGAAATCAAAAGGGTGAACAGGGCAGAGCATGGCACACAGTATTGATTCTCCCACCTGATGAAAGCAAGAGCTCCTCACTTCAGAGGAACGGCCATCAGGAAACCTAGTGGGATCTTCATGAGCAAATAGGAGCAGATGAGCATCCTGTTTCACCCCACTTTCACTGTGGCAGACATTACACACTAATTCAGCATTTTTCTACACTGACAGGACAGGAAAAACACAAAGCACACAGGCACCAAAAAACTGCAGTGCCTGCTGACAGATCCGAGTAACACCTCACCCAGAGAGGTCTCCCCCAGGAAAGCATGGAAAGGCTCTGAACTGACTCAATGATTGACATGGGGAATGGAGTTTATCCCTTAGGCAGCAAGCTGGAGACAGACATGTAACAGCCCTTTCAGTCACGCACACACCTCCTTTCAAAGCCTAGTTCAGAGAAACCTGCCATTTACCATTGCTAGTTGGTAATGGACCAGCCCTCTAAACTAATGTAGAAGAGATTTGCAGAACAGCACTGGAGATTTTATGGATTTTAAGTCTGAATCTGGGAGCAGAAGGGGATTAACAATGCTTTCTATGAAGACACATGAACACACGATCAAAGATGGAACAAGCCCTCTGCAGCAGATTCTTGTGGTACCACTTAGCTTTCAGGACAAGGTGGTAGGCATGGAGATGTTCAGAGTGCATTAATCCTAGGCAAAAAGCCTGCAGCTTCCAAAGAGTAGATTAATTATTAAACCAGCAGCAATAAAAATATTCAGCAGCTCGGAGACATATACCTCTATTATGGACAGATAAGAGCTCCAATAACCTTGAACCTCAATTTATAGATTCACTCCTCCTTCCCTGTAGATAGCAACAGTTATATTTTCTAATTTGTCCTTACAAAGAGAAATTGATGAAAATGGTGGTTTAAATTGGCTAAGAGGCACAGTGTGCACAGCAGTAGTATTTTCCTCCATCTTTCCGTCTTCTCTCCTGTCAGCACCCATAAGAATAGAGTATGTTTGCTTCCCTGACCAACAAACCAAAGAGGGATCATGACAATGATTAAGAGCTTTTAAGTACACCTATTTTTTCTATAAAGTAATTGGGATGGCAAATACTGGGATGTGAGAGATTAGGCCTGTTGGAGTTTGAAGAGACACTCCTTAACATCTTTGCCTGTCTAAAGTCAGGTTAGTCACTGGAACACCCGAAACCCAGGTACTCAGAATAGGGACGAGCACATGTGCCCTCAAGACATTGCAGTTTTGGGGTTGCTGGTATGTACGTGCAAAGATCACCCAGTTTTGTGAGTGAAAGCAGAGCGTATTCTGTGTTTGAATGAAGAATTGTTGTTATCAGATGACAGAAATTAAGTTTCACCTCAGTGTATTCAACCCAACTGAACTCCAAAACACCCATTTGTAGACAGGAAATGCAAAAAAGCAAAAATAATCTTTTACAGTGTTTGGCTGTGAGTCATTGAGTTGAGCAACTCCAGCTAGCAGTATTAAACATGGTTAAATGAAAAAGTTGGTAGGGAGGCTGGAATCTCAGCAATTTCTCAACAGATTAATCTACTGTATTGTCCCTCGAAGGGAGGAGTTTGAAGTCTCTAATATGTATATCACTATACACCGAGTAATAAACAGGAGAGGACAAACACTGGCCAAACTGGCTGTCCTCCAGTTAATCATCCTGCTTTTGACTCAGATTCATCTGTGAGCTGCTGTTGAAAACCAATTGCTTGTTTAATGGGGCAGAAAGATGAAATCAATTTCAATATGCATCTCTAAAGTGTCCCTCTTACGTAAAAGTGCTGCCTGAGGGAGCAAGAGACACGTACATTTCCTTCTGCTTGTGCCAGTTTCACTTCCAATTTGCTATCCCTACAGGTACCGAACTCTAAAATTATGGGGCGGAAGAAGCTGCAGCCGAATGCAAACCGACTCTCTTTGGTTCACGGCGTTCTCAAGACACAGACAGAGCTTCTCCAGGGAGGTGACAGCCACACACCCAAGTGAGATTAGTTAACACTGACTCATCAGGTGTTTCATTAAGGAGCTGTGTCAGGGAAGAAGAAACCAAGTGCGGTGAGCAGTGCTAACGCCGGTGGCGCGGTGCTCCAGGGAGGAGCGGTGACTGCTGGAGTGGGGGACGTTTCAGGGACAGATGACACTGGCACGGCTGGGAAAGTCAGCCCAGGCCTGTCTCCAAATGAGCAAAAGCCATTAAGTGGCACTGCCCGGAAATTAGGATCAATAGTAATACACACACACACACATTATGGGCTTTTGGTCAGCTGAGGAGCATTCAAACCAGATCAAAACGGATTTGCTGACTGCAGGGCATCCCATAATCGTTTTCCATACCAAAAGTTAAAGGCAATAGCCCCGTTTGGGACTTCACCTTTTTTTCTCTTGTTTTTTAAACAAGAAAACTTCCCTAAGCTGAAAAATAATTTTCCATTCTAACTCAGGAATTTGAAAACTGTATTAACAGAGGTTCTAGGACTTTTGATTTTGCTTTTGATTTTGTTGTGTCTTTTCATTATGATTTTATGACTGAACACTCACAAATGCACAATTTATGAGATCCTTTGCTAACACAATAAACCAGAAAACAAAAAACAATTATGCTACTTTAGGAAAGCATAAGACAGACCACAGACTGGACCAGTGGTCAAAACACCACCCCCACAACCAACCCACACGCTCCCTGTTCTTCCTAGCCACATCCCGATAGCCTGCGGCTATCGTACAAGGAAACATTCCTGTGTCACACGTGCCTGTGTACTCGCTGGCCAGGCACTGCACAGCACGCATCTTTACACACATTTTTGGGGTGCAAGCCCCATTTTTGCAGTTATCTGGAAAACAGGCATTCCCAGAAGCATGGCTAACTCCCTCTGTGTCCCTCACCACAGCTCCACGAGCAACGTCAAGGCGCTCGAAGCAATGCAAGTGACAGGACAGTTTGCCAAGGCGTCAGTGTCAAAGGCTCCAGGTTCACAGAGAAGCTGCTTGGTGCCACAGTAAGGAATTTCCATCACTCCAGACAAGCCTAAGAGATCACACACATACACAAAAGTCTCCTCTTATGTCACATGCACCACATTAACATTACAAAAGGAACCAAGCACTCAAGCATTCCAGAATTAAAAAAGCCTGCGTTTACTGCCTGTAAACTAATCGCCTGATCTCATATCAATTTTATCATCGCAAAGTTATTTAATGAATAACTAAGTTTGCACTGTGCTTTTTCACCACACTATCTAGGGGGATAAGGTTCATAAAAAGACCAAATACTTCCAACTCCCGCAGAAAGGATACAATAGAAATGAAGAAAACACAGACCCTGCCACTTGGGAATTTGTTTCAGTAAATTCCAGCGGTGTGCAGGACACCAGGAGTAATGTCTGCAGAACTGGGAAGCAACTGCCTCTCCCACCAAACATCCATGCTGCACACAAGTATCACCAAATTACACAACATACTGAGCTGGTAGTGACCCACAAGGATCAAGCCCAACTCAGCCCTGTACAGGACAATCCCCAGAGTCAGACCATGTGCCTGTTTCAGGCCACTCCGGATGACAGTGTTTTCTGAAAGCCAATCTCTGGTCACTAAGAACTCAATGAAAAGGTACAAAGGAATTGAATGGGAGACTATGCCAACAATATATTATACATGCTGTCTGTGGGATGGGGAGTTTCTATCCCATGAGAAATTTTAATATTTTGACATCTGCTTTCACCTAATCTGTCTCTGCTGCTTAAGGATTCCCATGATACAATGGACTAGTTTAGCAAGGAAAGAATCTGCAACAAAAATGTGGTCGAGGAATGCAGACATAAGGAATAAAACACACACAGCTTTTAAAAGTAACACATTATTGCATTTGAAAGTAACACATTATCTCCAGAGACCACAGACATTGAATGTGACCCAAAACAAAACATCCAGCGTTTCTCCAGCATAGGGAAATGCCAGAGAAGTCAAATATTTTCTGTGGAAAGTTCCTATCACAATACTGTATAGCTTCCAAAGAAGAAATGTGTGTGTATGTATATACATATATATTTATTTTTATTTACATATATTTATTTTTGGGCAATCTTCCCCTCCTTTAAGACACATCCTCCCATATGCCATACTTTCCTTCCAGTGCTTCATCATTTGCCTTTGACCTGTTAGCTGCCATGATAGATAGTGAGTGTTCAGTCACTCATCTATCTTTGCTAGGTCTGCTGCTAGTATTCCAGAATTCCAAATGAAAAAGGACCACAACTTCCCACTAAAAACAGTTGAGTGAGAGTCTCTTCTTCTCCCTGACCTTTCCATGGGAGGGTGGCCAGCCCAGCTACAATCCATACATGCACCATTCCTCACCCATTATTTCTTTAACTTCCTTTAGTGGGGTCCAAAGACCATGACAAACAAGGCTGTGATGCCATTAGAAAATCCACACTTCAAGAGTTCAATTTTCCTCACAGAATGATGGTCATATTTTTTCCCCTTTTGATTTTGCTCCATCTGAAGCGTACTCTGTAGTACACAAGAAACTCATCTAAGTACAGTTCATCCTGAGCACAGAGACATCGTGCTACGAGAAGGAACGAGCACGTTACTGGTTATGGTTCCCTTATCTGCACCAATTCCACTGCTGTTGCAAACACAATAACCCTAGGGTGGATCTGTCAAAAAAACAGAGCAGAGAAACTGACAGTGGTGGGAGTAATATTTTGAGAAGTATTTTTGATTTATTTAAGCCATATCACCTTGCACAGTGGATTTTGAGTGCAGCTACAAAACCAGCCAAACTGGCCAAATTCAGGAGGTGTCAATATGTGGCAGAAAATTCTGACGCTGGCAGTGCTTTTTGAGAGCTGTAATGTGTGGCCACACCTTTGCTTGGTTTTCAAAGCTTCCGGAGATAATGCTGGTCAGGATGCAGTTTGTCACCTCACCACGTAAATCCCACTTTCCTGCATTCTCACCTCCCCTGACATTTACCTCCAACACTTGCTCCCTAAATGGATATTTCAACGAAAGAGCAGAAAATCGGCTCAGCGAATTGAATTTTTGTTGATTTGTTGGCTGGATTATGTGGCTGAACAAAGCCAGCAGAGAGGAAGGCAGGTGAGCAGGGCTGCTCCTCCCTGCATCAGAAGCTGCTGGGATCCCCTCAGGCTGGGAGTTAAGAAGTAGTTACAGGAATGCAAACACATTTCTCCTGCATGGTGACCACATTAACTGGAACACTACATCCAATAATTACTGAACTTATTACCGATCCTATTACTATCTTAATAGGATGATAGCTGCAGCACAGTTCCCATGGAGTATGACTTTTTCTTCAAGACCTTCAGGGGAGCACCAGTACCCTGAGAAATGGGCTCATGACCGCAGAGGCAGCAGCTCTGCTGGGCCCCAGACCCACACCACGCTGACAGCACCTCTCTCAACAGGTACCTGCACCGGGGTAGGATCAGGCTGTGTTGTGTCAGAGGTACCCTCTGCTGCTGCCAAGACCTCCAGGTACAGACAACATGGAATGGCTTTGCGAACCACACCCTGTTCCTGTCCTGATTCACCAGTTTGCAGAACTAACAGAAAATGGAAGTTTCAATAAATTGTATGTTTAGGTTACTCAAATGTGTGATAATTTTACATTTACAGTTGAATTAAACATAATGAATTTTACACTGAATACCTGTCTTGAAATTGTCTCAAGGTTTACATTTCAAAAGTACCATTTCATACCAATTAAACATTGCACAAGTGTAACTGCCATGCAGTATATTAAAAAAAAAAATTAGCTTAAATATTGTTTGCTTTGGCATTTAGCCTTCTTGCAGTTGCAGCTTTAATTTAAATCACTAAAATTCTGTTTGAAATTAGAATTGTGCATAACATTTTGCAGACCAGTATTCCAGTTCAGAATCATCAGGAAAAACTTATTTTCACATAAATCTCAGTGAACACTCCTAATATATTATAGCAAGTGCTGTAGTGTGCCTTTCTCATAGATGCCTTCACCAAAGAATAAGCACTATTTCATTCCACTGTTGAGAAAGTGAAACTCACTTTTCAGTGAGTAGTTTTCAATACTGCCATTTATAACAAAACAAACAGGAGACACAGCTAAAGCCTAAACACAAATCCAGAAACTTCCTTTTGTACTGGCTATTTTACACAGTACATTTTAAAATAGAAATGGGCAGCTGTAGTCAGACATTCTCAGGCAGCCACCTAATTAGCAATCCAAAATTAATTCAGAAAGCAGAAATAATAAAGTAAAAAAACAAAACCCCCAAACACCAAAATCAAACAAACCAAACAAAAACCTACACACTTTGGAAATCCCAAAGACTTTGAAAATGTTCTGATTAAAAGACCAAGGTTATAGGAGCTTGATAGACAATTCAGCCCAGGGAACATCTTTCAGCATCTTTATACTAGACACAAACATCATCATCTCTGCCCCCAGTTCAAGACCTAACCTTTTCTTATTCCAAAGCCAAAAAATAAAATTTAGTCTCATTGAAGGGTAAAATTTACTGTGTAAAACTGATGGGACAGCAACAAAATGACCTTTTCAAAGCAACTCTTTCCAGTACTGAAATATCAGATTGATGGTCTACATTTCTGCTTTTCAAGGTTAGCACTGCCAAGTTCATGATCAAGATGTTTTGGTCTGAATCACAGATTTTTTGTTGTCATCAGCAGACTGAAGGGTTTTATTTATTCACTAATTTGGATGTTGCTAAGAAAAGCCAGCCAGAAAAGTGGAAATCTCGTAACTAGGACCTGATCATATTTGGTTCTGCAACTGAGCTTCAGAAGTTTTCAATAAATCCAAAGCCAGGCTTCTTACTCTGAAAGCTTAAATAAATAAAGTTAAAGCCATACAGATCTCTGTAAATTATTTTTAAGAATTGGTTTTCTCTGCTGCCAGTTTATCTGCTCTTCTCAAAGTTAGCCACTGCCTAGAAAAGGTGGAAGGACTTCCATCTGCTACTACTTCAAAGACAGCTATTCTGAAAGGAAGAATCAACCTGTCCAAGACATATGTTTCTCAATGTATTAGACCTGCTGTCTCTGTCAAGATGCAATTAAACATTGTCTAATCTTTAAAAAGCCTGCAAGAAATAAGTTTTAAATCCCACATTTAAGAATGACCCACACTGAATTAAGTCAAGCTTCACCACGACTTGCAACTGACTAATCTGTTTACACCAAGGGAATTTCCTGACCCAAGGTTGCTTCAGTAAACTTGCAAGAATTGATCCATTTGCAGTACAAGCAAGCCACAAGGTCTCTTACACTGCTTCTACAGCAGGGCATTATGGCAAGGCAAATTTATATCATGGCCCTTGCAGTCCCTCCTCTCTCCTTGACTCCCCAGGCACATGCTCCTTCTCTCCACCTTTGTCTGCCTATGCTTATTCCACCCCGCAGTGAGCTTTTGTAAGGGAAAGACCAGGGGAAAACTGGCTAAAAACCAAAGAAAACAAAAAAATCAACAGATTTCTGCTTGTTTACACTGCTGAATCAGTTCACTGTAGGGCCAGCAGTAGGTGAGAGCACCAGTCAGGGCAGGATGGACATCCCCGGAACAGGCAGTGCCAGGGCAGCTTAGACTGTCCCTGAGCTGCTGTCAGATTGTCCTACAGGACAAAAGCTCCAGCCAGTTCCTCCTGCATTGTCATTTTGAGATTTTAACTACTCCCAGAGTGAGGGCAGGAAGGGTCAGACACATAAACAAAAGGCCTTGTCCTGCTTGCACAGGCAGGTGGGTTACTTCTCCCAGAAGTCCACTCCTGTGAGGCTTTCCACCTGCACAGCACTGCCATGGGCAGAGCCACACTGCAGGTGTTGGCTGGCAGCTGAGCAGCACTGGGCAAGCAGGACATGCTGCTGTGGCCTGAAGGAGGGATAGAGATTATAGGTAAACTAAAGTATCCTAGTCAGAAGTCAAATCCAAAGCTGTCCTGGCAGGACAAAGCACTGGTATGCCCAATGCAAGTCCCACCAGGTACTAAAAACCTCCCAGTCAGGATCCCAGCAAGGGACAGCACTGAGGTAGCAGAGCTACTCCCATTCACACATGCTAACACGACATGCTGCCAGCTTTGTCTGGCCATCTTTTTGTTTCCAAAACAACTAGGACACAAAATCTTTAATTGCTGCTATTATTCTTCATTGGATTGGAGCAGATTTCTTATTTTAGAAAAATTTCTGTCACATTGTCTTTTATCACAGCATGAGAGAGAAGGCAGCTGTGGTACATACTGTATAGTCTGGGTTTTTTTATTTTCCCTCTTTGGGTCATGCATTAGCTATTCTTCTTCTCTGCTTTGGCACATGTTACTAACCCTAGACCCACACAAAACATTTATCCTCAGGGAAAGACCACCTTTAAAGAAAAGGTCAGAAAGGGAGGAAAGGGACCTGCATGAATGTTTTTTTATTGAAATACAACACTCAATTAAAAATGATGAAGTCTATCTCCTGAAAAAGTCAAATCCATCAGGTTAAAGGTTTACAAGATGCAGATGGGATTTTGCATGCTTTCTTCCAGACTTAGCAGAGACACTAAAAAAAAAAAAAAAAAAGAAAGCAGAATGGGACAACTGATTGGACAGAATGGGACAATGGCTGATTCACTATTCGAAACTCACACATGACATCCAAAAGACTCCTATGAGTCAAGGTTGATATAATCAAAACTTCTCTTGCCCAAATTCCAAAGCATTGGAGTTCACTAATTGGGTTTCTCTGTTGTACAGATACAAGAGAAACAGGTTTTTTTCAACAGATGACAAACACTGACAGCTTTATTTATTTATTTAACTTTCAAAGCAGAGTCATTTTTAATGGATCTATAATTCAAAAGCTCTTTAATTAATTTTCCTCAAGCTTCCTAGAAAGACAGATTTGGCTTTCTGCATTGAAAAACAAGTCAGTCAAGTTCTAGGCAAAGAACCACAACCAAACATTTCAAAGTCAAAGCTATAAATGAAACAAAAATTGAATGTTATTAGGAACACTGGTTGCAATTTCACCACATAAGCTACTTCCAGCATTACCCAATCTTTAAGGTGCTCTTATTTTTCTTCCTGCCTTCAATTTATTTTTGTTTGCTATAATAATAGTAAAAAAAACCCAAACCACAGAAATTCTTCCCTTGTATTGCTTTTTGCCTCACCACATTATTGATTCTGCTTCCTGTGCTTTTTTTGTAATTTTTCTTTCTTCTGACTATGTTAATCGAGCGCTCCATATCCAGGAGACAGCTAGAGTGCCTATAAGTACAGGACTGAAATCTGAGTGGAAGCAACAGTGGAACTGGAAAAAGTCCCTGAAGAGCTGACAGGCTGACACTTTGTTCCTTCTGGACAGCAGTTTCACATCAAGCAGAAAACCAGGGATCCATCTGTTTACTTTGGACAACAACTCTGGTGCTTAAATATCCACTGAACTCAGTGCTTCATAGAGAAAATGCCCTCCTCATTTCTCCAGGGAATTAATCTCAAGTGTCTGGATAACAGTAACATAAAGTAACCTACCCATGTCTTCATACCAGGACACACAGGTTCTCCAGTCTGCATTTCTAACAAAATCACAATTACAGTGCACAGTGCTCCAGCAGAGCCTGCCCTCCTCCACGGCACTTCTCAGGTCCTAGTCCAGCCGGGGCATGTGCAAACACTGCTCTCCCCTGGCTGCTTCTGCCAGAGAGTATTCTCCTCAGAAAATAAACAACAGCAGAATGAAACGTTTGTCCTTAACCTAGTACACTGATGATGTGAGCTAAGCCACTGATGGAGATGTATTTGCACTTAAAAGCCTGATTGCAAGGGAGAGGGCTGTGGCATTGCTGTACAAAGAGTGGTCTCTGCCATGGCACTAGGTCAGAAAGCTGGAAGGAGAGGCCACAAGAACTGTTAGCCTGCCAAGAATTCCTCCAAGCACAGGCCAGTTAGAGAGAAATGCTGGGACACCCAGGAGCTGGGGACATGACCCAGAGAGGTGCAAGAACTTGGATCCAGAATTTCAGATGCAAGTACTGGACCGTGCTTTCTTCCACAGTTCAGCACAGGCACTTTATCAAGGGATAGCTATATTTCCAAGCCACTGAACCTTCTTCAAACATCCTTTTGCTTTAGGATACTAGCTGGGTTTTTTCACCAGGCCTAAATTCAAGAACTGTTGCAAGAAAAGTTGAAAAATTCTGTACTGAATGTATAGGTGACTAAAGCAGACATACAGCTTATATATCCAAAACTGGAGTAGTCCAAAGATTTGCACATTATTCATTAGACTTTAGTAAACTGATTTCTTCTCTCACAATTCATACCATAACCAGAATTCAAAGAATGTGAACAAACAACTTTCCAAGATATTAGCAAGCACTTAGGTCTCAACTTATCTCTAAAAACTACATAAGTGTCTGTACAAGTGATTTAAGAAGGGACCAAATGTTCTCAAAAGACAAAAACATAGCTCACACTTTTAGGTCCATCAGTAATTGCAGCATATAACTTATGAACAAATTCATTCACAATGCTACATCAAGGAGTTTTCTTTAAAAAAAAAAAAAAGAAATGAGCATTATGAGCACTGGTATGGTGTGCGTGATTAAATTCTGTACACTGTCAACAATTAAAATGAAGGATTAAAACAAAAGTGAACTTTTTTATTGTATCTGACTAAATAATACACACTTGCAGAACTACTGCAATGAGCACTGCCTGCAAATTTCATGCTTTGAGTGAAATTTAATTAACTTGAACTAGTAAAAATCCCACAGGGTTATATTATTTGTAAGTGAAAAAATAGGAGTCATGTCTGCGTGACTGGGGACGGGAATTTGGCTAGCATTGTCTAATTATGGTTCCTCTTGAAAGGCACATAAATATTTATGTGAATTTGTGCACTGACATTTGTTGCTGGACTTGAACATTCAAAGTCACTACAGATAACTTCTAAATGCACCTTCTACATACACATGGCTTTTCCTCTATGCACATCCTGTTTCTATAACTTGGTTTGTTTTCCTGGCAAGCTAACCTGTAGGGATAGGCAGGAAAGGGAAGTAAAGCACTATTCATTCCTAGGTGATTTATGAACCTATGCGTCCTTCCTTCTGCAGCAGAAAGCTGGCACACGCGCACACAAAAATATGTGTGCATGTCTGTGCCTTCATTGGAAGAAGCATCTGGGGGAAAAACAAATCCAGCCCTGAATGCTGTCTGTCTGAAGTGCAACTCCTGAGAGTGTCACTGCTCATCTTCTTTCCAACACTAGCCCATCCTCTTTTCAAGTGCTGCCAAGTGCCAGGACACAGATGAGGAACAGGGCAGCTAAATCTCAGTAAGCCAACAGACTCAGCACAACGAACTTTATATGCACAACTTCTCCCTTATACTCCCTGCAAAAAACTTAGCTTCCTGCTAGGAAAAAATGAAAAGGTTTAAAAAACCAAAGTCACTTGGACATGGCCTGCATGGATGCATGCACATGTGTTGGGGGAAGCTTTTGCTACCAGCCAGCCTACACAACACAGAACACTAGCCTGGATCTATGTAGCAAGAAAAGTCATTTAGCAGCTGTCTTACAGCAAGAGGAAAAAAACCCCAACAAACCAGCAGAGGGAACAGACACTTCACAATTTATTCTTACAGTGAGGCTATAACACCACTTCAGCTGAGTCAAAGAGTTGCAAGTGAAAGGCAACTTTTTGGATTTAGTTATCCATTTTAAACATTCACAGTCTAAAGTCATCAGTTGTACCAGCAGCTGAGACAATGCAAAGGAATTTGGAAGAGGAAGAGAAAAAGCCCCTCTCATTTCCTTTCAGTGGCAACAAGCTTTCAGCTGTGCAACAGACTTACAAATCTATTTGACATTGGTCAGAATAAAAAAAACACCAGTTAAAAAAATCCTTAGAAGTGCAATTACACTTCTGAACAGTTACAAGTATTTGTGTGACAGAAGGTAAGATTTTGCAGACTGAGCATACCCAGAGCGTTGGAGCTGGTCTGGAACATATAAAAGAGAGACCTTTTAAATGGTAAAAATGCAAGCTGTGTTCTGACCTGGGGAAATTGCAAGTGCCTTCTAATCTCATCTGATTGTCATCATCACAAGTGTAACAACTGCAGTGTTCCATCTTAATTGCATTCACAACTGATCAGTCATACAAAAAGTATCTCAAATAAAATTAGTTCCTTAGGCTTTTTGTCACACTGACAACACATAAGATTTTCAGTAACCTAAATGGAAAAAATCTATTAAAATTATATCCTGCTGCAGTATCTGCATCAAACAAACATCTTTCAACCTTCCAAGGAGCTTTAGAAAGAGCCTACTTTTAGTCTCCTTTGGCATACTTGAAGACTTGGTATAAATTAATTTCAAATGGGCTGCCTTCAATGGTACAGTTTTTCCGGGATTCAGGACAATATGTTAGCAATGTTTCGAGGGCACCTCTGCTCCAGAAGCCAGTGTGTAGGGGTTAAAATAAGGATGAGGGTCCATGCCCTAATGGCAGACATTGTGTCCCTTGAAGGGCCTACACTCACTTTGACCATCAGAGAAAAGGGAAGGAAATTCAGCAGAAGTAGTGAGGAAAAAGAAGCAAACAGATTATCATGAGTTGTGATTTGACTGTAGTGAGGGAAGCAACGTAGAACAAGGACAATTTATACTTATAAGGAGAGTACTGCAATTCCAATAACCTTTTCCACTCTTGCATAAATTGAACCCCCAGGCACTTGATAAAAGGCATGCACAGCACTTTTTTTTGAGCAGCTGGAGAGCTGCTACTGCATACTTTTTTTTTTTTTTTAAGCAGTTCTCCCACAAAGCTATTGAAAATTGTAGCAGTGCTGTTTCCAGACAATCACATCCCGGCTCAATGATAGAACAGCCTGTGGTGGCTCTATAAACAAAGTGGTTCTGTATCATTTAACAATTAATGGTCACTTTAAGGTGAACCAGTTAAGATTTCTTGTTCAGTGGATCCCTCTGTGATCACTCCTACCAGATCTGCATCAAGTGACTCAGAAAAAGGAAGGCTGGTTACATAAACAGAAGGTAGGTGGCTTAACAACTTTGATCTTATCACAAACCTGTCAGTGGAGAGAACTGCACGTTACTGCAGAGCTAACTCACATGTCAATGCAATGGAAAGCAATCAGATGTTTTCCACATCCTCTGATTTGGGAATGCTTTGCAGGGTTATTTATTGAGCCAGTTCAGATTACACAGAATAGCTTCAGAGCCTGCTGTTTCCAGTGCTTCACCTGCCTTGCCAAGGCCATGCTTGCTACTGAAGAGTCATGAGAGGCAAACTGAGAATAAAATCAATTATAAACTTGAAATGCTTCAGGATTTCAGAGCCTATACACTTTTGAAAAATATAAAAGGAAAAGACAAAGAGATAAATCTCACCCTTTCTATTAACATCTGACTGGAAGCAAAATTATTTTTACAAATTTGACATCATTACAGCTCAACACTCAGAGGTACTCCATTTTGGCACTTGCTCATTCTTCAGTCAGCAGCAAACTTTCTAGCACTCAGCTCTAGCTTTCCAGGACACATGTTTAAAAAAAAAAAAAAAGTCTTAAGCCACATTTAGCCTCTCAGCTGATGGCCTGTGTAATTTTCAGGAGTAACAGGTTAGATTGACCTAGCTACAAATGAGAGAGATACATCACAGCTGGACACACTAGCTGGTCTGAAAGGCTTTGCCAAGCTTCCATAGAGTTTGGAAACACAACCTATGATTTTCAACAGTGTTTCTACCTTTTTTCTCCCAACAGTCAAAGAGAAGCAACATGCCCACTCATTCTCCTACTGTGCACTGGAGGGACACCCCTGCTTCCTTGCTCCAACCTGAAATGTCATCTTCTTTCCAGCAGAGCTATTTCCAGAGCTTATTTACCAGTTCATTCAAGTCTAGACTTTCTAATTTTGCAGCATAATCTGTAGCTCAGTCACCCATGAAACTGCTGAACAGCCTGCAATTGTGTGCAAATCTACACCATGGCTTGTGCTGCCTGAGCTCAGGTACAGTCATTTGCAACAGCATACAGCATTTTAATGGGAAGCTTTTTAAACCTGCCAGGAGCATTTGCCAGAAAAATATATCTTCCCTTCCTCACCTTCCCCTTAAATAGTTTAATTAATGCCAAAGTCCTATCTTTGGCTCCAGAAAGTGACAAAAGCAAAGATCCTGACAGGGAAACAGATACAGCATAGGACATGAACAGCTGGAAGGGAAGGCTTTTTTCCCTTCATCCACTTAATGGTCCTGCCCAGTGTGAGCTCCCACACTACCCCCCAGGTTCAGGCAGCACAAGAGACACTGTGCCCAGTAGATCTCCCAAAGGAAGCAGGGGACAAGATCAGAGGGCACATCCCACTGACAGTGGCACACTTGGTGGTCTCTGGAGGGAAGGTGGATTGCCTGCCTGGCAGAGGGCTCAGGCAGGTGCTGGCACCAGCCTGACTTGGGCCAGCAGCACGTGAGAGGAGAGGGGGTGAAGGGGGAACTCCTGACCTCAGCCATGAGAGCTCTGGTGTCAGCTGATGGCAAGAAGCCCTAAGGAAGGGAGCTGTGCTGAGTCAGCCACAGCATCTGCCCTTCTCCACAAGCACCCGGGAAAAGACTGCCCCGTGGCCAGGGCTAAGGCAATGACCCAGATGCAACACCTTCCCCAACCTCAGAGTAATCAGATTTGCTTTCTCTCATGACTTCCACATTTGCTGAGTGCACTTGGTCCCACGTGAGTTGCAACAGCAAGCAGAGCTATCTGCAGTGAGTCTGGCGTGCCTCGCCTGCTGCTGCAAATCCACAGATACCAGCAGAGGCATTACTCAGGCACCCATGACCCTGCTCAGGGCTCCCACACCTCTTCCTCTCCCTCTCAGCCTGTCCAAAGGAGAATTCCTCTCAGGGCCACCTTAGGGATTTCCACCCCAAAGGTTAAACTCAAACCTCCTGTCCTTCAGTGGGCAGCAGGCTGGGGCACCGTGCATCCATCTGTGCTGAGCTAACAGGGGCAGAATGCCCATCCTTCCTCTCTGGATGTGCACACAGCAACAAATACCAAACAAAAGGCACCCAGAGGAAGAAACAGCTTTCCCCCTGCCTTCTCCTGACCGGTCTTCCTCCAGTCCCTAGTCTACACTCTCTTCTACATTTAGCTGCTGGGCAGGCCTACATGCCCTTGCAACCACTGTGGTCAGAATGCTCCTTTGCATCCCTTCACCATTTCTCTCTCCAGGAGATTTCGTCACTGGTCCCAGCACCATCTTCCAACAAGGAGTGGCGCATTACCGCAGAAATCTGCTCAACAAAGATAGTAGGGGACCCACCCAGCACACCACAGCAGGCAGCACCAGCTGTGCATCACATTGCTGCTGAGTGTGGCATACTGGGAGACACTTGTACCCTCCTGGGAAGAGCTTCCTGAGGATTCTTGTTGGTCTCTGACCATACAAGACAGGTGCTAATTACTGAGAAGCAAAGAAACCCACTGAAGATTGGTAGGAAAACTTGTTTCCAGGCAGGAAAAACTTCTGGAAGACAGTAAAAGCTCCTGTTCTACATCAGCATGAAAGAAAAGCTTTTCAAAGCTGCATGTGTTTTGGTCACTGGAATAGGATTTGCTGCCTTTCATTCTCCTGGAAGATGCAAGGACCCACAGCAGCCAGGAGAGGAAAGTCCTGGACTTAATGGTCCTCTGCTCCCCTTCCTCACAGCAAGCACCATCACCTGCACAAAGCCTCTCCTCCTGCAGCTTCACTAAAAATTTCACCTGAAACACCTCTTCCAACAAAACTACGGCAGCTGCAGAAAAAAATTTCAGTTTAACAAATCAACATCCCAAGGTGGTTCCTTCAGATAAGCCCTGAGCAGCTCCAGGCAGAGGCTGTGCTTGGAGGCCGCAAGACGTGAGCTCCCCACAGCACGGAAGAAAGCCCACCGAGGAGCGCAGGCAGCTCCATGCTGTCCCTCCGCACAAGGCAGGGCTCATCCCTGGTGCCCTCTGCACCGTAGGGCACACAGCTCAGAAAACAGCACTAGCCGATGAAGGAGAGTGTGGTTTGGATGAAGGGAACTCAATCTTGGCAGCTCTGTGTTATAAAGACAGCACTTTGGTGCTCTTCTCACTCCCAAAGCATCCTGAACTGTTATTTACAATTTCCCTCAGGCAAGCCATAAATCCAAGCACAACTAGCAAGCTCAACACAGTGTAAAAGGATCCCAGAGGCAGACTAATTACCTTTGCAGGCTATGCAAGCCTGTGCAGTTTTCTCCTGCACAGTAGCTTTGGAAATTTTGGCTAATGGCTGCCACTAACAGGTCAAACTTTCCACTTTCCATTGTTCTGTTCAGGGCAGCCAGCTGGGAGTTCAGGGGCAACAAACCTCGAGGGGAAGAAATCAAGGCCATTAAGGGAAAGCGAAGAGAGTCTGTGAATCACAAGAATACTCCACACACTTTTCTGATTCTAGCAGAAAAGACAGTAAATAAAGACTGAGAGGAAGCCAAACAGATTATGAGGACTAAAATCAAAACCACCACCAAAGAGAAAACCTTACAACACCAAATCTCTTGAGACTTTAGGGATTACTTCTCTCTGAGTACTCTATACCTAGGTGACAACATCTTTTTTGTTTGAATTATTTAATACAGTGAAGACTCTCTCCCCTCATCTCTTGAAACTGAAGGTCAGAAGATTTATCAGAGGCACAGGTGCTGCATCTTTCACATTTTCTCACCTCTACAGAAGTGTGCTGATGTTCAGCCTGCAGCTAATTTCACACTCCTAACACCTACTAGATCTGTTTAGGCATTGTCCATCCAGACAGCAGTGGTTATTGCAAACACCTGAATTTTAGAGAGGGTGGGGATAAAATATCCAATTCAAATCACTGTTCTAGACCAAGTAGTGCATGAAACAACCAGAATATGCCATTTTCTGAATGAAAGCCTGGGCTGACAAGGTACTGTCTGGCCTAAAGCAACACATACATTCTTTCACTCCAACCATAAAAATGTCCAAAATCAAACTTCTACTTAGCTGGCATTTCCCCACAAAAATCATCAGTTGCAATCTCTTAAAAGTTAAAAAAAACCCTTATCATGTAAGAAAAACTAATATGCTGCAACTGGGCTGTGAAAAATCCTGACAAGCCAATTATTCAGCTGAACATCACACTGGTAATTGCTGAAGCCCCCTCCCATGGGAGCCACACAGGTTAAATTACTTCCCAATAAAAGTGTAATGTTTTCAGTGGTAGTTTCATTTTTTGGTGAAAGATTCTTGCTAGAGATTACATGAGCAAAAGCAAGAGAATTAAAAAATCATGTATCTCAGGTACCACATCAGGTAGAACAATCAAGTGCAATACAGAACAAACTCTTGTCCATTGCAGTCAGGCCTCATTCCCCTTGGCACAGACCAAAAATAAAACAAAAACTGTGGAACTTAGTACTACAAAATACTCTGTGCGAAGTAAGGGTACAGTGCTAAATCTTGATGAGTTAGATACCATCCACAACAGGAAGCAAATAAAATTTTATGAAGATCTGTACAGCAACTTCCAGGATATAATTAGATCATACTTTTCCAGAGCCATAATAAAGAGGAGGAAATTTTGTGTTTTCTTCAGTTGGTGTGGTGCTACCTGTTAATTACAAACAGCCAAGGAAGCAGAAGATGCTCTCTGGAACATATCCAAGGGACACAGATTAGGCTGGTGGCATCGTGGATGCACCTTCCAAAGGCAAGGCCTCCAGAGGGGCTTTTCAAGTGTTCCGGCTACAAGTTTACTAGTCACCCCAGATGGGAGCACGTAGGTATTTCTTACAAGCTTTCCCTCAAGTTTCTCTAGGAGATTTTTCCCCCCACTCATGAAACAGACAAAACCAACAACACCCAAACAAAAAATCAAAATTGCCAAAGCGAAAAATAAAGAGAGTTGAAAAAAGGACTTCAGGGTCTTCTAACATATTTTTGACATTGCTTTACAATCCTGATGCAGGGACACAGGATATTTCTGCAAATAAAAGAGGAAGTTCTGAAAAAGTGCCAGAGTACAAACTGCAAGAGGCAGCCAAAGTGGTAAGTCTCCCACTGAGCTCAATATTGCAGGGTGAAATCTACTCCCATTACACATTATGGTTACGACCCAGGTAACTTCTAGGTTTAAAAACCAACAGACAAACCCAAACCACCTTGTAACTTTTAAAATTAACTCTGAGACAGCTTCACAGACTGCTTTGTAGTAACCTGAAGAGACAGCTGCAAAATCCTCCTTACCAAAATTCAGGCTATAGCTTTTGCAATCAATATGATTCTGGTTTGATCTGTTTGAACAAAAGCAGGAAGCCAGAAAACAGCAAACCACATACTCGATAAAAACACATTTGTGAGGGCGATAAAGGAATACTCACGCAGTGCGTACAGGGAGAGGACAATTCCAGCCAGGCAAAATCCCTCGAAAAACCTGAGTGTGCTGAACATGGTCACATTCACCGAGAGTGCCACAGTCAGTCCAAATATCAAAATGAATATGACAGAGAAGAGCAGTACAGGCCGTCGACCAACCCTAAAAATAAGGAGGTATGGAGAAACAGTGTTAAAAGCCAGGATGGACATAGTGATGGATCATTAAAACTGGCAAAGAGGGAACAAGTCAGGCAATCCCTTCCAAATATTGACACCAA
This sequence comes from Chamaea fasciata, assembly GCF_029207755.1. Classification (NCBI taxonomy): domain Eukaryota; kingdom Metazoa; phylum Chordata; class Aves; order Passeriformes; family Sylviidae; genus Chamaea; species Chamaea fasciata. Next base: position 85,009,754 of record NW_027094086.1, read on the forward strand.
TTTTTAATGTTTGTTCCATTCTTCTTTTTTTTTTTTCCTTACTAAATCTCAGATTTCTCTGCCGGCTTTGCATTGACAAGTCCATCTCAGAAGGGAATAAGCAAAGACAGTACATTGTATTGGTGTGTGATATAACCAGCATTTTCAAAACAACAAAGATAAACAAGGAAGCATCTAGGAACTATTGTAAGGCCATAAATAAGTCCCTTGGAGATGAAAATCAACTTCTCAGAGTGTTTTGTAGTAGCACAGGGGGATACATGGTGTTGCAGGAGCCCTCTTATTAGAGGGTAAAAATGATCCCAGGCACAGAGTTCTTGTTAAACACAGCATCGAAAGGGTCCTGGTTTATTCCTCTTTACAGTTTAGTCATCTTAACTCCAACTATTCACTGACTCTGGCTGCAGCAAGCTCCTGCTGCAGGTTTCCCTTACAGCCTCTGACTGCTGGTTATTTCTTGCTAAACTGTGACTGCATGTTTTAGTCTGCAGACTCTGACTGCAGGATTTTACCTAGCTAGACTATGACTGCAGGTTCCAACAACAGGCTCCAACTACAGACCCAGACTGACCTCACAGCAGTAATTCTCTCCTTCATGCTTCTCAAAGTTCCTCCTCCATGATGATCCTCCCCTTACCAGCTAAACCCCTCTTTTATCACACTCATCCTTATTGACTGTAGCTGTTACTCATCGGGGGCAAGGCACTACTGGGTAATTAACACAGCTGTTACTTATCAGGGGTGAGGTCACCTGTATTCCCTTCTCCTACATATGATATTATACGCTGCATGGCATAACATATTTTTAGCTGCAGAGGTCTCCTCTTCCCAAGAGACGTGTGTTTTTCAATCTCATCCACAAGAGCAGCCAGTTCAGGAAACTACTTTTCTTGGTCTCATTTGTTGAGGGGAAGCCTAACAAACATGGACTGAGCACAAAATAGGGCTCAGTTCACTTTATGGAGCCTTGGAGAGTCGATAATAACACTCACAGGAAAATTGTGAGCTCGAAGTCCCTCCTGCTTGTATCCCCATAGCAGTTGTAGAGACCCACAAACCCAGCCTGACTGGAGGGTAGAGTGAGGAATAAACCACTTCAAAAATCATTACAGGCAACAGGGGCAGAGGACTTGCAATCCTCCTTTGCAGCTGCAGCCTGTAGTTGCATGTATTGGGACAGTGGTGACAAGGAGGAAGAGTTATGATACCACTGAATGTGGGGGCAGCCGCTGCAGAGTTTGGCTCTTTCATGTCCAAGGAACATGAGATTTTCAACACCTCTTACTCATATTTTTAGTGTTTATAATTCCCCTTTCTCTCCCCTCTTTCTGTGCAAGGAGAATGATATGAAGCACCAGAGCACAGGGCTATTTTTAAGCAAGAATTGGATCATTATGTGGAGATTTCCAAAATTTTTCAACTTGTCAACTCCCACAAGTTTTCCAGTGGAACTGAGGATCCCTTTTAGTCAGCTCCATATGCCATTTTCACAAAGAATACATGAACTTGCTTTTCGTAGGCAGCTTTCACAGACCCATTCAAAGCAGACTGTCAGCTGCAAGTCAGCCATCAGGTTGAATGTCAGCACAATAAAGAGCATTTAAATCTCACAACTTAGTCCAGTTTCACATGCTGTAGCATTTCTATTCAATTATTTCAGCAGATTGTCACCACCAGTTATAAAATGCATTATACATATGCATTCACAATTAGAACTTTGGATTTTGCAGTACTTAAAATAAAATAGGGAGTGAAGGGCTGAAAAAAAGACATCATTATAATTTTTAACATTTTTGGGAACTGGAAGAGTGCACTAGTCATCATTCAGGCTTTTTCAAAGTCACACCTAACAAAGTGTTGTCATAGCTCCTTGCCTAGAAGCAGGTTTATTATTATTTTCAGCTATAATATCACCTGTGAGGCCCCTCAAAGATTTAGCTTGTTGGCATTAGCCACCCAAAGCTTTTAAAACAGAATCAACATGCAAGCTGAAGAAAGCAAGGTCAAAGCAGTTTGCTCTCTTGCAGGATACAAGCACAGCCCACTGGAAGATGAGCTGCAGTGAGGCTGAGGGTGTGAACACAGTATCACTGACTCTGTGATGCACAACACACTGGGGACACGCTGGACACGGGGGCAGTGATTGCTGTCTGTACTTCAGATTTTGTATTTACGGAACACAGCACTTGGGCAGGGAAGGGAAATATCTCTTGTAAAACCTTGAATACAGGAAAAACAAAAGCCTATGAACTTTGTGTTACCAGCTATCTGCACAGACTTTCGCAGCCCCATTTTTGCTATGCCAAGCTGTAATTCATACCAATTAGTATTTGTGGAAGTGTTTTGCAGATGAAAGGCATTATGCAAACACATAGAATTAGGAACTTAATTCTCATCACAAGCCTGACCTGCCATTCCCTGATGTTGATTGAAAAAGACCTCATGCTTAGCGTTCAGTTCCCTTCCTCCCCTCCTCTGTACTCAAGGTTATCCATCATTAGGACACAGAATTTCTTCTACCATTATACAAGTTACGCAAATGAATGGTTGCTGCTAATGAAAAAAATCAGAAAATCCAAGAGCCTCCTGAGCCTGTAAAAACCAACTGAGGCCAGGTAAGCCCTCTGGTAAGAGGCATTTCCTCACAAACACAAAACTAGTCATCTTCTTCACCAAGGCATACAGCACACTCCTCCAAAAAAAAAGCTCCAGGGCAGCTATCAGCCATATATTTGGTGATCCAGCAGTGTTTTGACAGGATGGTGTCTTGGAGCATTTAAAAAAAGCCTTTCATATGCAGACAGAATTATCCGTCTAACAGTACATGGGAATGCTTGTGAGAAATTACACCATACACAATTTCCCTGGTAAAACAGCCCCAGGATGCTATCCTGCTGCTATCCAAACCGTCCCAGAGAGAGATTACTGTATCACAGAAGTCTCAGCCTACACTGCATGCTATTATCTAGATCAAATGCTAAATGCTGTTTGCACAGGTAAATAACCAGGGATACAAGCATCCCCAGGCTTTTGAAGAATCTGCAGCCCCCACATGGTATGATAAGCAAATACACTGAAAAGATATTCCTAATGTTAGAGTTGCACCGCAGGGGGCGAGTGAATGGGCTGAGGACAGGACCTGCTCTTCCCATACTCCTAACACATGTACCTTGCCACCCCGAGATAACCACGCTTTGCTCTCACAGCTGATCAAATTGCTCTTCTCATGCCATTCCTCACAGGCTCTCTCTTGCTTTTGGGATTGGAATGGACTCAAAGGCTCCAAAAAGCATCAGAGCAGGTGCGAAGCAGGGCCACTACAGGGCAATGAGAGGAACAGACCTACTGTCTTGGTGCTACATGTACACCATGCCCACCTGCTCCACGAGGAAACCTTCCACACAAACCTCAACAGGCAGAATTGCCAGCAGCACTCTCAGCTTATGGAACAAGTAACTTATTCAGGCACTGGACACAGCTGGTCTTCCCACAGCCGAGCATGTTTGCAGACCTTCCTCCTAGAGATTTTCCACACAGAGCTGTCCCAGTGTGCACACCTACTGTGTTTTGAACATGGAGCACTCAGTTTACTTAGCAAATTGCCTTAATACACTCCATGCCTTTGCCTCATTCAGCTTTAAAAGCTTCTTTCAAAGAGGAAAAGCAAAGCCCCTAATGGCACAAAAACCCCAAAGCATCTTCTAATTATCTGAACTGGAGAGTGGTATATAAGTGAAATGAAAACAGGTTTTGAATTTTTATAACACTTTTTATGAATTACCCTGTTTGGTCTCCCTGGCTCTTACTTGGGACTGACATCCTTTTCCCTTCATTTTCTCTTTCTGCCAGGTACTATCTGTACAACCCCTTTCTATCCATCTCTTTACACAACCCCACACCTTAGCAGAAATTCAAGCTGTGATTAAATAGCAAAGTAAATTCCATTTACGTCTTCTTTTACCAGCCCCAAATGCTACTGCTAAATGGCAAAAAACCTATTGAGCTCCTATAGGAGTCCTGCTGTGTCAGGTGCATTAGCTGGCAATGTGGACCAAAGTGGAGTATGAGGACCAACTTCAGTGGCAGCAAATCACGTCCATTCCAGTCATCCACAAAAGGGCCACTGTTCCCTCCAGCCACCAAGTTACCCTTTTTCTCCTTTGCACCACAGCTGGAAACCAATTCTGCTAAATTCACTAGACATTTCTAGATATTTGAAAATCAGGGTAATTTTATGCTGCATTAGCTCAGCTAAGCAGCTTGCAGAGGGGTCCAACAAACTCATGTGGCAGCACAAAGAACACACTGGGGGCAGAAATGGATGGAAGTGCAGGATGCTCCTTTTTGTGGCAGAGAGCTATTAAATCCTCTTGCTGCAGTTCTCTCTTAAAGCCAGTGCCTTAGGCAACAAGTTGTTCACTTATTTGTGGCTTATTTGTCAATTATAGCAGCACTTTCCTAACTTGGTAATAAGCCTGCTTTCTCCACACTGATTCCATTTTAGGAAAGCCAAGCAAAATCCCTCATTCATTTCACTCTATACTTTCTATGGGTTCTTAGAGCCCCCTTTTACTGTGGTATTTTAATCAAATTCAACTGTATTTCATGCATGTTCCCTACTTCACTGAAAAGTCATGATTTGTCTCTTGCCCAAAAATTTTCAGTGACTATTCAGGAATTAAGATGCAATTTTGCTAGGAATGCTTGATCCAAATTACTGCAGAGCTGCAGGGGGCCTTTTCTCTCCCAGCTGACTGGCGAGTGGCTGAGGTTTTATAAGGTTTCCCTAACAGGCAACTCTTCTTCTTCTCCTGTCTTAATGAATGGTAAAAGAGTTAACGTGGGGTGATTAAAAGCACTAACACTGGCAACTGTGCTGGAAGGCACCGAAGTGACTGGGACAGCATTGTAGAGCTATTGTTTCAGATGCTTCAAATTTCCACTGAAATCACTTGAGTCATCCATGTAATTTTCCCCCCCTCTTCTGCACTACAAGACCATCTTTTTAAATTAAAGCTGAACCCTCAGCATCATTGGGGTATCCCATAATGTTTTAACTGCCTCAATTCAAGGAACTGTGATTACTCTTTTTAATACCCCAATACTAGCAGCACATAAGTCAGCAAATCCTTTACACTACATCACAACGTTTGCCTAACGAGAACTTGAAAAAAGAACAATTGAAAGGTTTGCAAAAAACAGCCTTCAGCTCACCAAAAGTTACCATGTAAGCATGGGGTTGACATTACGTTAGTAATGTATTCAGTGAAATCAATGCAGCTTCCAATTTCTTTTGGTCCTCTTGCTTGGTTAAGAAAACAAAAACCAACCCTTAACTAAAGGCTTCGCTTGTATAATTAGAAAATACTTAATTCTAGACTAGTTTTACAGCTGCAATAAATTGTGTCAGTGGGAAACAAGTAAGCCAAATATCAAATAGTTTGGGCTACTTAGCTTGATATAAATTACTCAGGTCCAATTGACACACTTTCACACTGTTGATCCATCATGATTCTTTCAGAACCTTAAAAATCATTATACAAAGGTTCTTAATGAATATAAAGCAGAACGCAATCAAAACAATATTTAATACTGTTATTTATATATCGTTACATTGCATTAAAAGATTTTTTACTTACCAGTCGGCTATACATCCTGTTATCAAGTGGCCGAAGATTAATCCTACAAGCAGGGAGAACTTAGCAATGTGGACTTTCCAGGCAGAATCACAAACAAGGTCCCACTGGAAGAAAAAAAGATAAATTGAAATAAATTGGTATCTCAGATGTGTTTAAACATACTAATACAGTGCAGAGTTTCTTCCAAAGGTCAATCCTAGCACAAGTGCAAGAAAATGGCAGAGGAAAGCTTTCTCCCTCAAGTCAAAACCCAGACCCCAAGAAGCAAAGCAAAGACTCATTTGTCTCAGTGAGTCTTATCAGATCCTTAATTATAAGATGACAATATCCAACACTTAATTGGTCCCCCCTCTCCAGGCCACAGGAGGTTAGCCTAAGGGGAAAATCTCCATGAGGCACTGGCAGCACCACTTTGGCTGCTGGAGCACCTTCACCATTGCAGCCTCAGACACCTATTACCAGAGCCTAGGGAAGACCACCAGCAGCAAGTCCAACAATTTAAGAGCAAGTGCTCCAGTTAATCTCCTCAGGGCTGCTTGGAAACATGGGGAAAAGCTAACTCCTTTCCCACAGACCCCTAATGGCCATTTACTCCAGGCTCTCGCAGTGTCAAGAGGCTTTCACCTTCAGAAAAACATCTTGATTTCCCTAGGTGGTGGAAGGGAGATGAAGACTGAACAAAGGCACAGCCTGTCAGGACAAGTCCTGGCATGGAGCCAGACAGAGCACCAGGAAGTCTCAGTAGAGCCATGCAACTTCTTGGGACAGCAGCCTCACAGTGAATTTTCGCACCTCAGAGACTGGACAGGATCTGAACCTCCACATTAAAGCTATGCTAATGCTGAAATTAACCTTTCTGTCCAAAGAAAGGGGAAATGAACCATTTCAGGCAACCTGTCACTAGGGCACTGCTTCATTCCCATGAGAAAGACAGGAGCAACAGTGAGGCTTCCCTAAACTCCAAGCCATTTTCCTCAGAAAGAGGAAACCAGAAGAACCAGACAGCATTCCTGGCTTCAGCCCAACATCCTCATTGCCCTCAGACACGCAATGTAATCTTTCTTATGTGTAAAGTGTGGATAGTTACTATTATACCTTTGAATAAATGTAAGAGGATATGCTTGCCCATGGTTTTTGAAGTGTTCAAATATTGATGGTAATGGCAGCCACACACTTTCCATGACAAATAAGTACAGCTAACTTTGGAGAGTCAGATACTCCAGAATTGAAACTTTGCAGAATAAATGGCTGTTTATGTGTAATGTAATAGTAGCAGCCCTTTTGACACCAGTGACTGAAGTTTCATAGCCAAAAACACAAAGTAGAAGCATGCAACTTCTTTGCAAAAGTCAGCTGCAACTTCAAAAAACAACTTCCCTCCAAAGAGTTCAGTTAGTGCACTGCATTTTTAAACATTTCCATGACACACAGCCCTTCCAAAAACAAGGCAAGACTCAGCCCTCTGGTCCAAGACCACAGATGTCCTCGCTACAATATACCATCTCACCAAGAGGTATAGCAACTTTGTGGCTGAAAGAAATGTGCCAGCACTCAGGCTCAGCCCTTTTGTTTAAGTTAAATGCATTTTGAGTTCCTCAGTTCACCTATGTGTAGAAGCTGGGATGTATATGTCTCATCTTTCACCTTACAGACCGGAGACACTAAAGAACCGTAAGCAAGTAGTATGAGCAAGGATTTTTTTTCCATTAAATAGCTATGAATAATTTGCAGCAAAGAACTCAGCAAGGCACTGCGGATTGCTCTCCAAAAATGTTGACTTTTCAGAAGCAAGTCGAGGAAATGAAATTACTAATACTAGCAATTCTAGAACCAATCTTCAGCTAGCAAACAAAAATATCTGCCCAGACAAGCTGCAAACAAAACAAAATTCAGAAGATACATGTGAGGCAGAGGCAGGCTTTAAAATTCTCCAGGCTCATTTTCACAATAGAGAAGGTGTAGGTGCTGCTTAAAATTGAGAAATCATTTTTGTTTGTAGATAAAAAATTAAGTTTATTAAAAATATTCTTATTTATACAAGAACAGGTTTAAAAATTCAATCATTCATTTTTATATTAATTGATGTCAGAGGAACAGTAGTGTCCTTCAACTGCAAAAAGAAAAAGGAGATATCCTGGTGCCTTTCCATTTTTGCAGCTTGCTGCTGCTAGCCAATGATAGCTGGCCCTCACGCAAGCCCCAGGCAGGGAACGTGCAGTACCAGATTACATCGTGGCTGGAAGAGCCAAAATCGCATGAAGGACAGTTGTGAAATTTCAGTCCAGGACAGCAGATGTCAAACCCCTCTGGCACACTGGCACAGAGAGCAAGAGTTTAAAAGCAGGAGAAAAGTCAGTCTATCAGCTTGTCCTTCAGTGGTGCCCAAAACACACCCACTCCTTTCGATAACTTATCTGCAAGTCATCCTTTGTTTGTTTGTTTTTGAGGCTATTGTCCAACTCCCCAGCTGCTCTGAAAATAAAAACATGTATTTCCTTGCAAACCCTGCATCTGGCCCTTTCCTGCCCTCTGTTAAACGCACACTGCAGGCCAGCAGAAACCAGAGTCAATCCCCCAAGCCCACACACGGGCAGGCTCTTGACAGACCAGGCAGCCCCTGACCTTCCCAAAATATCTCCCTCTGCAAAACCTTCCAAATCTGTAAGTACACAAAGAGTGAAATATATCAATACACAATTCCAGAGAATCTGCTGTGACCCCAAATTACTTGCTCAGTACTAAGAGCTGAATTATATCCTGGTTTCTCCTCTGGCAGCTGTCACAAACCAGAGAGAGGTCACCATGAAGCAGTTACCCAAAATAAATTTGGCAGGACAGTGGTAGGTGCCACCAGGGCATTCAACTTGCAAAGGGAGATGAGAATAAGGAGAAGAAAAATGGATGCTGGAGTCAAAAGCAGCCTCAGGTAAAGATGACATTAATAGGACAAAATACATATTTAATAGTGAGCATATCATCTCCACATATATTAACAGCAGCAGAGCAAACCAGCCAAGCTTTGTCATGCTGAAAGCACAGAGATTTTGCCAGAGACCTGAGTTGCCCCTTCCCCATGGAAAAGCCTCAGCTTTGAAGAGCCAGAAATAAAGCAGGAACCTTTAAACAACATCAGTGCTGCCTCTCCCCTTACAATACAGCTGGGCTCAGCAGAGCAGAACAGAGCTGACGTGTGCCCACACGGCACAGCTGTGCCCAGAGCCATGGTAGGTCCTGCTCCAAGTGCCAGTAGTTTCATCCTGCAGAGATGACACTCAGATTTGCTCTGAGGAGAAAGGAGTGACAAGTTCTCACGGCCCTGCAGAACAAAACACTGGGGTGGGCAGAGTTGATGACAGTTCAAGTGGCACTCCAAGTAAATCTGCACTGGAAGATTGTTTTGGCTGGAGACTGGACAGTAATCCTCTACCACCTCTTGCAAAGGGTAGATTAATCTGTTACAAGCAGGGAAACCACTAAATCCCGTAACTGCTCTGGCTGAATCCCCTGGTATTCCACTTGGGAGTTGACAGGGCCAAGCCTGAAGAAAGAATACTTCTAAACTTTCCCTGGGATTTCTCAGTTCGCCCCTGCATTTTGTATGTCTTTCTGTCCTCCATTCATCCTCCCAATACAAGAAAGAGAGCAGATAAAGAGACTTGCTAAACAAAAAGAACTCTATTGTTACACCAAAACAAAAATAACTATATTTAAAATACGCTGGTGAAAAAGGGACATTAAAGAGCAAAAGCTTCTTCTTCATAGCAGTACAGCAACATAGAGAATTTGCCACCTATGCAGATGTGCAATATATTGCAAGTGTTTTTTCCGTGTTGTGACAGGATATTTTGGTCAAAGCTGAAGGAGTCACACCTTCAGGAGCCTAATGTTTAACTGGTATCCGTGAGTCACCGCCCATGCTGTGACTCACCGTAATTCATGGCAAGATGGAGGGCTATTTAAAACATGGGATGCTTGGGAAGACACCTGGCCAAAGGTAACACACCCAAATAGTAACCATCATGTAACTTCTTTACAAGGGGTGAAAATCTGGACAGGGCTCATGTGTCGTGTCAGTATTTGCACTGCTATAAGTTATAAAGTAAAGTCTGCTGCATGTTTGTAATTACAAACACAAGCTGTCTAAATTAAGGGCTCTTGTCTCAAAAAGCCCTTATGCTCCAATGGCCATAAAGCTATCTGTGCTGCCTAAGCACACTGAATACCCACTGCTAAAAGGTAAGATGCCTGTTGAGGATTTGGCTGGTTCTACCTTCACCACCATATCATGACATATGCAAGGCTGACCCTTCTGTCCTCCAACGAAGCAATGAGAAAGCAGGAGAGATTCTGGTACAATGCTAACCCAAGAGTCTGGCACAAAAAGCCCACGAGAGGGGAACAGGACACACACACCCTCTTCCCACAATGTGGCTTCACAGTCTGCTTCCAATACTCAATGCCCAGATTGCTGCTGAAAGAAAGCACCCCCTTCCCCAAACAGTCTGCAGGTGGATTGTAGCTTTGCTGTGACTGCTCTCTGCAGTGGTTTCAGCAACAGGAGACCAGAGGACAACCAGAACTGCTGCCTTGGAAGGCCTTAAGCCAGGCATGAAGCTGCAGCCTTGGTCCTCCCCAGTCAGGCAGCACCTGGCTGCTGTGTCAGCCTTTGCACTCTCCACCACACGGCACCTATACCCTCCCAATCCCTTGAGTAAAGGTCCCACTTGGGAGGCCCTGCCCTCTACGTAACATGTGTGCCACAGCAGCATCAAACCCTGCCAGGGGAAAAGCCACGAGCTTGCCTGCTCATTAGGGAATGCTTTTAGGACCAATAAATTCTTCATCACTGAGGTATGCTGGGTCTCATTTTCCTTTAATCCTCTCCTTCCTGTTTCATCTTTTTATAACCAAATCCTGTCAATTTACCCTGCACAGAACTAGAACCCATCTTTTACACAAACACCTTATCCAGTGAGACTTTTAATTTATGATGCCTTCATATTACCTTAGAGTGTTTTTTTCTAAAAAACCCCAACAATCTCAACCAAAGTTATTTTTAAAAAGAATAAAATAATAAAAAATACAGTTCTCTTTCTCATACAATATACATAAAAAAGGCAGAACAGTCTCCAGGAACTTACTCCTGGAGGAAAAGCTCCAAGCCAGCAGACCAAGCACTATTAAAAAAAATCCCAAAACAAATAGAAAAGCAAAGCAGACAGTAGTACTAATACAATATAGTTACCAGTAATTCCTTTTCACAGAACTGAATAATCTGAGTAGTGCTCATAATTACAGCCACAGGACACCACTGTACCAAGATTTCCCTCTAGACTGCTAAAGGTCGTAATTTCTCTCCTCCCTTTCTCATGCCCCAGGAAAAAATGACACTCTGGCAGCATTTAATCTTAGAGAAAGTGCATGAGATCCAGAAAGTGGTGTGATGCTCAACTCTACAGAAAATAAGTGTGCAGTAAAACCACACAAGGGAGGTTGCAGAAGAAGCCTCCCAGAGGGATGCTCCAGCCCAACTGCAACACTTAAAACTGGGAGGGGAGGGGGGGTGGGGGGGTGTTAGTGCCACAGATATCTCTGTATCTCCTTCTCAGCCATGGCAACATGAGAGCATTTAAACTATTTAACCTTCAGGGTTCAGAGTAAGGGTACCTACCTCTCCTCTGAGATCACAGCTGGGCAAAGTACTCCCCATCTGTATTTTAAGCATCAATAAAATGTTCTTGAGAACACGTGGCATTTTTGTGACCATCAGTACAATCGGCTGGGTGAAAATATCAAGATCATGTTTGAAAATAAGAACATTGAGTAGAGTAAAAAACTAGTAGAATTAATGCTGGAAGATTTGAGAAGAAGGTATAAAATTTAATAATTTTATCTTTTTTTTTACCAGCCACATGCAGAAACCAAACCTCTCCAAGCAACAACTTTCCTTACATTTTTAATCAGACACAAGTGGACTGGAAACCAGAAGAGTCACTAAAAACACAACACACAAGAAAAAACAACAAACCAGCTATTGAGAAGTTTTGTTATTTGTTTTCTTTGAACAGCCACTCAAGCCTACACCACACCTACGCTGGAATGCCTCAACCCAACACACAGTCAACACCTGACATTCAAGCTTCTTCCTCTCTGTATGATGCTAGACCTCAAAAAGCCAAGTACATCTAATACTGTGCAGCTTTATCATAAGTGGATGCTTTTGCTGAAATCTTTGACCAGTGCCTAAGCGCTTAGAACCTCAATACTTCAAAACAAAATTTTTACTGAGCAAGTACACACTGGTATTTTGAGAGTTTATAATCATCCAGATTTGCAAGAACTTTTACTTAGGTGTCAAGAGAAATATTGCTGCACCACAGTACGAACTTTAGCTCAACATCTGCCTTCTTCCCACTCCTAGCAAACCTGGGGTCCCTATTTCCATATGCTGGAGCTTGGTAATAATTCAGCAGATGCGAGGGCTTGTGCAGTTCAGCTTCTTAATCAGTTAGATTTTCTAACAGTGGAAACAATGTTTTCTGTACTTTTCATTCTCAGAAACCAGTAAACCATTTCTGACCACACCTGGCAAGGAAAACTGCAGTCCAGAAAAATGACTTGTGAACAGTGAACACGAGGTCATGTACACAGAAATTGTCAGATTGTTTTAACTATGGACATGACTGACCACCTGGGCAATGCACCATTTGAAAAGTAAAGCAAAGAAACTACTTTAGATACTACCACAAGGACAAAGGTTTTGAGGACATGGGGGAGGGAGAGGAATGGGGAGAAAAAGAGGGGGTGGCACATGAGCCAGGGGACATGTGCTTAGCTGTCTTCCAAGAAAGATATAATTAGATTATGCAGCATAATATGAACCTGTGAAAACAGCTTCCATCCCCACAAAATAGTACAGGACACCATAACCATGGACTTCACAAATTTCCTTAATAGTTTCTGAAGTTTAACATAGTTTAAATTGCTGAAATACATCTTCAAAACCACAATTTTCTGATATGCACGTCTTAGCTGTGTAATTTCTGCATTAATTTTTTAAGTGCATATAATTGTAGTCTGGTATTTCAGCTGTAAAAATAAAGCACAAAGGCCCGGTGCCACGCATTACTGCGTGAGCAACAATACAGAACACAGCGCTTCCTCCTGGTGTGAAAACTTTGACTCCATCATCATAATGGGAAACCTAAGGCACAGGTTCCCCCAAGCTGCTTGAAACTGGAGAGGCAGAGACACAGTGCCTCTTACAGTAATTCCCTCGGAGTAAGCAGGCTGTGCCCCCTGTGCCCCACAGAGAGATGCTGTCCTGCTCACAAGCAGGATGTCCGTGGCTCCATTCCCCCAAGGCAGCTGAAAGGCCTTTCTAAAGCCTTTCAGTCATGGCTCACCTTTAAGGGACATATCCCCAGCATTAAGAGAAGGCTCAAGCAACACTGCAGTCACAAAACAAGCTCAGAATTTCAAATATGCTAAAGGACACGCATTGACTCCATTTCAATGCTAGTAAACTAACTTGGAAAAGATTTTAAACCTAGTTTAGTTCTGCACTAAATTGTTCCTTAGTCTATGCCATAATCAAAAAAGACCCTCCAAACCCTCCACTGAGCACATCTAAAGAAGACTAAGATAATACCCCCTGAAACACCGTGGAGCTGAAAAGTTTCTTCTACCCTTCAACTTCACACTTTAGTCAGGAGCAATTAGCTCTTCTATTCCCAAACTTGCTCTCATCACAGATCTGTTTCATTTTCCCACTGGGAGAGGGAAGAAGGAAGTTTGCTAAGTAAATAATATTCGCTAATATGCTAACAATTAAAATGATTTGTTAATCATATGACAATCTTCCGAATACTCATCATGATTAAATCAACTTTAGTAGCATCCATGTACCACCCACTTCTCCATCACCACTTCTTTTATTTTCAGTAGGAGTTCCCTTTATTCTGAGACATTTAGATCTTTTCCAGCCTTTGCCATCCACAGATTAGTCAACTAACCTGTTTCTCAGCTGATGTGATCTGTTTAGTTTTTCCCAACTTCATAATGTCATCTAACATCAAAGAGTTGGGAAATACAAAATCTTGCTTGCAGATTTCCTGCACAGTGTTCATAACACTATTTTAGTAATTTTCCACAGAGCAGCATCAGGATAGTTCAGTATGTCTTTTACATCTCTGTGCTGCAACTAAGTAACTTTTCTAATGTATTCTGACATGATTAGAAGACTTCACCCCAAAACTGACTTCAATTTTCAATCTAGTCTTTGCTGTAAGACCTTGTAGCTGTTTACCTCCCTCTGGTTGCATGAAAAGACCATGAGCAACCCCATCCATCCCTAAGACTGAGAGACACACACTGAAAAGTGGCATTGGAGTACCATTTCTGAGTTTTCGGCCAACAAAGGTTTATTCTGGACAAGGCACGTGCTGCTGCAACTGACTCTGCAACCAAACTAAAAAAAGTTAAACAAGCAATCAAATTTGTATTTAGAACTGGTCTAAGCACTGTAAATAGAAGTCACATGTAAAAAACCTGCAACATTGTAGTTAAATATTAACATTCACTATCATCTCATTATCAAAAATAAGTTAATGCTTTGTGGACTGGTATTTTTCAGGCTGCCAAAACATGCATGCACAAAATATGTTGTAGGCTTGACAGGGCTGACATGGCAAAACCTAACTTACTACCTTGCTGGGCTTTTTTAAATCCAGGGGGGAAAAACCCAAACAAACTCATGCATGGCATAAAACTCTGAAATGCAGAAGGGTAAAGTGGTGGACAAGAGGAGAAACTCATTCCTCATGAGAAATACTTGCCACCTTAAATAAAAAGATCAGACACCTTAAGTCTGACATGCAATCATTCTGCCATGACCTTGCCCTCTCATCATTTGCAAACTACAGCTATTGCAACTCAGGCAAGAAGAAAAGGAGAGGGAAAAAAACCTCAGGGTCTGGAATTAATTTAGACCTAAATGAATATTAAGGGAGGGAAGAAGGGAGAAAAATATTCCACTTGCTTTACAAATCAGAAGGTGAAACTCGTCTGTCAAGCTTGTATTGTTCAAGCAGACAACATTTAACACAGCCCTTGAAGAGACAGCAGGGAAAAGGTCTTACAGTTTGGTTTACAGTCCCTATCCTTAATAATATTTGTAGGGTGGACACTGCAAACACTGTCTGCATGATCATGGACTTTGGCCTGAAGGCCAAGAGGATAGCAGGCAGCTCCAGAGTGCTGCAGAGTAGCAGGGAAACAGTACTTGGGCCAAAACGAATTCCTCCACCACTGTCTGGAGGCAAAGAACCTTTTTTGGGGAACCAGACCACCCTGCTCTGAAGACAATGCACAACGGTAACTATAAATCACTTGCCACTGGAGAAGGCAAAAAT
This sequence comes from Chamaea fasciata, assembly GCF_029207755.1. NCBI lineage: Eukaryota > Metazoa > Chordata > Aves > Passeriformes > Sylviidae > Chamaea > Chamaea fasciata. The sequence continues at coordinate 85,024,806 of NW_027094086.1, forward strand.
ATCACTTCCCTGCCTCTCACAAGCAGCATTCCTGATTCTCACGGCTTTGCTCCTAGGGGATCTAGATAGGCATCCCAGAAATGAGCATCAGGATACATCCACTTACCTAATCTTTTGTTCTTGTTTTTCAGTGTAACAAGTGGTAATTGGGGCTCTCCCAGATTATAAGAAAAAAAAAAAAGGCTAATAAAGCCTTGTACTACACACTGAACTTTCCTACCCAGCCCATCATGCCCAGAGCACATTTACCCTCTCCTCATCAGCTCACAGGACAGGCAGGTGGTTCCACCCCAAGCATGTCAGTCAGCACCAAGCGCAGCACTGATCCTTCTTTGTGGGAATAGCTACAAACCTATTGCACGTTACCAGCAGGTATGACATGGCATGAATCAGCAGGAACAACTCAACACACACATTAATCCCTGTTGCCTGCCAGTTTTCACAGGCTAGTGTGGGGGCAGGCTTCCCAGCATCAACACTGGGTGTGGACCAGTGCAGCTCCAGCAGTGCTGAGCAGTTATCAGACAATAAAATGGGGTTTGCCTGGAAACCTCTGCAACACACCCCGATGACATGGATTGAAAGGGTGTTGAAACTCCTTTCTCCCTCCTTCAGGTTACTTCCTTCCCCTTTGACTTCAATAAGGATTTCAGAACACACACAGAGTTATCTGCTGTCAAAAATGAGCTGGTAAAAAAAAATAAAAATAAAAATAAATTACATTACAAGAGCTAAGCACATGTTTGAGTTGAGGTGACCAAAACCCGAGAGAAGCTGTTTTGATGGAATTTGGTGCAAGAACTGAACACTCAGTACTGCTGCAAAGCTGCAGCATATTCCTTCAACAGGCGACTCTGATCTTCTACATATTGTCTGCAGCAAACCCCGGCCCTTTGTTCTGTAGCAAGATCTCAGCCTAATTAATTCCACAGTTACTTGCGGGTAAGCCAGCGTCAGCCTGGCTGAGCTGAGAAAGAGCGGGAAGAGGAAGGAAAATGAAAGGGAGGGAGTGAGAGTAGCTGTCCTGAGCAGGAATGCCAGGTAGGCAGGAACAAATAGACTGACAAAGAAAACAAAAGATGAGGTACACAAAAGCACTGTATCTCTTTCAGCATTTTCTAAATTTAGCAGCTCTCTAGAACTGATTTGTTAAGATTTAATTTAAGGCTTTTCACCATTAGTATGGCCGAAGTTTTGAAGTTCAAGAAAATCATAAATCTTCTGCTATTCCAGATGTTGTTTCATTAAGAAATGAACCCCTGAAGTTTGGCTGTCCTGTAAACCTCGTATCAACGCTACCATCAGAACTAGCTCCAAATTACATGCCTTCCTGAGTGCCTGTTCCTTTCTTTGATAAATGCTTTAAAAAAACATGAGGTCACCTTTTATAACTGCAGTCTTGTAGCCAGGGTATGAAGAGGTAAAACCGTTAGTGCACCTCAGAAATTCGGGGTTAGACTGCCTGCACAGCTGGTAAACACTCATCACAGCCAGCAATTTCTGTCACAACATGGGCAGGGTCGGTATATTTAAATTACGTGATACAGATACAGGATACATTAGGGAGTGGAAACAAAAACAAACAGAACCCCAAGCATTTCAAACATCACATCCATCCAGGAGGTTTACACACACACACACACACACACAAAAAAAAAAAAAGAAAAAAAAAAGAAAAAAAAAAGAAAAAAAAAAGAAAAAAAAAAGAAAAAAAAAAGAAAAAAAAAAGAAAAAAAAAAGAAAAAAAAAAGAAAAAAAAAAGAAAAAAAAAAGAAAAAAAAAAGAAAAAAAAAAGAAAAAAAAAAGAAAAAAAAAAGAAAAAAAAAAGAAAAAAAAAAGAAAAAAAAAAGAAAAAAAAAAGAAAAAAAAAAGAAAAAAAAAAGAAAAAAAAAAGAAAAAAAAAAGACAGTTCTTTAACATATGCACAGAAAATGACTGATATGAAAGGTTCAACAGCAAGAAAGCTGAGAACAGCTTAAAGAGATTTCAATACGGAATTACCTTCCTGAAGGATCATTGTTAGTTCTAGCAATGCCACAAACTATTTATGGTAAGTTGAAATCAGATTCCTGTAACTGAGATGCTTTATCTTAAGGGTGATAATAAACATGAACTGCAGGTACACTTCCTGCAGTGAAAAAGAATCCATGCCAGACAAAACCCCAAAACTACCTGAGTTCCTACATCAGTATTGGTCTGATTCCAGCCTCCGTTATCTAGATCAACTGCTTTAAAAGGCTTTGGCCAGTACATAACACCCCCAAATAAATAAAACCAAGTATTTGGCTCACTAAGCAAGTAGCCTTGTGATATCATACCTGGTTATTTCAAATGTCAGATAATTTACTGTTTGCAGACCGAGGACATGTCTTCACATGGGAAGTTGCAGGTGCTGTCCCAAAACAGTCATCCTCTTCCTTGATGCTACTCAGCCAGAAACTTGCCCTGTTCTTTCAGGGTGTTGTTCACTCGCACCCTGATAATCGGGAGACTCCGTCACCACACTCAGTGTGTGAGAGCAGGCACCAGGGCAGCTGCAGCCTGGCCCTTTGCCTCCTCTTTAACAAAAAGATTTTTCAAGTCTGTGAAGGCTCAGAGCAGTAACCACTGACTCTTTATCAGCTAACTTGCAGAGGGGAGAAGGAAAAAAAATAGTTTGGGATCTCTCATGTAGCTGAGGAAGCCATGAAATAAAATAGATGTTTGCTCTGGTCTGGCGGTATTTCTGGATACCTCTGACCACAGGGACTTGTTGAATCCTTCAGCACCCATTAGAAGCTGAGAGTCATTCCAAAGCATCGGCTTAAAGAAATTTAGAACAGACTTTCTGCCCATTGCAAGTCTCTGCCTTGCAGGTCCCTACACCCCCTTCAATCCGTTCAGTTGAAACAAAATGATGTAGCAGTTTCAATGTTGCCACTTCTGACCCAACTACTGCAGTGAGTACAATAACTCAAGGTTTTCATTGATCTGGGACAAGGTAGAAGCCAGTCAGCCAGAAACTAACACTGACAAGACAAATCCTGTCAGTTGCAGGGAAAAAAAAAAGGAGCATCAGCATTTCTAAAGTCTCTTTGCAGAGACCAGCCAACTGGAGAATATGCAGAAACAAATGAGATTACAGGCACAAATGGGAGGAAATATGGGTGGCACAGATCTTATTTTGGGAAGGATCTTGTCAGAGCAATCCCTTCAAAGTAATTAATAACTATATTCTGGAAGTCCATTTAAAATGTACACCTATCTCTACCCCAAGAAATATTATTCTGCAAGCTGTGCCAAATTCATCACCACTATTATCCCAAAGAAATTTGTTTATCATTTCTGGCTACTTGCAGATACCAGAAATAACCCCACGGACTAAACACCACAGACTAAAGCACGTGTTACTGCACAGAACAATTTGACTTCAATTAACCCAGTAGAACACTCAGGAAAAGAAGAAAAAATTTCTTTTAAGAGGAAGTTTTCTACCAGGCTAACAAGCTGAATCAGATGAAGGTGTGCTCAGAAAAGTGCCAGAACTCAAATAAAATCAAGGAGAAGGAAGACCAGTTAAGCATAGACACCCCCCACTGCAGAAGCAAAGAGCACCAGTCACATTCCAAACCAATCCAAGTTCAGACATCCTTGCCCATGGACCATTTGGCTCTTCTGACTTCAGCTCCACAGTTTTTGGCAGGGACAATTTGCTAGAGGCTCAGCCAAATTGGCATGAGAATGTTCGAACCAGTGGCAAATTGGTAAAATGATTGCCATGTTACTTTGGAAAGAAGATGACTCAACCCAAATCAAGTGGGAAGTTGAGAGCCAAGTAAACAGCATTGCAGGAAAACAAGGCATCTGGAACATAAAAGCAGTGACAACAGGAATTCCCTTGTGACCAGACATGAAATATTATTACATAATTGCTCCAAGTGATTAAAATGCAGCCTTCAACTAACTACTTCCCTCTTACGCCAACCCCAAGAGGTGGAATGATCTGGAACGTTACAAGTGCACACAGAGGGATGCTGTGCCATCAACCTCTGCAATCTAATCAAGCCCAGTCCTTGCCCATAACAGCTTTTGGTCTCCATTAGACAAATCAGCATGCAGAACAGCAAACAACCCCACCACTTAATGCAATCAAACACAGAGGACTGGTCATCCTAGTAACAGGAGTGAAAAAACCAACAACCATCAATCCTGTAACTAAGAGCTTCTGTGAAATTGTTGTCCCAAGATAACATCTGGCTTTGCAGTTGGTCAGAAGATGCAGGCACTAAAGTTAGGAAGAGTTAGAAAAGTCCTTGCTGAGCACACATGCCAGCTTCCTGCTAAGCTTCATGGCTACATATGTTTAGTTGTCATTATGTTGCTCATTTTGTTAATGTTAATAATTTACCTGGAGCACCACTTCACAAATGGCTAAAATGAGATCTCAGGTTTTCCCACAGGAAAAAAAAAAAAAGAAAGTGTTTCTCAGCATTCCTCCTCTGGACACTGGTGAGATGATACATGAACCATTAAAAAGACTTTTTTTAAAACTAGCCTTTTGCTTAAGGGCTGGTTTAGGATGTACCTTTTAAGAAATACAGGTGCACTCTTTATAACAGTATGGTGATGCTGATGCTGTGATAAAGAATAGATGAAAATCTTCAAAGAATAATTTAGCAGTGAAAAAGCCTTACAAGTCAATTGTGCTAAGGGAAGATATTTATGTACAAACCAAGCTAAAGACCAAGATTTATGTGCCAAGTCAGGACATTAGCTCAGAAGGATGATTTAATATGGCCACTGGAATCCCTGTGGTTAAATTATGCATCTGACCTCTTCACTACGTGTATTTCAGCAGTGTTAAATAGTAAGCACTATGTCCTTTATTACCATTTCCAGTTCCAATAACTGGCAGCACTATAAAAAGCAGCGTTCCCAGTGACTCAGTCAAGCAGGTCAGAGTAATGACAGTGTCTAACACGGCAATGCCAGTCTTCAAGAAAGGTGCAAGGCCACCCCTGGCTCCAGCAAACACTCAGAGAAGTGGGGCTAAACAAAGCACCAAACAGCAAGACCTCCACTCCATCAATCCCAAGCATGACGCAGGCTGGGAGAAAATGTGCACCAGGGAAGGGACAGCTGAGAAAGCCTGGACAGGGATTCAGTATCTGATGAAAGGTGTACTATTAGAAGAGAAGCTATGCAGACAGTGGAACTTAACACAGTTTAAGCACAGCTATCCTACCCCTGAGAAATGGGGGGAGCAGTGTTGTCTCACATGCACATACACCAAATAACCTTTGTGCTAAATAACCAGAATTGCTTGATTGTTTCTGAGTACAAGGCAATGATGGAACATCCAGCAGCTATTAGCTCAGACCACTGAAGGTAAGAACAAGAGGATTTACTTGCCAAACAAAAGTATATTTTTTATTAATATACTTTTGGCTCTCTTTATGATATTTCAATATAACCCCTGGCTCCTACACAGATGAGCATATATTAGACTAAGATTTAATAAAACTCTATTTAGAAAGATGAGAACATTGCATAATACATTACAGAAACAAATGTATTTTTGAGGAGAGTTAAGGGTGATCTGAACATCCAGTCTCTTGAATTCATCCAGACCAGCTCTTTCTCACAAAGGACAGTGAGATGCATGTAAGAGGAGTCAGCAATTACAAGAATTGCTCCCACAGTATCAGAGCTCCTGGGGATTGATAAGAAATGAAGTCCAAATCAAGCTATCATGATGTTCTGTCTGGGTTTTTCCTCTCTTTCTTCATTACAATAAAAACGGGCAGCACACCCACCCAGAAAACCCCCAAAACAAAACCAAAGCACAAACTAAGGAGGAATCCTGACCCCGAGAAAACAATCTAATTATAATTACATGGGATTACAAATCAAAGCAAAAAAGCTGCCAGGTTTTTGGAAGTGAGCATGCAATAAAAATAAAAACTCCACACTGGAAAAACCCATAGTCTCAAAAGATGATTATTATTCTTTCTAATAGAAAACAAGACAGCAGGGGCCACAGATGTTTGTTTATCCCTTAAAATTGATCTGCCCTTTACAGCAAGTTCTTCCAAAGAACACTTTTTTTATTATCTCTAAAGAAGCATGCAAGACAGCAAACTAACTCTCCCTTGACCTTTTGTGGCCAACTTGACGATGACCTTCAAAAGATTCAAACATTTCAAAAAAAAACTTTGTAAAGTTTGGACTAAAAAAAAAAAATATTCACGATAATTTTTTCATGCTAAAACTTCAGTGTTAAACCCCCAAACATATGAATAGCTCAGTCTCTGGATATAAACAGAAGAAAATCTGACCTTCTTAAATGTCTAATTTTCTTATACATTTCTGTGTCACAAACCATTCAGATCCAACATGTGCCTATGTTTCTCTCATGAAAGGAATGTAGCTGGGCTACCTTCCTTTTTAATCCATTCTGGGTTCAAGGTACTGAGGGATTTGCTTTTTCCCTGTTTCCCTGTTCTTTCAAGGGACACAAAGGGAAACCGAAATGATTTTCAATTATTCAATATAAGTGTGTGCTGGATGACCAAAGCAGTTTTGTTGCTCATTTGATTGTTGCCTCGTTTCTTTATCCCAACTAGATAAACACATTTAAGCCAAAACACTGCTCCCAGGCAGGAAGTAATTTTTGCTGATCTTAGGAGGGGGTCTTGAGACTAAGGGAACTACTTCCCTGGTGTAACCATTTCATTGTACATTTCCAGGAGCACCCGCTACCTGTTAAAATCAATAAGGCCCATCTGCAGCCAGATAAACAAGCAAAAGCTTTCAGGTGAAAAGGGAAGGTGATTTTTTGATCTGCACTACTCAGCAAATATGAAGCAAGAGCAGAAAGCATCACAGTCTCTTCACTAGAAATTTTCCACTTTAGCTATTACATGGAGAAACACAAAACACAGCAGAATGCACTTTCTGCTTCTGGAGTAAAGCAACTTGTGCGAGACATTTCTTTAATTGCTCTGCCAAAACAGTTTTCAAGAGATTAAATACAAAACCGGAAGAACTCAGGAGAACTTTTGTCTTATTTTACTCACAACAGTCACCACTTCTTCACCTTCCCCAAAAAGTCAACCTGGTTTTTGACTTATAGGGCTGCTTTACTATACGTGCACAAAGATCAACTGGAGCCCTCTCCGCAGCCCTTTCTCCTTAGCAGCTGGGGCACATGCCTACACCATCTTTCCCACAGACACCCAGAGACAGAGGGACAGTACCAGGAACGCGAAGAGACACACAGGATCCCCTTTCAGGACATAACTTTGCAGCTTAGTGCTGCGACCAGTGTGTGAATACAAGTCCTTAGGCTGGAGACCTGGTGTGACACCCCAGGGAGGGAAAGGGCTGCTCGGATTTGGGATTGACTTTCTCCGGGTGGGAGACTTCACTTTCTCCACGGGGACTTCACTGACCCAGCTGCAGCACGCAAGGACAGATCTGTATCGTGTCTGGCTGCTCCCCTTGCCTTGGAAAGAGCGGGTGCCGAGAGGGTCCGCGAGGGCCGGACAGGGAGGTGGGCCGAGGGAAGTCGCTTTTCTCACCTTGCTCACGACGTTTTGGACGAGGCCGGCTCTGATGCGGTAGTGCCACTCGCGGCAGCCGCACTCGCTGGCGTTGCCCCCCGCGGGGGTGGGCAGCCCGGGCGGGAGGAATATGCTCCCGTTGCCGCTGTGGTTGGCGTGGATGGGCGCCAGGGTCCCGCTCCAGTTGCCCTGCCCGTCCGCCTCCCGGCACCAGAAGTCGGGCTGGTCCAGGAGGAAGGAGTCCGAGAACTTGCTGAAGCCGATGACGAGCGCCGGGACCCAGGTGAGCAGCACCAGGGTCCGCTGGTACCGGCCGCCCAGCCCCCCGAGGAAGGGCAGCACCGAGCCGTCGTAGTCGAGGAGCAGCGGGCTGCAGGCAGCGGCGGGCGGCGGCACCGGCACCGCCTGGATCTCGGCCCCGGCGGCGTTGGCGGGGGGCGGCCCCGGGGGGGCGGCGGCGCCCCCCCCCACGGCCCCCGGCACCGAGCCGTTCTCCTCCGGCAGCGGCCGGCCCCCGCCGCCCGCCTCACGGCGTCGGTCTATCGCCATCCAGCCGCCCGGGGAGGCTCACATAGGGGGGGCCGGGGCAGCCCCGGCTCCCGCGCGAGTCCTTCCCTCCCTCCGCTCCGCGCACACAACACGCACACCTTGCAACGTAAGATATTGCACACACGCTCCCAGCCGGACCCGGCAGGAGACGGATGGGGGAGGGAGAGAGGGAGGAGGGGAGGAAGGGCAGGGGCGAAGAAAGGGGGAGGCACCGAGGGAGCCCCTCGCTCGCTCCGTTCCTCACCCGCACCCTGCGGCCACGAACCGCTGCAGCTGCCGGCGGTGCCCCCCCTCTCCTCGCCTGTGCGTCAAGCTGCACTCATCCCAGCTCTCCCTTCCCCCTTCCGAGAGGCACTGCCGAAAATAAAAGGAAGGATCCAGCCGGATCCGAGCATGCGATGGGCCAAAGGAGAGGAAAGGAGAAGGCGGGGAGGTTGGAAGAGAAAAGAGAAAAAAAGAAAAAACCCAGCCACCCCGCGAACCAAACCCTGCAACAACAAACCAAGCAAAACCGGTGCAGCAAGGCACCGAACACGCCTCCTCTCCCGGTTTTGGTGAGGAGGGGGAGGAGGAACGAGAGGGAAGGCAAAGGAAGGAGGAGAAGCAAATAACAGCTCCCGACGCGGCTTCCCCGCTTCCCGCACAGCTAAGGGCTCCCCCCCGGCCGCGGCAGCAGCGGCGGCGGCAGCCCCCAGCACCTCCCCGCCGACCCCTCGCAGCCCCGCGTCCCGTACATCTGGCTCTGCAGCAAGGGGCCCCGCCGGCCCCTCCGCGGCCCGGGCTGCGGACGCGGTCACCGCCGCCACCACCGCCGCTGCCGCCGCCGCCGTGCGCCTCCCGCGGCAGCCCGCTCGCCGCGCCGTGCCGCCGGCCGCACCTCCAGAGGCGGGCGGGCAGGCAAACCCGCCCGGCTCTCCTAGCCCTCCGCCTCCCGGCAGCCCCCACCTGCCGGCCCGGCGCCGCCGCCCCCCGCTCCCCGCTCCGCCCCCGAGGTGCCGGGCGGCCGCACCTGCTCCCGCCGCGCCGCCGGCCCGGCCCGGCCCCCCCGCCAGGGACCCGCCGCCGCCGGGGGCGGGCCGGCGCCGCGGGGCGGGCAGGGCGAGGGGCGGCTTCGCGGGGGCTCCGCGCCGCCCCGCGGCCGCGCTGCGCTCCGGCGGGCCGGGGCAGGTAGGGCGGCGGGGCGGGCAGGGCCGGGGCTGGGGAAGAGGAGGAGGCGCTCCGGCTCCGCAGCGCGCTAGCTCCCTATCAATTATTTATACGCTATGTGTGTGCCTTTAATAACGCAGCGTGGCTGCGGCGGGCTGGGCGGGAGTGCACCGCATCGCCGAGCCGCAGGAGCACCCTGTGTGGCTGAAGAAAGGACGAGACTCGGAGGGAAGAACTGAGAGGTGAAGGGGGCATTTCTGAGACCTAGAAGGCGGCGAGGAGGCGTGCCTGCATCGCTTCAGTCAGCCTGTCACATTAGTACACACTTTGAAGAAAATTATATCCTGTTAGCACCTGACGTTAATTGTAAAACAGGCATTTCAAATTTGTGAAGGTTATTTTTATATTAAGCTAAATTTACTTCAGCGTGTAAGTGCCTCAGACTATTTTCATCGTGGAGCACAGCCCGTGCATTACTGAACTGTGCGGTTATTTTTTCCTTTGTGAGAAGGGAAGGAGAGAAAACAGATCAATATACGCTTGTACACATGAACACAGCTAGTGAGCAGAAAATGCTTGTATGCATTAGAAGAGGATGGGTGTCTCTGCCAAGTATAAATGGAAGAGCAAGTTGTTGATGGAATTTCATGTATTTGATCTGGTCTCTGCTGGCAAATTACCGTACACCATTAATGCCTTAGATCTACCTCTCTTTAGCTTTTTGTCTTACAGAGGACACCAGAAAGGTTTCACGTCTACACAACTTCAGTGTGGCTCTGTGTCCCCTTTGTGGGGCTTCCCTGGGTTCTGCTCTGAGGAACGCTGAGTGCTTCAGAGGCTCTACAGCCTCTCCAGATGACACTTTATCCTCCACTGTAACTATTGCTTGCTGAAACGTGAATGTGGTGGTCCCTGCCAAGGGAAGTCTCCTCTTTCTGTGTGGCAGTGTCCTTTTACATCTGATGGCTGCTATCACGTCCCTGTGCTGTGCTTTCTTAAAGATGACCAGCTGCAATTTGTCCGCTTCTCCTGCAGTCTCTTTGGCCACTGACTGCCTGCAGGTCGCTGGTTTCTCCTCAGCTAGTGTCTGCAGCCTGTGCCGAGCAGTGCCCCAGCCTCTGTGCGTGCAGGGGGCAACCCTGCCTGCAAAAACAATTCCTCTCATGGCTTTTCAGTCATGTTCTTTGCTTTCCAAGGAACTTCGTAGGGTTATTTTGAATTCTTATTTCATCCTCCAACGTGTTTGCAGTTGCTCCCCAGTTAATGCCAGCTCAGAAGGCTGCAAATGAAACACCCCCTTTGGAACTGCATTTATAACCCACCCTCTTGCTTGAAAACCACTGATAACTGCTGTTTCCAAGCTTCTGTATCCCCTGCCCAAATTTTTCATATAAACTGAACTCCCTTCCTTGTAAGCACGTGCATAGAGCCTAACCACAGCACAGATGAGTGGAGTCCATTCTCCCCTCTTCCATGACAAGGTCTGCTCCTCATTGCCAAGAAGCATTTGCCCAGACTGTCCCAGTTTCTAGCTGACAAGTTCATATTAATAGTTGCTTATCCTATTGTTTCCTTCTACCTGTTTACAAATTGTGTGTCTATTTGTACTAGATACTTTCTGGGGCAAAAATCTGGCTTATTTATTTTCAAATGCCACTTTTAAAGACAGGCATCTGTTTGCTTATTTCTTGGCCATCTTCCCTGGATTCTCAGAGATAAACACTAATGTTTCCAATGCTGTTTGAGCCACTGCCTTCACTACCCTGGCATAAAGTGCAGACAGACTGTTGCTTTGAACATCTTGATGTTACCTAAGTACTCTTGTAACTGGTTCTGTCCCAGCCTGGGCTGAAGCCTTATTCCCTTATCATTAATATGCACTATGTTAGTCACCTGACCAAAAGGGACCTCTTTTAGCCAAGACTGGTGCAAAGAAGGCCTGAGGTAGTCTGAGCCCTCTCTGGCATCAGTCAATATCTTTCTCTCTCTGATGAGTAATCCACTTGCTTTTGACTTCCTCTTACCACTGATGTACTTACCAAACGATTTCTCATTAGTTAGGATGCTCTTGCTAGTTAAGTTTTATTTGTTATATTGGCTTTTGTATATGTGTGTGTGTGTGTGTGTGTGTGTGTGTGTTTGTCCTTACCCATTCTTGCCAAGCAGCACTTCTGCATTCATCCCATGGAAATCTCTGATTTGTCTGTGCTTGCTTTTTGTGAGCTCATGATTAGCCCAATTGCCTGCTTCCTAACATACCTAAATTTCTTCTGCAATGGGATCATTTGTGACAGGTCTTCTGGAAACTCCCAGCTACCACTCACTGTCTTTTCCCACAAAGGGGAAAAGGCCTCGTCATGACTTGGGACTGGCAGAATGAAATGTTGAGAAGAGAACTTTAGGACTGGAGGTCTCAAGTTGAAGTTCTGATGAAAGAGAAATTTGACTGAAGAAAGATAAGAGTTGAAAACTGGGGAGAAATGGGAAGGAAGAGCCCTTAGAGTAGCAAGTAGGTATAGTAGATCTGTAGAAAGAGAATAAAGCCATACAGTACAATGAAAAGCCTGTAATGAGAGGTTAAAACCCTTACTCAAACTGATCAAACATTTTCATCCCAAACACCATTTCTGGGCTGCTTCTACATCCTGAGTTTTTGTTTGGAACTGAAAAATTTTGAAGGTAGAATATTCCTGAGGGTTACATATTTTACATAGTAGGAGTTCTGCCCTTGAAACAGTGATCCTCAAGAGACTGTTTCTGAGTGGAAGGTTGCAGACAAAAGAGGAAAGAAAACACATTTCTATGAGCTAAGAAATAATTTTTTGATTAAATAAATACTACTGAAGCAAAACATTATGGGAAAAAAACCCCTTTCAAATAAGAGAAATGCCTTTATATATTCCTGTAAAAATTTGTTTTGGTTTAAATGAGGAAATGAAAATTGTTTTAAAGGAGTATTCCAGATGTGTGGTAGTCCCTATATGTGAACAAATGTTGAAGTTAAGCATCAAGACTCTCTCTCCTGAGCAAGGCTTCATGAGGAGCTACATTTTGTGATCAAGCAAGGTTTCTGCAGCTCCATATACATGTAGCACATGTATATGCTACAGAAAGTAACCTAAGAAACACAAGGATGACAACTCAAAGACTAATTGTCTAAAATGTATGAATCACCAAGTTTTTCCAATCTTGCAGGACCTAACTGGAATATCTAATAAAAATGGAACCTATAATCAAGAACCTTATTTGCACATCAGATAGTGCCTCTTAGACCTCAGAGAGAGAAGTAACAGGGTATTTGGGGTAATCCTTCACAGAAATACAAAAAAATACAGTTTAAAAGATAAGTTATATTCAAGAAGAGAACAAATCAATGTATTTTGATTTATTTTATCCAGTTTCATTGAGTTGCATTAGAAAAATTGTGCACCATTATGTCCTGGGTCATCAACTGTTTGGGGTGGAGGAACAGAGAAGGTGACTCTGACCTACTCTGACAGGAGCAGTTTGATTGCCATGTTGCAGAACAAGCCTCCTGCTGCAGAACAAACATCCTGTCTATTGGCACCCATTGCAGCTCAAGAGGGTTTCAAGCCAGGACCCAGAGAAATATTATCATGTTTACACAAAGGAAGGAAAAAAAAAAATCAAGCTCTCTTATCCTTGGTGTTAACATTTTCACATTCTTGGAAGGCCAGCCACAGTACTTTGAAGAACTCCTGGCATAAATTCCTGGTTTATGTGGAATTTGCAGCAACTTCATACCATAGCAACCACCCTAGCTATATTTCATTTTTTTATGGGATGCATGCTTCATTGCCTTTTTTGTCTAAAGGAATCCTGTACTGTAGAGGTGAAATTATGACAGTGTAATAAACCAAAGCTACTTGGTACAAAGTCTGATTAATAAACTTACCTATTGAAATGAAGACTATTTATATACAGGAGAAAAACATATGAAAATTCAACTTACAAAGGATCAGGTAGTCTCTAGTCTCCCCTCCTCCTGAAGCAGGATTGGCTGTGGGGTTGGATCTGGATGTGCAGTGCTTTATTAAAATGCTATAAGGAATCTTTCAGCTCAGAAAGGTCAGGTGAGTACTGTCAAAGCTGGAAGTGAGGTAAGATAAACCAGAAAGAAAAAAAAAAAAAGAATGAGATGAAAGTGGTAAAAGGCACTAAGCCACCTGGGGAACAGGTAGAAAAGTCTGTGCTTATTTCAGTGTGCTCTCTTATGATCCTGATTGAACCAACAATGCTTGACTTTCACCATTGTTCTGATGTCAGCAAACATTGATGAAACTCAGTGGCAAAATGTTTTGTCCCTCCTGTTGCTGATTCATAAAAGATGATAACCAATTATTTGTGTCATTTACTCTGCTGGCAGATGTATGTACCCCATATGGGTCGGGATGAAGCAGGAGAAGGGTTCCTATCTCCTGTCTCCTATGGATGTGAGTGCACTGAAGAATGTGGATGGCTTTATGTTTTGTCCTAAAACCAAAGAAAATTATTTGTACACTAATTATTGGAAAAAAATTGTATGTGTTGCAAAGTCAAGCAATCTGACATTGGTAAATGCTGTGGCTAAGATTGCTTGGGCAATGCCAATTTGTGCCCTAGATCTGGTGCACATGCATTCTGATGCAAACTTTAATGAATAGTACATTATGCTACAACCTATAATTACATAATTGCTGACAATTTTTCTTGCAGATCTCCTGTTTTGTTCAGTTAAAAATAAAAATAAATGAAAAGAAAATAGATACTCACCTAAGAAGCTTGATTCTCAGCACTTAAAATGCCTTTGGGAGTGTGTGTCTTAATGAGAAGCATTTCAGTACTTTGTTTTCTCCTTGTTTGGTATGGGGTCCCATGACTCATTTAGTGTACTACCTTCTACCCTGCTCTCAAAAACTAATGATTAATGTCCTCATGGGACTTCTTTTAATTCTCCCCTTTGAAGTATCCAAGTGTTTCAGAAATACCAATGCATTTGTTTTTGTGGTGTCTCTGTAAGGGGAAGGTTTATCACCTTCTTTTCATATTGGTAATCTCAGAGGAAGATAGGTTAAGGTAAAAACCTTGATGTTTTGGTTGCAGCTTGCAGCAGTTTAACACTGTAGAGTGTGGTGCAGCATTTTGCATTTTTGAAGCCCAGATTCTGTTGGCAACTGTGATTGTGCACTGTTTTTGCAAATCAGATCCCAGATCCTCAAGGCATGCACTCACAAAATTAGACAAATGCAACTGGAATAGCATCATACAGTGCTTTGAGGAGGAGAGAGAAGCCTGAGATCCCTCCTGAGCAAAGTGATGGAGCAGCTGATGCGGCACTGGATTAATAAAGAATTAAAACTAGGTAAGATAATTAGAGTCAGTTAACCTGGATTTAAGAAAGTAAACTTTGTTATACTACCTTTTTTTTAAAACAAATTTATGAATTTGGCTAATGAAGACAATGGTACTGATGTGGACCCTTAATGACTGTACAGCAAGATAGAGATTCACAACCTGGACCAAGATGTTCTCACTGGTGCCACGAGAAGAATTCACCTCCAGCAGCTGCTCTGACCATTTCTTAGCTAGAATTTAGTTCCCCTTCCAAGCTGCCTTCAGGGCTGTTCCCACTTGGACCCCCTGCTTTAGAGTTGTGTAAATCAGCGGGGTTCTCTCAGAACAGTGACTTGAATTGCATAACCTTGTGCTGATAATTTTCCCTGAGGGGAGTTCAGGAGCTCTCTCAGATACCTCTATACCTGTCAGCAGCCAGCCAGTTGACTTTCTAAATTATGAGTTTTGTTTTCTGGAGAAGCAGTGACTCTTCATCCAGTCTCCCATCTCACTTGTGATTCACCTGCCTCCACAATTAACAAGGCAGTGGCGTACAGGGAGCAGCTGCCTTCCCAGTAAGGTGACCCACATGTAAAGCAGGTCTATCCTGTTCACTCAGTAAAGCAAACACTCTGTGGACAAAAAAATAGTCACATAATTAAAGGCTTTTCTCACTGTATATACACAAGTATTATACACTTTAAATATATACATGTGTGTATAGCACACAGACATCATGTGAAGACACAGAGAAGCCAAATTAGACCTACACAAGGTGTTTTGCCTTATGTAATTTCTGACTTTCAAGTGCCTAATTTTACATTCTTCATGATGTTTAAATGTAGGGCTTTTTGTCTGTGTGTATACATTAAAACAATGCAAAAAACTAATGAGTGCTTACACAAGACAAGTTCTACAGTGTACATAATTTTTAGATGCAGCTTGTTTGAATGCTTCAATGGAATGCAGTGAAATCAAGTAGAAATTAAGTCACTCCAGTGGCTTTTTCATTTTAAACAGACTTCAAATACTAGAAATAAATAAATGAAATTAAATGAACAATTAAATTAAATTAAATTAAACAGGCTTTGAGCTGGATTTCTGCTTCGAAAGACCAAAGTCTCTAACAACATTCATTTTACATTCCCTTGGTCATAGCATGGTAGCGGAACATCTGATGTTGAAAAACCACTTAGAGCAAATATATGTATATATTTTCTGCATCCTCCTCTAAGGCTGCTGACAGATTCTTACCAGAAATACCAAGGCTGAAATAGTAATACTTCTTTCAGGAGCAAGATGGGTGTGTTTTCACCTATAATGGGAAATGCAGATGTCTAGCGTCGCTTTCACTGTATAACTCAGTTTCTAAAGGGAAAGCAAAAACCAAGCAGCACCCAGAACATTCCTTAAGGATTATTGAAGGAAAGGAATCAGGACACCCTGAGGGAAGTCTGTGACTCAGAGTGCAGTCCTCAGACAGATAAATTATGCCTCGCTTGAAGATTAACTATGCAAGCACAGGTATATCCTACAGAAAGTAACCTAACAAACATAAGGATGGCAACTCAAAGACTAATTGTCTAAAATGTATGAATCACTAGGTTTTCCAATCTTGCAGGATCTAACTGGAATATCTAATAAAAATGGAACCTATAATCAAGAACCTTTTTTGCACATCAAATATTTGCCTTTGATTTTTTTCTCCTCTTCTTTCCTGGTTAAGAAGCATTCTTGATGGGGAGTTCTTTCCCTGCTTGCTCCCGCATTGTATATGCAAGCTCAGACTCACCTAGCATCCAAATGGTTTTTCCCCTGAGTCCATGCTGGGCTGAGACATGGGCTGGCAGCTATCTTCAAGGTACAACAGAAAGACTTTAGCCTCTTCTATCCTTCAACACAGGCACAAACAGAATGTTACACATGGAGAGGCTGAGAAGGGGCAAAGTCTCAATTAAACCAAGCTGTGTAGCCACATGATGTTGACATATATTCACTCATCTGTTTTTGTGCTATCTGGCACTCATTGCTGTTTGCACCCTGGAAGACCTGACTGGAGTTAGATTAGCTGGCCTCTCCTCTCCTCTCCTCTCCTCTCCTCTCCTCTCCTCTCCTCTCCTCTCCTCTCCTCTCCTCTCCTCTCCTCTCCTCTCCTCTCCTCTCCTCTCCTCTCCTCTCCTCTCCTCTCCTCTCCTCTCCTCTCCTCTCCTCTCCTCTCCTCTCCTCTCCTCTCCTCTCCTCTCCCCTCCTCTCCTCTCCCCTCCCCTCCCCTCCCCTCCCCTCCCCTCCCCTATTATTTGAATTTAAATTGATAAGCTGAATTTTGGCTTGGCTGTCAGAGACAAATGTTTCAAGCCAGCTGTAACCATACTGCATTCACACATTATAATTGGGCATACCTCATCTTCTCAAATAATTTGCAAAGTAAACTGGTTTATGGTGAAGTGCAAAAAACCAAAGGCTAGGACTAAGAGCAAGCTGTTCTATACATAGAACCTGGAAGAAGAGAACTCCTTGAAAGAGTTGATGCTCAGTGTCAGAACTGCAGTATCAGTGTGCAGCCTTCACTGTCTCTCCATCCAGTAATTCGCTTCTGCAAGTCTGTCTTCCTCAACCTCTTCCTACAACTCTTGTGCTTGGAGGCAAGCTGTTTGACTAACATTGTCAGATGTCAAAATACAGGTGTGCAGTGCCATCAGGAGCACACTGTCTTGGAATGGCAAACAGTGCAGGTTTTACTGATAGCTTCATTCCTATGAGGAAGTCAGTTTCTTTTCATGCGTGTGCTCCTTAAGAGTACGGAAGTGAGGCTAAAAGGAGGAAAAAAAAAACAGGCTCTGCATTGCTACTGTGGAGGCACCCAGGACAATTTTTCCTTTCCCCAACTTTCTGCCTGTGTTATGTTTTTGTTCAGTGGCCACACTCACTGTGTCCCTACCATTTTAACTTCCCTTTTCTTTTGGAGTGTGTGCATTTCCTCCTGCAGCCTCAACTTACTCTTTCCATACCCCTTCCAGGATTATGTGGTGCTGAAATTGTGATGACTCAGAGAGTCACTCTGGGCAACTGGAATCGCAGCAGAGCTGAGCACTGCCAGGAAGGACAGAGGGCTTAGGCAGGGCGTGATGCTGAGCTCTGGGGTTGGGACACTGCCTGGCAGCCTTAACAGGCCATCAGGGCAGCCCTGGAACTTCTGTCCCTGTTTCTTTTGATTCTGGCTGAGCACTTTCTCCCAGTCAAGCTTTTTTTTTACTTTCTTATGCAGTCATTAGAGAAAAAACTGAGTTTTTTTTAATTTGGAAAAGAAACAAAGACAAAAGGAGGTAGATTTAGGCAGATTTTCATCAAATTACATAATTCCTCAAATAAGGCTCTGGGAAATAGTTATCTATAATGATGAAATAATAGGAACAGAATGTGGTTAGCGCATTGTGAACTCTTTGTTGGTTAGAGTGGTACCCGATAGATTGCAGATTTGGAGGAACTTTACTTTCCAAGAGAGAAACAAGGGGAGTTTTAAGGAAATTTTTCTTATTTTTGGTACTTGCTGCAAGTTACACTTGATGATACTTCGAAGAAACTGTACTGTTTGGTGGCCAAACAAAGGTTTAGATACATAAAGCTAATATAATATGGTTCAGATATATAAACATTCTGAAAAAGAAACTATCATTCTCATCTCCCATGGCTTTATCAATGTGAAAAGCCCTCAATATATGAAAAAGTTTGATTTTCAAACTTGTATGACTTTTAGTTTGGATCATAATATCTATCAAATAAAATAATAAAAAAACCTGTAATACTTCTTTATCTAGGTTTATTTTAATGGTGTCTGAAGCAGGTACACTGAAAATGTGGCTCTTCTGTAGGAACGAGGCAGTTTGTCCCTTTTACTACAAGACTTCTCTTGGTCCCAGATTTATGGATCAGTGTCGTTTTCTTGTGTGGGCTTTACTTGCAGTCAGGCTACTTGTCTGAACTTCTTTTCCTATCAATATAAGGGAACTCAGTTTGCTGAAGTATGAGTCATCTCATCCTTCAGTAGATTTTTAAGGTAGATCAGAAGAATCCTTTTTCTTGGTGCCTACTTCTCCCTGCTGACAATAAAGGGAATCTAACAGAGCAGCTCTGATATATCCCATACATGTTGTAAGTGTCTAAAGCTACCTGAGATGAAATCCACTTCCAGTCTTTGTGGAAAATGTACACAATCTATCGACACAAATTAGCTTCTGGGTGAAATGGAAGGTTTGGGTGCACAACCTTCCAGCAGAGGTCTGTCCTCTAGTAAGTGAGTCCACATCATCACCTTGCCTACTGTTGTGACTTTTGTCTCTTCAGTAGGTTTGCTGCGTACCAACCAACTCCCTATGCAGAAAGTCTTCCTGCTATGTTTCAGGGGAAATAAAAAAGAGTATTCAGCCTGATGAATTTCATCAAGTGTGTGGCACTTTTCCAGCAAAACCTCTCATGCCTATTCTATTTAATTAGAAAAATCCTGGCCTGTTTTAGTTGGGGCATTTGCTAAAATGTAAGAGCAGTAGCAGCAACATCCGATAGAGATGTCTGCCATAACTTTGAATAGCTGAACTTGAGGCACCTGCATGGTACCTAATCAATGCAAAGAGTTATGTTGTGGGCTTAATTAAGCAGTAACAGAGCATTCAGTAATGTTAATGCACAGACAGAGAGAAAGACTAATTAATCTGACCTGCAGCTTCCTCCATTGTTTATGATTAAACATTTGAGAATATAGAAAAATGCATAATGGGCTAATCAGATACAGCCCTTTAAAATGAAAATATGGACTACATGAACTGAAGACCAAGACTGTAAGACCTGGACCCTTCCTGTTTGAATCTTAATCAACACTGGCTCCTAAAGAAAGTGTGATCTATAAAAAGAGCTAGAGATTTTCTAAAAGTCACAATCTTAAGTGTTCCTCCTAGCAGTCAAGACATCCTGTTACAAATTACATTCACAATTACAATTTTGCAGTCAGAATTGTTGCATTTTTTCCCACCTTATAATTTGTAATACTTTTCATGGATTTGTTCTGCACTTAGACCTTCCTTAAGAAAATGGGAATATATTCAGTGGCTTGCATTACCCAAAGGTAATCATGAGAGAATTTGGAAGATGGCCTCCCATGGGGTCTCTCAGGTCGGAAGTGATCTCAGATAAGCATCTCCTCTAACATCCCGCTCAGAGTGAAGAGTGAATTCAGCATTTAGACCAGGTTGCTCAGGGCTTTGTTGACTCAGGTGTTTAAAGCCTCCATGGCAAAAACTCCACAACTTCCTGGGCAGCCTGTCCCAGTGCTTTGCTGTCCTCACAGAGATCCTTGGACAATTTGTTCCAGTTGGAACTTTTCCTCTTTTAATCTGGGACTATTGTTTCTCATTCATCTACCATGCTGCTACATAAGAGGAATTTGCATTCTTGCTAACTTCCCTGTGGATATGGACAGACTGTTGTAAGGTGTTCCCACTCCTCTTCTCTTTCTCTTGTGGAGTATGATGAGCTGTTAGGACATTGAAGGTAAGAAACTTGCACCTCTCTTCTCTTTCTCTTGTGGAGTATGATGAGCTTTTAGGTAAAAAGGAAGGTAAGAAACTTGCACCTCTCCTCTTTCTCCTTTGGAGTACTATGAGCAGTTAGGAAAGGGAAGATAAGAAACTTGCACCTCTCCCCTCTCTCCTCCTGCAGCCTTTTATACTCTCCCACTGTCCATCCACAGAGGACACCTGTACTCACAGGTTAGCTCATGGTTCTCCTGATAAATCCTTTCCAAAATGTCAAGGGGAAGAGCATATTCTCTCTTGTCTACTTGCAAACCAAGTATGGCAGCACAGATAAGGCTTAAGGGGGAAATAAGAGTATTAATTAGTTTAAGTTGTGGAAAGAGCATGTTGATTTTCCTTGAGAAAATTGTCATGAAACAAAACAATGATCTTAAGAACAAAAGAGAAAAAAAAGTGGTTGGAGAAAAAAATCATAACAAGATATTTAATATTTTTGTTGTATTTTCTATAAACATTTTAAGATTTGAGGGATAAGAGGCTTGCACTGCTACTGTTAAATAGTTTGTAATTATCTGGAAGCCAGCCTGTGCAAGTACAGCTCTGCAG
This sequence comes from Chamaea fasciata, assembly GCF_029207755.1. Classification (NCBI taxonomy): domain Eukaryota; kingdom Metazoa; phylum Chordata; class Aves; order Passeriformes; family Sylviidae; genus Chamaea; species Chamaea fasciata. Next base: position 85,045,510 of record NW_027094086.1, read on the forward strand.
TGTGGTCAGTCTGGCAGACTTTGTCTCTTCAGGCATAACCACTGATTTATACCTTACCCCATAAATGCCAAAACCCACTTTCCAGCATGTTAGCAATGTTGTCTTGAGCTGTTAACCACTACCCTGGAAATGCCAAGCATTTCTATCATAATGGAGTTTGGTTTTTGTTGTTTTTTTTTTTTTTTTTCCCTTGAATTTATGCAGCTTGAAATCAAGGAGTCTCAGGACTCCTGAAATAAATTAAAAAAAAAAAAAAAAAAAAAAAAAAAAAAAAAAAAGAAAAAAAAAAAGAGAGAGAGAGAAAGAAAGGGAGAAAGGGAGAGAAGAAGAGAGGTGGGTCCTTTTGTTCATCCAATGAGCTGTACGTTTTACATTAGTAGAGGCCCAGGAGCTGGTGCATCTGAAGTGAAGGGTGAAATTCCAGCTAATTTTGTTCTGGACCAGTAGAGTCTGGCTAACACATGCAGCTTTGCCAGGATGTTTGTTCAGCACACACCCAGCTAGCTGAGGAAAGGTAAGGAGCATTAGTCATACCACGTATACTGCAGCAAATAACCCACTGCAGACTTGTCCCAGCTTTTTTTTCCTTCTGCTGCCCAGTGAGGATGCTGAGTCTGAGAAGTCTGAAAATGCAGAAGACAGTCGGGAAACTCAAGTTCTTTTGCTACTGCAGACATCTAGTTAGAAAAGTTTTGCTAGGATGGAAAACCTGCCAACAGCAAGCGGAGAATGAGATGTTACACCTGGATCAAGAAGAAATGTTACAAGGGATGAGTCAGCTGGAAATAAATGCCTGGCTTGGAGAGGTTTGGCTTAAAAAATGAACAAACAGCAAAAAACAACCCCAAACCCCAGGCTTAAAAAAGCCCCAAAGAAAACAGCAGATTATAAACAATAGCATGAAGAAGCAAACCTAGTATAGGATGATGTTAGAAAAAGAAATTAGACTTTCACCCACACAAGCTTTCTGTTTGTAATTAAGAGGTAACAAAGAATTATTATGAGCAGCTTTTCCTTTGGCCTTTCCCTGCTTCCCACTGCCCACTCAGCTGGTCAATGGATAGCCAGTCAGCACAACAGAAAATCCTGATGGCCTCAATCAGCAAGAAGGAGGCTGAGTCTTGCTGGCAAACCTGTGTTTGGTGTCAAGCAAACATTCTTTTCTGCCACGGCAGGGGTTCAGTCATCTGCCTCAGGAAGACATCAGCTGGGCAATGAGTTTTAAGTAACTAGCATTTACAAAGTAAGAAGTCTGTACTGGTGATTGCAGATGTTGCAAATTGTTTCTACTTGTGATAGCCTATGGGAAAACATCAAAGGCTTCCATCAGTTTAGTGGCTGGTCGGAATGAGATAGGCAGTGAGCCCAAACCTACCTTGGCAAAAGCCTTCAGTGTTGTGCAGCTTAGCTGTCCTGCCAGGTATCTTAAGCAGGACATTTCTTATCTCCAGTTCTTTTCCATAAGGATCAAGTGTTCCTGGTCATTTGGCTTTTGAAAAAAGGCTCTGTATGGCTATTAGCTGTAACACTATTCCAGGACTTTAGGCAGGGGGGAGATTATAAGGTTAGTTTCGCTGTTGTGTTGTCCTACTCACAATCTCCTTATCCAGTGTCAGACTGTTACCCTGACGAGGCACCTCACTGGCTCCTGCTTAGTTTCATAAGCCTACCTGGAGCAGATAGAGCACTTGACTGGTGCCCCTTTCAACTTCTCTGCAACATCCTTTTGTGATTAAGAACCCTCTGGTGAAAAATTGAAGATGCATTTGTGTAATTATGCAGAAATTCTCTGTTAACCTCCCTCAATTATTTTTAAAAGCATGTTGCTATGGGGAAATGCTTCTGGAGTTGGTTATTTTAAAGCTTTCTTCTTAGTTACTTAAACACATCCTTCCCCTATTCTCAGATTTGAGGACAAACCTTTATCCAGCTGGTGAATGCAGATGTAAAGGATGTTGTTCACCCTTCTGGGAATGGAGCATCATACACACAGCTCCAAAACCTCCAAGCAAACCACTACAATGCTTAAGGAGCATTGACCTCTATTAAAAAGTGAAGAGAACTACAAATAGTAATTTTTAAAATTTAGGACAAAGTTTCTTTTCCTCACCATATTAAAAGTGGACAAAGTAGGAAGGGTACAAAGCTAATAATTACTTCTTTAAAAAACAGAAAAAGAAGAACAGAGTCCAAGTTGGACAAAGTCCAGGGGCTGCTGTTTTCTTTAAGTGAATTTACCTAAAAATCCAGTGAACTCTAAATCAGACTTTTCATTGCATAAGGTGCAGCTCCTGAGTTGTGACTGATACTAAGCATCTGTATTCCTTCCGTTTTAAGGGCTGGCTGCTACTGTCATGGAAAACATTAATGTCAGCTTCACCTTTTTGCAAAATAGTCAGCATTTGGTTTGGCTGAAGAAAAAGTATTTTGGAATGGACCTCAGTGACCTTTTGCAAATTGATAGCTGGCCTGAAACAGGCAAAGATGAGTCACCATTTGCACGGGGTTGAAATCCAACCCATACATCTGTAGCACATCTTATATAGCCAGTGTAATTGATGTTGTGACATTCTCAGGCTTCAAAAGAACTTGGAGAACCTCTGATTGGATTTTGATTGGATACTGTATGTAACACCTAATCTCTGGGAGGAGATGAATTTAGGCATATATCTGTAACATCTGGGTATTTGGGGGTCTGCTGTTCTGTATGCATTTTCCTGGGAAATTTACAGTTACTCAGAAGGAAGGAAATTCTGGGATCCCCACTGTTCTGGTGGATGTGTTCCATCAGATCGTTGATGGCAACGAGTGAATTCACTCTCTTTTATTTATATGTCTATTTCTTTCAGGGTATCTGACATGGTTTTGATGAAGTCCATAGTACTTGCCACCCCCTTTTTAACTCTAATCCAATATCCTGGGGAAATTTACACTCTTCCAGGGTGGGAGTGTAAGGACTCCATTACTGAATTGACTGTAGGTATCTACTGAACTTCTGAACCTCCTTTAACCTCCCACAACAAGTAGCGTGCAACAAAGTTTTCAGAAGAGGAACCTCTTTGTTGCTGGCAGGATGTTGTACTGTGTAGAGAGGAACAAACTGTGTAGCATTTTACATTTCATGTCCTAATTTTTAGCCTCTCCTTGAAATGTTTAAGTCCGTTCTGTATTCAGATTTTATTAACAATTTCAAAAGAATCCACTGGGTAAATACATTCTGCAACTGTTTCCTTGCATGCCAAATTCCCAGGGTACGGCCCTCCCTGACAGCCTGACTGAAAAAACCTTTATTTTATTATTCTTAATATATATTATTCTCAATAATTTGGTAAGTCTTAGTGTTTGCAGGAATAATCCAGATCCTGAAAACACCTTCTATACTCAGTGCATGATCTGGGAGCACTCATGCTGTTACTCTCATATAGCAGGCACAGAATCACTTGTACTTTGTTATAAAGTGCTATAATTTTGCCCACCACAGTTTAGTCCTTTCTCTTTTTTTTTGGAAAACTTCCCTTGTGGTTTTAAGAGCCATGGTTTCCATTATCTCATTTTAAACAAATGAGGCTGGGTATTTGTTGAGACTCTCTGGAACAGCAGGGTCACAATCTGCTTGCATACAAGGCTGCTGAACAGAGTTTCCAGTCTACATCTCTACTTAAGGATGTATTTTCGCCTTGCTCAGCATATAATGGCAGTGCCAGTAAGATATTTTTCTTTGTTCTCTCTCTTTATTTTTCCCCCAAGATAAAGCGCATTGTATTTCATTCAGGACATTACCGTTTCCCTTTTCCTTTCTGGAATTCAGAAAACTTAAAGTATCACTGACTTTCTTGCTTATTTTGAAGAATCTCATCCATTTTGTAGGGATATATAAAAGCTCAACACCTCTAGAATTTACCTCAAGCAATTAAACAAAAAAAAACAAAAAAAAAAACCCCAAAAAACCCCAGGCACAGAAACAGTATAAAAGCTTTTTCTGGGCACTTGGTTACAAGCAATTTGCACCCGAAATCTGCGGGTAGAGAAAAAAATCACTGAGTTTCTGAATAGTGGAATTGTTGGGAAAAAAAAAAAACCCCAAACAAACCAAACAAAAGACCCCAGTGCAAACAGAGAAAAGTTGTTTTCCAGAGTTGTAGATGAAGCAAAGCATAAATTATGGCTGACAAAGTAGCATCAAAGTACCATGAAGTACCTCAAAGTCAATAGCCAATTGGCATTTGTAATTGCTGGTGGTGGGGGAAATTTTGACTTGATTTCCCAATCTCCCTTGCCTTTCCAGCATCTAGCTTAAATCCAAGACACATGCCTGAAGGTGGGAGCTTTCTACACTTAGAAGTATAGGAGCCTATACTTTTTTCAACTGAAGGTAAGAGTTGGATGCCTCCAGAGAGCTACACAGAGTGCACAAAGCTGCCTTGCATTCGTTGTTATTTGTCTGCCCACCCTAATCCTTTCAGTCAGCCATGTTAGCATGGGGCACATTTAAGAATGTGCTTTCCTCTATATTCTTTAAGCAGTAAGAATTGCGTAGGATTTCGGGATCTTAAGGAAAATGTGTTTTCTAAAACATCTGCAATATCCAGCTAGTATTGAATTTTTTTTGTTGGCTTTGTGTGTGCATGCAAACACACACACAATTTTTTTCCCAAGGTCTATGATGTAATGAGGTACAAAAATCATGTTCCTTAGCTACGGATTGTACTGCAAAGGTGACTTCTGCAGTTCTTCACAAAGCGAATGCCCCAAAGACCGAGAAGGCAGTGAGGTGACGCCCTTCATGCCTTGTGTCTTGGCACTGTGAGTCTTAGGTAACGATCTGCCAAATCAAGCCCCAGGGAAGCAGGACTCCCACCCGACCTTCCTTCCCCACTCTCCTTGGTGAGATGAGGGCTCCCACCGAGCAGCAGGAGAGCTGAGAATATGCAGTCCTTTCACTTTGCCTTGGATTTGTGGGGAGAAAAGTGGCCACGTCTCCTTCCTTAGAGCATAGGTCCAGGAGGAGAGGGTGCAGCAAGGAGAGACTAGCCCTTTTTTAGATTTGATGTGGCAACCTCTTCCAGATTTTAATTTTTTTCCTCTTCACTTTCCAGGGGGGGTTGAGAAATATCACGACACATCCCAGGGATCTTCAGCTTGGACTGTGCTACTAAGTCTTGGCTGATACCCTGGGGGGAGACAATCTCTCTGAAATTCCTCTGTGCTCCTTTGGGCCTGAAGAAGACAAGTTTTATGAGTCTCTGGAGAGGGTGCAAAAAATAACATTTAACTATGTAACCCTATGGTCCTCCCTGAGAGCAGTGGAAGAGGACACGTCTATCCTCCCACTCACAGGAACCTTCTGACAGTGAATTTCCAGTCCCTGTGTACAGCATGAGAAGATAATAAGGACTGAAGGATCTTCACTTTCCACCAGAGTTCACATACAAAACCCACCTTGTTCTTTCTTCCAGATAACAAATAGGTGGTAATTAATAGGATCAGTCTCTACAATCCTGCCTGGGACACAATCTGAAAATTATTCAGTAATACTGTGTATTCTACTGGCTCTAAAGGAATGCAGTTACACAACACATTGGTTGTTTCCAGGTATTTCTGATCATGTCTTTGTTTTCTTTTCTGAGAGGGGAAAGAACGTGTCGATTTACTAAATTCTGTCATCATTATAATGCTTACTCTCCCAGGCCAGAGAAATTATTTTCCATTTTCCATCGATATCCAATGCCCTCCAGCTGCAGTGTAGATTAGCAGACACAGGTGCTAAATTTAGTAGAAATAGAGTGCAAAAGTACTAATTAAACTAGTCATGACAGTCACTGCCTTCAGCAGTGATGCCTTCCAGGCATCCATGAGAAAAAAAAAAGCACGAATTTTCAGGTTTTCCAGAGAGCTGTGCTGGGCACAGAGGCCTGTTGAGAGTAACCTCAGTTCAGCTACAGGGTCTGGAGTGGCACTTTTCCTTATGCTATCTCACCTGTGAGGTTCAGTGCCAACCTGTAGAGGACCAACACATTCACAGCCTGCAAAAAGAGGTGCATTCAGCTTTCCTGAGGCGAGTGGGGCACCTGGAGTTTGTGCTAGCTGGATAGAAGTTTAGTGTGCCCTGGATCCTGTCCACCTCTCTTTTTGGAGCTCGTATCTGAAAGCATCATTCTACTCTGCAGCAGAAATAGCAGCGGGATGGTGTAACCCAGCAAATTGAAAGATAATTTCCCTTATTGCCACTGCTAAAGACATAGTCTGAGGTCACTACACTCAAGTGGGGACTTTCTTGGTTTTTTTTTTTTCACTCCTTATGGAAGAGGGTAAAAGTGAATTTTCTTTGAGTAATTTCTACCCTTATTTATGCAAGAGCGATGATATTCCTTTTAATGATGCCTTCCTTTTAGTGACACCATGGAAACCTCGGGATTTCTAAAGGATTTGAACAGCATAATTCACTGGGAATTTGAGAACAATTCTCCTGCTATGCCAGAGAAAAGAGCTCAGCCTTTTCTCCTTGAAAGCAAAAGTAAAAGCCTTAAAACAAAGTAAATCCAACAAACAAAATCCTGAGTTTGGAGCTGTATTGCTTGAAGTGAAATTCTTGACTGGTAATGATCTACCACAAAACATGCCAGTTAAGTCCTAGCTGAGTCCTCAGAATAGGTTCTCAGGATGCATATGTTTTGTGCCGATACTCTCTGCAGGAGTGAATTGCACTCCAAGCTCTGTTTGTTTGCTGAAACTAAGAGAAGGCCAGCAATGCTTCCCACGGATCCCCAGCTTATACTTTCATAGCTCACTCAAGCTTTTGGCATTTTGTGAAATAGTTAAGGAATGGGCACAAATGCATTTTGGAGTTTGAGTCTGAACGTGTTATCAATGTTTAAATGTACCGAGTAGCTGCATGTAGCTGTGTGTTGTAATTGTATGGCTGTGTTAAACTTCTCCAGCTGGTGCAACATGCAAAGAAAATCAGCACATCCTTCTTTAGACAACTTACACTGAGCTGTCAGCAAGAGCAGAAATGGACTGATAAGAGGCTGGTGTCATCAGCTGTCTGCAAATGGTGATGATACCATTGAAACAGATGAGATGAAAACAATATGAGTAGACGCAGCAGGAGTGTCCCCACAGGCCAGGTGGTGTTTCATGCAATTGTATGAGCAAGCTCCTATTGTTTCCTTGAAACATAAGAACTTAATAAGTGCAGCTTATCAGTTCAGCACAAGTAAACTGATAAATTTGGCTCAATAGATTAGACTTTGAATATTGCTGTCATCTTTGATCGGGATACTGGGGAGATTGAGAAAAGCTCTTGAAACAAAAGGGTAAAAAAGGCTCATGTAATGTTTTGAATCTTCAACCAAGTGAATATTAATATAACATGGTAGATCCAGTGGTGGTCTGGCCCTAAATTCCAGTTTTACAAGACAATTATTTTTATGAAATATTTTTTTCTGAATGGAACATGAAATTATTTTCTTTAAGGTAGAGCAGGAAAATTGCATATGTCTCTGTGCCCCTGAATTCTGTTGTTTGCTCTTTCAGGTAGGCAGTTGGCACCAGTATGTTACACAATGTATAAGAGTTTAAATCCTCAGTAGCTGAATACTAGTCTTTTGTAAACAAATTCTGGCTGTTTTGTGCCTTGATGCAGAGCCCATTGTGGCACACCCCTGGACTTCTGTCTCAGCTCACTTTTTACCTTCTCCACATATGACTAGGCTTTAGTTTCCCCAGAGCTGTATTCTGAGCTAACTAGTGCATAGCAGTGAGCTGGGGAATAGTTGGGTGACATCCATTGTCTGTCAGAGACAGCAGCTAAAGGTGTGAAATTACAACAACAAGGTTAAGTGCATGAATAAATTACCACTAGGCAAAACTCATGTTAATAAAAGCTTTCTCTGTTAGACCACACACACAACTACAAAATAAACCCCACACCACCACTCTGCTTACTATTACATGTTACATGGACTGCAAGTTTCATTCCAAGATAATAAACCTGCATTCAAAGCCTATTCTTTGCAGCTTGCCATGACAATATATTCGCCAGGGTCATTTCACAGAGGGAGTGATGGAGGAGGCGCAGAGAGCAATGATTTGCAAAGGTCCCACACGATGATGGTTTCAAGTCTGGCACAGGATGCAGAGATTCTGATTGTCAGTACTAGGGGTGTAAGGCACACCAGACAAGCCTCTCCTCACCCATCTACCTTCCCTAACTTCATTTCCCCTCTGAAAGTCAAGAACTGCCAGACCCAAGAACTGTGTTTGAGTAAAGCCTTCTCCCAGGCCACTTTAGTACTCACACACCACTCATGAAGAGTCTGTAATTGGTGCAGTGGCTGTGGAATTACAGTAGAACTACAGTAAAATATACTGTATAGAATATTTGTAGAGAATACAGACTGTGCTGTACTGTCCATTTTTGTAAGCATAATAATGAGTCCCCAAGAGACAGCCAATAAAGCCCATTTATTCCATCCAAATGGTCCAGCTCTCAGAGGCTGGCAGGTTTGATCACTAATTGTGTGCTGCTGGAAGCAGCAAAAAATGAAGTAGGATCCTGAAGTGTTACTAGGAAAAACTCAACTTTGATTAGGCTTTTGATATTATTTATTCTGCAAGCCTTCCATTTCCCCACTGGAGGTCTGACAAGCAATCCCTTCCTCTTGCGCTGCTACTCCTAGAGAGAAAGTGCTTGGTCATAGCTGGGCAAAAAAAGCCCCAAAACTGTACAGCAATTACTTTACAGGATATAAGCACTCATTAAATTGACTATAGCGATCATTTAGGAACAACATGATTTACTTCCTCCCCTGACAGACATTATGCTGCCTGTGCAGTATTTTCCATAGGGCCAAGTCCCATTCCACTCACTCAGGTCAAGTATCTCATTAGAAGTGACCTATGGGATTGTGAACTGATATCCCTGAGGGGGTAAGATCAGGGATTTAGGGTGGGAATCGAAGTCTATATCAGTCTCCCCATAAGCCAGCAAGGGGCCCAACCCATTAAGCAGCCTTGAATTTTAGATTTAAGCTACTCCAGTGGCTTTAATAGTCTTATTCAAAGAGCAGCAGAGTAGGGCAGGTATTTTACTCTGCCAAAGAAGGTAACTTAAACCACAGCACATTTACTACAGAGTAAGTGTGCCTGTTCTTTTATTAATTGCAACAGTATGATACTTCACCTCAGCCAGGTGCATCCTCTGAGGGTGCCTTTCCCTTCCCTCCCCTGTCACACACAGCTGGGACCTGCCATTTGCATGGACAGTGGCAGATGTTCCCGTTTTCCTCATGTCTCAGTGGAGAACTTGCTTTCAGCCCTGAAGTAGCTTTTTCATAACTGTCTGTTATTTACAGACATCTGGTAAATTATTCTACCAGTATGACCTTTTTCTTTTAAAAAATATTTTTTAAAACATTCCAGCTAGCTTAGCTAAACTGTTACAAATTAGAGGAATAATATTGAGAACTAATTCTGTAATGACTGGTGATAAGTCCACGATAATCAAACACACAGAGCTTCCTCATCTGCATGTTCTGGAAAGTCACAAAAATCCAGAAGCTACCACACTGCAGAGAAATTACCTTGCTGATATTTAAAGGATCATCAATATCATTGAATTCAAAGAGATAGGATTTCTAACTTTCCTTGACAGCATGCAACCTAAGTGTAGTTAAAAATACTGCCAGTGGCTTTTCAAGTGCAGGGTAATGCAGTGTTAGCAATTTAAGGTTTGTGCTCTTACACACAGAAGTTGCACACTCAGCAGTTTTAGATTTCAGTCCTAGAGGTGGAACTGTGAGATTTATAGGAGACGACAAAAATGATTTTGACCCACTGTCTTTTTCTGCAACTAGTACCTTTGCCCTTCATGCTGTTGCTCTTGATTAACATTTGCAACACGGAGCCTGGGCATAGCATAGATGCTGCTCTGGCACCACCCTCACCAGAGCTCAGAGCTTGCTTTCAAATACGAAAACTAAGCCAGAAAGCTGGTGAGTCCTCCCCACAGCTCTCCATTAAGATTAGCAAGTAGTCCTTCCCCAAATTCCTCAGCAGGTTTCCCATTTTCAGGAAGCATTGCTGGCCATTGCATGAACAAGAGGGGCTGCAGAATGCTGCCTGTTTCCCCTTGCCCATTGAGTGAAGTGGCTGCACCATCACCCTGTCTCCAAAGCATACTCTGTATGCTCCACTTGCATATATACATATATATATATATATAAAAAAATTAGTGCTGGTCATGTCTTGACTATACAATATTTAGTTTTTTGTATGCCCTCTGGCATGTAAGCCTGTTTTCTCTAGTAGAAAACTGTCAATTCCTCCACAGATGGAGGAATTACAGGCACCTGTTTTTTTCCATGTGGATCCTCTGCTGAAAAGAATCAGTTCATTAGCTTGTTGTACCTTAGAATATTAACACAATCCTTCCTACTGAGCTACCATCTATATCCTGAAAACTTACAGAAATATTGTATCATTGATATCTCAAAAACATTTATCAAGTTAAAATTGAATTTGTCAACAAATTCCAGAATAATTGTGTAGGAAGACAGACAGAAAACATGACTGTTCAAGCTTTGCTTATCTTAAGAAACAGGCTACAAACCCCACAAATGAATACAACAAAGACAGCAGAGGCAAGCTCCCTCTCCCCCAGGTCTGTAAGCAACTACATCCTTCCTTTTGGTACAGAAAAACAGTGTTCCTCCCAAGGGAGAGGAAAAAACACAATGTGAGAAGCAGTCCGCATAGGAAGTATTCTTAGCAGGCAAAAATACCCCAGAGAACATAGCATCTCCAAGTTCTTTCTCTCATCCCTCAAAAAGCCCTTCTCCTCCCAGGACTCATTCACAATACTGAAGGAAATCCCTCAGCCAGGTGTGCTCATGCAGCTCTGGATGCCATCTGACAATGTCAAGAGGCAGCCTTGCCCTCAGGGCCTTGTGGTCAAAATGGACTTGCTGGTTTGAGGGCTTTGAAGACAAAAGTCCTTTGACCATTTCAAGGGCAAGTATAATCTATTCAGGAGAATGAACTGCAGCATGGGCCACTTTTGGCCATTCAGTGCCTATGGCTTGCTATTGAGGGGTAGAAGGAGTAGCCACCAGGCAGAGTAAAATCCTGTTGGAAGCAGAAAGCTTATACTGGAGTCTGTGGCCAGGCTGGGATGTTACACATAAAGGGACAAAAAAAAAACCCCAAACCAAAAAAACCCAAAAAACCCCACAAAAAACAACAAACAAAACAAAACAAGACACTGGAGGAAGTGAAAAATATTTTGTAAGTTAGGCTCTCCCCTGTTAACAATTTTGATAACAACGGTAAAAATAATTCTTTATGGGAAACTCTTGTGTAGCACAGAAGAAGGATAGGAAACTAAAAGTAAAACTAACTAGTGGAGGGGTGCGGTAATGTTTGGGGTTTTTTAAAAATTCCTGATTTGCATCATAATTACTTAGCTTGCTACAGTAATTTCTCCTGCTATAACTTTCTTGTTTACATTCCTAGACCAGACATGGCACTAATTTCTACATTCCAGCCCTTGGTACCAGCTCAGCATTTGTGTCTGCCTTGTTCTGCCCTGCTGCTTCCTACAGCAGTCAGATCCTGTCTCACCCAACACACAGTCGAGCTCTGGAGTGAACATTTCTGAAGTGCAGGAGTCCAGCTGTGGTCAGAACTCCAGCAAACAGTCAGAATAAAGAAGGTGGTCTGTGTAAAAGCCACAGTTTGAAACTTTGGTGTTTTGGGGAACAAGACTGAAAGAGAATTGGGCTTTTTCCAGCCTTTTGTAAGGTTTAAGTACTGTACTCATCCCTACCACCTCCAATATTTGCTTTGAGCTATGTGAAGGCGAAAATAGCTGGGAGCTGGAGGCTGCATTTTGAGAGCAGGCAGCTCAAATAAATTGCTGCAACTATAAATGTGATCCTTAATGGAGATAGATGGGCCAAGGGGTCATGCAAGGAGTTGATAAAAAACCAGAGAAACCTCTTTTGATCCGTTCCCTTCCCTGGTGAACTTGCTCATGACCTTGTAAGCACTGATGGCACCAGCAGTAAAAATGAGTTTCCTGCTCTTGCTAAAGATACAGATGCTGGCCATTCCCTTACTCTGGAAAACTGGGACTTTGAGCTGGGAGATCGCATGTCAAGCACTATTTCATTAAAGCAATTACTCTGGGATGCATATTTCTCCACAGATAAGAGTCTAGTCCACAGCTTCACTGACTTTAGCAATCTTAAATGCAGTCCTGGTGTGAGGTAGTAGCTCAAACTTACAGATTCCTGGTCCCTGAAAAGTTCTGAAATATCTTGAAATCACTCTAAAAATCAAGTTTCCAGTCTTTTTGCAGGCTGAGCTTTGCTTTTCCTCTCCCACTTCTGACATGCTCTCTTTGTACTTGGAAGACAGAAAAAAAGCAACAACAGGGAAAAAATTGTCGTGCAGAGATGAACCTCAGCAATGTAATCTTTGTGTGTCAGTGAAAACTCACCCTCCTCTTTTGTTACTTGGATAATAAACCCTTCAGGAAGGCTTACGCTACCTGGCAACCACCAACGAAACAAAAGTTTCTGCTGGCTCTGGTCAGTGCTCTGCTTTGTGCCAGTCTGCAGAGCAGTATGAGCCCAGCATCCTAATCTGGTTTAGGTGAGGTTCTCCATCACCCCCTCCTTTCCCTTGCCTTATTAAATCCCACATCAGGCATAGCTCTTGTGAACCAAGCCTCGCTGTGCAAAACTCAGGCAGGCTATCATGCTTGTTGTGCATGTAATTTCTCACCTGTGCTGGATCCTGAATACTGCATGAGCCTTCCTCTCTTTTCAGGTGGATTTTAGCCTGTGAATGTTGCACAGTAAACTGAGAAGCTACCAAGAAGCAGTATTGCTTCCACATTTCTGTTTCATCCCATGGTTAATAAACATTAAACTTTCTGACACTATAAAACAGCATCCAAGGGATGATTGATACACTGGAATCATTTGTATAAGCACAAATTTATAATTACATGTTCTGCTGTCCAAATATGTGTCAATATGCAAAATCCTGGAAGTATAGTTATCCACTAGGTCTTAATGAAACTAAACGTTAATAACGCTGTGATGTCAAATGTCTTCAGAATTCTGCGTCTTATATTTTTGGCCATAGCTTGATTCAAACTGTGATTTCCTTATTGGCTGCAGTATTGCCAAGTTACAGAAATAAAAGTCTGGGGAAAAAATACTATGAGAAGAGAAAACAAGATTAGCTTTTCTGTTTATCTTAGCCTTTTTTGTTGGTATGGATTTTATTTCAAATAAAAACCTGTAGGTCTTCCAGTGCTCTACTTCTGCTCCTAATGATCTCAAGCATACACCTCAGACTGAGACAACACACCTGTGGTCAAGTCCTTAAACCTTGCATGGAACAGGAAAAACTGCCATGTGGGTAGGGGAGAAATAAATTCTGGGCTTTTTCTCTACCCAGATTTTTCTTTTTTAATCCTTAACTTACAAATAAATTAGGTAAAATGGACACATTTTTAAAATCTACACAGTTCAGTCATGTTCTATGCTCAATCTCCAACTCCTGCCAAAAGGAAACAAAAATAAGCAATGAGATGACGACTATAATCCTAAAAGGCCATATTGTTGTAAGAGGAATGAATGAGTGAATGAATGGGTTAGCCTCTTGCAGCAGCATGCTTGGTCCTGTTAATCCTAAAAAAATGGCTGTAGAATAACCAAATACTTTTCAAAAAGGAAAAACAGGGGCAGTCAAAGACCTAGAAAGGCCCAAGTTTAGGTGATTAAACTCCTGGCATTTCTTGTTCCAAGGGGGAGCTAGAAATGGGAGACAGAAAAGTATAATATATTATGAACAATCCAAGGTGTAGAAATTCTGTTCTTTCTAACCCAAGACACAATAGCAAGGAGATACCTGATGACTCTAAAAGGAGATGACCACAAAACTGAGAGGGCAAGGACTACACAAAGAACAGGAACAGCTGTGCCTCAGGGTGTCAGTGATCACAGCAGAACTAAGAGAGATACTAGACCATTTCTGTGACTACTGGGAATAAAGTTACAAATATTTGCACAAACTTAAAAAGAGAGATCAAATGTTATGCTTCAGATCTTAAGCCACCCTGCAGTTATTAGAGAACAGGGTGGGACTGAGATGGGAAGGGCCTCTTGTGCATCTTTCCTCAGATCACCCTTGAGGAGGAGATGCTGGAGCATGTGTGTTGTCTGTTTCAGGTGAGAGGTTTTGTAAAAGCCTTTGCAGTTCACATGCACACTAACGTGACTCTGAGGGCTTGGTTTGGAGACTGGGCTATTCATAAAAATACCTGGCCTAGAAATTCTTGGTTTCTATTAATATTTGCATGACAACATCCCAGAGGTAATTCAATACCTTTGCCATTTCCTCCCTGCCTCTTTTGCAGACCCTTACTTGATTTATGGGATTTTGCATTTGAATGCGTGCTAGAACTTTAGGATTCCTTCCTTGTTCACTGGTGGTGCAGCAGTCACAGACGGCTGATGGTGCTGCAAGCTGCCTTGGTAGCACCCTGAGCAGGTGTTGGCTTTGCCCTGCCCTGCTCACAGAGTTGGAGTTATGGCCCCAGAGGGGCAATAATCCACTCCTGAAGATGTTCTGCAAGAGGTTTAGCTGTTATCATGCTGGAGAAATATTTTATTTTTGTTAACCAGGAAGTCTTGGAGTACAATGTCAAATAACTCCATGTTCCCTCCAAAGTATCATTAATATCATTGTTTGAACTAAAAAAGGGTTCCAATATGTTTAGCAAGAAACCTTGAATTTAACTGCATATTCCAAATATTATTATTTCAAGCTTCACAATGAAAGAGGTGCCATTAACTGAATGCCTACTGAGGATGATAGCTACAATCAGGAAAAAGCTGATTAAAGTCAGCACATATTGAGAGACTGTAGGATCTCTGTTTACTTTTCAGAGAAGCAACACTATAGACAGTGACAAATTGTTGTAATTACAGTATCTCAAGCACTAGATGCAATGTGTTCAGTTAAAAAAATATTTAAAATATGGATTTTTCCATCTCTAATTGGGCAGGGTGCTCTGCAGTGCAAGCATCAGCAGCATCCATAAAGATCTCCGGGCATGACCTTGTGTCCTTGGCTGCAGCTAAGCCAGGGCACCAGGCAGGAATGTGTCTGCACTGGGGTAAGTGAGGGCAGAAATTGACTGAAATGAGAATTTCAGCTTTACTTTACTACTGCTCTATTAGTGTTTTTTTGTGATTGAAGCAAGGAATTCCCAAACATGGACAGAAAGATGATCCTATTCATTCTAAGCGTCTCTCATCTGACTAACTCACTCTGTAATCTAAAATTAGGGAGTCCCAGGGGAATATAATCTCTTTTGGTCTTCTTTTCTGCTGATCTAATAATTTTTGATCATAAGAAGCTATATGAAAGAATCAAGCCCATTGAATCGAGCTGTGGGCATGATCTCACTTTTTATTGACTGCCTCCTCCTTAGTCAGCTGTGAGATCAGTTCAATGTATCAACAGCCTCAGGTGTTGCATCATTTGTCTAAGATGGAGAGCAAGCAGGAATGAGATGTGTTTTACTGGAGGTTGCATCATTCTTTCAGGTTTTTCCTGAAGAGGCTGAAAAAAGCCCAGCTATGATCAGACAGGAAACACATCATTATACTTTCTTGTCATATATGTATGCCTGCTGCTTCCATGTGCGAACCTGGATCTTGCACTCTGTCCCTTGCACAGTCTGTTTCTTGGGGGAATCACATAATTTCTCACATGCCGTGGCAGTGCCTGGCATTTTATGTCATCCCAGATTATAGCCTGCAAAATAAAGATGTGGGAGTGTTTGAAAACAAGTTGTTGGAATGAAGAACAAAGAACTCATGCTCTCCCTAGAAAGATGTACATTCACAGGAACACTGTTAGGAGATTCAAATTTATGAAATTACTGAATTTTAATCACTAATAGAGTGAT
This sequence comes from Chamaea fasciata, assembly GCF_029207755.1. NCBI lineage: Eukaryota > Metazoa > Chordata > Aves > Passeriformes > Sylviidae > Chamaea > Chamaea fasciata. The sequence goes on from NW_027094086.1 coordinate 85,061,504, forward strand.
TAAAATAAATAGAGCAGTATGATCTTGTAGGAGAGGCTCATAGCCCCTTCTCCTAGCACGTAGTTACACAATGCATAGCAATTCTTAGATGATTGACAGAAGCCCTACATTTATTCCTGAAGCTCAGAGAAAATCCGGGAGCCCGAGCATGACTTAGGTTTGCTGATTGTCACGGTTGTTACAGTAAGAGATTTTAAAGCTTCCTACAGTTTCTGCCTCACAGTCTGAAGCCATTTCTGTAAGTACATACAGCATGATAGGATATTGTAGACAGAATGGCATTTAAGACACCCAATACGTCTCACAAAAAATGCACAATGATTTGGCCGTTTATGGAGGATGAGGTTATGAGAAGTAATTAATTTTTTTAAATTTATGTCTAAGATAATCCAGTGCAGTTGGGCAGCCCAAGACAGTAACAGAAGGTGCCAAAATCTTTTCAGGGAAAACAAGCATAGGACAAGGACTGGAACAGAAAAATTCTATGCCTTCTTTAGTATACCCCCTCCCAAATCTGGGATAAAGTCAGGCTACCCAAATCCCCTGCTATGCATCAACATTTATCCAACTGCTGGTAAAAGAGCTCCAGATCTCTAGCACTTACTAGGCTGGAGAATGTCAATTTGCCATTGCTGTCATCTCATCTGTGTGGTGGACTGAGAGATCCACCACCTGACAAATCCCACAGACATCAAATTTACAGAACTGAATTTATTTGTTGCAGTTCGGGTTGTTTATATTTCTTAGTTTAAGGTGGATATTTGTGTGTAGCATAGAAATACTTTACATTCCTCACAAAAAGGCAAGTCACCCACTTTAATACTCATGTGACAGCAAACTGAATTGTTATACAGTCTTCAGTAAAACACTCCATACTACTTTTCCTGTCGTGTTCCTGCTTCATCCAAGACAAGGAATGAAAGGTCGTCCCTTAATCAGAACTCATTCAATATTTTGTCTTCCTGACACTCAGCTTTTAACCCTTGGCAGTCTTTATGATGCGCTGTTCAGCCCCCACTGTGGGGACAAGATTAATCTTTTCCTTATGGGCTCATCCTCACCACACATCCCAACAGCCTCCAAGTGCTTTGAAGTATTAACAAACCCACTTATGCAATCCCACTGAAAATGCTGTATTACCCTCTTTGCAGAAAGGCTGCTAATGCACAGAAGGATGCAGCTTTCTGGGAAGGTCAATATCACATATTCAGAGTGAGTATACGCTATTTCAGTTTGAACATTTAGAGTTTTATCTTTCACATGAGACTGCAGGTGGGCACACACAGAATGCCAACTGGAAGCAAGTGAGAGCTCCCAAACTTCTTCAGTGCCTTGCAGGATGGGAAGAGATGCCTTTCTCTAGGACCACATACAGCTGCTAAAGGCTCCTTTCCTCTTCTACCAATGCCTGCCCCATTTGTCATGTATCTTCTAACTTTAATTCTTAGTGAAAAAGAGGTAGAAATCAAGGATTCAGAGCCAATGGGATGCAGATGTGTGGGAATAAAGTGGAAACCATCTAGTCCACTCGCTTCCCACGATGCAGAAAGAGGAAGCTCTGCCTTACCAAGCTCCAGGCCCAACAACTCCTCCATCTTTCCCGGTAATTCTGTGTCAGCATTTCGCTGTTCACAGAACTGTTTGTGTTTTCTTCATGAAGCCTAACCCACATTTCCTTGCCTTGGCTCAAAACTTCTGTCCTACTCACTGTGGACAGAAAGAGCACACATGTCCTCCTTTGGAGAAATTGGTTTCTTCCCACGGTCCCAGCTTATCACCAGAGCCACACTCTGCACTCACGGTCCCACTAGGAATGCAGAGTGTGATCAGACGAGAACTGTGCCCACGATGGTGGTGGGATGGCAGGGGGAGCAAACCAGGATTTGGCAGTCATCCTTGATGATTGCATTGCCTAGCTAGGTCCTTGCTGCCCAGCACGACAATGTTCTTTAAACATCACTGTTCAAAAGTGTATTTATGTACATGCATATTGTTCTTCATAATCTATTTATGTATATGTGTATTTTAGTAAACGCCATGCAAATTCAGAAACTGATGCAATAGGGCATCACTGCAGCAGCCAGAGAGCATCTGGTGACAGCCCTTCCCAAAAATGTAATTGTTTGAAGTTCTAAGACTTACTCTTTGATTCTTCAAGCACATACTTCCTCTAATGCTCTTAAACAAACATCCAATTAAATTTATCAGCCACTGACATTCACATGTTTGATGTTGATTAGCAACTCTGCATTGAATTAAAATTTATGTACAAGCTATTCTGCCACATGGCTGGCCACAAACCAACTGCCCATGAGCAATTGTTCTCTTTTAAACCTGCCCCATTTTCTCAGTACAGAGCTGAATGGAGTGGGAGGCTCTCTCTGGGGGGAACCTTTACTGCTCACATTAGCAAAGTTCCCAGGAAAGGAGTAGAGCAGATCCTTACAACTGACAGGAAAAAAAAACCCCTCAAACTCTACTCAATGGATCTCAGTGAATCTGGTACCATTTGGTGTAGCTTCAGAGATGATCCAGCCAGCAGGATGTTCTTTTGGTCAGAGTTGAAGAGTTCAGTAGGAAAATCAGTTGTCCAAAATGAATTTTATGAATGTCAGATAGTAAGGAACAGCTTGCAAAATCAGTCCTTAAATCAGCTGCCCCAAGGCTCCCTACCACTACTGTATGTTTCTTCAGCTGCAGAGTGAAATAGCAACAAGTTTCCCTCTGTGAGTCTCTGCTCAGTGGAGATCTTGATGTTGATTGCTTCACCCTGCCTGGGATGAGGCTCGCTGTGAGGGCTGGACTTCTGCCTGGAGAGCCACACTTACTTGTAAGAGGGTGTACTTTCAACTTGCCGAAAACACCTCTGAGGCAGGAATGTATAAATGTTCAGGATGAGTGGGGATAACAGTTTAAAACGTTTAATAATATAAAAAGAAATAACTTGTGTCGTTCACTATGCTCAAATGAAGTTGTGTGTGGCTTAAAAAATAAACAAAACTCCTAGATCTTGTGTGTATGCTGGATTCAATCTCTGTAGGTATTTCTGTTCTGTGAGACATCTTCAAAAGCTTGCAGCAGTAATTTCATTGCCCAAGAGTTGTACCAAACACTAAACTTGTCAGCACATACCTACAAAAGAACATTTCCACTTCTGTGTCATCATCCCACAAATGCAAACGACTAATTCAAAACATCTGATCTTCCAGATTCCCTCAATTAGAAGAGTGGATAATATTAAAATTTTATTAGTTCAGATAACTTCTGTTACTAATAAAAGACTGATGTTACAAACCATAAAGCAGGAAAAAAGCGTATGCCTTTTAACAACGTATATTGTAAATTTTTTCAAATTATCTGAAACAATCCATTTAATTGCTGCTCATAAAAAAAACCCTTCAGCAATTCACACCCAGGGGTGTTTACAACAGAAAACTAGACAAGCAGTTTTGACAAGCTATGGAAAGGACCACTCCTCCATCCCTACTTGTAATGTTGCGATTGATTGACTGTCCTCTAAGTGCTCCAGGAAGAGGCAGGGGAAATCCAAAAGGAAAATTTAAGCTCAATACTGAAAAAATTCACAGTGAGGCACTCTATAGAGTGGTGTCTCTGAGCTGCTAGTAGCAGTCCAACCATCTGGGTCATTTAGGAGTGGATTGGCCAAAATGCCAAAGCATACAAACCCCCATGGTCTCAGTCTTTTACAGGCAAGACAAAATGAACCTACTCAAAAGCTTTTTCTCTCTTTAGCTATTAATATGGGACAGTGGGAGCAGAAAACTGCCCAACTGTAAAGGTGCAGGGACTTCTGTGAATGTGCCCCAGCACTGAAACTAGTCCATCGTTCCAGAAAAAAACAGATTTCCTGTTTTTTGCAACAGGAAGCCAGGGTCTCAGCATGAAATTCCACCAGGAATAATGTCAGTTTTCTCCCCTGCTGGTTTGTCCTGTGATCTTGTCATTCAGCTGCCGGGCCATGCAACAGGCACAGGTAATCAGCAAAGCAACCCAAAAACTTTAAGCTCTCCACAGTCACTGACTGTAAAACACAGCTTATGTCGTGGGTCTGGAGATTTGCTCAGAGTGATTGTACAACTCAGCCTTTCAAGCCCAATGGATGTTTTTATGCTCCCACCTGTGATGCTCTGCCCACCTCTGCCCTTACTGAGGCAAGGCCAAAACTCCCTGCATAGCTGTAGCTTGTCAGTGCTGCCAATAGCATGTCTCCAGTTTAGAAGTCAAGTCCAGCACACTGTGGATGGTGTTTCTAAAAGAAACATTTTTTTTCTCAGCTTCCCTTGCTCTCAGCTGAACTTGAGAGCAGATGCTCTGGCATAACAAGGGGAGGCTCCTGGACTGTAGGCCATAGTACCAGCTACATACAAGAAATCATTTCCTTTGGTCCCACTGTGCAAAGTTGATAGTGGGAATTCTATTCCTCAAGTGTTGCTAAAAAACTTTTGCACATTTATTCTGCTTCTGTGACCCTTGGTTTAAGTGTTAGCTTCGAGCAATACAGGATTAGTGAATAGACATGAAAACCAATTGTATTTAAAAACCCCATTTCAAATACTCTTTCTTTGAATTTCTTTCCTTTGATGCTGATATTTCTGCTGTCTCCACTCTTACCTACAGAATCTACTGGCAGCAGAGGGCTGAAAGTCAGCTCAACAGATGCTGGAAATGCCACTGCTCCCACTGAGCTCATCTGAGAGGCTCTGATGAAGTGCACTGAGACTGGGAGCATTGCAGAAGGAAATTATGCTTCATTCTGGAATTAGTATAGCAAGACATACTGTTCACTGAAGCTTTCTCCAAGCTGTGATTAATGTACAGAGACAAATCCACTAGTCTTTGGCAGTCACCAGCCTCTTTAAAAGAGCATATCACTCTGAATTTCTGCTTCCTATCGGCAAAGGCCACTTCACAGTCCTCCTAATTAGAGAGTAGAATAAGCATCTTCATGCCTTCTCCATGGGTTGTGCCCCATAACTAGACCTGACTCTATGCAGCCAACATGGATCTGTCTCATCCACTTCCTCTGTCTCCTCTGCCATGTGGGTTACACAGTGCTTGCACGACTGAGTTCATGGGCCTCAAGGTCTCTGCTTCCAGGGCTGGCAAGTCTTGTCACCCTTGTGTCTCTGTGTTTCCTTTAGATCACATCCTCATTGGTTTTGTTCACTTCACTTAAAAGTTTTTTGGGTCATGGACCATTACTTATGAGGCTGAGCAGCTTCTTCAGGTCCTGCTGGTTCAAGCACTTGAAATCATGAGCCACATTGATATCTGTGATGGTGGTGTGGTGCTGACACTGGACAGCTTGGATTCTGATCAAAATATCAGCCTGACCTCCCAAAGCTAATTTCAGACCTCCGGTCACCCAGTTCTGACTTTAGATTTTGTTCTAGATCTCTTTTCTCTTTGACAGACTCCTGAACAACTGTCAGAAAGACTAGACTTGTGATTCAGAAATGAAAAGGCTTGGCAATCACTCTAGCCCCTTTTTAAATAACATTTTAATCTACTGCTAAAAAGTACTTTTAAAACTCATGGAAATATATTATTCCACACATTCTTAGTGAAATAACTAAAAGAGGTGCTAGCCATTAATTTCAAAGAAAATTGTTAGTGATATCACTTCAGTTTAAAACACTATTGCTCATTTTCATATAGCAATTGCTGTTCATGCAGTACCATTTAATTCAGCCATGTATTTAAAATCACTAAAGGTTTTTCCCAATTTTCTCCATCATCAAAATATCATTGAAAACAACACCTCACAGGAAACATAGTAAAGACAGCAAACCCACTTGATTTGAATTGCAGGCTGAGAGGCAAGCAACACTGAGCAAAATTAAAGGTCACCTGTGATCCCACGGCATTAACTCTGTGCCTGCAATTAATACTAACAGATATTAATTTTAAAACGACTACCACTAAAAAGCCCCAGCACATCATGCACAAGGGATCTGATGCCTCTAAGTCAGAACTGGATGCAAAGAATGAGCACATCTAAGTGGATGCCCAGAAATTCTACCAAAGACTTCTGAAAGCTGAAATACTACCAGAGCATAATGCAGGAATGAGAGAAAAAGGAAGTTGGTGGGAGGAAGGAAAGGGAGGGGAAAATGTCCTTTGATAGCAGACAGAGGATGATGTTTTTTGGCACAGTCAATAGGCCAGAGGAATGAGAACAATGGGGGCCTGTGGTCAGATCACAACATCGATTAAATGCAAACCACACAGTCTCACTTTGACTATTTCCTTTATGTTTACTGCATAATGGAGAGAAAGAGAATTGAGACGATAAGTGGTGAAGAGATGACATGAAAAATTACAGATTTTGTTGACAGCTGAGAAATGAAAATGCTTTCAACATGGGAGCCCAATTGTTGATGGACACCTGGTGGCTTTGCTAGACTGAATGGTTCTCTAGGTGTCTTCACCTGTGATGTGTGGCTACTTGGAGCAATAAAATATTCAAGCCTGAGAGTTCTTGTTCAGCTCTAAAGTTTATTCACTCAAAAGTTTTTCTAAATTAAAAACATGCTGGCACACTCAGGTCATGCACTATGAAATAAGCTTTCTTGAAACCCAGAATAAATTTTCCACTGCTCTAAAAAAGAATTTGCCTAGAAGTCTTGAACACAATAAAGGATGAAGGAGTAAGCTAAGAGGTTACAAACAGGAAAAAATATTTCTTTGACCATATGAAGAAATAGGTATGATTTCATTCTCAGGAGACCTCCCTTCATTTCTTTTTAAATTTCTGATGTTTGGAACTGAAATGCTGGCATTTCTGTTTCAAACTGTTAAGCGTACTGAGTTCTGAGGGCAGTTAAAACATGACTAATACATTTTTGCTCTTCTTCCTTTGCTGGTTTCTACTGCTATGGTTTATTTTTTCAAAGTTGCTGGTTTTACAAGGTGGTCCTTTAATTCTTCATCAGGTGTGCCTTGCATTTTCTTTTGTTCCCATGTTCCCAGAAGCATATGGGTAAGGAGCCTAGCTCTGCATGCTGAAGCTTAACGAGATTAAATGAGGCTGGAGAGAGCCTGGCTCTGTTGTACTTGTCAATAGTTCACCCCCAGCTGGTGAAAGCAGAGGGAGGGTTTTTTTCCAGTTTCTTCTTGGACCACAAGGCTTCCTTTAGCAAACTTCATTACTTGGCTCTGGTATAGTAATTTTTCAAACTGGGTCTGTGAATGTCTAAACCTAAATAAACAGGAAACAATTACAGTCTTGGGCAATTTCAGGACTATCAACTGCTGTGAACTTGGACAGTGGAAGCAGAAATTTTGGGTTTTTGAGATAGGGGGAGGTTTTGCTCATTTTCCCTTGTGCTAGACTGACAAATAAAAACTACCTATCTGCTGGAGTGGGTCAGGATTCTCCCAGCATCTGGATTTTTGCCACTAGCTGTCACACAAGTTGAGTATTCCTGCTTAGGTGCATCCTGAAATCCAAATGCAAGACTACAGCAAAACTGGAAAATAAGCCCCTGAATGCAGAAGTGTAGCTGATCGTGTATTTGAGTCAGGCTGGAGCCTTTGTCAGGTAATGGCATCCCACAAACAATGAATCATTCTAGCTTGACTTAAAAACATCAAGTGCAGACTATCTAATTGTGACAGTCCAAGACTGATGATGTTTGGTATGATCCCATCTCCTGCTGAGCCTCTCCCTGCACCCCTTGTACTGTGTGTGCATTCACCAGCACTTGCTAGAACAAGACTTCTGGGAATAGAAATTGGAAGACATACAGATATTTCAAGCTTGCAGGCTCTTTGCATCATGTCGTCTGCAAAACAGGCTTCCTTTATGAGCATGGAATAGGCTGGCCATTGATGCCTGCATTAACAGGACAGAAGACCGCCAAGCAGCATGCTTCACAACAGCAGTGAGTCCTGACTACTGCAGCGACTTGTGGGAAGTGCTACAGACCTCTGAAGCATTTTTGTCTGCTGAGACCGTGGGCACCCATTCCTATTTCCTTCTTGCTCACCCCAGACCACACGTGGTCTCAGGGTGCATCACCCAGATCCACACCCCACTACCATTTCCTGCTCCTCTACAGTTTGGTGGGACCAGGTGCTTCACAAAGGGAGCACAGAACACCCACTGATGGAAAAACAGCCCTTTTTGTGGATAGCCATTCCAGAGGGAGCACTTTGCTACCTACAGGGCAAGTGTAAAGAGTGGAAAACCCTTGCCATGGCTCTCAGGTGGCTGAAGACCATTAACTATGAACCTGATGGCTCGGGGGGGGGGGGGGGGGGGGGGGAGGGTGTCTCTGAGTAACTGTGTGTTGACCTGGAGAGTTGGAGAGTACCAGAATGCACCCAATATATAGGTCTGATGTGAAATATGCTGTAAGATGTGATGCTGACACTTCAGTTACCTGGCTAAAAAAATCAGGCCCTGCATCCACAAGTGAGCATTGATGAAAATGGCCACGTTTTCAGGAGCTGCCGGACTGGGCAGAACTCCTTAACCAGTGATCTTCCCCAAACAGCAGGGCACATAAAACCAACCTCCAAAGCAGAATTTGGTCCAGAGCATTTAGATGCTGTTGTTCTGGGAGGCAAAAAAGTAACTCTTGAGAGTTCGGCTATAGAATCTGTTACAAATAATGGCCACCCACATCTAAAAATTTGGACAGGTTACTGGTAGCAGCATTGGACATGTAATGGTGTTTGGGCTTTGCCTTGCACAGAGTCAGAGTCATACCCAACAGGGTTAATCAGGGGCACAATTATTGCTAATTATTTTCCATCCACAAGTAGGGCTGGAAGAAGAATCTGGGGAGCTACAGGCCCCTCAGCTTGACCGCTGTGCCCAAACTTTCAGATGTAAATGTTTATTTCTTAACAAAAAGCAAGAGCAAAGTAATGGAGAAATTCTGGGTTTATATTGGCTTAACTTGATTTCCTAGAGCTTAAGCAATTTTCAGAAACTTTCTGAAATAAGCAATTAAGCATTAAAAGTAATTCTAAATGTAACTGTTTCAAGATCTTTTTATTCATCTCAGCCATTGACTGACTTTGACTCAGGATACTAAATAACTGTGTTCCAAATTTTTCAATTAGTCTTCTGCTCATCAGAAATGCCCTGCTCCTATTCACTTTGGAGTTTGTCTGGCAAGAATAATAGGTTCTGATTGAAACTAGACTGCACTTAATCATATTGTGCATCTGAACTTGAGATCCCTTTAGATGTTGAAGCTAAATTTAACATGTCTTTCAGGCATAATTTCTAGATAATCAATCTTCTAGAGGAGGAGCATGCATTTATACCAAGCTACAAAGAAAATTGTGCGGAACTAAACAGAGTATCAGTTAGAGGACACTAAGCAAATTATCAGCATTATAGCCTCCCTAAACAAGGGGCATGTATTGTCACATTATCTATCTCCTTTTCAACCTCTGGTAGTTAGGGACTCCTTCAGATACTTTCAATATTCTTATTATACTTATAACACCAGAGTAAGGGTCCAAACAGGTGGAGATGCCCTAAGCAGACCCACATCAATGTCCTGACCATGGAGAACCGTGCCATGCAGACTCTCACCTTGGTAGAGGGTGGAGAACCATCAAAAGAAGGACTAACCTCAGAGCTGACAAGCTATGAATGCAAACTCTTTGGAAGGTAAGGCACTATCAGCTCCTCAGTCCGCAGCATTTGTTTCTAGTTTATTTCACCACTTGCTAAAGATCCCTAGAAAACCAAAAAGGTAATGTGCAGTCATGCATTTGTCGATGAAGGATGACTCTGTTCCTTTTTTTAGGAGGTTCACACTGTTAACACTTACTCAGCATAAGATCTGCTCAGGGGGTGGGTAGGGGAACTCAGAGCACAGCTCACTGAGTAAATCAGTATTTACAGCAGCATTTCTGGCTCAGACTGTTGCTGTACCCATCTCCTGCCTGCCTAGGGAGCCTCCACCAAGGAGTCCCTGAACAGTGTGGGGGAAGTGACAGTTCTAGGCTGGGGGGCTGCCCAGATCAGCTGGGGCAGCACTGTCACAAGGTCAGGCCCAAATTATGGCCCAGGTCCTCTTCTGCAGAGGAGTGTTCAACAGGCTCATGGCCCAAGGTGCATTAGTATTATGCAAGTATCTTGACTGTCAATTTTTTCCTCCTAATCTGTCCCCACTTATTTTACCTACAGACAGCAAGGAACAGTTTTTAGATCTTCCTGCATTGCTCCATTGCTCATCCTGCACATCCCATTGCTCATCTGACTTCCTACAGCAGAACTGGGCAAGTTCCAGTGGGCAGAAGATGACCCAAAGGAACACATGCTCTCATCATTCTTTCTAGCTCAGCAAATTCACTCAATACTCAGGTGTGTTATCCAGGTAGCTGTATTGGACCTGATGGTGCACCAGATTCAGGAGGTACCATGAGTAGAACATTTGTGCCTTCCACCTCACTAAAATGAAGCTGAAGAAAGGAGGTAGAATTGCTGAAAAATCATCTAGCAAGATGCAAGAAATTGCCACTTACAGTTAAAAACAAACAAACAAACAAAAAAAAAAAACAAACAAAAAAAAAAAAAAAAAAAAAAAAAAAAAAAAAAACAACCACACACACACAAAAGACCCAAAACTAAACAACCCAGCAAAATTCCCAATAAATATTCTGTTTAGAAAACATTTTGAATGCAAGTGGAGAAGGCTGCAGCAATAACAATGGGCTGTGGGGAGCAGCGGAAACGCTGTGTGTTTAACTCTGTCTCCTGAGCAGTCCAAGGCTCCAAAGAGCAGCGTATCTTCAGCACCGGGACTTGACACCAGGAAACACAATTCCTGATAAGAGCCCATCATGAAGATATCATGGCCTCGCTGGAAATATTCCTTAAGCTCCTTGCCAAGGAAAATGGTTGAGCACAAGCTATTAAGCTGCAATAGCTACCTACCCACTTTATTAGTGTGCACTGAATTTGTTTGGTTTAAATGGCTCTCAGGGGAACAAAGAGCGGAAACGGGCATTACACTTGTTGAATATTTACCGCTGAACTCATTCAGCTCCATTACAAGCAGGGGAAGATTTCAAAGCCTTTGCTCACAAGCTGGAATGCTTACTGAGAAGACTATTCATAGATACAAGCTAGGTCAGCATTTCCTACCTTTTTTTTTTTTTTTTTTTTTTTTTTAAAGTGGAGGAATTTAAGGATCCAAAAAAGTCTTATGTAGCGAGATCACATAGCTTTCAGTAACAACCATATAAAAGCCAAGTTAACATTAGTGTTCAATTATTGCTTTTTTTCCATTCCTACCCCTCAATTAAATTTGTTTGCTCACATGACTAATGAGACATGTGGGGGTCTAGTCATGATTTTTACCTCCTCTTCATTTGGATATTAATCTGCTAATATCTTACAAAGCACAAATAAAGGACTACATTAAAAGACATTCTCCCTGTCAACTGGATAACTCTGTTGCACAGAATAAAACAAAACTTAGCAGCTGCAATGCTCAGTGTGCATTTTCCACACAGTATCAATGAATTACTAAAATAAGCATTTGAAATGTCCGAACGTTCACATTTTGCCATTAACTCCTTATTGCTACCGAAAATCCTGGATCGGGGGATACAAGTCTGATACTTCTTCACCCCATCTTCTGGACCTTCAGGATAGTCAAACTCATCCAGCCTGCAACTTGACTTCAGCTTGGGCCTATCAGAAATGAACTACATGTCCAAACATAGCAATGCTTTAAAACCTTACAAGGTGAAGAGGTTCAGATCTGCTTTACAGGAAAATTTACAGTCAATCTTCTGCAATATCAGATCAAAGTCAGTTTATGAGCAAAACAGATGCAACTTAAAAGCCTGATTCTCAAAAAATACTGATACTGTCTATTTTAAAGACAGTTCAATCCTCTCAGCACCTTCCTCTTGGACATAACACTGAAGTTACAGGGGCAACATCTTGGCTTCTTTTCAGAGGGTTTTCAGCTGTACTCTAGTAACCCTCACCAGAGGACTAGCCCTGGGAGGTATCATTGCTTGCATTGATTTTTGTCCCACTGGGAGTAATACCACACCTTCAGACCTGTATCACTCCACCAGACACCTGTGTAGTTCAGGTAATTAAACAGAGACATTATGAACAAATATTTAAATTTTAAATAAAGAAGGGAAAGAGAGCCTTTGAAAAAGCAGCAGCTAATTTTAATGAGAACTGCTAATTCCTGTGTTTCTGTTATGTTCTAAATGCTGATTAAGTCAGACCTCTTAAAAAGCAACCTTAGACACTGAAAAACTAGGGAAAGGGTAAATACATGTAGGGACAAGGAAGAAGAAAATAAGACCTTTGTTAAATAAAGTCTTATCTATCAGTAAACAATAGATTAACTACGCAGAGCACTTCATTCAAATTATTATGTCATCAGAAAAGCCAAATGCAGGAATAAAACCCAGAGCAAACATGAAAGCATGTGTTCATGTTTCCAGATTTACTGTTGCTGGACTTTCCCCTTTCTTACCAAGAGTAAACAGCCTCTGAAAAGCTGAGCACAGGGAGTGACTAATAGCTATAACATGAGTGTCCTGGGACTGCCTGAACTTCGTTCAAAAAGTAAAGGAAGAGCTCCATAGCATTCCTGCCAAACTATCCCCCCCCCCTTTTTTTTTTTTTCTTGACATTTTCAAGCTAAGAGGCTGGAAGACTTTCAAATATTGCTCACAGCTTAGGAGAAGTCACATTATTAGCAAATAGGGGGGAGGGAGAATAAAAGAGTGCATTTGGTTTTGTTTGTTTTTTGAAAACGTCATCCTTCCCCTAAGCTATAACTCCTCCACTTCAGAAGCAACATTTCTGTGATTTACCCAAAGGGAAAATGTAACCATCCTTTATGGTGTGGCACGTGTACAGAGCTGCAGCAGAGTTTTGTACCTTTGTGCACAGGCAGCCACCAGCACGGTTGGCCTCATCTCTCCCTCAGAGCAGCCCTGAGAAGCACTGATAAGACGTTTTTCTCCTCCAGCAGCAACTATCAGCATCCATAAGGCAAAAGAACCACCACAGATGCTGAAAAAGCCATTTGGAACACAGAGCTAGTGGGGTTCATTTTCAACCCTCCCCACCTCCACTCCCAAGCAGGGTAAAAAAAGCACCTGACTTGATGGAACAAAGCCAGGTTTTCCGGCCCGATTTTTTTTCTACTGCTGAACAACTACCATTTATATTAAAGATAAAAAGCAAACTATGCAATGAAACAGATGAGACTGGGGAGGAACTGCAAGGGCAGGCTTGGAAGGAGTCCATGGAGGAAAGTCTCACAAAAATGCCTCAGGACAAGCCTGCAATAGGACTTCAGAGACAACTGTTTGCTGGACAAGTGGTCTAATTTCCTCCAGAAAGCTGAAGTAGGTGGGTACAAGCAGAAATAAATACAAATGCCAAAAAATAAACACAAAAAATATAAAACCCCCAAATATGTTTAATATAAATAAAGCTGGCTTCTTACTTAGAAGTGGGATTCCCCAGTTACTGTTAACAGCCAATGTTTTGGGTAGCTGGGAAAGCCAGATTGAAGCAAAATTATTATTTGGAGAGATTAAGAGGGTAAAGCAAACCAAAGTCCTCTTCCTTCTCTCTCATTCAGTTTAAGGGGGCAAGGTATACCACAGCACATGTTATAGGCTGAATCAGTACTTTCACTGTGGGTTAAAGGTGAGCAGGACAATTTTAAAGGTAAAGGAAAGCCACACATGGTGGGATATTGCTGAAAAATGCAGGACAATGAAAGCAATACTTTGCAATAGAGGAGCTGGAATACATCCCCAGCCTTTACAACCACTACCTTGTAAAGGAGCAGAATTGTTTAAACTGCTTCAGAAATATTCTTCTTCTCACTGGTAGCTCTGGATATTTGCTAAATATTTACTTAAAGATTTTTTTTGTGCTAAATGTTTGCTGGCAGCTCTATTAGTGTGAGGCAGGTATCTGGGAGCAGCCAGCTTCCTTCTCGAGAGCACAGCAGCCTGTCCCACCAGGGCTGGTGGTCGGCCACCTTCTCCACAGGAAGGATGAGCATAATTAGAGGCAGACATTTTGAAAAGTAAATCCAGCATGCAAGAGAGGGACTAGAAAGCAGGCTTTACTCGCTCTACCTTTTAACTAGTTTTGTCTTCCATAGAAGACATTGAAGTTTAATTTTCCACTGCAGGGGGGAAGAGAGTGGGTCTGTGATGCTCTGAAAGCTGTCAAAAATTCAGTAAGAGATTTCAGACAGAGTAAGTAAGAAAGGCACATCTTTGCAACCAAATGGAAGCCTCTGGAAAGTCTGAGGAACCTGCTATTTCCTGCACGAAAGTTTTTGTTCCAGGTGAAACACCATTTACCTTCCTCGTTCATGGTATAATTTAATGGAGAAGGAAGCCAATTTTCTCTGACAACCCCCCACCAAATCCTATGCCACATTTCCCCTTCACAGAAGATGACTTTGCATTACCTAAACTGCCTGCCTACCCAGCAGTGCTGTGCAGGTCAGGGGAGTGTCACCACAGGTCTGCAGAAAATGACTATTCTCCCCAACCCCTTTGATGCCATCCTTTACACCTTGTCCTACAGAAAGGCTTTCCAACTCGTCACCCTTCTGCCACAATGCTGAACCCCCCTGCTCCCCTGTGGTGCTGTACACTGTGCAGGATCTACCTCCACTGTCTTCATCCCCTCAGCTGCTGGGCACATGCCAGAGAGCCAAAAAAGGGAGCAGCTGCTGTCAAACCCAGAGATGAAATAGGACTGCTCCAGACCCGTAAAAAGTAACGGGAAAGGTGACACACACAGAGTCGTAAACAGGTAACACTTGCGTTGCAGGATCATTGTGTTGGGTTTTGTGAATTTGTCTCTCTGAGATTATCCAATAGCACATATGCATGATTTGCCACTGCCTCCTTCACCCTTTTTCAGCTTTTTTTAGCCATTCTGGTTTTTAAGCAAAGCAGAGCTCTGTCCCAGTCTAAGAGCAGGAGCTATGCTGGGACTGCAGGGGGAATAGTCCTCCCGGAGTCATGTCCCACCATGCATCTGGTCATCCTAAAGCTAGGAACAGACTGTTAATTCTCCCCCCACAGCTCCCCGCTGCTTCTACTTTATTATCCTTACAAAGCTTTACATAGGGAAAAACAATCTGTCCAGAATAATTTGGGAGTGAAGGATTAAAAAAGAAGAGGAAGAGAATAGTGACACTGTTGCAGACATGTACACAGAGAAGCCTTTGTGTGCCAGAGCAAGGGAGCCAGCAGAGATATCTCCATCAGTTTACAGTGGCAGAGCAAGCTAGGGTGGAATTAGCAACAAACTCATTAGGATGCAGTTTAATCACACTGTCCAAAGGCAGGCCTGCTAAATAATCTTGCTGGTGTGCTTTCAAACATCCATGGGTGTTATTTGATAACTTAAGGCAGGTTAGCTGTTTCTCCATCATTTCTGTACTACAGGATACCCCCAGCAGTTTGGGATTAGGCAGGTAAAGATTAAAATCCCTTCCCTATCAATTTGCCTAGCACAGGAGCTGCAGATAGAGGGCAGCTGATTTACTGCAAATGTCACTGTGTTGTACCTTTGACAGTCTCACCACAGGCTGGTTCCTCTTCTTCCTCTCCACACATTTTCCAGCCCCTCCTATCCGGTGCAAACTTTGAGATAAGCCCTCAGGACTGAAGAGTAAAACATGGACAGAGGAGTCAGCCAGCACCCCTCCCACACACCCTGCAAGCCCAGGGGTCATCAAATGGGTGAGGCAAATGAAGTCTCACTGAAGTCAAGCCCTGCCTGCCTAAACAGGAAGCAGGGTGAATCCTTGACCACAGCTTTTGGGATGGTCAGATGTTTTTAACCAGGCTACTGTAGCTCAACCTACTCCTCTCCCTCCTACAAATGAGGTTATAAATATGTATTTTGTCAGTTGTGCTATAGATTCAAGTTCCTCAGTTAGTGGAGAGAAAAATTCAACATTTTATGAGCAAGTCATTGAACTGTAATCAGACCTTTAGTGTTGTCTGTCTTGTATAGACAAGTACCCAGCAAGGAGGAGCTTGGCTTCCTCCAGGGCAAGCAAGGCATGTCACAGAGCCACACTGCCAAAGCTAAGACTGCCTGGCCTCATTTTGCTGGAAAAATGGCAGCATTAGCATTTGACACGTGTGTACCAGTACCCTGCACCATATGTCAACACTTATTTTTTATAGACTTGTACGACAATAGTTATCAGAGGCCAAATATAGAAAGTTTCCTAAGGCTAGCTCTACACTTACCTGAGATTTATTACACTAATGACCCTGTTCTCATATTAGTCAGTGTAATCAGTGAAGCATTCAAAATAAAGCCTTCAAGTGCCCTGGAAACCAAGATATATGATTAAGGCCAGATAAGGGCAGAAGCTTTTCAGTGATCTCCTGCCACTGTTGTATTCAGAGCTCAGCCAGTCCATTAGGTTACTCTAATTAGAACGTTTCTGCTGTCTTTCTTAGCAAAGCTTATTCATTTGAAATTGTGCATAAAGGCTTTAAGGATGCACTTTAAAAGCTCTGCGAAAGGTAGCGGAAAGGGGAGATTGCTTTCCTGCAGACCAGTGCTAGTCTGACTCTTCATTAGAAATGGGAGCAGTCAGCTAGAAAATGAAACAGACCGTGATGTAAGATGTCAAGGTACACTCTGCAGAATGACATTCTTCAATGAGACACCTCAGGACTTGCTAGAAGTTTCTTGCCATTGCTAGGGAAGCAATAGCAGAGGGCTCAGCCAGGGGAGCAGCAAGCCCTCAGTACAAGTCCACATTAGCTGTGGAAATTGCCACCAGCAAAATTCGGGAGTTTCATCCATTATTCAGCAGCTGCTGCCAGCTCTCATTCACTTTTATCACCTTGGGCATCAATAAGTAAAACACTGTACCTACAAACCTGTGACAGGAGAGCAGTAAAAGCTAACAAGGAAGCAGGCTTCTTGCATTTGCATTTGTCTGACACTGACCATTTCAACACCAACTCTTATGCTGAGATTCAGATCTTGGGCCATTTTTATTCAGTTACAATCCAGAGAAGCCTATTCATCTTCTTTTTCACTGACAGTTATCCTCTTTTTACCTGGAAAAATGTTCCACTCCAACCTATTCCAAAAAATAATTTTAGAGTTTTTAAATAAACCTATAATAATTTCCATTAAAAGTGTTAGTATGGAGTATGGCGTGTTCCAACCTCTCACTACAGCTTGCAAGGATCCTCACATCTTACCTCAGCTGTAACATTACTTCTTTTCTCAGGACCAACCTAACAAAAAAGAACCAAATCTTTTCAGTGTTGCTACACATTCAAGGGAGATTTCTGCACCTCTAGGCTTTCTATGCAACCTTGACTTTGCCCTATAGGCTAAGTCCTGAAGTAATAGATTCTGCTTGAGAGACTAACCAAGGCAATAATCACAGCCAGACATCATCATCCTCATTCCTGCCCTGATTCCATGATCACTGCGCTCTGCTGGGCAGGTTAGACCACTCTCCACTCTCACATTGCCGGCTAATCCTAGGAAAGACTTCTGGATGTTACCTTATTCTGGAGAAAGGTGTTGCAGAATACTAACAACACATGCAGTTTGGTACACTGCAAACTTCATGGTTTCTTTTTTTCTCTTCTCAGAATCAGCAGGTCTCAGGGTTCTGCTACTAAGCTGCTGAACCAGTGCAGCCAAGCCATAGCCAAGATAGCCACTGGTCTTACATTAAATAGAAAATCCAAACGAAACAAAAACACACACAGTGGTTTAATTATATACAACCACATTCAAGTGGCACCACAACTGTTCAAACTAGAAACTAAACCTGAGGGGAAAAACCCATACACACTTTTCTTTCCTCCAGGAGTCAAGATTCACTTGGCCACACAGTATTACAAAGATATTACAAAGGCCACAAAGTATTACAAAGTAAAAGAAGTGGTCAGGAGGACTCAAACCAGCTGCCCTTCCTTATCAGCAAATCTTTTAAGTAATTGCAAAGGAATTTGTATAACAAAGGCTTTTGGAAAAGAAATCTAGAACAGAAAGTAAGCGATAACTATCATTGATCGGCCTTTGGACATCTCAAAACTTAATTATGTATTTTGGTTTATTCACACAGAAAGTAGCATATTTAAGATTTACTTCGAGAGTCATTTCTCTTAGGCCCTAAGAGAATATTAGATATTCAACCATTCTTAGAGTGCTGATGACACTGTCAAACACACAAATATTTTACCATCTACTCTGCCTGTATCTCTTAAAGATACTCCAGAAAATTAAAGCATCTTTGAGTTTCACACAGGAGCAAGAAGTGTCTAAGGCAACACAATAAAATGAAGATATTTCAGAACTTACTAGTTCAGAAAAACCAATTGAGGTACTTAATAGCATATTATATCGTAGGGAAGTCAGGAAGAGCCTTTGCTCAAACTGTAAAACGAGACTCACTTATCTAATTTTTGGCTTACTGTAGGGCAGTAGAGATTTTTAGGAAGCAGACTATAGCTAGGCCAGACATGTAGACACATTTGTATCAAGGAAAAGTAATTTCAAACTTGGTAGCGTGAGTAAGTGTATCTGAGGACCACTACTGTAATGCCAACAATCTGGATAATGCATTCTTCAAAATCAGCAGTAGACTAAAATGTTCTCCATTTGGAAACAGGGCGTGTTTCTGGATGTTCACCTTAGCTGCCTTCCATTAACATTTTCCTCCTAAACTGAGAGATTCCTTTCAATTTGTTTGATTAAGGATGTGTTTACTATCATAGATCCAACACAGTACCTGCATTAACTTCAGCCATATTTTATAGTAGATGACATTATTTCTCAGACTTCTGTTGGTCCGAGTATTTTGAACACACTGATTTAACAGAGGACTCTGGACTCAGAAATTCGCTGCTCATCATGCAAGAAACGAAGATCTCTTAATCAAATCTAATAAAAGTTTGCCTGCAGGTCAGTAGACCCCTGGAGAGGGCACAGCTTAAGTCTGCCCAGCAGCTACCTCAGCTTCTCTGCATCCATCAGGCTCTAAAACAGCAGGAAGGTCAGTCTACTGGCCAAATCTAAACTCTTTATAAACACCAAGTCTAAAGGCAGGCACCACAAGCACAGCATCCATCAGCGTGAGATCCAGCAGCAGGGGCTTTTCTCCCCAGCTGAGAGATCTGCCTGATCATGGACAACCACAATCAGCTGCCCAGTAAAGATTTAGCTGGAGAGGCATTACAAGGCATCAGATTTTCCCTCAGGATCACTTCTAACCTGTTTTCACCTGACTGCTCCTTCAGCCACTCTTGATCACTTGCAGTCAGCATTTTCACCTCCTCTTTAGAGCTCTTCCAGGAGCGAATGGTCTTCTTTCATTCCTGCCTTACACCTTCTTTCAGGAGAAAAGCCCCATGCTTGAGTGTCCTGTCTCTTCTCTCAACAGCTTCCTTCCTGAGCTGTGAACACATAGACCTCTGCCAAGGCTTTTAATAACCTTTTTCTTTTCTACCCAATAGATTTTTCTTCAGCCTATTCACAGACAGCACAGTCTGATCTGAGCCTGCTGCACACACAAAAGAGTATCAGCCTGGAATTTGCTCTTCTCCTTGGAAGTTTTGGGTTCGAGTCACAGGCAAAAGACAAAATAGCTCTTGAAATGGATGGTTGCTTATAAATACAGCCATAAAGCTCATAAAGATACATGGCACCACAAAAATAGTCCATCCCAGCTCCCAGCTTTCATTGTGCTTTTGTGTAACATTGCCACCCCCTGCAGAGAATGGAAGAAGTCTTGGGTGATCAGAAATTCTACCCTAATGGGAGAGCTCCAGAAAAGCCAGTAGAATCGTATCAGAATTAAGCCATTGCAGAATTTAAGTCAATGAACATTTCCATGTACCTTTCTTCTTTCCTTAACCTGGTGTTTCTAGAGATAGATGGCACTCCTTGGATTGTACCAAAAAAAAACCCCAAACAACCAAAATCCAGCCACCCCAACCCCCCCAAAAATTCCAACAACAAAAATAGCCAGCCAAACTGTCTGCAATTTCTGCTATGGGAAGCCTTTATATTAAGTTGAAGAGTTTAGTCTTCTTTATGTTAAATCAAAAATAAATAAATCTGAATTAAAATGATATGTACTCCCAAGAAGAGAGGACAAGATATGTCAGGGTAAGCAAAGTCATCTCAGCTAGCAAAGATGTGTCTCAGAAATGCCTGCTCTCCAGTGAAATACAACAATTCACTGCACAGGCAGATACATGTCAAAGTCTGCTGAGAGATTATAAAATCAGGCTAGAAATTAGTTCATCCTAAACATCTGTGTACAGATGAAAGACCTCTCACTCATCCTGAGGGAAAACCTGTATGCCCGCTTCTCATTCTAAGAGAATTAACCGTTCTGCTCTTGCAAGGTGACTCAGCTCACCTTGCCAGGCCACAGTCTGGGTAGGAAAAGGCATTGATCTGCTGTGGTTCCTCAAACTTCTCTGAAGCAGTTCCTGGGAAACTTGACAGGCTCATTTCCCAGGAATATCCACTAGGTATCTGCTTACCTTGGCACAGGGACAGAGAAACAGCAATATAAAATGTCAGATAGAGCTTGTCAGGGCTTGTCAACTTGGGAAGGATTTCACTATTTCTCTTGGGCACAAATGCTCTGCACCTCCAAGAGGCTAATTTTAATGGAGTGAGCATCACTTGGGAGAAGGGGAGATAAGACATTTGCCATTGTTATTTACTTAAGAAAACTCTTCAAATAGTTGACGCTTTTACAGCTTGGCTGTGGGGAAAATTAGGTTCCTTAACTTGGGAGGAGTCAAAAAGAAAAGCTGTGTTAGGAGGGAATGCACACAAAAAGGCAGGGAGACTCATGCATGTCTGGTGAACACCACCTTTCCAGGAATTGCTTGGCTCACTAAAGCAATCAGTGTCACCTCATGGCAGTCTAGTCTCCATTTGGTTCTGGTTGGGTAAGTTTCCATAACATCAAATGGCAGCTGGCATTATCTGGCACTTTGGCTGGTCAGAAAAGTGAATAAAAACATGAGGAGACAGGACAGGCTCCCCCCTTAGAAGTCCAGTCCACTGTATTTAACTTGATTCTGCACCTTAGACAATAGCTGACAAAAAAAATTCAGAGACCTGATTTTTAGTACGGCTTGTACTGAGATCATACGAAAGCTTAGCTTTTAGAAAGTCAGAGAGAAACATCACCGATATATCCACAAGGGATAGATTCTTTTTGCCAATTGTAAAGAAGGTAGCTAATTAGAAAATCAAGGAATTAAATCAACTATGAGTTTATTTTTTGAGATTACCAAAACAACAGATGGTACACAGCCAAAGCACAGTACTTCTTTTGAATATAGCCTTCAGTTTTGCATTTCTAAGATGTTACTCTATGAAGACTAAAGAGATTTGAAAATCAGGATTTAAAGTAGACTCTCAATTATGACCAGTCAAGACAAGATGTTGTATTGCACCAAGAGAAAATCAGAAAGAAGTATTTTAAGAAGAATTTATTGCGATGTTCAGGAATGCCAAGTAGGAGCCAGGGCTCCATCAAACACTGGCCTCTTGTCTCAAACATGGTCTCTGCATATTGTCAATATAGACCTCTTTTTCAGCTTTCAGACCACATCCTATATCACTTATTGCTAATTAATCCCTGAGGGGTTTAGGTATTTAATATTGCAACATGAGAAGACGTCTTAGAAGCAAAGAAACCTAAATCAAAGGCACCTAGGCTTTAGCCAAAGAATTAATCACAAAGGGCCAGACTGCCTCTGGAAGCAGAGCTCTGCTCTGTGCAGGAGAAAATGGGCATCACCTCCAGATACATTGGAAATCTCAAGTCCAAGTCTGGAATGAGCAGAAACAGCCCAGGAGGTGCTTTAATTTCTGACATTAGCCTGAACTCCTGCAAGGATACTGTGGGTGAAGGATCAACCAAACCCACAGCATTCACAAACTCACGGCAAGAAAACCAGTGGGAAATGGTTCCGGGATTTTGCCAAAAGCAGTTTTCAGGTTAGAAGAAGGTTTACAACCAATCACTTGTAACTGAAAACTAATCCATGGTCTCCATGACCTTTATGTTTGATAGAGGTATAAATGTGTCAGCAAATGCTTGCAAAAAAGATGCCACAACAGAATGATTTGACTGGTAGAACTTCCCTGTAAACGAAAAACAATGTGTAATTTTGCCTCTCTGCAAGGTGTTACTGCCCTGACAACAACCCTCTGTGTCTACGAAACAGCTTTAAAGGGGTGGGCAAGGCATTAGTGGGTAGCCCAAGTTTGCCTCCATGGAGAAAGGCATCATATTGCCTTTGGACTCCTGAACTGCCCCAGGAGCTCTGCTTGGGCTTCTTGAGCAGGGGTTGAGAGGATGCAAAGACATGTCCCTTATGCTCTGTGTGAGGAGGCAGCCTCCCTGCCTGGAGCTCTGACATGACGAAAAGCAGCTCCCACTATTCAGGGCAGCTACAGTGTTTGCATTCATAGTCCCAGATTCGTAGCTGGGGTACAGATGGCATTATCTACTCCTCTTTGGTTTCCTACAGAAGTAAG
The DNA here is from genome assembly GCF_029207755.1 of Chamaea fasciata. Lineage (NCBI taxonomy): Eukaryota > Metazoa > Chordata > Aves > Passeriformes > Sylviidae > Chamaea > Chamaea fasciata. The sequence continues at coordinate 85,084,086 of NW_027094086.1, forward strand.
TACACATTTAAACAGCATGAGAATGAGGGCCTGTCATGCTATGGTTTGTTTGAAATTGTCATTATCTCTAAAGCACATGTCACAATGTCAAGATTGAAATAAATGTATCAGCACTTTACCCAGCTGACAGAACATGACACCATCTGAGGAGGTTGACAGAAAAAGGTAAGACTGAAAAGTGTTCCAGGATGGAGTAGGGGAAATGTAACAGCAGCACACAAAACCTTGGGAATGCTAGGTTTGCCTTGTGTTCCTATTCCCATGGGATGATGTGGAACAGCTCATTTGCAAGGTAAAGGGTACCCACACCTCTTGTCATTACTACTTGGGGGTACATTACTACAAGGTGCATGAGGCTCCCTTTGACTACAGTCGCTAGTAGTTATAGAGCATGACCAGATTTCTCTTAAGCACTACAGTGGTCTCTATCTAGGATCAGTTTCCATGGGTAAAGCCCGTGTCAGATGACATTCTAGATTTACAGCAGAGATCACCATTTGCCTTGCCAACTCTAAGAGCCTAATGACAAACTCTGAAGTTGGAAACTATTTTAATGGGAGCACACAAGCACAGGAAGTAGTAAAATTTTTCCAAAATATCCAGTGGGGCAGAGCTCTCTCTCGTGCCTGTGGATGCTAGCAAAAAATGACCACATTTTAGTTAATAATTACCAGGTGCACCAGGCCACCAGATCACTCTGACCTGGACAAAAACACAGGCTATTACCACAGTGTCAGGCAGCTGCTCCATCTGCTGGATTAAGCCTACAGCTGAAGAGGCTTAGCTCTACCCATGTCTTGTGTATGTGTTTGTCTGTGTCAGTCAGTCAGTGAATTGGAGCTATGAATAATTTTAGCAGCACCCAGGGAGGTCATGAGTGCTATGGAGGTCCTAGTGGTGTGGGTGAGTTGAGTCATTGGAGTAAGGAATAAAAATGGTAAGGCCATGGGCATGCTGGCCAGTCTCCAGTTATTCTCTGATGAGACAGGCTCTTGAAAGATAATTTGCAAAGTGATGTGACTGAAGTCAAACCATAAATGAAGTTTTCTAAAATATACAAACAGATAAGCATTGATGCTGCTGTTTCTGGGTTTCTAGGGTACACAGAATGTCAAGTGACTAATGATGCATCCAGAAAGCCTTGCAACAAAGGAGATCAGTATTTGCTGAAACAGAGCACATTATGGAGTTTCGCTTTTGACAGAACTGAATGCCAGTGTGTTCAATCTTCCACACTGATAGATCCAGTCAGCTCGGAGAAAAAAATTCTGCATCACTCGACACCGTGTATGGTCATTTTTGTCAGGGTGAAACAGGAGGATTTTTTAAAAATGTACTCACTTTGCGCAGCTTTAAATGCCTACACAGAGATGCACAATAAAAAGCATTAGCAGCAATTGAAAGCTAAAAAAAAAAATTAAAAAAAAAAAAGAAAAAAAAAAGAGGTTTAGGAAACGACAGGATACCTTTCATTAAAGTGACCATCTTTCTGGATACTGGATAGGATATTTCAGATTATTTGCACAGTGAAGATTTGGTTTAATTTGTGTCTTTTCTTCCCAAGGCAGATCACATTCATTCTTATACAACCTAAAAAAATCCCAAAGTGCAGTGAAAATGAAGGCTGGGACAAGTAATGAAAGTAATGAAAACTATGTTAGAGTACAGTGCACCTGTACAGAGTCTCAATCCTCCATCAATTGAGGCAAACTAATTTATAAAAAAAGCCAGCGTAGAAGACAGCTACTAATGCACTAAGATGTACAGCCATGTAATAGTTATGAAAATACTTGTTTTGGAGGAGGATCTTATTTTGGGAGCCAAGGACCAACAGATTGCTACTTTTTTCCCAGATGTGATGGAGAGATTTTGTGTGATACTGGCTTAGCTGTCATTTGCCCATCTCTGTGATGGTTATTGTAAGGAAAATCTCTGTATCACAGCAATGTCACTTTGATCCTGGAAATGTTTCAGCATAAACAGAAACATTCATTATTCTTAAATAAAATTATTTACAGAACCTGCAAACTAAACTATTGTCTGTATCTACCAGAAGTATTTTCGTACTCTGAGAGATGTCACTAAAAGAAATCTCAAGATATGGAAGAAGAAAGTGTGGTCTTCCTAAAAATTCCTGGGACAGGAACTACCTTTTGGATCCTGGATACCTGTGCAGCTGTTTCATCTGCTGCTTTCCCAGTTTGGTGGGATCTGCTGAGAACAATCATCTCCTGTCCTCATTTGTGTTCTTTGGGTTAGAAGCTGGAACAAAAGACTAATGGTAGGGCTGGATCTTTCCTCTCTGTTTTGATGGTTTGAAAACACAACCGCTCACTAGCCACAAGGGGCCTATACTGGCTGCCTCCACTTGCATCCTCATTCCTAAACCCTGAATCATGGTGGGAGCACCGAGATTAGCCAAAGGACTGCATGAGATGACTCATGCAGCATATATGCCTGCAGGGGTTCACAGCCATGCACCCCTTTCCCTCACCGTTCTTACCCTTATCCTTCTGCCCCAGTCCTCCCTCATGTTTTTAGTATTTCTTTGTCATATCTGGTCCAAGCAGACCACAAATGCTGATATTCTACATGTGTGTCTCTGGCCTGCAGCACATCACGTGATAATAGATAATTGTAAGAATCTCACTGTAGGATAGCCCTTTCTTGGCAAGGAAAAACCCTTCCAAACCTAACTAGTCAAGTGTAGTTTGGAGTACTACACAACCAGGAATACAAGTTAAATAAAAATACTCAGTATTGTGTTAAACGTCCTAGCATATTTTACTCCTACTGCTGCCATGCAATGACTGGCAGAGATGTCTATCAGAAGGTATTTGAGAGACAGCTACATCAAAACACAAGGGTGACACATGCACAGAGCCTTTTATGATATAAATAGAATGTCATTAAAATTCTTTGTTACATGCAATGATGAACACACTAGTTCAGATTATTAACTTTGCAGTACCACCAGTGGTACAGGAGAAAAACCCAGGGCATTTCCCCTAAAAATACCAGATGCTGACAGTGTTCTGTAGCCAGGGATTGTTTTGTACTTGTGTGTTTCACAGTTAAAATAAGAAGATGATAAAGGACTACCTTTTGAGGCTTGCAAGCTCATAATGAGCTTGGTTCTGTAGTGAGAGTTAGTGGAGCTTGATGTCTTCTTTGAACAAACAGTCTCTGTGCAATGTGTACACAGCTCAGGGAATCTACTGAGGGTGAACTGGGAGTACATCACACTGCTTCCCACCCCTGATTACTGACTCCTCAGAAACTGACACCCATCCCATCATACATTAATTTAGGAAGAAGGCCCAGGCCAACAGACTGGTAATATGGGCATGGTGTCTTTTACTTACTGTAGTGAAGTTAATCCTGCTCATTGAAATTGTTTAACTGTAAAAGACACCCAACCAACCACCAAAACAATGAAACCAAAAAAAGGCCAGAAGCCCCTAAACCCTTGCACCATAGACTGACTGAATGTGAGCTGTCCAGATTCTCACTTACTCCTTCCCTGACTCAACAGAAATTAATCTTTATGTTGAGTCCATCACAAAGCTCTCTGCCAAGAGGACTGTCAAAAGTGACAGATAGCACTGATCAGTATCTGATCTGTGTTCATGATCTAAAAGAGATTATGGCATTTTGTGCTAGCTGAGGCGATGGCAAACTCAGCTTCAGGTGCACAGACAGTGCTGTAGAGCCCAAGCCTGAGGTATGGAAGTCAGGCCCATGGAGCCACATTTTGGTTCCTCCCAAGCACAGGGCTAGGTGCAGGGTCAGAGCAAGTCTGGGTCTGGTACACAGGCCAGTCTCAGCTGGAGCCTGCCCTAGAAGCTTGTAGCTTGTGGGGTAGGTTGGGTTGCTCTTTGCAAACAGATGATTTTGTGCCCATTAAACCACACCTTGTTTACACCTGAACATGGAAGTGAACAGCTGTTCCCATTACCATCAATGTTCAAGATGAAATTTTGAATCCTACCCATTTGGATGCCTAAGGGGATGCTATCTGAGCCATAGTCTCCAAAGATGCTACAAATTGTAGCAAACTGTGTGATCTGTGCTCTCACTGCCACTACCTTAAAATATTTGCTGACATTTTCTGCCCATACGCAGCAGGAGCACTGAGGACATTTTTCTCTTCCACATCACTGACTCAAAGCTTTCTTTGAAATCCTGTTATCTTTCCAAGGAAACTATACCACACCACAGTATGTGTGTGACACAACCTACACAACCTCAGTCAGGGGACAAGTGGAATAATATAATGCATACCCTGGCTGCTATTTCTTAAGATAGGTTCTAAAAATCATTAATACTGATTCGTGCCCAGAGGAAGTCTGATAGAGAGTAGACATGCTCACAGAAACAAATTTCTGTCAGAAGGAGCTGGTGCACACAATGCAGAATTTATACACTTCACAGGATAACTAGATCCAGAAGCATCTTTCCAGATGGCAAAGATAAGTAATAATTGCTCTACCAGAGCCTGCTGAAAATTAGGTTCCACGTTGATATGTTTTTAGGAAACTGGAAGCAACATAATGTAACTACACTGTACTAGCAGTTTGTGTCACTTGGTTAGAAGCATTCTTGATTTGGTTTTAGGAAGATCTTTGTGCCTTTCCAACGATAGCAAAAGAAATTATGCTCTGCTGACACACACTGACCTTCTTGCAAAGCAGGTCTATGTGTGAAGCTCCAAACAGTTGTTGATGTTTCTCCTCAGGTGCTGCTGTGCAGCTCTTCACCTGATTCACTGTGAAACCTCCCAGCCCCAAGGGCTGGTTTACATAAAATAGTTCCAGCCAGTTTAACTACAGTCAGTTATTGAACTGGATCAGTCAATCCCTCAGAAGCTCCTTTGGGGACACAGTTGTAATAATTTATATCAGTTATGACTTAGAGCAAATTTACCTTTTGGTTGGTAAGATGTCCTATCAATTTAAAACTTTGTTTCGGGTTCATAAACTACCAAGCTAAAACATAATTGCTATCAGCCAAAACACTGTGTTTCCAAGTGTTGTTTTCTATCACTGATTACAGTTAAGTCAGTTCAACTATTTGTACAGATCAGCCCAAAGTCCCCTGATCCAATTACATGGGGTTTGGTTTCAAATGTTGGGCAATGCACAAGTGAATGATCTGTTTGTTACTGTGGTAAACAAAAGGGTAAGGCAACCAGTACCTGACCCTGTTTTTAAAACAACTTAACATGCAGAAAATGTGTAGAGGAATCAGAGTGAAATGGCAGCAGTAAAGAATTTGATGCACAGATTGCCTTGCAGTCCATCATCCCACAGCTCCTCAAAAACCCCCAGTGTTAAGTCCAGAGCATTTACCAAGTGTTGGGTTTCATGTACATATTTCTCTCCTGTGGTTGTCCCAGACACTAATTGTGCCTTGTCTGTGTGGTGTGGCTACTCTTATGATACACAAGGGAATAGGTTCATATTTCCAGAAGCTTGGAGCTGGCGTTGCTGAAAAGAAGTTGAGACAAAAGAAGTAGTTCAGTTAAATGCTAATGCTCCTGATAGGGTGATCATCCCACTAGTAAAACTAGTTTTACTTCTAACCACCAACTTCAGATTAATTAGCTAGAAAACCTAGTTAAATAAGACAATAGAATTAATTTTAATAAAATTAAATAACATTAAAGAAAAAAATATTTCCTCTAGGATGGGAGAGGAGCACCAGGGAAGACAGTCCCTATGCTCTTGCCTGATGGTTTTACCAGTGCAAAAACACGTGGTATCAAACCCTTTTGCTTATCTCTCTATCTATTGTTTAATCACACCATCATCAGCAGGAAGCAGCCTGGAATTCACTGTCAAACCAGTTTGGGGAGGAGGGTGCCCTTAGGTTGGGCTGGGGTGCATGGGACAGGCAAGCTTGTGCTGCCAGGGTGCCAGAGCAGAGCTGCTGGCACATCTCAGCTCCTGACCCTGCACAGCTGCTTGCCAGGGTCGGGGCAGAGAGCCAAAGAGATTTTCGAGCTGCTTTCCCTCACTGCTCTGTTCTTAGCTATCAGAGGGAGAAAGCAAGAAGGAGGGGGTTGAAGTAGTCTGAGTGAGGGCATGGTGCTGCACCGAGCAGGGGGCAGTCTGCAGTCTCAGGAGAGGCTGATGTTCGCAAGAGAGCAGAATAGCTTCTCAAGAGGTGAATAGCTCTGCTCACACTTTCTATCACGCTTAAATTGCATCTGCCCCAGGCCAGCACTGCTGTGCAAGGTGAATTGTCCTCCTGTTGTCCACTGCAACCTGCTCTGCATCACCCTATGAAGGTTCTTAGGCTTTTTCTACACCTCATGGGGCACTGGGCTGGGTTTGACAGCTTCTTGGAGGGAGTTTGTATACTGCACTTCTGTTGTATTTCAGCTCAGTGAACATGTAAATTCTTTCTCAATTTCATCACCAGTGGAGGATATTTTCCGTTTGATGGACAAAGGTTTTTAAAGTCCTCTACTATTTTGGGAGGGCACCAGCTGCCACAGCTACATGCCAGGCTATGTCAAATTATTTTGTTTCAGATATGTTTCTTCACAGAGTTGAAGTTAGCTTCAATTTTTCCTGGATTAACTTCTTTTTCTGGGTTCCCTTTGAACAGTCTATGCTGTCTAGGCAGAGAATTCAGTTTCATTGTTTTCTTTCTAGTGTATTAGTACTGCTTGGAACAATCATTTCACGAGTGCAACCGATGCAAATTCAACAAACTGGCTTTTGTTGTTCTTTAGCTTTTAGTATGCCACTTAGCAACAATAAGTGGTCTATAAAGTTTAAGAGTAAAACCATCCTCACTGTCTCTTACACAATGTCAGCCTGCACTGCTGGAGCCTGCATTGCATCTTACCTGATGCAAGGCAGTAAAGAAAGAGATGCTAAAGCTAAACCCACTCATTTCTCAGGGCATCTGCTCCTGCACTGCACATCTCCACACTCTTGTAGATGCACTGTAGAAGGCCTGATGGATGGTCCCATGCTCACCCACACTGGCCATCAAATGCCTTTCAAAAATCACTTCAGGCACAAACAAGGGGGGCCCTCATTTTGCATGCTCATTGTCATGTCCTCAGCAGGAACATGCAAGATGTCTCAGGGTTGAAGCCAGCCTTGTTTTAGCTTTGCAACCATTTCTTCTTCTGTCTGTGACTCTTGCCAAACCTTATTAACACTCAATCCCCAAGAATGAGCCTCCATGCTCTCTCACTCTCTAACTATACATGGCATGCCCTCTCACATCCAAACCCCACCATGTTGGTAAGCAAATGCACTGACACCCAGGCCAGTCTTATACAGCTTTGCAGAGACTTCCTGCACCCGTGCTGAGAGCAGCCTGCTTCTCCTCTGCAGCCCAAATCTGCTGGACGAAGAAGAACCCAGGTGTCAGATCTCTCTGATGTTAAGACTAGGCTGAGAATGGCCCTTTTATAGCAGGAGAATAAATAAGTTATACTTCAGGGGCAGGTGAAACACAGCCTCGCTGTTCCTGTCATGCCTTCTGCCCGCCCTGAAGGCAATTCCTATGAAAGCTGCCTTTGCCAGATTTGCACAGCTGTGCTAGCTCTTCTGAAACAGGGAGTCTTCCTAGAGCACTTCTGCAGCCCCTTTCTAACCACTGCACCCACATGAACAGCATTCCCTGAATGAACTGGGCAGGTAAGAACAGAAGAAAGAATAAAAAATAAATCTGTAAGTGACGCACTTGCAGGTAAATGTACAATAAAAATGACAAGTTCTATGTCAAAGTCCATGGTGTGGATTTACTTTGAGGCAGCACAAAGAGAGAAAGAATTATTTTTCTTCCAAAAGCCCAAATGCAAAGAAATCTTGGGCTTGTAGAAGGATTCTTTGAAAGGACAAGGTGCTCAAGAAACAGGAGGAAAGCCACCAAGCAAGGATAATAAAACTTATTCTATTTTGGAGACATAGACAGCAGTTCTTCCTGATACACCAATACAGCATTTAACCAGCACTGAACACTTCTTGCCACAGCTTTGTAGCCTATTTCATAAGTCTGCCATCATCCACAGGACGCTTTTCTTTACCTCTTGAACAGAAAAACAAGACCCAACTACTAAATGGTTCAGTATCCTGCTTTGCTTGGGACCCATTTGTTAGGTCCAAACACTACAAAGCACCAAGAAACAGACACCAGAGAGCTACCTCCCAGGGGACCAGCATAGAGATGGACAGTGGGAGATGCCACTGAAAGATTGTTCCACCCTGAGGGCAGCAGTGGTGGAGGATGTAGATAATGCCAGATGGCACAGGATAAAGTATAGCGTCTTCCCTTACAGCACAGTGCTTTGAATTGTGCCTTCAAGATAGTGCACACCCACAGCAGCCTGTTAGCAGCACTACAGGATTGCCAAAAGGCTATTTCAGGCCCAGTGGCTCTTTATACAATGGTTGGTTTCTGCCAGAGCCTGACACAGCTGGGGGAATGTGGCTATAGACAATATGATCCACTCTGCTTGTTTGGTTATCTGCCTCCCCAACAAATGCAGTTTTGAGACATGACTTCTCATGGCCTGGTTTTCAAACCAAGATTGCATTAGGAAACACATCAAATGAAAAATGGGTGGACTTCTGCTGACACAACTTTTGTTTATAAGTCTGTAAAATATTGTAAATGACTGGCAATCCAAACCCAGCAGGTTTGATGGGGTTTTTGATTCAAAAGATCTTGTTTTATTGTCTGTATTAAATAGGAGGTTCAAATAATGTAAACAAAAAGAAAATTGCCATCTTAGGTGGTCACAGCATCACACCCTTGCAGTAGACTTGGTTCTGGATCTGTTCTCTTCTAGCAAAAAGTCATTACATTCAACCCAAAGGAGAAAGCATTATTCCTCACCTAAGATCAGTCTCAGCTGCCACCCAGTGGAACTAGTAATCTCTGCATTATACCAGCGGCTCCTACTGCTGCCTCATCACTCTTGTCTACAAGATTTTAGTGGCCAACAATAAAATTGGATTTGTCTGCAGTGTTTTCCTACCCACAGATTCATGTCGCACTTCAGAGAAATATCACCATTTTCATTTCTCACAAGAGAAACTGAGGCACAAGAGCTAAATTATCTTCCTGGTCATGCTGCAGGCCAGTAACAAAGTTGGGGATAGACCATGCCTTTCATGATGATGTCCTAAACATGGCTAGCGGCTGATCCAAAGAAGATCCTGTGGGTTCATGATCTGAAGCAGAGGCAATAGTGCCAAGAAGGGGGAAGAGACAAAAACATGGTGGAAGCTGGAGGTGGGATTGAACCTGTCACTTTTAACTTGGACAGCCAATTTCCTTCTCTTTGTGGTCTTCTGTGTTTGCTTAAACTAAAATGAGCAGGCAGTGTGGTTTAAGAGATGTCTGCAGGGATTTTGCAAGCTGTCACGAGTTATCTTTCACTCTAGGAGAGCATGCCTCGGTTACTGCAACACAAACCTCGGCATATGGCAGGATGTAGAGGTGAAAGACAGAGCTGTCTGTACAGCTAGAGGTGCAGCTCCTGGAAACAAATGGTCAGCCAGAAAGCCAGAGGTACAGTGAACGAAGAGGATGTGCTACACAGAGGCAGGCACAGCCCTAACAGAAACACAGACAGAAATTGTACTTGTGTTGGACTATGACCACCTTACATGCAAGGGGAACACAACACCTATCACGTCTTGAGGGAGCCCTAGTGTCCAACAATTCCTCATCTGCCCGTCCAAGATTAACATCAGCTTTAAGCCTCCATGAGTTATTTCAGTGAAAGAAAATTAGGAATAGCTGGAATGTTTCTTCCCCAGCCTGGGCAGGGCACACAGCTCTGAGCTGCAGCTCTGTCATAGCAGGGACAAAAGCTGGTAAATGCCATACCCTGGGGTGTATGGAAATCCCCTAGGAATAGATAGTGGCAGAAAGAGGATATTTATTTCTAAAGACAAAGTGTATGCATGTATATACATACATATATATACTTTTCCATATATATGTGTGTGTATATACATATGTATGTTGCTTGAAAGATTACAAACGATGTCATATTTGCAAGAGACAGATTCTGAAAAAGCAACTGCAGCCCAACCTTCTATGACCTAAATTACAGTGTCAGGATAAACATACAAACAAGTTGTTTTTCAGGAGAGGAATGCTTTGTGCCTTCTGCTATGCCCCTGAAGAGCACTCAGCAGAAGATAGTCATCAGCAAAAAGAACTTTTCTATAAGCTTATATTTTTCTCCTTAAATAGCTGGGTTTGAAAAGCACATCTCCGAGGCATCCAGATCTAGGTAGCACATAGCACAAAGAAATGACCATTGGGACTTAAGGAATTAAGGGGAGACTGCTCAGCAGCCAGCAACTCAGGCTATTCCTAGTCAAATGAGAGGCTTACTTTTCAACTCATTTTCCAATTTGCTCTGCCTCTTTTACAAGGAAAGGTGAAGCAAACACAGAGCAGCAGGTGACCCCACAGGTTCAGCTGTTCCCCAAAGTCACTGAAGACCAACTGTAGTTTCACAATATTTTCACTTTGCTACTGAAAGCTCACATCACTGAAAGCCTACTTCAAACCAAGAGCCAACAGTGACCCAGTGCCACAGAGTAATCCCAAATTGCAGTAGCATTATCTCTATTTGACGGCATCATCTTGCAATGACAAAAACTCCCCTTGCTAGATTTATCAAGTGGATACTACTTCAGAAGATTTCATTTTCAAGCTTTATATCTTCAAGATAAAAGATGACCTACTTAACTTTTCATCATACCTCTGGAAGAAAAGATACTTCCTAGTGCTGTGTGAGAATTTTAAAACAGTTTCCATAAAATAGCAAATCCCTGAATGGAATGTGAGCAGCAACAAGCCTCCCTTGGTATTACCAACATAACCTCATGCACCACAGCATCAAAACCACAGCTGGGGCAAATCAGTGGCTGACTGACTTCAGTGATCAGAGACCAAATGATGTTGATGAGGAAGACGAAGGGAATGAGCTGTGGCCTGAAGCACATTCAGCCTCATGCAGGCAGATCTAGGTACAGACAAGTCCAAGCAGAGCAACTCTGTGAAAGTGCCAAGGTTCAGTGTATGGGGAAACAACCTGGGGGAAAAAGGAAATTGTGTAAATAGAAACCTTATTTACCCAACTATCTGTGTTATTTCATCTGTTGCTCTGGTTTCACTGTAAATTAAATCCAGAGAATGTATTCTGCCAGCCAATCATGTAATGCTGGACAGCATGTCCAGGCACACAAGCTGCTAAATTGCCATCAGCCTTCAATCTGGAGCCATATAAGACACACAGCTGGGCTGATGGGTTTGTCCTCTCTCTAAACAGGCCTTGACAGGTAAGATATCATCATGCCCTGACTAGACAGCTGGACATGTAGACAGCAGACTGCATGTATGTATTTCATTTGGCCCAAGAAATCCACAAGATCAAGCCTCTTCAGTATGAGGGGATACCTCCTGTTCAGCTTGGTGTATTGGAAAGACTTGCTGCAACACCTGCGGTGGCTGTTGTTAAAAATGCTTATTCCCAAACCAGAACTGAAGGATCAGGACACCTCAAGAAAACTACCCTTCTATCCTCTGGCCAGGACACTGGGCTTTGTTAGCAAAACCCACTTTGAGGGTGTTCCTTTTGGATCTGCAGGTCTGATCTGCTCCATGCAGCAAGAAGAACATGCTACTCGGGTCTCAGGGATACTCCCCACCCCTCAACCTATCTTCCCATTCACACCTGGATCCTGGTGAGCTCCTTACACTGGTGCTTGCTGAGGGTACTCCAAACACAGACAGTCCAAACTTAAAAATACAGGGTTAGTGAGCAGAAGGAGAATGAGGTTTCAAAATTGATTTTCTATAACAGCTTGAAGTTAGTTCAAATAAAGCTACTTCAAGTCTCAAGCAATTACAGTTCTCCCCAGACTGCTGTCAACCAGAAAGCTCACCTCTACAGCACTGCCACATCCTTATTTTCGTTCTGCGTCAACCACATTATAATGAATACTATAGGTGAAGGTCAAGCTCATTTTAGGAGCTTTTTCTTTACAAATACCCTTTTCTTCCCCTAAAATATTAATAACCTTTTCATCATACTCAGACCCTAGATATATGATCATTTTTTATAGCCATAAAAAGTTAGAAGCTTCTGTTTTCAAGACTTTTCTTCCTCACAGTCTAGAAACATGTTTGAAATGGCAAAAGACTATCCCAGTAAGTATGAGCATATGGCTCAGCTGTGTCTCTATGCACTGATCTTTGAACGAGAGCCATAGGTAACGTTGTTAAATATGTCAATGAAGCCTTTTCTAAGGCAACAAAGCAGTGAAACACAACTCACACAGAATAAATATATCTAAGTTTTAAAAAATAAGAAGATACCACAGACATCTAAACTTCTCCATAAAGATCAACCCAGTTCAAAACCACTGTAATTTTGAAGTATCTGCCTTCGGTCTTCTCCATCATCTTGCAAGACACCCAAAATTGGCAGTTTAACATACCCATCAGAAATGCAGCTTCATCATAATAAGAGAAGCGATCTATTGATTGAAAGGTGATTTTCAATTAACCTATGTCCAAAAGATCCAAGTGGCCTCAGGGACTACAGCAGCAGCCCTTCTGGACACAGTCTGTAGCTGTGGACATGATCTATGAGGATTTAAATTCTGAGCAGAGCATTGTTCAAAAGCACTCCCTGGACAATAGCCTATGACAATTTATCTATACTTTCTTCTATTGTTAACCTGCCATTTAGCAGGGAACAGCAAACAAGAACAGCTAAATTGGAAGGGACAGCTGAGAAAGTATTTAGAACATTCAGAAGTGGGTGTCAGGAAATGACAGTTTCAGTGTTTGTTTGTAGCATTTTGCTTAACACAAAAGAGTCATTCTGAGGATACAGAAAATGTCAGAGTTGTTCTTTGGAAACTCATATTCCAAAAGATACATCAGTATTTTGAAGTTTTTATGATGTCCTGGCCAAGAGGAAGGACTGACTTGTATTAGCTTTAGTACAATATGATGGTTTCTGCCTCCAAGAGGCTTAATGAGTCATTAAATTATTGAACAGACAGGCTACCAAGAAAACCAAAATAAACCCCACAACAACAAAAACCCAAACCACAGAGAAAGGGACTTATTTGGTTTTGCTTTTGAGAATCAGTGTAATAAATGAAAAATATCTTGTCAACATTAGTAGCAAATGCCAACTCTTTTGCCTGCATGAATTAAAATTGCTGGCAAGATTAAGGGAGAAAACTGTTTCTAAAGAGCTGTTCTGGCTTGATCCAATGGCTACAGGAGGGTGGCTTATCTCTGGAATCTACTGGGATTTCTTTGCATTTCTGGGGAAAGAGGATGGCATTTTCTTGTAGCGCTCCTATGCCTTCCCTATAAAGTGTTTGTCTGCTGAATGCAAACCAGAATACAAGATCACCATCCCTATGACCACCTTCAGGGCAGCTCCTTTGGGGGACAAGCAATTGGTCACAGACTCCAGTATACAGAGATTGCCACTGACTTTTCTGCCTGGAGAGCTGGAAGCAAACTTCCCAGGACACATCTCCTTTTTTGCTTACTTTTGCGTCATCCTGAGGCCATCTTGCTTACTGGAGGTTGTAAACACCTTTTCACCACTCAGTTTGACACTGATGTTCATTGTTGTTCAAATTACTTTCAACATGAAAGTTCTAGTCCTGCTCAGAGTAAAAAGGCATTTTCTGCAAGCATTTCCTCATGACCATAACCTGCCATCCCAAATCAGCTATTGCAGGGGCACACCAGAATTTGGAGTACACCAGTAATCAACATAGAAGTATGACCTACTGCAAAGCCTCTGACTGAATAATGCTCACAAAAATACCTGTGTCTGGTAGATGGTGGGGAGAATAATGTCACATTTGTCACTGAAACAGCTGGAAGGAATAGGATGATTTCATTGATTACTTCAATCAATGAGATGGTTGCTTTTCCTCCTACAACTCCCATTACATTCACAGCCTCCTAAAGCTATCACAAAGACCAATTCCTTTCATAATAACAACATTACCAATCTAAACCAATAAAGATCCATCAGCCAGCAGAAAACTACAGAAACAGGCTTGTTTCTAGATCAAAGGTTACAATTTATTCTCCAAATTTGTTTATTAAATTCCAGGCTAACTCCTGCGTGAAGTGCCCTAGTGCACACTGCTATCACTTCAAGTAAGATCACAAACAACCTCAGCAAAAGCAATACCTTTGAAAAATTCCATCAGGCCCATGCCTTGATATGCCTCATGTTTGAAAAAACATGTGAAGTTAATGAAAAGCAAGAAGCAGCCAAGAAACAAACAGGGACAGAGTTAACAAAATGAGCTGATTTTAGTCCTGGCCCAGAAATTGCATCCAAATTTTCAGAATCTTCATTTAAAGTGTAAAGCTTCTTCAGCATATGGAAACATTGGTGAATATTCAAATATACATGTATATATACACAAAAATATACACATACATGCATGTACATATATTTACTCAAATATTTATATGTGACTTTACAAGCATTTAATTTCTTTAATCACACTAGAAAAGGACAATCCTAAACAAAATTTCCCTAATAACAGCATTACACCACTAAGAATGACATGGTGGACTTTTTCCAGACTGCCATATTGTAATCGTGATGGTATAATCGCAAACAAGAACAACGTGTAATCACAATATTGAGTACATCACCTAAAATGTTCAAAACTATATTTCATAAATAGGTGAGATAATGTATTAGCTAGAAAAGGGGAACATCTAAGCAAGAGCCCTGGCTACTCTCTCAGCATGGGCACAGAAACAAAGTTGGAGAGCAAGCTAGAGTGGGGAATACAGTTACTGGAAAAATGGATACCTGCAGCAAGGAAGTGATGTTAGTGTTTATTTTATATTTATTTAATATGCTACTGTCCTGAAAAGCCATGTGTCAAATCAGATTCGGAATTTCCCACTCTCACATGTGATGAAAGAATGACCACTTAAAAGACCAGCTTTACATTTTTCCTACAAGGCAGCCACAGTAGGCTCAAAGACTCCAACCTAAGAAATGCAGACTGCAATTCTATTATTTAGTAGATTTTAATAAAAGGCTCTGTCTAGCATGAATGTGGAAGGCATTCATATTTATGCCCAGCTGAAAGAGGGCTGTTTGTCAGTTCATGCCATTCCTCTACTGAACACCTTAATTTCCCTAGTCACTTCAGCTCATATTTCTTTTCTTTAAATTTAGCTGCCTTTCTTGCTGTGACCTATTTTCTAGAGAACATATACTCAGCTAATGCTGGTAGATCAAATCAAAACTGTATCTCTGATTCCTTTGAACAGAGATACATCCTTTTCATTTGAAACATAACACATCAGGGCTTTTTCTGGCATTTATTTCTAATTGGAAATGCTAGATCTGTTTAGCCAGACTGGTTTAAGCCTACCTTAAACAGAGAATTAGTTATTCTTATAACAACACCAAAAGCTCATTATTTTCCTCAAAACAGGCTGGAGCATCTCCACTAGTAATTGAATTGGTCTCTCTTACACAATAGTCACATGATCCTGAATACTCAATAAAAGCCAGATGGGAATAGCTCTGCAGATCTGATTTTTGACACATATGAACCCCTGCTTTACCTCTGTGGATTTGCTTGCTGCTTCTGAAGCCTCACCAAATGTAGCAACTTAAATGATAAAGCTGAAGCCAGAGGGAGAAATGCCTTTGCGATTTTTCCAATCAGCTCAGCACCAGACAGGCTTAGCTCTGCTTCAGCACCTGCTTTCAGCTCAAAGTCTTTTGACCCTTTGACCTACTGCAATAGATTATTTGCCTTCATTGCCCAGCGGTGGCCTATAGCCTACACAAAATGTATCCATCTGTGTGAATCCTGGGATGACCAGGAGCTCTCCCCATCAGGCAGCCCCAGCAGAGCACTTTGAGGTGAGGCCCATGAGCTGTGCTCACTGCAGGAGAGCTGCTGAGCACCCATGGGAGCTCCAGGAGCAGGTTCCAACCATCCTGCACAGGGACAAGGTGCTGCTGCCTGGAGCAGGGGTGTGCAGAGGAGGCAGCCTGATCCACAGCAGCAGCAGGATCCTGGGAGAAGCTCACAGCCAGATGAGGTAACAGAATGTCTTCTTGCAGGGGTTCAGCAGCAGCTGGATCTTTCTTCCTGCTGAAGCCAACTTCTCTCAAGAAAGGCAATCTTGCCTCTCAGCTATGTCTTAGAGCTTGTCTTCTCTTCACAAGCTCCCTGTTAAGTGGTCTGATTCACACCTGTGGGGATCCCCAACTTCCAGAACACATGCATTCTCCCCAGCTCCCGTGGCCGGGAGGCTGTGCATCAGAAATGGAGTTCTGGGATGCATTTTGGCAGGGGAGTGGGGGCAAGTTTCTGTCTAGCAAAGTCAGACCTTCATATCTCCTGCTGTTGAGCTGCATCCTTGGCCATATGTTGCCACATGGTACAGATACTTAATGGCTCTAATGGAGCAGTCTTTTCTCATTAGTTAGTAACTGCTCCTTGAGCCTGTGTTCAACCTGCCTTTAGAAGGCCTGTCTCTACTACTTCTCCAAAAGACTGTTTTTTATGGGTTGTTCAGAAGTCTTGATCTCCACATACTTGTATTTATTTTAAAAACATCTCTTTCCTTTCCCCTGCAAAAGGGCATTGGTGTCAGACTGAACTGCACACATTAGAAGATGAAGTTATTTCACAGACAAAGAAATCAGAGCAAACCTAACTACTAAAAAAGGCTCCATTAAATCTTTTGTCATGGGCCATCTGAAGCTTTTCTCACATAAATGGGCATCTTTCCACTTGCTGCACTAAGAGCTAGATCAAGACCTTGGCTTTTGTCCAAGACCTGTGTTTCAGGGGAGAAAGCAAGCCAGAAGAAAGGAAGAAAAGTGAAAGGAATTCTTCACATCACCCCACTGATAACCAAACTCCCTACAGCAGAATTAACAGACTTAAGCAAGTCAACAGCTCCAGTGCAGTCAGGCCTGTGGCCCAGTTTAAAGAAGTAGCCACTGCTACTGCTGTTTGCATGACATTTCAGTCCAGTGAAATGCTTCTCCAAGCTGCTTTTGGAAAAGCAGATGTGAGCTCCTCACTCAGATATTGCTGGATTTCTACCCTGCTCATATTAATTAAAAGGAGAATAACTCTCATTACAGATCCTAATTAGCACTAGATTCAGAGAGGGTATCATACATGTGACGTTTAATGAGCATGTGGCAGATGTTACTCATCTCATTTAACACACAGCTGGCAGAACTTCTTCTTACAGAGTACTGTGGTGAAAAAGAATCGGCTACAATAAACTGCTTTGCAGAAGTGTTTCTGGCTTGCTGTGGTTTTTTTTGTTTGGTTTTTTTTGGGGTGGTTTTTTTTTTTTTTGCACCCTCCACCACCAATTCCTGAAGGTCCAGCTTAATTTTTGTGGAACTAGAAGAACCCCATATTTTTCCATAACTGCTGCATGATTATGAAAGAAGGCAAAGCTTCAAGAGGTTATTTTCATCAAGTAAAAGGGATAGAATACCACAGAGCCAGCCAAATGCTAGTTGACAGAGGCACACACACAGTTGCTACTGCATATCTCAAAATTCTCTCCAAATTCGGTGTGGCTACAGTTGTGCCCTATGACTGCCAGCAGCATTAAAAAGTGACACCATAGGCATATCTGTAAGGTGACTAGGAACACCAATAAGTATCAATCATAAATTCTCCCCATCAAGGGGCTGCTGCCCTGTCAGAAGAACCTTGTGTCTGGCACGTGGCTGTTGTGGCAGCCGAGCATCAGCAGCAGGCTCTGCCTGGCTGAAACCCATCCATCGTGGCAAGCAGTCCCTCAACTCTTCAGCACTGGCAGCAGTACAAGAGCATGCTATTAAATATGAATGTCTTACAGTGTTAAGCTGCCACTCTCTATAAATAGCAAGGCATTCATTTTAATCATTTTATTGGAATATGGAAGACTGGAAATATCTTGCTTTGGGATTTGAATATTTATTGCCATTTGCAATGTTCTACTCCTTGGTAAGCTCCCCTAAATGGTTAGCTGCTGCTTCTATCACAAACTCACTTTATTTTTCTCAAGTACTGCAGAAATCTACTGTAGAAGCTGCAAATAAAAAGACATCTGCAACTTGGGCTTTATAAGAAAAATACATTTTAAAAATGGGGTGGGTTTTTGTGTGTATTTAGCCAAAGGGCTCATTTTTTACTGTAGTTAACTGCAGGATTTGTAACAATTAATGAAAAAAAAAAACCAAATTAGAATAAATCCTTTGATAGTCCTGCCTGGAACATCAGTTAGTCCCCTGAGTATTTTTATCAGCATCTACAAGATGTGGCTGCACTCACCTTGAAAACTGTGTTGATGTTTGCTCAGATAAGCGATTCTGCATTAAAGTGGCAAAGAATTATGGTTAAAATCTGTGGAGGAAGAGAGCAAGAGAAGCCACCAAGTTTAATTTCTAATGCAGGATTTTGATTTCTTTGTTGCTTTTTCTCCCCCACTTCTCTTCTCTACAGTCAGGGTTTGCAGGAGACCCTTAACCAAAGTTACCTAATAGGCAATCACTACTCGAGTATAAAGTTTTTGTAGAGGGTGGCTCAGTTACGTCCTAGCTCCTCCCACCAGGCTACAAGTGTGTGCAGAGGCTCTGTACTGACCTTTCTAGAAAGACATGCTAATTCACCCTCTGCATTTGTGGTGAAGGCTTCCTCAAATTTTGTAGCAGCGAGTTCTTCAGAGACAGTCATGGGACAAGGCTGGCTTCAGGTTTACAACAAACTTTGTTTCAATGCAGCTACTTCATAAGAAGGTTTTTTGTGCATGCCCTGAAACCCTGTAGATGTGCCCAGCATTATTCTTCGGTTCAACCAAGTGCTCTGCAGAGCTGCTCGGAAGCACAAGTATTTGACAATGCTGCCAAAGAGTGCAAAGGCAAGGAGAGAGCCACTGCTCCTGTTTTTTCCTCCATTTTATCTGGAGGAAAGAAAAAATGGAAGTGTACAACTAAATAAGAAAGAAAAAAACCATTTTCCTTCTTACACAAGAAAATTGCACAACTTGGTTTAGTAGCGTATTTTGCAACACAGCCTGTTTCCTGCCCTTGAATGCTCAAGGGACCACAGAAAACAGAGTGCTTTCAGCCATCTAAGAAGACTTAATGGTAAAGGAGAACACTACACTTCACAGTAAGACAAGGGGTTTAAGAATAAAAATCTCTTTTTCCAATTACATATCGGCTTCTAACTGGAGCAGAATGACCATTATGGATACAAAGCACATTTACCCTATCCCAGATGCAATGGTTTTTCTATTTGCTCTCTGCAGATTTCCCACTCCAAGAGCAGCCCTATCCTTGTAACCATGGAAACCACTCATGGCAAATTCCCTCAAAATGCAAAAGCAGAAGGATGGAAAGGAACAAATATTTTAAGAAGGTTGCACATGAAGAGGAAGACAGGATCCTGTCTTCCTCTTGATAAAACCACAGTATCCTCTTGCTGGAGGGCTTGCCATTGGATTGGTGACCTTCCTCACTGGACATCTGGCATTAGACAAAGTGCTCTGTTTCACCTTTAGCATTGCTGTTGTACTCTGTGGAGACTTGCACAGTGTCAAAGCTTTTCTGAAGATCTGGCAGACCAAAGGACACAACAGTGAATTTTCATGGCAGTATATGATAACCTTGCATCACACCTAGGACAGATGCACTTCGAATTTAAAATAGTAACTTAGACTTTTGGCTTCAAAAATAAAAAATAAAGGTATGAGTAAAATCACAGGAAAGGTAGTTATATCTGAGGAGACCATGGTCCACCCAGCTCAGTTTTCTGCCTTCAACAGCGTCTGTAAAGGAGGCAAAAAACGAGCTCCACTCGGAAGGCACTTTCACACTAATACTCTGCCCAACCTTAAGGGACTCCCTGAGCCAGTTGTGGGTTATCTAGATAGTAAGACTCAAAGAAGCTCTATTCTAAATACTTTTCCAGTCTCCTTTCCAAACCATCCTTTGGCAGGCAGTACCACAAGCCTCATTCACTCCACAGGAACAGCCACCTCCTGTTTGCATTGAGCCTGCCTCCTACAAGTGTCACTTGATGGGCCACAGTTCTCATGCAAGAAGAAATAAGAAGTCAATCTCTATTCCCCTCTTCTGTGTCGCTCATGATTTTGTAGATCTCTATCACACCATCCATCCATCCTTAGAAAGGGAAAATGTAAATTTCAGCCTGCTTAACTGCTTCTTGAAAGAGATCATCTCATACCTTTGCTCAAATGAATTACCTTTCTTCAGACTTCCTCCAGCTGTGATACATTCAAGATTAGAGGACCAGAACTGCCTGTGGGGAGCAATCCTTGGAGTCAGACTTTTTTTTTATCCCTGTTCTCTTTCCACGAAGTAATATTATTTAATCTTTTATTCCATTGCTACTGAGTACTAGCTGATGGTTTCACGGAACTGTTACAGACCCACAGTTTCACTCTTACATAAGAATAACAAAGTGTTAGCTCAGAATATTATATGTGAAGTTAGGATTAATTTTACCCAGGAGGTACATTTACATGCACTGAATTTCACCTGCTACTTTACTATCCATCTCTCAAATTCAGGAGATAATTCTTCAGTCTACCCTTGAGCTCCTTCAGAACACTTGGGTGATTAGTACCAGCTCTGGCAATCTCCTAATTTTCATGTTGTTCATTTGTATCTCAACCTGTTCCAGAATCACTTCAAATTTTAGACTGAGCCTTTGCTGAATCACTGTTAAAAAGAATGGCATGGGGAATCTCCCCAGCTGCTTCTACAGTAAGCAGACACAAATAATTATCATCTCTGCAGCAGCCTTATCCGCATGGCTAACAGATGGCCCTACCAACCTTCTGGTGAAAGATTTGTTCTTGGTGTTAGGTCCTGAAGCCTCTCCTCCTCCTTCCAAGTGCTCAAGGCTGGCTCTGAGATGGTGCAACTGTGTGACCTGACTGCTGGGAGCAGCCTTGCTGAGGCTCTTGGCACCTTCCAGTGTATTAAGCTCAAGCCCTTGCTCTTGGTCCCTGCCCAAGTTATGGTGTAGATGGCCCTGAGCCCACCCTTGCCTGTCACAAACCCAAATCTGACCCAATAATTTCACTTCCCAACCCTACACCTCCTTGTCACAGCAGACTCGTGTGTCCAGCTGGACTCCTGGGTGCCCCTGGTCACCATCCCCCAGCTCACTCTGCTCTCTCTGCCTGGGACCCACTGTGAGGGCACTGTCCTACCCACTTGGCTTCACCTTCACTCCTGCCTCCCCATCCCCCATGCAGCAGCCTCAGCCCCATTACTGCTTGGCAGACGGGCTGGAAGGACAACCAAGTCGTTTTCCTATCTGATTCTCATATTTGTGTTATATTATCATCATAAAGTTCAAACCCATGATGACCAAAACTGAGGAATGGCTTTGGAAAATGTGGAGTGGAGGAACAAAAGGATGTCCAGTTTATTCTGGTGTGAGCAGAGGAGGCTCAGCTGCTGTATACACCACACACAATCCCTGTGCGTGACCCCGATCTGGTTCTTTAATTGCTCCCTGTCGGTTCCTCTTGCTCTTAAAAGGGATTAAACTTTTCTCCTGAGAACAAAAGAATGCTCCTTCCTTCCTCCCTCCGTGTAACAAATGTTAACAGCAACAGCCCTGACTAGAGCTAGGAAAACTTGGAAGGTTGCCATTAACTTTAGCAAGTCAAGAAGGAGGTTTCATTTACAGAGCAGGAACAAGATGAGCTTTTCTGTAGAAAATCTGCAGAAAAGATAGTGGTCCTACTCTGTGTTCAACATGCATAAACACATTAGCGTGTGGCTGGGCATCAGATATCCCTAAGCCTTGTCAAGATACACTGAAAAACTTGAAGAAAACAGCTTTTAATGCTGAAGCACCTAAAATTTACTCATGAATATAATACATTATATTGTGTCAATGTATCCAGCTTGTAGCCTCAGCTAGCACATCTTCCTTTTTTAAAAATCTGTATTTTGGCAACAATTTTACTATGTCAGTCTACAAAGGGGGTGGCATATAGTCTTCCACTGACTATGCTTAAGAAAATTCTCTTCTACAATACTAATTACTAAACAGCCTTCAAAAAGAATGCTAATGCAGTATTGATAACTCTGTGTTGACATACATAGAGAAGTACAAAAAGTTAAAAAATAAAAGTCAATATAAGCTCTATAGTCATGTCTCAGCAAGATATAAGTGAACAGCAAGGGGAGCAGAAGTAGGAAGAGCACCTCAAAGACAGGTTTTCAAAACACCAGGCTTAATTGGCATAAAACCCATCCATGAGATTAAAATATCACTTCTCCTGATTGTATTTAAGAAAACTAATGCAGTTTTATGGTGCTCTGCATTTTAAATTTTGTTTTTCTCCCTTCTAGCCTTCCTCTCTCTTTTGTTGCAGCCTTCTTGGTGGTAAAGTGACAAGAGAGGAGCAGGGAGAAAAATAGCGATACAAACATCAGGAGGATAGAAAAGAAATTTCAGAATATGTCTTCTTACAATGAAACTGTTCAGGATAAAATCTGCCCTAAAAAAAGCCTTGCCATAATGGCATGTATAGAAATATATGGAAAACCAGGCCTGGAGGCTGAAACAATATTTGTGGCTTGTTTTGTTTTAAAACAAATATGTTGGTAATAATTTTAGGAACACAATAAGTCTTATGAAGGAAGACTGTATCTAAAAGTTTCACCTTTTCTCCCTCCCATCCACATAATTTTCCATTAATATAACCTAACCCTCTACAACTTTTGGCTCTTAAAGTTGTCATGTCTACTGATGTGTAGCTCAGTTGACTAAAATATTTATCTTAAATCAGATGCCGGTGCCATCTCTAAGGTTAAACAGCACTGGTATTAACAGGGTAAAATGAAAATAAACATGGTAATTGTCTCATTTTCCGCTTTTAATGTTCATCCTACATTTGGATGTCCTGACTTGGCTTTTGAACAGGGAATTTTATACAGCATCAACCCAGAGGATGGGAAAGGTTATTGATAATAACAATTACAATGGATCACAAGAAACTCCTCAGCTTTGAATATTAAATGGAATAAAGACTTGGAGTCCTGGTCTAAAAGGTTCCCAGAAAGGGCTTCTTTCACGTAAATGCCTCAGATTACATAAACCTAGGACACTGGCCATAGTCAAAGGAAGAGGGCCTAAGGAGACAGTATTTTTCATTGCAAACTATCCTTTCTCCCAGGTCCTTGCCATTCAAAAGGTTTAAATTGTTGTGCTGGATCTAAAGAGAGAGATACAAAATCGTTACCTTAAATCTGCAGGCTAGGGTATGAAAGGTAATGCATTCACATTGGGTGAGTAGCAGATCCTGCCACAGCACTTGTGCTGACACTAATTTAGAGGTGAGTTATTTGGGAATAGCTTGGTGTATAAGTACCACACGGGACTGTGCAGAGCAGAGTCATCTCCAGTCCTAATCTAAACAGAAATCCAATTTTGCCACTTCTTGAAGTTTGGCAACAACCAGGTGGGAAGGTGCTTTTTCCCACCTGGGGAAATCACTCCTGTGCTCTAGACAGCTCACTGCAGGCTTTAATTGTACATTTAACTGTACGACTGTTAATTGTTTAACACTTCTTCCAGATGTGTGCTGCACACATCTGCTTTAACCAAGAATTCGACACCCACGAGTGCTGTAGGTGTCTGTGCGTCTCATTTGCAGCCATGCCCTCTGCTGCAGTTGGAAGCAGTGGGCAGCTATTTTTAGCACAGCAGTCCCATAGGATGTGTGTTAGGTTGGAGGCTGCTTCAGCGACTGGAATGATAACAGGACTGTACACAGGGAGCATAATTTCCCTCTTCAGGCTAATTAAGTGTGTTAGGGGAGGCTTCCAAGTGAGAGCATCTAACTGCATATAAAATGAAAGATACTCATCTTCCTTTGCAGCTATTAATGAATCACCATTTAAATGCCTAATAAACTTGCACATTAAATTCTAATAGCATCCTGCTTCCTTCATTAACCTGAACCACTCTATTGGTGAAAAAATCCTGTGCTTCTACCAGGCATTACAGTGCCTAATACTCCTTGATCAGGCTAAAACCCTGAGTCTGGATCTGCAGTCTCAGAGCTGCCTAAAGTGGTAATTCCAGCTTTTCTATTTATCACGTCCATGTTACTGCTCTGCACCTCTCCTCTGACTCAGTGAGATATACAATTCTCTGCCCTGCTGCATCTTCATAAAAATCCTGTCTGGCACTGTAGCCCTATGGAAAACAATGTCTGTTTTCCACTTAAATGCCTCAGATGTCTTAAGCTAAAGCCCTGTAGGTTCTCAATACATTGCCACAGTACCTGTTACTGTATCCCTTGACGGGCATTCTTACTCCTGTTGTGCTGGTATCTGCTTAAGCCCATTAGCAGCCAGCCTTTTTTCCCCTCAGTCATGCATTCAATCACCCATCCTCCACAGCTGGCCTGCCACCTTCATCATTCCTCAGGTTGTTAAGCACGAAGGAGACAAATTGAATTACAATTCTTCTCACAGCTCAGAAGCTGCAGTTCTGCACATTCCAGTACAGATTGGGGAAATGTCCCTGTTTGT
The DNA here is from genome assembly GCF_029207755.1 of Chamaea fasciata. NCBI lineage: Eukaryota > Metazoa > Chordata > Aves > Passeriformes > Sylviidae > Chamaea > Chamaea fasciata. The sequence goes on from NW_027094086.1 coordinate 85,108,717, forward strand.
CTCCTCATCTTGAGGAATAGAACTGCCAGACCTCTTAACCTGTCCACAACTAAATCCAAGGATGTTATGATATTAAGTAGAAAGGAGATAAAAACTGGTCATTCTGAGAAACTTACTGCTTGCCCGTTTAACATGCCCAGTACCAGGGATTGTGCAGGCTCCATGGTAATGCCACACCTATCAAACCCCTGACCTCTGTGAGTCTCCTGCAAGGGAACACCTCCACTCTTCCTCTGGCAATGATCATATTCGCTACCTAGAACCACAGGTTATATGACCAATATAGGTTCAAATTTGTAATTATTATAATGTCAGCTTGTTTATTAGATTAGATATCTACTAACTCAACAGAGAGAGGGTGCCAACAAGTCATTTCAAGTGAACTGCCCATCGCTTTCTCAAAATGGTTGGAATCAGAGAAGAAACTCAAGGAAATCCCCCAGCCACCAAAACCTATAACTTGATTATTTCTGGAAGTTACATGTGAGTAGATGTTATTTTATTCTAAAACCCAGGGCAACATTAATTTATCATAAATATCAAGGTCACATCAGTGTTTTCTAGCAGCTGAGTCACCAAGCAGTTATACTTTCCAGAACAAGGTAACTATACTCTTAAATCATGTGTAACACAAAGACTATATCCCCAGGCATGTAGTCTCTGTGCACATTTCTGGAAAGTATTTCTATAAAACAGGAAAAAATCACGCTAGCATCAGGAAACACTTGTCAAGATGAGGCTTACCATAAGAAGAAAACCAGGGGAACTCTCTGTCAATGAAGCAGGGTGATCATCAGTCCCCCAAGTGAGCATCAGGCATGACACAGCTCAAATCAGGAGGCAGCCCAGGGCATCCTCACAACAACCCAGGAGCAGGACTAGAGGCGGCCACTCTTGTGGTCCACCTTAAAAATGCTGAAGGTCCTGGGTGGAGCTGAAGAAGAGCCCCTGGCTGGAGGGTATGGGTGAGATCCCAGGTGAAGTGGATGGTCAGGGCAATCCCAGCTTGTGAGGGCCCTTATGGCCATCACCTGCAGCCATCTGCATTTTTAATCCTATACATATGAGCGTGAAGCATGCAGAGTAAGGTGCATGTGGGAATAACTGAAACAGAAGCTGAATCCCTAAACCATTGACATGAGCTGTGCAGTGTTTTAAAGTGGAAACCACAATCAATTTTGTTATCGCAAAATGTCTGTTTCCAGGAAGTTCAGTATATTCACTTTATACAAAGGCACCTGATCAGATCACAGACATCTCCTTCTTTTGACAAAATCAGTCCGGCTGGTAACATTCTTTGCAGGATACCAGATGAGGACCAATATGATTCAGCACCTGGACACTGCCAGACGAGAGCTCTCTGACAAAGATGAATTATTTCAGCTTCAAGACTGAAACTACCCCTGAAGATCTCCTCTGTTTGCATTACAATCCTTCGTTTATTTCTCATTCCCTCTCCTTCCAAGCCATCCCTGTGCCTCCTGCCCTCCCTTTGACATACACTCACTGCTTGTTTTCCTATCTGAAGGTCACTTGGAGATGGCTTGGATGCACCATGTGCTACCACTGTGCTCAACCACTGAAGCCAGCTCCCATAAGACAAAGGGAAACTTGGCAAAATTTGTGACATTTCTCTTCTGAAATGAGCCCATGCTCATTCAAAAGTCATGGAATCTGTTCAACTTAATTTTAATGGCTGCTAGGGAAAATAATGGGCAATGGGTGTTTTGCTGGTGGTGGTGCTCATGGTGGTATTTTTCCATTTTACATAACAAAGTTGGCTTCTGGTACATGCAATTATTTCTGTTTCCAGCCTGTCCAGTACAAGGTGATACAGCTAAAAAAGATTACTTGCAGATGGTTTCCAAACTGAACAGCAATGCTAAATGGAGCTAACTTACTAATGGAAATTATCAAAGCTGCTTGGAACCCTCAGAATGCTGGAGGAATTTTAACAGAGATTTGTAGTGAGGACCCGTGCCTCCAAGGAATTGAAAGCTTCCTGTGAGTTGCCAGGGGATCCAAAGTTAGCTCAGTATCTCACAGACCTTACAAACACACGTGCTGCAACTGTGGCCAAGTGTTGATTTTTGCTAGGTTCTGTCAGAAACAGTTGTGCCAGAGGGACATGCAAGGCCAACAGATGCTGTAAAACATTTTAGTGAAGAATCTTTTAGGTTTTGAAGTTCACTGGAAAATACACACACAGAGCTGGTGCCAGGATGCTTTTAATCAAGTTCCTTGTTCACATTTGGGTTTTCTTCTCACCAGTATATCAGCTGTCATTTCTATCTAAAAGTTTCTGAAAATTGTTTAGAAGAATTTCAGGATGAAAAGAAGGATGCTTAAAGGCATCTCCACAGCCCAGGCCAGGACTGGGCTCTAATCCAGTACTTTCTGGCAGAAGTGGCCACTTGTGTGGCTGAGAAATTATTTCCTACCAGCCAGTTCTTCAGTTCAGTCATGTAGGTAGCCTTACAGGACAACAGAAAATTAACTTTATTACTCTGAAAATTTAGACAAGGCATCTTCAGAAAATAAGGAGCTTTTCTCTAAATCCTTGCCTGATCAGGTTCCCTTAACAGCAGTCTGTGAAGAATGACATCCCAAACCTCTGCAGCAACTCCAATCCTGCAGTGCAAGGCATCTGCATGCTAGATGTCCTGCTAAGACAGAAACTAAACACTGCAAAATTCTGTCTCAGCCAACTCTTGGTTTCCATCTTCCCTTCTGTGATACCAAAGTTCAAGCTGTTCTTTCTCTCAGCAGAGCATGGTGGGGTTATATGCATTAACTGTGAGAAACAGAGGCAGGATAACAAGGTCTGAGAAAGCCCAGGGAAGTCTGAATTCATGCAGCTCAATTGTAAATGCATCCCACCAATTTTCACTGCTGCTTTTAGGTAAATAGGAATTCTCCATTTCTTAGATCTAGACATATTATGTTTATTACTTTGGTATTTTGCCCTTACCTAAATCCCCCAATGTATGTATTAATAACAGAGTTAATTAGAATGAGAATGGGTTTAGAGCAAGAAGAAATTATCTGACAGCACTGATAATGGGAATGGTCTGTGTGCTATAAAACTTGAGAACTGCACTTCAGGGTGTGAATATTTCCACAAGAAAGCAATTACATTGATGAAAGCTGATCAGTTAAATAGCCTAAATAATTTGTGTATGTATGGGGAAGGGAGTTTAGAGATAGCTGACTGGAGCATGAAATGATATTACAGGAAGCAATTAGAAAAAGTTCTTTTCCCCTTTTTTATTTTAGAGTTTGATACTGAGCTACAGATTATTGCTGCTACAAAGAATGGACTTGGAATCCAAGAGTGGATTTTAAAAAATTTGATGTAACCAAAAAAAAAAAAAGACTGATGGACAAAACATAGCCTAGTGGGATACACTTTGTCTTCCTTAACTCTCCTAAGATTTGGCAACACTATAATGTCAGCATATTTCACGACTCTAGAAATAAAACCCAAATGATTTTGTCATCGCTGCTCCTGCCAAGAGACACATACCTCCTGCTCCTTCCCTAGATACCAGCACACTTCAGCTCTATTCTGCTCAGGCAGCTCATTGCAAGGACTGGTACACATGATCCCCACGATGTGTGCCAAGAGCAGAAGCCAAAGTTGCAGAGAAAACACAGACCAGCTTTTCAAGGACAAGCCTTACATAGGAAGTCTCTTGGCACTGTGTGGAGAGGATTTTGGGGGTAAAATTCTTGTGCTACTCACTTCCTTTAGAATCATCAATAGGTTAAGTAAAGAATAATGATGCTAAATTTTTTACATTTCTGGAGGACCACACACAGCACCCATCTGGATTGGCAGCACTTTGCATCCCCTGAGACACTTCTCACAGGGCTCTGCAGACCTAGGCATGGGGGATTTTACCAGCTGTAGTGCGTGCACAAGGGAGAGGTCCAGTTAAGAAATCTAAACCATGGAATTTTATTTCAGCTGCATTTTCCTTAAATGATGATGAAAGACTGGTGTGCATTTTGTTTGTTTGTTTTTTCTTTTATACAATAATACAGCAAGAATTGAATTCTGCACCATTTCATGTCCCTAGAATACCAGGGTACCTGGCCAAAATAAATGTACTTCCAAAACATGCACAACAAAAAACCTGACCATCCAGCATCTGGGCCCCACTGGCACCCACAGGTCTGGCTGTCCCTACTGTCCCTTGGGTTTTTGCCACTTACTCAAGGCCCAGGATCCCATGTCAGTCCCCCCAACCCATCAGTGCCTGCCCCAGCAACAGCACAGCTGGGCTGCTCTCCTGTTCCCCAGAGCAGAGCCACATCCTGGCCTGCCCTTGGCACAACCTCATCTTTGGGGAGGTGCCTGATGCCACCCTGGTGCCTGGCATCCACCCCCTGGCAGAGTGATGGGACAGGCCCCATCTGCCCAGCTCTGCCCTGCCAGCCCCATGGAAGCCCCTACTCCACCGACCCTCACAGGGCCCTGATATTCAGCTTGAAAAGCTGGAAATGCACATGGCTTAGCTGGCTTTCGTTTGAGGAATGTGACTGTACATTTTAAAAATTAGCAATATATATCTATTTATTTTTAATTAATGCAATTTAAAGTGCTTTAAAAGATAAGTATTTACCATGTGGTCAATAATTCATAAGAAAATTCAAATGAATTAGGGGACAACATTGCATCAAAAGCCAATGACACTGCTTTCCAAAATATCAGTCAAGGAAAACTCAGTGATAGGGAGATGAAGCAGAATTATCCAAAGCAACATGGGAGGCTGACAGCAAGGTCAGGAATGGAAATAAAATATTCCAATATCCAATCCAACACACATGTCTACCAGATGCCATTTCTACTTCACCACACTTAAACTTCACCACGGTTAACTAAGAACACTAGGAGAAGAATTAAAACTAACGAGAGTAAAACAAATAAAATGGAAAATCTTCCCAATTCTAATTCAAGAGGCTGCTCAAAATGTCTTTGAGTGAGTGATAATACATTCCTTTCTACTACAGAAGTTTACCTTGTAAGAATCTGCTTCATCTTCAAAAACAATAATGGCCAAATTTGATTTCACTGATGAGAGTGAAAATACAGAAATCCTCCACTAAGCTCAGTGACATTAAACCACATACACCTAGACCCAAGATCAACAGCTAGGCAGAGGTTTCATGTGGACACATACCATGTCTACAGTATGAGTAACATGGAGCACAGAAATTGCTGTTACTCATCATGTTTCAAAAACTACGGGGAAAAGAAAAAGGACTTGACATGGGAAAGTGGGAAAGTGTACGCAAAACAAGACAAAAAAAAAAAAAAAAGAAGGCACTGTTTGAGGCTGCAGAAGTGTACTGAAGGTGAGTTATATTTATTTCATTAAAATATACTTTAAAAACATACTGTGTAAAAGAATTAGGATTCTCAATAATTTATTATTTACATTAACAAATTCTGTTTGACTGTTATTCTATAGATAGAAATGAAAAGTCTGCGGAAGTGAGTTGTATCAGCTTCTTCAGGACCAAGCAAGCCTCTTTTCCAAGAAACATGTCCAAAAATGCATTTCTTTCCATTTCAGTCCCTTCAAATTAATATTCGCAAACAGATGGCAAAAAGCTCAATGAGAGGTCACGTTGGTGAGTGTTGAACACTCGCAGTGAGAGCTTGGAATTCAGGGTGCTCTGCAAGGGAGAGACCCCGAGGAGACTTTAACATTGCACTACTCAATAGCAAAGAGGCTGCAGGATCCAATCCTACTCTTGCTCCCACTGTCCTATCTCTGCTGAAATCCATGGTATTACACAACAAGGAGGCCTGCACCTGACCCCTCCAGGCAGATCTCAGAAAGCTGGACAACTCCTTGAGACAGGGTGGCAGTGGAGAGACTGTTTCTCCTACCACTGTAGGCACACTGCAGCTTATCATTCTTTCTCAGTCCAAACACAACATAAATCTCAGTGTCTTCCTTCCCATCCTCTGGGAAGAAATATGCATAGGGAATTATCTCTCTGATGTAAACAAATGTAAGCACCATTCACATATGCTGCTCCACATGAAAAGAAAAAATATAATCAAAGTGCCTGCCATAGCCTGGACCCTTCTTGTGGAGCAGCTCAGCTTTCCCATCGACTTTCCAGACTTCTGAATTCATTCAGGTACCAAACATCATGCACAGTTCCTTGCAATGCTAGTTGCTGCCTGCTTTACTATTCCAGGAGAGAGAGGTCGCCCTTCCAGTGATTATACAAAAGCCCATGATTAAAAGAAGTAAAGCTGTCAGCTCATGTGTTCTGTTTCCTGGAGGCACTCAATGGTATTTCTGACATCTCGTGTAAGGCACCAATCATCTGGTAGCCGAGCAAAAAGCCACCCACGAGATCTCCATTAAGCAACTGCAGAGGGAACTGACAAAGTTCAGCTGGTTTTCTTGTCTTCTTGCTTACAAAGCATAAAAAGTGTGGTCACGCCATCTGAGGAAGTTTCTGGTGGTATCCTAAAAGGGGAACTCAACTTGCACCACAAGGAGCACGGGTGACTTGTGCCTGCTACAGCACAAGTTTCTGACAGCTGCGTCAGGGTGGCAATTCCCACAGACACAGAAATTTCCTTGGTCCCCAGGAAGCTTCTGCTACCTTGCTTTCACAGAAGGTGAGTTTGTTGCCAGCAGCAAAGCAGACACCTCCTTACAAGATGTCTCCATTACCACACAACAGAGGACCACACTTTTAAAACCAGCTTTGTGGTGCTCTTGCTGCAGCTTCCCTGCTGTTGGTCTTGTCTGCGCAGCCTTATTCACAGAGATGCAATGCCAGAGATAGCAGAACCTATGGATGAAGAGGTTGACTGGATGCTGGCTGACTGCTCTTCTGAGCAGCCTCAGTCCAGAATGTCAGTCTCAAATGGGACCAGGTGGTAGTATGTCAAATTGGTGACATAAGCTGTTGGATCATCACTGTCTTCCAGCTCTGAGGTAAAGTCACTAACACTTTCGAACCTAAGGAGAGATGAAAAAAAAAAAACACCAAAAGGCATTAAGTCATTTAGAAAATCAAAGGAATTGGAAAAAAAAGTACTAAGGGAGTGGGAGAAGCACTTGGAGCTGATTCCATCCACACCTCCCTCTCCTGTACTCATGTGATTATGACTAAACCACGGGCCAACGAGAACCACAGTGTATGCAAGAAAGTAATCTTGTCACCCTTGACTTTCAAAGCTACTAGTGAGGAAGGAAGGAAGGAAACAGCAAGTGAGTCTTGGAAGAGTGAATCACGCAGTTGAAGTCCACATCCTTTTATTTTGTTCCCACAGCATGCGTCAACAACACCAAATGCCTCAGTTCTCACATAAAAGTGAAAAAGAAACTGCCTTTGTTTCCCATCTGAACTTGGACTCTCAGCCTTTCACTTCACAGGCACCTTCTCTGGGTCTGGCTTTTGTAAGAGGCCAAGTGTCTAACATAGGTAGGAAAAGAATTACAACAGGGTCCTTCCTCCAGAGTCAAGCTGTCCTTCCCATGGTACAATATTTAGATTTTGACAATAAAAAAGAATCTCCAAATACAAAAAAGTTTCCCAAATTTAGTTTCACTTGTTTTGGTATTTTCCTCCCCACTTCCCAACACCTGTTTCACAACCTGAACTTTTGCAAGAATTACCTACTGTTTCATACCTACTCTCAACCAGAAGGCATCGAGCTGTTAAAACCCACACTTCTCTCAGTTACATACATTCCATTCCAAGAAGGCTTGAATTTCTGCGGTAAGAAACTTTATCTTCTTCCTGAATAGCCTAGCAGTTAAAGGCAGTCACTGCAGGCCAAGGACTAAATTTCACCTCCGTTCTAAAAGGAGTTTGAAGAACTGTAAAGTTTCTTTTTCTCAAACTCTCTCTTTAATATTTTGAAAGAAAATTCATTCACTATGACAAAGTGAGAAAGAAAAAGAAGTAGAAACTGAAAAATTGCACAAGATGGAAAAAGAAATTCTAACCTAGCTCTCACTTTTAGCATTTGTCTCTAACACCTTTATCAGCCTAGCTGGCCTACTGCAGCACTCTGAATGTCAGATAAACACATGAACTTTAAAATAATTAATATTTAAAACTGCATCTCATCTACACATGAACTAGTTAGACTCTAGATAAGTGAAACAACTGCAGACATCCCTCTAACCTCACCCTAGAGGATGACCTAAGAGTTAAGTCTTTCAGAGGACCTGAAGAAGAGTGGTAGGGTAGACAAACAGACAAGGCTCCCACTCCCATCTCTTCCCAAAACTTTATTTAGAAGTATCATGGGTTATTGGATAGCCTGGTCTATACCTCCTGCAATGTATGGCCACAGTTCTGTCTTTTCCATACTCCTTCCTGGTCCTTCTCATCTCTTCTTTTTAAACTACGAGAACCAAAATAGAGAACCTTTTTTTTTGAGCAGAAACTCATGGATTTTCTCCCACTGTACTGTTGCTCTTCACTTTAAATGAAAGAGCAGTGAGACTGAACTTTGAATGTTTATTACCCTCATTCCTCTAGTCCCTCCAGGCTGTTTACTTGCCTACATGTGTGGGAATGTCTGCACAAGGGAGTTGACTTGGTTTGTTGCTAACACTTCACAGGTCACGTTGTGCTGTCTTATGGACTGCAAGTGATCCAGAAACAACAGATTATGAAATACTAGTGGGGCAGATAGAGCGAAGAAAGCAGAAGAGGAGTCAAGAAGGCTATTCAGATTCTCTTCTTTCTCTTATCACCAAAAAGTGACATTATTACATCTGAAAGGCTACACAGATTTTGTCGTTCCCCAGTCCCACTGATAGGTTACTACAAGCAGAATGTGAGGTGCAAAGCAGTAGAAGTCAGATCCTGTGGTTAAGCAGAAAGCTTTCCTTGCCACCAAAAAGGAAGTGTGTGTGTACAGCAGTCTGCAAAGCACTGCTCCAGAGTGCTCACACAAAACCAAACTCAATAAACCAGGACAATTTACCACAGTCAGCAGCTGTGTATGACACTAGTAGCCAATGCTTTTGTGCTGTTACCAACAGGTCTTTCTCTCAAAATAAATTCTGCAACTCTACTGTGGACCTTCAGATTCCTAAATGCCTGAACTGCTGCCCTTAATTTTTTTTCCTCCAAGTACCTTGACAGACACACTGTCTTTTGACAGAGCCTACTTCTTGTGTTGCAAGACAAAATTCTTTATCATTTTAACCTCTGCTAACGCAATAGGTTTGCTAGTCAGATTCACCAGGAAGAAGAGGGAACAACATAGAAGCTTATGGTTTGGACAGGCTTGCTAGCTAAAAAACTGGTGGTTGGGCTCAAAGAGTGAGGGGTGGTGAATGGAGTCAAATCTATTTGGTAGCATTTCACAAGTAGTGTTTTCCTGGGCTCAGTTTTAGGCCCAGTCCTGTTGAATATCTTTCTTGATGGACTGAACGTGGGAATCAAGTGCAACCTCTGTCAGTTTGCAGATGACACCAAGCTGAGAGGGAGTGCCAATGTGCTGGAAGATAGAAAGGGATCTAGACAGGCTGGGAGGGATGTTTATTACCTTCAGAGGGATCTGGACAGACTGGATTGATTGGCTGAAGCCAATTTTATGAGCTTCAACAAGACCAGGTGCCGGGTCCTGCACTTGCGTCACAGGTGACTCCACGCAGAGCTACAGGCCAAGGGCAGAGTGGCTGTAAAACTGCCTGGCAAAAAAGGACTTAGGGGTGTTGGTCAGCAGTGGCTGAACAGGAGTCAGCATGTGCCCAGGTGGCCAAGAAGGCCAATGGCATACCGGCCTGTATCTGAAATAGTGACTAGCAGGACCAGGGCAAGGATTGTCCCCATGTATTCAGCACTGGTGAGGCCACACTTCAAATCCTGTGTCCAGTTCTGGGCCACTCACAGCAAGAAGGATATTGAGGTGCTGGAGCCTGTCTGGAGAAGGGCAACAGAGCTGGTGAGGGGTCTGGAGCACAAGTCTGATGAGGAGCAGCTGAGAGGGCTGAGGTTTTTAAGCCCTGAGAAAAGGAGGCTCAGGGGAGACCTTATCACTCCCTACAACTGCCTGAAAGGAGGGTAGCCAGGTGCAGGATTGGACTCTTCTCCAGCTAACAAGTGACAGCACAAGAAGTAAGGGCCTCAGGTTCTACTGGGGAAAGTTTAGATTAGATATTAGGAAAAATTTCTTGACTGAAAGGGTTATCACACATTGGAACAAGTTGCCCAGGGAAGTGGTAGAGTCACCACCACTGGAAGTACTTAAAAGATGTACGTGTCACAGAATCATAGAATGGTTTGGTTTGGAAGGGACCTTAAAGATCATCTAGTTCCAAACCCCCTGCCATGGGCAGGGACACCGTCCACTAGGTCAGTTTACTCAGAGCCCCATCCAGCCTGGCTCTGAATGCCTACAGGGATGGGGAATCCACAATCTGGGGAACTTGTTCCAGTATCTCACAATCCCTGTCTAAAAATTTTCTTCCTAATAGCTAATCTAAACCTACTCACCTTCAGCTTAAGGTCAACCCCCTTATCCTATCACATGCCCCCATGAAAATTCCCTCTACATCTCTTGCAGGCCTCCTTCAGGTACTGGAGTGAATTTGCCAAAAAAGCAGCTTATCTAATACCACAGACTCTACAGCTGGCCTAGAAGACAGAAGTGCAATCAGTCTTTGCAGAGAAAGATACCTCTGTAACAAAACCAAAGCATAAGTTCAAATGCATTTATTTACCACCTTATTCTTCCAAAAGGACTACAGACTACTCTCCAAAAACCACACACAAAAGGACTAGTTACACCACATGGATGCTAAGCACACTGGCTTCACCACAGTAGTGGTGTATGCCATAGCACGGTGTACTGCCAATTAAAATCAGAGAGAAAATGAAGGAAGCAGAAAAAACCTATTTCAGAACAACAGAGTAAGCAACTCCAACTTGGAAAAGTGCTGTAATTTCTTTTGCAACAAGAAGCTGATGGGCAGGTAACCCAGGCTACCCAGCTAACCAGTACAGGGAATGAGGAATTCCTGCTGAAGCTTCAAGCACTTCTTCCCAAAAAATACAGGTTTGCTCTGCAAAATGTCTCACTCAAGTCCATCAGCAGCCAAAACCCAGAGTCATAAAGTGTTTAATGCAGCTGAAAGGAAAAAATTCCCATCTGAGGATATCAAGTCCATGAGGAATTAGCTCTGATTTCAGGGTAGAACACACCATAAATCCAATTTGACTGAGACTGAAAGGGAACAGTATAGGATTTGAAAGATTTTAAAGTTTCCTTTCTGGGCTAATAACACACATTTAAACCAACAGTATAGAAAATCTCTGCTTTTGAAAAAGGTTCAATTTTTACAAAACAGCTGTGCTACACTGGTTCCATTATCTCCTGGCTATTATGTCTTGGCCATAAAATACAGCTGCAGGATGGGAAAATTCAGCACCGTATAAAACCCACATTCGAAATTTATTAACTTCTTGACTCTTGACTTCACATCCTTTGGAAAGTTAAACTAAGCCAGGCTGCAAAAAGTCAGGCTGTTACCCTAGATTCATTTCTTCCACCACAGTTTATGGGAAACTACACCTAGTTTTTATCACATTACTATTTTCTGACCTTAACAGTCTCTGATTTCAATGGGATGAGAGTTAGATGATTGTAGATTCTGATCCCAGGCTGGTAAGTTTTGCTTGAGCTGGAGCACAGTTTTAAAATCAAAACTAGCTATAAATATTTTTTAATGATTTTTTAAAAAATAATCAAAGTAAGGCAGGAAAAGACTTTCTTTGGTAATTTTCTCCTATATTTTGTCACTCTCAGTACAAAGAGTGATCCACTGTGAACTATAACAATTTTAATTTCCAGGTATTGGCCTTACAGAATCACCTCTCGTGTGCCATTTCAGCTTCATTATTACAAGCTTATGAGCTTAAATGTCGTTAGCAAGGTCAAGGTTTAAAACACTAAATGATAAGTTAATAAAAAGACTTCAAGAATTTACACTAGAGCCAGACACACTTTTCAGCCTGACAAAATGTTGCCAAGCTCTAAACCTTGTTACAGACTGGCATTTCAAATACAACAAGACAGATCACTGCATTCAAAGATAAAGGCTCTGTAAGTCTTCCAGTATTCTCTTTCCTTCATTTAACTGACTGGTCTAATGAAAAAGTAGGTCAACATTTCTCATCAGAAATATTTAAATGGTTCACTACCTGAAGCTCATTCAAATATCAATGACCTGGTATGACAGAAATCTGTAGGAACATATTTCCATCAATACCCATCTGTGAATACAGTCATTCACGTAAGGCCTACATGAATCATGGAATCACAGAATAGTTGGGGTTGGAATGGACCTCTGGAGATCATTCACTCCAACCCTCTGACAAGGCAGGGTCACCCAGAGCAGGTGACACAGGAACGTGTCCAGGTGGGTTTGGAATGCCTCCAGAGAGGGAAACTCCACAACCTCCCTGGGCAGCCTGTTCCAGTGCTCTGCCACCCTCAACATAAAGAAGTTCTTCCTCGTGTTGAGATGGAACTGCTTGTGCTTTAGTTTATGGCCATAGAAGCCCTCCTGGTTACAGGTTTCTGAACCCAGAATACCCACATGCATTAGGATGCAGAACTTTCCAATGAAACCAGTCCAACTTGCCTTTTCCCTAAGGATACACACATACTGCACCAAGTCCCAGCTGAGCAGCTGTTGACCTTTGTTCAATTACTTTCAGGGATGTGTTCCCCTTTGAGGACAGTGTTTTGCTTCCCAAACATTCTACTACCCTTTGTAGCAGGATAGGCCATTTGTTAGGCTGTTTGATTTTCCAAGTTTGGGCTCAAACCAGCTCTCATCACAGTCACAAGAGAAAGAAATAATTCTGTTCTCCATTCGCAGCATCTCTACGGCAACCTCAGTTCTTTTTTCATACACAGAGGATTGATCACTTTGGGGTCAATCATTCCCCAATTTTAGCCACATTAACAGGAAATTGCTGTGAAGTGTTAGCAATCGGGCCCAGTAACCTTTAACAAGTCAGCATGACAGTTGTATCAGTCTGGCTCTTAGACAGACAATAACATTCTGCTAGGGGGGTGGAAAAGCTCCAGTGAAGGTGACAGTGAAGGTGACAGCATTGCTCTTGCTCAAATTCCACTTACAAATGTTCTGCTGAATCTACATCCAGGTGCTTCTCTTTTCCATTAGGTATACTGTGGTCAATGACTATTGTTTCAGTGTTGGCTAAACAGAATCCATTTGATCGCATGATTTCTGTTGGGAGAAGAAAGACAAAATTTTTTAAAAAAGCTGGAAAACAACTGTGTGTCACATGTAATTGACATGGCTATCAACTGAGATGTGTGCATGACATTGAAAATCTGCACAGGAAAACAGGAATGAAGAGTTGGTTTCACAGTTTCTTGCATCTGCAAACTGACAGTGCTCAAGCAATTTTATTCACCTATTCAATTCATGACACAGAGCATCTGAAGCAACTACCACTAGCAAATCATAACTGTATTTTTCTTAGACAGTCTTAGGCTTAAGCAGAAATAAAAAAAGGCATTAAAAGGGAAATGAAAAGTGACCTGACAAGCTGATTCAACCACCAACTCCAAGCTGTGTAAAGAAATACCATGTTTTACACTGCCCTTGATACTGCTTTTTTTTTCCTAACTGTGTTAGAAGCCTCCAATACAGAATATCTAAAGTTTACAACTAATTCCACTGACTTGCTACCATGGGGAGAATTGATAACTAAAGAACAGTATTTGAGAAGTTAATCCACATCTATGCTCTTTGGAAAGTCAAACTAGGCAAGTCACAAGAATTTCCTCTGGTCACACAATTTTAGATGAAGCTAGGACTACACAAAATAAACACACATTTCAAAAGAAATCAGCACTGAGTTAAGTAGGATAATTTGATCTGCCTCAAGACACCATGACCCTGTGTTACAGTCTTGCATTATCAGCACAACAAAAAATATTAGTCTGTGTCAGAAAATACGGTAGGCAGAAGACACACCAACAAATTTCAGCTATATATACAGTTCAAGCAATGAACAGGAGATGAGACAGGAGAGAGGAGGTAATTTTTGTTAACATTACATGCTTCTGCATTAAGGTAAAGCCAAAACTCCCTTCCATATTTTACTTGAGAGTCATCTTCGACTTTCATTCTGTATTTTACTGAAACTCATTTTAGCAGAATACATTTGGGGGCTGCAAAAACACTGAACCCCAGCAGAATCACAGTTCATATGACTCACTTTGAGGCAGCATTGTATGATTGTAAAGTAAGATTTACACCATGAATTCAAATTCAGCTTTTGAATCAGAGGGTGGCCCTTTCTCTTTTCTCCATCACCTACCACACTGAGCAGGACCATGCAGGGGACAGTTTGTTTTTTAAGAGAGAACAAAACATTTTTGCCTGCTTTTCCAAGACTGTGAACCAGGTAGAAAGCTACACTCTGACTAAAACAGGACTGTCAGTATTTTCCTTGTGTCCTTGACTTGACCTAAGAGTTACAGCATTTCACTGCTGCACGAACTGCTTTACCCATTATCATTTACTGCCATCTACTGACAGCACTGCCAGACACTGAACCATTTCCATTGTGCAACATCCAGATGAGGCAAATATCAATTAACATCAAATTTCCACCTATGTTCTTAGTAATAATGACAGCAATCACTTGAATGATAAAATCTAATTACCACAAGATGCTTTTGGATAGCTGCATAGGTAGGAGAATCTTCCTTCAGTTAATGAAGTATGATTAGGTATGATTGTCACTACCAACAATAATTTAGAATTAAAACATGCTATTATTCAGCTGAGATAGTTTTGTTTGTACCAAAGAAAATTGATACCAGTTCCTTGCCAGAAACTATAAACTTTGGAGGACTATGTAGTATTTCATTTCAATTAACTGTAAATAAGCTCCTCTGGTGACACAAAACCAGGAGATGCCATTAGCCTCAAACAAAGTGTTCCAGTATAGAAATACAAAACCAGGCACACCAGAAGCTCACAGATCTTTTGACAACGGTCACTAGCAGATGAAGAGAGGAAAGGCTAAAAGAATAGGCCAGGACAGGCTCTCCACTTTACCCACTAGCAATCTGTGGTTTAGGGACTTCTTTTGTCTTCACCTGTGACAGGTTTCAATGTACTTTTCCTCCACTTCCCTGTCTAACTCCCGTTTGAAGTCACTTCTGCTTTCAGTTTCACCATATCCTATGACAGTGAGTTCCACTCCTTAACTATGCTTTGTATGGAATCAAAACAATATTATAACCTTTCTTTTGTTTGTTTAAAGCCTGTTGTCTCTCAATGATATTGGATAACCTATAGCTCTTGTTTCATAAGAAGTACAGGGTAATTTACCTCCTTCTATTCACAGCTTTGTAGACTTCCTCATACCAGTCTGTCATCTCTTCTCCCAGGTGAAGTTTCCTTCTTTAATTAACCCCCTACTTAGAGAAGCTGTTGAACAACTTGACTCCTAACCCTTTATTTGCATAATTTTAAATTCTATTATATCATGAGATGAAGAAATCAAAATTCTGCATATTGTATTCAAGATGAGGTTATGCTCCTCTTCTCCATTTCTCCCTCCTTTCCTAATAATACCTAATCTACTAATAATAATATCTTGTAATATAATATATTAATAATTTATAATATTCTCACTGATATATAATATATCTCACATAATATTCTCACTGATATATAATATATCTCACTGCCAAGCCCATTGCTTGGCACCAAGCTTACATTTTAACTGTACTGTATCAATAGCCTGAAAATATCTTCTGCATTTTCCTCACATTCACTGCTTTGCATTTGTCAGCCTCCCATTTCACCTGCCACTTTATTGCCTGAATGCACGCTGCACAGTACATCAAGGAAGATTATATGTTCTATATCACAAAGCATTACTGAGAAGTACATTTTGAATTGTTGATAGAGAAATAATAATGGGAACAACAAATGAAGTAATTTTCATTCTTCAATTTTTGTGTCAACTGCAGGAAGTTAACAATTCTTACCTGATATTTTAACTGGACTTTGAAAGCTTGGCTGAATTTTATGGACATTGTCATTTTTTAGAACTTGGTCCAAAGGAGATCTCTCAAAGAATGTGAGGACAACTTCAGACCTTGAATACTTAAAAAGAGAGAAAGAAAAACAGACATCCATTTTTAACCAGTAGTTTGATTTGTCCCTCTTCTCCATTTCCACCCTTTCATAGTATGACAGAAAGACTTATTACAAGTGACAGCTTGGAGGCATCATTACACAGTTCTGGCATCAGCATTTCTCCAAGTTACTCAATAAATTGCTGCTTCTTTCAGAGTTTGGCAAAGTCCATCACATTCTAATCTGCATGAGAGTGCATGTCACCATGAAGGAGGAGTCAAGCTGGACTAAATTGGAACTTGGCTTACTCACCTTCCAGGGCATGTTTATAATAGTCTTCAGAAGCTTTTCCACTTCATTAAGTCTGGCTTCTATATCATGGGCTTCTTTTATTGTGATGAGCCCTAGAAACAAAGTAAACACATCATAAGCATAAACAAAAGCACACTTACACACACTTTAGCAGCCAGAAGCAGCCCTTCAGGAAGATGTGGAGCAACCTCAAACATGCCTTCCAGAAATGTATTTTAAACCAACTGATGATAAAGCGTGCACCCCAGACTGAGGTGGGTGTAGTTTACAAGCAGAGTTGCAAGCCTGACACAAACTCAGCTGTTTATGACCATATGTAGGAATTGCAAGACAAGCAGAAGTAGAACCACCTACTCCCTCACCCACAGTTTCACTACACAGCATTCCCAGCAGTGATAGTTAAATAGACCACTTTCTGCTTCCAAGAACCATTATTCATCCTTTTTATTCCTGTAAATAAAAAGCAAAAGAAAACCCAAGAAAACCAAAAGACACGTCCTACAGATGAGCAGGGAAAAAAACAAACACAAGCCAAACAAAAGGCATTGAGAGCAGTTTTGTTTTTTCTCTGACTGTAAGCCTCAGTGAGTGGTCCAAAGAAAATTTCTCAGTATCATGTTTTTCAAGTGCAAGATAATTGTTGGGATTTTTTTGCATCTATTCAGTCACCGAATTATCACAGTGCTGCAGAAGGGATTAAGACAGAATTTTTACTGCCCAATATCCAGAAGGATGCATTAAAATGCAATATTGAATTGCTCGGTATGGTGATCTTAAAAACTGATACCATATTTTGTATGTTTAACCTGCGGGACATCTGTAAATTTCCCCTCCTCTAGCAGACTGAAGGAAATACAGCACAGGTTAGATGCATGTACAAGGCATATGAAGAAGTAAACCCCAAAATCTCAAATCTCTCTAGTGGGTCATTTATTGCTGATACTTGCAACCTACTTTATCTAATCAAATCATCATTTAACTTCTGCATTTGTGCATCTTTTCCAAGGAGCAGGATACACTCACAAAAAAGAAATACCTAAGAGAAATTATTAAATATAACAAGCCACAATAAACAAACAAATGAAAAACCAAACAAAAACTGGAACAGGAAAAGACACAATAAATCAGAAACATCAAAACTAAAAATCTGCACAGCAGTCTGTGAGAAAGCACTTCAATACACTACAATTCTGTTAAAGTAAGTGTGTCTCCATCTTCCTATTTAAAAGACAAACGTAGAGCCATCAAACATGCAGAGTGTGGGAACAGTATCCACAAACAGTTTCAGTCTGCACCAGTCCTTCTTGTTTGCTACCAATGAGATACAATCCCACAGAAACTTTCCAGACAAAAGTGTGACTTGGAAACTGTCAGCTCTCCTCCAGTTACAGCTCTAAATAAAACAGAGATTGTCTCCAAAGCAACCGGGTTTACTTGACAGCTGTCCCACAAAAGTCCCCTGCTTGTCTAAGCCTTTCTCTTGCTCAACACTCTTTCATTTGGCCTGTTTGTTCAGCATGGTACACCCCAGTACAACTTGCCCGCTCTCCTGATAGCAGAGCCATGCATACCAGCAGGCACATAAGGGAGGTGGTGTGTGTCTTGCTTTGGCTGCTGTACACTACAGTCAGGTAGCTTTGCTTGGAAGTTCTCTGAAAGGCTGTAAATGTGAATAAACTCATCTGCATGGTCCACAGATTGCATACTAGCTGGGCTGTGCTTGGCATTACAGACCTGAATTGCAGACCAGCATCCTTCATCGTCCTAACTACGGGGTGCAGGCCTGGGTGGATCTGCTTCGCCCCTCCACAAATATTTTCCCATCCCACATTTGGATCAAGTTCAAATTTTTCAATGAAAGGGCTTTCATCTTCCCTAAAAGAAAGAAAAAGCTGCCAATGGCCCTACAGTTCAGACATCCATCCGTGATGTTAGAAACACGCTGCTGGGCCTGCTGCACATCCGAGAAAACAGAGCCAGCCACCCTGGTGCCAGCTGCCATGGGGTGCCTCCACTTCTCCTGCTGGTCTTGATCCACTCTGCATAAACACTGATACAGGCAGAGCAGAGACTGCCCAGCTGCGGCTCCCACCTCCTTGCTGATCCACCAGGGATTCAGCATTCAAATGCACACTCTCTAATCTGCCCTTGATCTCAAACCTGGCTCCTTCCCAGATAAGCATGGAACAAGTATTTTACCACGAAGATGGATGCTTTCAAACAAATGAAGATATTCAGAATAGGAGGGGGAGAAAAAACCAAAAAAACCAAAACCACCTCGGCAACAACCCTGAGCATTCATCCCATAAAGAAAACCAGCCAAGCGATCAGGATTTCTCTCATTAGTAATCAGGGAAAGCATCTGCAGCTCCACATGGCCTTTTTATGCTTCACCAAGAAGTCAGACAAGGCTGTCAGCCTGTTGCACTGTCACAGATCGCCCTGTGGGAGGTTTTACAGCTTCTTGCATTCACAAGGAATTTCCAGCCCTGGTATATTATCTTCTTCCACCTCTTGGAAAGACACCAGCCATGCAAACCCACACTCCAACTTGGAAACTGGCACAGAAGACTTGTAACATCTCACACCATAGAAACTGTTTCTTACTGAAGTTTTCAGTAATATCAAAACCAAAAAGCAGACAGTGTAGGAAGGAGAGTGCTACATCTGCTTGGACGGCTTCCTATATATGTGCTTAATGATTGCAGATGCGCAGCTTTGGGGCTTAAGGCTGCTGACCTTAAATGAATTCCCCATACAGGGAGTTCAATTTGGCCAGGCTAAAGCCTTTCCTTTCATACATCTGCAACCCAAACAAACAGAAACCACTTGACTGGCCTTAATATATACATGTATTTAAACCTGTAATTTCTTCTGCAATTGTCATGAAGTTTGTAAAGCCTTCATTCATCTTAATTCTACAAGTCTCTGTTTTTAAAAGTTAACAGATGCTCTTGTGGTTTTCAGTTAGTCATAGATCATGATCCCACAACCTGAGAGACTGCTCCCAACCCTAAAGCCATGTTAACCAGAGTGAGGCACTGCCTGCCCAAGCAGCCAGGAGGAGTGGACGTCCTGGTCCTTCCTTTCCACCCCTTTCAGCACTCTCTAACTGGCTGCTGGCATCAACCACAGCACCTATGTGCATGAGGAACTCTGGGGTTTCGCAAGGTAAAGTCTCTGGTGTCAACATCACCTTAAGGTGCTCCCACCCTCCCCTGCACCTCACTTCCTCTCCCACACCACAACACAGAGCTGCTTCTGCTTTGCCAGCACAATTAGGTGAGCAGCAGGGAATACCTCAAACCACTCCTGTCAAAGGCTTCACCTCAGGAAACCCCAGACTCCACTGAAGAAGCAAGAGACTGCAGGCGAGGATGCCCCATCCAAGCTCCTTTCTCACCCATGCACTATATCAGGTTTGAGCAGGAATGAGAATTTGTGCAAAGAAGGGTCACAGAAGCGCACCCAAGTTCCCAGACCTATTTTTCACTTTGTGGGGCTTTCTCTTTTGCTTGTCTTCTTTCTCCTGTTCATAAGATTTGTTGAGGTAGAAAGAAAGAAAAAAAAACCAAAAAAAAAGCCAGAGACTGATGTAAGATCTCCAGATGCTGGAAACGCCTGAACAAACAGACACAGAGACATGCCAGCTGACACTGCAGACAGAGCCCAGAATCCCCACCATACATTAATCCTGATACAAATGAACCAAAATGTGGATGCATCTGGAATGTGTGGAACCCCCTGGTCACATATGAAGCATCCATACAGCAGTTACATGTCCTGGGGCTGTTCTCTCTGCCCATGGGCCATAAATACGTGTCTAGCCTATGTTTCTATCTGAGGCTTTTACTACCCAAGAACCCTTACTCTGTTTGTTATAAAATAAAAATGAGACACCAGTAAAGCAACCAGTATCCTGGAACCAGTTGTGCTTTCTTCACTTTTTCAGTCATGCAACAGAGCTGAACTCAGAGCTGGGAAATTTGTTAGTGAGGTCATGGTGAAAAGCTGTTCTTATGCCTTTTTCTCAGCTCTGGCCCTTGTCTGGACTGCTAATGGAAAACATGCACAAACTCTTCCCAGGAAAACTTTGCTCTCTGTCTCGTTACCTGTACTGTACTTGGATAACTGGCTATTATTTCAAGTGATTTAAATGCTAAATAAACACCTATGTTTATAGGGTTTGAGGTGTAGTCCCGCTGTCTCCTTTTTCTTTGCCACAAACACCGCTGTCAAATACCACAAACTTCTAAGACCCCTTCACCCTGCACACAGGGAAGCCAACAGGCTGGGTGACAGGAGGGATGACACTGCCTAACTCAGCGTGGCACTCACCTGTGCCTGGGAGATTGCTTTATTTTTATTACACAGTCAGTGACCTCACTCAATCCTTTTGACATTTTCTCTGCCCCTTTCCAGACCGAGAGCCCCAGGCAGAGCCCTTAAGACTGAAAAGCTTTCAGTCTGAGAGCAAGCGTAGGTAGGAACTCCACGCAGAGCAGCATGTGTCTGGAAAAGTGTGGCACAAGCAGCACCAGAAGCCTGCAGCCTTCTTCCTGCCCTGGGTCCCTGGTGCCGGGGCAGCTGCAGGAGGCTGGGAGAGCAAGCCAGCAGCTGTGTACCTGGCACGCTGGCTCACAGCGTGGGAGAGGGGCCCAGAGCTGCACACAGGCAGGAAACGAGCTCAGCAGCAGAGAAGAACGATCTGAGAGCCAATTCCTGATGTAAACACATAAGCCTCGGTAGGGCTGTCCCATCACTGCTATGTGAGCCACCAAATCTGCAACTAATGACATTCTGAAAACCACAGATAATGCACCCCATGTTTCCCCCACAGGAAGCAGGACAGGAATTGCAGCATGTGCTTCATGGCTCATAATGAAATCACAGAGCATTCCTGACAGTCAAGAGTACACAATAAGCATTGTCTCAAAAAACCTCTAGTGCTTTCAAAGGAAGAATAAGTTCATGCCCAAGTCAAGTATGTATCTGTAATATCATGTCAATGATGACACACAGAAGCCTGTTTTTCTGGAGTTGTGTTGCTATGTACAAGTCACTATGTATATACATGATACTAGACTGTGGGCAAACCCTGTCTCTCCAATCTGAAGGACTACACTTCATGTTTGTGGTCAGGACAGAAGGAAAGAATGTCCAAGACATACCCTATTTTCTCAAAATCAGTGCTATACATACAGGAAGCTGAGCAAGAGCAGAAGCCAAGGTGTAAATACATGCAAGATGGAATGCCAATTGTCCTAAATGCTGTGTGTTTCAGTATGCACATGAAGATTAAAGTTGTATTGAGCCCCTCTCATCTAATTCTCTCTCCGTTCCCTACAGGTAGACTGTGGAGTAGATATCAAAGGGAAAAAAACAAGCAACAAATAAATCCAGAGAGAAATCCTACTGTGTTCTGCAAATCTACACTGCAAGAAAGATTTGAGGCTAACAGATTTAAATCATGAGTCCATCCCTCTCTCTTTGCATAAGATCCCAAGCAGCAGTTAGGGATTTCATATCTTTAGGGAAGACATATAAGTTGCCTTGTTTGGGAGACTGCTATTTTTCTCCCTCTCCTGACCAGACTTCAGTGGGAGATGTGCCCCTTTCCCCAGTTACAGTCTTCATTACTACTGCAGTGCTAAAACTTTTTGATCCTTTTCCCTCATTCCTCCTTTCTCTCAAATATGTTCTAAGCCCTGTGCACACACACAACCCAGGATGTCGATGGAGCAATAGAAGGAAGGTCCTAGTCATTAGAAAATATTGTTAAATAAAAGAGTCCAATTTGATTCATCCAAAGAAGGGCCAGGTCCAAAGTCAGCTCAGGCTGCTAGGGACCATATCCAGTTGACTTCTAAATGGATCCACAGACAGATATTCCACAGAAACATGCAGAAACTGATCAGGGCTGAAAGATGACAGACAACTCAGCCCCATTTTTTCTGCTGCTTTGCTCCTTTGCACTGCTTCCTACTTCCTCCCTGTGCTGGACTGGGTCTTCTCAATACCATTGCAGCTGTCATTTTCCCCTGCTTCGTGGCTACCACACCTCACTACTCCTAGCAGCTGCCCAGGTAGGACCCCTCCTCACGACAAACATATATTCGCACAACCTTGCCACCTGGGAACTACGGCATTAGCCACCTCAGACTGGATTCTGAAAAGGCCAAACCAGCTCCCATTAACAGCTGCCTCCTCTCTGATGAAGGAGAGGAGGATAAAAGATTGCTAGAAGGGCAAATGAATACTCAGGGGTATGTAAAGGCAGAAAATGAGAAAAAACCCAGCAAGAGGGGAAAGCTCGTTACACACACCTTTTCTTCAATAACTGCAGAAAAAAACACCACAGGGATCCCTTAAGCCCAAAGACTTGATAAGATCCAGAGGAGGGCAGATAATTACAGGCAATCAGGGATGTCAGATCTTCAATTACTAGAGACCAGGACTGTCACTTTTCTGTTCTCTGCCTGTTATTTATGCTGTCTTCTGAAGCATCTGGTTCTCATCACCAGAGACAGGGTCCTACAGCACTGGTCTGACTTAAGTCTGGCAGCTCTAGCAACTTATCTTTGATGCCTCTTGCCTAATTCTACAACCCCTCTCTCAGAGCAGACACACTTGCCTGTTCCCCTTGCGGAAAAGTTCATCCACCTCATGTGAGAAAAGTCACTACAGCCTTTACAAAGGATTTGCTATTGATGCAATATCACTGACAAGATCCATCTTGGTGGCATTACTGAGGGAGCAACTAAAAGGACACAGCAGAGCTGAAAAGAGGGGTGGGTGTAGAGAGGTGGACTTTTGACATTTATCACATTGTGCTGCCCTTCTTAAACTTGATGATGAGGACCAAAAAATTTTTAAAAAGGTATCAGTACACAAAATGCATGTGAGTTACTCCATATTTTCAAAAGTTCCACTAGGTAGTAGCAAACATATTGAAGATACTGAGATAAATCTGTTTGAGGGAGAAAGCTTTCGAAACCCTGTCCACACCTTTCTTCTTTTGCAGTTCATTTGAAGCAGATGCAGGATGGGGAGAAGTCTGTCCAAACAATTGTCTGACTGAAATCCCCAGAGCAAAATTGACTGTGACCCTGGCACACTCGAACACCCACGCAAAGAAAAGGCAAATTAAAGAAGAGGCAAATTAAAAGCTGAGAAACCCAGACCCTCAAGATGATGGGTTTTCCACATATTGTATTATTAGTTATGGGATCTCCCAGGATCTCTGGAATGGACAAGACACTTTTTGGTGGCAGAACACAGCAGACAGGCTTTCCCCATGGAGTTGCCTGTCTTGATGCCTGATGAACCACAAGAAAGGACAGAATGTCAAAGAAGCATGAGACAGGAGTGAACAACGCAGTCAAAACCTGATGAAAAATGCAAGCTCCTACAACCCTAAGTGCTGATTTCTTATCAGGTGAGAGCTGTCATGAAAAACACACCTCATTTCCATTCCTTTCCACCAAAAACTTCCCTGACACATTGCCTTGGTTCACCACAAAAATGTAACTTGTGTCTAGCTTAGTAACAACACAGTCAGCTTCATTTATCTCCATCATTACAAATGAACCATGAAATTCAGCTGATAAAAAAACAAACCCAGAAGCCACAAACTTAATTTTGGTTATACAGTTCTGCTAGAGTCTGATAACCAAGAGCTGCATCTTTTGTCTGCCAGACATAAGCTCTGAGCAAGCTCCACTAATGAACTGTTGACAATGTCAACAATGAAAAGAGCACAATAGATGCAGTGTATTTATCTGTATTGTCACAGCACCGAGAAACAGCTGCTGTCTGTGGAAACCACTATGCTGCTCCTGTAGAGCTCCCTCTTCTCATAAATCACACCCCCAGATGGTCTTGTAAACAACAACAGCAACGCTCTACTGCAGCACACAGAAAACTAAGTTATGAATGCGGCATTTACAAGCAAACATTCCTGGGCTGGCTCTTTGGGAACTGCCTTCTGTGTTGTGCACTTCCAATGGCAGCCCTGGTGGAGCTTCCCACTGCACAGCCACTTGGACAAGGATCACCTGCTTCCTGCAGGAGGATGCCACCCCAGGGGCAGGCACAATGCTTGGAGCTGGAGCTCAGCCTAGTCCCTGTGAGGGACCGCTTAGGTCTGCTGCAGGTGAAGTGACTGCTTCTATGCTATGAGGCAAAATAAAGGTGCAAGGTTTCTATAGGAAATCTCCACCAGTACAAGAAAACTTCTATGGATGGACAGAGGTTGAGCACCTGCAAGGTGGAAGGGAACAGAGAAGTTCTGCAGAGCCATAACCATGGGTGGCAGCACACTGGTGAGAGAAACCTGGAGGCAAAGAAAAGGAACAGAAAGCAGCTCATGGAAAGCAACTTGGAGAAGCAGAGAGGAAATAACAGAAAGGAGAGCAAGGGGAAAAAAGACCACAACAAAGCAGAATGAGTCAGATGAGGCACAGAAAGGAGGAAAATGAGAACTTTGGGAAGAGGGGCCCATCTAGCAATAAAATTAATCTGTCAGAGAGTTTCTGATTTGGCAGAGTATCAGAGCAGGATCAGGCACTACACATACCTACAATATGAACAGTTACTCTGGAAGAGCACCTGAGCCTCTGTTCTGACAGCAAAGGTAACAAACAAGTGCAGAGGAGGATTACCAGAAACCACCCTACGACTCCAAAGGCACAACAAATCCCTGTTTTGAAAGGCTGCTAATGTGCTCTTTTGGCTTCCTTAAGGGGCTGATTCTGCCCGCACTGCAGTCAGAGGCTAGGGAGGTGTGTGACTGCTGACTGCATTGAGCCTGGCTTAGGTTCTAGAATAAATCTTAGATGAGACCTCCTCACAAGTGGTATTTAGAGAAAATGGGGGGGGGGGGGGGGGGGGGGGGGGGGGGGGGGGGCGGGGGTGGGAAGGGAGAGTTCTTTTCCAGATTTATACCTCAGTTTTGGTGTCTATTTGGTCTGTTGCAACCATTTCTATTTCCATCAATTTTAAGTCAGCTTCGAAGTCCATAGCTCTGCCTTTCTCAGGAAAACTGATTAAATTCAAAAGTAGACTTTGTACAGAGAAACAGACAGTTTAGTAACATTCAGCTGTGCTCCTTGCAGGAGTGAATGAACCTGTGTTTTCCTGTGATCCTCTTTTGTACATTTGCCTAGAGCAAGGGACAGGGAGATTTCAAAGACAAATAAAACACTAGCAAGTTACTAGTAATATCAGAGTTAATGATACTTAGTCACTCTGCAGGTATGCACATATCTAACCTTGTTTACCAGCTTCCTAGTCAAGATGCCTTGTGTTGCTGAATGTCCTTGGCCTTTAGCATCATTGTACGCTCCAGATGCAGAGAGTGCACTCTGCCACGTGTTCTTGTTAGTTACCAAAGACAAGACCAAACCGTGGGAATGCCCTACTCCCCGCTGGGATCTCCCCATCTCTCATATCAAAGAAAGGGTAAGATGAACAGCCACTGCAGACAGCTACACCTCCCATCCTCTCCTCTGCAATCTCAAAGCACTCAGCAACTCCTACAAATAAGGAAGGGAGAGCATTGTGGAAGTCAGTCCGTGAGGATGAGGGGTCAAGAAAGGAATTGAGAGGATGGTTTCCTTGTGCTGAGCAAGAAAAGGAGCACACTCCTGCACAGCATGAACTCTCTGCTGAAGCCAGCAATAAAGGTAACAACCAACTCTTTCAAAAGTTGCTGACGTTTTTAAAATAACCACAAGCTTCATTCAAAAAGTTAATAACATCAAAAGCTCAAGCTTCCACTCTCAGTTGTACCCCTTAAATGTAACACGTTGCAGCTTGACGGAGCTGTAGGATAATGCCAGTCCTTTTAATGCTCCTTAGGCAAATCTGTGGGGACTTTGGAGTCCTTTAATGCAATGCAAATTTGGTTTGCAACACTTTATCACTTCCTCCAGATAAAAGGCACAGCTGATATTCACCTTCTTTAAGGAAGCCCAAGATAAACACACACACACATACAAATTCACATACATATGCAAATACATTTGTACATATTTGTATATATATACACAAATGTATATGAGTAAATGCTAACACACACAAGAATGGGCTTTTGTCAGGTGTTTTTATTGGGTTAAGTACACTGAGCTTCACTGTAGACAGCAGGATGTCTGCTTTTAAACAGGGCATTAAGAAACCATGCTTATCCCATGAATTTTGTAAAGACTGGACATGCCTCATGCAATCTCACATACAAAGCTTTGCATCACTGTCACTTAGTTAAATGAGATTTTTATGTTTCAACTTTGTCAAGTTATCAGAGGCTGTGGCCAGCCAATTTAAAATGTTGGTATGATGAAGTGTTCTTTAGGCAGAGAAGCATACTCTGCAAAGTAATTTTCTTTAGAGCAGGAGCAGCATAATTTTAAACAGAGAGTTGCTGAAATTGTGACGCACGCTGTAATTGCTTAGAAACTACTCCTGATTTTTATTTTGTCTCTGTCACAAAGTTAACCCCCACCCCCTCAACAAGCTAAACAGATCATAATCTACTCATATTAGGTTTCGATTTTTCAAATCCTGAATTGATGCTTTGCTCATTCCCCATTCTACTGAAGTCTGTGTGCCTGTTCCTGAGATAAAGGTAAGTCAAGGTTGCTGGCTCTAGGTTTTAGGCAGAGATTGAGCAACACAGGCTGAGGATACTTAATCTTTCCCAGTTGCTCATGCATGAATGGTGTATCTAGCTGGGACTGTCAAGTAAAGTCAGTGCAAGGGACTATAATTCCATCTGGCTCAAAACGCACAAATAATGCTTTGGAGAGAAGTGAAAAGAGTCGAATACTTTGCAAAGTACTACATCAGAATACTTCTGCTGGCAGGCCTTGAAACAGGAGAGGAACCATGCTCGCTTGAGACAGGCGCTGAGGAATGAGAGGGGCTTTACGAGAAGCAGCAGCTCCTGTATGTAACCAATGGGGAAGAGCACTGGGAGGGGCGGGAGGCCAAGGATCGAGTCCATTTGCAGCCAGACACAGCACACACCCCAGTCCAGCTGCCAAGCTACTCTTCAGAGCCCAATAAAGCCAACAAGAAAGACTACCGCCACCCTGGGACGTCAATTTTTAGTCACAGCGACTCTGGCAGGTGCTCTGCCTGCAGACCACAGGCAGGCTCGCTCTAAACCTACCAGCACCCTCAAAAGCCGTGGCTCAGGTGCCACATACACTTGAAGGCCAAGTTACAGGGAATTTATTGCCACTCAGCAGTAGTAAAAATCACACCCGCAGTTCTTTGGGTAGGACACACACGGTGAGTAACAAGCTTTTGCAGTACTTCACATCCCTACTCAGCCACAGAAATGCGTGAGGCGCTGTTTGTGCCGGCACACACCAGGGCTCAGAGGTGGGCGCTGGAACAGCCCCATTCCCAGCCTGCACCCAAGCTGGAGGAGACAGCCCCCTCCGGCACCCAGCCCTGCGAACATCCCCGCTCGCCCCCCGGAGGGAAAAGGGGCTGCGGGGCTGCGGCGGCCCCGGCTCCGTGCGCCCATCCCCGCCGTCTGCAGAGGGCACTCGGGGCCCGCCGGTGCGGCTGAGCTCCCGGGGCCGCCGGGGCCGAGCTGCCACCTCCCGGCGGCGGGCACGGGAAAGCCCAGCGGACACAGGCCAGGGAGAGGGCTGCGGCTCCCGCGGCACAAGGAAGCTTGGTGAGGGAAAGGTACGAGCGTTTTAATGTGAGGCACAGAGAAAACCCAAACCTAGCCCACCACCAGAGGTTAGGGATCTGGCAGGACCGTGGAAAAAGACCAGTCTCGCTATAAACACCTATCAGAAAACAACCTTGAAGAGGCAGCCCGGGAGAGATCGCCATTGGCAGGGCACAGAGCTCGCTGTCACACAGGGACAGCCCAGGAGTGAAGTCCGGTGAGTTTACACCTGTATGAGCGGTGGAGACCGAGTTCCGAGAACAGCAAAAGGCAGACACTCTGCAAGGGGTCCCGCTAGCAAGGCGAGAGGCTAAGTGAGAGCTGGGGAAAACTTTCCAATCCTCTCACAGATAAAATCATGCACAGAATATCGGTTTCCCCCGTTCCTGTTCAATGAAATCATTTACGTTGTAACTCAAACAAGTGGGGAGACTGGAAGTACTAGGCATACACCCATTTTCAGATGACTGGATTCTCCTCACCACTCAACATACTTGAAATACGTCGGAGTAGAACACGTAACTCCATCTAATACCCCAAATATTAAACAAACTAAACCCAACCCACAAGACAGCTTGGGTACATCCTGCTTCTGCACAGCAAGGCCTGAGCACGGACAATTTCCCTCGAGTTTGGTTAATCCACTTCAGAAACTGGAAGAGAACAGACGTCTGTCTCCACTGACCGCTGCTGCAATTCCCGTTTCTCAGAAGTTATGCGAGGAATTATGCCAGCTCCCAGAGTTACTCCGTCCCTTGGCAAGTGCCGCAGCCCTTTTTTCTTATGCCCTCTCGTTGTGGCAAACAACATACCAACACGCGGAGTTTTTTTCAGCTACACCCTTTTTCCTGCCAACCACCCCCCCCAGTCCTTCCTCGGGGAGCCCGGAGGCACCGGAGAGGGGCAGCACTAACGGGGATCCCTCTGTTTCCCCAGCCCAGCCTAGCCCAGAGCCGCGCAGCTGGAGACAGCAGCAGCGATATTGGTGCGGGGAGCCCCGGCTCCAAACGTAAAAAAAAAAAAGAGAGAGAGAGAGAGAGAGAGAGAGAGAGAGAGAGAGAGAGAGAAACACAAATCAGCACCCCGGGAGGAGTTTCCGACCGCAAAGCGCCCCCGCAGTTTTTCTGCCCCCCCCCGCCCCGTCCGGTTCTCAGCGGCTGCAGCTCCTCAGCCCCTTCCTTCCCTCCGCCGAGAGGGACCGCTCGCCCGCCCGTCCTCCCCGGCCACCGCCACCCCCGGGGCAGCGGCGGCCGAAACCCGCCCGCCCGCCGGGCAGAGAGCGCCAGCGCCGCGGAGGCTGCTCAAACCTTGGAGCAAGGGGGAGCGGGACAGCTCGGGCCGGTCCTCGGGGAAGGAGTCGAGGAGCCGCTTGAAGAGGCGGCCGAGGTCGGAGTAGCTGCGGTGCAGGTAGAGGATGTTGCGGTCCGACCACTCGGTGCGGATCTCGTAGAACTCCTCCTCGTCGCCCCGCCGGCTGATGATGAGCCGCCGGATGCCGTTCACCCAGCAGCCCCGCACGTACATGTTCACCAGCGAGGTGCCCTCAAACACGGCCGAAGCCATCCCGCCGCCGCCCGCACATCCCCCGCCGCCGGCGCAGGGCGAAGCGCACCGCCCCGCGCCGCCGTGGCCAACTTAAGAGGAGGAGGAGGAGGAAGGAGAGGAGGAGGAGGAAGAGAGAAGGGGGGTGCCACCCGCCGCACGGCCCCCCCGGCCTGGCCCTGCCCGCCGGGGCTGTGTCGCCTCCCGGCACTGGAGGGAGGCTCGCTACTGCCTCATAGACGGCGGCCGCGGCGAGGGGACGGCCCGGGCACCCTGCCCCGCCGAGCCCCCGGCGCCGAGCAGGACGGCTGTAACCCCCTCCGGGGCGGGGAGCAGGGTGGCTCGGCCCCTTCTTCTCGGCTCCGCAGGAAGGCAGAGCCCCTCCCGTCCAAAGGGGGGGGAACGCCCCGGCCCCGGCCCCGCAGCCAGCGCCCCCCCCCCCCCCCGCTGAACCCTGCGGTCCCCGAGGGGCGGGATCCTCCTCTTCCTTCTCGGGACGTTTTCGTAGACACCGCAGACATGACGAGCACTTTTTTTTTTTTTTCTCCTCCCAGTGATCCCAGAAGGTTTTTTTGTTGTTGTTGTTTTTTGGTTTTTTTTAAGCCTCCGTCCTGGCCAGCTGAGGGAGGAAGCGGGAGCCTGCCGGGCTGTCAGCCGCCGGCAGCGCCCAGGGCGGACCAGCGCCCCCGCTGTGCCCAGGGAAACCTCGGTGGAGCCCCCGGCAACCGAGCCTGCACCTCCTGCGGGAAGGGGGGCCAACACTGAGAGGGAAAAACAGGAGGAAGGGAGGACACAGCTGGTGCCTGAGACTCCTTCGGCCTTTTAATAATAGTCTGGCGGGGCGGCATCCCTGAAGGAGCCTCCAGCAGCAACGCTTACGGGAGGGAGATGGGGATGTGTTGCAAATACAGTCCCTCCTTCCCACCGGGACCCCATACCCTGCAGTGCCCGAACGCCCAGAGAGCGGGGAGAGATGGCGGGGGCCGCAGCATTGTCCAGTGGGCATCTGGCAAAATGAAGCAGCACCGTAGAGCAAGGAAGGGTGTGGGAGATGACTGGATGCCTGCAAATGCCTTGGAGCTGCGGGGCTAAGATATACACACTGCAGGTGAAGCAAATGACAGTGCAGTGATGTAGGATGCATCATCCAGAAAGGGATTCTGCTGGAAGGCAGTGGCCTCTGGCATCAGGCTTTCTGAGGCAGAAAGGCTTGGCAGGGCCAAGGGAGGGCGGTGAGTGACTTCCCTGGGTCATGCCATGGCCCGGGGCAGGAGAGACCCTTCCTGTTTGTATAATTTGGGGAGGTCAGAGGTCGTTACACTATGTATTATAAAATTTAAGCCAATTTCTGCCAGAGTGACATCTGTGGCTCAGGAGGCCAGGATTCACATGGTATAAACTCAGGTGCTGTTTAACCTCTGAGAAAAACCAGCAGAGCCCACAGGCAAGACCACTGTTACAAGGATCAGCCAAAAAGTCATGCTTGGAAAGCATCACGGCTGGATCAGCTTGGGGTAGCACAAATAAGCATGATGGGGTGGCACAAAGGTGAAAGATAATAGTTTTTTGTAAAATGCACAATTAAATAGTTAAACCATACCCTTTTCAATAGATTTCACTGCAAGTAGCTGCCTAAATCATTCAGGTTCCACATGCCTGTATGTTAAAGCAATTCAAACAACTGCAAGGATGTCCCAATTGTGTATTTTCTCTATTTTGCTTCTATGTAATAAAACTGAGTTTAGCTCTCTCTGAAGCACAGTCACATATAAAGAATGCAAACAAACAACTGAGCCTCATCTCTACAAACAGAAAGGCACATGACAGTTTCCTGCAGCCTTGCTCTGTAGCACCTGCAGACATTTATTTAGAGAAATCCGTGGTTTTGAGAACAGGTGGGTGATACCCAAGATGACAGAGCAGGTCCTATTCCTGCTAAACCAAGTTCACAAAGAACAGTGCCAGGCCCAGAGCTGTGATACAAAACCAGAAAAAGCAAACAACCTGAAGGCACTCGCTTCCCATAAAGAGGCTTTCTGTGTGGCCTTTCACGGAGTAAAGCATGTGCCAGAGGATCACCTTGGATCACCACAAAAAGAGATTTCACATCACTGTTGGGCTAGACATGTCCCAAGTACCACATATTAGATGTTTGGAGAGTTCAGTGTGGCTTCACAGGAAAGGCATTATTGTGAACCTTTGCACTGTAGAAAGATCTCCCCACAGAACTCCACAAAAGAGCTCCTTTTGTACAGAGTAGGTGTTTGTAATTCCTCCTCTTGTTCCAGTACATGGTGGTCTTGCCCATTCTTCAATATAAAAAAACCCCAAGCAACTAAAAGGCCTTCTCTTCTGGGACTTGCTGTGCTAACCTGAAATAACCACACACCCTAAAGGAAGTGAAACTTCTAGGAAGAGAACCGCGAGAGTAACCCCCCTTTTTTTTAAAGATGTCAGCCTTGCACTGCTTCTGTTTAAGCAATGAAAGCACTTGACTTCTGCTCATTCTGACTGGTATTTTCTGCCTGTGCAATAGAATGATTCTTGCTGTTGTTGGCCTTCCCATAATCTGTGTGTCACTAAATAAACTTCTGAGGCTCCCAGCACCAAGCAGGAGCTCTGGCTTCTGCTGAATACTGCAAGGTCTTGGCTGGGGGATTCTCAGTTTGGGCTCAATTTGGTATGTGCCATCCTGTAGGTTTAAGCAATAAGTATTTGTTTCTATTTTCCTCTTTAAGTCTGACTGTCTGGTGCCATGCTTCCAACTTACTTAAAATATTCAAATCACACAAACCCCTGTATGCCTGTCACTGCATGCTCATGGGAAATGAGCCTAAGCTGAAAATTCTATACCTAAAGGGCTTGAAACTGTCATCCTGTTGCCAGATCCTGCTGAATTTTACGAGTGTGAAAGGTAGAAGTACTTCTATGGCTAATGCTGATCATACAGGGTCATTTTGTTATTCCCCCCGTGAATACGACCCTGTTTCAGAAAAACCTTAATCCAGTAAGTCCAGAAGTACAACATCCCCTTTTTGGAGTGAAAAGTAAAACTATGCACAGCTTTAATCCTGCCACTGAGCACTTCTGGCACTCATTGTCTGGGGCCAAGTTGGTAGCCCACCACAATCTAATCTCATTCTCAGTTCAGGTGGCAGGACATGCATATACATATATATATATATATATATATATATATATGTCTTCTCTCCCCCTGGGTCAGGAGAGCCCCTTTTACAGCAGTGTAATGTTGACCAGACATTAAATATGGGCACAAGGGCTATTCATGAAAGTTGGGATAGTAATAAATGTCTATGACTGTGTGGCTCCAGAAAGGTTTTCCTGGAAAATGCTTACACACAGAAAAGAAAAGTTTGCTTTAGACAAGTGGTGTGCTGAGAAGGATAGTGGAATTCACAAGTTTATCTGCTTCATGAAATGTAAAATGGATGTTCAGGAAGGCCAGATAGTCCCAAAGGACACAGACATCTTCCAGATGAAAGTGTCTTTTATTATTATCTCTTTTTATTGTCAGAGTAAAACTTGTATCTCTCATGAGCTTTTAAAAATACTGAGAGGCTGGCTTTACATTTGACAGGTTTTTCACATGCATGGGCAGAGGCACTGTGCCACTGTTGCTCTTCAGCAGAAAATGGGAAAATGTGTTTGACTTTATTTAAAGTAGAAATATGTGCTTTATTAAAATACATTTTATTCCTTCTTGTGTGACATGCAGTTTTACTATTTTCCATATTTAAGTTTCGAGACAAAAGCCATTACTGGCAATTGCACTTCAGAGAATAAAGATGCCAACAGCCTATGTTTTATCCACTTGCATTTTTGTGATCTTACTGTCTCCCTGGAGTCATAAAATGTTATGGGAATGAATGCATTTGCTTGGCCATTTATTAGATTGATTTTAACCTATCAATTTTATGGTCTTGCATTTTACTTTCACAAACTTGTAACGGATTTCATTCATTTAAAATACATACAGGGTACCTACCACATACTGTTAATAACCTTACTGAAAGAACTCAGGCCCTGTAAAGGTTTTTCTGGCCAAACCAATGCAAACACAATCAAAGGGATGCAGCAAAATTTCCTGAATTTGAAAAGAGGCCAGGACCATATCATGGTGCTTAAGAAGCTCAAGGGCAGGTAAGTCTTGGCTCTTATATTTGAGATATGAACTGTGGCTAGAAACACAAATTAAGTCAAATGAGCTTGTAGCTCTAACCTTGTGCTGTGACATGTCAACCCTGCTTTTTCAAGTTTCTTCATCAGTGTAGTGGAAATTATAGGGATACTTGCCTTCTGTCATATAAAAGTAGACTATGAAGACTTCTAAAGGCTATTTCTGTAGTATCTACGTTTTTCCTCACATGTCCTACAGCCTACAGCCCACTGCAGCACTTTCTTCTACCCTGACCAGTTATGGTCCCCAACAATTACTGTCTCCCAGACTGCATCTACTTTCAGGAGGAACTTCATCTAAATATCTAAGAAGATCTCTCCCTGTCATTGTTTCAAAGTCATTTTAGGACTCCTTTTACCATTGTGACTTCAACACCCTTAGCACAGAGGCATGATGATTCACCGTCTTTTTGTCCATATCCGTGAACTATATACTTCTTGGGGGAGGAAGAGGCTTTCCTACTATTTTCATAATTAAAGTCCTCATTTTTTGGCAGTAGGCTTTATATTAAGTAATAAGAGTGTGGACCACTGCAACAAAGGATAAAGGAAGTTTCCAACATAAGGAGTAAATGAGCTGTATCTTCTGTGAGCATGACCTGACTGATGAAACTGGCAGGTTTCACTACTTCAGTTTAGATCATTAACCCCTTTAAAGGAAACAGATTATTGTAACAGTAGCAGCCACTAACCAGCCAACATGCATTTCCACCTGAAACCAAGGTAAGTGTCTCAGGGACAGGGACACCTAAAGGTGAGGCTTCTCGCGGAAAAGCCGAGTTGGAACTCAAGGATGGAGGCAGACTGTGAACTACAGGCAGCCTGGCTTTGGCAGCACTGTCAACAGTTATGTTTTCTGCACCACAGTGATTACCCCTGCCAGTTGATCAGGCTTAAAACCACATTACTGAGGTACAGAGCAGGAATAACCAGACAGGGGCAGACAAGGGAGTATTTCCCTTAGCTGATAGTGCCACCAAAACTCAAAGGTTGGAAAATGCTGATCCTAAAAATTCAGTCTAAATAGCTTTGGTGCATCACCCTGGAAAGAATCCAGGAGGGGCAGGAGGATGACAATGCCTGCCGTGGGCTAAGAGGCTCTCTTGTTGTGCAAGGCTTCCTTTGCACAAGGAAGCAAAATTGTATCCAAGGCGCCTGGCTTCATTAATGATTGCTCCTTACTATTCGATACCTGAAGTCATTTAAGTCAAAAGGCCACCACAAGTCCCAGATCTGGAGTCATCTGTCAGCTCTTGTCTGGTGCCTTTTTAGAATCTATCTATCATGAGAACATGGATGGCCTGGACACTCCAGTGAAGAACAGGGTAACATTTCCATCCTCAGCTATCAGATTTGGAAACACAGGAGGCCGGAGTCTTTGCAAAGAAGCACAGGTAGCTCATTTGGCTCTGTTGCCAGTGCAGTGTTGCAGTGACGAAAATCTTCATGAATTGTTCAACAAAATGATTTTTAAAGCAAGGGGGATTGAAACTTTATACACTTACTCAAGCAGTGGAAAGAAATAATGGGCTTTAAAAAGCAACCCTCTCCTCTGCAATATCTGCAAACAATATGGGGTGGGCATGGGGTTTTTTTTCAGTTCTCCCCCAGTACGCACTATTCTGCTAAAAGGATTTTTTTTGATGTACAAGCCAAAGTCAAAGCAGCCTCTCCTGTTTTAGCCTCTAGTTCACATGACAAGATCCATTCCTTCTGAACACCTCTGTTGAGGGGGAGCCCTTGATTAAAGGAGCTACAGACTGAAACATCCTTTCATGCTCCTGTGGGGAGTTTTGACTGCAAAAGGTTTGCACGCATAGCCAGAGCACTGCTGGGACTGTGTATTCTCACTTTGTTCTCCTTCCCTCTCCCTCAGGCGGATTCTGTGAAGTACTGAGCCCTCCCGGAGCCAACGGGAGTTTAAAAAGTCCTCAACATCTTTCCAGTTTTGGCTACGTCATAATGTAGGCATTAATGTATGCTGAGCCTATTTTTAGAATCTCTAACATGCTTTCTGGATAAAAAAATGCTTGAAAGACCCCTTCTTCTCCCTCAGAGTTGACATTGAATTGGATTTAATAGAAGAGCCTGAAATTCCTTCCATTGAAAAGTGTATTATAAATGCTCAAGGAGCTGTAACTGCAGTTGAAAGCTAGGTATATCCCTGCCAAAGGGTAAACTAACTTCATCTAATAGGAGAATATTTCTAGTGGGACAACTTACCCTTTATGAGCCTTTTTACCATAGACAGCATAGGAAGTATATCTTTACTATGTTTCTAGCAGAGCAAAATAAAGTAAATATACCTGCAAGTTGCTAAGAAAACCATTGGCATAAAAATATGCAAGACAAAATTTACTTGTGTTTTCAGACTCTTAGCCTAGTGCAATCAGCCATCAGGGCAATAAAAAGGTCCCCAGTGCTGGCCTTCAGTATGGTTTGTAATGATCCTTTGAATGGCCTAACACTGCAAATTTGTATTGCATTTGAAATAGGAAGCCCTAAAGTGTTAAAATAGATGAGCATTATTATTCTGTGTCTGCAGAAGGGGAGACTGAGACAGAGCAGAGAATGCAGATTGCTTAGGACTGCAGAAAGAGGTCATCCTAAAGTTTGAAGTATTTGTAGCATTTGGCATGTGAACTTGTATACAACCCTTAGAGAACATAGTGTTTTGCAGGGGAAAGAAACCAATCACATTGCATATGACCACTAGAAGTGTAAATGTCCAACAGAGCCATTTGCACATACTAACAAATCCTTTTTCGTTGTGTATGTTTTTTTTTTTTTTTTTTTTTTTTTGTTTAAGGACAAACTGTTCTAATGTTCTTCCATTTTTTTCCTCATTCCTGTGAAGAAAAATCACTTACTTTAAAAATGGTAGGCAATGGTAGGCAAAGGTGTTTTTTTTGCTGCTATTGTTAGTAATTGAAATGAGTTCTTCCTTTGCTCTTGCTACACTACTCCAGGAGAAGAAATTGCCCTTGTTTTAGATGAAAACTCTGTATCTTAACCAGTGGTAACTCTCCTGTAAAACATTTGAGCAGTCCTGCTGACCTGCAATAAGCTATTCATGCTCTTAAAATTAAGGGCACACAAAGTGCTCAGCTATGTGAATAAGGAGCCCTTCAACATCTGCTTAAGGCAAGGAGAAGTTCTCAATGAAAGTACATAAGGGAGTCACAGCAACAGGAATTTTGAGTATGACAGACATGCAGGATTGTACCCTGAGCCTGATGAACAAGTATTGCTGAACTGCATTCATTCACACAGCAGCATCCGTAAGATGCAGCTCATCGGTGTTTGCTGCTTCAAATGCTTCAAGTCAAAACAAGTGTGAGTGATTTGGTGTGTCTACACAGCATAATTAGAGATGTAAACAATAACTGCCACTGCAGAAACTAGAGCAATATGCTAAGTAATTGCCTGAGTTATTTTGGCCTGGCTATGTTCTGCATCATTAGTATAATTACAGGAATTAAATTCAAGCCCATCACACCTTTGATAGTTCAGTTTGTGCACAACAACCTCAACCTCAATTTTTATGATGTTTCCTTGATCGCCAAGGGTGGCCCATGCTCTCTCTCGTTTTTTGTCATCTGAGCCACAAAGGAAAGACCCATTAATGAAAACAAGGTTAATTATGCTTTCATCAGAATGGCTTCAGAAGAGATTTCTTCTGAGAAAGAGCAGAATGGGGAGTCCATTTGTTCTATTCCCTTCCTCCTTAAAAAATAAAGTAAAACCACACAATGAATGTCTCTATTTACATTTCAGAGTTCTTTTCATGCTTAATATGCCTGTGTGAATGTACCAAACACAAGTGAAGCATGAATAATATGTGACTATTTTTCCTTTTTTCCCTATATTGCTTAAGACTCTATTTTTTTAACTCTTCCCAAGAGCAAGAAGGTAACCATTTCCCTGCCCCCTTCCTCTTTGTTTCTTTTTCTCGTTATTCAGGACAGGGCTTGTAGTGAATGTGTTAGGACTATTGTGCTATATTCATCAGTTCTACTTGCTGCAGCTCATGTGTGAATCGAGGCTTTTTATGTCTATGAGAAAAGATATTTCCCTTTATAGCATTCTAAGTCAATTACTGTGTTGGGCTTATGGGATTTTTCCCCTTCCAAGCAGGCACATGAAAAATATTTTCCCTAAAGTCCTTATTATTATTATTTGTCACTTTATAGAGGCCAGAGACCTTAAACATTCATGTGGTTTGGATTCATGTACACTTAACACACACTGAAAAAAGTCACGAAAGGTGGCAGAGAGCCTTTTCCTTGCCTTATAAAGGCAAGATCTGATGGACAACTCTTGTCACTTTCAATATAATGAGGTTAATAAAAAAATCTACAAAATTTTTGTGTTTGCATAGGACAGTGATAGTTTTTCTTCAACATCAACTAAGGACTCTCAACTGAACCCACTGTGAAGCCTCAGATAAATGTGGAGAATGAAGCAAAAGACATACAGTGGTTGTAGTGTAAATTGCTGGAAAAACAACCTCTACCCATGTTAAAAAGACTCTGGACTTGACTGCATAGATGCTTCAGGTACAAAAACCTATCAGGTTCAGCATTAATGGTGTGTTGTTTCTTTTATTTGAGAGAAGATGGGATACAAAGCCAGTGCCTGTTCTTGTTTCCATACCATGCAGGTAAAAGCTCTTTGTATTCCAGTGCTAATCCCCCTGGACACCAACTTAATTTTCAAGTGCAGTGGGCTCCAAATTAGACCAGCAAAGAAAAAAAAAAAATTCTACAGAAACCTCCAGTTTTCAGTACACAATGCTGGCATATCCCATGGGTCAGAGCCAACAAACAATGCAACATGGGACACCAGCCCAACTCATCTTGTGAGAGAGGAAGGGTCTTTACTGTCAATGTCAAAAGTACAAATCCTCAATTTCTGCTGAAAGCGAAGGCTATGCAGCAGGAATTGCTGAAATATCCTATCACAGGATTATTGTAAATGCAATGCATGTTTGCTTTAGGCCTTCCCAGCAAAGATTTACCCCTTGTCATCACTATATGGTCCCAGCACAGTCCTTAGTCCAAGACCATCTCTTCTGCTGTTTCAGTGAAACTTCTGCAAATAGAGATTAGTTGTATTAGAAGTTTGCGGCTGTACACACAATCTGTGATCCCAGAAAACAAGTGGACATTAAGAGAGTTCAAAGAGCCTTTCTGGAGGAGAACTAGGTTTTAATGGGAGTAGTTGAAAACAATTTAACCTAAATAAATTAAAGATTCAATGCAATGAGTAAGCAGCAAATGATGAAATACAGACTTCTGATGGAAAATGCTTATTGTCTGACTTGTAGAAAAAATTAATAAAGAAAAAATCTTAAGAATCTAAATAGAAAAGAAAAAGGTTTCTGAAGAAGTTTAGTAGGGAATTTACCAATGAGGGTGCAAAACCTTACTTTACTTCAATTCAGGGCCTAATTATCAAAGACATTTTAACAAACTCTGCAGATGGGAACCTCTGCATGAACAAGGGGTTCTTTGTGGTGGGAACACCATCTTGGTGCCAAACTCTTCTTTTATTCCAGACCTAACAGTGCCATCACTAACATCCAATGATTTAATTATGTAAGGCAAAGAGATAGGATAATACAACCTTATCTTAAACATATGGTAAAATATGTGTCTGTGGGATAGCCTGTTGATCAAGCTGCTTCTCTTCAGTTGTTGTCTGCCAAATATTAAGGCTTGATTTTCCACTCTGACCTCTTAGATTTCTCAGATTTTTTTATTTCCTATTACCCTAACTCAGGATGAGGTGACAAAAAGTGCCTAAAATGGTTACTTGTAGTTGCTAAACTGGTACTATCTTTTTTCCCCCCTTTAATCTTTATTGAACTAATAGGAGAACTTCCTATGTTATGGGGATCTTATCCATCCCATCAAAAAGGTCTGGACCTAAATCCCCATCCTATCTCATCTTGTGGTAACTACTGCAGCTAGAGCTACTAAAAATAAATTCAGATTAAATGAGAAGTATGCGCAGTTAGCTAAATACCACGATTATGTGCTATTTTCTTTGACTTGTATTTGCTTTTGGAAACTCGTTTGCCAATGTATATTGCCAGTGCATCTTCTGTTTATTAAAAAATAAAACAGGTAATGGTTTTGTGAAGATCTGTTTTGGAGATTTTTATGCTTTTAAATTGCTTTCTTTCACATTTGTAACCAAAACTTCATAATGCTGCTTGTGCAGTGAACCAAAATATCTGTAATTAAAGGCACTATTAATATTATAAGGATACTGTCTGTTGACAGGGTCCCAAATGTGAAGCAAGATTTGTTGGTTGCTCCAAGAAATTTCCAATAGTTCAGCTTGGGGGGCTGGATGGGAGTAGAGGGGTAACGGTCTTCATGAGGACTAAGGACAAGAGGGGACACCTTCTCACTCATCCCTGAAGATATTCCCCGTGAACTTGAAGGTTTTTCTGAAAATTTTGGAGTGATGTAGCTCAACAAGCACAGATTTACTTGTCTGAATCACCAGGGAACTCTGATCACTCCCATGTACAACTGTGTCAGCACAGTTAAACACAGATGCCAATGAAACCCTTGCAGAATTAGGCACAGTATTGGAGTTCTATAGCAAAATGTTTCAATGGGACCAGAATTTCAGCTTTCTATTCCTCCCTAAAAAGAATCACCAGGAAGGATCTAGTGAAAACAGAGGCATCTGCAGAGATGGAAAAAAGATGAGAGACCTTGAGAAGACCTACAGAGAATAAGAAAACTGACGGTCTAAGCCCTCAAAAGCACAGCAGCTTTCATGTCTTTTTAGCTACCCAGAAAAATCAATACTAGGGCCTTGTATCCTCCAATCCTGAAAGGAAGCAAAGAGCACAAAGGCTAAACAGCGTATGTATAAGCCATCTGCTTGTGGGGAGCTGCCAGTCCTGTGGTTTCCTATAGGTGATGGACAGATACAAGCCTGTCCTGGCAGGTGGGGCAACAGCAAGCTTTTGTTCCTGCCTTGCCACAGCTCACAAATGTCA
The DNA here is from genome assembly GCF_029207755.1 of Chamaea fasciata. Classification (NCBI taxonomy): domain Eukaryota; kingdom Metazoa; phylum Chordata; class Aves; order Passeriformes; family Sylviidae; genus Chamaea; species Chamaea fasciata. Next base: position 85,149,626 of record NW_027094086.1, read on the forward strand.
CCTTCTTTTGAGGGAGAAGTTGAGCAACTCCTCCCTTTAGAGTGGCTTGATACCACCCCATGCCAGAAAAAGCCCTGTCTACAAAGCAGTTCATAACATATATATGTTATATATAGCCAGGCCCTTGCACTGCACCTAAGTAAAACAAGGGAAACTTCTTTGACTTCCTCTTCTCAACAGTTTTCAGTTTTAAAAAGTGTATATGTGGAGAGGAAGAGATACAATGCCTCTTAACTGTTCCCCGGCTTCCTGTCAAAAAGGTCTGGGCCTAAAATCCCAGGAAACTTCTCACTCCCTGTCTTAGGCAGGATTCAGGAGAACAATAGCTGGCTACAATCAATGGTGCTGCAGCAGAGACTTGTTAAAATACGTGTTTGCATTACTGTCTTCTACTGAGAAGTGCCAGTATGTAACAGCCACACATAACAGTTACAGCAGAGAAGTATTAGTAAGGCTAAGTGCTGAAAATCACACACTTATTTGTCTTTTAGCTTCTCTGACAACTGCTAGCAGGATTTATCTTCCTTTAAAAAGCAAACCAGATGGATAGAAGGTCTGCAAAGAATTTTACCACAGTACAACTCAAGAACAGAAGAGCTCATTTTTCTCCAACAGTGCATTTTTTCATCCTTCTTAGTTCCAAGGGCTGGTGATGCCTTAACACCCAAGAGGACACAACTGGCTGGCCCTAGAGTAATGATTCTTGACATTCCTCTCAATGGTATATCACAACCTTCAAAACTGAAAAGCAGTTTCTTCCAGTGCAAGCCCAAAAGTTATCTATCCCACAGTAGTTTTCCAAGGCCATATTCAGTAGTCAAATGAGTTGGCTTAATTTTCCCAGAAAAACCAGCCCCTCTTTGCCTACAGGAGCAATGATAAAGTTGTCCAGCATGAAAGACTGAGTCTGAGTAGCTACCCTTGCACTTGGTTGCCTCTACCAGACAAGAGACCCCAGCACATTACTGAAGGAAATAAACATCAGTATACATAAACATGTAAAGTTGCCATTGCCTCCAGCTTACTTTCCATCATTGTCAGTATAAAACTATTAAAAATACATAATGCTTTCCAGATTGCTCCTTTTCGTGTGATCCTAACTTCCCTATAAAGGTTTTCCTCTTCAAATCATGCTCAATTTCCTCAGATGCCAAGGGACATTAAAAAAATTTAGTAGATTTGAGGCAAGATTTTCCAGCAAGAAAGTGTGAAGCACAGATGTGATGTGCTTGTGCAAGCATCAGCTGCTTACTTGGGGACATCCAGTCAGACAACAGCACATCAGATAAATTGGGAGGCCAAGAAGAGCACATCAATCGAGAGGGTTTGATGATCAAACTCTCTCAAAATCAGGTTGCTTACTGGAAGTATCCCTGCATATGCATGTCTGGTGCCCACCCACAGGCACTCAAGCTTGACCAAGTCTTACAGACTAAAAATGTCAAGATCACCAAGGAAATTCTGTGAAAAAACAGGAATAAAACCCTTTTTGTCCTACCCCCACAAGGCTTGCTTTCTTTCTTTGTTGCAGTAATTCATTTTGTACAGATTTAACCAGCTAAATCTTAAAGTCCTTCCTAAAACAGATTTGGATCCAAGCTGCCCTGCATACTAGCTGACATAACTGAGCTCAGAATTCAGACTTTCATTCTTCATTATTCCTTTTCAGGCAGCCTTCCTCCTCCTTCAAAATAAAGCACAGACAGCAGTTATAGAATTAAGAGCTCATCTCTGTGTAACTAATTAAAGGGCATTTTTTGCCGTACTTGTTGCCTTATTAATAGCACCATGGTATTTCTGAAAAGTAACAGTGGCTTTAACAACTAATGATGATTTTAGAAATAGAAGCAATGCTTTGCTTTGCTTTCCCTAATAGGATGCAAGAAACACAGTGGGGCTTAGAAACCCCTGTTGTGCATATCCGTCTCTCACAGAGATCACTACCAGGGTGCATGTGTTTAACAGAAGCATCATCACCAACTTTCTGTTCCCAAGGAGAGGAAAGACCACAGGAGGGAATTCATTACAGTTATTAGGTCACAGGTTTCTTGTGCTCAGAAAGGTTCTCTGAGCTTTGATTTGTTAAGGGATAGTCTTTGGAAAGCTCAAGGGCTTGCTTCTGCACTGGGGAGGAAGAGTATGAGTAAAAATCCCTGATTTTAGTGCTGGCTGGGGAGCAGTGCTGCTGAGAAGGACCTCAGGGTGGTGGTGAACCGTGACCTGGGCACCAGCCACAGTCTGCCTTATAGCCAAGGTGGCCAGCAGCATCATGGGCAATAGATCAGTTATTTCCTTTTACTTGGCATTCGACTGCACACAGAGTATGGCATCCCGTTCTGGCCACAGGGTGGGAACACGTAGAGTCAGACAGGACAAGTCCAGGAGGGTCAGAAGTTGTCACACAGGTCTGTGAGGAGACACTGGTGGACCATGGCTTGTTCAGGGTCGAGAAGGGGGGGCTTTGGGTACCTGAGAGTAGACATCCTGCGCTTTTGAGAAGAGATAAGAAGCAAGGTACATAGCAGAGAGACAATGACCACAAACTTAAATAGGGATAGAAGGGGGAACCCCCCCATTGGGATAGTCAGGCAGTGACTCAGTTGCCAAAAGGTTGTGCAATCTCAGTCCTTGGGGGATTTCAGGACCTGGCTGCATAAAGCCTTGAGCAATGTTGCTAATCTCATTGCTAATCCTGCTTTGGGCAGGAGGTTGAACTACAGACCTCCTGAGATTCTTTCTAACCTAAATGGTTTTTACAATAAGTTAATAAGCAATAACATTTGCAAGGTATGCACCCAAAAAAGCTTAAATAAACAACTCACTCCTTGCCACAGAAGAGCTGAAAATTTTAGGAAGCAGGATTTTTCGGATGCCATGTACAAAACCAAAACCAACCCTCCCCCATCTTCCTCAATAACATGTAATATTATGTAATTACACTAAAATCTACTTCAGATATCATTGTCTGATACTTCAACTTTGTCCTGACCAGTCACTTCAGAGATTACTGTACTTGGGATTCAGAAGAAAGAAACCCTTTCCTTTCTTCCGGCAGGTATTCATAACAAAGCAAAGAAGGGAGTGTATTTTCAAAGCTTAACTGCTCTTGAAGCTTTTGAAATAGAACTTCTGCTGGATTCTACAAAGAAAACATCTGCCCTGCAAATATAAAACCAGACTAAATCCACTAGTGTCGTCCAGGGAGAACCTTACCCTGTTTATACTGGCCCAAGTTTGAACAACTCCCCAAGAAAGAAATTAATCTGAATCTACACTAAAGGGTTGAGAAATGCATGCCCAGCTGAATCTCAGCATAAACAACTGTACAAGGAAAACAAGTAATCAACTTAGGTACTGCTTGGGAAGAATGAAAAAGCATCCAAAGAAAACAGGTAGTGTATATCACCCTTTGCTGGCATCTGTGAGAAGCTGTATAACTCTATCAGCTCCTAGATTTATGTGTCCCACGAGGTGGCCAAAGGGGGCTGTGAAACCTGAGCAAGGAAGGCTGTACTCCACCACCTGCACAAGGATTTGTAAAGTCCTCTCAGCTGTGTGGGGATGTGCATTAGATGTCCAGAGTGCTTACTGCACGTCCCTTCAAAGAGCCAAACATGGTGCCACCTTCCTGCCTGAACGAACGGAGTCAGAAACCACGTGGAGCTCATACTGTTCCATCAGCCCCTTTAACATCCAAACCCATGGGCCTGGCTTTATTCTTCATAATGGCCTAGGCTGCTGATGACCAACTTGTGAAAGATGTCCAGGATCAGCATCCACATGAAGAAGAGTTTTTAACTAGATCCTGGGCTCATTGAAAGGTTTTGGATCTGGAAAGATCATCTATATGGCAACTTACAGGGCTGATGAGTAAGCTCAGTGCTGGAAACTTACCTCATTCCATGCTTTGAAATGCTACACTCTGTTTTCAAATTAACTCCCATTCCTGCTTGGGTCATGCAAGTTTAAATACTCCTTCATACACATCTGTATTTTACAAAGCATTCCAGAATGAACCCTCTCCACCCTGCAAGAAAAACGCTTTGGGGAATTTGTAGGAGGATTAGAGCTTTAACTACAAAATGGAGAGCAAAATATTAAAGTATTATAATGCCTTTTCAGAAACCAGCCTTTCAAAAATTGGCATTTTCTTCAGCAATTCTGTGGTAAAAAGCCGTGCCCATGAGTCTTCTCTGCTTTGAAGTCTTAGCATTTTTGCAAAATAGAAAAAAATGAATGTGCAGCACAGGGACTGTAATTATGCTCCATCATTCAAACTAAAGGGAAATAAAAAGCTCAAGCGTCTGTGAATTTTAAAGTTGAAATGGTCATGACCATGAAGGAGATGGTAAAGCCTCAGGATAAAATTCCAGCTTTTCTGAATTTGTCAAGGGCTCTACTATAACGTTTCACACTTAGAATTCTACTCCATAGGCTTGAACCTGGCTTTATACTAGTGTAGGCCACGTTTTAAAGTTAGTGTGAAATTATACAAAATTCCCACATTTAAAATGAAAATCTCTGGGTAAAAAGTCTTCTCTTCCTTTGCTTCAGTCATACTTAAGCATTCAAACCTTTCGTTAAGTAAATAATTCAGGAATTTTCAATAAAGAGAAAACAATTTTTGTATGTTCAAGTAAAATAAATTTCAGTTTTAGATAATATTTAGAAGCCTGCAATTACAAGAGGCTTAAAAAGCTTTCCTTGTAAAACAGAAGGATAATTAAACTTTTTTGTTCAGAGAAAATACTATATTATTCACTATAACCAAAGTTATAAATGGGGCTAATGAAGAATTTATTGCATATATGGACTGCATGCTTTTCAGGACAGTGCTCTGTGTCTCCAACATAACCTTCTAGACAAGGAAAGATGTGCCAGAAATAGAGATGTGTCAGAAACAAATCTAGTGTTTATAATGGGAAAGAAGACAAATGATCACAATTGTCTAAGACAAAAATTTAAACTGGTATTTTTGCATTGTATGTACAGCCTCACAAATGTAAGAAGGAACAATTAGCACTTGAAGGATTTAATTTTTCCCTTTCTTGTAATGTTTTTGGTGTGAATTTTTGGTGCTCCTGCTAACAATCAGCAACAGGAGAAAAAAAAAATTAAAAGGGAAATCTTGTTTCTCTGCAAAAAACTCCATATTGCATATAAAGGAAGACAAAGGAAATCAAAAAAGAAGGAGGTCGTTTTCTTGTCCTGGTGGAAAGCAGAAAACCTACAGTGTTTTTGCTGGCAACCCCTTGCACACAGTCCAAAGAGGGATGTAATAGCAGCTCACAACTGCATTTAGGAGCAATTTCACTTTCATTATACTTGAAGTGAACACTTTCCTGAGCAATGCCTCCTGACAACGGATTGTCATGCCTACGCAGCATCATGTGGCTGTGTGGGCATGCTCTCTGATACACTAAAGATCAGCTCAGACATGATAAATATTTACCACTTGGTTCAAAAGGAAGCAAGGAATACATTAATGCTACTGCTATCAAGTCTTATCACATGTGTTTTGTTAGGCATTCATACCTTGCTTGCAAATTGTGGCTTTGTCATGCCTGTAACCGTGTAATTCTGGCTGGATCAGATCATCTGCCATGGATTGTTACCTAGACCTGTCCAAAAGTAACACACTTTTAGAAAAGCTTTTTTAGAAGGCTCTGAGGTCATTCCTTCTTATCTCTCATCACTTTTGATACGGGACTCTAGCTACAACCCAAGAACACCAATACATCAATACAGTGCATTGCACTTGCCAAGTAATTTACATACTCTTGCAACAGGCAATACCATGTTCTGGTTATGTTGATTGTGCCCAAAGCAAGACATTGCAAACGTTTCCATTTTAGATTTATTCTCAGACATTCCCCTTGTGTAGTTCTCATGCCCCATAAATTACCTCTATTTTCTACTTTCTACAAACCTACTTTCATGGATTGAACCTAGAATGTCCTTTTTGCAGCCAAAGAATATTATTCATACCAGAATTGTGAAAGCCTGCAATAACATAATTTTCTCTTCTGCCATGTTTATGGTCATTTCCTGTCCTGTGATACATGATGGAGTCATTCTCTTGAAAGTCAGCATGGGAGACTATGAGCAGGAAACAGGTTTCGTTAAAATTATTGCCATGCTTTAAGTGATGTGTAACTCTTATGGTCATTGACTGTGAGCAACAAAGCAGTCATTAAGTGTCAGTCAGTCCAGGTTTTGGACTAGGCTAACTCTTCCAGAGTCATTTGACCTTATAAATGAAGGAAGATCATTTCTTGACATCTATTTCACTCCCTCCACCTCCTCAACCCCTGAAAAAAGAGAGTTCAAATCATTTCAGACAAGCATAATAGGATATTATTACAGGATGTTGCACTGGATCACATAGCACTTCTAGATGCATGCTCTCCCTTTGCTGCTCCAGTTCCCTCCAAAGTAAAGGGACCAAAAACCTTAGGTGCAAGATATTCCACCACATAGAATACATCCACATAGTCTTAAAACTGATATCTGAGAATGCATCAGAACTCAAGGACTTCAATAATTTACTGCCATTCAAAATTAAATAATTTTTATACCACACAACACCAGGAAAAATGTGGTCTCAAAGAAATTGGAGAAGAACAGCATGCTTCCTGTTGCCATTTTAATTAAGATTTAATTAAGATTTAATTAAGATTTAATTAAGATTGTGAGGATTTATTATTTGCCTTGGTAAATTCAGATGTTCTAGTAAAATAAAAACCAACAAAACCATGAGAGTCTAGAGAAAGAAAGAAAAGAAAGCTCCTATTTGCTGTGCTTATTTAAATATAAACAACCCTCTGTTCTTTCCTCATTTTTATGTTCTCCAGTCGAGAAAACTCCAGTATTTAAGTAACTTTCCTTAGTTTGTGACTCTGGAGTCAATCTCAACGTCACAGGCTCTTTAGTGGATTAGCAGAGAGAAAGGCTGAATACTTTGATATAGATCAAAAACTCAGGATATTTTGTGGGGGTGCGAATGACAATTGGTTATAGGTCTTTTCCTTCAATAATTCTTTCTGTAATCAAAATTCTCATCCCCATATCAGATTTCCACTTCTAACATTTCAGAAGCACATAAAATCTCAAATCGCTCTTCAGTTCAATTCCTGCAGAAGCAGGTGACACTTACCTTGGTGTCTTTACAACCCGTAATACCATCAAATAAGCATTTAGCTTTGCTAAGGCAAAATGCCCCCAAAAATGACATATTCAGGACCTCACAATCATAGCTCCCTTCAGCTGCCTACAGAGCTCAGCCCAGTTAATTACAATACTTGCCCACACAAAGCAGTTCCTCAACCTCTAGGTCATCCTAATGAAAATTCTTGTGAGATCAATCCAGATTTCCAACTGGACCATGTAAAAGAAAGCTTTGGCTTTGTTTAGAAACCCAAATGAAAAAGGTGGTTTCACCTTTCTGATTGCATAGCATGGCCCCAGCAGCAATTCCTCTGGCTCCTGTTTGGAAGAGGAGGGCAGCAGAAACAAATACACCCTCATTTAGCTTGTCCTGTCTTTCAGTTTCATTTAGGTCAGTGGCAAATCTCACATTTACTTTATGAAATCTTCAGGTTTTTACATGTTTGCTTCTATTTGTCACTTCAAAAACTCAATTTGTCATAACTGGTTCCTACTCTGAGTTTCCCCTGGAGCACTTCAATGCTCTCTGTCTAGACATTACTTCTATGTATCAGGTCAAAACTATTTTCTCAGTTGTGCTCAGCTCTGGGCAATAAATCCCTCCTGTGTGGTACATGCAACAAAGACCTTCCCCTTCAAAAACTGAAAGGAGGATAAAAGCAGCATTTTCCTTACACAGAAGCAGCCTCTCCTCTCTTTGTAGATCCAAAGGAAAATGTTTAAAAATTAATTTTTGTTTAAACTCCTCTCACTTTCATTTGCTTACATTTTCATTTTGAGATGTGTTACAAAAAGAAGCAGAAAAACAAGTTTCTCTGTTTGGCTGGTTGTTCTGAAACTAGACAAAAGTTTTTCTGCTCAATTTCATATCCAAAATATTTTCCAGAGAAAAGAGCATGAAATGTAATAGATATTTTTTAAAAAAAGAATAAAAAAGGAAATAATAGTCTCTTTATGATCTCTTTACACCCATATATACACTAGTTTTTTATCTTCTCCATTAGAAATCTATGACTTTCAAGAGCATTTTATTATCCTAGTCATTTCCTTTCATGATTTTATTCATGTTTGCAGAAAATTAAGTCTATTTTCAGACAGCACTCTACAGGAGGAAAAGCATTATAAGAGTTTGTTTGGCAGAACACCTTATGAGAAGTTGCTCGTGTCCACAGGAGTTAGACATGGCATTCCCAGTCACAGGGTAGCCCTCTTCTGAAGCAGATCCATAAAAAAAGAAAAATTCAGCTTTTTCCATTGCTTCTTTCTTCAATAAAATGAGCTGAAGGGCTCACATTTCATGGGTTGGTATGTGTTCAGTCAAGATTAGTGGGTGATATCTGCCTTCATCAACAAGGAGGTAATTTCACTCTTGCCAAGCATGATGGTTGCCATCAGAAATGAATCTGGAATATCTTCCAAGTCAGGTTCAGCCTTTAGTTCATGAATGCAAATCCAGAGAAAAGCTGTGTAACCCTGTAATTTCATTAACATCCCATATAGGGTGATGGGATTTGGCCCATGTACATCAATAAAAATAGTCTCAGATTGAATCTTGGTTACTGGAGACAAGAGAGGTATTTAGGTACAAGAGGAGCCCAGCACAGAATCAGCCAGGGCACACTGAAACATAATGAACACCTCTGTGAGGAGGAAAGGAAAAGGAAGTTCTTCACACATATACAAACCACATTTTCTTATTTTGAAAAGGGTTCTTTTAAGGACACTCTGTAAGGACAGGTTTGTGAGTTTTTTTGATAGCTACTATGTCACTTCCTTCTTGTCTAGCAAAAGATGAATTGATGCATTTTGACAAACTCATACTCACAGCTCAGATAATTCCTAGCCAGCCATCACATAATATACAATTTAAACCAGCATAATAATAAAATAATGCAGGAAGTTTGGAGGTTTTAAGAACAACCTTTTAGTATTTCAACTTGAGCTTGCTGCCACCAAAGACACTTGGTACTCTGGGGCTTACAACAGTGGCAGACTTAGCTTTCAGGTCTGGACAATTCATCCAAAGAGAGCTTATTTACAGGTCAGCTCTTCTGAAAGTCTAAGTCTAATGGTAGGAGACTTTACCACTGTACCATCATGTAAGGGGACACCATGACTGTAACATCATGTAAAGACCATTTGCAGTTATAAGCCTAAGTTGTTTTTTATTAGGAAATACCAGACAATGTGCACTGGGCTTGCTGGTATGTACTTTTGGGAATTGGAACAAGGAAGAGGGATAAGAAGGACCCCTTTGTACTGCTTTATATGGCCCTACTGCTTTTGGGAAGTTCTGCAAGCTGCAGAACTGCAAACCCATCAACTGCAAACCCAGCCTTGGTGAATTTAGTAATGCCAGCTAGCATCAGAGCTTACCATGTAGGAAAAAGACTCCTAGAAACAAGACATGGAAGGTTAACAAAGCCAATGAAAAGGCATTCTTAATGCCTTATGCAAACATAAATAGGACAGTCTAATTGTAGGATACAAGAGGAAGACCATAGGAATGCCTTCTCTGAAAACTTTGCTAAGAGAAAGCATTTATTCTAATACATCCAGCATGTCCTTTTGAGACCTATCATCCATATGCATTAAGTTCTTACTGCTGCTTTAAAACCAAAAGGGGCTCTGGGAAGGCCCTGTGTACCTTAAGTAATGGAGACTGACTGAGAGCTATTGAGGCAGAAGGGCTCACAGAAACAATTTTCCCATGATCAAGCTGATGTTCTTGGGCACTCTGTAACTCCCATCATTGCTGAGTATGATGAGTTCAAGCACAGTAAGAAAAGCCAGAGACATCTATTGGTTTGAGTTGGAGTGGGTTTGACGTCCTCTTCCGACAAGACAGTGAGATAAAGAATGGCCAGTACCTTTTTGGCAGCCTGGAGATCACACAACAGCAGGCCTTAGTACTCCAGTCTGCCTCATCTCCCCAACCTACCTGAGTTCTGCTTGTCTCCTGGCAAGCCTTAAAAGCACCCTGAAAGGCCAACTGGAATAGGGGAGAACTGGACAGTTTGGGGAAAATCAGACCCCCTTTGCAAAATAGAAGAGGGAAGGGAGAAAAGGAGCAGTGAGACACGCGCCGCTCAAGTGAGTGCAGAGAGAAAACTGCTGCAGGGCAAAGGGCAGCACCTGCAGAGAGAAAACTGCTGCAGAACTTCCAGCTGTGGGACAGGCACTCAGGAAAGGAGGATGTTAAGACAAAAAGTTTGTAGTTGCAATAAGTACTTTATTGCAAAATTCCTCCCAAATCCCAGGAAATACAGCCTATGGGAGCAACAAAGTGTGTAACCTTGTAGGTCAAATGAAAAACCAAATTATGCCAGTTCTTAGTAGGTGACCTCTTAAATGTACATACGCATGCATAACAAGATGAGACAGTTATGTGCAAAGGAAGAGCCAGCACCAGTGACTGGATATAAAATGACAAGCCATTTCAAAATAATGCATTTGTTTCAGATGAGGTTTAGATTACCAGGCTTTTAGGGTGAGCCTTTGCACTCCATCCCATCTCGCAAACGCCACAGAGCTGTAAAGCTGGAAAGCAAGGAGAAAATCTGAATATGGCTCTAGATCATCTTTTACAAAAACTTCCAGAAAATTATTCCATGACAGCAATAGCTACTGTACAATGGCTCCCAGAGCTGTCTCAAGTCTTCTTTTAGGTCAGACCCTAACTCCAAGAAGAGGTCGACCACCTTCTTAGAGTTTCAGATCCCACCTAGAACTACCATGTGCACCTGGGGATTGACATTTGGAAAATACAAGCATATAAGCAAAAGGGGAAAGAAACAAAGTGCAACTATAATTTCTCTCTGGGAAAAAGGAAATAACAGGCAAGAAGAATAAGTAAGAAAGAGGAAGGAGGTTGTTGCAATGAATGTATTGGCCCATGAAAAGCACTTTCCAGTTTGGAGGAAATAGACACACAGTCATGAGCAAGATTCAAGGTGTGACGGAAGTCAGAGAGGTTAATATCCAAGAAAAAGCCATCAGATGTGAAGCAGCAGAAAATCATGTGATTTTTGCCACTAATTTCAGTGCAGCCAAGCCTTTGCTGCAGGTTTCTTTAGGGCAAGCTATGCTAATCTCCTTGAGCTGCAAAGTAAAGCATGGAATTTCCTCTCTTTCCTCTCCCCTGAGACATTTTAAGTTTACTGAATAAGGCACAATGAGGACTTTGCATATGCCAGGGTAAATCACAGCCTTTGTGTAACTTCCCCTGGATCTGCTGGAACAATGTGCACACCAGGGTAAACTTTGGCTCGATAACCTCAGTGGATGTCTCGCTTGTGTTGGCAGTTTCTCACAGAGTTTGTTTCTGCTGCAATGTTTTACCTGGAAATCTCAGGTTTCTGCTAAAGTTTGGTGTTCAAACATCTCTTATGTCTAATTCATTCTGCTTCAGGAAGGAATCTTGCAAAAAAGGAAGCAGCATCCATTGGTATAGTCCCACTGCCCTTCTGAAACTCTCTTTGCTTCTGTGTCTTCTCATCCATAGCAGGGATCCCATTTCTCTCATATGTCTCCCTAAATCCAACCCAAAAGGGCTGTCTTTCAAGAAAACCTGCAAAGTCCACAAGCCTTCCCTCTGTCTCTCAAGTCAATATCACTTTGGTCCTCCATGGCCTAAAATATCTTTATTTTATTTTATTTTATTTCTTTCATCCCACCCCAGGCAATGTAATCTCTTGAATAAACCTTCACCAGAAACACATTTCTTGCATAACTCCCCAGAGCTTTCCTGCACAGAGGCAGAAAAGGAAAGAAAACTTCTACATTTGTTTGAAATCTTAGTTTGAAGCCACTGAAACAGCATTTGTTGTCTATGTTGCACTGGGTTTTCTCTGTTCTTATATACCAAGCACAACTCTATATGGTGTGGAATATCTCTTTGGCCTGTACAAGTCAGCTGAGAAGCTGAAGAGTCTTTGACTTAGAGTAAATTCTACTCACCAACAACTAAAAATCAGTGTGTTAATAACATTATTCTCATCCTAAATTCAAGCCATGGTGCTGTTCTGTCTAATAGGAAGAAAACTCTAAGCTTTTAACTCTATCAAGCCTAAACCAGGACAAGGTTTTACATCACCACAGGATCTTTTCCTTTCCCCTCCTCCTCTGGTTTGCAGCCAGTTGACTTGGATACTTTCACTGTTATCAGCTCTTGGATCATGAGCTACCACATGTCTCTTCATCAAGTTCCACAGAGAAAGCCAAAAGAAACATTCATCGCACAGTCTTGCAACCATCAGCCTTTGGCATACACCCTCTGTCATAAACCTCTGATCAGGCAGTGAGGATTATACCCTTCTCAGATTGTTTGCTCTGGGGCTGCTGAGGTGTTTCTTGTCTTGTAGACTCCTTCATGACAGCCAGACACCAGCCTGCTGATATCTTCATGACTTATATAAGCATATTCAAATCAATACAGTTAACATTCAGGTAATACAAACTCGTGTAAAGAAGTTCACATGACATTTCAAAACTAAAAAAAAAAAAAAAAAAAAAAAAAAAAAAAAAAAATCAAGAAATAGATACTTGAAAACTAAACTCTGAGGAAACCTTGATTTCATTTTTTTCTTCTGTTGTATTATTCTCTGCTTTCTCTCCTGATCTGTGTGGTTTCAATACTCTTTCTTATTTCATGGAAACATTCTCACCCTCGACTCCTGCCCTCCAGCCTCATGGTTTTTTCTGTTTTGCAGAGCCAGCGTGGGCTGTGGGAGGGAGGTGCTTCCTCTGGCAGTCCAGAGGCCACTGTCATTTCAGTAGTGACTCAGCCCAAAGTGAACCCCACAGGGTAAGGCTGGCAATGATGCCTTACATAGTCACAGCTCTGTACAGCCACACTGGTTTTGAGCTGTGCTCTCTATAGTGAGTGATGTGCATAGGGGAAAAGTGAGGTGTGGCAGCCCCCAATTTTCATTGTTTCTCCGCTTCCAATGTTTTTAATTTTTGAGGACCCTTCTTGTGCAGTTCCAGATTCAAGTGTAAAATCCCATGCTTCCTTCATATGAAAACTAACAACTACTCCCTGGTCCTGAATAGTTTGTGAGAGCCTGAACGTTGCTTTTCCAGAACAGACCAATCAGTATTTCCACAGGGGAGGAAAATAATGGTCTATATTCATATTTTGACTACTACTTAAGGGTACCAGGAACAAAAAACATCCAAAGTTTTTTACAAATTAAATGAATTCTAAAAGAAGCCTCTCATTCTGCTACCCACAGCTTCATAAATCAGGCACACCAGCATAGAAAGTTCTCACAGCCATTTCCTTTCAATGGTTCATTAATACAAATTGTTATCTCATACACAAAATATATGATTAACTGTACCCTGCATTTCTCGGAAGACATGTGAATTGCTTGTTTGCACTATAGAAAGGGAGAGAAAGGTCTGTGTTTGGGACTGTTGCTTGGGCTTAATCTTTATATATGCTGATTTTTTTCCCACTTAGGCGATTTTTTTGTTTGTTCAAAACCACTAAACCTCTGGGGAAAGAAGTTTGTTGACTACCTTTATATTATTTAGTGCAATGTCTACAGAGCACCCTAGGTTGGTGATAGATACAATGCTAGAGTAGCAACAGCAATCCTGTAATTGAAAGAGTCACCAGGGACAACTACAAGAAAAACTGGCAGCACAGACTCCTGGATTACCTAAGCTGAACTTTTTCACCTTATAAGGCATACATTCCAGGAAGAATTTTGGGGTGTGTTTGGATTTAACTTCTCTACATATTGCCCAGAAGTACCTAAAGGGAGCCTACAAGAGAGATGGAGTGGGACTTTTTACAAGGGCATGTAGTGATAGGACAAGGGGTGGTGGCTTTTTACCCTGAAAGAGGGTGAGTTTAGGTTAGATATTAGTAAGAAATTCTTTACTCAGAGGGTGATGAGGCACTGTAACAGGTTGCCAAGAGAAGTTGTGGATGCCCCATCCCTGGAAGTCTTCAAGATCAGGTTGGGAGGGTCCCTTAGCAACCTCGCCTAGTGGAAGGTATCTCTACCTGTGGCAGAGGAGATGGAACTGGATGATCTTTGAAGTCCCTTCCAAACCCTTCTATGATTCTATGGTGTCAGCTACACTGCTAACAGCTGCTGGAAAACCCATGTGATGCAGAGTCAATTTTTTTAACTTGATCCCTTAAAATCTTTTCTGTTTTTTTGTTTGGTGCATGCTTTGTCTCTCATCAGCAGCTCATGCAAATTTCAAAGAACCTCAAGCCTCACTTGAGGCTTTCAGGTGAGCCGAAAACTTCATGACCATGCTGCTCTACTTTGGGAAGCAGCCCTAAAGTTAAGAAGAACATCTTCTGTTCTCTAGGTATTTTTCTCTGCCCACTGTTTTCAATCGACTTTAGTAACTCAGTGTGAAATAATTAGTCCAGAAGTTTCATCAGGATGCAGAACTCACACCATAATTCTTAGGAACAAAAAAAAAAGAAATTAGAGAAGACAGTGCTACTTCTTCACAGTCAAGAGCGGGGAGTCAAAGTGTCTGCTTCTTTCCTGGAGGCTGAGATAAATGTATCGTGTGATCTTTATGGCATCTGCCAGCTGGGTGAAATAATAACCCCGAGCTTCTCCTGCGCCCTTCTGTGATCTCACTGGTTTAGCCACCACGCAAGCTCTTGTTTTGACTCATGTGGAAGAGGGTTAGTCCTGGATTCCATCCTCTGCACTGATCACAAAGCAAAGGGAAAACAACAAGGTCTGAACACATCATTCATGGAAGACAGCCAGGGTTTCCTTTCACTTGAGATTGCAGGGCTTGGAGTTAAGAAGTTTTATTGCTACCACGTCAACATGGGAATCCTTTGGTCTGTGAATTCATTCATCATCCCAGCATTTCCCCTCCTGGATTTATGTTCTTCAGCCAAGCCAATCTTTTGAGTATTTCATAATTCTGCAATTATCACTGTCTCTTAACATCAAAGCAAGCACACAGTGAGAGAGCCTGCACAGGTAACCACAGGAATTGCTTGGGAGAGGTGGGGGAGCCAAGTTTGGTGAGAAGTGCTGAGTGACATTATCTCCTGGAGGGGCTTCAGCTGCCTTCCCGTAGTGTAGTAAACACATCTTTCCCTCTGGCAGAAAGAATTCATCAGTAAATGTTACCTACTTCAGCTGCTATTTGTGAGCCTAATACAAACTTTGAGGTAGCTTCATAACTTCCACAGAGAACTTAATTAAGTTCTAGTGGATTCAGTTACAAGAGGGAGGGCTGAGCACAAAGCAGAGAAAAACATCACAGTTCAAATTTTTAAAGGTAATTACGTGATATTTCCATGGCACTGAGAGTAGTAAAAGTAATTTCCAAAAGTAACTTAGGTCTGTGAAGAGAAGTATCCATGGTATGTGAGGGGATTTCTGTTAAGTCACAACCTGAGGTGAATTTCAGACCTCCATAACAGGCAGGATATGCAAATAGTGAGAGGACACACAATAACCTGTAAAATCTGAGCCTGGGCCCCCGTTCAATGTCAGCACTATTTAACTTAGCAATCTGCATTTTATTTTTTTTTCCAAGGGATTCACCTATTTATTCTTCCAGAGTTGAGGAAGCGAAGAGCTGATTAGGTGCAGGAGGTACAGACAGTACTTCAGATAAACTGTTGCTAATTGCCCAATGATCCACCAAATCCAGTTTGTTTCAAAATACAAAGGCAGAGTGGTCTTTTCAAATAGTGAGCCAATTCGTAACGATACAAAGTATTTACCTTGGAGCTGAAACTACCTGGGAAGGAAATGCAATTTATTTTTGTATATCCTTTAAGTATTTTCAATGTCCCTGTCATCTCCTAAGGCCCCTTGGAGGGCATGCCTATATGTGTCTGGATCAAAGGAAAAATGGGATACATGAGAAATAACACAGTCACTCAGGCAATATGGTTACTCAATAGAACATTAACTCCTCAGTAATGTTAGGAGACCTCTGCAGCATATAGCATGGCTCTTTTAACAAAGTCATTGTAGGCTAAAAAACAGTCATAGGAACATCAAAATGTGACCATAACATGGTATTTGTAGTAAAAGAATCTTAAAACTCTTTTGAGAAAGAATCTCATTGAAAACCTCGGACTACAGAAAAATTGCTAGTTTTGTGGAAGTATTTGGTCCTGATTTTTAGAGGCACTGCTTTCAAAAGAGTTGCAGCTTCATGGGTTTTCTACTGTAGATCATGTATAAGGAGCAAGAAGTAAGATGGAATGACTCCTCAGCATTCCTCAAGATTCCCGACAATGCCATGAAATGCTGGAGAACTGCACACAGTTTTCCAGTGGAAGGAAGGCCAGACTCCCTGAAAGCCTTTTGTTTGAAACCCCTGCTAGAACAGAGATCCTTTGCAAAAGGTCAGTCCCAGAGATACGCAGGCTGTTGCTGAAGAAGAACATCCCAATCAAGGGCATGCAGCAGGGAATGGGATGGAGCCATAGATGGGCACACACAGAGTGCAGGACTGCAGTGAAGTACAAGAGCCAGGCAATACGATTTGGCTTTGGTTTCAGGTATAAAGGCTCAGGTCCTTTTCAAAGCACCCTGCTGCTTTAAGCACATGCCTGAAGCCCTAAATAAAGGCCACCTGGGGCAATGGTGAAGACCCTGGTAATGGCAGTGACATGAGAAAGGTACTGTATGCCTTGGAAAGGAGTAACTTTATCAGGAAATTGATAACAAAAAACAAACAATACCCATAAAATATGAAGCTGCCAGAATATATTTTATTTCCCTTGGAAATAAAATTTTCATGAATGTTTAGAAAGTTCCAGGTATTTTCCCAGACCCACAGCAGCTATTTTCCATATGGCACACAGGCCAGACCAGAATTGGCAGTCACATAATTTTGCTCTGGTCCTGAACAGATTTGGCAAAATTAATCTGGGTGTCTACTTGCCTATATAGGCCTAGCACATGCAGCTGGCTTCATTTGCAAGCCCTATGCATTTCTAGGGGTCAGATATGGCTGACTCACAACATAAATCCAACTCCAGCCATGTCAGGAACTTGAACGAAAAGCATTTTCACTTAACAAGAGGCTTATGGTTACAGGCTGAAGGATACCAGTGCATGCAAGGGAAAATAAGACCTGTGGTGGGAACTGGGCGAGAATTGCTGGGCAAGAAGGGATGGAGATAGTCAACCTAGGAAGCCTCTGCCCATGTGGAGATTATTTCTGCATCTGGCAAAAAGATTTGGGGGGAATCTTCAACATGGCAAAGATAACAGATTTCTTCTTTGCAGAGAGCCTATCAAGCACCACCACTTGGGAAAGAATAATTTCTTAAGCAGCTGCCAAGCACCTGATGAAAGGTTAGCATTGTTACAATAGTCAAGGTTGCATAGGAGACACCAGTTTTATGGGCTCAAAAGGCCTACAGTGTAGTTTTTATAGGAAGCACCAAATATTTTGGTGCCTGGAAGGAAATCAGGTTGTATTGAGCCAAAGAAAGTGTGTGGGAGCTTCACTGAAATTTCCAGCTCATTGCTTTCCAAATCCCTCTTTTGTAAACTGTGGATGAAGTTTCTCTAATTGACCAAAGTGTTTGGAGAACAAGCTAGTGTTTATGAAATACTTTGCAAGTAAAATGGTTGGAGTATTATTTTATTGCATTCATCTTTTCACTTCTTGGGAATTATCCTATAACAAGACTACAAACACTCTTAACATCTGTTTCTCTATATTCATGTAGCTGTTCAAAATAAATGCATACATAAATTCTAGCAGGTCAAGAAAGATGAAAGGTTGTGGACAGATCTTCATCTAGACCATTAAATCACCACTGTTTCAGGCAAAGCTATTTAGGCACCCATATTCCTCTATGACATTAATTCATGGCCCTGATTGTGTCTTTTGACAGCATTACAGCATAGGCATGGAAGTAAAATTGCCCTCTGAATATTCCTGAGAGCAGGTTGCAGAAGCAGCATGAACCAATGAAATGAAAAAGAAAAATACCTCTGAGTGATTGCCCATTCAAAATTACCCCAAAATTTTCTTTCTTGTGTGAGCATTTTCATGAGAGAGAAGAATCTTGTGTCTGAGGTGTTCTGAGCTGGTTGTCCACCCTCCAGGTTCAACCTCATGCTGCACATCATCCATCAGAAGCAAATATGGGCTTTTCAGGAACACAGAGGATGTCTAAAGGATGTGGATGTGCTGAGATGAAAATGAAGCTACCAATAGCTGACACCAAGAAAAAAATCAATAATGCCTTTACAAAATAAAAAGCCAGACCAGAGGAAATTCTTTACAGCCTACTGCTCTCTGAGGGAAAGGATCAAAACAACTCATCTGGCTTAAAGGCCATGTAGTTAATGTTTCTTGAATTTTTCTTGCCAGACAATGTACCTAAATAAAGATTTTTTTTATCTCTCCCATATCCATGGCTAATTAAAAATAGTTGTGGTGCTATGAGACATCTCTAATTGACTTTATGTGAAAACTCTGTATTCTACTGGTAATTGCAATTTTTCTCCCATTGCAACCAACTTCACCTTCACTAGATCAGCCATTTATTTTCTGAGCTATTAGGACCCTGGCTGAAAACACAGGAACTAATAATTTTCCATCCTTCTCTTTCATACTGTGGTAGACAAGAAACTTCTACATATCCATCAGTTTTCATAAGACACTCTATCTCTTTAACTCAGAGCAGACTTCCTCCAATAATGTATGCATTCAAGGCAAAATCCAGTTCCTTTTGGATGGCAGGATTCAAATGCAAAATAACTATTTGCTTCTTTTTTTTTTTTTCTCTCCCTGCAGTTATGGCTCTCCCTACAAAGTGCTGTTAGACAAAACCCTTAAAGCTGTAACATGTAACACCACTCAAAATGTCCAGAATCGACATCATCCCATGGTCTTAAATACAGGTTGGACCTTCAATTCACATAAGAACAAAGCATTCACATGAATTTCATAGTAACAATATTTGCCATCACTTTGCATTTGAGGCCCTTCCTTTGAAACAGATTTTGCAGACAGATCCAAATTTTGCATCAAGTGCCAGCTCACAGACTTCATTAGAAATAGCTTTATTTACTATGTTTCATGGAGAAGAAAAAAAGGCCTGGGACTGTGCACACTTGTAGGCAAAGTGTCAAACTTTTAAAATTAATAAGCAAGACAGGTGTTCTTGAGAATTTCAGAGAGGATGATTGTGGTAAAGGCAAATTATGCAGAAAAGCATGTATAGCAATCTGAAATGTTATTTGGGAAAGAGTGACCAAAGTAGGGGAATAACAATGTTGCTTGGTCACACTGGATCTGGTCATGCTTCAGGGGTAAAATAGCCTAAGTATATTAACATAAATAAATGTAAAATAATATACTACAAAACTTCACTGAAAACGAACTTTTGTGGAAGGGGAAAGACCTACAAATTTGGAAGAAGATCATAGGACAGTTTTAGTTAAAACCAACAAGGGAAAAACTACGGTAGCCAAAACAATTATGTTTACATCCTCAAATGTCCATTTTTATTTAATTTTTAAAATTGTCTGAATATAATTTAAACAAGGAATTAAATAAGTTTTGAAGAAATGTAAATGTCTTAACAAAACTTGTTTGCTGCCAAAATATTTTATCCAGTCAAAACAGTTTTGTTTTCTCAGTTTATTTTACCACGAAAAAGGGAAATTAATTGCTTCTATTTGTGCTTTCAGCATATGAAAATAAGCAATTTGCAGTGTGTTCCAGAGTCACCAGTCAATGTCACATCTTGTGACTTGACATGACTAACCCACATAAGGTCTGGTGGTTTCTGACTGGCTGCTGCTGTAATGAGAGTGCTCACTAGTTCCCACTGCTAACTCCCTGGACTCCCAAGGGAAAATACAACTTCTTGCCCATCCATAAAGCCCTCCACTGTTGCGGCATTTCCCTCCTCAGCCTTAGACCTGCACTAACACTACTGTTGTAATCTGAACATGTGGCTATAGTGCCACAAGAAAAGGCTTTAATTAAGCTGGATTTAAACACTTTAAATCTCTCATTCCTGAGAGTTCCTCCCATGCTTCATGAGTTTATTTTCATTCCCTTGACAGCCATGCCTGCTGCAGTGGCGCTAGAGCTGCTAGCAGGAAAGGGATTCATGGGGATTGTCACCTCTCCTCCAAAAGAGATGACATTCATTATCCTCTTTGTGCCACACTTTTTCTCTTGCTGAACCATATTTTGAAGGTGAAGAAAGGAAACGCAGTGCCTGGGGCTGCTGGTTGGCAATGAGCAGAGAGGGTCCCTTGGCCGTGGCTTTGAATACACCACAAGGGCTGTTATCTGGCAAAAAGCTCCTCTGTAAACCACTGTTGGTCTGTGAGGGAACTGTGGGAGGCAAAGGGGGAAAACAGTGACTTCCCCATTGGGGTTTCCTTCTGTGAGTGCACCTGCAGAAGGTGCTCAGCAACAACCAGCTTCCTAAAGCACCTTTTGCGGACAATGACCAGAGTCCTGCTGCCCACCATGGCTGCCAAGGGAAGATCACTTTGGCAAACCACGGCTGCTGTGTGCCATCCACCAGCTGTCACAGCCTCACCCCAAAACATGCATCTCCCAGCAGGCTGGGATGCTGACACTTTCCGGCTGCTGGGCTTTTTTCACCCGTGCTGTGATTGTCACTGCCTGCCCCCACCCCCTCGCCTTCCAGCTGGCTCAGTCCCAGGGCTCTGCCAGTGACACTGCGCACTGACCTGCCTGGCCCTGCTGCTGCTTCATTTCCAGCACTGCTTGTGCCTACTGCAAATGGGCACAGTTAGTGAGAAATCACATGCCAGAGGAGCAGCCTAACTGCCTACACCTCCTTTTCCTGTAGCTTTTCCTACACCACATTTCTCCAGTGCATTATAGAGAGTCTGGAAGAGGGACAGGCATTACAGCAGACATGGTGGCAGCAACCCTGGGAGCACACAACCCCTCTGCCCAGTACTGGCACAATGTCTGTGCTTTGGCTTCCCTGTCTCTAGACTGGAGCTGAACACCTGGGGCATGCTGCAGAGGCTACAGCTGGGCATTTTCAGTCCTTTCAGCAAGAAGGCCACAATGCAGCAAACAGCATTAATGTGATTCTGTCAATTATTTTCTACATTTCAACCCATTGATGTAGAATTTATTTTTCTATACCAGCTTGCCACAAGGAGTGACTTTTCAGATCACTATATTATGTCAGTAAAATGCCATTACTAACATTAAGTATGTACATTCCTTAAAAGAGGACACAATGGATGGGGTAACAGTAAAAATCAAGTTTAAAAAACAGTTTTGAAATCAGCACATGCTTGATTTTTTCTCCTCACTGGTGTATTTCCACCACTTTTACATTGGGACATGCTTCTTGCCAGGCACTGCAAGCGGTTTTTATTTTTTTTTTGTACTGTAGTACCTGAAGAGACAACCATTGTCCTTGGCACTGTCTCCTGAACTATAGAAATTTGGAGGATTTCAGACACTCCTATCAGCTCTGTGCTGAGTGGTCCTTAAGCCAAAGCCTCACTTTGAAAGGGAAATACGTCAAAGCAAACATGCTGCCTTAGCATTTCAAGATTTTCCAGCTAATCTCTCACAAGGTACCAGAACCACAGTCTCAAGAACCCATGGCTAAAGCATATCGGGTTGCCATGAATGCTTGGCAGCTTCTTTTTTTATTATCCCAGGAAAAAGATAAACTCTTTGCTAGCTTTGTGCTTGCAGAGTTCACAGGAATTATCACACAGGTATAATTCGTATTCTTAAGAAGGGGGAAAAAAAGAAAATCCAGCCAAGCAAACCTGCGCTGGCAGTCAACTAAAACATGTAAAGAAGATTAGACACTCCTTACAGTGTCTGTACTTTCTACAGATGCCCAATTAGCCTTTTGGATGAAATTTTTTTTCACTACTATAAGCTGTTTTCCTTGCTACAATTTACACACCCGTATCTCCCACTTGACTGCTTGTTACCCATAAATTTTAAGAGACTAAGTCTAGTGTTATTTTGCATGCTGGCCAAGAAGCCAAACCACTCCTGCCTCTGAGCATCACTCTGCAATCCTTCTTGCAGAGACACAGCATTTTCCAAGGCCTGGGACGAGATGCCGAAGCACTGATGTAATTTGCCTGAACTGCCAGGCCCTTCTTTTCCTGTTTCTCTTCTCTTAACAAACTCCTGAATCATTCCAACTCCACCATGTGTCAGCTTCCATAAATAATTGGAAGCAGGAAGGACCCAAGAGCAATAAAAACAGAACCTGAGAGTTCTGGAATGAGATTGGTAACCTTGGCTTTATGTTGGTTCTTTTTAAAATTTTTCATAAGGGAATCTGCACTTTACAAAGGAAAAAAAGAAAAGGCATCTGCTTTATTTAGCAGGAGTTAGCAATGCATGCTCTGCTTCCTGAAATGGGCCAAGCTTATGCCACCAGTTTCATATATTCTTCAAAGCCTTTTACTGAAGTTGGGATGAGAGTAATAAAGTTCCTCTGATTGCTTCACGTTGGGCTGTTGTAGGTATTCATTCAAATACCTCACTTGGAACAGAATAATCCCTATGCACCTTCCCATTAATATTTAACAAACATTATTTAATTAACATTCAAAGAATCCCAAATCCTGTGAAGAAGAAACTGTCTATTTTATCTCTATTTTAGAAAGAAGACAAAAAGACAAGGGCAAGAGTAGATACTAATGGCAACACAACCAAGAAGTCTGCACTAAAAACATGAGTAGAATGAAAGGTCTGCATTTTCTTATCTGTCATATAATGTATATTCAACTGAAAAGGTCAGTTGGATTGGATGAACTACACACAAAACTGTGTTATCTAAGCACCAGGGGCAGGAAGAGGTATCATGGAGTTTTGACACACTATGAAAAAGTGTGGGAATAATATTGCAGGGAAGCAAACAAACAAGAAAAGAAGTGGAATTCAGGGCCAAATTTCTCACCAACCACATAGGAAGCTGCACCCCAAACCAAGAATCATTTAGTCGTGTGGGAGAGATTTAGCCTGCCTATTTCCCACTCTACTTGGCTGACTCTATTGACACAGCAGATACGAGCATGGATGTGAAGTTACTATGTATTTGGGGCAAGCTGGGACATCTGAGCTGTCCCATGCCACAAGCAACCTCCAATTCATTTAAAACAAGAAGGTTTTATTTGTGATGTTACATGCAGAGCCAGAACTGGTTTCTTGGGGCACTGTGGATTCATCTGATCACTGTATCTTCTGGAGAATTCACCTCTGGGTGTCTCACACAACTTCTTCTGAATCTCTGCTCTCTTAACAGCATCTATGTTGCCAAATTGGATAGGCTGACCCACAGAACATTTATGATATGTGCAACCAAGAAAACAGTTCAAAGACTGGCAGGCCTGTATCTGTACAGCAGAATTGTCACAGTGGGAGCATGCTGTGCAAAGCAGCTCTGCATGTGGAGGGCTGTGCCTGAGGTGTAAATTTCCTTTTGAATACCTTCAAGTCACCCTGGAGATTGTTAACTCATCCATGATTGCAGCTCTGTTGCCCATTGCTACAGGTTCTGGAACAAAATGGAATTGATGTCAGAGTGTCTCTAATAAATGTCTGCTAGCAAAGAGCTCTCCTTGAAGTGGTTAAAAGAAAAAAAAAGCAATGTATATCAAAATAATAAAGAAGCAAGGAAAAAAAAGAAATGTTAAAAATTCTCTACTATTTGGGTTCATTTACCACTGAGGGCTCTTTTTCATTAATTTTGTCCCTGAGTGTCCTAAGGTATTTCTTTCCCTCCAGCCCTGCACAGCTTAGGGGATCTGTCATACAGGTCTCTAGTGCCTCAGCTGCTCATGGCTTGGTCATTACTAGCGAGTTAGACCAGCTCCACTCCCTACAGAAAGTCACTACCCTTTTCTTCTTCTAAGTAAGTTTTTCTGCCAAACTGTGGCACTGACACCCTCTGGCTGTGATCGAGCCAATTTTCTCATCCACTTCAATGAACCTTGACTCTGGTCTAGGAGGATAATTTCTTCCCACAGTTTCTGGGAATATCAAGTGAAATTGGACTGTCACTTACTGGATCCCATTCTTCTGGCTTTTAGGGCAGCCTAAGTCTCCAGCATAGTATATCTCTTTTGTTTTCATTTCTTTCTGCCCATGTCAACCTACTCTTTCAGCTCTGTTTTACTTCCACATCACAGAATAATCTGCCTAGGCCTCATATGAGGTTGGAAATTCACCAGTATGGCTTAATCTGAGGGGAAAAAGCCATCCCAGACTTTCCTTGTGTAGAAGTCTTCAGAAGACTCATGAAGATGACTCTGCTCTCATGAAGATGTCATTGCCTCTAGCTGTTCTACTTGCTGTAAACCTGGCAGGGAAATATCAGCATTAGAGCAGGTAGGAATACCTGTTCAAATACCCATGAATTCTTCACATTCTGAAGAAATCTGTTCCCCTCTAGAATTGCAACCACCACGTTGGAAGAGAATATTCTCTGTTCCTGCAAATCTAACCCAAGCAATATGAACTGAAAAGGTTTGTGGGTTTCTCTCCCCCAAAAATCTTTTTGGGATGCAACTCCTGGATCTGACTTCACTGGGATGACTGAGCTGGACCAGGGCCAAAAAAAATCCTTCCCAGCTTGTCCTTGCTGCTTTTCTTGCCCTGGAGCAGGTATGTGCTGTACTCAAAACATATCTGGCCCATCTCTAGAAGTATTAGGATATTTTCCCTAAGGCAAACATTCAAACCAGGAAATGTTGCAACCTATATCAAAAGAGAATTTAAAATTAGGAAGAGAAACTCCAGTTGAAGAAGGAAGAAACCTTCTGGATGTCTATCTCACTGCCACTCCAAGACAACTTTTCAGCACCTACCAGAACATTCAGTCCAGGCCACTGGTAATATACATGCCCATACCACCCTTTCCCATTCATCACCTCAGCAAGATCCATCCTAAAAACAGTCATGAATCCCACTTGTGGAGCTACTGTTCAAATGCCTAAAACCCATTTGGTAATTTCTAGCTTAAATTTATTCCTGGTCATTTGTATTCTAAGGCATCCATGGCTCCTTTTCTCCTCTCTGGTATTTACCAACCTGATACATTTCCAGACAGCAAACATATCCCATTTCTGCTTTTGTTTTGCAAGGTTAAACAAATCATTCCCTTCAAATTCCTACTGTAAAGCAAGATCACTTTTCTGCTGATCTTTCTCACTGCCCTTTTCTGCATCTGCCAGCTTCAATTCACCATTCTGCAGAGACAGTGGTCACAACTGTATGTGGTATTGGAATTAAATTTAACTACCACAAAACAGAGAGAAAAAGGATCACTTTTGAGGACCAGCTTAAAACTTGTAAAGAAAACCACAAGATTTATAGTATACATTGTAACTAAAGTCACTCTTTATGTCTAGGAAAAAAGACTTTCAGAACAGCACTATGTGGCTCTTCTGTCCAAGTTGTATCTTGTATAACTTATTTATAACATAATTTGATACCAGTCTCAAAAAGGGGTTGGTAGAAAATAAACTGTAAGGTTCATGGGATTTCCATTGTGTCGTGGCAACATTGTTTCTGTCCCTGAACCTGGGATTAAGTGCTGGAGGCAAAGATGGAGATCTCAAGTGAAAGCCTGTGCACTGACTTCAGCAGGCAGAAAAACAGCTCCAGAGGAGTTATTTTCGTATTACAGAACCAATGAACTTTTGCAAGTCCATAGAATTTCCCTTCTTTAGGCAGGAGCAGAGTATGGTGTGTGGCCTGCCAAACATCAGGCTGTGCATCCCTGCAGCCCCAGTGTTTGCCACTGACCAGGATGCATCCTACATTAGCGCTAATGCAACCCCTGAAAGCAGCCCAAACTATTTTCTGTAGCCTTCTGGCCACAGAGTGTTTCCCTGGAGCACAATTTGTGCAGTCCTTCACTATGAGCATCCTTGGACATGCACAGAAACTCTCAAAGACAGTTCATGAAAGATCACGGACACATTTTCTCAGTCCAGATGTAGAAATAACCTCATAACAAAAAGCAAAATGGCTTTGTTTCCACAGCCCCAGGAAGGATTCCTTCAGTTCTGAAGGTAGCACAAAGCAACCACAGCAGATACTGTCAATTTGCCATGTTAGAAGTCCTTCCAGGATAAAAGCTTATCATCTCCTGATGACATTCTGTTTTGCATGGTTGTATTCTCCAAGCTGGAAGAAGGGAAAGCCAAGAGATTTCCACCGCCATCTGATTTTTGTCCTTTACACCACAGTGTCAGCAACATCCTCTGACTATTGGTCAGATCTTCTCTGTAAGGCTGTTATTTGAAGCCATCAGAAACAGAGGGAATTCTTCCCTATTTGTAACAGAAATAAAGTTCAGAACAGAAAAATGTCTCATGGCTAAGTCAAACAATTGCTTCACTTCAGCATTTCCTGTTCTGCAGTCCTTAAGAATAGCTATTGTCCTCACTGGACCAGGTTAATTCCCGTTATACATGTTATACATCGTTTGTAGGTTAGATTTATGCACACATGTGTTACTGCCCTACTCACACACTGCAAAGATAAACAACGTGCATGAGTTTTACTTTTGTACTTTTCAGCCTTTCTAAGGTCTGTGCTTCATGCTTAGTTTGGTTCATATGACAATGGCAACAAGAAATGCTTGTTTCCAGGTCTTTTCCTTTGGAGCTATCTGAAATATACAAATTGTTTGCAGCACAAAAGCTCGTCTACCTTTGAGTATAATGAGTATAAAGTAAATTCAAGCTTGTCCACATGTGTTCATGTGCTCCAACACTGTTACCTATGCTAATAAACTGTGAGAGAGTTCCTTGGCATGAATGTAGCCTGCTCCAACTTTCCCAAGCAGCCAAGCAGCTTCTGGACCTGTTTTGGTAGCAGGATTCTGCCAGGAGCCACACCCAAGCAGCGATTTGCTTGCAGGCACCTAGCACAGGACAAGCCAGTCCACCAGTGGCTGTTCCATGCCAGCTGGCCTCACTGGCTGGGACCATTCCCAGGCACATTTGATAAAGTGATACAAACCCAGCCCACATCCTTTAAACAAAATTATGAAGTCAAATCAAATTGTCACTGAAAAGCTGCTATACATATGGTTTTAATAGTCTGCTATTTTGCAAGTATCTGGCATTTTCTGGGCTCACTACACTTATTCTGTGCTCCAGTTAAATACACTGATACAATTTCACAGTTAACAGTGGAGTTGCAGAACTCTAGCAAGGCTGTGATGAACTGGCTCCTTTGGAATAACAAGGGTAGAAGAACTTAAAAGAAGATTTTCTAAGGTCAAGTTTGCCCATGACCTAAAGTTGCAATCACTGAATATATTCTACCTGTGACAATCTCATTATAATTTTCTGCTGTGTCACTGCAATTACCTCTCACAGCCAGGCACCATCTAAAATAATACCAAGAAAGCAACTGCTCTCCTTTTGTGCAAGCGAAGTTGGAAACACAGATCTGATCGTTTGGAGGTTGGGAAAACTCCAAACTCTATTTCTAACTCAAATCACAAGATCTAGGGTGTCCCATTAAATTACTGAAATAAACATCATGACTTCTTTCCTTCAAAATCAGCATGCAGTGATTCCAGTTGGAAAAGGACTTCGAGAGTCCTCCAGTCCAACCTCCTGCTCAAAGCAGATGTAGTTAAAGTAAGCTGCACAGGGGCTTGTGCCGCTGTGGTTTGAAAATCCCCAAGGGTAGAGAGTGTACAGCTTCTTTAAGAATGCATTCTAGTGTTTGTCCACCTTCACAGCAGAAAAATTTCCTTATGCAAAGTCAGAATTTTCCACGTTGCAGCATGGTAACAACCCAAAACTCTGCTGGGGGCAACTGAAAACCCCTATGGGGAACCAAGAACTCTTTCAGGGGGAAAACTGTGGGTAACTGGGAACTCTTGGAGCACCTCAAGGAGCATCTAGGGGCAACTGGAGGTAACTGAACCACTGAGGACAACCCAGAACTGTGCTGAGGCAGCCAGGTGTAACTGGAACTCCTTGAGGGCAACCCAGAACCCCAGACATGTCCCTGGTGTGTCATGTGCACTGAAATCATAAGAGTCAACAAAGATTTTATTCAACTCTATATGCCCAAATTAGCCAAATTTAGAGTGAACTGTGACCTTAATTTGCAGTATCCTCATATCCCAAAGGCAAAACTTAAGCACTATTTTTTTTCAATACAGGATTTAATAGGTATTTGTAAAATACTGTAGAATGCAACATGGACAATGCAAAGCAGGACAGCTAAAAACCTGCCCCTTACTCTGTTTCCCAATTTAGAGACTGATGAGCAAGGCCCAATCAGGCATTCCCCTCCTTGTGCTTTTATGTATCTGCACAATGCCAGCTATGCAGATGAACATCAATAAAAACCAATCAAAATGTGCAGTATTCTTCACCAGAGGAGTTTTATGAGACATGATTTGGCCTTCAAAGTAATTGGCCCAATCCCCTCACAGGGCCTCACAGTGGTGCTCAGTTGGGTTCATCATGATTGATGATAATTCTGACAGCTTCCACTAAGAGGCCTGCTACACTATGGACAGTCAGGAAGAAAACCCCACCACTGTGTTCATTAGGAGAACTTGTACACCATTTAATAAAAGACAAGCCCATCAGAGGTATGTGTCACAAGAGCTATCCACCACGCTGAAGTGCCTTCCTGGGTCAGGGCAGGAGATGATGACACCATTCACTGAGCATTTAGGGCAGTGTAGGCACATCCCATCGCATAATTAAGCCCTAAGAGAGGCATTGAGGATTAATTACAGGACCTTTTTTTTTATAACAAAGGTTCAAAACCTTGTGACACAAGATAGACTGCGCCTGACTACTACTGAATTCAGTCTTGTACAAGCTGCCAATTAATTTTATTGTCCTGTCTCCACCTTTTGCAGTGACTTGCTGTGACACATTTGTGAGGGGAATGGTCACATATACGGAAATACACACGCAGGGCAAACAGGCACGGTATTAAAAAGCGAGGTCAAATTACAGTTCCATTAACCTTGACAGCATCTATTTAAAAGGAGATGAAAACCGAAACAACAAACAACAAAATCTAACCTCCAGCTAAAAATAGGAGCTCTTCAGCTGAGCTCTTTTGTACCAGAGCAAATATTTATAGATTGCTCAGAAATCCTGAATAATGAGGGGGTTTAATGGAGGCTGACAAGTTCTTAACTAAAATATTGCTAATGTGTACTATGATGAGGCTTCTCCACCATTTACCACAGGGGCCACTGTGCCACTAGAGGGTTTGCAGTCTCTACAACCATGGATAATTAATGTAACACAACCAACAACTTCTCAGAGGAGAGCAAGTGATTATTCCTGGATCTTAATGGCAAAGTAAGTAGGTTAATAAATAAATAAAACCCACAGCTTTCAAATTTCTGTCATATCCATCAAGAAAGTTCCCAAAGAATAAAATGCAGAGAGAAAGATCTATTAAAGACAAAAAATGAAAACAACAAAAGTGTGTTTTTGACTACCATCCATCTGCAATTGTAAGTGATGAAGGGTTTAGGGCAGGGTTACAGTGCACTCAAATTTTTTAAATTGCCAGGTTCTATTAAAGCATTTCCAGTGTTCATTTTTAGACTTTCCACCATTTATTAATGGCTCAATACATTATCAAAAAAAATTAAGAAATGAGCAACAGACCTGCAAATTTCTTCATCCAGTGTAAAGGAGAGCTCTCTGGTCACAGTAGACAACCCAGAGGCTGTTTAAATAACTCAGATGCTGAATCCTATGGAGAAACAGTGGGTTCTCTTTGCTACTTGTAGTATTAATAAGCAATCCCTTTTCCATACAACCTCACCCTGACACTATTTTAGGGCACAGGATTTTCCGGAGCCAGCAGGGTCTTTCAAGTCTCAGCGCCAATTCAGGGGACTGACATATTTGGCTATAGAGCCCGGAGAGACAGAAGAGAGCAAGAAGAACCTGGGCCAAGGCTAAGCCTGGACATCTCTGGACTCAGCATGCCCATGGTTCGCATCTGGAGCATTTGTTCACCTCCACTGCAGGATTGGAGAAGTCCTAACAGTTACAAACATGCAAGATCTGGTACTAATCCTGATGACTTTTATCCCTCCATTACAGTATGTCTTTGTTTATGACTCAATCGCCAAGATATTTTTGGAAGCTTTTATTCTGGCGATCCCAAAGCATTCTTTTCCTCTTATGAAAACTTCAGTATTTCTGTGGGGTGTGGTATATAACTTGGACACAAATCTTGGCTGAGGGCTAAGGCTAACTAAGAAGAGTGGGAATGACATTTTGCAAGAGATGAACCTTCTTAATCTTTCTCAGTCATTACTGTGATTACTTAAGACATTTATTTTTGAAACAACAATCTAAAATACACGGCAATAGGCTAAAATACACATTGCAAAGTGCTGATCCTTACAACAAGATTTAGGAAAGTTCAGTGAAAGAAACTGGCTTTCAAATAGTAAATAAACAATGCCTCTTATTTTGTTTCAGATAGCTGGAGAGGGTAGCCAAGTCACAGTACAAAACACTAAAAAGTCAAGTCCAACTTTACTTATTTTGCTGACAAAATAAACATATATTCATCCTTTTAAGTGAACACTTGATAATGATGATTCCTTGAAGAATTTGTTACCTATAAATACAACATCTCTTCAACTTTGTGTATTATTAGTTTCTCTGAGTACCAGTCATGGTAGCAGTACATGATAAATACTGTCCTTTTCCTCATAAATGGCAGCCTTCCAAAACCTTTGGCTATATATAGCTACTGGAGTGTCTGAGGAATTTGGGGAATGAAAAATTTCCAGCAGAATAATTTGCTCAGGTCTGTAGTAGAAGCTTGAGCCCTATCACCACATTTCTTAATTAAAGGTAATCCAAGAATATATATTTTTACTTACCTCTGCATCATACATTGCATCTACAATTCACCCAGACCATGGATCCTGCACATCTCCTTTAGTGGCAGTGCTCACATGAACCTCCATCAGCTCCTGTACCCTTCACAGCTATTCAATTCCACTTCTTCACCACTCCTTCAGTGGTGCCAGGACACTTACTGTTTAGAAAGTCATGTTTGAACCAACCTCAGGTAATATAACTTTGCTCCAGGTTTTAAATCAGAATATTTTTGACACGAGTAAGTTCCCAGCTCTGATTCATCATTATAACTACTGAAGAACAAAACAAAATTGAGACTGATGGTGATGAAGGTGGCACTAGCATCAAGAGCATTCATAGATGTTTTAAACTTTCTTCCCAGACCCTCAAACTTTTAAAAAGCTGCTTTAGGACAAAAGAGATGGCTTTATGCCCAAATTGATGTCTATCTCATCTGCTGGTGGAGCATATTGACATCTGTACAGGCCTTGAATTAAATTCAAGAGTAGCTTCCCAAGCAGGAGCCAGTAAAAGCATTCAAGGATTCATCCTTTGCCAGTGATAGTGGGTTCAGATTAAAACTTGATCTGGAGGAGAGCTCTGTGCTGGCTGGGGGCCATGCCTCTGGCCAGAGGTGGCCAGAAACTGGGCAAACTTTGTGTTTTCAAAAGCCATCAAACTGTATGTAACAAATTGTTCTGTAGAAGAAAATCTTTAGTTAGCAGTTGAAAATTAGATCTTTTTTAAACAATTCTCTTATTGAAGTTTCTCATACCTTTACTGGACGTTTGAAATTCAATCTGGATACTCCTGTATACACAAGAATAATTTCTATCTTTTTTATTTTACCTCTGTATTTTGTGATATACAGATTTCATCTCAATGCCAGTGCACATTTTAGGCCTCACACTGCCCTGTTAGTAGCAGATCCAGCAGCAGGTGTAAAGTTTCAAACCATCTAGCAGAATGTTACAGTTCTGATTTTTTTCCTTTTTTTCTCAGTCATATTTCCCACTCAATGAGCAGAGTAAAGATACAGATCTCTAGTCTTCATTCCTCAGAATACACTCTATTTTCTTTTTTTCTTCGAAGATGCAGTAAGAAAATTAGCCAGGTAAAGCCAACAGTTCCAAAAACTATGACTGTGAGATGCAAAGCCAGAGTCACCTGCAGGACAATGAGTACACCATCCTCAGAGCTTTACAAACCAGGCTAAAATTTTTCGATGTTGTTCTGCCTTAACACTACCAAGCGTGTGCAAGCACAATGGAGCTAGCATGTAATTAAGAAGTGCTATGTAAAAAGTTTCCATAGATTTGTGGTTTTCTTAAATGTCTAAATGTATTACAGAGTTCTCATGCATTTGTGTACTCGTGCAGCAGCCCAGCTGTGAGGATTTTGCTGGCTGTTGCCCACACCCTCTCAGACAGGCATGCAGTCGCTTGGGCTGAACATAAAAAGGAATGCATTGGGAAAAGTTACGAGCTCATAAAATGTTAATGGTCATTTGCTTCTTTTTTTCAGTATATAACAACTAAATAGACTCATTTTGTTAATGCAGTCCGAGGTTGATATGTTTTTTTGATGTTGTTCTACTAAATCTCTACTGCATTGTACTGGTGTGCACATGTACACTCACACTCAGCTACAAAATCTCGTGCTGTGATTCTCCCCTGCTATAAAGCATTACAGCCACTACTGGCACTAGCAGAAAAGGGAAGGAGGTACAGCATATTGTTTAACAATGATGCTAAGCAAGTTAATAATTAGAATTTGCTATGGTCATCTTCTTTCCCAAACACTTTATTGAAGTTTGTCCTTTCTAAAAGACTTTCTCTTGTAAGACTCACATGCATGCACAGGGCAGATGCACATCGTGGTTTGCAGCCTTTCAATAAAAAAGCTGTTACTATAAGTAAAATTTAACAACCTGGAGAAAGGAATGGATGAACCCAAATTCTAAAGAAGCAAAAACTTTTCCTATTACGAGTATGTCACACACAAAACTACTTGAATAGAACATCTGTTGTCTATAATCTGATAGTAGTGTAGGTTTTAAACAGTGCAAAAAGATCCTAACACATGGGCAGATGTGTGGTTAAAGGCAGTGCACAGGATGATCCCCATCTTGTGCTACCCACTTCCTTAGATGGAAGAATAAATACTTAGTCCTTCCAGAGTGCCGTTTCACTGTCAGCACACATTTGGACAGCCTAAGACCTTACGGCTTGTTTTATTGCATACCAGCCTTGTATCAGCCAACCTGAGCCTTTGTCCTTGTGAAATCGTGCCAGAAAGCTGCTCGGGCCAGAGACAGATGTCCTTTGTTCCAGAACAGATGCGGCCTTGCTTTGTGCCTTTCCTTTCATGGCCTCCTGGCTGGGGTTGTGGTGGCACCCTGACCCCTAAATTGCCGTGTCTGACATCTGCCGTGGCAGCGCAGGGGACATCCTTCCTTGGATGCCGACCAGCTGCCTGAGCCATAAGGGCACTGCTGCTGTGCAAGTGCCAGGATTCACTTGCTGCTGTGACTGCTGTGGCCTTATTTGTGTGCAGCACAGGGTACACGTGTGTGTCTCTGTCACTGTGTCTGTCTCTGTGTGTTCACCTCCCTCTTTGCCTTTCATGACTGCAGGAGGTGACAGGGTTGTGATTGAAAGCTGTGACACCAGTGCTGAGGATGCAAAGCAGCAGGATGTGAGGAAGCACTGGAGCTGCTACAGCTGAGTCAGCAAGCCCCAGATGCTCTCCTGCCTATTTGTCTTACAGCAAGCTGCCTTCTGTGCTGCAAGCTGCCCAGGACACCACGCTTGCTCAGGAAGTTAGAAAAGTGAGTAGAATGGTCTCAGCTCTCCCAGAGTAGAAGAAAATATCAGAACTTACATCCCTAGGCTGGCTATTTCTGCTCTGAACTTTGCAAACAGAGCGTCGCTCATGTTAAAGATGGAACAGTGGAGATAGGTTGAGAGAGTTGGGGTTTTTCAGCCTGGAGAAGAAAAGGGTCTAGGGAAACAACAGAGCACCCTTCCAGTACCAAAGGGGGCCTGCAAGAGAGCTGGAGAAGGACTTTTTCCAGGGCACAGAGTGATAGGACAAGGGGTGATGGTTTTACCTTGACAGAGGGTGGATTTAGACTAGATATTACAAAGAAAATCTTTACTTTAAGGGTGGTGATACACTGGAACAGGTTGCCCAGAGAAGTTGTGAATGCCACCATCCTACTGTCCCACCATCCCTCAAAGTGTTCAAAGTCAGCCTGGATGGGGCTTTGAGCAATGTGGCCTAGTGGAAGGTGGTCCTCCCCCTCCAGGTGATCTTAAAGGTCTCTTCCAACCCAAACCATTCTATGATTTTATGATTTTATGCTTTCATTCTTCAGAAGACCTCCACGACATTCCTACAGCTCTCACTGATGGAGGCAAGGATAAAGACCTTTAATTCTGCTTCCCCACAGAATACTGCCTCTTTACTGTCATTCAGAAAGAAACTCTCTGTCAACAGCTCTTGAAAAATCCCTGTCCAACAGCCAGTGTGGAATCAGTCTGTGTCTAAATGACCTTAAGAATATTGCAGGTTGCTGAATCACCCATATTTTCTGTCTTTGTAGACTGTTGCCCTGCCTTTTAATTTTTGCAGCAATAAGTAGTATAGCAACTAGAAAACCAGCCACTTCAAGGAGATTAAAATTAATTTTTTTACTTTTTGCCAAACTCATTTTTAGGCAGATCAATTCCTTGAACCACTCCACTGCCTGACTACAGAACCAGCTGCAGTGAGAACAAGCATCGACTGACAACCAGCTGAATTTGGTTTGGCTTCAGCCATGATGAAACAGCCTCCTTCTTAAAGAAGGGAGGCCTCAGCTAAGGCATGACTCATGCAATGACCTGTAAGCTTTAAAAAAGATGTAGTGAGTGATAACATCCAAGCCTGAGGTAGAAAAAACTGGTGCATAAAATAAGGTGGTGTACTTCCTGAGTGACTGGCATCTTGGTGGAGTGTGTAATGCCTCCCCTTTTCATACACACCATTTGGTTTGTGGCTGAGGATTAAGCTATCTAATTTCTAATCACTGCCTGGTGTGGTGAACACTTGCTACACATGCATTCTGGATGATTAAGCTATGAAGCTCACATCTATGAAGCTCAAATAGAGAAATATCTTAAGACATTTGGAGGAAGAAAAGCTCCCTGTGAAATCTAAGCCAGCTACAATGCTCATGGAACTGGAGGGGAGAAGATCTGAGTCTACTTTGGAAGGGTGGGGAGAAAATGTCACTATTTTCATAGAGGAAGTATCTTAATGTATTTTCAGTCATTGCAGGAATAACCCTGCAATTGTAAACTGTGGAGTGATTTAAAACTGTTGGGAAAAAATAATCAAAGAGATGTCCCCTGATGTCTCATGTTCTCTTCCTGAGGCACATATGGTAGTCATGGCTTTTGATGTTTGCTCTCACATCTTTAATTTATAGGGAAGTTTTCTGTAAGCTATGACACATAAGGACAAGCAAAGACAATGTTCTTTGGCCCCTGGGGCATCTGAAATAACTTTTGTCTTGGAAAAAAAGAATCATTAGTCTGAAGTACACAGGCTTACACAGAGACCTCACTTTACAGGGCAAACTCTTACCTGAAGCAGCAAAAGCAACAGTTTGAAAAATAGTATCCCCCCCAATTTATCAATTTCTTTTCACTAAATTCAGAAGTAGTTACAACCCCAGCACAGTCACTGCACAAAACTGCTTTTTTCTTCCAGCACTGGGAGAGGAACATGTACTACATCATCAGCCTGGAGATCAGGGCCAGCAGATGAATGTGAGGGTTAGTCTCCAGTGAAACATTAAGCATCTCTCTCTTCCTCAGGCACTGAGAGAAGCTTCATATCCCTCCCTCAAGACCAGGCTTTGCTCAAAGATTATCTTTAATATACAACATCTTTTGAGCAGACTAATCTTCCCCATTGTCTGGACTGCACAATGCAGCCTTCTAACAAGAAGTGCAAATGGGGACACTTCTATGTTCTCTCCTCATCCCTCTTATGTGAACAGCCAAGAGACCAACACAGAACAGAGTCTTAGATCTTGGATTTTGTTTGTACACTGCAATAAAATTGCAGTCGAAATTGTAATAATATGACAGGAGAAAGATTCCATGGGTAAATTCATAGACTCCACAGGCATTTCCTCAAAGATACTCTTTGACACTCAGGGCAAAGAGCTTCCTCCCCAGACAGAGGCTTTTCTATCTTTTCTAGATGACTTGTTGTAGAGGCGTTTCCTTGGCTTGCAACTTGGACTCCAGTTTTCTGATTCAATTTCTTTCTTTGAGAAACCCTCAGAAAACATTTGGTGCTGCTGGTGCTTCCCACCGTGGGAAAACCTGTCAGTGCCAGGCAAGAGGAGGCAATGTTTATAGTGTTCAACAATTGGGTGGCTCTCAGCCAACATGAAGTGAGGTCCAGGGGTCATGTACGCTGTGCTCTGCTGACTTTAGTATTCTGACTGAATACTAAAGATTCCCAAAAGACAGCCATTGCTACAGATTTGTGTTGCAGGTTCCTTGCTGGTGTTTCAAGGACTTGATTTTAAAAATTATTTTTCTGGCCACAGTTTCCATCTTTTTTTCATAGAGTTGGTGGATGGTCAATTAACTAGAGTTTGGGGAAATCAGCAGGTTTTTGTTTGCAATCATTCATGCAGATCTTTCTCTGCCTTCAGTCTGAGCTGATTTGCAAAGACAAACAACTAAAATAAACATAGCTCTAATGCTGCCTGGTTCAGAGTCAACTAAACGTTCAGCTCTGAAGGTACTGCATGATTTTTAGGTAGAGCATAAATGCATCCAAATTTATTTCATGTTTGAAAGAGATCCATCACCAGATGGGCCTGCCTTGGAGCCGAGGATTGACGGAGTTAGTGCTCACACTTCCTTCCTGGGAGCAGCAGCACCAATTTCAGTGGAAATACTCACAGAGTAAATGTTGAACCCTGAGCCTCATAATTTAGTCTTTTGGCTTAACTCCATTTCCTTGGCTTCTGCATTCACTGGTTAGGAGAAAACACCCTGCAAATAGTCCCCCTGTTTGCCCTGGTCCTCACCCCATGCTGTTTGTCTTCAGCTCTGCCAATATCTCCCTTTGCATGGACAAACTGTAAAACCAGTTTGGGGAGGAGTTCAGCTTAAAAAAGGAGCATGGAAATTTGGGGAGGAGGAGGGAAATGAGGAGTATTG
Organism: Chamaea fasciata; assembly: GCF_029207755.1. Classification (NCBI taxonomy): domain Eukaryota; kingdom Metazoa; phylum Chordata; class Aves; order Passeriformes; family Sylviidae; genus Chamaea; species Chamaea fasciata. The sequence goes on from NW_027094086.1 coordinate 85,186,890, forward strand.
GCTTATGGGCCCATTTAATGTGGAATTCCACCAGTCACTGTGTTAGCACTACTGAGTGGGGAGCCTGGAAAAGAGAAGGGGAAAGTGGGAAGAGATGGAGCAAGTCTGGCTGCCGAGCACAACAGCACATAAACCCCTGACCTGGCCCAACAGGGGCTGAGCTCCATAAGCCAGCCCTGGTGCTACTGAAATACTCATCTGATCCTGCCACGTCACAGGACAGCCTGAGAAGCAGATTTAAACCCCTATGGGCCTTGAAAAGACAAAAAGTCCACAGCTTTGTGGGAGTAAAAGCAGAGGGCATGTTTCAGTGCTCTTTGGCTTTTACGATTAGATACTGATCTGAAGTCCACTGAATTAATTTGAAAGACTGAGTGCACTGTTCTTGATCAAGACTACAAATCAAATATTTTAAAGACTTCATCAATTCTTCTGCTGACTACAAAGCGCTAAGAAAGATGACTGGGAAAAGATAGAAAAAGGCGAAAGAAACACAGAAACAGCTGTACACCATTGAAACAGAATGTTACTGCAAGATGTAGTTTATAATAATTAGTTGATCAACATGCTAGGCAAGGGATTTTTTTTTTCTGTTTTGAACCAGTAGATGCACAGATGGGGTCTATAATAGAACTGGCATGTGTGTGGATTTTTTTTTTTAAGGCTGCATAATTTTACAACCACTACTAACATTCGCGTGTGTTGATATAATGGAAAGAATACTCAAACTTCTGAGAATTAACGTTGTCAAACTGGCTTCCTGCCCATGAGGTGACATTGAAATTGCAATAGTCTTTGTCTGGAGCAGCAGTAGTGGCTACAGCCAGATTGTGCAGACCCACAAGCTGCTCTAATCATAGTAATAGCAGTAGCATCAATATGATAACAAGTCATTTAAGAAAGACAATTTTCCCCAGGTTTTCAGCCAAAGGTACAGGGAACATACCTTGACTAGCATCAAGCAATAGATCCGCTTTTGAGGCAATTAGAAATGAGCTTTTTTCTGATTTCTCTTGTCCTATATGATGTGGTTACCGTATGGAAGGGAGCCTCAGCACACACTAACCAATTAGGCCCCACTGACCAACCAGGTCCAAAAGCATTTCCATGTGCTCCAGCATGTTTCTCTTCACCACTGAACTGCCTGAACATCCTCTTTGTCACAAATTTACCAATTTCTCCCTAAACCATCACCAGACAGGATCTTGCAACTAGAATGATCCAATGGACCCTTCCCAAGAGGGGAAGAGGGTTTGCTTGTGACAAGCCTGTTCTGGAGATGAGCTGTCCTGCATAGGTGGCCACCTGCTCGGGTTGTTTGTGTTCCCAGCCATAGAGGCCACTCCACAAATGTGCCTTCTGATTGTCAGTTCATGGGTTTATTAAGTGCCCATATGTTCTAAGACATCTTTGAGGAGGGGTCATTACTCCTTGCTCATCCACCTGTATCAGTGAGCAACGAAGAAAATGAACAGAATGACATCATCAGTAATAAAGAAAGAGAAAAAGAAATGTACTTCAAGAAATGCGTATTCTGCTTTTCTCCAGGGATAATGTAGGGAGTACATTTTGTTCTGTATTCACAAGAAAGCAATTAACTCTTGGAAGAAAATAACCTGAGTCAAGATTTTAAAACCTGTATGTATTAGAAAAGATCAGCACTGGGGAAACTCACACAAACATGCTTTCAGAATTCCTCTAATGCTGTCAGTTCAGCTGAATGCCACCAGTTCACATGAAGTGCAGGAGGTCCCCTAAGCAACTCAGCACCTTCAAAATGTTTATTTAGAAGCACAGCTAGTGCAGGAAAAGCCTAGCTTTAAGCTATGTATCTGTCAGAGACTCATACATAAATCATTACACTAAAAAAAGCTATTCCAGCATTTGTTCACTCCTAAGAATGGCCCAAACTATGCTGCAAAAATATTGGAGGATGTGTCCTGAACTCTGGGATACAACCCTGTTGTGATGAATGCCACTGCAGTCATACCTGTCAGTGTTTTAAAAGAAAGGCCCATATAATGCTAATCTAATCAAACTGCAAACTCAGCGCTTAAGCAATAAAACAGGAGTTTTATTGGACCTTTTACTTTCCAAGTCTTAAAATCTCTGACATGTAATGGGACATTTAAAAGACTGCTTTTAAAAAATAGCTGTCATAGACAAGAAACCAATAGAGTAAAAACATAGTAATAATTGACGCGACCATAATCCAACTAACTACTAATCAAAAGCCTCTCCGAAGAGCTTCCTATTTCAGATGGCTTCTGCTGATCTCTTTTGTTTGTTTGATTTTATCAGCAACACCAGTGAACCAACAGCCCTAAGAGCTGATGCCATCACACGCAGGCACTGACTGGCACTGCACCAACATGAACCTTACTACTCCAAAATTAGTTGCAAATTCTGGCACATCAGGTGAACAAAGCCCACTAACACCCAAAAATAACACTACAGAGTTCAATGTCTCAAACATCCAGCACAAAGAAAGCAATTCTGTGCTAGTAGAGACACAGATTTTTTGCAGTATGTTTGTCATTCAGATTATTGCCTCCTCAATTGCTGGTAGCTGAATTCCCATCTCATAAAAGCTTTTTGGAGGAAAATCCCTCGGAGGGAGCTGACTTTCTCATTTTTTTTCTTCATTTCTTTAGCTCTGTGGAAGGCCCGCCCACAGTTTGGGCTGCCTATTGCAGCTCTCTATTCTGTTTAAGTTCTTTTCTTGCTCAGTTATTTGCAGCTGCCAGTTAGAGCAAAATGTCTACAAGGCTTTTATTAATTTAAAAAAAAATTTTAAAAAACCCCAGCAAATAAAGAAAAATCTTGATTTCGATTCTAACCCCAAATTTGGGAAGCTACAACATTTAAAAACATGCCTTGTTTTTTTGTTTGGTTGTTTTTGTTTTTTGTTCTCTGTCTTAACTCCTATCTCCCTTCAAAATCATTAGCTAGGATAGATGAACACAAGAAATACCTCTTCATCTATAGCAGCAGTTGTCATTTTTAGGTTTGTGAACAACCATACCTCATGATGCTTGTCCTCTAGAGATGGCAGATAGGTTCTCAGAGGGAAACGGCTGCAAACGTGCTGAAGTTATTACAGCATAAACCATAAAGGCTGCAGGTCCACCTTTTTGGCATTATAAAATACTTTTGTATAGAGTGGGAGTTTTCACCTGAGTAACAAAGTGCTGTGATAACTCATGAAACCACCTCCATATCTCCATGAAAGGATATAACCAGAAATATCATCTGTCATCTAGGCTAACTTCTTCAGGTTCTGCTTGAAACTTAGACTCTGTAAGCCTTTAACTGGCTTTTGTAAAACATGTTTTCTGCCTCCAATCCCCCCTCTGGTAGTGACACATGCATTAATTGACGTCCCATTATAATACTGTTACTTCAGCTCTTATGGCACTGTTTTCTTTTAGCCCTGAAAAACATTGTTTCCACTGCACTGCCATTTTATCTCACTTCATGCAATTATAAAATAGTGTACACGTCTGTAAAATATTATTATTAGCAAAGTAAAAAATTCCCTGTAACCCAAGCAATAAAATTTTTATAGAGAACATATTTATCTTTTGACACATTATTATATTGACTCATGAAAAATAGAAGTAATGTTCTCATTATTTTTCCAATCTAACTTGAAGGACACTCTTGTCAGTTCCTTCCAGGAAGAAAGGATGTTGAATATTTGATATATGTGATTAGTGAAGTCTGCAGTGACCTCTTCCAGTATTCTGTATTGTTAACAATCATTGAACCTTACAGAGGAAAAGGAACAGGGTCTTTAAGAGTTGTCATGCATTTGATAGTTTCACAAAGCCATTAAGTTTCCTGAAAGTCAACAGGTAACTTAAACTTAAAAGGAAGTTTAACCAACACATGGTTAAAACTCACCATCCAAAACAAAAGGTCATGAGAAACCACTTGGGGAGGGGGTTGAAACCTGTGCCTGAGTAGGATTCCCTGGATACTCTTTAATGCTTGTTAGAAGGAGACAACAGGAACATCACTGCATTTACCTCCCATTCTCAGAATTAAAATTTCCAATTACTACTATAATCTAGGTTCTTCTATAGCTCAGCCCCTCAGCAATTATTCTGGCTGCTAAAACCAATGTAGAAATGGAGCCATACCACAATGAGCTCCAGAGGCATCACTTCCACAATGTCTGAGACACAGGCTCTCTTCATCCAGACCCTAGGAGACTAAGAGTGCACAGTGCTTGCAAATGGGATTTTAGCCTTGGCTCTCCTCCAGCCCAAAAGGGTCAGTCAAAAAGAAATCAGTGCTCACATGAACACAAGTTAAAAAGCTGAGATCCCAACTCAGCTGCTATTGCAGCAGATGTTGAAATTCAGCCTCACAGAGCAACCTTGAGGATGGTGTTGCGCCCAGGACTTCTTTCTGCAGCAACTTTGTCAGCTCTAGAGAGCTTTGCAGTTTGGCTTCGAGGCACAGAGAGGGAGGCAGCAGTGTGCAGAAGGGAAAATTCCAGCTGTGGTTGTTTCCCCTTCCCTCTCTTCCTGCCTCACAACAGCTTCACTGTCAGAAACAACAACAAACTGCGGGACTGCATTCATGCTGATCCCCAAGTGCAATTCCTGCCGATTTCAACCCCTCAATGGAGGGATTGTTTTCTCAGGCACATTTAACTAGCTCCAAGCCCTTTTTCCTGTCTAAAAAAGCAGTATCAATTATTAATAAATGATAGTACATAATTAATAGCAGTACTTAGAGGCAGTTCTGCCTTGCAGGGCTCTGGCTACTCAGCCAATTGAGCTTTACACTGAGCACATCAGAAAAATGTTATTATTATCCTATCATTTAAAGGATATTTCACCACATAATTCTCAAATAACTATTTGGCCACGCTCCTTTTCTTTTCACAGCACTTTACAAAGGCATACCACGATAGTTGACAGCACTGTCCCCACTCTTCAGAGGAGGACAAGGCATGGACAGGTAGAGCAGCTGGCTAGCAGCTCACTGGTGGAGCCAAGAACAGCAGCCAGATGCATGAAACTCTGTTGTGTCAAGTCACCCACAAGCAAGGGAGCACCTTGCTAAAATAAGGGGAATATTGCCCTGGTAGAGTTTCCTACACAAGTATGGCAGGAAGAGATTTTGGATCCTGGTTCTGTTTGCTCACAACCTTTCTCAAGCACCGAGCTCTGTTCAGAAGAATACACAGAGAAGATTTGTAATTAACTATCAGCCTTCACAGCCTTCAGCATTAACTACTGCAGTTCTCAAAACCACAAAATAAACTGTATGCAGATGAGCAGGACCAGAGCCACAGATAATGAGAGAGTTCAGCAGAAGGAAAAAAGAGAAATAAATAGAAAAACATATTAAATGACATTCAAATCATCTCAGTGCCCACTAAAGAATGTCAGCAATGGTCTTTGTGGAATAGGAGCTGTACTTGGCCTGACATCAAGAAAGAAGAGGTTTATTTATAAACTTGATTTTGTTTGGAGAGTTTTAGCTTGACTTTTAAAGTAGGGAAATTTGGAGCACAGGGCAGAACATCATATTATTTTCTGCAAGAAAGTCCCTTTTCAAGGGTTATAGGTATCAAAGCAGCACATTATCACTACAACTTGCTTCATACATCTATTCCCCAATACCTAAAAGCAAGTAAGGGCTTGTTTCTACACATGGCAGAAACAGGCAGCAAATCAGAGCAGAAAGGGAGGTGAGTGCACTATGCTATACGGAGCAGCAGTACTCCAGGGCTGGCTGATAGGTTGGCACGGATTTTAATTCTCTTTTTCCCTTTTGCTCCTCTCCCAGGGTGGAAGAGGGAACCATTTTGGGAGCACTGCATGGCCTGTCTGTTTTGTTCTGCTTGTGTTTACTACTAGATTTTCCTTGGAAAGAAAGAAATTTTTAGAGCATCTCAGTAAATTCATCTGAGGCTTTTTACGGAGCATGTGGTAGAAAAATTCTGACTCTGCATAGCAATAGATGTACAACAAGTTGTTCTGAAGTCAACTCTTGGATTTTTCAAAGCAGAAAATGCATTTCCCCTTCCTGCTGGGAGAAAGGCTACATATTGCTGCTCATCATGACTTCTCACAGCGATCACTTCCACAGGCAATAAAATAAGCTGCATTTCAGCATTTGTTGACAGTAAGGCTTTAACAATCTCAGCTATAAGCAAGCAACACACTTTCTTTTCTGTCACAGGAGTGTGAATTTAAGTTGTAATATCCTAATAAACACTTAATCATGTGCCTTTTTCTGTTACATTTCTCAAATGCTTTGAGCAGAAGATTTACTTCTGTCCTTCTGCAGCTGATCCAACTGGCTTTGAAGCTCAAAACACACTTGTCACCTTTCAAGCCTCATTTAACCACCCAGGCTCTTCCTATATATCAAACAGATTTGAACCCTGAGACAGACACTATAAATTTTTGTAGATAATTTTGACTACAGCCAGATGTGGCAAAACCCACTGTGCACTAGGACTAAGCTTAGGAAGCTTCTTTCATATCCACCTAAGCAGCTTGCAAGAGCTCAGAGACATCGAAACAGTGCTGGGTTTTATATTTCAGACTCCAATGCAAAGATGCTTCAGAAATCCCAGATGCACTGCCCAATCCCTGGAGAATACCTGGGATTGGAGACTATCTGGGGTTACGGTTGGTGGAATGTCACATTTTCTCCCTTTTCCACATTGCAGAGTCTTTGTCTGCTCTGAAATGCATGGTACTCGCAAACTGCTTTTACCAGAGGTTAAATACTTTTTATTCACAACACACAAAGGCTTCTCTGTGCAACAGTGCCAGAAATGTCTAGGAATTCTGCTTGGCTTCATTTATATCTCTCTGAATGTTGTGTGTGCTATGTTTTCATATGTTGAGGATTTCTACAGAATTTATCAATAGCCATAATGTTTTCCAGGAGAATCCCTGGCTTGCCTTTAAGAGTGAACAGCTCCATCCTTAGCTTACCACTTCCGTCAGGCTAGGATCAAATCCAGACACTTTTTCCATTTTTCTTTTAGTGGATCATCTCCACTTAATCTTCGCCTCTGACAAATAGGATTAAGGAAACCCTCTATTTTTGTTCAAGGTCCCAAACCCATGTATAAACCCTGTAATTTACTACATAATGGCAGCTCTTTCAAGGCATAAATATAAGTAGCAATAACAATCATGCCTTTTTGGAGAAGTTCTTCTTTCCCGAGGTAAAAAAATGCAGCTAGGGTGGTGTGTGTGTGACCTTCTCATGCCTGAACTTCACAATGCACTGAAAATTCTGCTGCAGAACAGGGCATAAACGCTCCCATCTCAACTGGAAAACTGAATGAGATTAAACAAAACAGCAACAATTTCTCATCTGATCCCTTCTGCAAACAAGATTTGCTAAATTGCCTTGGAGACTTCAGAGGACAAATTCACCCGCTGAGCTGCAGGAGTTACAGCCGGGTTCAATCTGGTTTCGGTACAGTGAATGGCTTTTGAGCACTGCTGAGGTTACTGTGTGCAGAGGTAATGAGATGGAATCACAGATCAGGGAAGGCTTCATTTGCTAAGACACTTTAACAACAAAAGAATATTCCTAAGAGTCTACTGCATTTTATTAGTTTAGCTGTTGAAAATAAACCCAACCAAAAGAATCCCAAATTACTTCCATGGAGATTTTAAACAAGTCAAGAATGGGGTTTCTGAAGTAAAATAGCTTGTTTTTAATTTAAGAAACAAAAAGATTTTCTGCTGTAAGGACTTTTGAATAAAACACTTTCCTTTTTATTGAAAAATTCCTTTTTTGGTGAAAACCAAAAAACTCCAACTGAGAAAGGGAGGAAAAAAGGTTTTGAAAAACTTCTTCAAATATTGTGGGGAAGCTTTGCCTTCTGGCACAGCCATAGCAGACTTCAAGACAGTATACATTGAATGTTTTAAAACCATACATTTAAATTTCCCTGTTCAGACTCCCTTTACTGCTGAGCTTGCAGAAACAACAGATTGGGGATGAAAACACCTGCAAATTGTGTCTGTGCTTCTCATGGGCTGGCTTGGTCCTCATCTCAGTCCCTGACACAGACTAAGCAGTCCCAGAAAGATTCTCAGGCACAGCACTGGGGTTTTCTTTCCCCCAGGATGAAGTAATGACAACTTGAATAAATCATTTTTTCTTTATTCCCCTGCTGTTCCAGCAAAGAGCTGCAAACAGAACCTATTTATCTGAGCACTGTGTTGGAAGGGTGAACACAGATCTAAAGAAAAAGGGGTAGGAAAAAGGGCAATATTCTTTTGTTAGTTTGAAAGTTTGTGTGAGCTCTGACATTTAGAAAGTGCTTCTTAAAACGATTTCTTTAGCAGATGAGGTTTTAACCTAAGAAACTTCAAATAGATGAAGAGCCTTATACAGAATAAGCCGCCTCTGAATAACATTCCAGCAGGGAATATTTCAGTGAGTCTCACAGAAATGAGTATAATAAGAGTTAAATTGCTCCTGCTCCAACAGCAGATTTTTCTTAAAATAAATGCAATGAAAACACCATCCCCTGTGTATAATTTCGTACTCTAGAGCCAAAATCCTCTCTTATTTACACATAAATCTAGGGCTTTATTCACAGAGTACCAGTTGCCTTGGCTCTGTTCCCAAGGCATGCTCTTTCCACCACCCCAGGTATAACCCAACATCTGCAGTCAGGCTGTGGCTCTCAGTGGACATATTCCAGAGATATATCAGGATAACCATATTCAGAGCAAAATTCTCATGCTTATGGCTAATGAAAGCCTGATGTTTATTTACCAGCAGAGGCCAGCAATATCTGAACACATGTAGCTTAAATTACCACATTCTATAGTGTTCAGACTTCTTTTACAGCAATAGGGAGGGAAAAAAGCACCATTTGAATCTGATTCAAGAAAGGCAAGGTTATAACTCATATTGCAATGAGATACAGTGTGTGTGATGAACTGAAACTGTTATTAGAGAAGAACAGATTCCTGTTATGATAGGCCAAGTAAGTGCTGGTTTCACTGGTACTCTGTTAATTATACATTCACTCTTTCACATAATGAAAAAAAGTCTCGTGTAGTGTCTGTGAAAGGGGCTTGCGTATTTGCATATAATGAAACCTGCAATGACAAATGTCAGCAGTACCATACACTGATGCCATGAATAATTCATAGCACAGAATAGTTGAGCTAAAAGCAGAAAAAAAATCAAACCCGTTGATCTCCCCCCACTCGCTCCCAGCTCTCTAGAGGAAGATAAAACCTTATTTTCTGAGCACTTCAAACCCAAATAGTTTCAAGAATTCCATTTCAGATAGAGGAAACTGCTGTATGGTCATGGCAACTTTGACTTTTTGAGGATCAGTTCCGGCCTGGTCAGTCAAACACTATCTGTCAGCTCATTTATCTGTTTGAGCCACTACCTGGGACTCTATTTGGCAGAGGCCAGGATTTACCTAGTCATTTCCCTCCAAGTGTCCTCATAACAGTGGAGCCCCTGAGAGAAAATGTGGAAAGTCACCACTTCCCACTGTATTTACTTAGGGCTCTAAGATTTTTTCACGTCAGCTGGAAGCCTCCTGAAAGCCTGCTTTAGAGCAATAACTGAGGATGGAGAAGTAACCATCACGTTCTGCTCTTATTTATCCATGACATATTCTCGAACAATTCCAGCTGGTTACTGAGCTTTACTTTTTGACAGCCTGGCAGGGCAGATGGTACCCAAAACCTGCCAGATCAGAAGTTAATGTTTCCCCACTGGCTATAGGAAGCACTGCAATTGCCTGACATGGGGGTTTGTTTTGATAATCATGTGATTAAATAAGCAGATGCCTACTGACTTCAGAAGGCATCAGCACATGCTTCTGCAGAGGAGTCAGCATGACCAGCTTCCCTAGGGGAGAAACAGAAATACCCCACAGCGAAGTGAGATACGGAGGAAGGTTGGGGGAGAGTGGCATTGCTGGTCTGCAAGGATGTCTAGGAGAGACTTCAGGTTGAACAGTTCAATAAAAAGTTTTTCTCTTGTTACAGGCATATAAACTAAAATTCAAAAAAGTATGACTTAAAGAAGGCAGTACGGATCTAATTTTCCACTGATAACACCTTGCTCTATCACACAAACAAGGAAGGTCACCATTGCCCCGTAGCTGTCTCTAAACCAGAACGGGGGGGATGTAACATTTAGCTCACAGCCAAAGCACATCGATGGAAAGTTGTACACTTTTTATTTGGCATTATCCTACCCTGCTGGGTGTCTGCATCACTTATGTTCTCCACCAAACAGGTTTTTAATATATGTGCAAGCATGTATATATTTCATAGAACTTAATTACTGGTTCACACTCCTAAATACCACCTGTGTCTTTTCCTACACAAAAAATCCACATTAGGAGTCCCAACAGGGTTTTAAATCATGTTTCCTCCACACTGTACACTCCAACAGACTTCCTAATGATTTGATCATGTGCTGTTTAATACACAAAGACCTGACCTTGTTGCCTCTGCAGAAAAGATGTTTTAAATTCAGTAATATTTTAAAATAATTTAATTTCTGTTTGGGTGTCGCACTGATACCTATTTGCAAACCCCATTTGCTGCATAGATCTGTGTCATTTTGTCCCCCCTGAGCACTTTTTTCTATAGAATTAAAATGATGGGTCTAAGTGAAAAAGACTGAACCATAACACACACCACAAGGGTAGAAAAACTAGTTATTTTTGAACAATCTCAGCAGATAATTTTTAGGATAGAAATCCCATGATGAGAAATATGAGTTTAGGATTTGGGAAGGCAAACCTCTTTGCCCAACGCAGACAAACAGTGAGACAGGGACGGGGCTGTTGGCAGCAGGAGACAGGACGAGCCAGGAAGCCTTGCTTGCTTACACAAACATCATCACAGACCACATAACAGCAGCCTTTCTATATTAAAAAGCAACATTCTTATGCATGCATGTGCAAACACAATGGAGCACTGAGAGACTGTCTGCTCAATGTGCATTGCCATACTCTTTATATACGCATGCATGGGCAAAGCAAATGAAATGCAGAGGGAACTTGGCTTATTGCATGACCAGTAACAGCATATGCAAAAGAAAAAGATATTTAAGAGACTGTTAATTCTGTCCTCTGAGGATGTGTTCCTTCCTGGCACCAAAAAAATATCCATTCAGTAAAAACTCAAGCTTATGCTTAATTTTGTGCTTATGCTAATGTGCTGCCAGTCCAGTTACAACCAGAACCAAATTTTCAGATGATACTTGAAGTTTTTCCTAATGAGGATCTTTGTTTCTGTCAAATATGTTTTCATTGTCTCTTGCTGAGTCCAAATATCTCTATAAAAATGCTACAAAAGATAGTTGGGTTTTGTTTTGTTGTTTGGGTTTTTTTTTCCTAGCAAAGAAAATCAAATACTTTTATTCTTGAAAAATTGCTGAACTTCCAGAGAGAAAGAGAAAAGATGCTGATGAACTAAGAACAAGTGTTAGAAGTATGATTCAAAGAAGGAAATGCTGGATTAGACTATCTGAAGACCATGAAATAATGCTTAGCAAGCAGCTGAGAACTGGCATCCTCCCAGATGTCAAAACAAACTGGCCCAGAACAGAAAATTCATTTCCCACATTTCAGCAAATAACACTTTCACCATCCCTGATTTTCAAACTCTACATTCCCTTCAACTGCAAGTTTTTAAAAAAGAAGTAACAGCAAAGAGCAAAAATATTACAAAAAATTGCTTTAAACCAAGAAGAAATATATTTTAATACACAGCATAACACTGAAGATCTTGAATAATTTTATCTTTTAGCATTGTTCTACCATTCTGCTCAGCAGCAATTAAGGTTGGCCATCTATCTGCAAGACAGAAAGAGTTCTGGAGAGGACTGACAGATTTTGACGACACCCTCACTGCTTCAGGGCTTGGGATTTAATACTATGAGCTTCAGTTCTGACCACTGCAATTTGCAAACCAACTTTCTTTATAGAAAATGCTTTACTTGCAATGGGGGTCCCAAAATGTATTATGTGTAGTACCAAAGGGAGACAGGCCCCTTCAAGGTAGCAAACAGTCTGACAGTGGAGGCACCATTGCAATTCTGCTGCCACTGATAGTGTATTTACACATGTAGCTCACTTGAAAGCTGCTTGCCTTTTACTCTGGAGTTTTTTCTTATCCAGACATGTTGTAATAAGTTCAGCACAAACAAGAAAAAAAGGATTGATTGGAGGTGGAACCCAAAACACTAAAAACCACCAACTACCTTATGTTGCACCTCCTTGCAACTGTACTCTCAAATCATCATGGACAGGAAACTAATTTGAGAGACAACAGGAGTAGAGCTGCATCAGTCTCTAATCTCTTTGGGTTTTGCTGTCTGTAAAAGCAGATGTGTATCGCTCCAAGAGCTTTGGATCAGAAAGCCTGAGCTTGAAACTCAATTACTCTAAATCCCACTTTTCCAGGGTGATAATTCACAACACATTTCATGTCAGGAAGTAAGTTGGTTGCTGCATACTACTTAGAAAGCAATTTTAAGATCAGAAGAAGATGCAGTGAAGAGCTATTCATACATCTGTCTATTCTACTTCAATAAATGTGAGGGTTGGGAAAACCAAGGCCAGTTAAGGCCAGGTTGGTGTTGCCTTACGCTGCAGAATCTTGTCCTGCCCTGTTTTACCTTGGTAGAACATTACCTGCTTACACGAGGACAGATGCAGGCCAGCAATGTCTCCACCCTGGCTTTTTGCCCATTCTCACCCAGTGCAGCAGCACCAAAGCAAATGCCTCACAAACATGTAGTGAGAAAATTGGTCTACTCTGATGCAGCCTATCCTGCTGCCATGACCCGGTGGGGTTGCAGCTTGTCATCCCACCTCACTGACTTTGAGGGCAAGATTTGGAAGCAGGGCTGCTAGAGTGACTGTGAACAACTGGATGGTTTTGCAAACTTAAAAAAACTAACAAGAATCCCCAAGACAGGTCTTCCATTCTTCTGTATAGCCACAAACTCTACAAACTACTGCAGCTGGTTGAGCAGGTTAGGATGCACCAGGAATAGCCCCCAAAGGAGAAACCCAGAAGAGCATTTTTAACAGGGTTACTGAACATTGTGAATGAACCATCAGGGTCTTTCGGAGAGGTGGATGTATCATGTTTGCCTCTGGCTTGCATTATCTATTTTTCAAAGTAATGAGAACAACAGAGTTCCTCCAAGATGAGTAATTCAGGACAACACTATACCTTTTAAGAAAATACACATTCCCAAATGCTGCAAAAATAACTCAAATATCTGGACAGATCTTGTACCTTCAAAGTTAGTAAAACTGAAGTGGCCTCCTGAACTTTTTTTAAGCATGCTTTCCACTTGCAGGTGAACTGGTCAGGTTTTTTCATCATATTAGATCAGCACAAGCTTTGGCAGTTCTTTATAAAAGCTTTTCCTCCTACTAGTTTTAAATCCTGTATTTTGTTTTGCTTGGCGCAGTAAAATGTCTCATCTTCTCATCATCACATAAAACTCCCCCGATACCAAAAAGGTTAACTCAATTTCTACTGTAATTGTGAGCTTTTAGTAGAAAGACACTAGCTGTGAACTCTTAGCAGAGAAGACACCGTGCCTGCAGACCTTTAGCAGAGAAGCAAGGCATGCAGAAATTGTTCCCCAAGCAAGGTTGCTAGAAGGAAAAGAGGAGGCATCTTGGCCAAAGACCAAGTTTAGGAACTTGGGGAACATGGGGAAGGTTTTATGGTAATGAACAAATTACAATATGCATGTAGTGACTCTACATTAGCAACATGCTTGTAGAAATCAGGTGGTATGTTAGGAGGAGTGATCCCCCATGCCTTCCAGGCACCTAAATAAAGGATGTCCTCTTTAACACAGAAAATTTGGTGTAAAGAGGTCTTATTCAGGTTTTTGGAGATTTGGTAACAGTGACAGGTTTGGTTACTAAGCTATGCTCTGTACTTTACATTTTCAGAGTGAACCTGTTTTCAAGTCTCTCCATCAATAACAAGGCAGGGAGTAAGTCTGGTAATAGGACTTTCTAGGCTGACAGTAAATCAGATTTTAGAGACTTCAACAGCAAATAAAGAGATCTCCAACTTGTACAGTTATTTGATTTCATAAAACTCACTCAGATATCAAAATGTCCCTCACCATTGGAGGCTTAAATTCCCAAGGTCACTGCTACAAATCATAGAATGATTTGGGTTGGAAGGGACTTTATCTAGTTTCATCTCTCCTGCCACAGGCAGGGATTCCACTCACCAGAACAGGTTGCTCAGGATCCCTTCAACCTTGCCTGGAACACTTCCAGCAATGGGGCACCCACAACTTCTGTAGGCAACCTGTTCCATTGCCTCTCCACACTGAGTAAAGAGCATGTTCCTAATCAGTGGCATCTGTGAGCAAGGGGCTGGCTGGCTGGTTTTTCATGCCAGGAAAGAAGCAAATTCAACCATGTACATTTAGGCATTTTTGGTTTTTTATAAGCAAACTCTGAATTAAAGGCATATTTGTGATGCAGGCAGAATTACATGATAGCCCTGAAAACTAAATTTTTTCTTTTTTAATGTAGCATGACAACCACGTTGACCAACAGGTAAGATTCAGGTGAAAGTCTCAAGTTTTCAAATAAAAAAGCCCTTTTCTTAATAATTGTGTGGAGTTATAACATTTTATACAAAGCCCATTCTGACATAATGAGAGCTTGTCTTTTTCAAGTTTAAAGATCTCTGCTGCTCTTTGGCTGCTTTTTTGTCTCCCATGATAGGCATGTAAAACCCTTCAGCAGTGCTAAGCTGATCAGAAACACAAAAGATGCCAAACCACAGTAGGTGGTCCATACTAAATAATTTCAAAATCACTTTCAGTTGGCTCTCACAAGAGACCCTGTACCAACAAAAAGAAAACTTGAAGGCTAAAATCAGAATTCATCCTCACAAAAGGCAACTTCCTTTAGAGATGCATGGTAGAAATTCTAGAGAGGACTTTTTTAAAACGTAGCAGAGATTATATGTTGGATCAGTGAGAGGAGCTTATCATCTTGCTACTGCTTACCCTATATATCAGAATATATAGCTGGTGTGCTTGTTTATGAAATATTTGGACAGGCAGTGGATGATCTGTGGGAGTCCATCCAGAAAAAGGTCACTTTTCTTATCTGCTTTTACTGGATGATTTTGGAGAAGGCTCATCACATCACTGGTTTGGACCCTTGGATAATTTAATGTGTTACACTAAAACAAACTGCTGAGCCTTATTTTTCATCATTTTGCATTCATGTAATTAAAAATATGTTTAAGTGTTCCAGATGTGTTGCAGAGCAACAGAGCTCCAAGGACCAGATGTTCCACCACAGCTCTTCCCAGCAGTGTTGACGGCAGCAGTTTTCCTGGTGGTACCTCACTTGTTCTCAGCCTCATTTCAGATCACACACACAGAAACTTCTCTTGCTCTTTGGCTGCAGAGATTTTTTCCTTCTCTTCCAATATTTTTCTCTGCAATTTCTTAATTTGGCAACATATTAAGGAAGATATCTAACAAGTCAGTGTGAAGGGGCAGAACTAATTAAACTAACTTATGCCATAAGAGCCATTAAAAATTCAAAGGCTGCTTTATTACTTGTTTCAGTAGAAGTTAGTTCCAAATTCTACTAGCAAAAGGCTAGAGTTATCAAATACATGCTCAGCTGAGTAGTAAGAATCATTATGACCTACCTAATAAGGATTTATGCTGCACTGACTGGAATGTAACAAATCCCAAACACATGGAGGCCATATACTTGGAGGGGAGGGATGGGAATCCTTCCAGGCGTGTATAAGCCAGAGATGAATGCAAGTGCTAGTGTACACATACGAACAAATTTGTCCCACTTTCCCCATTCTGCCGTTGGCAACAATGCCTAGATTAGCAAAAAGCACAACAAATTACAAAGCAGAAGAATTATGACTCTCTAAGAACCTCTGTGCTAGAAGCTTTACTGCAAGTCATGTTGCTAAGATAAAAAAAATTAGCTAGGAAAAGTTAGATTTTCTTTCTCTATTTTTTCTTTAAAAGAGCAGCTTGCTTATTTAATTTTATTATTAACCCTATTTATTTTTAACTAGGCAAAAGATCACCAGATCAAGAGACAGACTCCATAAATAAGAAGAATGGGAGAGAAAAGAGCCCTTTTAGATGTAAAGCATCTGCTGTTCCCAGGGAGGTATGTGGGTTTGGGATCGGGTTCATGGATCGGCTCCAAAAGCCCTGAGAGTTAGGTTGCAGGATAAACATATATATCCAAATCAGATGCAGTCTTGTTTCTCCCTCATCACTCAAACCCAAACACTGTGTTATGATTTAAAGTCCCTGCAAAACATTTCTACTTCCCTTGGTATTATATAATATAGTGTCTTCTGGTATCTCTTCACAAAAATCACCACAAACACAAACAACAAAACAAACCCAAATAAAATAACAACAAAACCCCAAACCAAACCAACAAATCAAATAGGTTATGAATAAACCACAATTTTTTTCTTAAGTGTAGTGCTTGCAAAGGGGGACTCTAATTACTGCTTCACAGGTGTCATGTAATACGGGCTGATTTGGGCAGCTTTAACCTGTCTTCCACAGTTTGCCTAAAAACCCAGATCCCACATTTGCCTAAAGGTTACTAATTATTAACTGCTAAAGAAGGCAGGTTTTAAAAGACATGTATCTGATCTATACTATATCTATACTGTCTATACAGGACATTTTTCTGGAGTAACTGTTCCAGCCAAAGCATCAAGGAGAGCATCCTTTGTGTGGATGTAATTCAGGAGGAGCAGAACCACTGCATCAGGCAACCCTTCTGAAAGTCACCCTGCAACTGTATAATAGTTACATTGGGGTAATTGCATTTGAATTAGGAGATTTTCCTGGCCTGGCTCCACTAGCCAGAGATGACACCTTTGCATATTCCTGGCTCATACGGCAGTGTCAACAGAAGCCTCTAACATGGATCCCTTCCTAGAGAGGGAATTGTGATTTTTCAGGAGAGGCCCAGACACCCCAGTGCAGACCATTCTCTTCCCTTACACCAGTGCAGAAACAGTGCAAGCCCACTAATGTCTTTGGACATGATCCAAATTTACACCTGTGCAGAAGCAGAACACAGCTCTAAATTTAATGCTGCTGCAGTGTTTGGTACCTGTGATAAAGAATTCTGAATTACTTTCCACTAAGGCTGAGTAGTTTGCAGCTGGATCTAAGTTACATCTTCATCTGATGATGTGGTGGGATTTTTTGCTTAATTTATCACAGTGTTTAGGATTTTTGCTTCATGCTAATGAAGACAAATTGTTTTGCAGTTGTCATATTATTTGCAAAAAATAAACTAAATGTTACAAGGGAAATTTGCATCAACATTTGTTTTCACTGTCATGATTTATACCAGCTGCAGACCTGACCTCAAAAACTGACACTGTGCAAGTCAAACTGCACAACACAATGCCATTTCTCACAGTCCTAAACCCCCTCCTAGCAGCGCTGTATTTCTCTTACTGTCTTGGGAAATTCATCAGTGAAAAGTTTGGGGTAGATATTAGTTTCTTCTGGTTCTGTGGGTTTCCTACTACCTCTGCCTCATACACACAGTGCTAGCAGGAAAACCGGGCCCTTTTATTTGTTGGCAGCACTGACAAAAACACTCAGCCATATGACCCTCACACTTTCCAGACTTGCATTGTAGTTCCCAATTTTTTTAGTTGTCACTGCATGGAGAGGTGTTTAAATAGTTCTCTCCTTTTCTGGATGGCAGCCAGCATAATACACCATTTCAGGCAGGGTCAATGCAGAAACAATGCTTTGCTTAAGACCATTAAAGCATTTCATGAAAGGAAAATAAAAAACTGAAGGAAATGCCTTATTGCTAATGGCTCAATCCCTTCTGCTTTTTAGCAAATGACAACAATAGCTAAATCCAGGAGTTAGAAGTCAGAAAGCAAAGCCAAAGGAAGGCAGTGAGATTTGCCTTCTGACAGGCACACACACTTCATTCCACTAGTCCGTACGTAGAGTACAGCACCAGAACTAATAGCACCATGGCTTGAAAAGAGAAGAGAAAGATCCAGAGGATGAAAGAGAGGGTGTAAGGATAGGGGGCTAAGACTGGGTGTAGAAGGTGTAGAGGAGAATACACTTCCCACAGCCTGAGCAATTTGCTTTAGCATGTGACTGCATTGCCATTGACTTACCCCTGCCCCTGGTCTGATTTAGTTAGAGCACCACATAAAAGACAATGGGATTTGTGAAAATCTCCTACAGAGATCTACCAATTCAGATATGTACAGTCACTCATTAAGGCCATGCAAATTGCAAAGCTGGGAAAAAGCCTTTTGAAGTAGATTTCCTGGAAGGCTGGGTGTTTACTTCCTCTGCCTGAGGATGACTTGGCTCACTCACCATTTGCACGCTGGAAAAACTATTGTTTCTACTATGCAGCTCTAAGTCACCAACATCTAGGCCTTAAACCAGCACTTTTTACTCAAAACACACTTGTCATCTCAAACTCTTCTTCCCAGACACAAAACAACTGGGTAGTTCTCTCAAAAATCTCAAATGCTGTTAATGGTATCACCAAGTCTAGAATTTGTGGTGAGAATTAGAAAATAAAGGTAGGAGAGAATCAGAGCTCTGGAACAATAGGAAAATGACAAACTCTCAACATCGAAGTTGATAAATTATTCAGAATTCATTTAATTATTGGGAGAAGAGGGGTAAGACAAAATCACCCAGGAGATCCTTGGCAAACCTGTATTTCAGAATTGATAGTTTTGTAGTGATTTTAGCTGACTATTTCAGAACTTAGTTGCATATATAGTTGAAGTATATTAATGATGTCCACTTCTTTATAAGAGGCATGTTTTCCTAGTACATCTTGCTCTAGCATGAGACAGGCAAGGACACTGGCTTCACTCCTAAACGACTTTTAAGGAATAGAGGAAGGGAACGTTTCTTCAACGTAGGACTCCTGCCAGCAGTTCTGAAAGTTGGAGCTGTTGTCCTTATGCCTAGGAATACACATATGCAACACCATTTCACTGCAAGGACCATATGGTCTGTCTAGCATGAGCTTGAACCACTGCCATTTCATTCTAGCCTGGCTGTTCTGTAACAACTGAAGAATCTGATTTTCAATCCGTCCATTTTGTCAGTAGTGTTGTCTTAAATTTATACAACTCATCACCCAGCTAGAGGCACAGCTGCAGCTAGCCAAGTTTAACTTTGCTCCACAGCAGCACAGGAAAAAAATGACCTGCCAGCACTAATCACTGATTGCTTTAGGTTAAAATGTCTCCCAAAAAGGGATATTAGTACATCCTGCATAATTAATATTTAGCCATAAGGTGAAATGGTTAACTTTACTCTTCTGATCACCCTCAGAGAGTGAGGATTAAGCATTTTACAGTATCTGCATGAAACTGGCTGTGAGCGAGAGGTTTTCAGCAATCAGTGAGAGGATGCTCTTTTGTGTCAGATAGGGGCAAGCAAATAAAACTGGTGCAAGTGTTTACCCAAGAAAATCATGAGAGGATAAAACTGGGACAGGCTGTAAAGTTAAACACATTTGTTTATTATTGTAATTAATAAATAAATAAATTACTCCTTCAGAGGGGATTTATAAAAGAGCAAAATCCGGTCAAAGAAATGCTCTTTCTGCTTATGGTTTAAAATTTTTTGTGATACTAGCTTGCCAGGCAATTTAATGTAACAGAGCAGCCTTGATGCTATCCCTGTGCAGGGCAAAGAGTTGAATCAATCAGGATCACTAATCACATGAGAAAAAAACCACAGCACAACACTGTAGAAAGAAACAGCTGGCAATAATAAATTTAAATTGTTCTTCATAGAGAGAAAAATGGAAACATGTAGTGATAGACCAATATCTTCCTGAATGCACACAGTGCTTGGCTTTGAGCAGCACATTTGAGGATCTCAAAGGAACAGCATGGTTCGACAAATGCTTGCTAATGAATGCAAAAGTTGTAAAAGGAAAACTAAATATAAATATAAAAATGCAACTTCAAATTAGCTGGTTCTACAGCTTGTACTGAAGTAGCATCTTCCCAGCCACATTGGAAAAAAAAAAAAGGAAAAAAACCCCAATAAATTAGTTGATGCTGCCATCCTTAAATTTATCATGCAAAGCTGATAGGAAACTGGATATTGCTCTCCTTCTGCAGGATCTGTGCCAGCTAGAAAGCATACTATAGCCAGAATCCGACAATTAATTTAGAAATTGTTTTTGACCACACTGATTGCAATTACAGAGAGAGGAGCCAGAATATGATGGCTAGAGAAAATGCCCTATCATTGGGGCCCAAAGAACTCAATGTGCTTCATTTATCAAAAAATTAAATCATGAATGATCCAATTACAGCACATACCCCCCCCATTTGTAAAAAATAGCTAGTCTCAGAGTGTTGTCTAACTAAGCAGAGAAATGCAATGTAAGAATCAACAACAAAAAGTTAAAGCAAAAAATAACACCAATTGAGAAATAAAATAAGTAACATTTTAACTGTGACCCATTGCTAAGACTGATTATGGACTGAAGTAGTAAACTTCCTTTTTTAGAGTTTAAATGATACAGTATTTTCATAAAAAACAAGGCAACTCTTGTGTAGCAGAAATTCTGTGAAATGGACTACAGAGAACAGGCCAGGTGGGAGATCTGACACAGGCACTTTTCTGTGCCTTTTGGGGCCAACCACACTATGAAATCAGTCATTTCTCGATTCTCTTACCACATCACCACACCCCTTACTCTAAATTTATTGCCAATTTTCCTATGAAAATAAAACTTTGCTTTGTGCTCTACATAGACACAGGTCTGTCCAGTGCCTCTTAGTAGTTCTGGAACCCAGTGGTAAAGTCTAATGAAATTCAACAAAAAGGTAGGGAGTTGCTAAATATGAAATGCTTAAATAATTTTTGAAAAGAGACAAAAGAGAGAGAATCACAGAATCACACAGAAAATCAATCAGGTTGGAAAAGGCCTTTGAGATCATTGAGCCCAACCTATGAGTGAACACCACCGTGTCAAATAGACCATGGCACAAAGTCCCACATCCAGTCTTTCCTTAAACACCTCCAGCCATGGTGACTCCACCACCTTCCTGTGCATGGGAATGGCAGCCCATTCCAATGTCTACTTCTATCCACCCTTTCTCTGAAGAAATTCTTCCTAATGTCCAACCTAAACCTCCCCTGGCATTGCTTAAGTCTGTGATAAGGTCACCTGAGTCTCCTTTTCTCCAGGCTAAACAACCCCAGCTCTCTCAGCTGCTCCTCATCAGACATGTGATTCCACCCCTGCACCAGCTTTGTTGTCCTTCTCTGGACTTGCTCCAGTACCTCAATGTCTTTTTTGTAGTGAGGATTTCTAAATTGGAGAGATTACTCGAAGTGTGGCTTCACCAGTGCCAGATGTAGCTCCACATGGGATTGTTGTGGCTAAAGTGTAGGACCTGGGACTTGCCCTTGTTGAACCTTATGCTGCTGGTCTCAGCCCATTGATCCAGCCCGTCCAGGTCCCTCTGTAGGGCCTTCCTGCCATCCAGCGGATCAACACTCCTGCCCAACTTGGTGTTGTCTGTGAATTTACTACACGTAGATTTGGTTCTCTCATCCAGAACATCCATAAAGATATTAAACAGCCCAGCCAGCGCTTAACACATAAGATGTACTCTTAACACATGGATCTCTCATTCCCCACCAAGGAAGAGACCACAGAATTAGACATCAGAGAATCAACATGGGAGGACATGAAACATGCATATATAGACTTTGGGAACCAGGCTTCAGTAGCTTTGCTGTTCATGAAATTCCTTAAGTGAGACTATTACAAAAGCAATTTTGTGCTGTGGCTGCAGACAGCATACAAGGCCATGTTTATCTCAGAAGATAAGTCATCTGGGAGATGTTGCTGTTATGATCTCTTTTGGCCTATACCATTGTGTTACTTTTCCTTCAAATCTGCCATTAGTAGGACTCCTTCACCAGTCTTAGTCTGAGTAGCTCCCTAAAACATAGAGAAAAACATGACGGACAATACTGCTTTAACTTACCCAAATTCCACACTGAGCACGAGACTGCAGGGACTGGTCTTTTTAAAATACAATTTAAAAATCACAATTTTCAGATGACTGTGAAAATTAATTTTAAGAACCACATTGACTATTGACAGCACTTAATTTTTCTGAAAATAGAACTGAAAAGGATCCCATGGCAGATCCTCTTGAAAGGCTGGGTTTGCAGAGAGCAGACATGTTAGATCCCTTGTTAGAAAACTTCCTGCTGTGGCTACACCTAGGAAGCAAACAACTTGCTAACCCTTTGCCCCAATCAGAATGGGACTGGTTACTTCCAGGAAACAAATTCTGTCTCTGTTGCCTCTAGAAAGTATCCAAGTATGTAATTTTAGATGGGATGCATTACTTCTTAGGCCACTAAAGCTTGCAAAGCTCAATCACACATCTGGCTCCAGGAAAGTTCAAAATTAGTAGAAGACCAGGTTGGGAAGAATCAGCCATAGCCAGCATGAGCCCCTGTAGCAGCGTAAAGTCATTGATTGCAGAAACAGTACCAGCATTTAACCATATCTGTCATCTACAGGAAGGAAAGTACAATGCAAGGAAGGCCATGCTAAGCCCATCCTTAGGAAGCACGTTTTTTTTCCTTAAGAGATTTCCTCAAACCTTTAACAGGACATGTTTGCCTCAGTTTAATTAGAGACAGTTTCTATCAAAAAATCTGTTTCTGGCTGTTCCGCCAGCAGTGACTAAGGCAGGTTTAATTGCATGCTAGGAAAGGTGTGCTGCATTGCTCACTTTCTGTCAAGGAAACAGAAATTAAAGCTGCCACATGAAAATGGAACTGAGGCACCTCCACGCAGCAGCTGGCAAGTGAAGAAAGGCCATTCCAATCACTAAGACATCATTTCCGAAATTCGGACAACAACCAAACGCCCTGAGCCAGTTGCACCGACTGCCACGGAGGAAGTAAAATTTTCTTAGTATTAGGTTATAACATTATATTAGGTTGTTGCTTCCTTGTATTTGCACACCAAGAAAGAACAACCACAATGAAACAGTAATGCAGCTATTTACCAGTGCATGGCCTTTTCTAACACTGGACACACCCACTCCTATAAAGTAGGAGCCAGAGACTTTGTTTCACAGCAAGTGCGTCAGAAGCAAAAATCTGGGAACAACTCCCTAAGCAATCTCCTGGACAAGAGCTGCTAGCACGTGTAACCTCAGTGGCAGGGCCACTGGATAGAGGACAGAGAGCCATGCTTTCTTGCTGATCCATACTGGCAAGAATACTGAAATTGTGGCCAAAGTGTTCTTCATGACACAAAAGAAGAGTGCTACGGATCCCTTTCTTCAGGGATAAAAATTACTAATAAGCACAGCAGCACACTCTGTTCTTTAGCAAGACTTGAATCAAGACCTATAATGAAGAAAATTCTTCTGCTCCTGCTAACAGCTATTACTCAGTGCAATTCAGACCAGAATAAATTAACACCAATCAAATGCAATCAGCACTTTCAGCAACAGCTTATGGGCATACCTCTGCATATGCCTGGCTGGGAACACAAAAAGAGCTTCCTTCTCCCAGGGCTGTGGTGGCTTTTCACTCCTGAATGACCATATTATTCAGAGGGTGTGGAGTTATCAGGGCAACAACCAAAAAGAATGCTGAAAATACATTTACAGCCTTGGACTTTCACCTACCCTACCTCTGTTGGTTCATCTTCACATGCCATCTCTTAGCACATGTTTGCTGCGTCTAAAAGTCCACAGGGAGCTGCTTATTATGAAAATACTTTGCAAATGAGGAAACATAATTCATAAATGTTTTCAAGATATCTTCTGCCAACACTGCTGCTCTGTTTGTAGCCAATTTATTCCTGTTGGCCTTTTAGATTTCCCATTGTATGTAGAATTACCTTGAAACAGGAAAATGAAATTAAAAGCACTGATTTAGGTTCAATGCAATCCAAGAGTGTATATCATGTATACCACTAAGTCCTGTATATTTAAGACCCAGAAAAGAATAATGTACTTATACAATGCACTGCCTTGCAGAATTCAGTTAACTACATATAATAGCATTAACTATTGGTTCTTCAAAAAAATCAGATTTGAGCAGTTCTATCCGGTTCTCCTTCCTACCTTTTAAGTTTTTGTAGCTATCCTAAATCCGTTTTCAAGAAGAATCTTCTAGGGAAAGAAAGGGAGGAAGTTATCTTTCTTCTGTATTTCTAGTACTGTCCTAAAGAAGACAGGTATATTTGAAAACAGTCATGCATGAGACAGAACTGTTTTTCTTTGGCTGACTTGTGCCTTAGACTTACTTTGAAGCCTCAGTGTAAAAATTTAAAAACCCTCTTCTGCCTTATATCACCTCCATCACCCCTAAAGAAAGGGCTCTGACCATGAAGCTAGAAGAACTCCTGAAACTACTGCTAGCCGACTAATACAGTCACTACTAGCCATTAGAAAAATAAGAGAAAGTCTATAAAACACAACATTTGAGACATGCTACACAGAATGATGTGACCTTAATCTTGTTCCATTTTATACAGAATAATTGAATATTCTCTGAAATAGAAACTGGCCTCCTCATGCATAAATAACACTTTCATAGGAGCACTTGATAAACCCCATTTCCAAAAGGCTTTAATGCTTCTGCACTCTCTAGGGAAACCCAGAATACAAAAAATTGTCTTACTGCACAGAGAAGTCTTCTGAACCATGACACAGTATGTTTACAGAGACGAATTAAAGTAGGGGCACCAAGACTTTCACAGGTTGTGTCTTGTCAAAGGAAACTCCAGCCACCAAACAAGAGGTAAGAGCTCATGAGTTAATCATGACCAGCTTGAGGTACTTCAGTCTGAAGATTGGGGGTAAAAAGCCAATCCTACATACAACCTTGCCTCCTAACTTGAAGGCTCCCTACTCAATGTCAGCATCTTCCAGACAGCACTCTGAAGCACCTGGCTCACCTGTAACTCAGTACACACCCATGCTGAAACACTGTGCTCCTATAGGCAGTCAGAGGTTGGTGTCGGGTGTTTATACAGGCTTTTCTGAAATCAGCCTTTGAGCACTTCTGGAAGGATTCCACATCACTAAGGCCTTCTACACCTAAATCCTATTGTATTCCTAAATTCTACATCTTAGATGCACTGTAGGTGTAAGTTGCTCAGGCTTGCCCACAAACAACAGGAGATTATAGGGCAAAGAGGACAGCAATAAAATGACATTGGCCACACCAATCTGTTTCTTTTTCTACAATTCTGCAAGCTGTGTGTCAGGGGCTCATTTACTATTTTAATATCTATAAATTACTAATATAATTTGCAAAATTCATCTTGACACTGTTAAATGAGTTTAAAACAATACTGATAAATGCATGGAAACAGAAAGGATCCAAATAAATGCAAAAATCAACCTAGCCCAAAGCAAATACTAGCCTTCACACAGATTTGTATTCACACACTTAGACATCACTTTGGTTAACTGTCAGACAACTTCAGTGAAGTCAGCAGGATATTATGTCTAGAAGAGACCTTAAGGTGTGGTTTTAAATCAATTTAATTAAAATAGTACCAAAAGTTGTGCCCACATTGTTGGATGGGATTAGAGTTCCAGATTCATTAATTATCCATGTATCAACCTAGACACTGTGACTGAACATGGAGGCCTAAGCCTGTGGTTAACATCAGGTATGGTGTGATTAAACCCAGGAAAATCTGGCAAGAAATGAATGTTTATTATCTTCTTTTAAAGTCATTCCCTACTAATAATCAAATTTAATAGATATGGTATGCCTTCCAATTAATACAGACCAAGGGAAAAAGAAACTAGAATTCTCAGCATCAGCAGATACCCCATCTTGTAATGGTGTTTCCTGCAACTTTTATAATATATAGTGATAGAAATTCCCAGATGATTCCCAGATATGACATTTGTCTTAATTTATAGAAAGGAGCTCACTTGTGAAGGTAGTACTGATGAGGAAAACCAACCACAAATTTGGGGAATGTGTTGCACGTTCAGCACGTAAGCAGATGGTGCCCCTCGAGATTACACTGAAATCAATGAGCCTTTAGAGACGGATATTTCCATTTGAAGTTTCCAATTAAAACATGCATTATTTATAGCAGTAGAACCTTTGCCTGAATATAACACAAGAGTCTTTTGTCAACTCTGTTGCAGCCCTTAGCCTATGCTGAGCCTGCACTTCCTGGACCTACTGCTCTATGCAAGGTCTTACATGACAGCAAAGTAGGAAGGACAGAGAATGCAAGGATCAGTTTGTTCAAGAAGAAGCACAGTTAACACCTTAAGACCTACCTCAGATTCCCCTCAGACCCACAGAAATTGACATTCAAAAAACCAGACACATCCCTGTTTGCTGGATTACACAGAGAGAAAATAAAGCATACTAATTCAGATATTCCTTGAAAAATTTGGCTTGGAGTCAGCAGCAGACTTGAAAGATTTCTACTGTACCTGGCAGTTGGACTAGAAAATAATTGCTTAGTGGGCTAAGTACATTTAAAATACTTCATACTATTCAATGATAGCCACACATGAAAGCCACATTAGACTTCCACTACCTGCTGTTCCCAAAACACCAAAATGTGTGAACTCCTGAGAAAAGGCTGCTGTTCCAAGATGTCTTACAAAGCAAACCAGAAATATGTCAAGATTATTAATTTCTGCACCTAAATTTTCTTGCTTTTCTAGAGTGCAAAGAAATAATTCTGTCAGAACCTGTCATATTCATATTGAAAGATCAGTTACAAGGACATACCAAAATCCTTCACTTCAGAATAACTATGTTGCCTGGGGCTGGGAAAAAGAACAGATTAGAATTTGGTTTTGTAAATTATACCTTGTACATACAAAAACTGTTATCAGCAGTCACTCTTTTCAGTAAACTAATTAATGCTGAATATTTCTGCCTACTTACAATAGGGTAATAAACACACACACACAAAAGAAATAGAGCACTTATTTTGTATTCAAGGTCCCCTTTCTAATTAACTTATCAAGCTTACCAAATAGCCTGCTTGAACAACAGTGGGGGAAAAAAATGGGAAAAAACCCCCAGCATATTAAAAATTCTAGTGGGCGTGCAACTGCAGCATGTTACACCTGCAGCTCTGCTACTCCAAGCTACTCTTGCCCGTTCCCAAATGCTAAGACTGAGCTTGGTGCTTATGTGAAAGATGTAAAAACAGGGCAGAATGCTGCCTCTAGTAATTACTAGTAATTTAGTAAGTGGTACAGACCATCCTTCACAACATTACTGAATAAATTCCCTAGAAAAGCAGATTGCTTACAACACAATTGTCAAGGTGACACCAAAATGAAAGCTCAGTTCACTTACCAACTATTACAAGTCTCCTTGTGCTTCTTGCAAGATTGGGACTGTTGATTTGAGTTTTGGCTGAATTCCAACTTGTTTAATTAGATTCCACATACCTACATATCCCTTGCATCCCTTTGCTACTGCAAAATGCTATTAAACAACCAACACGTTACATCAGTGTCCTCTGGGCCGAACATCAACAAGGATCAAAACATTTCCCCAAAGCAGTCAGTGAAAAGCCGCTGGAATCCTTCAGAATAAAGTACTGCTGTTTTCATAAATTAGTACTCACCACTCAAGCAATTTCATATTAAAGAACCATCAGATTGTTGTGCATACAAGTTAATACAATTCACATGGCAGCATTTTAAGGAAAGAAAACATTTCCCATAAGTAATACTGTATGTACTCAGTTGCCAATGTCCAACTATTATTCTTCAAAATGAAGAGGGACCAAGATTTTATGTTTGGTATGCATCTCCAACCTTTTCTGTGCCAAATGTACAACATGAAGAGGAGACTGGGGATGCTTATCAGTTTCTTACCCTGTAAGACTTTTCTTCTCTTAAATTTTTTTTTTCTTTAATTCTTCCATAGAGATTCTACTTACAAATTGCCAGTAACTTCTCCCCACATAACTCTCTAATGAACATTTTCCTGTAAATCAAGAAATCTACAATTTACCTGAAGGGAAACTTTTTTCCTGTTGTAGTAGTTTATTCTTCACAATTGTGTTTCAGGGAACAGTGCTTCTCTCTAGTAGAAAGTTGTGATACTAGCTTTTTTATCCCCATAGGTTTTTTAAACCATAGTCAAATAATAAATGTGGAGTGTTAGAGATAAACTATTTTAAAGAGCAATTTCTATTTGGCTAAATAAAATTCAGGTATACTTAGCCACTGAATTTTTATGTCAAGTTTATTTGATATCATATTTTAATAGTTTATATTTTTATTTCAGCATTGGATAAGCTTATGATAGTATACACATTTTGTTATAAAAAGTAACCATGAAGAAATCTAGTGAATTTTGTTTACTCCACTGGATGCTACAGCATCAGTATATTTTCTTGAATCATTTACTGTTTTATAAAGAGACTGTATTAAAAATTAAAGATGAAAAGAAGAAACCACTTGTAAAGTTCACTGTCAGGTTTGACACATTTCATCTGATACTGCCTTGAAATGTCAAACTCTTCATTTTTAAGAAAACAAAGTGTATCAGCAAGAGGTAACCAGAACAGAAATCAACACATTCATCCTTTGGACAGGACAAATCCCCAGAATCATCTCAGCACATTGAAGTTACCACCTGTACCATACCCCATGCAAAGCATTTTGGAAAGACCACTCTTTAAGTGCTTTTAATTGCCACATAAGAACCATTTCTTCTCTTCATACATATAATCCCTGGCTTTCAGCACGAAAGCCTGACAATGCCAATAACTTTGTTCTTTGCTGGAATGCTTAGTGGAAGTTTAAGAACCTAATGTTCCACAGTGAGTAGTTTGAGCGTAAAGACAGCCTGGGAACTGATTAATGAGATTCCTGAACTCAGGTGATATTTCTTAATGTATTTTCAGATAAGTTGTTAGCCAGGGGAAGAAGAGCAGCAAAAACTACAGCCAAACATCTCATCACCAGTGTGATGTCAGCCCATGTGAAGGTCCAAGCTCTTCTGAATGCTGTGATAAAACAGAAATGCATCAGTGATGACTACCACCAGCAGCAGCAAGTGAGCACTGCACAAACACAGGCTGTCAGTCTCGAGCTGTAGGGCTCACAAATCCAAAACAGCCAAACAATGGGTATGGGGATGAGCCATCCCTAGCAAGATCTCCTGGCTCTGCCCAGCAGCAAGGCTAACCCAGAGCAGCTCTCCCAAGCAATTTCACTGACAGCTTAGCTGTATTTCCAAGTGAAGTACTCTAGACCTAAAGTGCCTCTCTTTTTACACAAGCAAGATCATCCTTTCACCATTTTTTCCCCTGCTACTGGAATAAGTTAGTGAAGTTTGCACCATTATTTCAGCAGTATTTCTATTTCAGTTGTGTGGCTGTGGATGTATCTATTCTTTTAAAATAAAACCTCCATAGAGACAATAAAAAAATCTAAAGTCCTACAAGCAGAAATGTGCCAGTTTACTTTTCTCTCTTAACATGCACTTAGGACCTATATACACCTAGATCCTTCAGATAAAATTGCTCCAGCATGCAACCACCTACACCAGAGCTGCACACATTTGCGTGTGCAGATAACTCCAGCTCAATGTAGTGAAAGCTTCAAACTGCTCTGAGCTTGCATTTGTCATTTATTCTGCCTACTCTGCATTACAGCAGAAGGACATATCTCAGAATAAAGAACTTAATCATGACACAAATACTGTCAAGGATTCATTCTATATTAAAACATGAGATTGGCCATGCATTTGCTATGGGTCAAAATCCTGCCCTGAGACTCTAATTATCTGATATTAATCAAAACCTCAGTTCTTTCAGATTCAGGAAATACCAAATCTAGAACCTAAACCTTTGGGTTCTGACACTTACCTCATGCAAGACCAGCCAAGAATACAGCTCTACACAGGCTACAGGAGAATCCAGTCTGTGACTTGTGGGTCAGGCTCAGCACTTGTGACCTAACATCAAACAGTGAGACTCCAAAACATACCAATTTGTAACATAAGCTTCTCTGAATTTAAGATTTCCATTCAACAAACATTGACGATCCATTTATTTTGACAGCACTCTACAGACCTACAAGGTAAGATAGTGAAACAGTCACCTACAGGAGGACTCATCCCACATACTGTTAGCAAACAGGTGTATTATCTTCTAGATTTCCCCTGTAAAGTTAACCGTAGGCAGGCAGCAAGAACTCCTAATAGGTAAATTATCCCACACGTTTAAGCGATGTCTTGTAGGAATGCCCATCGTTCTCCAAGAGATTAGAAGGGGACCCACAGAAAGGTCAGATTAAACAATTAAGTTGGCTAAACCTAAGTTTTTAGACTGACATATACACCATACTCGTTTAAATACCTCAAGGCTGGTGATGCCTTGAGGCAACCCACCATATTTATGGGTTTTCTCTATTTTGGGGTAGTGGTACTTGGGTGGTGGTGTTATTACATGAATATAAAGGGCAAAAAAACCCCCCTAGACTTCCTTACAAGTATGCCTAATAGGAAAGCATATCTTACCCTTCTTTTTCCCTCACACCTAACAAAAAATTTAATTGGTTGATCTAGCAAAGAAAAAAAAATCCATTTTCAAGCTAGGATTTATACAAAAGATGAAACATTTTCCCACACATTATTATTAAAGCAGCACAGAACCCTTGCCACCTCTACTATCATCAGGAGCACACAGCTTTCAGGAAATCCTCTTGCAGTCTTTGACAGCAAAGCTACAATAAATGTGAACCTGTCTGATTCTGTGCCATCAGAAGCTGTCATCTGCCTCTTCCAAGTCACTAAGTATGGCAAGTATCTCAAGCAAATTTACATCCCATCTTCTACTCAGCTCTAAGCTCTTGGTAAGACAAAAGCCTTAAAGTAAAGACTGTTGTGAACAGCCCAATTACATACTCACACACATACATCCAAGTATCAACACACGTAGAAAAGCACTCTTTTCTAACTGAGTATCAATAAGAAATTTATGTTTATTCATTAACTATACAAGAATACTGTTTAGGTTTAGAGATTACACTTTTCAGAATGTTTCATCACTGCAGTTATGCCATCCTTAGTCTTGCTTACACTCAGATCTCCGTGTTATTTCTGCTCTTTACACCTCACTTTTGAACACAGCCCACTGAATCAGTCAATGGGTTCTGTGTGGGTGCAAAGTGTATGTTTGGAGACTGGGTTGGGTTAGTCTAGATTTTTCTCTCTTTTTTTTTCTTTTTTTTTCTTTCCCTTTGGCATTCTTAAATTTCATTGTATTTTTGATACAATTTCAGAAGTAGAGGGTGTTACATTCTATTCTGCATAAAAATCTTAAGACCAACACAGACGTGAAATAATCTACTTAAAGAAAAAAAACCAACCCAACACAACAAAACCCCAGTCTTAACTGTATTTACCCAATTCAGGCAAACTCTTTCACAAGTGGCAATTTCAAACATCCTAACTATTTAGGTCAGGAACATTATGCAGATAGGAACCTAATATTTTCTAAGTACAGATTTCACATACAACTAAAGAGTACTTTTGGTCAGTGTTATTGTTTATTCTAAAGAACACTAGTTAAATTATTCACTTCCTGATCTCATAGCCTGTCATTATAAGTTTTTGACTTATTAAAGAAAAATTCCATTAATTTCCAATGGAACCAGTTTTACAGCAAAAGTGGAGCATACAAGTGTTTATAGTCTCATGATCTAACATTCATCTAACAGGGCAAAGCAGGCTGGTGGAAGGAGGCACACCGATAATTTGCAAGCAGTAAAATAGTTGGTCCCTGTAAGGAGTGATTTATTACAAGTAAATAAAAAAGTATATGCTTCTAAAGCAATACTGCAAAAAGAGACAAAATATCATGACAGATATTACAGAGTGATTTACTTTTGAAAGGATTTTTAGTAGCTCAGGACTTAAAGAATAAGGCTCCCTGTCATAAAGTTATATCCAATTACTAAGGAAATCGTTGCAACAAGGTCAGTAAGTCATCATTCCATTATATGAATTTCCTTCATGTTTTTTACAAAATTTGGATAACGTTTATAATTCTGCATTTTTGCACACCTGCCAGAAAACCTAGGAAAAAGTGTTTTAGCCTGTTATTCCATTACCAGATATTGAAGAGCTCTAATGGTGAAGAAGGAACTTACTATAAGCTCAAAGTATTTTATCACTTTTGATAAATCCACTTCCAGATTTTAGTTCAGGCATCAAAAGACTCACAGAGTACTAGTTTTGTAATGAGAACTACTAATATTATGACAGCTAAAGAACCAGAATAGATTAAGCTTTTTAATTTTTGTTAACAAACCCAAGCTAATCAAACCTTCTCTCCACCAACCACTGCATACCTGAAGAAGTGAACTTGTGGACATTCGCTTATCTTAGTTTAAATCTTTCAGCTCTAGGAAAAAAAAAACAAACAATGAAGCAAAGAGTACTTTATTTAGTGTAAAGAGTTTAAACACACATGAATTTAACATTTAAACATCCGCTAAGGCTGCTAAGTACATACTTGGAACATGTATTTTGGCTTTACTAAGACCAACTAATGCTCCCACTCATCACATGACACGCCCTGCCAACACTGCAAAATGAGATGTGTTTAGCACTATCAAGAATGTGATCACTTCCTCAATCCATGAGGGTGAGGTGGGGCAGTGGAACCAAAGCACAACAAGCAAAACCGCAGACAAATCAGTGAGAAAGCTGCGTGGTGAACCCAAACCACCAAATTAAGACATACAATTAGCAAATGAACACATTTTTGGTTTCTTACATAAGCTACTACCACTTGTCCCAGTACCCCTTCATACACACATGCTCTGGTACTGTCATCTACTGGGTATTTTGTATTTATTCCATTAGTGTTCCATACATGTTCCAGCAGGGTCTATGTGGTAGTCAAATACAGAGAGAGCTGTAAAGAGCCAGAAAGCAATTCCCTTCAGTAAAAAAGCCTTCACAGAGCCAAGGTCCCAACAGGAATATACCTAAATGCTTGACTTGGGTAGGAGTGCATACCTTAAAGCATGGGATTCTGTTGTTTTTTAAAAGCCACCAGATTTACAGAATTTGTCTGAGAGGGATTATTTACACTTACCAACTCTATGAGCAGAGCCAACATTTGCAGGGCCTCTCACTTGCATGAGTTTGCAAGTGCCACCATGGTGGCACAAGAGCAGAGCTCACACTTGAAAAGCTTCTCGCCTATCAAGAAATGAAAAGCAAATAGGAAAGATGTATCTTCCAGGCAAACATCAAGTGTGTGTGGGAAATTCAGAAGAGTATCAGGGGATCACCATTTTCAGCACATCCTCCAAGCCACGGCTCATCTTTCACATGATCCTACTGCTAATGAAACACGATCTTAGACGCTGCTCTGGGCAATTAAAGCTTGTAGTCTGTTTTACCAGTAGCAGATCTGCTGCATCTAAATTCAGTTTCAACCACAAGTCTAACCAAGATAGACTGGCCAGAACCATTTCCAAATTTGGTTTTGAGCCTTTTTTTCTGAATCAAAGTTCAGAGGGACAGCTTCAAGTGACACCTATTAAAACCAAACAAATTCTAGAAAGCAGAAATGTAGCAGAACAGGAAATTTTCAAAAAGCAATGGAAATCACAGTAAGGTAAAACCATTTTAACCTAATGAAGAAAACATCCAAAGAATTTTCTGTAAAGACATCAAGGAGAACATTTAGGTCACAAATACAAAGGAAAAGACTGATGTTAAAAACCAAAAACATTGAGAGGTATGTTCTTAAAGGACAGGCCACCCCTTTCCTTTATATTCCCACTGACAAAATCTAATTTACAATGTTTAATTTTGTACTTGTATGAAAATTCTGAAATATTAGTCTTACAGTAGAGACCTGAAATGAACCTAATCAGGAAGAAGGCACAGACTGAAAAAATGAAACAGAATCACAGAATGGTCAGGGTTGAATAAAGGACAAGCCCCACATATGCAAACCTATTTTCATTTTTACATCCAAAAATAAAACATACCAATGAAAACATTTGAGCTTAAAAAGAATAGTGAAAAGTGAACATATTTTAAGAATCTAAGCCTAACCCTGGTATAGCAGCAATTCTCCTCAAGACAGCGATTCACTCCAGCACTATTAAAACTACCTCTCCTGTACCAGTTCTACCACTGTTATCTTTCAGGAATGAATGCATTGCATGACCACTGCATAGCCAGCATTCTTTAGGTTTACCTCCAACTGTCGATGTGGAAATGAACAGGAAGAGGCTGACATCACGTCCACGAGCAGCTGTCAAGGTAGTAATTTGTATTTTCACAGGTAATAAGTTGCCTCCTAAAACTAGTTACATGTGTTTGCTGTGGGTCACACAGCAGCTCAATAAGGAATAGGAGACAATTCTAGATTTGCAATCGTTCTTCTAGACAATGACTCTCTTCATTTTTTTCCAAGAGTTTAATTTATTTTGCAGGGGTTTGGACACTTGTTTACTTATGCACCTAAACACCATTAACACTGCCTGGCCACACTGCCCAGTCAGCCTCTCAGCAGAAGTTGTTTTGCCCATCGCTCTCCTTCTCCTGTAACTTTTGAAGCCCTGTCAGTTGGCTTCTACACAAGCTAAGAATATTTAATAGAGCAAATGTCTGCCTCTGAAGACATGGCACACTTGCTACCACAGAGATTGAGAGCCATCTGTCCCAGTAGCAAGAGACGTCTATCAGCCCCCTTCACACCCAGGTTTCCTGCCAGACATCTGCCTACTCTCCTGTGCCACTGTGTGTGATGCCACGGCTCCAACACTGCACCACCCACGGCACTCAAGTGTCGGAGCGCCGCGCTCCTGCCAAGTGACTGCGAGAGTATTTCGTTTCTTCTACTCAGTAGAAAGTTAATTTTGCCACTGTGGACAAAGGCGGATATTCCCTATCCACTATGCTGCCAAGTCCTATTAGGACGAGTCCACAAGCCGTTCTATTTAAGTACTATCACAAGAATCGAACTGGTTCCCACTGTCCTGTCCACCCATTCACTGCACACACCAAGCAGGAGGTTTCAGGAAGGCTTTAACACAACATAGCCTGTTTCCATCTTATAACCTTATTTTCTAATCCTGTAAAATGCTCAATTCAGAAGAAAGAAGGAAGGCTTCACTTTGTAAATACCAACAAGATGGAGTGGATCCCACAGTTCCAAGCAGAGAGTGCTACAAGATACCTCAAGCAATCCTTGTCTTTGCAGTAGTTATATCTTTACATAGGTGTCTTCTGAACACAAATTCTAAACCAGGATCAAACATAACCCTAATTGCCATAAAAAACCCATCAGTTAAAAATTCACCTGTTTTGTTAAATCAGGATCACAGTGTTTGGCTTTTGCATATTCAACTTAAGAGAGAAAACTACTGGTAGGGAAAAAATACCCCTTTTCTCTAGAAATCCTTTCCACGCCACAAAACAATCACTCCTACACAGCACTCAATAGCCAACTGTAGAGTTCTTTTTTTTTTCTCCCTGAGTAATTTACATAAGTGGTAACATGAAGAGGACATCCATGCAGTCCACCTGTATGTGTTTGCACCTGCTGACCCAGAGAGACCTTGTTGCCTACTCCCAATGCTGGCAATGAAGGGCTTTGATGCCAGCATGCATTCCCATGTGTTTCTGCAAAGCTAACCAGAAGAATGTTTCCTGTCAGAAAGGAAATGAACCTTGTCACAGCTGGAAAATCATCATCTATTCTTCCTGTGTAAGTGATCTGAAGGGATTACGTTTCTCAGTTACAGTGTTAATTTAGGCTTTTAATGCCTTTTACCATGAGTATTTAAGGCTATTAGTTAGGAAAGAGTGATACGACTATGGGAAAGAAAAGAGCACAAAGATTTCTATCAGACCTGTTTACAATGAAATACTTCAGTTACTAGTTTATTATCTTTCAAATATTTATTTATATTCCCAAATGACATCATTTGCTGTGTTGAATTAACTTCCTAGCAGCCAATACTGCATAATGCAACATGATCATATTGGACTGTTCTATTTTGATGTCTGAATGGTCCACCAAAGCTTTCTTGAAGTTTTTTGTCTCTGCTATATGACCTGTTACTCTTTCAGGCCTGCAAGTGGAATTTACTTAAAAAGGGAAAAAACTTCACATGAAAATGACGTATGTGCTAATATACAAAGAGAAGATTCCTAGGAAGGGAAATGGTAAAACATTTGAAAAGGTCGATGCAGATTACTGTTATCCCAAATTCCTCGATTTTCTGGATTATCCCACTCACCATCTTCAGTATACCTCAGGAATAATAGAGAAAGCACTGGCTGTTCACAAATTCAAACACAAGTCTTTGAGGCTGTACATTCATATCTTTAGCACACAGTAATTTCAAAGACAAAAATACAAGCATAGAAGTTTAAAATCCTTGCCATGTGAAAACCATCTATAGCAGGTTTAATAAGTGTTTGCACGTCTATCCAGATTATTGACCAGCACTCAGTAAAAGGAAACAATGTCCTTTAAAACACACTGTAAATAATTAATAATTGAGTAAATACTATTCCCAAATAAAGGTAGTACATTCATATTTAAGATGTAATAAACAGGAGTACTCATTCTTTGAACACTCTATAAAGAAAACAGAGCTATTTTCATGACATATTTGTGAAGGCAATTCAAGTCCAGCTATTTTGAAAACAAAGTATTTTAGAATACTATGGAATTAGTTTACACGATACCCAAGACTTCTACTGGTAAAAGTATTCCTGCTAATTACTGCACAAAGCAAGAGTGAATCATACAGTAGTTATTTTATGCAACAGTATTCAAAACAAGAAAATGGCAAAGGAAATTTAATTCTCAGTTAATTGGGTGGATCTTTCCTGCACCAGAAAAATAAGCTCACATTGCTCAAAGAATAGAAGTCCTGAACTTGCATGAGGGAACTCAAATACTCAGGGGAGTTGTTGAAGGGTTTGAGGCATAAAAGGTGCTAAATCAGTGACCTCAGTAGAACCATGGGGCCTATACAGAAAAATCTGTGATTTAAAGAGTGGGATTTAAGATGAAAGCCAACTCCGAAAGACAAGTCGTGCCATTCTGAATAAATCTTTGAAATTATTTCCTCCCCTTCTCTTAAACATTTGTAATCTTTGAAGAGGAAAATCACCACAAAGAAAAAAAAATAGTCACATCACTCGATAAAGTTTTAGGCTCCATAAAGGTCCTACATACATTACAACACAATTTTAATGAAAATCATCAAGGCAAGTCTATCAGTGAATCAGTTCTGGTAGGAATTATTTTCATTCTTCTCAGTTAGCTTCTGAACATTGATTATGGCAGCTGATATAGAAGCCACCATGGGTTTCCTTTTTTTATATAAACTACTGGATAAAACTCTGCAGCTAAATGGGCTGGACTGCCCTCTCTCTGTGGCTTTTTGTTAACTACTTGATCTGTAACTTAAACAGAATTACAGCCACACACTTTCAAGAAATTCACAACGGTAGATAATAATCACTGTTTTCCCTAGTTTTAAAAAAGACCCCACTATATTCACAATCAGTAATACGGTACAGCTCCATAAAGTTTTAGATGATAAAACTGCACTTTGTGGCTGAAATAAGGCAATAAATTTTGGTTATATTGTTTAGCACCACTAGCACTGCCTGTGAATTGAGGCTTTTAACTCCCATGCTCTGTCAGCAGAATGCACAAGCCATCCTTGTACATGAACACATTAATTACACATGAATGAAAAGCATCACTAGATTCAGTGTATTCTCCGTTTTATCTTTTGATGGGAGAAAAATGGCTGTGAGAACCCCATTTTGAATTCTAACATGCAACTTGAAACAGAAAATAAGTATTTGAAAGATGTTTAGCAATACTTAGATGATATTAATAAGCTCCTGGGGTTGGGTTGCTTGGTTATTTTATCCTTCAAAATATATACACACGTAATGCCATAATCATAAAAATCGTAAGTCGCAATATAGAACTGCCCTTTTTACACACTTGAGATAGATTTTACTAAAGAAATTCTACTGCTTAATACTGAACAGAATGAAGAATTCATACTTCATACATTCCAGCTGACCTTGTAGGAAACAGGTAGGAATCATAATTTTAAACTCTCCCATCGGTATGGAGCCCCTGCTGTGATCCAGAGGCAGAGAGGGACACTGGAAAAGCGTTTGCAAAGTTAAAAAAACCAGCCCCTGATGTTGTTCATCTGCTGCCCCCTCCTGGAGGAAAACAAACAAAGCGCCACAGGACGGCCAGGAAAACAGCTGGATTTCCCAGTGCCGCTTCCAACACTTTGCTGGTAACCTCCTGACAGACCTTTCGCAGTTTAGAGGAATTCCTTTAAGTTTTACTGAATCTATAGACTGTAAAATATACTTCCCATGTGCGTCTGTTAATCTGGGCATAACGAGAGACAACTGTGAGACTAAGAGAAAATGAGGCAGGTCGCTCCGGCACTCTGGAGCTCCGTGCAGGGCACAACCCGTGCTCTCGGAGCCACAGCCAGCACAGCAGGGTTATCCTTATTCTCTTCTGCCATCAGCTATTCCATCTGTGCCGCAGGACACGCCACTGGGCTGGCTGTGACTCCCAACAGATCCTGTTCTGCTGTGGGGAAAGGGCCTTTTAATGGAAAGAATTTGAGACAGCTGCAGGCTGGGACTAGGGCTACCGCCAGTTTTATGAGTTTGCACCTCAGGGGGGCTGTAGGAAAGAAACAGTGTTGACATGAAGTTTGTTTTGCTGTACAAAAGTCAAGCAAAGCTTGAGTCAGAAGGAGGTATGAAAAGTTCAAGCGAGTTTTTAATCTTCACGGCTCCAGGGAGAGCTCCAGAGACCCAGTCCTTAAAAGCTCCTTTTTCTTTCAAAACAGAGCTGCAGGGCATACATCAGACCCACATTTCAAATGTAATCTCCGAGAAAATTTGGATTGTCATACTCCACTGTTTCACAGGTAACTCTGGTAATGATGTAACGACGTAAAGTGCTTGACATTATACTTCTGCCACTTAAAACAGAGACAAATTTTGTTAACTGACTACTTGATTTTAGAAAAGCACAGAAGACAGATGCCTATGTGCAAGGCACATCAGCAGCACATTGGCCGGCTCCCTACTTTCTAACAAAAATGCACTAGCTCACTTCAAGCAATTAGGCCTTTGACTAACTGAACCCAAACTCCATTTTTGTTTTCTTTTTATTATACCAACTTCAGAGAGCTACTAAAACATGTATTTATTTTTTCCATGTGAGCAATAACAACTTCAAATGAGGAAAGCCAGGTTCAGTATTGACAATTATTTAAGTCCTAGAAAACAGTGGGATTAAGAAGCCTCTGGGGGAAAAAAACTTTGACCATTTGATTTATGATAAACTGTGAAAGTAACAAAGTTGTTTCTCTAGCGAAACTATTGCAAAAATCTTTTTTGACAATGTAACAGACATGTACGGCCATAAACATCAATGAAATGAGAAAACAGCCCAAGCCAAATGCATATACTTAGAAGAAACCTAGAGAAAGAGATGTACTCAAGCTTCTCTACCTAAATATTAGAAAAGCTACCAGAATATTTTGTAATGTCGACTCGTGGACAGGTGGCTGCAAGATATTATTATCTTCTTTATCAAAGAAAAAGAGATCTTTTCTGAATAACAAGAAAACATCAAATGCCTTCTCAAAATCTCTTTGGAAGAAAGGATGCACCTGCAGATAAGTATAATTTTGTAACTGATAAAATTGGTGCTTCAGTTAATATTCCTCTTAAAAACGCAGTCATGACTCAAAGGAAGCTGTTTCTTCATCTAGTCAACTTGCAGAATTCCAAGAAGTCTCACAGAATTTCTCTTGGCTCCTGAAAGAGCCTATTTCAGTGGCTGCATTTGTTATTGCCTGTATTAAACTATAGCAGAAAACCTTGGCTGAACCTTTTGATCAGCACACGCTTAATTTATTCCAAAGACTGGTACTATCACAAACCAAGTAGGAGGCAGCTATTTTTATTTTTGTTCAGGCTATCTAAAAGAAACTTTCTTACAAAAATATGGAAGTAAATCAGCAAATAAATAAATGTGCCAGATTACTAAATATTCTGCAATTAAGAAACAAAATAGCGTATTTTGCTATAATTCAGATCATACCTACTGTACATACTGCATTTAAGTTAGCTTGAATCCTTCTTTCAAGTTGCTTTTTTGTTGAAACACACAGGATTATCTTCAGGCTTCTTTCTTCTCTTCTTCTCTTTCATTTGTGTGTTTGCTGTTTCTTCATGATGGATTTATTTGTGATGTCCTCTCAGCTGATGTCTGGTTTTGAAAACTTGATCCCAAAATGAAGACAAAAGGGTGGTAGCAGTTCCATAACTTTCCATATGCTCCTTCAACTCTTCTCTGGATTGCCATTTAAGAAATAAGCTAAGTAAACTAATTCAAAAAGAAACCCAAAATACACCATACCAATACTTCATAATACCATCAGTGATGGAAAGACTTAAAAATCTGAGATATAAAACTTTCAGGTGATGAAAGACAAAGTTGTTGAGAAAAATAAACCTTGCTCCTCATTCTGTGCTATGTTTGTGAAACACACATAAAACAGAACTTCTCAATAAGTCATTTGTTTGAGTTGGTTTTTGTTTGTTCATTTGTTGTGTTGTTTGGGGTTTTTTGACCTGTAGGAAAATTAGATGCAAGTTAAAGATAAGCAATTTTCAGGAAAGAACTGCTCTGTTTTATTTTTGGGTATACTGCAAATACAATGAATAGGGAAGTGATTTACAGAAATGTTTAACTGCTATTCACACACATCTTGGAAGTACAGATTATCATTACTGGATGAACTCTTGCATTATAAAATTGCTAAAGTGTTGCTCAGCACAATGAAAGATAAAAACAAAATTAGGTAAACACAAATTATAATCATAAAAATGACAGCATTTGAAAAGTTACAACTGCATTTGACACACTCACTATGACAATAAATACACTTTTCTTTTTAAAAGTGACAATGCAGGAAGGAGAAACATGATTTTCAGGTTTCTCATTTGACCTGAATCCCTTTGTTTTACCAGATTACATTGTATTTATCATATAAAAGCTTTATCCTACAATGCACATTTCTAACATTCCTGTCTAAGTTTCCTCATGTAAGCTTCCAGTGATCCTAATACATGTAGCTAAAGAACAACCAACCTTTCTACACAATACACCTACAATACTGCAAGGAATTGACTTACTTTCATTGTTATGAATATCCAAAAATTGTTAGAATATCATAAAATGCTAATTATATTGTTAAGACTAATACAAAGATCAGTGAAATGTCAAACCAAGATACAACCTTAAGAAATACAGTGCTGCATGAACATTTGAATATATACCATACTTTGTAAAATTAGGAACCCCCCCCATTACATGATTGAGAAGCTACCCAGTGTTTGTTTCAGAGTAAATTAAATATTTTCAACCATGCAAGTATCATTTGGCTCAGAATAACTTAATTGGACTCAATTTTTTTGGTCCTGACAGAGTTTGTATACGACTGCTTTTGTACTAGCAACAAACCAGCAAAATACCAAAAACTGTCCTTTCACCAACCTCCCAAAAGATTACAAACAAGATATAAAAGCTGATGTTATTTTTTATATAAATAAATCAATCTCAAAACAGTTGTACCAACTCTGAATATAATTTGTAAAAAGCAGAACTTGATAATGTGAAACATTTCAGCAAGCAGCTGTTTACAGAAAAAAAATTAAAGACTTTTTTTCCTCACCCAGTGTTACCAAGCCTTATTTATTAAATTGCCCAATCTTTTAATGTGATGACACAGCACGCATCAGATTACAAATACTGCTGGATTCTGGAGTCTCTAGTGACTAAGAAAAAAGGGAGGATAAATTTCCAGTTTTGTGACCACATTCAGATTAAAAAATATTTATGAAAATCTTACTGTTTTTTTTCATTTGCTGTATTCAAGCATAGATAAACACCTACCTGACTCTCCAATTCAGTGTACACCAGCATGGTTCAGTCAAGACATCACCAGCACACGCAAGGATGTTGTGAGATGGAACTGAAGCCAGTAACTCTAAGGGGTCTGTATGTCACAGGACCTAAGCAAGAAATATGTGAACTTTTAAATAGCCACGTACTGTATGGCACATACATAGTGTATAGCAATGTAGAACCCAGTAACTCAGAACACACAGCAGTACATACTGCTAAAGAAGACAGCATTTCTGGTCATTTATTTTAGCAAATTAAGGTAAATTCCCAACATATTTCCCACAACCTAAAATAAAAGCTGTATTAAAAAATTCAAACAAAGCCTTAACTCATTAAGGTTGCTAAGACAAGAAATAAAAAATGGGTATTGCCAAAATTAAGGTTGAATTGCCAAAATCAAAGATGCCTTGGTAACTTGGTCTCATTGTTTTTTGTGTATCTACTCTGCTCTCTAAATAATAAAGCAAGCCTAATGAAGCACTACCTATTCTACACACTGAATTTCAAAAGGATCACTGGGAGCAGAAATTTGTATACAGGCAAATCAGGCAACTGAAGATTTTGCAACTGTACCCACCCACACAGACAAGTGCTTGGCTTTTTGACCTGTACTGAGAGTTCTCTTAAGCTTTCTTTTTGTTTGGGGTTTTTGTTTTGGTGGTTTTGGGGTTTTTTTCAACATTCAACAAGTTTTAGGTTTCATGTTTGGAATCAACCTACCTAAGAAGTTAAAACAATTATGACAGGTTTCACAGTGGGGTTATATATATACGGATATACATACACACCCCAAAACCCTCTGATGCTTGAACTAATTGTCATTTGAGTAATGGCAGCAATAGTAAATAGAAGTGATTGTGTCCCCTTTAATATTAATGCTGGTTCACATGTCTGAGACTAAATCTTTCTGTCGTCTTCACACCAAACTGTGGCCCAAGTTACTCTCATTTTCTGAGACTCCTCATTAGTTTACTATTTGCCCACTTTACCATGACCCATTGTCATGTTTCCTAACATGACAAATTCTGCTAAAGTTCATCTCCTCATCTCATTTTTATCTCTGGCAACAGCTCACAGGTTTTCCTGGTGTTCAGTATCCAACATCTTTTATATGCTGTCTACAAAAGAATTAAAAACCTTTAAGCCAGGTGCCAAAGGAAACTGGCAGGTTTTCCTAGCTCCTGTCTCTGCCTCCCTAAAACAGCCTGTCACAATTAGCTTCCTGCAGGAAGGTATTGTCATTGCTCACTGCATTTTTCAGAGATACTGAAAAGGCCAAATCTCAACAGATTTTTCCATCAGGAGTGTGGCCTTTCAGCTGTTCTAACAGAAGACACCACCTGACAAATGCTTATATATTTCCTTCAAGTCATGGACTACTAGGGCTTTTAAAATAAAAGGTATCCACAGTCTTGCAGGTTCCACTTGAAGACATTATGAACAAAAAGTTTTCCCCACACGCATTCCAGAAAATTGGCTGAATCATTTTGGTTGATTTGCACATCTGACATCATTAAATGTCCAAAACGAAATCAAAAAGTGACTAAACCCTTGGGTCAAAATAGATCTAAATTGAATATTGAACCTGGAAGGTCCTCATGAAGAGTATTACAACTCTTGTGTTACTCCAGTCACATTGACATAAAGTTAAAACCAGAAAAGCTTCAGACATGCAGCATCCTTCAGCTCTGACATTCTCAGCAGTATAGTATCCCTACCCCCAGTTTAGTAACACAACAAACAACAAAATTATAAGGTAATAAGAGTCTTCCTTGTATGAAGCAAGTATCTCTACCTCTTGCAGAAGGAAATAAAGCCCCACTGAGATGAAGCAACACTTGAAAAAGGAAGATAGACTTGCTACTACTAACTTAACAAGGCAGAATTTCCTTTTGAACTAACAGCTAGTTATCCAACCAAACAATTATCAATTGCCAAAATTAGCCCATCAGAAACTCAAATCAACGTAACAAGTATTCAAAACCCAAGCATCTCTTCATATCTTGCCATCCAGATTTTCTGCACTGAATGTTGCCTTCTTTTCTCCTCTACCTGCATAAAGAGCTTCTCAGCTGGATGCCCAATGCAGCTGCCACATCCCAGCCCACCAACTGCCTTGGAAAGATAAGGATCCTGGTTTAGTGCCTTCAAGCAAACTCATTTAAGTCCCCAATCCTTCCCCCCTGCCCTTCAAACCACCAGTTTAATCTACCTTAATGAGTTTTAAGGACTTCTTCCATCAATTAAAACAAATTTACTTGTACGTACACTTGTAGTAAGCAACTATTTATCACTGAAAGAGAAAAAAAAAAAAAAAACACTTGCAAAAAAATCTCAAATCTTGTATACAGTTAGAAACAGTCCCTGTGCTTGCACAGATGCTTGCAGACCATGATCCATTCC
This sequence comes from Chamaea fasciata, assembly GCF_029207755.1. NCBI lineage: Eukaryota > Metazoa > Chordata > Aves > Passeriformes > Sylviidae > Chamaea > Chamaea fasciata. The sequence goes on from NW_027094086.1 coordinate 85,231,423, forward strand.
TTGGTTGTGCTGAAAGCCACGGTTTGTTACAATAGCTTAAAACCAGAGCAAATACATTAATTTAAAATAGAAGAAAGACATTTACTCGCATTAAAGTTATTAACATAAATGTTAAAACTTAACTCCTATGTAGTTTTAAAGTATTTTGTGGTTATTTAAGCAATAGGAGGCCAAATTTGGCTGAGATGCAGAGCATTTAAGAACAAAGAGCAATTTTTGATTATGAAGACATAATTTGACTCTGGGGACTCTGGCAGAAAATCCAGGGTTAGCTCAGCACTAAGAATGCTTAGAGCACTCACAATGTCAAAACAGAACAAAAACCAAAACAAACCAAACCATGATAACAAGGAGCTCTCAAAGATTTCAAACCACAATTAAAAATGAGTTAGCAAAATACACACTTGCAGTGGAGTTATTTTTTTGTGAATTATGGAGGATATGAAAAATATTGATGGAACAGATACTTTAGAATACCCAAGCTTCAAAGGCTTATTTTTAGAGGCAGACACAGTACATTTTATGCGTCCATTTTCTTCTAAGCACATCTGCTGACAGTCTAAACTTGGTCTGGAGAAAGTAAAGTTGTAGGTTTTGCACAGAGGATTTCTGTTTAAAGGGAAATGCAATCGAGATCACTAACCCTTTCCTGGAAATGTTGTAATATAAAATCATTCACCTTCGCAGCAATTTCTGAACTCTTTTTTTAACACTTAAGATTTAATTTGTACATTGTTTTCCACTAACCAGTTAGGCTTTCACACAGGTTGAAAGCTACAACAAGCATATGGTACCAAATAACCTTAGTAATTACAGTGAGAACTTGACACAAAATGAAACAGAAGCTTAGTGCTAAGAAGCTGTGTTTAAAACTATTACAAAAACCATTGCCATAGCCAGCAGGAATGCTCTCATTGTATCAGCTCCACAAGCACAATAAATCATCAGACAACAGCTCCTTGTAATTTTACAGTAAAGCTCCCTTAATGGAATGAAACATCTGAAAAACATTAGCAAGTTGAAGATTTCTTAATTTATTGTTTCTTCTGCACCTCAAAAATGCATAAAAATTAGCATGGTGTTAAATAAATATTTAGGAAGGTTTTCATTGCTCACATTTATTACAAAAATGTAAGCAATATTCATAAAAAATATAAAATATTTACAATTCCACAATACTACCAAGAGCTTAAAAATTTTAAAGTATTTAACCTATTAAATTTTTCACTAGGAAGCTAAAATTAAGTAAACTTTCTGTATGTTAACATAATAATGAATAGTAAGTAATAATCTTCAAAATTCATCACCCCCAGACATAATGGAAATTCTCAAAACAGCATCTCAGAAAACCCACTCCCAGGTTTTCTCACTACAGCTGTAAGGAAGATAGATTTTTGATCCCCACGCCTCCCACCCAAAAGGAATGAAATTATTCATTCAAGATACAATTTATAATTTGTTAACAAAAAGCAGCTCTCCTTTCACTTAAAAAACCAATAGTTTGTATAAGCACTCATAAATCTTTTTCACTGCTGTAATCATCTCTATTTTGAAATACTGTGAATTTCACTTCCTTCCAACCCCCTTAGAGGAAAAGTTTTATTGGACTGCAGCCTTGTTCTTCGCTTACAGTCACAATTAAGGGGAAACTGTAAGTCATGGTGAAGCAAATAAAAAACCTGTTTTGCTTTCAGTTCTAAACTTCACCATTTTCTCAATTACTTCTCTTCCAGAAATTCTGCTACAACCTTTTAAAAATTCTATCTCCTACCCTGTCAAGCACTAAAAGCCTCAGAACAAGCCCATGTATCCCAAAGACAACAAAGGCATCAAAAAACAGACAGCGTAACACATAATCCAATCTAACCTTTTCAATCAAAACCCTTCATAATCTAATCTAAACCCTACATCATGACACAGGTGCCTGGCTACAACCACAGGATGCCCTGTTATTCCACATTCCTTCAAGTTCCTAACCTTGTCTGTGGCTGCCACAAACTCCAGCGCACACCCGTGAGCCATCATCACCTTATTTCACAATCACCTGTTCTCCCCCTTGGCCATCCTGAGCAGGCAGAACCAAAGCAGGAGATCAACCCAGGAAGCAAGAAGTTGGTTTATATCCCAGCAGCAGCCAGGAAAACCTTGCTAAAACCAAGTAATCACTGCAACCACCTGCAATATTGAATGGTTAAACAGAAAAATGCCCAGACTACCTTTGTACACAATCATTCAAGATTTTTACCAAGAGACAAGAAGGTGAGCACTAAATACATGGTTTTATGGTGGGAAAAGTACTTGAAATTACTAACAGAAGCATTATTTAAGCAATGAGGAAAAAAGTATAGTTGGTACAAAAGTGACATTGGTAGTTAATGCAAAGGGGAACAGAACTAGAGTACTGGAACAATGTCCTTTTGTGATTTAAGAGACAGATTATGCTAGTCAAGGTCTTTCATTTATTAATGGAGATAATATTTAGCTATTAGAAATGTCACAAAATGCAGAGATAAAAGGCATTCATCTTGATAGAAGTATCTTCACAGTAATGTTAAGAGCCATTAAAAAGCTACTAATACTGAAATTGTTGGAATATGATGGTCGACTACTCATAGAAATATTCAAAATCTGAAATATGAAATGAGACAGGATTTTGCAGAATGAACATCATCAAAATGTGAACATTTACAACACAGTTTTAGAATTTTTACAGTTCTTACGTTTTCATTGCTCAAAGCAGCATGAAGATGTTTTACAGTTGCCTCTGATGATAGCACTTACAGTTCATACTGAAAGGCTCCAATAAATTTTGCATTGACCAAACAGTTATTTGCAGCGGTAAGTTTAAGCTGGGGAGGCAACTGGATGAGAGTGAAAAATAAAACGTGACTTACTGGTAAAATCACTGTGTGGGCATGTAACCATATCCTGATAATGCCAAGCAAGCTATATGAAGACTGCTAATCTGCTCAGTTTCAGATGATGTGCACTGAGATGAGGTTTCCTCTGATGGCTGTTTCTGTGCACTTTCCAGGCACTTGATAAAGTGATTTAAAAGCACTTTCACAGATGAAGCACTGGTAGGTTTCTTTTATCCACACGTGTGATTTTCAATCAAGATCAACTCAGTCATGTGACAATAAAGGCATTTAAAGCCATGATCCACATCATGATCCTTTAAATGGATTTTCTCAGCATCTCTGGGCTCTAGTGCTACATCCCACACATTCAGAAATGCTGCTTTCTCCCAGAACCCAGCTTTAAGGCACAAGCATCTTCCACAGTGATTGAGCCTTTAGATCCAGCTTTCAACTGATTTTCCTATGATGTTTACACCTTGATTGAGCCTTAGGGGCTTTTAATTTCCACAGCAAATGTCTGGGTTCTAACACTGGAAATGTGACAGACACTAAGAGGCACAAACTGGGCTTATCTGTCCTTTCTCTTGGAATATGGAGCTCCTCAAATTGAAAATAAGCTGCTACTTCTTCAAACAAGGTGTTAATTTCACAGGAGTGAGACACATGAGGATTATGCCCGGGGTCATGTCACAACAGCAAGGACTCTTATTTTAAGGCACCTCAAACACAGGCAACACAAGAGTAATTTTTTGCAAGATTTTGTTTTCATTCTTTTCATCTCCAATGCTATATAACTCATTTTTACCTTGGTCCATTTTAGGGCAGCCTGAAATTCAACACGCCACATCAGTTTCACACATCTGAGCCAGGTGTATCCTGATCTTACTCTTGATCCTGCTTGTGAAATGGCAGAGCTTGCACCTATGTGTCTCCACCAGAAATATTTCCACCTAACCAAGCAATTCGGGCTTCAAAATCCTCAAGCGGAGTTGCATACAGTTGGGATGTTGTGATGTCCTCAGGGTGATGTGCAGGTTCATTGACAGAACACACTGGTCTTCGTAGTTAAATTTGTTAATTTTTGGTAGTTGCAGATGGTTAGAACATGGTGCTGGTAACACCAAGGTGCTGGGTGCAATCCCTGTAGGGGACATTTACTTAAGAGCTCGACTCGAGGATCCTTCTGGACCCCTTCCATCTCAGAACAGTCTGTGAATCTGTGAAAAGATAATAAACAAAAGATTTTAAATCCACTTCATGATTTCAACTGTCTTATCCAAAGTCTCGGGGGCAACGACATCCAGATTCAGATTCCAGCCCGAGGGATGTCTGCAGATTTTATGACCATCTGAAAGAAGTGAGCAGGAGAAAAGCGATCCATAAATGACTACTCAAATCACCAGCTGAAATTAAGAATGAAATACAGGTTAGCAACGTTACGGCATTTCTGTGTTAAGTTTATAACAGCTGCTGTTAGGAGACAGGCAGCAGTCACCTTAAATCTAATATTCACTCTAAAAGGCGAGAACGCTGCTGAGACCCCGGCACCCTCCTTTCCAGGAGCCACCAGAGCGCACCCGGACCCGAACCCCACCGACCCTTCCCCTGCAGCCCGGCCGAGCCTGGAACGGCAAATTAACCGGAGCAACGCCTTTCAACAGGATCACGGAACTACAGAACGGCTTGGGTCGGAAAGGACCTCAAAAATCACCCAATGCCAACCCCCTGCCATAAGGAGTGATTCCCTTCCACTGGACCAGGCTGCTCAGAGCTCCGGCCAAACCAAACTTGAGCGCTCCCAAGGACGGGGCATCCACAGCTTCCCTGGGAAACGCGTTCCGGTGTCTCCGGGCCCTCACGGCGAAGAGCTCCCTCCCAATACCTCATCCAACCCCGCCGACTCCCGGCCGGCTCCATTCCCGCCGGCTCCGTTCCCGCCGCCGCCTCCCCCGGCCGCCCCAGTGACGGGGGGCGGAGCCTCCGTCGCGCTCCCGGCCCCGCGCGCAGGGTTCACTTCCGGCCCCGCGTCTCCCCCCGCCCCTCCCAGCGGCGGCGGCGGCAGCGAAGGAGTTCGGAAGTTCAAAATGGCCGCCGCGGCCGAGCCCGAGCAGCGACCGCCCGAGTAAGGATCGGCTGGAGGGGGGGAGGCTCCTCGCCCTGGAGCTTTGGGGAGGAGGAGAAGGGAGGTGGAGGGAGAAACGCGGACGAGGGGACTGGGGAGGAGGGAGACACACGCATACGGGACGGGGACGACGAGAAGCGGCCCGGGTGGAAGTGGCGAGGGAAGAGGAGGAGGAAGGGGGTACGGAGAGGAGGATGGGGGAAGGCGGCCGCTCCAGGGGAGAGGGGTTGCTGTAGGCGCCGCCTGCCCCGCGGCGAGGCGGCCCGGCGGGGCCCGGAGCGCTGGATTCGCCCGTGGATTCGGGAGGGCCCCGCAGGGGGAGGGGGGAAGGGAAGCGGCGGCGGGCGCGTGTCCCTGGGAGTCCCGCGTGCGCCTTCCCGCCCCGGTGCCGCTCCGGCCGCGGGGACCCGGGATGGCCGCCGGCGAGCCGGGTTTGCCGCTGGCGCGCGGGACGTGGGACGGAGGGAGGCGGGGGAGGGATGCGCATCCTCCGCGTGGCTGCGAGGCCGCTGCCCGCCCGGGCGCGCAGGGCTCGGGCATCCCTAAGGCCGCTCCGGGCCGGCGCTCCCCGGGATCCCCCCGCCAGTCAAAGGCACACACGCCCCCACACACCCTGTCCGAGCGGCGCCGGGGGGCTCCGGCCAGCGCCTGCCGCGGGGCTGCCCTGGGGCTGCCGAGCCGCTGCCCGCCCTGCGGCGAACCCTCCTCCCTCGTTCCCCCGGGCCCCGGCCGCTCTCGCGGTATGGAAAGTGCCCGTGCTGGTGGAAGCTGAAAGTGATTTGTTGCCGCCAGCCCCTCCTTCCAGCCCTCGAAATGACTGGCAAGTCCCGGCTCCCGTTGGGAAGCGAAGATGGAGCTGCCGCCTCCCCGCCGGAGCGGGGCTCCCGGGCGTGCGTTCCCCCGGCGCCCCGGTTAGTGCCGTGGGGTTTGGGCTTGTCCGCGCTCAGGAGCTCGTCAGCACAAGCTTCTGGAAATTCTGCCGGGCGTTAACCATCTAATGCTTGCTCTATCGCTCCTCTTTACTACATTAATATTTTAGCCGTATAAACTGCTTTCTGTGTTTTTTGTTGGTTTTTGTTGTTTTTTTTGTCCTTAAAGAGTTTTGATTTGAGGCTTGATTTTATTATTTACCCTGGGAGTAGAAAACAGGCGAGGAAAAGCAGTGGGAGTATATGTGAGCTGTGTAAAACACATGCAAATGAAGAATAGCTTTTGATATTGTAGAGAGAAAGTTAAGTAATAAGGTAGAAGCTGATGGTAGTGAGACATTAGTAGGAGCCCTGTATGAAGAAAAGGATGGGTGAAATCACTACACATCCTTATGAACTTCCTGTAATTCTTCTTGAATTTAAAAATAGGAAAAAGTAGGGCTCCTATCACAAGTTCATGTCACAGTTTCTTTCTCTTAAAAGTCATTAGCACCTAAACATATAGACATGTCTCATCACCTTCTAAAATATTCTTAAAAGGTTTTTTTCATCCATGTCATTATAACTCTGAAGCATTTAACCTAAGTAAAAGTTTATCCACAGTCTAATGAAATTACTTGCAATAAATGTATCCCTGTACATGAAGGAAACTGGGACTATTTTTTGCATATGAATGTACCTAATTTTATTGTTGTGTTCCAAAGATAGCTGGCAGTTGTATTAGCAGCCTGTACTGGCCCGAGATCTTGCTGGGGTGATGTGTCTCATCACACCTTAGCTACCAGCTGGCTTTTCCAGAGTTTAAGATGAGGTTATTACATAACTCCAAAATACATACAATAACAAAATAACTTCCTTAAGGATTTTGGTGTCGCTTTCTGCTGTTAAGAGAAGGAAGACTTACCTGGAACAGCTTGAACAGATGTGATGTGTATTATCTTTAATATTTTTATAATGTCTTGACGTACCTTTAATGTGCTTACTGGGGACTTACACAGGATCCTGGGTTCAACTAAAAACAATTTTGAAAGGCACATAATTCCCTTAAAGTTCTCCTTGTTGCATTTCCCCACTTATGTCACAGATAGACTTGCTCAGGATGGCAGATCCAAGGAAGAAGTTTTGCAATTAATACTTTAATTTTTTTTTTAATGCCAAACGCAAGATAAAATATGCTCTTTTTAAGCCAGTTTTTCCTATTTTGTTCTGATATTCTCTTATCATGATGGTGTGGAATGTCAGAAGGTAGCAATTAAGAAAAACACCTTTCTGTATTCCTTGAGTAGGCAGAAGTAGGAATAGAAATGTAAAAGAGAAGCTGCATTCTGAGTTAAGTCTGTGAATGTTTTATATTTTTAACTCAAACATTTGTTTCTTTTGGAAGTTCATAATTTCATAGCACTAAAGTTTTAATGATTTTAGCAAATAATTGAAGTGTGCTTTGCAGAAAAGTCAGCTTTATTTGCTAGTTCAAGAATTTGCCTTAACTGAAGCCGGAGAGAGTAAACGTGCACTGCTTGAAGATCCTGTCCTTAATTAGGAAGACACTAATCAAATTCGTAGTCAGGTGCTGTCCTTTAGGTCTGGCTTAGAATATCTCTGATACATTTATTGGATCACATTGCTGATCATACTCTTCAGAAACAACTCTTGTATGAAACCAGTAGAGTTCAGAAGATAATTTCCACATTTCTGTGTTCGTTCCCTCCCTGCTCCTGGCTGTCATGTTTGGGGGATCTCTTTTCACCTAATGAGGCTTACTATACAGCAAAGAGCTATGTTTAAGTTACTAAAGTGGTAACTAGAGAATTTCAAAGCAGTAGTTTAGATGGGGTGAGTTTGTAGAAAGGTGAGCTCTGGCACCTGCAATATTATTTCAAAAGGCATGTGTCTGTATTACCACAGACAGTAACTCGATGTTCTGAAAGAGCTCGAGAGGTATTTGCTAAACACTGTAAAAACCCCTATTGTTACGCCAGATTCAGTGCCTGTGGAAGATAATATAAGGGAATGTGTAACATCAGGACTGAAATTTGTATTTTTTGAAGTTACTATTTGGAGAAATTATAGTTAATTGAAAATACTCTTTTTAGAAGAAACACTATATATTATTATTATTTTAATAACCTGCTGTAGACTTACTTGCAGCTGTTTTGGTCAATGGCATTTTACTGGTGTCAAGACTACCACATTTTTTTGAAGCTGCTAATCTGCTGCATACTATCAGAAAGCTGCTCTGAAATTAGACTTCCTTAATATGTCCTGTTCCTCAGTAGTGTTCACTGTATTGCATAAATAAAATAAATGTGTAAGAACATTTCTTGATTTTTTGAACAGGCGTGTACACTTAGAGAAAAGAATTGCAGCTAAGGGAGTTAGTCAGCCCTGCATGAAATTTTGCAGGAAGGTTTCATAAGGTGGTCAGTATCATACCTGGAAGTAAATTTTGATCTTTGGAGCAAAACTGTTTTCTGCCACTTGAACATACTTGTAAAAGGCATAGTTTGGGTTAGGCGTTGGAGTGGAGCAGAAAGTGACATAGATGATGATGGACTGACAAGTAAATATTCAGCACTGTTGTATGCTATTAACAGATAGGTCAGAATTGAATGTGAAGGCCTAAGCATTGATTCCATCCACACATTTGGTTTTGTCAGTGCATTTGCTGTCTGTTCCTCATTTCCTTCTGCAGCTGTAGCTGTCTGTTCCTGTGGGATTGTATCTGCTGTTAAAACTTACTTAAATTAGTGGTACATTTTTAATTCTCCCAAAGGTAGGTGAACAAATGCCAGCTAGTTTCTGTCATTAAAGGCTGTCTACTTAACATGGGCTAAAGGACTACAGTGAGTTTATAGTACTGATCTCTTTTTTTTTTTTGCAGGGTTGAGGATGCTGAGGCATCCGAGAAAAGTGTGAATGAAGAAAATGGGGAAGTGTCAGAGGCAGACCAACCTCAGAACAAGCACAGCAGACACAAAAAAAAGAAACACAAACACCGAAGTAAACACAAGAAACATAAACATTCTTCAGAAGATGATAAGGACAAAAAACATAAACACAGACACAAACATAAGAAACATAAATGGAAAGAGGTGGCTGATGCCTCTGACAAAGAAGATGGACCAGCTAAAAGAACTAAAATTGATTTTTTGGCTCCTCTGGAAGACTTAGAAAAACAAAGAGCATTGCTGAAAGCTGAACTTGAAAACGAATTAATGGAAGGAAAAGTCCAGTCTGGGATGGGATTAATATTACAAGGTTATGAGTCAGGATCTGAAGAAGAGGGGGAGATTAATGAAAAAGCCCGAAATGGAACAAGACCTACAACAAAGTCAAATACTAAGGGGAAATTAGAACCTGTGGACAATAAAACTAGTTCCAAGAAAGCAAGTAAGAGTGAATCAAAAGAAAGGACTAGGCACAGGTCTGACAAAAAGAAAGCCAAGGCAGGAGTTGATGGAGTCAAAGAGAAGACTACTAGAAGCAAGTCAAAAGAAAGGAGGAAATCCAAAAGTCCTTATAAGAGAAGTAAGTCTCAAGATCAGACAAGGAAATCTAGGTCTCCAATACTTAAGAGGAGATCTCAGGAGAAAAACAGAAAGTCTAAGTCTCCTCCAGAGGATAGAAATAAGGCTGACGATAAAAGTAAATCCAGAGACCGCAGAAAGTCTCCAGTTGTAAATGAAAGCAAAAGCAGAGATCGTGGTAGAAAATCTAAATCTCCAGCAGAACTAAGAAGCAAATCCAAAGATAGAAGATCACGGTCCAAAGATAGAAAACCTAGGAGATCAGAGACTGACAAAGAAAAAAAGCCAATTAAATCTCCTTCTAAAGATGCCTCTTCAGGGAAAGAAAACAGGTCCCCGAGACGACCTGGCCGTAGCCCGAAAGGGAGAAGCTTATCTCCCAAACCGCGTGAGAAGTCCCGAAGAAGCAGATCCCCTCTCTTTAACGATCGTAGATCTAAACAGAGTCGATCCCCCTCTCGGACCCGGTCACCTGTTAGAAGAGTGAGGAGTAGATCTGCAGAAAGGAAAAGGAGAGAATCAGAAAGGAGGCGTCTGTCTTCTCCCAGGTAACTTAAAGGTGTCCTAAGCCATCACAAAAATGCGTTATGGGATGAACTGTCTTCTAGTTTGGTGTTTATCTCCTTGTTTTATTGGGAAAATAGGTATCAAAAAAGATAATCAGATTGTATGCTGTATCATGAGCTTACTTCGTATGTATTCAATTTTTTTAAAAAACTGTTCCTCCCAGCTGTCAGATATGCAAATTCATCTTGTGGTTGTTAAAGTGCTAAGTTATTTGCTGCTCACACCCTTACTGGGGAATAAGTTTTGTAGCTGTGTTCTTTTTATCGCTGGTTGGATTCAGAATTTGGCTTCTTTGGCAGAATTTGGCTTCTTTGTCAGTAGTTCTGTTGCCTTCTGAAACTTCTGTGGAGTGAGAATCCTCTCCAGTGTTACATATTAGCGTTGGCTAGAAGTGGGTGACTATCCCCTCTTTCCCCTCAAAAAAAGCCCTAATGATAGATAGAGTCAGTATGTCAGTGAGTGTAAGCAATTTTTTATATCAAGATGTCCTTCACAGAGTCTTTTTTTTTGCCTTTGCAATATTGTGGGTTTTCATTTGCTAGTGGGGTTTCTTTGTCATTGGACTGTTGTATGTAGTTACCATATTTTGCATACACTTAAAGGAGAAGGATGGAAGTCTATTTAGTGTATTGGTGTTGTCTTGGCATTTTTAAAAAAAGACAGATTTGGCCTATGAAGGCAGTTGTCTTGAAATTTGAAAGCTAATAATGCCTGGGTGGAGAGTTTCCAAGAAGAGAACAATATAAGTGTACTCATTTTTGAAAGTTAATCCATTAGCTGTAAGAAGTTTAAGAGTCAGAAGAGTTCAGCATTGGATAATAAATAATTTAAAACTTTGTATCGGGGGTTTAGGTTTAGCTTCACCCAGTCTGAGAACTAAGAGCAAAGAAGTATGAATTTTAAATGAATTGGAACCACGAAGCTTAGTGAATAGGCACCTAAAAACGTGGAAGTTCCAGCCTGAATCCCTGAAGGTTACTCTGGTTTCAGGTATGGGGTATCTTTGGGTATTTTGGAGAATGGCCCCAGCGATGCTAACCTGCCCAAGCCAGTATTGTAAATGCTGGCAGTTTTATCTGGCTGCTTTCTGGTGAATCAGGAATGTGTCGGCCCAACCACCAAGTTTTTCTGGCATAGTAGTTGACTCTTCCTCTGCAACATTTTGCATCTTTCAGTTTTCATTTTTCTTGACAGCTTGCATTGCAGCCAGTTTGAATTGGTTGTCTAGACACTTATTTCAAGTGATGCATGTGTCTAGAATTTTGCTGTCAAATTCATACTTCTGTAACTGCGTGGTGAGCAGCATGTGAGTGGGGGACTACTAAAATATTTTCTGTTGGAGGTGTTTGCAGATCAGCAGGAATAATCTCTCCTTGTAAGACGTCTGAAGTAATTCCACCTGTGTTCAAGTTTTAACTACTTGTAATTACTCAGCTAGAGAATTTCAGGAGCTTTAATGAACAGTTTTAACAAAAAAAAAAATCCCAGTAATTTCATTTTTCAAGTTTGTTTCCAGTGTTCTAATCTTGTAAGACACTCCTCAGGTCTTTGGAGTTACTTATTATGTGATGTTACCATGAATTCTTAATCATCTTCCTCTTTTTATCTCATCCCTGTGATCTCTGAATTAATTTATTTTTTGTAACAGATATTTTGATTGGGTTTTGGCAGTACGATCGCTCTGTTAGTCAGGAAGCCTGGAATTCTTCATGCTGTGTCTTTTTATGTAATACTGTTCACAAGAACATAATATAAATTAATTGGGCTAAAGGTATTGGCCTACTCCAGCATTTGAGTACCGTAATTCCTTGTAGAAAGTGCCTCTGCACATGCAAACATTTTCCTTTTGCCTCACTGTTTACTATTTTGCATCAGTTCTGTATGTCTGATCATTGTTTGTAGTTAAGGTAATTGAAATTGATGTAGCAGTCTCAAAACAAACGAAAAAATGGCAGAATGGGTGGAATTAGTCTTTCAGACCCAAGATACTTTGTTCATTGATGAGATACAATACCTGTAATGAGTTGTTCCAACTTGATTTTAAAAAAATCAAAAATAAGGAGCAGGAAAAAAATAGAGTAGCAACATTTCCTTTGAAATAATGTGAATACTATTTTCCAATTTCTAATACAGCCTCATTAGAGTAGTAAATTTTTAATTTATATTCTTTCTAGTTTTTAACTGAACTCTTGCTGTCATGCTGTTAAGCTTTTTAATGTAGTAATCCCATCAAGGTATTTTTTTCTTGAATAATTGTGAATCTGTAGGAAGGAAAAAAACAAATTTTGAGTAGTGTATATAGGATCAGACTTGATTTTTTTTTTTTTTTTTTTTTTTTTTTAAGTTTGAGAAGGGATAGTTTAGATTTTAGTTAAGAATTCTAGTCTTCATCTGCTGTTTTAGAATGTGGGAAATGTTGAAGCCATGCAGTTGTAGTGCTCAAATTGAAAGAGACATTATTGTCACTATTGTGAAGTAGCATAGTCCTAAGCCTAAATTGCAGTAGCATGGTGGGAGGTTGGTGAAATAATTCTCAATAATAAGATTTTGGGGTTTATGTATTGTTTCAGTACTTTTTCTGGTAAACATGAAAACAGGACACTATTTGTGTGAGACCTAAACACAAGCTTTGTTTTAAAACCTCTCCTGGTAGTAATTAACAAGCTGTTTCCAGACTTGTCCTGCACTAGATCTCTGTATGGGCACACACTTCCCAGGGTGGGGAAAGACACGCAGGAAGGGCAGGCAGTTCTGCAGCCTCCTTATCCATCCCTCCCTCAGAAGCCCATCTGCTGGTCCCTCACCTGCAGTAAGGTTTTTCAAGTGAGTGTTTAGAGGGAACAGACTTCTTTGTTTTCAGCTTGCTCCTGATTTTTACTACCACTCTCTTCCTCTGTTTTAAGAACACGGACCAGGGATGACATTTTGTCCAGGCGTGAAAGATCCAAGGATGTCAGCCCACCCAGCAGATGGTCCCCATCCAGAAGAAGGTCTCGGTCCCCCATTAGGAGGAGATCTCGAACGCCCCTTCGACGCAGCCGATCTCCCAGAAGGAGGAGTAGATCTCCTCGGAGGAGGTAAAGACATCCTGTGTTTTCAAGTGTATTTTGTAAGATATCACAGGAAGAATAAGGATGGCTATTTTATGTGTGAAAAGACCGTGCAATTTTTTTTTGTCCGTGTTAATATGTGCTAGCATAGTTAAATTCATTTTGTCCTCCATGAATTAAATTGTTTTATTACTTGAAATCATTGCGTGTCTTTATGTTTTCTGAAAAGATTTTCCTTTTTTCTTAAAAAAACCAAAACAATCCCCAAAAGTCCAAATCTCTTGCTCTTGTCAAACACAGGGATAGAGGCCGGAGAAGTAGATCTCGCCTTCGAAGGAGGTCCAGGTCACGTGGTGGCCATAGACGTAGGAGCAGAAGCAAAGTTAAAGAAGACAAATTTAAAGGTAGTCTTTCTGAGGGCATGAAAGCTGAACAGGAGTCTTCATCAGATGAAAAGTAAGACTATGTTTCTAACTTACACTGATTATTTATAACCTGCAGTTCCACTGATACAAAGAATGAACTAACATTTATCTTCATGGTGTAGTTTTGAGTTGTCACCTAAAACCATAATCATGTCTTTGTACTTGCAATCTTGTCAAATTAGTGCTGTGAGAATCTGAAAAACTTTGAAATATGTAAAAAATACCAAGACCTGTTGGCTAGTGGGCAGACCTTAGGGGAGGATATATCATTGGGTTTTTAAATTCAACTTGATCAGTATCTTGTGAAAACTTTTGGTCTGATTACTAAAGCTTACTTCTTGTGGAAGTGCTTTAATAGCTGAAAGGATTAACTGCTGTCTGCAAACTGTTTTTATTTCTGAAATATCTGCCTATTCAAATGTGCAAGAGTATGCATTCTAGTCAAATTATTAAGGAAAAACGATGCTGCAGTGAAAAGGAACAAGGGTTTTTTTGTTGTCTTGTAGAAGAGGGCTGTTAATTGTTTGCAATTAAAAATGGAATGCAGAAAGTCCCAATGAGATACCAAGAGATAAGTTTTCTTTGTAAGGAAATGTAAATATATGCAGTGGGGATTTAATACACCATTGCTTTCTGAGTCACTTGAACAGCTATTGTTTAAAATATTCTGTGCTTTATATGCCAAGCAACTGCACTTGGTAAAATTCAGTGGATAATTATATGTTTATGAAGTTATATAAAAAAATCATATTTTTGTAGTCTTGAAGACTTTGATTTGGAGGAAGAGGATGAAGAAGCAGAGATAAGACAAAGGAGATTACAGCGGCAAGCAATTGTTCAGGTACATGGTTACAGGAACTAATTCTGTGTCTTTAGTGTAAAATGTCAAGGTAAAGGAAGGCTCTTTGCCTATTGCTGCATTACAACAGCAATTCCTATTGCTGTATTTTTCCAGTTAGTTCACTGTAAATGTTAGTCTCTCTTAAACACTACACTTCTATTGTCACAGCATTGCTTTTAAAACTGAAGTGACTCCTCTGTGAGTCATTTTTTGCTACAGTTAAATGTTCTCTAATGGTCTTAAGACAGGTTAAAAATGTTCTTCAGTTATCTTCATCGGTAGGTTTTCTCCCTAGCTGTATCATTGGTATAATATCTTCAGTGTAACAGTAAGTTATACATCCATTAACCTAAGGGGTCAGTTTGTTTAAGTAGAAGTTGTCCCTGTCAATTTCTGAAATTTTGTAAAGCCTTGGGTTCCTCCCTAAAAGTGCATGTGAATTGGATGAACTTCTTACTCCAGGTGCCAAGGTAACAGTAATCACAGGTGTAAGGTGTGATCCAGACCCCTGAAAGAAGCTGTGGCCAAAGGGGCTGTCATTGTACAGTATGAGTCAGTTATCTCTTTTCAGAGGTGGGATTTGGCACACAGTTAGAACATAGCAAGCAAAATGCTGTGGGGTATTTATTTAGTATCAGGTACAAAATCACTGGCCTTAATGTACTGCTTATTTTAAATAACACTAAAAATACTGTTCAGGGTTTGAGTTTTGTGCAAAGCTCATTGTAAAAGCCTTCAGAACTATGATTGAGCCAAACCATATAAATTCTTTCTAAAGACTTGTTACACCTGATGTTGATGCAGGCTGGAAGCAAATTGCAGAGCTGAATTCCCTAAATGGAAAAACCTCTGCTTGTGTTATTGAATAGTTCAACCTTGACAGCTGAGTGGTAGCAGCATTTCTTCATCTTGATTTTACCTTTTGGGATAGGAAGTGAGACCTGTATAATTTCATAGTACTTAAGGGTAACAAAAATTGTAAAGATGATGTTTGAAGTTTTTTTATGCTTCTGAAATTTTTCAAAACAAATGAATAAATAGCATTTCCAGGTCAAAAAAAACCTGAATCTAAAAGCTACTTTTCTATACCATAAAACTAATAAAACGTGGAAATATTCTAGAACATAAGATATAAAATAATTAAGTTTTCATCAAAGACTGCATTTCAGTGTTTGTGTGCCAGGATGGTTTAGTAATAAATTTGTTGCTGCTGACATTTTGTTGTGCATAACCAAATAGGTAATATTCAGTAATAATCTCTTTTTATAGAAATGTAAAGACCTAAAGAACACACATGAATGTTTCAGTCTTATGGTCTGGGCTGGTACATTGTGACAAACTGAATTTCCAGAAGTTGTATCCCATTCTGAAAATAATCAGTTGTCTTTACAGACGTAGGTGATTATGAAAGCAAATATTAATGTTTCAGCTGAAAGCCCAAACATTGAAAGGGTGGATATGAAAATGTTGAAACTGTGATAAAGTACACAGTGAGATTAAAAATTAAATTTCTTTTTAGAAATACAAAGGCCAGACAGAAGACAGTAACATGTCTGTACCATCTGAACCAAGCAGCCCTCAAAGCAGTACACGGAGTCGCTCAAATTCTCCTGAAGATATCCTGGAAAGAGTTGCTGCTGATGTTAAGGAGTATGAACGGGAAAATGTGGACACATTTGAGGCATCAGTGAAAGCCAAGCACAACCTCATGACAGAACAGAACAATGGTAAGATTCTGAAATCTCTCTATGAGTATTATGCAAGTTACCAAAGCTCAGACACTTGGCTTAGTTTACTTACACACTTCCAGACTAGGAAGTAGATTGACTTTTTGGATGGAATTTGTGAATATTTTCGCAAATACTGTGGTACTTAAAACATAGCATTAAAATAGAGCTTCTTCATTGGGAAGGATAATATGAGTGGATTGTGCACTCTGTATTTCTAATAACTCTTAACACAATTTGTGCTTTACATTTGGAAAAGGAAATAATTATGTTTGTCTATATGGTTAAGAATTATCCTTCCAAATTCTTCTTTTCATTTGGGCAAGTTGTTTTCTTAGATGCTTAGTATAGTCCTAGACTTTATTTTGTGAGAGTTGGAAATTATGCTCCTTTTTTTACCTTTGGTTGGTCAAAGCCACTGGTGACAGAAGAATATAGGTGGGTCTGTAGTAATTTAGAATGATTAAAGCTTTTGAGGGTCACTACTAGAAAGTCCATTTTAGCAGCATAGTTAATTGCTGAAATGGGTATTTTCTTTCTCTTCCCCCCTTCATGTACTCTATTGTACAGCAGTGTTGAAATTAAATAAATTTTGATGTAAAACCTGCCTTGTGCCAGCTGCAGCAAAAGGAACGTGGAACATCTCCCCGCTCACAGTGTATTATTGAAAGTCTGCTCCTTTTTTTGTCTTTTGGAAGTGGATTACTGTACATCTTCCAAGTAGTCAGAGGTGTATGCAGTTGCTGTGTGCTTGTACTTGAGCTAGTTTAAGCTGCTTTGGTTTCTCTCTACAGTTTAATTGCAATAGCAATGTTTAACAAGGGCTGTGGAGCCTGCCCAACCCCTCTGAGGGAGAGGTACAGTTAGCTTGTATTTCATGTCCTGCGCCACATGTATCTTTGGGGGCTGAATACACTGTCTCTAGTGGATGCTTCTTTTCAAACTAATAAAGCTGCATCTCTTTGGAACTGCTGTACTGCTCTGTAGTTTATCCTGGCATTCCCTTGAGCCGTGTGTTTTCAGATTGTTCTCCTGCAACATCAATGAAAAGAACTGTTTCAGTGCTTTCTTTTTCTTGCATACCACAAGTTTAGGCATATTATGTCTAACAGACATGTTTTTCCTATTTTGTCAAAGCATGTACTGCTCTCTAATTTTGTCTGCTAAAGCATATGAAAATTTAAGTCTTAACAGCATAGGCATTTTCCACACAGGCATGTAAAAAAGGTTTTAAAAGTTACATTCACATCTGGATGGTAGGATTCTGAGTTGGAGATGGCTGTAACAACAGCTGAAATCAGTGGGCTGTCTTCCTCTGCAGGAGCAAATTTTTATTTCTATCCTGACCTCTTATAGGGCCAGAGTAGTAAGTTGCTAAGAAACTAGTCACTAACTTATTGTAGCCCAGTACAGGTAACTGGAACTCAGAGAAAAATTTGAGCAAGTTTCTAGAAGGGTCTGTAGCTCAAAACAGTGCTTTAAACTGCCTCCACACAAGTGTCAGGTGACAGGTCTATGCCTTGAAACAGTGTTATCAACATGCTGGATGATTTTTCATGCTGTCAGATTTCAGTCTTGTTATTTGGTATGGAAGGGGCTTGTGCATCACGAGACCTGAAGCCTCTGGGCTGAATTAACTGTTTACTTTTCTCCGTTGCCTAGTGAAGGGAGGGTCTCCAATTTGCCATCTTCATGGAGGGCTGCCATATGTGTGCATGAATGAAATAGTTTGAAGTTTGCTTGCTTTTACTAATGTGTACTTAATGTATATTTCTTTGCTTTTATCTTATCAAGCAAATAAAATGTCTTTGGGATTTAAAGATGATTAAAAGGTGAGAAAGGGATGATCTTGCCCATAACAAAAATGTTTCTCTTTAACACAATAGTAAACATTGTGTTTGACAGAAAGCTGCACACTGGGTCCTTTTTGGCAGGGTTGGAGAAAAAAAAAACATTTTCCAAAGAACTTCTGAGCTTTGCGACTTTAGGTTTTAGTAAAATATCTTGTAATTAGCAGAAAAGCCTGAACTTGTGTATTGAAAACATGACTGTATTTTTTTATATGTACACATAGTAATTTTGTACTTCTTTTTGTACATTTATATGTATATATTTATATAGTCATTATTTGTAGGGACCATGTAAGTATGTAGTTTTTATCTTCTGCTATGCTTACTTGAAAGCTATTACACGTAGTTTTTCAAGGAGATAAAAATTTTTGAGTTGTTTGAAGAACTTAGCTAGTCTGAGTTTTATATTTTAGAAAGTGAAATATGTGAAATGGTATTTGCTAGAAACATTAGTAGAGCTACCTGTTTGCCAATATACTGATCTAGACTATGTTGTAAAAATACCAAGTGCCGAGTTATAGTGGCAACAGAGTTATTGTTTGACATCTTTTTCATGTTGAGTAATCTGAATTTCATTTTAAGGTTCATCTCAGAAGAAGCTACTAGCTCCCGATATGTTCACAGAATCAGATGATATGTTCGCTGCGTACTTTGATGTAGGTAATTCTTAGAGGTGAAATGGATGATTTTTTTTCTGCTTGATTTTTGTTGGAGTCACTGTCACTTGAGGGTTGTGAGAACTTTGATTTGTAAAAGCACAAAGTGCTGCTAAGTGACTTGTATGTTCTTAATCTTTTCGTCAGCCAAGGCAAGCAGATCAGTTCTTAATTAGTATTTCAGTGTAATAAAACCTGCTGAAATTAGTGGCAATTTTACCAGAGTAAGCAATTGGGGAATTAACCTGCTGTTTGAATACAATGGCATGTGGTAAAAACATGAATCTATTTATAAGTTCAGCTTTTTTGTTATTGTTATCGTGTTGCAGTGTTCTAAATACGAACTTTTTCCAGACATTCATGTTTGGTTAATTAAAAAATGTGTAAGATACTGTAATTGGCTAATGGTGCTATGTTAGAGCAATCTGGTGGTTTGTCTGGAGATTTTTTGGGATGAAGAGAGAAATTTCCTGGTTTTAACACTGTTTGATTGGCTTTTCTCTAAATATGCAGCAGTGACCCTCAGATGTTGGCAGTCCAGTGACTACTTTTGAGATTTTATGTGCCATTCTCTATAAATCTTCTGCATTATTGCTGATGCACAACACTGAGAAATAAGTAAAGACAAGAGCTTTCTTCTTAATTTAAACCAAAATTAACTGGAGAATTTTTATGGCAGATACAGCTTAGGTTGTTTTACTCTAGTACCACTGGTATCCCTTCTGACTTGGAAAAAGAATACTTGAAGGGTAGTGTGTGTGTGTGAGGGTGCATTTTTAAAAGCTCAGAAGTTACAAGTGGGGATTTATATGGCTTGTAAGTGAGCAGCTCCCCCTTCCAGAAACTGTTGTTCAATTGAAGATAAACTTTACTACTCATAGTTTTGAATTTGTCATTAAAATATTGCCCGGTCTGTTAAGAGATGTCAACAGCAGTTGCAGAAGTGTTATGGTAGTGTGTATAACAGTATGGAACAAGTGACATCTAATGAACAGAAATTCAAGGCTTAAACAGTTGTGTTTTCCTTGCAAATTGCTGAACTTTTTACTATCAACTTACTTTAAGTAAGAAGTCTTACTTAGATGGTCCACAGTATGCGTTCTAATGTGACTTGTATAAATTCCTTGTGGGTATTAATTGAAACTTCACCCATTTATGTTTAATAATAATTCTGTTGGTTGATTTCATCCTCTTTCCTTGCATCAGTCGTTAGTTACTGGTATGTAAATAACATTAAGTTGTTTCTCTCTCCTGCAAGATAAGTGCATTTGTATTGTGGAGAGAACAGTTTTTCAGTAGGGAGAAAGGGCTTTGGTAAGTAAAGGTCAAAGAAGAATACAGAGCACACAAGCAAAGCTGTTACTTTTCTTTTTATTTCAGAGTGCTCGTCTAAGGGCTGCTGGGTTTGGAAAAGACTTCAAAGAAAACCCCAATCTCAGGGATAACTGGACAGATGCAGAAGGCTATTACCGTAAGTTGTGCTTGTTTATCAGCAAGGACAGGTAGAGGGAGGGTGCTGAGTGGAGAAGATCCTCATGTATAAAAGTATTGAAATGTTGTTCTGATGTAGATGTACCCCAGAGCCCTCTCTGAGTGTGTTATGTAATGGATGAAATGAGCATGCAGGTTTTAACCTATTTTCAAAGGACATCAGACTTAAAGAATCACGCTTTGTTCCCCATAATTTCCACAAAGCTAGGTGATACAAAACATTGTACACCATGAAATTAAAGGGTCTTGCTATTTACCCTCATACTTTCTAATGATAGAGAATGGTTTCTTTTTCTTAAAAAGTTCTATTAACGTTTGTCCCTCATAACTTGAACTTGCTTGGTTTTATCCCTCAGGTGTTAATATAGGCGAAGTTCTAGACAAACGTTACAATGTCTATGGTTACACTGGTCAGGGAGTCTTCAGCAACGTGGTGCGAGCCAGGGACATGGCCAGAGCAAACCAAGAAGTAGCCGTGAAAATCATCAGGAACAATGAACTTATGTAAGTAATGGGGTTTTTTATGGTGAACAATTATGTGGAACAGTTGGAAGTTTTTCATGGTGTGATTTGAATCTCCCTTTGTTTCAAGTGAAGTAACAGATCACAGCTGTGATTCCTGCCTTTTCTGCTAATAGGAGCCAGATAATGGGAAGCACTTGAGGACTGTGTATCCACACATCTTTACAGCTATCACAGGAAGAAGGGTACTTGCATTTTCGTCAGGCACTTTCTCATTTGCAAAACTAGGGAACAGTGATAGCAAGAAACAAGGTTACAGCTAATTTTGAGCCCTACATTTCTTGAGGTGGGAGTTGTGAACTGTAAAAATTTTGTTTCGATGGACCAAATCTATTTGGCAGGCTGTGGGTTGAATCCCAGTCAACAATCTGCGACTTATAAGAAGATCTCCATACATTTAATATTTTTTTGTATATTTTCTAAACATTTGCCTGCATATAAGATAGATAAAAAGTGATGGGACTCTCACTGTTGAAATACAATAATAAAAAGAGGTCTTTCAGAATGACTGAACATTATCAAGTTCGATCTCTTAAACTGTGTCATTTGAGGACTTGACTTGTCTACAGTACTTGTTTTCACCATCTGCTGCAATATTTTTAGTCTTTTCTTGTGCCCTCTGTTAATGACAACTTAAATGAAAATATTTTCCATGTATTTCACCTTGGAAGTTTTAAATGTTGTCTTATCATGTGTATAACTGGCTTTGTTTTAGTTATGTGAATAAGGATCTAGAAAGTTTAGAGAGATCTAGATCTAGAAAGGCTAAAGGGAAGGTGATAAGCTGTTTTAGTTCGATATGTTGTACAGGTAATAAGCTTGGATGTGTAATTGAATCTATAGTCAATTCTGTTTAAACATTTCAATACTGTATGTACTGTTTTTAAACAAGTAGACTTCTCAAGTGAGTGCTGTTCGAAATTTTTGTCACATTACAAGAAAAAATCCAGTTTTAGCCTTACATGCAACTGAGAGTGAGGAGGAAAGGATAAGTAGGTTGCAAAGGTACAGAGAATATCCAGGAATTAAATAAACTTACCC
Organism: Chamaea fasciata; assembly: GCF_029207755.1. Lineage (NCBI taxonomy): Eukaryota > Metazoa > Chordata > Aves > Passeriformes > Sylviidae > Chamaea > Chamaea fasciata. The sequence goes on from NW_027094086.1 coordinate 85,253,032, forward strand.
AGTGTTGTGATTGCTGACAGCAAACCATTGTCGTGATTTTGGTTTTTTAGCTGTAGTATATTAAGTAATGACAAGACACTTCTCATTCCTGGATAATTATAGCCACACAAGTGAATGTTTAGATTTTAAAAAATAGTAGAATTTAACTGATTTCATTTCATAATCACATTTTTGTTTTCAGGCAAAAAACTGGCCTAAAAGAACTGGAGTTTTTAAAGAAGCTCAATGATGCTGATCCTGATGACAAGTTTCATTGTCTACGGTTGTTCAGGCATTTCTACCACAAACAACATCTCTGTCTGGTGTTTGAGCCGCTCAGGTGAGATGACAAATGTTTGGGGCTCTCTAAAAAGTAAAGTCCTACTGTGTGTTCTTTACCTTTCTGGATTTTGCTGTTGTTTTGATAACTTGTTCTAGTGCCAAGATTCAAGAATGCAAGGAACTTTTAAACAAACAAAAAAAATTGTCTGCGGGCACAGATTCACAGACTACTGAACTGTTTTTGATTTATTTTTAGCACTGTTGTGAGTTTTCTGCCTGGAAAATATTTGAAAGCAGATAATGTATTAAAGATTCATCTCATTTATGAACCTTCATTAAAGGTTCATCTCACTAGTAGTGCTCTTAATAATTTTTTGCCTATGTCAGTATTTTTATTAGTTTTCATAATTTTTCATTTTAATGGTTTATATTAAGATGCATTCCCAGAAAAATTCAGGAAATGCTGCATATTCTGTAAAGAGTGACCTATAGTAACAGCCTTAGGGAGAAAATTGTTACAGTGGTTCTTTGCATGATCACTTTCTGTTCAAGTAATTAAACTCTTGTGACAGCTTGATTATAGATGCTGTTTTATGGTAAATCAGATATATTAAATTTTGCCATATTTGGGGTAAAGATAAGCCATATACTGAAACAATCCAAATTTTGTGAGATTACTATCATCCATCATTTATAAGCTGTAGAACAAATTTTTATCTTGTGCTGCACTATCTCATCATAACACACTTATACCTTATTTATGTCCAGTTATGTTTTTGTCCTGGAATGATGGTCTTTTTATCTGCTGCTTAAGTCGCCAAAAAGATCTCCTCAACTTTTATCTTTTGTGTGCTTCCATTTTCATTTATTTCTGAAGAAAATGAGTACAAAGGGTTTACAGTTGTTAAGAAAACACTGTTCATGTGCAAATAAATCCTCTCATATCAATATGGATTAAAAATATGCTGTGAATTAAGTAAGTACGTACACAGCGTAAGACAGATCTGATTGACCTTTTTATTTCAATTCTGTAGCTCATAGAGTGGAATGTTGAATGCTACATTTCTCAAAAAACATTTAAAGCCAAGTGGTTCATTCAAATTTGCTTTAGAATTTCGGAGGCCACAATCGGTTTTTCTGTTGAGCTCTTTCCAATTCCTTTTTTTTCCCCTTTCCCTTAACAGTATGAATTTACGAGAGGTGTTGAAGAAGTATGGGAAAGATGTTGGACTCCACATTAAAGCTGTGCGTTCCTACAGCCAGCAATTGTTCCTGGCTTTAAAACTTCTTAAAAGATGCAATATCCTACATGCAGATATTAAACCAGATAATATTTTGGTAAGTAACAAATAATTAAAATATCTTTTTGCATGGTCTGTAGTGTAAAATAAAGTATTTGAAATTCATATAATTCTGTTAATTTAGGTGAAGTCAAATTTACTGAAAATGTTAAGGGTTCACACTTTGATATAAAATGGTATTGTGGTATAAATAGTAAGAAAGAAATACAACACAGCATCTAAATAAAACCCTTTTCAAACAAACATGCATCCTCTTCTGTCTTTATAGAAAGCAGACTTTCCAAAGTTAGACAGTGTCTTACAGGAGAAATATTTGAAATTTTCCCAGCAATAGCTGAGAGATGTTCTTGCTTTCTGCAAAATGGAAGTAGGTTGTTTGAGTCTGAATGGAGATTTTATGTGAGTGAGATGATGGGGAAAGGTCCTTAATGCCTCTTTTCCAGTAGGACATGAGAGCTGCATCACAGGAATCCAGTGGTTTCCTTTTTGGACATTATCCCCGTGACAAACTCAGATTTTTAACTGATCTAAAATGTTCTCCTATTACTAGCTCAGCAGTAAAATCTACTGTGTAAGCTTGAGATGTGACTAATATGCTGTTTTATAAGTGGTACTCTGGATACTGGAGTTGCAAGTCTAAATCCATAAAATTTCAATATCTGGAATGAAATCTGGGTCCACCAAGGATATTTTGTAATGGGAAAAGTGCATGAAACTGACTTTTTTTTATATTTTGTAGGATCTGAAGACATTAACTCTCACTTTCAGTTTGAGGAAGTTTTGTAATTTTCTTAGAATACAGAGAGGAAGGAACTTCCAGTTTAAAAGCTGAATGTTTTTCCCTGTCTCTGACTTAAATGTGTTGTCACTTTTACAGTTCTGTTATCAATTCTGTCCACAAATAGTGCTTATGGATATTTATGTTTAACTTTCAGGTGAATGAGTCTAAAACGATACTGAAGCTTTGTGATTTTGGCTCAGCTTCACATGTCGCAGATAACGACATCACACCCTATCTAGTTAGTAGATTTTATCGAGCTCCAGAAATCAGTAAGTACATTTTGGATTAGCTACATCTATCACATACCAGCAAGTGCCAGTATTAGCAGATGAAAGTTTGACTTGAGTCTGTTCTGTAGTCTTAGCTAAACACAACTCTGGAAATACGATGGCTGTCAAAAATTCAGGCCTTGAAGGCTTGTTCATGTGACTCTTCATGTATGTTGGTGATCAGCTCAGTGAGAAGTCATTCTGATGGGTTATAGTTATGTTTCAGTTTGGAGGTATTGTTCTGACTTCTTGGTTTTTGCTGATTTAAAGCTGATCAGTTTAGGTGCTAGGTAAAAGCCTTCCTTTCTAAAATAGTGGTACTTTAAAAGCTAAAATTTTACATTATTTTACATTCTTCTTTTCTGGTAGCTTTTTATTCCTAAGAAGAACAGCACCAATATAGTTTGCAAATCAGAATTTTTTCATCTGTCTGCTTTTGTGATGTTATATCTAAGTCGCCTTTATGGAATTAACTGAAATTGCTCTGTTTCAGTTATAGGAAAAATCTATGACTATGGTATAGATATGTGGTCTGTAGGCTGCACATTATATGAGCTTTATACAGGAAAAATACTGTTTCCTGGCAAAACCAATAATCATATGTTGAAACTTGCCATGGATCTCAAAGGAAAGATGCCAAACAAGGTAAGAAAAATAAGTACTTAATATATGAAACTGCTCTAATGAACAGTAGAACATACAGTCTTTGTTCTCCTGGAATTCTGTTTCTTGTCATATACGTCTTTTCTTAACAGTAAGTACTAGACTTTGCTCTGACTGTGTAATTTATACTGATTTAAAATCTTATGAAGTGCAAGTATACAGCTTCTTTTTCATAGACTAAGTGAAAGCAGAAACCTTCTAAGCACTGACCTGAAAAAAAAAAAAAAATGTGTAAGTCAATGAAAGATACTGTGTCCTTTTTCAAAGGGTTTGACCTGTATCTTTGTATTCAATCTCCACATCTCTTCCTGTCCTTTTGGTATTTTTTATTAGTATTAAATTACTCATGTTGCAGTAAATTGATAGACATTGATGTTAATTGTGAAATGTGTTAGACACAGAGAGCTTGCCTGAAACTCTTGCTTCTTCCTCATTTTCCAGATGATTCGAAAAGGTGTGTTTAAAGATCAGCACTTTGATCAAAATCTCAACTTTATGTATATAGAAGTAGATAAAGTGACGGAAAGGGTAAGTCCTCCATGTGTTGACTAACCCATCGCTTCTTCCAAGCTTTCCTACTCTATGCTCCTTCAAATGTACCTTGGCTTCCTAATTAAAACCAAGATTTTATAAGCCATTAGAAATTCTTTTTGCAGCAGTATGGACAGATTACCTGGTTATAAAATAGCAAATGAGATTTTTTTTTTTCCTAGGATGTAGGAACATGATTAAGAAAAATCTAAATTTAATGGGGTAGATATACAGGGTATCTCCATATTCTATCCTTAAATTGCTAATAAAAGAAATTCTGCCTTCATTTTGTAGAAGGATGTTCAGTATGATATGGTTATATGAATCACGAAATACTGGTCAGATATAGGAATTTTCCATGTGGATTTCCATGTTCTGAGTTAACCGGGATGTTAGTTTCATGTGTGAACTTGTGTTGGTGGCCTCTCCCCCAACAGTGTTTTTTTCTCCCTTTTCTCTGCACATGATGATTTTATGAGGCCGTATGGGGGCAGGGTGTTGCTGCACAGATACAACACAAGCCTGCAGAAAAGCTGTAAGAAGGGTGGTTAGGGGGTTTGTGCATTACTTCTGTTCTACAAGGCTGCCATTTCTGTGTTTGTAGGAGAAAGTTACTGTTATGAGCACCATTAATCCAACCAAGGACCTATTAGCAGACTTGATTGGGTGCCAACGACTCCCTGAAGACCAGCGTAAAAAAGTGCACCAGCTTAAGGACTTGTTGGACCAGATTCTAATGCTAGACCCAGCTAAACGGATTAGCATCAACCAGGCTCTGCAGCACCCCTTCATCCAGGAGAAAATTTAAACCAGATGAAGAAGTTCAAAGGGTTTGATTAATTAAGATACAAAGACTGAAGAAATTTCACAGCAGTTATTAATGTATATAAACATAAATATTTCCCCTGCAAAGTTGAGGAAGAAATGATACATTTGAATTAACATCAAGGCTGATATTTCTTTTAGAAATGTTAGAGTAATTCTGTTTTGTGTCTTATGTGAAAATTTTCACTGTAGAACTGTTTTAATTGCCAAGACTGCACAAAAGTACAATGCTAATGTATATGGTTGCAGTTCGTATATATTATAAAAAGAAAAAAGCATCTGTTATAAAAAAAAAAGGAAAAAAAAAAGAGAGCAGTAATACTGGGTGGTTGATTTGTTTTTAGCAGACTTGGCTTCATTTTTGTCTTTACAAAATGGCCAGCATAAATGCTGTTTATATTCACATTTTCCTAGGTGTGTGTGTGCAGGCCACAGCAGCATGCCCTTGGTGTAGTCAGTGCCGAAGGGGGTCTGTTCCTTCTTGAGCCTGCCCGCAGGGATGGTCTCCTCTTTTAAAGCAGGTTGTGTACAACTTTCAGTACACTGAAGGTAAGCTAACCCATCAACATCACCGGTGTTTAAGCTGTTATTTTACTGGAACAACTGACAAATGAGAGACAATAGCATTGTGGCAGAATTCCCTGCATGTTTGAGAAATGATCTTGTTTTATTTTCTGGCATTGCAACCGTGGCATAGTTACAACTTCTGTTCTGTTCATCACATTTAAAACTGGGAGAGAGCGCACTTGATGGATAGAGCGCCTTCAGTGTACTGTTTCTTATTACTTTAGTTTTTTTAATCAACTTGCTATAGACTTTGTATACATTTTGTTAAATACAGTTCACTATGACATAGAACCAATACTTACAGAAGAGTTTTCATTTAGTAATTACATATGTTGAGATCTCATTTGAAAGACCTTATATCTAAAGGATAGATAGACAACATAATGAAATTTTTAACTATTTGTATGTCATTTTGAAAGTGTACTGCTTTATGCTAAAAGTGTTTCATTTGTTCATTGTTTTCATTATTTGTGATCATGTTGTCTTTCAATACAGGCATAAACCTTCCACTCTTGAACAAAGCAGCTGCTTTTTAAAAGCGGTAATTGCTTCTTTACCTTTTATTTCTTTTGTAAATGAAGCTTTTCTTTAAGAAATGTGACTTTAAAGTGTTGTCTCTTGCATAAAACAGTTGACACTTACTTATTGTAAAGTGAAGATTGTTCTGCTGCATGTAAAGTGGACCATGCAGATTTCTGTATGTTTTCAGTATGCATCATTAGATAATAAAGTCTTTTGTGAACAAGGCATTTGTAGCCATTTTTAAAAGAATCTGTCTTCAGTGATGGTAAATCAGGTAATTTGTAAGACCCGCCCCTGCATTTCCTATTAATCATTTAATTAAAGGGATTATTAAATGTTATGATCTTTGGGAGAGCTATAGGCTATATTAATTGGATATATAATTATCCCTGCTTAAAAACAAAGCAAAACCCCCTACAGATACTGTCTGTCTGCTTTCATTGTAATGAAATTATTCCTGTAGGACATGGGATTAAATTCAGGCTTTAACTAATGTTTGTGCTGTTTTTCTCACTTTTCCCTTTGATGGTGCTGAAAGAGAAAAAAGGAAAGCGAGTCACAGGCCACTCAACGCCTACTCCATGGGTCTGATTTGCTGAGACACCAACTTCACCTTCCTAACAAGGTTATTTCTGACAGCATGTGTAGATAAACATTTAGCAACAAGTTAAAAGAGCTTGAGACAATTGAGTTGGTTATACAGGGTGAGGAAAACAGAAACAACTTTTTCAGGTCCATACTGCTGTTTTAATGTTCTCTTTGACCATGTTAAGAAGTTCACCTTTTCATTTTTTATTAATATATTCTGACAGGCTGTGAAAACCCCACTGGTTTCACGTACCGTGTAATACTTTGAACTAAGAAGGATTTTTGTATCCATCTAGGTACATAATGGCAACAGTCATGCACTCCTAGTGCACTCAAGAATGAGGAAAAATGCCACAAAAGCAGGTCATTCTGCTGGTGGTTTTCTTTACCTATTTGGAACCTTCAACCTGTCTCTTCTCAATTTATATTGTAAAATTCCTAATAAAAAACAATCTCTTCCTATTTCCACATTTTGAGGTATCTTTTTCATACAGGAAATGAAAGAAGTTAGCTTTCATGCTTAGTGAAACACTAGTTGCTTGCTAGTTAAATACAGCAAGTGTAACTTGCACTTTTACAACATAGGCAGCACTTCTGAGGGCACTATTACACAGATGTAGTAATAGCTTATTCTTTCTGTTGCTTTGTACTTTATTAATATAGGAATATGAAACAATGAAATGAGTTGGTGGTACAGAAACAAAGCAGTAGAAAAGATGCCCCTTAATGCCTACAGAATTGTTTTAAGCTGTTCTGGAGAAACATAAAGTTGCTCGTTTACTTGTTCTTTGTGTTGTAGGTGCAGCTCAAAAGAAGATGAAGGCTACCAGAAGACATGAACAAAGGTTTCTGTCCTATAAAAGATATGAAAAATACTCTTCATCTAGTTCTGTCTTAATCTTTTAGTTTCCAGCGTTTCAATTTAGAATTAACACTGCTGCATTACTGATAATTCCTGAAACGTACTTGCTGTATTAAAATTTGTTACATAGATTGTTTTGTTTCTGGCTGAAGAGATTCTTTTATTGTAATTAAATGTAGGTAAACGAGCATTACTCTTTAAATGTAGTTTTCTTAAAATGATAGAATGAGTAGTACAAAATCTATTACATTTAGATAGAAAACTGGGCCATTATTTTTTTTAAAATAAACATGTTGACCAGTAAACTTTTAAGCAAGTGATGCACTTTTTTCTTTAACCTTCAGTAGCTTCATTATTTTCAATTCTGTCAAACTTAATTATCCATACAGAGAATAGCTGGCAGGAATTATTTGAAGAAAGTGGATTTCAGTCCCCCATCCAGCTGATACTGCTTGTTGACAACAGTAGAAAACTTTAGTTCTGGCTTCAAAAACCTCTGGACTGGAGGATTTTTTGACACAATTAAGGCCCCTCTCCAGTTTTGGGCAGTGCCTGTCCCTGTAGCCACTGAGGTCTCTGAGGAGAGTAGCTGCAGCTGCCACTACAGTCAGCTGAATTCTCATGGTTGTGGCTGGGTGCAAACAGAACAGCTGTGCAACAGAGTGAACAATTTCTCAGCTCATCTAATAAATAGGGAGGATAAATTATCTTTTCCTCCTGAGCACAAGTTTTTAATTTATGTCTTTGCTAGAGATCCTACCCACAGAAGGTTTGGCTAAATCTACTGTGCTGATTTCTGTTTCCTTCTCCCCCATGGTGACAAGGAGCTTCACATTTAACATACTCAGTTTTTCAAGCCTTCAGAAAAAACAAGATTCCACCCCTGTGGAGTTAGAGTGTGTTTTTTATTACCTTGGTGTATACTGCTTACTTTAAAAATTATTACTGTTCAAGAGTTTTTAATAGAAGATAATGATTCCTTTAAAACCTTTTTAATAATACTTTATCTCCATACATAGGGTAAGTGGCATTAAACCTCTGAAGACCCTTTATGTGTATATTGACCCCCCTACAGAAGGCAGACCAGACTGTGATACTGCTGGAGATAGAGGGATCTTCTACAGCATGTGTAAAATTGTAATGTGGGTGGAGGATGTTGAGAAGTGGCAATTGCTTGAAATTAATAAACTATGCTTAAAACTTGCCTTCATCCTGTCTTCTGTTGTGCCTACATGTCCTACTGCAAAGCTGTGAAATATATGAACCAATTTTTAAATGCACTAGAAATTAAGTGTTTAGTTCTTTGAGTGGGGTTGTCTCCTTAGATATCAGAGGCATTAGAGAATCTTTGGGAAAAGTCTTCCTGAACATGTAAAATGGAGCTTTTGTTGACTCACCTCTCCCATAGTTTTGGAAGCCCCATCAGCACCAAAGATCAAATGTGAATTCTTTTTTACATTCACTGTCCCTTTTTTTGTCTTTTATAGCAAGGTATTAAACTGTATTAAGTCAGGGGATGAAAGAATTGCATTGTATTGCAGTGAAGGGGAGCCACATATACTGACAGATTAATCTTTATAAGGGAAAAAAATAGATGGGGAGTAGCAGCATGGCGAAGTGGGAGGGAATGCGTGTTTTCATTTATTTACTTGGAAATGATGAATCACGTTAAGTATATTTGTGTGTGGGTACAGAAGTGAGACTACCACGTGTGTTCTACACTTCTGTGTTGTCGTTTTGTTCATCTAAGTCTGTAGATAATTAAAACTTAATTTTAACTTATGACAGTACTTACTCTAAATGTAAAACCTTGGCCTTCCTTCCACTGTCAATCTAATGAATTCTTCACTGTCTTAATTATTTCGTCACAAACATTGATTCTGATGATTGTGGCCTGGATATTTCTATAAAGTAGGTATGAGCTAATTCTGTACAAAATAATGAAAAGACATGAATTTTTACAAAGATTCAGCATTTGGCTTAAGTTACTGAGAAACTAAAGCTTCTTATGGACAGGTATAAACAAATAGGCTATATCTGATAGAGTAGCTGTTGATGGTTCAGTCTCGGAAGTGACTTTTTAAGTGAGACTGCAACAACAACAACAAAAAAAACCTAGGAGGGCGGTCCGTGAAGATACCTGAAGTGCACCCAGTCTGAAGAATGGGACTGATAGTAGCTACCAAGACTAATAAGCAAAGAAAGTCTGTACAGCTTTAAAAAGAAAGGAGTTGTTAACAATGGTTACTGGGGACAAGAAGGCAGAGAAGAAAGCACTCTTGATTGCCAGTAACGTGTTAAAAACCTAATTCTGTATTGTTAGAAGAAATGGACCTTTTCAGAGACTCCTAGTGAAACTCTGACGTTCAAGTCTTTGAGAGCCAGTTTAAACCTGCAGCTACACTCGACCTTTCCCTTTGGAGAGGCAGATCTGTCACAGAATTACACAAGATCAGGCAAAAGCATAATTCTTTAGAGGATGCAGTTGAATTCATTGGTGAAAAGACACGTAACCACCTTAAGGAATCTGTTTTAGCAAAAAAGGGTATTTAGTAGTCTGGGTTTGACATTCTGCATATTCACTTTTCAAACAGCTCTTTACTGATTGCAAAACTCCTTGTCTGAAGGGGACAGCTCCGATATTCTACAAATCTTTCTCCTCTGTTAAAACAAAGCTCATCCTAAAAATGTTACCCAGATGACATACTCCATGTAAAACAACCTGACATTTGGGCTGCAGCTTTTCCATGGGAAAGAACAAGGTTTTGCTCAACTAAAGCCAAGCTGACATCCATACCATGGTTACCTGTGTATCTACTAGACAACTAGGAAGGCAACACACAGAATTCTGTAAATAATTTCATAAAATTTAGTCTGGATTTAATATCCAGACAGATCAGGCCAGCTGGGTTAAACTGTTAAAAGGTGTATTCCTTTCAGACTCTTAAGTGAAGATGCAGCATCATGGCAGAACATGAGGACTGCCTGCAACCAGTGTTGTTCCTTTGGGTGATCTTCACACAGAGTCATGACAATTTGGTCACTGTGAGTTTTTAAGTTAAATCTGAAATGCACAGAATGCCCATCGTTTTTCTCCTGCTAGGAGTCTTAATTAAATCTGGCAAATTTAGGCATAGAGGTTCCTTCCTCTTTTACAGAGAACATCCAGCAGTCTCTGACAGGGTAGGAAATGGGTGGTTTCACAAGTTGACCCAAATTGCTCTGTAGCTCATTAAAACTAATATAACATGTCCATTCTTATTTGCAATCTATTTATAAGGCCTTAATAAAAAACCTGAGATGTGCTTACATGAAAATCCCATATAATGCCTAGATCAACGCCCTTTTTTTCTTGTGGGTTTTCTTTAAAAATAACTCAAGAAATCCTCATTTCCTGTAGTAAATTACAGAGTAGTTGAATACATGAAGTTGAGAGCAATTAAGACATCTCACAGACGATCTGCTCCAAAGACTGCAACTAATCCTGTGTAACTGACTTCCCGATTTGTTCCAGACTCCCACAAGAAGGTGCACACCCACTTTACCTTCTCATGCTGCTAGGGCCAGGGGGAGGCTGAGGACTTTTTCTTTACTGTTCCTACTGGATTCACAACATGTTTTTGATTTTCTAGTACACTGATCACAGAACAGAACAATTACATAAACCAAGACATCAAAAACAAGTAACTTTTAGGCTTCCCTCCTGTTTCCCAGCTGGCCCTCAGTGACAGAAATTTTACTGTGGCAAAGCAGTCTTTGTTTCAGAGTATGTGCGGCAATGTTCTGAATTAAAAGCTATCCAAACGTCCATAACACAGCTAGATGCCAGGTGAAATAAATAAATAAACCAAAAATCACAAACCACAGTCTGGTTGTGGTCTAAATTAGTTCTAGCTCCAATTTCATTTTTCCCATAATTATGAGCAGCCCAGTGCCCTGTGATGAATATCCTGTGATGTTCATTGTCCAGAAGAAAATAAAATGTTATCAGGGTCTTTATCTGCAATAGGAATGATAAAAGCAAATTAAGCTTGAAAGGCACAAGGGAAACTGTGGTTTGGTTTAAGCTGATTTTGAATGCAAGGGGCAGGAGTTTAAAAAATTTTTTGTGGTTTCTTGGTTTGATGTCCAACACAGACGTAAAATATTATCTCCCTTTGCTGAGCACTCCTTAAACCATTGGACTTCCACGGGGCTTTATGGAGTAGGGAAGGAGAGAGTGGCAGAAGCCCCCATTATGGTTGTCCCAGTTTCTAGTTGACTGAGCAGATGCAATCTCACATAGATCCATTGCTTTCCTGATTTACTGTAGAAGAAGACACACCTGTTGCAAGATTGTCCTGTAACAGGAAATGTAATAACACAGACATTCTTCCTAAATCTTTTGAAATACAGAGTTTGCAAAAAACTTGCAAAAGCATATTGAAAAGAACAACTGTTCCAAAACCTGGCAACATTGCTAGTTCTGCGAGCTATAGCCCATAGTAGCAAAACTTGGGAAAATTGCCTCCTCCACCCCATCAGTATCACCTTTCTCTATGTTTTCCAGCAAAAGCAAAGGGAGAACACATCCCCAGAGATGAAAAACTATGAGGTAAGGGAAGGGTTTGGGTAAGGGAAATGTTTAATAGAAGAGGTTTTGGGGCTCTTACTTCATATTGCAGAATTTGTTTGTCCTCAATGGGTAGATTAGCAAGAACTAAATTTGAAACAAAACCTATTTAAGGTTTGTTTAAAGGTTAATCATTGAAATTGTTCAGAGGTAACATTTTAGAGCACTTATTTTCATTCTTGGGGTATTTAATTGCACCATTGCTAGACAATAATTTGTTAGAATCATCAAAAGAAAATACAGCAATAGTGGTAAGAGTGGAAAGGTGCTTCTGTTCATTGGAATTTGTCCTTTTGATTATGAAAAATCCATTTCATGATTGTTAAAACTTGGTGTTAGCCATGCATTTAATAAAATAACGTTTTCTTCTGACATCCAACTCATTTACAAACAATCAGCAAAAGCAGCAGCAGCAAATTCTTTCTGTGTGCTTTTCCAGGAAAAAGTACACGTGAAGATACATGCCACTACCACACTTGGATTTTTTTAGCAGAACCTGTTGCGATCTGCAGGGGCTAATGGTTTTAAACTGAAGGGGAGAGCAGGTTTAGATTGGATATTAAGAACCAAGTCTTTTACAGTCAGGGTGATGAAACACTGGAACAGGTTGCCCAGAGATGTGGGGGATGCCCTACGTCTGGAAAATTCAAGGGGATGTTAGATGGGGCTCTGGGCAACCTGATCTAGTCAAAGGTGTTGTTCTCATTGCAGGGAGGTTAGAACTAGATTATTATTTTAAAGATCACTTCCAGCCAAAACTGTTCTGTAATTCCTGCAGATCCCAATCTATGCCCTCTCACTTTGATAATTTGATGACTGCTGTTTAGTTGAGTGTTTCAGCCAATTCTACAACCCTACAACTGTGATTTAATTTAGATCCCATTTCCTGGAATTGTTTATTGCAGCTGCATAGCAAAACAGCACAAAATCCTTACTAAACTTAAATGACATTCACTTAAACACCAAGCAGGTCACACTAATAAAGGAAATTAGACCAATTTGATACTGTTTGTCCTTGACAAAATGTTTTGTTCTGTTACTGTAGATTCTATTACTGCTTGGAGATTTCCAAGAAATTCTCTCCACTAATTTTGTGTACTTACCTGTACCTTCTTTTACTTCTTTTTCAATGGCAGACCTTGATAAAAAAACCTGGCATTCTGTACTTGTATCACAAAAGAAGTGTAAAGTCACACATTTTCAAAAGATCAGGACTAATGGAACAATATGATCAGAAGTTGGCTTTTGTTGCTCAGATGCTTAAAAAAAAAAGTTTTAAAATGTTCCATAGTCATCACTTTAAATGTCAAAATGAAATAGAACAACATTCAGCAGTGCTGTGAGACAGCAAAAATATTCCTTCAATGCAAATTGCAGCAACTGAGAAATTGTTTTGTTATCTTCTTTTAGGTGTACTGTTACAAACTCCATGGAATTTCTGTCAGTATTTTAATTCCTGTTTTTTTAAACTATGCAAATCTTTTACAGATTTTTAAATTAACATCCATATCAATAAATAAAGATTTCCCTGATTCATATCTGTAAATTAGTTACACTACTCTTAACTAAAAGACAAGGCAAAAAATACATTTGTAATAGATATTTTACTGGCTGAAAAACACAAAACTCTACACATCACTAAATGTTAATTAGGTAAATACATTTCATATCCCTCATTATCATGAGGGATACAAATTGGAGATATCATTTGTGTGTACATTCAGGGAAAAAAAGGTAAGTGATTATTCAAAGTTCAGGTTGGAGTTCTCAATCTGCATAAACATTTCCTGTGAATTAGAATACATGGTGCACGAGAAATGTTTGAAATTGAAAGTACTGACATGGTTCTCGCAGTTCTAGGATCTTAAATAAATTGGAAGAGAAAGCCCAGTACCAGTAAGAGACAAACAGTCAAGCCAAGACCTCCCTTCCTGCTGTATCCTACTTCATCACTAACTAAAACCAACAATAAGACAGAGAATAAAGATTATCTACTGAAGAAATTATACTAATAATGGGGTTAATGAATTGTATATTTAGATGTCTACAAGCATCTTCAGGGTGCAACAGACTAACATGCTCAAGAGAAGACTCAAGGCTATTATGGAACATATTGGTTTTTACCTCCCAAATGCCCTTCCTTAACATTAATGACAAAAAACTTGACCATCAATTAATAAAAATATGTTGAGTGCTCCAATTAGAAAGCACATGAACATAATTACCTGTTCACATTTAATTCCAGAGTGCTAACATGTCTTTACATGCATTGCTCACCCCTCTTTGGCCTGGGTGGGTGCCTATGACATGAACTACTCAATTTAACTTGATATAATTATTAAAACATTATTTTACCTGCTCAGAACAATTTTACCTTCATTTGTCTTCTTCCAGGCATAAAACATTCATTCTTTTTGATATTTTGAGTTAGTTAAAGTAATTTTGTTCAAGTATCAGAAATTTGTGTCTCAATAAGCATAAGAAATATGAAACAGGGTACCTAATTTATTTGGCCAACAAAGTTCACCTCTGTTATGCTACACTGATGTTCAGATAACTTCAAATTTAGCAAAAGGTCCACAAGAGTCCTGCAAAAAAAAGAAAACCAATTTGAGATAATAGAGCATGTGAAAACACTTCTTAGAAATTATCGACTTGCCTTTTTCCTTTTACTAGAAAATTTTAACCTGCTACAAGTGTGTAACTTAGTTTCAGTGAGCTGAACTTGGCTTTTAACATACCTCAGGTGTTGGGTGTGCATGAACAAGATGGGGATTGTAGGAGGGGACAAAGGTTTTGGCCTGCTTTTTCCTCCCCAGGTTTTACATGTTTCATTCTAAACCTACTCTACCTCCTTATGGCTAAAATGTATTTATACCAATTGACATTGACATTACATATATGTTACAGGCAATACAGAGTGCATTTTAATGTTTTCTCACTTGCAAATCGAAGAAAAATAATCTTCAAAGAGAATCTTGCAAATGGAAACATTTTTCTTGATTTCTACAAGATAATATAATGTGCATAATTGTAAGTACCCAGGAGAGTTTCTAGGTGCAGGAAACCTTTTAACAACGACCACAGTTTAGCTTTTCATCATAAATTCTGTTCTTGTTCAGATCAGAGATCTATTTACATTGCCTTTATGGAAGTGTTCACATCCAGTTGGAACAACACAGCACAGTTGTTATGGATTTCATTGTAAATTCAATGTCAGAAACACGAAAGCTGGCTTCATAATGCAGCCTGGAAATACTGAGTCTATCACTTAGCGGCAGAGTTTTATGGGTTCTGACAGACTTTGGATTTCTAATTGTTGGTCTCAAATGTCAAACAGGTGTTGTATTAGCAGTAACTATAATAGACATAATCAATGAATGTTGCAGGTCTAATCAGTGTAAGCCTAGAACGCCTTATTTTCTGAAACTTGGTGCAGGTATCTTGCCTCTGGCATTCATGTGGTCCATTTGATTATTTACCTGTGATTCCGTAAACACCGAGGCAGATAGTAGGTGTGTGTATAACTGTGCCAAGCAGGACCTGAATCCTATTCTGTACATTTCACCCCTCTTAGGAAAATGGGCACCATCCAACAGTGATGCCTTGGAACAATCAGGAACACTGATGTAATTCTTACGATCTAATTATAATAGATAGAACTAGTAAGTAACTGTATTTCAGAAGAAATTATCCGAAGTTGCGGCTTTGTTGTATGGAGTAAATAGAAATTGTCTTAAGAGATTAATCAGACTTCATTGTTCTTAATACCAGACACCTATAAAATGTGTATAAATTACTAAAGATGCTAATTTGAAACAAACATTTTGTGAACATAAAAGTTATGAACTCTCTAAGTGATCTGAGACACTGATTTAACTTTTCCAAAAGTTAACCAAAACCACACAGGAGTTCCATTCCCTAGAGGTAATATTGATTTATCCCCATTACTCACAGAGAGCAGTGTTTATCTCCCTTTCCTGTAAGGGGTATGCTGGCATGTACTGATCAAGGCATCCCTGTTTCTGCTATTTCATCTACCAACAGGTTATCATGGGCTGCATTTTCCCATGAGGAAAGCAAACACATCACACTTTTCCACAGAAAAAGTGTCATATGAAGCAATTAATGGAAAAATACATTGGAGATTAGACCCACAAAGCTCAAAACAAACTTTTGAGTTGAATGTGAAGTCAACTGAATGCTTTTTTGTAGGATTATTACAATAATAGGGCTCTTACCCCACTAGTTCAATAACAGGAACTACTTGCACTCTCACTTAAGATGTGTCACAGAAAGAATAAGAATCACCACAACAGTAATTAAATATTTCCATTTATTTTTTCATTCATACAATAGTTCTTTCCCCACAGACAAATTAAAGATATTTATTGAAGAGCTATCAAAATAGAGTGCTATAGAATCTCTTGCTTCTTTTGGAAGACAATCTGCTTTAGTATTATTTAGAAACAGCACTGATGCCTACAGAATAATAAACCTTTTTCCCTAGCCTAAATATCCATACTGGATCCAAGGCACAAAGCAGTGTGAAAATTTTGGGAACCAGGTTTAATCTAGTACTCAGAACAGAGAAATACCACAGGAAAAGGTATAAAAATTAATACTTGAAGAGAAAATTTATTAATGATGAGGGCAGATTAGGCTACTTCCAGGTGGTGGATTACTCTATTGATGAAGATCAGAGTTTTGACTTCTTCTGGAAGAAGCTGACAATAGCATTTACACATTCATCAGACAACCACCTCTCTGTCAGCACTTCACACTCTCTGCTGTTGACCGCATGGAGCTTCTCCTTTTCCATGCTTCGTAACAGCTGCTTGGACACTGCCAAGGACTGGAGGAGAAAGAGAGGAACATTAGGAAGGTAAGTTTTCTATACTTTAATGCTTCAGGAAACTGCATTAACATCAGATCTCATAGCTTTTAGTCAACCTTTTTGCTGGAAGTATTTATTGCATTTAATTCCCCAGACTGCTTGTAAGGTGGAGAAGTCTCATGGGAAGCAAACCAGCAGTCCCCTAAGTGCTCAGAATCAGAGTAGATGGGCAAAAGAAACAAAACCCATTCAACTGTCTGCAGTGTCAAATGCCACCCACATTACCAGCAGCTGGCACAGCTGTCTCCTGTCCAAGGTAACACAAGACCACCACGACTTCAGTAGTCTTGCAAATTCTAAACTAGGGAGCAGGATTTTGCTGAGTGCAGCAAAAATTAAAGCCACCCAGTGTCATCTTGAGTTACCCAGAGTGCACACACTGTAGAAGTATTGCAAAACCAGTGGTAAGATTCTTCAATATAAACTCTTGCCAAAATAAAAACCTAAGAGGAGCCACCCAAGGCACTCACAGAGACACTGCACAGGCGGACTAATCAGTTAATTTGTAAGGATTTTCAGCCACTGCATCTCTGGGGACAGTTCACTGTCTTAGATGCAGACAGAGTAGAAGGATCTGTTTCCCAGCAGCAGAGGGACAGATCTGTGCTTGCAGGAAAATATACTGAGTCTCATTATTTCGATTAAGGATGAAGTGAAACCAAGTGACAGGATAGGTCTGGCAGAAGAATTGGGAACACTACAGGCTTACAAGGTGAAGAAAAATTAAAAATACTGACATTTTTGGGGAGGCTTGCATAAGCTTCTAATCTTGCCCAAACTTCCTTCTGAAAACTGCTGTCAGGGAAGACTTCGGTCACAAGTCCCTGGGCACAGGCTTCTGCTGCAGTCAGCTTTTTATTGAAAAGCAACATCTCACTGGCCTATATAAAAAAAAGTGTGATTCAACAAGACACAAGACTTGAGTTATCTGACAGGGAAGCTGCATGCTTCCACATCACATTCATTTTACTCTCTTGCTTGTTAATATCTGCCCTCTGAAAAGAACACAGAATAGATTATTACTATTATTATTATTGTTGTTGTTGTTATTAAGGAACTTCCAGATACTATCTACTTCAAACGCCCTGCTTGAGCAGGGTACTCAGTCCCATCATCCAGGCCATAATGAAGAGGTTAAGAAAGTTTCACATCCAGAATCAACTCCTGGGCTTCATCACTAGGGACTGGCCTACAGTTCCTGGTGTTCACTAGGACTGTACATGTCTTTTTGAGCAGAGCTCCAAGGTTGCAATCTGAAATTACCTCATCATTACTGTATTTGTTCACTTTTGCAGTGACTCCAAGATTTCTAGAACATGTACTGGCAGGCTGTGTCTCACTGAACAGACTACTCTTGGTACTTGGATATCTATGAAGCACTTGCTCTGCTCTTTATAGATTTAAACTCTGCTCAAAAAAATACATTATATTAATGCATGAAATATCAGATAAGTATTTAAAACTACCCAGATTATTTTCCGTGGGATATCAAAAGAAGCAAAAAGGATTTATGCTCTTCTGAGAAAAAAAAAAAAAAATCTGCTCTTAATTTTCCTTTTTTTTTTTCTTTTTAACTATTATTTAGTTTCCTTATTTCTAGAATAGACAGAGAAATTAAGAGTATGGACAGAAGACCACACTTGCTCTCATGGTCAGAGGATACCAACACACAAAGGTCAGATGATCTCACAGGCAGTGCAGACATTGTTACCTTGGCTACACCCATCAGTTTTGGAAACAGGTAAGTGGAGCACCCTTCTGGGCTCTGCCCAAGCTGACTAAATGGGGTGTGAAACGTAGCCTGGAAAAAAATCAAAAAACAACAGCAACAAAATAAAGGAAACCTTCCATCAGAACATGGAATTGAAGTACTACCGTCTAATTTTCATTTGAAATCTTTTACTGAGACAGAGTTCACGTCACAAAACACATCTGAACACAGACCACCTATTGTTACCATAACAGGCTTCAGATACCATCTGGTAACATTGCGTCATCCTCTCAATGCACCCTAGAGCCAATTTTGTATAATTCCATTCCCACATCCAACAACCCTGTGGATGAATTTACATTATTTGAATACAGCACTTAGAGAAACTAATGTGTATGTGCAAAATCTTTACAGAAAGGATGTTAATGCACATTTGCCTTAAAAGTTATTAAATACACATTCCAAATAACTTAGGAGGCAAAAAGCATTTTTGCCTTTCTGAAGGCACCCGAAGTTTTTTCTTTTCCTGGAAAATTCAAGTCCCTGAAATCTTCTTTCACCAAATTTTAAGCAAATCTAAAAAGAGCGTGTGCCAGAAATACAGCAAGGAGTCATACAAAATAATACCATAATTGCAAGTTAGAACTGAACAGTGAACAATCTGTTAGAACTGAGAACAATCAACTTTGAGAAGGTTTCAGTAAACTTGAAGGTAATAGGAAAACTGTCACAAAGGAAGTGAAAGGCTAGGTTAAATCCTACAGAAATCCTCCAAGAACTGTTACCAAGGGTTCAAGCAAAAGCTGTCCCAGTGCAGGCAGGAAGGTACTAGCAGACTCTAAATAATGAGCTTGCCATGGACTTTCAACACAAATATACAGCAAGTGAAAACCATGTCAGACGATAAGTATGCAACTAATATAAGCATGCAGAGATTTTTAAAAAAACCCCACAAGGCAAAATTAAGATGCCTTTATCAATGATTATATATACAACCAGTAAAAAGAAATTCAAGTATGAATTTCAAGCCATTCAAGAAAGAACGATTATGTTAACAGGACAAAACATTTCATGAGTATTTGGATTAAACTTCAACTACATCTATACTAACTCATGGCCATAAGGAGATGAGGGCCAGTGACCAGACTTCCAAACAGTCTTAATCAAATTGAGAGGCATGAGTAAGAAGATACTACTGATGGACAAGTTAAAGTTTGTGAGGAACAACTTGGTATGTAGCACGTGATACACAAAAGGGAAAACTGTTTTAGTAGCAACTCTGCAGTGAGGGATCCAGGTGTTAGATCAGATCACAAATATGTAAATCAACACAGTGGGATGTCAAATCAGAAATACAGCCTGCAGAATGTGGAGAAATTCTGCTCTATTTCATATCAGTAAGACATGAGCTGGAGTGACGCGTCCAGCTTGTACCTCTGTGCTTAAAGAGACACAGAGCAAATGGAAGGAATCCTGAGGAATGTGACTGCAGGCCAAATGAGGAAAAGCTGAACAAATGGCAGCGGTTCTGCTCAAACAAAGGAAAAGACTGAGAAGAGAAGGTAAACCTGAGATATAGCTAATAGGCTAAGTACACTGATGGCTAAGGTTATTCTAAGGGAGGTTGAATATAGACTGTTCTTTAAACTGAGGAACAAGGAAAAATAGGTTCACCCTGTAACATAAAAAAAGATCAGATGAGAGGGGTGAAAGAGGGAGAATCCAACATTTTTCTAGTAAAAAAAGAGATCTATGGGCCATAACTGACTGAATAAATCATGCACATTATACAAGCATATGTCAGGAGTGACACAGTCATCAGTGATCTGTAATGAATTACTTCAGCCAGTTACTGAACTTCCATTCCACAATAAACTTTTGCTCCCCCTTTCACACCTAAAAGGGGCCTTACAAACATCACACCAGATTAGAAGAGGGGCTCTTAAAAAAGAGCCTCTAAGCTTGATAAGCATAACTACAGCACAGGAAATTTCATGTATGTTAATCACTGGCTGATGCACCCCTGTGCTGGTTATTAATACAGGCAGGTGTTCCTTGATATGATATACAAAGCCTTTAGACTTTTCTAAAGTGTTCTTTTCTTTCAGATTACCCCAAATCAAATAATATTTAATGCAGACTTTAAGACTGTCTTGGGATGGGCCACGTGATGTACTTACCCTGTCAGAAGCATAGACAAGGTCACACAAACCAAGGACAGTTACACAGATTCCAATAGCTGGGCCATTTACCACTGCAATCAGTGGCTTAGGAAAATCGATAAAATGACCCACAAAGTCTCTAGAGAGAAGGGAAAACAGAAGATGCAAGATGTGAGAGACACATCTCAAGTGTTTTTCATCCAATATAAACAAATTGCAAGCCATGTAATTAGACGCTTTGTAACAAAACCCATGAGCTAGGTAGAAACATGTAATGTATGGGTTTTGAGCCTTTCAGAAATGAATTCTGACAAAATAAGAACCATTTGAAACAGCTGTATTTCCTTAGCAACTAAGAATCAAACATGTACATGTCAGCAGAGCTCTCCTAGTTCCTGTGATCAAGTTATGGAAGTGTTTTCCTCTTCAGCTACAGTTGCTGAATACAGCTCACTGACGAGATCTGCCCTCACATCCATCCCAACTCCACCCATGGGATAGCAATTCCCTTCACAGACTTTGTTCTGCAGTTTCCACCAATGGCAAGTGGCAAGGAAGGGAAAAAAAGAAACAGACACTTATGTGAGATGATATCCCTGTTCTACTTGGCCTTAGAAAATAAATTCATTTCACAGGTAAATGAAAGCTTAAAGACAGAACCAAAATCCCAGAAGTACTGAACAATTTTGAACAAGCTCAGTACACATGTCTCTGTTCAAAGAACTCTGCCAGTAAAGGTATTTTGGCATTTCCTGCTACTGTAGACACGGCTGGATTTCAAAAACCCCACAATTTTTTTATATACAGTTAAAACAATGTTTTTGTCATACCTGTATGTACTCTGGGGACTAAACAAGGAAATCAAGTCTTTAGCATCACAGTACTTAAAAAGATTTCTAATATTAATCTATTTGTTTCATACAATTAATACCACTTCCTCCCACATGACCTTTGTGTTTATGCACTTGGTGAGCCCTTAGACACAGTCACCTAAATAGATGTATTGTAGCATAACTGGGTCTCTGCTGTTGTGTTTTCTAACAATGCCTGCAAATTACATTTTTCCCATTATGTATATATGAAACCAAGATGCTCTACTTGAGTAATACTGCTCCATCTTTTGCCATCTTCTCCATGTCACCAGGCTGGACATTAGCAAAATTATTCAGATCATTTCCACTACTATAGTAGTCTCCAATACCTGCAGAGAACACATAGGAGTAAATGCACCAATGGTTTCTGAGCAGGAAAGAGAAACTTTCATTTATTACATTTACAAAAGAATGTCATCCCGAGTGTCTAATAATGTTAAGTAATTAGAGGGATTTTCTCAAAGTATACACAGTACCTTAAAGGACATCTAGGGTTTAAAAGTAAGCTTTGACTGTCAAATAGTTGAAAAAAAAAAATCAGTAACAAGCCAAAGAATGTTAGCTGTGAAATATTTGATGGGGAAAATTAATTCTTCTTTTTTTTTTCTGTAACTGTCAGATGGAAAAAATGTTTTATTTCTTCCCCTGCACACTTCCTCAGGGTTTCTTTTCTCTCAGTTTGCAACCATTCAAACAATAGATACAAGGACCTTTTTTTTTTTTTAAACAGGACAAAGAAAATGAAAGTTGATGCATCTCCCTTCACCCACTTTCAAAAACTGACGAAGAAATCAAAATAACATATGTGGTAGAGTTTCACATTTTTTATCATCTATTTAGAAAAAGGCATAGCAGTCTAAGAATAAGACTGACAGCACTGTGTTGACATCACTGTACTGGAAGATGGATTCTTCAGT
Source organism: Chamaea fasciata (assembly GCF_029207755.1). NCBI lineage: Eukaryota > Metazoa > Chordata > Aves > Passeriformes > Sylviidae > Chamaea > Chamaea fasciata. Next base: position 85,275,373 of record NW_027094086.1, read on the forward strand.
AAGAAACAGATAGGCTGGAATTCAATGTATAAGTCAGTTTGAGGCACCACCAAAAAAGCAAGAAGCATTTAAAAGTCGACTGCATGACTCAATTGCCCAAATCAGCCTATGTTCCATGAGGACATTCACAGGAAGGGACCTGCTTTACACTGCAGTGCTCTTATTCACTGTGTGAAAAGGAACAGAAAGGTTTTGCAGAGGTGTTTGCTGTTGACTCACAGCCATATAATGTGTTAGACTTTCCAGCTTCAGTTGTGTGAATCGCCTTTCTTATCTTGTAAGGGCTGTGCTGCACAGTCACTGCTACAGAGAGGAAATCCAGCATCCTGGGAATGGGAACCAGGTGTTGGTAAAGCAGACAGGGAGAAGAATTTGCAAGCAATTACCTCAGAGTAAACAAGTTCAAGCCCAAATTCACTCTGAATTCACACTACTTAGCTGCCAGTCAAAACTCAAGTTTTGGCTAATTTCCTAAAAAGACACTCTACTGCGATGAGGATGGGCCAGACAGGCAGCTACTCAAAAGCAATAAAGCCCCTAGGAGTATTCTATGTCCAACTTCTCAGCTGAGAAAGATGTTTTGATGTAACAGCAAGCTTGCTTAAGAATTTAAAACACCAACTTGAAGAGAAATCTGCCAAAACACTTTGGAAAAATCTTTGGTCTATAACAGAGGAAAGAACTTTCTCACTTAATTTTACCTTAGTCTAAACACAGGTAGGTATTTCATGTCAGTACTATACCTTGGTATAATATAAAACATACCAGTAATAACTGCTATGGTAGAATCATTTTTTCCAGCTTCTTCAAGCGCTTTGATAATTTCTCTGTACATCTGCATAAAAGGAAAATCAACAAAGTACAAAAGTGATGCTGCAAAAGAACATAAAAATGAGATTGACAAGGCCAACAAGGAACTCAAGAGATATATTAGCTATGATCCTTTTGAGCACTGAAAAACTAGTCATGCACAGAAAGCTTGGTATTACACACGAAGTAGTTCTGACCATAATGACACATGCTTGCAATACTCAAAACTTGCAGTGCAAACCTGAAGGACAAAATAAGGTCCTTTGGAAACAAGCACTGACGTGAAAACAGCTGATTTCAATACAGCAGTTTAAGTGGACAAAATAACATACTAAAGAATTAGCAGCAGAGGGGTGAAGATCCTGTGTTGGAATTCTGGAAACTTAGATTTTTGAATTTTAGGATCTAGTAATGTGTCTGAAGCAACATGGAGGATTTGAGGCGTTGTCTAAGTCCTTTTTCTTCACGTTTTTCTTCCTTCTTCCATGGGTTTTGGTGGTTTTCTGTAATTGGTTGATGGAATCCACATTGCAGACTTCAAGTAGTTAGTTACTAGGTTTAAAGTAAAAATAATTTAGGTGGCATTTCATAATTGGACGGATTGTCCTTGGAAAGACCTGGAAGAGATAGAGAAGTACTTCATTGTACCTCATTTCTCTAATTTGCTAGGTAGAGCTCACAGCTCGTGAGTCTGTAAATAGATAAGGAATAATAAACATTCAAGTCTGGACACGAATTTCGACTCCCTTGTATTAATCCTGATCCTGGCAGTGAAAAAGAAGCAAGAACCACCGCGAATGGTGTGAGGACTACACCTGCCAGGTTTGGGACCTCCCTGAAGAATAAGAGAAAAAAACTAAGCAGCAGAAAGCTGGAAGAAAGGAAGAAAAAAATCCCTGGGGAAAAGAAAAAACAGCTTCTTAGACTCGTGTCTGCTGGCCAGCCACAGGAATGGGAAACCAAAGAGATAAGCTGACATCTAAAGTCAGGTAGGAGTTCTTTAAATTCTCCTTCAGGGCCAATCTAGTGTAAATATGGAAAACATAATGTCTAAAACACAAAAGGAAGCAGTGGATCACCTAGAGTCCATGGTAAAAAGCCACCCTATCTCTATCTCAAGAGATCAGTTAAAAGATCTCCTATGCTGGGTAGGAGAATAGTTCCCAAAAGCAGATGCAGAAGTGCTTTTTAATCTATTTCTGTGGGACCCCGTCAGTCTCATAATCTGAAGGTTGTGAGCTCGATCCTCACACAAGGCACCATTTGCAGTGGCTCTTGATTCTTTTTCCCTGCCAGGATCGGGATTAATACAAGGGAGTCGAAATTCGTGTCCGGACTTGAATGTTTATTATTTCTTATCTATTTACAGACTCACGAGCTGTGAGCTCTACCTAGCAAATTAGAGAAATGAGGTACAATGAAGTACTTCTCTATCTCTTCCAGGTCTTTCCAAGGACAATCCGTCCAATTATGAAATGCCACCTAAATTATTTTTACTTTAAACCTAGTAACTAACTACTTGAAGTCTGCAATGTGGATTCCATCAACCAATTACAGAAAACCACCAAAACCCATGGAAGAAGAAGGAAGAAAAACGTGAAGAAAAAGGACTTAGACAACGCCTCAAATCCTCCATGTTGCTTCACACACATTACTAGATCCCAAAATTTAAAAATCTAAGTTTCCAAAATTCCAATGACCCTGCTCTGGTGTCTCTGCAGTTGTGAATCAGGATGATTGTGATGCTTTCAACAGCACAGACGTACTCATGAAGATAACTGTGGGAAACAGAGGATCACCTACACATACATGCAGCAGTGCTGAACCAAAGGCTGCACAAATGCTTTGTCATAATCAACATGGCAGCCACATCTTGCACCCAAACACAGGCCAGTCTTCCTGCAGTTTCCCATTTTAATTTAGTGTAGGAGAAATCAAGAGACACCGAAAAGCCTCATCTATAAAATTGTAGCTGAATGATTTCATTTAGTACTGGATATTTATTCCTTAGGTTGTTGTTGGATCCCTCACAAAGTTCAGACCACCGCGCCTCAGCCAGTTCTGTTGAACCCATAGTAAGGACTCTTTAAAGATTCAAGTAGCTTGTCCAGAAAGAAAAAAATTATTAATCCCCCCAAGTTAATTTCTTTACCTGATGGTTGATGGCATTTTTCCTATCAGGTCGGTTAAACACTATCTTTGTGATATTGTTTTTGGTAGTAACTATTAATGTTTCATAGCCATCGTGTCTGCCCTCTTCTGGAGAAGCCTCTTTCTTCTGGCTAACAGATTCTGCAGAGACCAGACTTGAGACAAGGTCAGCATATTTCTGTCTGGCATCATCCTGCAATAAAAGAAATGAAATTAAAAACAGAGAAGAAAAAGAACTTTAAAAAGTAAGAAGAAAATAACACACAAAAGATTATGAAAAGTTGAAATGGAAATCAGTTACAGTACTAATAAAATGGGTACCTGAATGGAGGGGGAGGGGAAGGTGACTGCTTCAGGACAAAAGAAAATTAAAACCTACATTACAGGATATTCCAGTTATGGGGGAGAGGAGGGGAGCATGTATTTGAGCACTGCAGAACATGCTTCAAGTCACCTTAAAGGCAGCAGCAACAGATTCACAAAATAAAAGTACACAGATGCTGGGATGATGACATTTACTTTGCTGGAAGAGGGCCCCCATCCACAATTAGGATTACCAGAGAGACCTTTGTCATATTCCCAGAATTTACACGCTTCTATGGATCCTTTGTTTCTGGTTTCCAGTCAGACATTTCTCCAACAAAAGTTTTTATTTTAGAATATGTGTTGCTGAAAATAAGAGCACTGAAATGGATCTTATGGCATTTCAAAATTGCTTGAAGACAATAGTTTTCATTTAGCACTAACATGACACACAGAAGCCTAAAGAATCTTGTCTTCCTAGCAGTGATTTAAAAAAAAAAATTAAGTACTTGGTTGTTTCAACTTATTGGCTTGAAAGGATAATACACTTTGAACAATTCCATAATCCATAATGAGTAGCACATGGAATTGTCTATCCATTCTCCACTCTAACTTGAGGAGCTGATTCTTTTCCTTAAGTATTTCTTGACTACTACTAAAAGCTGCAGGGCCATCTCAAAAATAACCCTGAACCCCAAACTGAACAAATGATCAAAATGCACACCAAAAAACCTAAAGCAGAACAGTATCTTATATTAATGAAATTATGCAACTGTGTTTTCTTTAAAAAAAAAAAAAAAAGAAAAATACAACCCCCCTCCTCTATATTAAAGAATCTTTTTGACTGAGCTCAGCAGCTACTACTGAGCAGCAGGCCTAATGCAGCACTGACACAGCTGATTTGAAAATTTTGTTTCCTTCATTTAATAGCAGCTGAGGAAACCATGGTAGGTCTATGCAGTCAGACTTACTAAAGCCTGCATGAGAAAGGAATGCTTATGTATCTCTGCATCTTGATTCCCCCTGCTTGCTTCACCAGACTTTTCTAAAGGTTATGAAAGATACTAAAAATATCAAGATATATTGAGAAAGAAGGAATGAAGAGAGGCTCTCAATATACCATTTTTTCTAGTCTTTTAGTCTACAGCATAAGGGACTGACTTTTTAGAATGGCAAAGTTATGAATATGCTGAATTCAGACACTTGTGTTTTGTTGTAAGAACTGAGAAGATCAATCCATCTTTCTTAAAGAGAAGCGCAGAATGGACCATAATGCAAAAAACCACTATTTTCATTGGAAGTCACCACGTAGGATCTCTTACACAGATACAAGCTGGCAATAATGTAGAACTTGGCTTACACACTAAAAAAAAAAAAAAAATCTCAAAAAACTGAAGCAGTGAAGTGATTGAGGAATACAGTAGGAAACATTTTGATGGCTGAAGGAGAGATGCTCAGCTAGCGTGTAACATTTTTAGTCATCAGCCACTCATTTACAGACCAGGTACTTCAAGGTACAGTAATCTAAAAAGTATCTAAATGAAATAATGGGTTTTATCACCTGAGACAAATTACCAAGAGAGTTCCATGCATCCCACTTGGCTTTCTTGACAAAGTCCAGCATACCTGGTTTTGGAGCATTGCAGGGACCTTCAGTAGCCTAAAAAGAGAGAAAAACAGACTTATTTAAACCTCTGATTAAAGTTCAGATGATTTGGTGGAAAAGATAATGACTGTTCTGAATGCTTATCTGATCAGGATACAGAATTCAACTCTGAGAGAGAAGGAATACTGGTTGAACAATATTCTGACAATTCACATACCATGAGGCTTTCAGTGTCTGCTATTTCTAATGCTGTATTGGGCTTCCAGAAGGACGTAACCAATATGAGAGACTGGTTTCCAAAACACCCATGCATTTAAAGTTCTCCTGCCTCAAAAACTGTGGAAATTTTATACTTTTAAAAAATGTTAAAGGCTTGTTAGCTGTGTGAAGACACCATTGAATAGGATCTATTAATCTGGATCTTACTTCAAAGTTGCCCCTGCTACGAGCAAGAACACTGGACCAGCTGAACTGCAAGAGTCCGAGTTATCCTGAAGTATTCTATGATCTGTTTTCCTGAAGAAAATCAAACTATTGGAAAGAAATATTTCAAGTGGAAGGCAGGAAAAAAAGAAAAAATGCATTTATGAGCTCAATATTATTATTCAATAAAGCTACCGGGAACTATCAGCTGTCTTTAAGTTCTTTTTAATGAGTTACTGATTGCCTTCCTCAACATAACAAATCACAGCCTGTACTGACCCTGCAGTTGATCCTGATCTACAAATAGTTCCCAAAATACCAATACAAGCCCTGCTATGGACATAAAGCTATTTCTGCAAAGGTCTCCTTTCATGCTGTGGTAAAGAATAACCTTCATTCGAACTGTGGAGGAACAGCCTTGAATTCAAAATAAACAAACAAAAAACCCCAAACAAAGCCTACAATGACCATACCAAAAAAAAAAAAAAAAAAAAAAAAAAAAAAAAAAAAAAAAAAAGAGAGAGAGAGAGAGGAAAAAACTCCAGAAATCAACTTTCAAATGCCAACACCATTATATTACAGGCTCAGATGACTGTAGATACAGGAAATTTAAAAGGAAGCATTCAGCCTACTCTTTTTTTCCTAGGCATAAGCCATTTTGCAAGGCTGAATCTGTATTATTATATAGAAGGCATTACACAATGGATGTAATTTTGCTCTATTTCTTTGAATAAAGGTTTCTATTCAAAGCATGAAAAAATAGGTTTGGCTTCCCTCAGAATTTAGGCATTTTAAGGGCCTGACATTTCAGGAACAAAATCTGAGGACATAAAAGGAAGAGCCTGTTAACACACAATACATTTGAAGAGACCGTATTTTAAATAAATTTTACAGGCCCATTCTCTCAGGTTATAAATGCTCCTTACCAAACAAAATAAGTCAAGTCAAGCCTACCTGTTTAAACAGGGCATAGAGTTTCAACTTAGCTTCATTCCCAGGATCCTTTTTCAAAAGCTTCAGCTGTTCTTGAGCCTTCTGGAAATCCTTCTGGCTGACCTGCATGGTGGCTGCAGTCATGTGCAGGTGAATTGCTGGAACACAAACAGCTTGTGTTGTCCTGGGAGTAAGTGGGGAAGAAAAATTCCATTACTTGATTTTTGTGAAAGACTAGAGGAGAAACAAATACACTGCTTTTTAAGACATTTAAAGTAAATGTGAAACATTATGTACAACACTAATCAAAACAACAAGAAGAAAGATATTAAAAGTCACAAGAAAGTTGCTTTAGAAGTTTGCTTTTGCTGTGATATAATTAACCTTCGGAAATTATTAATTTTTATTAATTATTTAAATCTCATCCCCTTGTACTCAGCACCTTGAATAATGCATTCAGGTTTGTGCCCCTCACTACAGGACAGACATTTTGGTGCTGGAATGTGTCCAAAGAAGGGAACAAGGCTGGTGAAGGGTCTGGAGCACAAATCCTATGAGGAGCAGCTGAGGGAGCTGGGGTTTTTCAGCCTGCAGAAAAGGATGCTCAGAGGGACCTTGTCAGCCTCTACACCTGCCTGAAAGGAGGCTGTAGCTGGGTGGGGGTCAATCTCTTCTCACAAGTAACAACTGACAGGATGAGAGTGAACAGCTTCAAGTTGCACCAGCAGAAGTTTAGATTGGCAAAGAAGATCTTCCTAATATCCAGACAGATGGTCAGGCATTGGAAGAGGCTGCCCAGGGAAGTGGAGTCACCATGCCAGGAGGTATTTTAAAGATATGGCATGTATGTGGCATCTGGGGACATGGCTGAGTTGTGGACTTAGTACTGGGCTAATGGTTGGACTTCGTAATCTCAAAGGTCCTTTCCAATCTTAATGGTTCTATGATTAGCAGCTTTTTATGTCCATGAATGAGTATGCAGCTTGTCTGCTCTTCCTGATCGTTTCAAGTGTGTGTGGTTCTAGCTAGAAACATTTAAATTTGAAAGTCTGGTTCTCCTTTCAGGGTAGCACAAGTGAAGACTAATTTCAAAATGTACTTTGGAAAAGGCCTGTCAGTAAACCAGCTTGTAGACACTTCAGAAAAAAAAAAAAAAAAGTCAAAATATTCTGGGAGAACAACTTCCCACCACAAAAAGGCAATTCCATCAAAACCCCCCCCAAAGCTGGCAAACCTAACCCAATTCCATAATACTTCATAGAAGCAGGTTTACTTCAGTAAAGTTTGGAATCAAAAGTAAAGAAGTCTTCCAATTTTGATTTAAGAGGGCAAAAGCATGTTGTTACAGGTTTTTTGGTTTTGTGGGGCTTTTTTTTTGTTTTGGGATTTTTTTTTGTTAAAATGCAATATATGTTAAGCATTTTTAACTATTTTTAACATGTTTGCAGTTTATGTATGAACCTTCCTTCTCTATTCTAGTAAAATGAAAAAAGACCCAACTTTCCCTGTTCTAACTTACAGACACACCTGTCATGTTAGAACATCATATATGATATATTTTATAATCAGTCTCATTTGAGAAATTAATGGGTATCTCAAGCGAAGACTGTGAGAATGCTTAATCAATTTAACGTTAATATTTCAGTTACAGGACAATAATTTAAAAATCATAGAAACTCTGCCTTTTTATACACGCCTAATGAGAATTTAAAAGATGTTCTACTGCCTACCTCAAAAATATCCTCATTGCTCTTATTTCCTGAAGAAAATTTATTTTCTGCTGAAAGCCTTAAACTTGTAGATAGAAAGTGTGAATAATGTGAACTGTCCTCCATTAACTTTATTTCTCTTTCATTTTATGTAGATATATGATGTCTTGTAAAAATATTTTTAAGACTCATCAGTTTTGTGTCTTATTACAGCCCTTCTTTGTTAATAAAATCTAAATTCTGATATTTTGGAGGTACCAAGTTTAAATGAAAGATATGGAAAGAATATTTTTGTTATACACAGAATTTCTTTCAAAGTGAAAGGATTTCAGAATTTGCTTCAAAATCTGATAACAGCAGCAAGAAACCTATCTGAAAAACACAAAATGGAATAGGTTATCAGAAAAGGTTGCAGGAAGAGAAAGTCCTTTCACTTAAACTGAACAGCTGTAAGCCTTTATTCAGATAGCAGCGCACCCAGACAAACACAAGGTAAACAACTCCCACTGTAACCAACATTCAAGCTGGTGTGTTCAGAAGACTCTGTCAGAGTGTAACAAGTTCATCCCTTTAACAGCTGGGAGGTTATTTAGCCAACTTATGGACTCCGTTCCCAGCATCAAAAAAATACCTTCAACAGGAAAACATGCATCTAAATGGATATGGATACAAGCTTTTTAACACTGCATCTCTTTCATTAGTCTATCCTGGAGTCCCAGAACAATACACTTTCAGTTCCTATTCCCAAATGTGTTTTTAAAGTCACATTTACAGGAAGAAGAAATGAGAGTGCAGGAAGAGTAGATGTTTCTTTTGGTTTGACTTTTTTTTTTTCCTTCACTTTTGCTAGCCATCTTTGGAATTACTGGAATGTTACTGTCCACGAGATGATCTGTGCCTCGGCCACAAATTTTCCTGTCAGTCTAGGCAGTGACTGAGGAAGATCCCATGTTTAAAAATGGAGATTTGGGTTTACACCATGTCTGACAATATGGATTTCATTCTAGCCTGGCTGTGATCAGTATCATAAAAAAGTCTTTAAGAATCTCTTTTATATACACTTTGAAAATGATCAAAAATTAACAAAAGCTGAGGGTGAGCAGCTAAGGAGAGAAGGATGCCATAGCAGCTGGTCTGAAGGTATGTACACACACATATCTATGGTTAAGGTTGGTTTGGTCTGAGTTTCTTTGCATTTAGCAGATCACAGTTCTCTTCCTTATTAAGGATGCAAAGTAGACAAATTAGAAGAGGAAAACAATTAGGCGAATCAAAAAAATTTGGCTGGGGAAAAGTGGAATGATCTTTCAGTAGGTCCAGGCTGAGAGGAACTTTGCTGTTTGGTTATATTCACTTTTTGCTTCTTACTTAAATGTTTGGGTAAAATTGTTATCTATCCACTTCAAATCATTCCTCTTCCATTCTTCTTTTCCTCATTACCTACTGATTTATAATAGGAAATTGTGCAACCTAGGTGTTTATTAAAGTCTGTTTATAAGAAAATGGTTTTTATCTTTCAATCTTCCTTGCTGCTTGTAGCTCAATTCTCTGCGGGACACTGATGATTCACCCCATTCCTTCTGCCTTCTGATCTCTACAGACACTTCCTATACATCAGAGATGCTCATCAATTCTTGACGTGCTACAGCTAAACTGATTACTATTTCTCTATTAAAATAACAACAAAGGATGAAAACAAAAAGGAAAAATTGTTTCACAATTAATTCATCTTGGGCAGGACTTCTTTCTTCAGAGGCACACACGAGTAGCAGCAGGAAAGCTCCTTGATCCCAAGTAGATCACATAGAATGAGGAGATGACTTAACACTTCTCAGCCCGCACAGCAGCGCTGCCACCTCTGGCACTGCACAGTGGTGCCATGCCACAGTCCCAAGGACAGAGGAACAGGAGAGGCTGCTGCATACGGTGTGCAGCAACTTGCTCCCTCCATCTTTTGCTCCCTTGCTGTGACACTGAGTCCTTCTCAGTCACTGAGCAAATCCATGCCCCACTTTAGTGGCCGCACAAGACTTTGTGGAAACCACTCGACGCAGGCAGAGAGCCTGGAACCAGACATACAAGCTTTTAACCCAAGCAGAAAAAGAAGCCTAGGAAAGGCAATCAAAAACCCCTCTGTATTTCTCTTTCTCATCTACTCACTACAACAAAGCAAAATCATTTCCTTCACAAAGCTTCCTGTTTATTGCCTTGTACCCTGACCAATTAGCTGCCACTGCCCCACTGCTACAAATTACCTTCGCTGTAGCGGCACCCACAGAAGAGTGGTGAGGGCTGGGCAACCTCCCCCAGCTGTGTAAAAAGCCAACTCCCACCAGAGAGACAGAAGCAAGAGGAGTCACAACTTGGCAGTGCAGTCAGAGTCCATGACAAATGCCTGCGCTGTCCTGCAAGACCAGGCACTGGGGACTTCGCAAGTTGTACACTCTGAAAGAAGAAATAAATCCTGGGCATCACTGTCTGAACCTGAAACATCCAGGCTGACAATCATTTTGTTTTTATTCCTTTGGTTCAGACATCTCTTTGTTGCCATTCAGTTGTTCAGGATATCTTGGAGGCTCATCATTCATCCTATTCACTCTACCCATTCACTGAAACATCTCTTATCCCGATAAACATTCAAATGTCTCTTAAATTAAGGTTTGCAATTACACAAAGTAATTTCTCACTGTTTATATTATTCACAAAAAGACTGCAAAGCCTGTTAAAGGCAGGCCTCTCACTTCTGTGTAGTTCAATCACTTGCATAAGGACTTCAAAAGAGTTAAAAATGCCAACACTTTGCAAAATACTGACTGCACACTTTCTAACTTTTAAAGCAACATAGCAGTTTACTCATAGACTGAACAGAAGTCAAAAGATCTCATTGTACAGGAAACATCAGACACGCTCAGCAAAAGAAAGGGATGGATATACCTGAAATCCATCTTCCCTTTATTTAGCACAAGTTTTCTTTTAAACATTAGTAGACCCCAGGAAGATAAAGCACATAGAAAAGCAATTAAAAATCCTATTAGGATTAAAAGCAGTAGGTAGTGCTAGATACACATGGGTTTAAAACTCCTGACAGAAATGGAAAACACTCTTTTTACATTATTTTAAGTAGCTTTAGGGAGACAAGCAAAGAAAAGAACAGTAAGTGTTGTTAGACAGAAGCAAGAAGCACATTAAACTGTCACTTGGATGAATCCTGCAACATCTTTAGTCCATTATGTGTAAAACTTCAGATGTGTACAACGTCCTTTCTTTGTCATGATCACTATCTCAGGGTGCTGTCTTTTCTCCCACTGCTCTTTCCACACATTTCTCATGCAGAACAGCAAAGGGCACGGTAACCAACCCTTGCCATTTCCCACATACAAAGAGTTTTACAGCATCATAAAGTGCCAGTATTTCTGCTGATGTTCTTTCCATCTTAAGAAAAAATTAAATTAAGTATTGGATTGCTGCTGCTGTTTAAAGAGTTGTATGGAATGGTTTTTGTTGGGTTTTTTTTTAGTTATGACACAAAGCAATCAACTTCCACAAACCTCAAGGTGCTCAGTGTTTGGTTATAACCTAAAACAAGCTTCTGATTGCATGCTTCTCCTGAATCCCTGCAAAGAAGAGACAGCACACATTGCCCAGCCCAGCCCACACTTGATTTGCAGGTGTCAGCCAGATCTCCAATTTTTCTACAAGGTTCAGGAGCCTAAAATATATCCCAGGAGCTTCACCTGCCCCACCACCAGCAAGTGCTGCTCTTAAGAGGTTGCTGTGAAGTCACACAGGAAGAGAGCAACCAAATGAGACCTCCTTGCTCCTGGTCCTCCTGCTGTGGGAACATATCCATCCACAGTGAGGGACCACACCTGCCCCCTGCCAAGGTCACTGGGGCCATCCTTGCCTGCTTATGCCTGGAGAGTACCACACCAACCACTTTCAGGCTTCATTCCCCTTCTTTCAGCAGCATTTCTCTCACTTTGATCCTCCCTTAAAATTATCCTGTTTTTTCTCCCTGCAGTGGAAAAGGGATCTGGAGAAGGAATAGCAACTTCAGATCATTAGTTCAGCTACATCGAGGGGTGCAGGAGCAGAGCTGGTGGGAAAGCTTCTCACCGCTGGCAATTGTAGCAACTGTTAGGAAATGAGAAGTGTAAAAGCAATAGAAACCTGTATTTAAACTGTAACCACGATAAAATGAGTACACCATTTGAAAAAGAAAATTTAACATGACACACCAACTTCTCTCATTCCACCCTCCACCGCCCCAGCCTTCATATCAGAAGCTCTAACAAGATTTAAAAAAAGACAGTTTAATTACCAAATAATGACAAGGAGCAAAGCATTAGCAGTACCACGCTTCCCTGGTAACCAGGAAAATATTTATCATTTTCCATATTCACTTGCAGTATTTTCTGCACATAGTAAATTTAAATTTGTACTTCACTTTATCTTGCTGACATGAGGGAGCTGTTGTCTATGCTGTTAACATAAAAATGATAAGAAAATTTTAATCTGCAGGTTCCCCAGGTTATCACTCATCATGCCATTGGTTATATTCTAGTGAAAACATACAGATAATAATGTAACATGAAGGACTCTTTCTTTTTTACATAGCCCAGGCGCTTCTACAGCAATATAAGAGCTTTTCCCACACTGCTCAAAGTAGAGAGAGGGCTCATTTCTGCTGCATCTCTCCAGTTATTCTCCCCACACAAGCTACCTAGACCTGAGCTGGGAAAAAGAATAGGCACCTGAAAATGCTAAAGCAAACTGAGCATCCTGTGGCATGTTTGGAACACTCATTGCTCCTTTGCTGATGGAAAAAGAAAAAAAAAAGGACAGCTATGGAGAGTGTAGATGGTAGATTTACAGATAAATTCTGGGTAATTTCATCTGGCTGTAGAAGAAAAGCACACCTTTCTTTCTTTATGCCATCTTATTACAGGCTATCCCCAAAGAAATTCAGATCATTTAACTATATACACTTCTCGCCATATACTTTTTCAGGTTGGTTTTTTTCTTTTCTTGCTACTGAATTACTTTGTCATGTGTGCCTATCAAATCAATGATGCCTGCTGCTACTGTTAGACTTGTAGCTGCAAAGCACTCTTCCTTTAAGTTGTATAGACAGATTTTCTTACAAATAGGAGTTGTGTAGTAGGCAGTGACATTATAATATTAAAAGAAACCTCAGCTTGACAATTCTTACACTAATAAAGGCAAATTGCTTCAGGTTTTTATTTCTAGGTCTGTCCTTTCAAGTTTCTTCTCTTATAGTGGGAAATGCGGAGTAACCACTAGGAGAAGGGAGGTGGTGAGCGAGTGACTGCACAGTACTCCAGCTGGGGTTAAACCCCAACAGTCCAATGTGGGGCACAAAGGGTTGAGATAACAACAGATCTGACCAAAACATGTTAGAACAAATTTGTTGAAAGCATTTAATAAATTAGTTTAATAATTGCTGGTTACAATGCTGTTCTGTTTGCTCAGAGTTCCTTCATGTTGCTCACAGTCCCTGCTCCATCCATGGGGTCTTATCAGCATCAAAGTTATTCTCTGGAAATCAACGCATTTGGTTCATTTGGGGAAATACCAAGTTTTATTAACTGTGGGAACACCATGAATGAGTTGATGACTCAGACAGGACTCCAGCCTTCCTAAAATATTCCCCAAGATGTAAGGAAACAACCTGTTCCTGTTCCACCAGCATAGTCCCTGGCAATAGCTCACTATACCACAGTATGGATTAACTAAAATTTATTGCTATTAGGCAATAAGAATGTTTCTAGTGTTCTCATATTTCCAAGGTATCTAACTAGTAGAAAACATTCAAATACTCTATAAATTTACTTACTGCTACTTTACAAACAGAAAGAAATGAAAGTCAAATTATTTTCCCCTTTACATTAGAATGTTTCAAGAGTTGTTCTAAACACAAGTTTGGTGTATAAATCCTTATCAGCTTTTACTATATTACACTCCTACACTGTTTTGACATATAAAAACTAGAGGATAATTATGTGTCTGTTGGCAAATTGAAGTGCTGAATCACTATTGTTTAGTGCAAGTGGCCCAGCTGTGCTTGATAGCTCCTTTTCCAATACTACAGAATAGCAAAGAATGAAAGCTCTAGATGGCCATTCACTGAGAGATGAAATGGTCTGATCTTTGTGCTCTGTGCATGCAGTTTAATTTTATTTATGCTCTCATCACAGCAGCTGGGAGGGACACTAGTATCATCTCCTGAAATCTCCACAAGAACGCTCTCTTTCCAGCAGACTTAAGTTGACTGGACATGGTGAATGACTAAATCATGAGAGAGCCTCCTGGATATGCTCAGTCCATGTAAGACATCTCTAAAACAGGAAGATTTACAGACAGATATCCTCTGAAACACATTCTAAAGTTAATAAAATAGGAACATTAGCAGAAAAAATATAGAGCTGCAATACACATCCATGTGACATTTGCTGAGAATCACTGAGAGTTTACTGCAGCATTTGGAGAGCAGGAAAACTCAAATATATTCCTTACACATCCCTATCCAAGGTGACTTAACAAAAAGTTATGAGCAAATACTCGAAATCATTTTGCTGCTAATGGAGAAAGGAAAAAGCCATTTTGATTTGGCTTGCAGGGACAAATCTTGTTGGCTGCAGGGAAAGCAAGAAAACATATACTTTAAAATATAATGGCTTATGGCCAAAATAGGTAGGTTTCTTGACAAGGATACAACCAGCTCCTGCAGCTCCCACCCACCTCGGAACACCCACTGACACTCCTCATAGTCCAGCTGAATCAGTGAAAGGAAACAAAAATTTTGTCTGAGGCTTACTTTCTCTCCCGAATCCATGACACCTAGATACAACAGGGGTGGACAAAAAGAATACTGAACAAAACAGTAACAAAGCAGTATTTGGCAATGGCTTATCCTGCCCAAATCTAGATCTCTTTCGGACAGTTTAGAATTAAACACTTTAGGTCTAAAAACAAAGTAGCACAACGCTCTTGGTTTTGTCAGTATTTCTAGCACCCACAATCAAACAGACCAACAGGCTGCCTTTAAAGACCTGGGGCAATTTACTCAAAAAAAATTTGATAATACGAAATGGAAATTACACACATACCAAGGGACTTCACATCATGTCTCACTAAGACAGTGTAAAAAGCTTAAATTATAGCATTTAAAAGGCTGCACCTAAAGCAGCAGCTCCCAAGACAGAAGTCAGAGGGTTGTGTTGAATTGTGCCAGTTATAACTGGGGATGCAACACAGGCAGAGTCAAACTGGCTTCTGCTATCATTGTAGAGATCATGAAGAATTATTGATCTGGGAAAGAGGTGGACAACCCACATAACTTGGAAGTCTTTCTCTGAATAAAAGTGTGTTTCATCTGGCATCATACTGGCAACTAAGAATATCAACACAAAACCAAACAGATTCTTTTGTTTCAGACACAGGCTGATTATACTGACATGTTTGAGGCAGTAAGCATTTTACAAGCACATGTATCATGGTATGAAATGACAGCATATTTGAAATTAAAAACTTACCCTGTTTAATGGTTAGCTTCTAAGGACCAAATTATTCAAGAATTATTGGCCATTCTATAAGCTACGTACCTCTTACACCAGGCCTTCTACCAGAAGAAGTGTTATCAGAACACCTTACCAGAAAAACAGTAGCCACTCTTTTGGAAGCCCAAAGAATCAGCAAAGAATCCATACAACACAATATTTCTAATCCTCAACAAATAATTTTTATTCACAATTAAGAACGGAATCTCTTCTACTTAACACTGGTGAGGCACCTGCGTTACTGCATCCAGTCCTAAATTCCACAGTACACAAGACATGGTCATACTGGAAAGAGACCAGAAAAGAACCATGAAGATGGAGCATCTCACATATGAAGAGAGTCCTAGAGAACTGGGATTGTTCAGAAAGCTATGTTCCATGACAATCCATGGTCAGGACTTCCAGACACCTTGGCTTGACAGTAGCTATGAACTGTGAAATCCAGCTCAATTACAAACAGCTTGCTGCTCTGGATTACATTTTATTGATTTGAACTGCTGCGTGTATTTTCATTCAAGACAGTTTAAGAGTATGCTTAAATAAGGATGTAAGTTTACCAAGACACTTTTATGGGAAACTATCCCATCATCTCACCACTACCTTTTCAGTCGTGTTGCTAAACCAGCATGAGCAAACAAGATGTAGTATCCCCTGCAATTAACATGAACATTTGCAGAGAAAGCCTCCCATTAAGAGATTTACTTGTTCATTTTGTTCATTCCTTTGACTAGTTAAGCCCAATATTCAAAACACAGTGGATTAGTTTATTCCAATGGCTATGTTTCAGAATCCGGGCCCTTAAAGAAAAAGAGAAATTCAAGATCCATTGGTGGTATGAAGAACTTTGAAAGTTACAAATGCATGGGGAAGCTGATTTTAACAGTATTTCGCAAAACTTACTGCAAAAGTCAAATGGTACAAGGTTTCAAGAAAGGAAAGAAGGTGGTTTCTTTAATATATAAAGCAAACAAAAAAAAAATTTACTATTTGAAAGGTAAGGAAACTATGATGAGCTCTCTGACCTTCCCACTGACTTGCATCAAGACAGAAAAGACTAAGCTTAGGGAAAAAATAGGTTTAAATTCAAGGCAGATAGGTGCTCTGCTTGCTTTTCTGGAGGCCAGGCAAGGGTCTGTGACCCACATAACTTAGATCATGAACACCAACTAGAACTACAGATCTGACCTACCAGAGGGAAGTTTGCAAAGATAAGCATGGTTATCTTGACCAGGAGGAGCAGGGCAGAGTACGTGAGCACTACAGAATCCAGGACAAGCCAAGGAGAGCTGATAAATGGAAATCTGTCACAGAGAAAGGTGTTGCTTGATGGGGAGTAGCAAAGAGCTGAGCAAGGTGCATTAGTGCAGCCTGAAATACAGCACCAAGAGGCACAACTTTCAGAGAGTCAGAAACCAAAATACAAGAGCCTGTGTAAGACAGCATCACACAGTAAAAAACATACTCCCCAGGGCTTCCCTGGTATAGGGTCAAGGTCTGTGCTTTGTACTGTGGATAAGACACAACCCTTGTATGTGGACACATTTCCTGTATCAGTGAGCCAGGATGCATTCCCGTCCAACTGCCAGAGGTGGGAGAAGTTGGCAGGCAGATGTTCAGGAGGCTGCAGGACATCTGCTGCCTGCACCTCACTGAGATCGGGGGGGGGAAACAAGACCCAACTTGCCTGCATCTGGGGAAAAGCTTCAGGCATAAAAGCAACTTCTACTGCCAGCACCAGAGGTTTTGGTACAGACCCCCAGGAGACTCAGGAGCATTTGCAAACAGGGTTTTTAAGAATATGGTCTGATCTATTATTTGAGAACAATACTACAAAAATCCAGTCTTCCTCCTTGTAAAGGAAATTGGATTAGGGATGACAGCAGACAGTAGGAAAGAAAAGGAAAGCTGCGACAATACAGAAATAGGGCCTAGTGGGTGAAGAGGCAATAGAGCCCTTTTTGCTCAGCCAGCATGAGAACATCAGAACAAAGCTCCTAAAATTTGTCTGTTCGTAACCAACCACAACTATCTGAATAGGACTGACAGAAAGGAACAGACATTTCCCACCACAGGGATACAAGGCAGACTCTCTCTTAGGCCAATTAGACCCTCATTGCCAAACCCAGAAAAAAGAAACAGAAGGGAAAAGGGGACACCACCAGACTTACTAGTCACCTCCAGGATGGCAGTAGCCTCAAAGAGGTTTTCCACAAGGCAAGGCTTACATGTCCTCTGGGTGTGCTGGCATCCACAGTTCTCCTCAAATGCAGGAAACTTTATTGCATGTGTGTAGCAGTGGAAACATGTATTTACACACTCCTCACATATCAAAAAGAGGCAAACAAAAACCTGTGATGCAGGTGATACATCATTAACAGCAATCAAGAAGTCTTTTAAGGGAATGACCCGGAATACTGAACTGCTTCTAATCAAAGGAGGCCCCTGAGCACAGTCTTTTGATGAAGCAAGAAATAATCTCTCAGCTGCAAGAGATCAGTTCTTCCTCTGCCCTCAGTGGAGCAACTCCCTCATAAAAGCACAGTTTCATGGCAAAGCAAAGCCTCTGGGCCCTAAAGACCCAGGACTTTACATGTGACTGGCTTAATGGGAGGCAAGGCAGAAAAGTGCCATAGAGCTTTTCTGTGGCTCTATATATAGGTCTGCAGTCAGAGAGATGTAAAGGAAAAAATGGAAGGGTTATAATGTCCTGCTTTGCCATAAATCTGTTAAAGGGTGCTTGATATAATGACCAACAAATGCAACTGTACTACCAAGAGTAAGCAATGCAGGGAGCAGGATCAATTAACTCCCAGGCAGAAGTACAAAAAGGCTGAATAAGGACTGTTGTGTATTGTGCTGGAACACCTGAGCTCCAGCCATATGGGTGGGCTGCAAACATCCAAATGTTTTATGTCATGAGATGATGAGGGAATGCCAAAAAGGGATCTGGAATGCTGCTCAAGAGACAGATGGAAGTGAACTTGAACTCTTAAGGCTGCTGCCTCCCAAGCTGAAAACCAGATACTGCAGTAGAGATTTACTGTGTGAGCAGGAAGTATTCCAGGCACAGGGAGAGACCAACAAGGCTACAGAAGCAAGGAGAAGCCAGCAGTGTAAGAGAAAATTAATTTGCTTTCAATTCACTTTACTTAAAGACCAGCATTTAATACTGCTCCTATGAAAAAGGCTTTTCTGAGAAATAAAAGAGCAGCTCATAGGAAATTGGTCTTTGACAAGATCTGACCTCCTTTAAAGTTGCTGAAATACCTGTACCAAGGAACACACTAGGAAGTTTGGATGTGCCTACGTTATTGTCTTGGTTTGACCAGGAGAGTGCTCTTGGAGAAAGTCTCTGAGCTGCTGCCAGCTCCACTCCCCCAGGCTGCGCTTGGCTCATACAAGCCAGATCCCTTCTGGACTACATAAAACTGGGAGATGTCCTCCAGCCACTGACAGGCATTCAGCACTGGGATCGCACTACAACTAGCCCAAAGGAAACCCCCCAAGCAAGGACAGCACAGATGGTGGTTTCCCAGCAGCAAACATTCGGTGCCCACTGGTCTGACCTGCCCTAAGTGCAGAAATATCTTCCCAGCAGTAGTGCTGTCGGGCTTCAACCTAAAAGATCTGAATGCAAAGACTGTCAAATGCATACAGCCCCAGTAAGACTCTTCTGAATGTGCATTTGTGTCAGCATCCTCCTCAGACAAATTTAAACTTGAAATATTGCAACAGGGCAGGACAAGAAGAGCCTGTGGAACTTAGAATTCCATGTCTGAAAGAACTATGAACGTCCTGCTTAGAAAAACATACAAATCAAAACAAAGTAAGAGCAATTCTTGCATTTTGCCTTCATATTTGTATAAGTCATTCTCTTTCAGTGCTCCAAGGATACAACTTTTTTTTCCAAGTTTAGACCAAGTTTTTCCAAGAAAAAATTCTTCCTAAATTCCTAATGTTGCCAGTGTCTTTGATAAAATTCTGCTTGCATACTGCTAATACAGAAAATAAAGGTCATCTTTCTGGTGCTCAAGCATTAGAAAAATTGCACTACTTTTCTTTATTATGTCTGATTAAATACCAAAAACATGAACCCATTATTAATACTGATTTATGAACTGCTGTCTCATACAGAATCTTGCCATTTCAAATACATCTGATTCCACCAGCCTAATGATGATCAGCAGGCCAGTCTTTTACACGTTTTCCCAATTTAGAACTGCTTTCCCTCACTCTCATTGTAGCAACTTAGCTACATTAAATTAATATTATTTAGCTGAGAAAGCTTGTCTAAAGAGTTCTTTTTTTGAAATGAGGGCAGAAGTCACACAACTGTCTTTGTTTCTCCCTCTGTCTTATGATGTTCATGTACTTACTTCAAATATTTTTTTTACAAAGCTTTGGGTGAAAAATATTATAATTTAACGCATAAATGTCTTCTGGTTAAGATGTGCTCATGCCTAATAGACATTCTTGGATACTTGAGTAAAAGCATTTCACTTATGAAAGTGTGCATTATAACACATAAATCTGAATGTTGTCACCAACCAGAGTATCACACGTGTTTAAATCTACTGGTATGACAACGTCTGCTTCACTATTCTGTTTAGGAACTTGTTTACCAAGTATACTTAACACCTTGCTTTTTCTTGAGTATTAAGCTATTTTTGATTGGAAGAGGCAATTCTATGACTTGGCCTACTTTGTGATTCTTATTCATATACAAACAACTTTACAAGCAACATAGAGAAGCAACTTCATAGTGGAATTTCCAATTTAGCCATTTTCAATAGAAATGTATATCACACAATTTCAAGTGTAATTGGAACTCAAGCCATCCCTTCTGCTTTCCACTGCCCAGCTAACCCTGAAGGTGCATAGCTGCTGCAGCACACGCTCCTGCACGTGACATTTTACCTGGAAACAGCTTAAAGGCAATATGTAACAAATAGAGATGTAAAAGATACTGTGTGATTATTTGGAAAGCCAGAACAGTCCCAGTAAGAAGCCCCAATTAGCTGGACACACAATCAGACTTGGTTTAGTCAAGGCCAGGCTGGATGGGGCTCTGAGTAACCTGGTCCACTGGAAGGTGGCCCAGCTCTTGGCAGGACAGTTGGAATTAGATGAACTTTAAGGTCCCTCCTAACCCAAACCATTTATAATTATATGATCTATGGGACTGATAAAATAAACCATAGAAAACAAGAAGAGGCCCAAACACACGCTCTCTCTTACACATTTCAGTACTGTTTTGGATACCTCACCCCCAGCCGAACCAACAGTTTCTCTGGTAGCGAAATATTCGCCTCAGGAAGGCATCAAACACAAATTCCCACTCCCACGCTGTGTTCAAACACTTAAAGGTGGTTACTACGGCCGGAGGGGTCCCCAACTTTAGCAGAAAGCGACCTCCCCCGTTTCTGGGATGAGAGCAGCGCCCGGGCCGGCGCACGAACGCCGGGGCCGTCATCCAGGGAAGGCCAGCCCGGCTCACCCAGCGGCACGGGCAGGGCAGCACCCGCTCCGCACGCCGAGCCCCGGCGGGAGACAGCCGGGACTGCCGAGCCCCCGGCCGGCCCGCTCCGGGAGGGGCCCCGCCGGGCAGCCCCGATCGGCACTCACCTTGTCCCGCAGGGCGACCGCCAGCACAGTCTCCGGACGAAGGTCAGGGCCGGGGACGCCATAACCGGGGGAAAAGAAGGCGGGAGGGGGGAGGAGACGGCAAAGGCCGCCCCGCCGGGGCCGCCCGTCCCCGCCCCGGGGATGCGTCGCCGCCTCCACGGCCGCGGGGAGGGCGGCCTGAGGGCGGGGCTGCGGCCGAGGTCGGCCCGGGGCTAGAAACAGGCGGGCAGTGCGGGTGGTGGTTTTTCGCTGCTGGGCCCGGCAATCGCAGAATCGTTTAAGTCGAAAAAGACCTCTGAGATCACCGGGTCCAACCTATGACCCAGCACCACCTTGTCAGCTAGACCATGGCACCAAGTGAGCTAGCTGAACTTCGTGCAGTTGTTTCTTAAATGCGTCCAGGAAGGTGATGCCGCCACCTCCCTGGACAGCTCATTCCAATATCTTCACCTTTTTCTTTGAAGAAATGCTTCGTAATGTCCAACTTGAAGCTTTCTTAGTGCAGCTTGAGGCTACACCCTCTCATTCGGTCACTGGTTGCCTGGGAGAAGAGCTCAATCCCACCTGGCTTTAACCTCCTTTCAGGCAGCTGTAGGGAGTGTTAAGGTCACCCTTGAGTCTCCTCCTCTCCAGGCTAAACACCTCTAGCTCCCCAAGTACTGATAGTAAATGATGGAGAGCTGCTTAGGGAGCCAGCTCCCTCAGTACCCTTGGGTAAATCCCATCCAGTCCCTTAAACCTGTGAGTGTCTAAAAGTGCTTTAGGAGCTGCTCAGGACCCTGAACTCACTCACAGCGGGGGTAACAAGAAGACCAGGCAGTTCTACATGCTGGAAGTTCACCGGGTCAGAAATGGAACCAGCTGTGGCACAAACCTGCTGGTCGGACAAGGTCACCAGACCAGTCAATGGAAAATGAGCTGACATGAAACCAGAATCCTTTCATGGGCAAAAGTCATAAACTTGTCTCAGTTCCCCCAAAAGCAGCTTGTAGTGGGCATTGCATCATTAATTACACCCACTTATTGTACTAACTTTCTATTTAGGAAGCTTCTAAAATGTTTGTGTTGTTGTTTGTACACACAAATCACCTGGCAGGCTGCTGGTTGCCTTGGTGTCTGTACCTCAGTGGCACTGGCACTGTGTAGGGCCAGAATAAACACTAGTGCCTGCCCCACCTAACTTAAAAGATATCACTATTTATTGCTCAACTTTTGCTCTTTCATCTTCAGCTCCTGCAGGTATATTTAATTTTCCCTTGCCGATGTTACCTGCTCTGTGAAAGATGTTTCTGTGTTTCCATGGGTGCTCTGAAGATCCTCACAATTCAGGCATTCCTGAATTGTTAGTTTCCTTTCAAAAGACATCTAATAAAATCACCTTTTAGTCCTGGGGCTTTCCCCTCACTTCCTCCCCCAAAATAAATGCATTTAAGACTCTCCTCAAGGATAAAAAAAGTTTTGAAGCAGCTAATGACCTGCAGGGTTCTCCTTCCTTAAGTGTTTGATTACAGGTTCCAAATAGTACGTAACTTTTGGAGACTGACAATTAGGATGGCACATTTTCCCCCTCATACTGTGAAGGTCATGATGTGTGACCTGGGTCAAATCACAAGTAGCTGGCTTTTTCTAACGTAGCCTTGAGTTTCAAGTATGGGTGTTCTTTGAACTTGATACAGGACTTTTACTCATAATTACAAATCCAAAAGCCTAGTATTTCTCAATTTCAGAAACAACCTTTACTGGTTTACAGTTCTGACAGACCTAGTTAAAGCAGGTATTTATTTGTGTTTTAGCCTCTCAGTTGCAATTTCCATCTCTTCTAACTAGACTGTGATGTGGAATTGTTTCACATCTTCAGAAGGCTTTAAAAGCACTCTCCTGCAGGTGTTGTAGTAATTGCTTCTGTTGATCTATATCCTTATTTTCCCCTAATCAAGCAAGACTCATGGCTTACAAGTATGTAGCTTGTTAGAGACAGTATTTTGAACATGTGAAGACAAACTGTGGCTTAAGTTTTGCTCTGAGATATAGATCAAGGCTTTTTCTTTGAATAAGAGAGGAATTTGGCTCTAAAATGTTAGCATTTGTTTTGTCAAGTTATAGGAATACTTTTTTTTTTAACCAAAACCTTATGAACACAACAATTTTAGTTATTTGTAACTTGTTGTTTGTAAAGGCCAGAAAAATCACTACAGAAATGTAATGTAATGAATATCAATTGAAAGTTTACTGTAGCAGTATTGTTAGCACTAAAGTAATGAATCTAGAGAGGGCTCCCTGGAGAACTCATTTAGTAAGCTGCTTCAGATTTATTGTTTGACAAACAAGTCCCTCATGGCAATACCCTCTCTAGCATTTTATTATTAATGGTAAGATGAAGATTTTTTCCTGGCTGCACTTTTATCCTTGGGTGAAATTCTCATGTTCTTTCCTTTAGTTCATCTTCACATTTTCTGCTACTGCCTCTAGGCAGTAAACAAAACTTCTTAAGTTTAATTTCGCTTAATTTCTTCATGCTGAATGCATGTCAGTTTAAATAGGCTAGGCTTTTTAATAAAGTCACACTGGAACTTCTGAAAATGCATGAACATTTTTCAGTTTTGCCTGAAGACTGCAAAAAGGCATCTTTGCATTCAAAGATGGATTGCATACTATAGGATTAAATACAGACAGCAGCAGAATTCTGTGCTTACAGAGAGGGGCATAGAAAAATCATAACCTCAGCGACTTCTTTCTCTCATCACCTCTCTAAGGTACAGATCACAATCCATGCATTGTGTCTACAAGAATGAAATTTGCTGTATGTGTCTGTCTCTAGAAACCTGTACCTCCAGGTGTCCTCCTTCATTTTTTCTTTCTTCTCTAGTTTTTCTTTCAACTTCCTAGCATTTATCTCACTGCTCAGGTGAGCTAAAATGTAACCAATCCCCCATTTTATGAATAGCTCATCACATAAACCTCTTTCTGTCCTATAGTTGGGGTTACTTTTTCCTTACATATGCAATATGGTTTATTTTCTTAGCATGTTTTTAACTGTTTCTTCTTTGCGATGTATTCTTATTCCTGGAATTGTGATCTTGGGAGAGCAAGGTCACAGACCTTACAGTTTTCAGTGTGGCTCAATGTTATAGACTTTTGTTCTGTCCCTTCATTTATGGACACATATATGTGTGCTAGAGAAAACACTGGGCCCTTCTTATGAAACAATAAATCATGCACTAAGTTTTCAGACCACCAGATCCTGATGTTTTGTTTGCAGAATGATTGCCTGTTGTAATCTGTACTTACATGCTCTGTGTTTCAGCATAATTGCAGGTTCTCTGATATGTTGATACAAGCCTGAACAAGAAATGTTTTGCGTAACTTCATGGTGGAAGGGCGGAATGGTGTTGACACAACCAGAGCTGATTTTGGCACACTGAGGTGATCACTCTATCATTTGTATCACCAGTTTCTTCTTCTTCAGTTGTGCAATATTCTACAGTTTGACCAGCACAATGATCTTTTTTTTCTTTCTCTGTGATGATAATTCTTGCATCTTTGCAATAATTTCTGTAGTCTTTGTGTTGGGTGTTTGATTGTTTTTCCTGTAGATTTTCTAAAAGAAGCTTTTTGTAATGTTACTGGACTGAACTCAGTATTAAGGAGTTGAATATTTGCGATTCTTTACCATGACAAGGCAGCTGTTCTCTCTTTGATGGAAATGTTTATCCAGAAAGCGGATGTGTTGTGTACTTTATTATTCAGAACTTGATTTCCATGACAAATGGTTTTCCCCTTGAAAACTAGTCCAATAAATCCTGCAAGACTTACTTTGTGATGATATTAGCATGGTTTTTGCATTGATGATGACAACCTGTTTCAGACATGCTGCGAGAGAGGTTTTCAGAGTTTTGCTGCTACAGTGTAGAAAACTACAATATTAGCAAAGGGCATTAATCACTGATGTCTTTGGAACCTCCTGTTTACGTGGGGGGCCCTGTTTTATCCTTAGTGGAAGGTATGCTCACTTCCTGACACTCAAGAAGGAATTAGGCTTGGACTTATTTGCTTAAGCAGAGTTTTTTATCAACAGAGAAATATAAACATGAGACTTAATCAGAAGCTGACAGATTATACTCCATTTTTCTTGGCTGGATTGCTGGTTCATTCTCATGCAATCACTAATTCTGAAAGAATTGACTTTTTGCAGCATTGTGTTTGCTTTAGATCTAAAGAACCAAGTTCTTGGTCCACAGTTCTCAGCAGTCACCTCCACTGACCACGTGGTGCATGTCCTGAGCTGTCTCTGTCTTCTTACACTTTGCCCTAATGTTCCATTCAAAAACATCCCTGTTACTCCAAACCATCGCAGTTCTTTTACCATGAATGTAAATTAATGTATCCCATCTAGCTGCAGATTATCCTCATCTAATAAAAATATAATCTCTTCTCTCTTGAATTGTCAATCTTGCCAAAACTCTCAGCATTCAGTAAGGTTGGACAATACATCATTTTTCCCAAGACCTTATGTACTGGACTATAAGTTTAGGCCTCTCTCACAGAAATACTTCCACAAAGGAGTATTTGAGGAGCTAAGCCTCCTGTCTGGAAACAACTGTAATTAGGTAGGCACTATGCTGCTGCTGAAGGACTAACCTCAAGTGTACCATAAAGTGAGCTGTCGCATTGTATTTTATTGCTTAGTTCTTCTCTCTGTGTCCTGTAATGTCTCTCAATATTTTCTTCCAGAATGTCACTGTACAGTCTTTCTGATCCCTTTACAATACAGTTGCAGGAGGTGCCTGTGTTGTGCATGGTCTAGTACAATTCTGTAGGCAGAATGTGGGCAGATTCCTATTTACTTTGGTCATCCACTGTTTACTTACAGACACTGGAGAAGGTGTTTACTCTGTAGTCAACATAATAATAACTTTTGTGCTTCTTATCATCGCACTTAGCTACTCTTACAAGTCAGTTTCAGGTTTAAACAAACTACTTGGCAATCTTGTTTAGAGGCCTCTTTCTCTAACCAGTGTATTGGTGTTCAGAAATTGCTACAGTTTCCTCATCATCTTGCTTGGTTTATTGAATGAACATTTAAACTGCATAGGAATATTATTCTAGATGTTTAACCAGAACAGAAACAAAAGTGCAATTGCAAATAATGGGGGTTTTTTTCAGGAAATAACATGGAAAGCAATCTCAAAGATACTTTGTGGAGCTTTACATGGTAACTAGCAAATCTTTGTAGTTAGGTTTTGAAGGAGGTGTATGTTTTCAAATATGTTGAAGATTTGCAACCCCTATTCACAATCTGAGGAATGTATCCATTCTCATCCTCCTGTTCTGAAGTGCTACAAGTATTTGTGAAAGGTTACATATCATATCTCATTTGCCAGTACTTTGGCAAGAAATCCATTAAAATTAATCTGCAAATGCAGGAAATGAGAAAATCCTGTTTGAATGCATGTAAAATGATATGTTGGATTCTGCTATTTTTTTCACACTAAGAGCACCTGGAAAAGAAACATTATTGCCCAGAGTTCAGTCAGGAGATGCAGTTACAGGAGTCATTCATATGAATCAACAAATGGCAGAATTGTTGTTAATTAAAGGAATTGAAATCTTCTTAAGCTGGAGTTTCCTTTTAGTTTCCTGAACCCTTAATGATGCAGGTGTTGGCTGTGGGCTCATCAGACCCTTTTGCCAAAGAACTGGTACTCCTATTTTTATGCTTTCACTTGAAATAAAAAACCAAATGTATTTTGGGCCATCATTTCACAGTTTAAACTTTAAGCCAAAATAAGCAAACACACTACTGAAAGGAGCAGTTTTTCTATTTTCCTCAGTCCCTCCCAGTTCACTCCCATGCCATGTTTTCTGCTGACAGGGCTGTTTTCATGGCTGCACATTGACCCGGCTCAGGGAATTGATCTGAGTTACAATTAACCAGGCAAAACCCAGTAAGTATGTGAATAATGGTTAATTGTGACCCAGATCAAACAACTTATCCTTTTTGCCACACACGTGAATGCATGCTCATGGTGGTGCCCGGGAGGAGGATGTGAGGGGGCCTGACAGGCACTGGGATTGCTGCTTTCAGCAGCAGTTACATCAGCTTATGATATTAAAGCATTAACGCACTGCCTCTCGGGGATTTGTTTCAGTTTCTGTCACAGTCTTGAGGGATTTGGTATGCTTTCTGTCTTGGTCTGTTTGTATTGCTAAAATGTTTTATTTTGCAGGAAGCACTATACCTATAAGTAGGTACAAATGGGGCTGTTACCTGGCTCCTCTAGGAAGCATATTTTAAAGTGTCAGTTATCTGCATCAATTAGCGTGTTAAAATGAAACTTGACAGAGAGCTAGGGGAAGATATTAAATCCCTACACATTTTTTTTGTTGACAGAAGAAAGTGAAACTATTAATGGTTCCAGTAAGCAAAACACTGCATCACAAGCTTTGTACCCTGTGAAACAATTGTTGTAGTAAACATTTTATCATGTGTGAGATTCTCTGGGCCTTGATGTGTTGTAAGCAGCAGCATTCTCTGCTTCTGCTTGTTTGTGATCACCCTTGTGCAGCCCACTGTGCAGTGCTGACACCGGTATTAGTGTGGGCGTTCAGTGAACCAGATCAGAGAACTGATGCAGTTAAAAAATAACCCACAGAGGAGAACCCATTACCTGGACCAGATCCCCATTTTGATTTACTCTCTCCACAAAAATAGTGGAGCTGACACAGCTCAGAGCACAGTCACTCTTTGAGATGGCATGATTACTGAAACATTTACATTTGGTCTGCATCACCATGTTTAGTGACACTTAGTTTCTTCATTACTTCACACTTCCAAGCAGTGACCAGTGTCAACAAAGGAGTTTTAGCAGTAAATCACAGTTGGGTTGGAGTTAAGTGCAGCAGGGCATTCTGCTTGTACCCAGTGTAGTTTGGAGACTGCTGATTTGTTTCCTCCCACAGCTCAGGGCTTGGATGACCTAGCAGACTCCAGGCCACCATAAATCTGTTGACAAGGCTATAGTGTAGGTCCATCCCAGGGCTTTGCTTGAGCTGCTTGCACAACTCAGGTGTTAAAGGCTGGTGATTCCACTTTAAATTTGAGCTGGTGATTTTATGGGGTGTTGATGATGTTCTTGGGAGCTACTCTAATGCATAACATTTTTCCTTTGTAATTCTTATTTGCATTGTTTCTGTTTTAGGCAAGTTTAGTTTTGAAATTGCGGTCAATTTTGGTCAGCATGTATGTCTTGGTTTAACCCCAGCTGGCAACTAGGTAACACACAGCCTCTCACTCAGCACACACACAGATAAACTGATAGGATGGCAAGGAGAATTGGAAAAATAGTAAAACCCTCAGGCTGAGGTAAGAACAGCTTAATAACTGAAGCTAATAACAATGATGATGGGGATAATGGAGAAAACAACAAGAGAGGCAAAACACATGAGCCAGAGCAGAATACATTTGCTCATGTCCCACTGACCAGTATCCAGCCCCAACCAGTGATTGGCCTCTCCTGGACAATTCCCCTCAGTTTCGATAATCAGCATAATGTCTGTGGTATGGAATATCCTTTTGGCCGCCTCAGGACAGCTGTCCTGGCTATGCTTCCTCCCAGCTTCTTGTGTACATCCTCCCTAGCAGAGCATGGGAATCTGAAAAATCCTTAACTCTGGGTAAACACTACTTAGCAACAAACATCAGTGTGTTACAAAAATTTGTCTCAACCTCAATCCAAACCTCAGCAGAAGGAAGAAAATCAACTCTATTCCAGTTGAAACCAGGACAACATATTTCATGCACTGCTCTTTCCTCTTCCACTGGCCTAGCATCTCTTGGTGGAGTAGAAGCAGTAGGAACACAGAAGGAATGGTACATGTCAATGGCAAAGATGTGCATAAGGACATCATGATATTGAGTGACTGGATGATAAAAACTCAGATGAATTTGGTCTACAGAATTTTATATGATATCCATTCTATTTTTAATAGATATGCTAAAGTATTGAGCTTTAATCATTCTGTGATAACATAATTTTTGTGCTCAATAGCAATTAAAACAGAGATGACTCTTTGCATCTTTGTCCACGTCTGTATGAATTGAATAAAAGTGCCTTTATATAATATAAATGTTATGAGGTTAAGAAAGTAGACCTGCTACCTAGATGCTTTGATACTAGAGGCATATTGCTTTGAAATGATGTGAACTAACCTGACTGATTTATTTGATTTGTTTTAAAGTCATAATTTTTTGCTTTAAATTGGATGAATAAGCAGGTCATATAAAGGAATCTATTAATCATTAGAATAACAGGAGTACTTTCCTGGGGGAAATCACCCCCACACACATCCCCACATACCCCTTAAGGAGTCTTGCAACTTGAGAGTCGATTTAAGTGAAAACTTATTTATTCTACTTGGTCAAAATTTTGAAATCCTGATATTTAAAATCTAGTGCTCCTTGTTTCTTCTTAAGTAAATTATCTCCCTTCTTCCTGTAAGTTTTTCTTCTCTACCTCTTATTTCCTTTTCTCAAATTACGCCTAAATGTCTATTCTCCTGCCTCTCCCCTGCTCCCCACCAAACCAACCTCAGACTTGCTCGTGTGTTGCTAGTTGCTTTAAATAATTTCATTTAATATTTATCTAAGTCAGGTTAATCCACATAGCTGAGATGCTTCTCTTAGAGGAGAGTGTTTATAGAAATGCCATTTCCCAATTAGATTTTAGAATGTTTTTGTTTCCATGCAAGTCCCTAGCCATTAAACTCACAAAGAAAACCTTTAAATTATGTTACTGTAATGGAGACCATAGCATTTTCCATTTCTGTTGCATGGAATCACCACTAAGGAAATCAGGAATTTTATTACTATGAGTGAAGTGAGATCTTGCTCTCTGGGTTGATTACAGAATTAACTGGGGCTGTCCTGGGGCCCTATACTTCCCATGGAGAGAACCTGAGCATAATCAGTAAATGACCTTGAACTGTAGATGAAATGAAAGTCAAGACTGTTTTTGCTCAAAAAAGAAACCCAAGCTGTTTAAGATGGATTTGGCATAAAGAGTTTAAGTTGTTCTCATCCTTCAGTCTAACGGCACCCATTTTGTAGCAATAAATAAAATAGTTTCTTGAACAACAAGGTAAAGTTTGTTGAAAAACATGATGCCTCCTTCCTGCATATATGCACTTTATCTGTGCATCCCAACAGTGCTATAAGCCCTGTGAGCCACAAATGTTGCCTCATGCTTAAAGGGGAAAACTGTGCCTGACAAAGAATTTTGTGTTGCTGCAGTAAGTCAATAGAACTTTATTGTCTCTGTTGTGGTGGAAATGCTCTGTCAAGGAGAGGATAATGATTCTCTTCCTCCAGTATGCAATGAATATTTATACCCCTTAATTGTCCAGTGCTTTTAGTTTGCAGATATTTCCTTAATATTAAAATATTAATTACTTGGAAGGTGCAGAGCTGTAGTTTGCCTCTCAGAAGATTTGAACTGGTTTATCTTTGAAGACTCTAAATATGTCTGTTGTTGATTTTGTATCTGTTTTGGCAGTACACAAAGAAAATGGAGTGGTTTTTTTTATGGGGAGAGTACCTGATGTATGCAGTTATGGCCATGACAACAGCTTTTTTTATTCCAAAAAAGTAGGCTCCAATTCCTGTGATGGCCTAGAGACCCTGAGTGATTCATTGCTTTCAGTGATGACAGCTATTAATGGAACACCTCAGTGCTCCAAATTATCCTGTTTATTATATCACTGAAAACAAAGTTGTAAAGTCCTTGCAATTAAAATTAAACTTTATCTTTGACTGAATATGCTGGGATGATATTTTTGAACATGTTAAGCTGGGAAATAGGAATTTCTTTGGCAAAGTTAAGTGCAATCCTAAAGAGGCATGCAATGAAATTGTAGCAAGCTCATTTCTAATTCCTAGTGAGTAGGTGTCCAGATCATACCAGTCACTGGCACCAGTTGTTATGCTGGTAGACAGCAGAAGGCAGCAGAGAAGGAAAAGGATGAATAGATATGAAGAGTGAGATGATTTCTACTGCTCATGTATTGGAAAAAGAGAATTATAGAAAAGGTAGGGAAAGAAGAGATATCAGGAAATAACCAGAGTATCTCATTCTATGAAAGAGGAGGCTAAATGATGAAACACAGAAATAGAATTAAAAGAAGGATATAGTGGCATTATTTAATATATATATATGTCCTGTAAACAGGTGAAAAACTTGTGGCGATTTTCTCATCCTTTTCTCCTTCATAAAGAAATGTGCCATTAATCTGGGTTAATAATAAAAGTTAAAACATTTCAGGGCATGGTTGGCTTGTAAAATATTTGTCATAGTTATTGCTTTGAGGAGCATGTTCACAGTATGCTGTTGGTGTTTTACATCTTTATAACTAAATAGTAAAGCTGCTGTAAAACTGAGTGGGAAATAACATAAAATTCTATAGGCTTCAAATGAAATTCTTTACTAATTTCTCCCTTGGGATTTATAAATAATGTGTGCACTAAATTTTTAGAAGACACTAGAGTGTAATATATGCTAATTCATTTTTTACTTCTTCTCTGGAGAGAACTCAGCCAGTTCAAATATAGATTTCAGCTTCTGATAGACTTTCCTGCTTGGAAAAAAATCCCACCTCCCATACAGAAGGGACCTTTGCATGCACACACATGTGACTATGCATGAATCCTGGCACTCACAGTTTCATTTATTCTGCATTTGGGAGAAAGAGTAAAAGCTAGGAAAAATACCTTAGTCTATTTAGTAGTGACCTAAAATTGTGGGGTTTTTTTTTTGTTTGGTTGGGGTTTTTTTGTTGTTGTTGTTGTTGTTGTGGGGTTTTTTTTAAATAGAAATCACACTGGATAATTTTAGAGGACAAGACCCTAGTGCAGCCTTTATCCTGATCATAAGAGTTGTTGTAACCAGTTGTCTGAAATACTTGTATCAGCAGTGGCCGAGTCCGGAGCAAGTGCTTGCTGCGGGTGTGTCCAAAGACAAATTTTCCAGTTTTCTGTTTCATTACAAGGCTCCCTACAGCTCCTCCTTGTGTTAAAGCACTGGAAAACGAGGACAAGGAAGACGTTGAGGCGGCATCCTTTGTACTGGACCAGCACAAATAATCAAATACAATATAAAACCCATATGAAACAAACCTCATCGAAGGATTCATGCTCTGTCAAATAATTAAGCTGAGTACAGATAAACG
The DNA here is from genome assembly GCF_029207755.1 of Chamaea fasciata. Classification (NCBI taxonomy): domain Eukaryota; kingdom Metazoa; phylum Chordata; class Aves; order Passeriformes; family Sylviidae; genus Chamaea; species Chamaea fasciata. The sequence continues at coordinate 85,307,733 of NW_027094086.1, forward strand.
AGAGTGTTGTAGATGCTTACTTTCCTGTAGAACAGTTTTCAGATTGCAAGATGCAGTGCAATCCGAGTAAGTAAATGAAGTAAGATCAGAAATGTTAGCAATCAGTCACATTTGAAACATGAATTCTAATGATGCTTAACTCTACATCCAGGGTTTAGTAGTCTTTGGTAAACTGGAACATAGCAGCATCGATGAGTATTTATAATATCATTCCCCTTATCCCTACTGACAAACACAAGCTGTAATGCTTAAGCCACACTTCTTTAGTAACTAAAGATTCTTAACACAATTTAAGAAATATAACACATATCCATTGTTTTACAAATAAACACAGTAGCCGTCTTCTTGGAGTAAGGCCATTAGGTGTACTCTAAGTTAATTATAAGGAATTAAATGTAAGCTTGAGACAACCTAATAATTTTCTTTCCACCAGTCAACCTTGAAATTATTTTTAGCACCCTTTACTTCACTGTTTATTTGAACAGTGTAAGTTTATAGCCAATACAGCTCTGTGTTCTAGGTAATTTACTGCAACCCAGCCAGCTGTCTGAGACCATGGGCCAATACTGCAGAAATGACACAAGTCCAGCTTTACTTTTGCATAGGGTGCAAGCTGATATAGATGGCTTTTGCAGAGCAGGAGGTGTCTGGATTGAACTGGAAAATTTCTGGAGCAGAAGAATTGCTAATGGCTTTCACTTTTATCAGTTGTTGCACTTGTAGTAAAATGGCTTCAGACTGAAAAATGCTGCATTGAGATTACACTTTAGGAAGAAATTTTTTTAATATGAGGGTGTGAGGCACTGGAACATGTTGCTCAGAGAAGTTGTGGATGCCTCATCCCTGGAAGTATTCAAGGCCAGGTTGGATGGGGCTCTGAGCAACCTGACCTAGTGGGAGGTGTCCCTACTAGGGAGTTTGGAACTGGATGATTTGCAAGGCCTCTCCCAACCTAACTATTCTATGACCCAACAATATATATGCCATGAGAATTCCTGAAAATTCTGAGGCAAAACTGAGGAAAATCCTGATTTGCTGAAGCCCAGAAGAGGTCTGCTGAAAAATTCACATGCTTGCCAAGACTAAAGTGTTTTCATTTTTCCCTTGCTCTGCTGATGAAATTTGTAAACAAGAATACTGCAAAGGCTGGTCACTGCTTTGCAAGTATTTATTACAAGCAAGCACACTTTGTTATTATACTTTGGTTTAGTTTTTCCTTTGCTCCATCTTTTTCTGGTATTATATATGGGATTTCATTCCTATACTTCTCTTGATGGAGTGTCTTCAGAAGTGACTGATTTTTTTATACCTACTGAGAGCAAATTAACAGGCATACATCTCTCTTCCACAAATAATTCGAGGAGTTAGGCTTCCTCACAGTGTTCTTTGGCTACCATAAAGCACAGGAACTACTTTAAGTATCATAGAAGTGTTACAGATACCTTTGTCATGCTTATGCTTGTAATATCTTTTTAATTGTTGTTTTTGGTCAAGCATTCAAGTAAATGCAGTTTATTAATGAAGCTCTGCAAAAAAGTATTCATCTATCATACTGTGATCTCTAGATGTGTTCTGAAAACAAACATTTTCGTAAGTCTCTGTGGTACCTGTCAGCTAATTTTATTGCTGTGCCCCAGCATGTATGGATTACCACATCAATTCTAGGTTTTCGTACTGTTTTGATTTGCCAATGACCTCTCCGCACGCTCTACAATTTACTATTAACAATATTTGTTCTTTGGCTCAAACTTAGGCCAGCTGTAATACCAACCTGGCCAGGGACTGGGTTTAGCACAACTTGCATTCTTTTCTGCTTCTTTTCCTGAGGCTGATTCATTCTGGGTCTTCAATCTGTAGAAATTGAGCCTACTGTGGGAGGAGGAGAGCAGTTCTTGAAGCAATAAAAAGGACATTACAGCAACACTTAACATGGTCCAAACAAATCTGTCTTGTTTGATGATAGCATTATTTCCTGAGAGTCCTGCCCCTTTTCTTTCAGATGAAGTCCAAACCCTTGTAAAGTTCTAGTAGGTGTTTTACTCTGACATTTTTCTTTTCTTTTTAGGCAGATCTGGAAGCTGTCTTCTTGCTCTGAATAAAAATGGCAGGACTAGTTTCACAGGCTGACAACTGCCTGATCACTGTTTGCTGGATCCATCCAGTTGTTCTTGAGTATTTTGAACAAGATCCCAACATCCACTCGATCTCTTTGAATCCCAAACCTCTGTCATCTGCAAGAGTTCATAATTATCCAGTTGTCTTGTGTTTATCCAAATGTCTTTATACAAGTTCTCTGGTGTCAGCAATTCTGTGACGCTTATCCTCTTATAAAACTAAACCCTTTAAAATCCCCTAAAGTCTGAGAAACCTTATTTACCACCTGGACTAAGAGAGTACTTTCAAAAGGGCTTTGAAATATAGTCTGAACCAAAATCTTTGATTTCAATGCATTTAGGCAACTGGGTGTCTAGCCAACAAAGTTATTGTATGCTCATTGTAGACAAACAGATATCCTGGATAGTTCAGCTTGTGTGGCCCTCTCAGGATTACACTCGTAGTACCCGGTTCCTTTTATTAGATGCCTCTACTCATACGGTCATGATGGGCATTATAGCAAGAAGAAATGTCAAAAATATTAGGTTTCCTAGCCACAGTCTCATGAGTAAACAAAGAATGCCTCAGTAAACATGATCTGTGAAAATGAATAATTCTGAAAGGTGGTATTACATTTTTCTTGGTAGATGTCATCATAAGTACTGCTGATTCCCTGAAGTGCCCACTTCAGGAAGACAGTATCAGTGAAGTAATTAATCCTTCATGATTCCTTTGTGCCTTGAAGCTTCTGTTTCTTGTCTGACAAAAAGAAATATTCTGTCTCTGTGTTGTTGTTTCACATGAAATTTGTCACTTCCTAGAAATTTATTCTTAACTGGAATTGGAGCTGCCTTGCTCTTTTGACACGATGATATTTGAACATCTTTTCACTGAAAATAGGGGTGCAGTACTTTATTGAATCTGTTTTATTTAAGACTAGTTCAGATGTTCAGGCTACATGTGAATTTGCAATGTGATTAAAGCTCTGTGAGCTCTTCAGAGAGCATCCTATAAATTTATGCTTTGGAGGAACACTAGGTGGACACCTGGATCTTCTGAAGCTGTGTGGATTTTATGTTGCATATTCTCATTTTGAATGGCATGCACTAGGTCTTCTTTTGTTTCTATTTCCATGCCTTTGGCACTTACCCTACAAACCTGCATTCAATACTATTGTAAACAGCATCAATTACTTGTTAGTGTTATGGAAATAATTGCAGTGCCAGTAGGTGCAGGAAAAACACTGACTTTATCAATTTTGGTGACCATCTCAAAGAAGCTGCTCGTACAGAAAAGCCACTCTGTACAGCATAAGCCTCTGATCACCCTTATAAATAGACTTGTCACCACTGGTGATTTTTATCACTGTAAGGGACTTGATCTTGGCTGTGAAAAGGCAGCACAGTCTTCTGTCTCACATGATGTCCTGGTACAGCCAGGACTGATGGGGTGAGGTAGAAAATTGTCAGTCCATTAGTCTCTTTCCCCTTGTGAGTCCTCAGCTAAAACAGCTAGAGTACTACAAGGTAGTAGAGATGTGAGGGACTCTACTCTCAGTGCAAAACAAACATGAAAAGCCAGCCTTGTTAGATGATGCTCAAGAATCTTTTGCTGTTTCCAGAATCCTCTAAAAATGAACTCAAATTATCTAGCTATTTCTTTTTCACTAAAAGAAGTTGTGTATTTTAGCATTAAAAAGAAATCGTGTCTTAAAGTAAAATGTTTTCTATGAACATCTCAAAAAAACCTGGGAACAAAATATGAAATTATGAAAACAAATTCTGAGAGGCACACCTTAAATGTTTTGCATGTGCAAGCTACAAGAGCTTTGTAGCTGATTTTCATTTACGATACTTGTTTCTTGGTTCTTAGATCTTTGATAGAATGTCATGGTGTAAGGTGAATGTGGTGAATTTGCTTCAGGTGCTTATTACATACATATTTAATACAGGGCTAAATTGTTTAAATTTTGACAGAGTCTTGAGGAATACATACAGGTTTCAGAGTATTAGAGATTCTTTCCAGAAAAATTGTACACAAAGTACAAAATATTATGCAAGTCAGACTTCATGAAAGGTCATTTTTCTTTTTATTTATTTGCAAATGCTTAAAAATGCTGGCAAATTTATTCACATAGGTGAAAGGAGAGACTAATTTATTCAAATCTTGCTCAGAATAGTTACTGCTGGAACACAAAGATGTTCCATTCAAAGTACCCCCATAAAAAAGTGGGTCTGACATAGAGACACAGATGAGAACAGAGTCATTCAGCAGTATTCTTGCAATCCTGGGTTATTTGGATTATGCTTGAATAGATCTCATAGCTGTAGACCATTTTCTTAAACACTGAAGCATTTGGGATAAGAGAGACAGTCAGTACTATTGGAATACCTCTCTGGTGACCTGAGTTGTCTTATCTCCAGAGGCAAGAATTATTTTGTTGCTTCTCTTCTAAAATACCACAAAATGTAGTGGCATTTAAGGTAGCTCTTGCTAAGCTTTGGAAGGAACTCAACTTAGCAAATAATTGTAGAAGAAACAGTTTGTGAAAACCTGTGAAAAGAGAAACAGAGGCCTTTAGAGACAAACTGTTTTTGCTTTCTTCATCATCCATGAAATTGCGTACCTACGCTTGTGGAGAGTGCATAATTTTTTTAAAGGTGAGGTTTGTTCTATATCACTGTGTACCACTGAAAGCATGATGAAACACTGGTGTTCCCGTGTTCCAAGTTTTCAGAAATGAAAAATAACATTTCTCTGGGTCCAAGCACCTACTGTAAAAACTGAAGTACAAGTATGTCAATTCTTCAGTGGAAGTTTATAAGAACCATCTTCCTCTATCATGAAGAACAACATTTGTTTTTCTGTTATTTTTGAATAAAACCACTCAGTGTAACAAAGATCAGATTGCTTCCTCTGGCAAAAGCAGCCCATATCATAGTCATATTTTTGTGCCTCTGTCTCTCTTCAGAAAGCTGATTATATCTGTAGATGACATATTGGGCAGTATTTACACTACACATATTCCAGGAAGATTATTTGGATCAGTCTTCTGCTTACTGTGGATGAAACCACTATCTTTGTGAAGATGTGAATCGAGCAGTTTCTGAAGTCTAGCTGAGCTGGATAAAAAGGGTCTAAAATGTCACCTGTAAAGATATAAAAATAGAAAAAAATATGAACATGTGTTGCTTAGTATTATGGTAAAGCTTAGGAACCTCATTCCTTGTTGTTCTGGGTGCTGTCCAGAAAAACCCACCACAAAACAATGAACAAAGAGCTTTTCTGCCACAAAGAGCTTACAATTTAAGAGACAACAGGGTGAAGAAAGACAGTGAGGCATAAAGAAATAAACAGCTGCCAGTGAATTCATAGGAGACTGGTACAGTTGTCATTACTGGGTATTTAAAGGGAAGTGGATAAGAGGATGGCTTCAAATTCTCCAGTGCCCTATTCTATCAAGAATAAATACATTTATGTGACATGCCAGAACTGATAACTCTATCTTGCAAGAGCTGATATAAATTCCCCTAAACAATGAAATCCATACAAACACACTGTACAGCCTTTGCTATTTCTTCCATTTTTTAGGAAGGAAGAGAAAATGAACACATTTTCTGCTCCTTCCTCTGTATGTATTCTGAGCCCTGGGACTTCAGCCTTACAGGACTGAACTTTACTACCAGTGTTGTAGGACTGAGTATCTCAACCGTTTGAGTACTATGATCTGAGATGATGAAGTTTCTTGACAGGGTCCTTGTCTCCAGTGACCATAGAGCAGCAATGTTCAAGATCCTGAGTGGAGTGAGGTAGGCAAAGAACAAGGGAGAGACTCAACTTCAGTAGAGTAGACTTTGGCTTATTCATGGCGAGCTGGTGGGTGAGATCCTGTAGAAGGCATCACTGAAGAGCAGAGATGGTCAAGTTATTACTCATAAGGAGCAAAATGTTGTCCATGCCAGGACTTGGGAAAGAGTATACGTATCATGCCTTGACAAGGGAACATGTGGCCCAGTTCCAAGGCAAAAAGAACAAATATAAAGAGGCAGAAGCAGACTACAAAAAAAGAATATAGAGGCTGCCCTTGATGGCATGGGTGGCATTAGGGAAACAAAGGTTCAGCTAGATCTGAAACAGACAATTCAGCAGCAAAATGAACAAATGATGGAAATGTCCCATGGCTGAAAGTGCTGGGTAAATTAGTGGCAGAAGATATAAAAATGCTTCTGTCTTTATCAGCATTTCCCAAGTCTTGTGGGCAGAGACCAGAATAGGAGGGAGAGTGTTGGATGGCCAAGTGAGAGTTCACTTGAGAAATCTCAACCCGTAAAAATACGTGGGACCAGATGGGCCAACCTTGCTTACATCTTTTGGAAATTATAGCTCAAGTCCCTTTGGAAGACAGTCCTCACCACATGAATGAGGAGAAGGTCACTGAGAGCAGACAGTGGTGGATTTGTCAAGGGTGATGTGCTTGACCAACCCAATTCATCTTATAATGAAATGACTATGACCTATGAATGAGGAAGGAGCAATGGATGTTGTCAGCTTTGACTTCAGCAGGATGACAAAGTCTTGCACAACTCTTTTCTGTTCAGGTCACGGTGTTCTGCCCAGTCCAGGTGGTAGAAAAACTGAAAATTCTAATGGTTTCAGTTAATTCTTCAGTCAATTTTTGGGTGTTTCCAGTAGTATACCTTCTTCAAACGGCCTTTATACTATTCCATATTCCAGTTATTCCTGCCTCCACAATTAACATCGGGAATTTATTTTTTTCTTCAAATGTTCCATTTCAGATGTAATGATATGAAGTAGTCTACTCTGCCCTGGCAAACAAGTCATCCCTCCTCATGTGCCATACTATAGATAGCTGTGGGGTTGTTTTGGGGTTTTTTCTTTGTTTTTGTTTGGGTTTTTTGGTGTTTTTTTTTTGGTGTGGGTTTTTTTTGGTTTTTTTTGGGTTTTTTTACCCCTTTGCCTTCTTGCTAAGTTAAATGTCATTATTATATATGCTGGTTCCACTCAGTGTTGATTCGTGCATCACATTGGTAGCATGCTCTTCTGAGAACTGCTGTGTTGCTTAAGCAGTAATTAAACTCTTACCCCCTGAGGTTAATTTTTCCCTACACCGGTTTTTCCACTGGTGTTGTACTGAGGTAGACACCTTGATCTTGTTGAATGCAAGTTTGTGCCATCTGTATTGGCAAAAAGAACTATTAGAAAAGAAGCTGCAGTTTCTCAAAGCCCTCTCTGCAAAAAAGTACTGACCAAATGCTTTGGAGTACATGACATTCATATCACAAAAAGATGATTCTGTGTCCAAGTCAGCTTAGAGGGGAGCTTCAGGAGCGTGGGTTTTAAAGGCTGGCCACGGGGGTCTCCCCAGTTTTTAACACAGTACTTCAAATATCTATAAGGGCTTAAACTTAGGTTTGTATTTATTAGTGTAATTCCTTGCATATTCAAGATTTGGTGCAATGGTAAATCTTTTTCCTTTTATCTACTTAATAAATGCATCTAAAATTCCTTTAAGTTCACAATTTTCCTTGATCTTAATTCACATAGAATAAAGGAATAAAGTATTCATGAATATCTTATTGAAGCTGATTATAAATTAAGATTAACTTACTTAAACTGTAGTGTACTGTGGACCCTTGTAATCATTTATGCATTATGTAACAGGATTGTTTTTTGAAGAAAACACTTCTCTTCTGATGGCCCTTCACTGTAAAGAAAACACAGTATTCATATAGTATATATTATATTCACAATATTCATATAGTTCAGAAATGCCTCTTCAGATGCTTCACCTTTAAAGGGTTTTCACATTTCATTTTCAGTCTGAACTGTAGCAGCATCCACATTTATAAATGTCATCATGAATTTGTCTCCTAAATTAATTTAATTATCTAAATACCAAATATAATTTCACACCTGCAACTCTTACCTAATTCACAAAAGGCAACGTAACTATCCTGGCCACAGTCTTCTAAACAAACTGTGGCTCTTGGATCCAGCTACAAGTACTATGTTCTCTAGAGTCTTAGATTTTCTTTTCTTGTCTTAGCAGATTTGGTGGCTATGTAATTATGTTACTTTAACATCTCAAAAATGTGTTTAAAGTATACCTATAACACAACATCTAAAGGAAAGAATACTTTAGCATCTCAAAGTATATGAGTATTCAATTTGAAAAATTGGTTGACAGAACAAAGATTGCACTACTTCTTTTTCTGCTTCCTGAAAGACCAAATGCAGAGATGTATCACATCACTGTCACAATGGATCATTTTAATTGTGGTGCTCAACAGTGATGTGGTACTGTTATGATTGCACTATGAAAGGCTTTTCTGATACCTTCCTATTTTAAACTTTCAGTGACACTTGAAGGAATGTTTTTTTTCAAATCACCATTTTTAACAAAATGAAAGTGAAAAGAAGGTCTTCACTATGTTGGTTTTGTCTAAAGATTTTGAGGGAGGGAGGGAGGAAGGAAAGCACATGAACTGGATTTAACTAGATAAAAGGGTTACTTAAGTAAGAATGAAACAGACATATTTTTCTGCCTTTATTATGAACAAACAAGCACTGAGTTTTAAATAAGGGAGAGGCAATACATCTTCCCAGTCTTGCCCAATGAACAAATGGCCATAAATTCGCCATCAGTAGAATAACCTTGCGGTTAGCAGGACTTCAAGGGCATTTGAACACATTAACTTATGATGTTCCATCTGGTCCTGTGTTTTTTGCTAAAGGAGATGAGAGTTTATTACCCTCCTTCCATCTCAAAAAATAGTGGTCCTCTTTCTTAATTTTCTTCCTTCCCTCCCTCCCTTCATATGACCACTGAAACCTCTCTGCTGCTCTAGCTGGAACTTGCTCTTCCTGTCTCTACATTTTATTTAAATAAAATTTGCAGGACTTTAAGTACTTTAAAAATCTTATGTCATGTAGGAAGGTCCTTGTGAGCAGACCAAAACCTTATTTTTCCTCAAAGCTGTTTTTAGAATTATGAAAGTTAAGAAGATGCAAAAGACTTTATAGGAATCTGAGATGCAGTAAAGTGAGGCTGGATACATGAATAAGTAAGATCTATAGTGGGAGGAGATGCTAAAAAAGCTGTGGGATGTGTGTTGCAAATAGATCAATATAAGGACAGTCCTATTTTTTCCTGAATTCTCCTAAGGTTTCCTGGAAAAAACTGCTGTTGTCAACTGACTACCACTGTGGCAGAAAAATGCTGTTTCAAAAATCCATCTGTGTCTGTAGCTTGCTGATATCACAGATAACAACAAAGCAATCTCCAAATTAGTCCCTTGAGCCACTCTTGTCTGCAGGCTGCATCTAGAGTACAGACATTAGCTGTGTAGCTGCACCAGCAGAGGTTCTGCACCAGGTTTTCCCGTTGTCTTGGGTATGTTTTGGCTCAGGTTTTTACAGACCAAAGTTTAAAATGTCCTTTCCTTATTTATTCACTCTCCTTTGACATTTTCTGTAAAATTGTTGAGGTTGTTCTCATGAAAGTAATAATTGCTACTTCCTGGAATGACAAGGAGGTCTCCTTAACACACCAATGCAAACTGATGCTGTTCTTAAATGTGGGATTCATCCACTTTTACCTCAGGTACAGTTTGGATGGAGCTGTGTCTGAAAAGCACAGAGGAAGCAATGGGGTACAGGATCCAGTCCAGCTTTCTGAGTGGTGATGAGGCAAAACACTGGGCTCAGATGGTTTGTACTTTATTTTAACCAGTATTTCTCCAGACACTTATGCTCACTTTTCCAGTCAGTAACTCAGCATTACGAAGACTTGAAGGTGCTCTGTCTTGTAATAGGGGTCACAGACATTTCCCAGTTTCCTTTTTGTTACTGACCATGGTTCTCTGTTGTGCCTGCCTGGAAACCCAGCAACCTGGCCTCTAATACACTCTTGTCCTATTTGCAGGCCTACTGATTCCTAGGGGCTCTTGTTCTACAGCCTGTACATGAGAAGGTATGAGGCAAAACCAAGGAGTCAGTCTGATATGTAGTAACCCAGTCAGTGCAAGTTTGGAAGTAAATCCCACAGAAACATTGAATGGTTAAGGTTGGAAGGGGCACCACCCACAGAGAGAAATAGGAGGAGTAAAAGATGTAAGTATTCAGCTCCCTGTCTTGTTTTCTGAGATTTGAAACTCTTTCTGAGAGTTTTTGGTGAGTTTAAAGGCTGAAATATTTCCCAGAAAGTAAGCTCCTTGCATTCATACCAGCTTCCTCCTGCTGTAGCTTTGACATGGTATATTGGTGTGTCCTTCACTTGTACATGCCCAAGGTCATTTAATCATTCCTGCAATACATCATGGCTGGTTAAGAAATGCATGAAATATGATGCTTGTTATGACACTTAGAGCTGAACTGTCCTTGGCAGCTTCTTCATGTGCTGTGTAATTTCCATGTACCTTGGAAAAAAAAAAAAAAAGAGAGAGAAAGAGAGACTGGTTTTCTGCCAGGATATCTAGGAAGAAAAGTGTAATATGAATCAAAAGGAAAAAACTTTTGTTTGAAATTAAAGTATGGAGAGGTTAATACTGGACTCAAAAGTCATGATTGTGGTCTCACCTGCTCATTTTACACTGCCTCCAGTTGAATTACACATCACTGCTGCTGGTAGAAGTATAATCAGGGCCAAGACTGTGAGAGCCAGAAGGCTTTATTGTACATTGTCCCATGGTTGCAATCAAATTACCATTTAGCTTTCCAGGAGTATTAATATTTTTGATCAATTTAAGGCTGAATTCTTTAGCTTCCTCAGTTCTTTGACTTCCCCTCCAGTAAGATCATATAAATGCAACTAAACAGAACAGCTTGTACTCAGCTCAGCTACTGAAACCTCAAATAATTGTATTTTATATGAATAATTCTATGAACAAATCATAATCCAGTTTGTGCCCTTGCATCCTTTTTTGAGAAAATAAGAAATGGAGTATTGGAGATGTATTTGTGACTTCCCTTAAGCCAACTGCAACATGTTTAAAGTATGGTAAACTTCAAATGCATGTTATTTTGTCTCCCCAATCAATAGTTGGCAGAGAATGCCCCTAACAAAAGCATCGTGTACTTCAGTCCCTAAAAGTCAAGTGTACTAATATTTTGTAAATTACTAATTTGAAAGGACATTGTTCTGAAAACAAACTTCAGAGGCTGAAAGAAATCTCCCACCTATAATTGCAAAGTCTGATGTTCATTAATAAGGGAGGGACTTCAGTCAGTCCATTGTGTATTTTGTAAAGATAAATCTACAGCCTTGTACAGGATCCAAAATTTGATACTCCCTCAGTTTTATTGGGAAGTTTTCTCTGCCAGCTGAAGTCCAGGTCTTCTTTTTGAAGGAACCTCACTTTAAAGTTTTATCATAAGATATTGTTTACATGGATAAAAATGTATAGTTATATTTTGAGGGGAACTCTCAAAACCTGTTATATTAGTATATGTTGTTGTTTAACTATTTGTACTCCTACTTAATATTTACTTAGAAAAGAACAAAACAGGAACAAATTATACTTTCTATTCTTTGGATTAGAAGTTCAGTGCATTGTTTCTGGTCTAGATGTAGTCATGCTCTTAAAAGACAATATACACTTGTTTAGATGTGCTTCGTTTTGTCCTGATTACACTTCTGAAGTCAATGGATGATAGTGGTATTAGCAACTGCTTTTGACAGTCCTTAGGAGGAATCTGGAGATTCATTGCACAAGCTTGGTAATCTGTAGTTTACAGTCCTGTATTGCTCAGTACACCACAAAGGTGGTATAATTGTTTTTTCTGGGCAGTTTACTTTTGCTTTGGCTTTTTGCTGTTAGTGGTAAGTTGCAGGAGTCTTTTATTTGCATTAACCATGATCAGACTCAATTCCTTCCTGAAAGAATGAATTCAAATTAAAACGAGATAGGAAAATTAGGAGGGTTGCTATTTTATAGTTTAAGGGAGCTCCATTCCAGTAGAATTCAGCAGGAGATGCTTTATGGTTTATGTCCAAGGTTTTTCTCATCAATAAGGGCATTAGTGCAAACCTGTAATACAAAGTCAGCAAGCAGACCTAAAACTGGATATGAATGCCATACTTCTCAAATACGGTGCCCTCCACAGCAGTCTCCCATCAATCTCAAAAGCTGTTTGTTCTTTTCTTGTAGATGATTATATTTGGCATGAAGGAGGTCATTAGGATGAGTTGCATACACCTCAAGGCTGTCTGGATACTTGTAGCATAGAGAAGCTGCTAATCCAATACTCACAATGTGTTTTTGTGAAGGCTTAGGGCAGATACAAAGAGAGCAAACAAAACCTGCAATGTTCCTGCACCACCAAACAGACCTACACAAATCAATAGGCTACAAGCCCTTGTAGGTCTCTTACAATAGTCTGAGGCTGAAGAGGTATGTGTCCAGAGGGATGGCCAACATCATCTGTCATGGAGCAGTGTCTCATACAACTTCTATTCAGTCATGGCAGACACTAGCAGGAGGCATGAAGTCTCTTTTGGGGTTGTTAGGCTTTTTGTAAATGCTTTATTCTTCCCTAAGAGTAATGAAGAGTATTCCCAGATCAATTGTTTTCTAGTTTTTAAAGAAAGAACTTTGCTAAAAAGAATTCCTTCCCAATGCTTCTACTAACACTTGATAGGATATCTTAGGATACTATTCACATATTTAAAGAAATGGAAAAATCGCAATAAATCCTTCATATTTTCATATATATATTCATATGTACAGTATACATTCTTAGACAAATGTGTTTGGTCACTTGAGAATAGAGAAGCTAAAAAAACTAAATATGATGCCCTGACTTGCACAGCACAGTGCCAGCTCATATTTAGGAAATGTTCAGGACACGTATAGTTACCCAAAAGACAGAGAAAGAAAGAGTGAAAGGAAGACAAAGGAAAAGTGATGATTTTCATCTAGCTTATTCAGGATTTACTTCTGCAACAGAAAAGTGTCTAAACAGTGCATTAAATCCATGAAAATTAAATTACATATTATAAATTTGAGAGATCTGAAACATTTTTGATGAGCCTGCCTAGCCATAAAAAATCCCATCCTGAATTTCTAATCTTAAATCAAGGAGGCCATTTTATGAAAATGAGAAAGGATTCCTGATTTGCGGCTGTAAGTACTTTAACATGCTCCTGATACTTCCCCAAGATCTCAGTCACAACAGACACTTGCTGCTGGTTTTCAAAAAAGTAAAAGGTAGTTTTGTTCCCTGCTGTGATGTGCCTAAGCAGATGAAAAGAAAATAAATCAAGGTCAATATGAAGTAAGTTTTACAGATTGGGTGTGTGCTGTTATGTTTCTTTATGCAATTATTGTATATGCCTACTAGCTGCTCCAGTCAACAGCATTATACTCAGATGGTGTCCATCTCCATGCAGCCTTGAGGCTCTGTGGCCAAGACTATTCCTACTGCCAGCAGTGTGTTGGTAGCAGACAGTGACTGGTTGTGCCCTGTTTCTTAAGGCAGATGTTAAGCAATACCAGTACCAAGATCAACACTTAGAAGCATTGCTAGTGACTGACTACCCTTTGATTTTGAGCTCTGTGAGGCTGGCAGTCCAATTACTTTTCCATGCTCATAAGCCATACCTTTCCAGGTAGGATGAAATGATTCTCTGGGAGCCTTTACTAAAGGCAAGGTAAATGACATTCACTTTCATACCCTTATTTACTGAATGAGTAATCTCATCACCTTTGTCTCCTTCATTTGTCCAAAAATGATGTTCAGGAAGATTTGCTGCCTTTTCTTCTCAGGAAATGAGACAAGACTGACCAGCCTGTAGCTTCCCAAATCTTTCTTTATCAAACGGGAGTGACATTTGCCAAAACAGCCTCCTGCCATGCCTACCCAGCCTACTCCAGCTTAATGCACATTAGAAAGAACTGCTATGTATGTTTTGAGTTCGCCCTGGGAGGGTCAGCTATTCTTCTGTTCTCTGTCTTGTTAAAAGACATATGAGATACTGTGGATATCAATAATACTGTTCACCTGTTTAAAAATGGACAGGATATTAAATATGTGTTCAGTTGAGCTGCTGAAGCACTCCCATTTTAAATGGCAACACCACAGGTATTAGCTAGAAGATATATTAAAAAATTTTGTATCTCATTTTCAGAAAACAAATCAGAAAAACAAACTGAAATTTTTGCCATGTTTTGAGGAAAATTGATCTTTGGAGCCCAGCTTTGTTCCTTAGATCTGTCTCTAGTCAAAGCTGAGAGTACTTCATTTCTGAAAGACATAGCAGAGGGAAAATTTGTTTTAGGAAGTTTTCAGACAATCCACCAAGCATTCCCTAACTGGATTATTTGTATTACTGGAAGCCAGGCCTTCTTGAAATCATGCAGCCGATATTACACCACAAGAAATTTCAGTGGGAATAGTACAAAGTTTAATCTAATTCCAGATTTAATGCATTCTTCTTCTAAGTGCTAATGATACTTCCTAAAGTTGCTAAATGCTTTAAGAGCATTTGTATCACTGTTTGTACCTTCATCAATCTCCTGAATGTTCCTAAAAAATATCAGCAATATTCCTTAGCAAAGAAGAATAAATTTATTTTATTTTATAAAATCTCATTCTTTCAAAATTTCAGAGAATCAAAAGAAAATGGAAATGAGGGAGCTCTTAACTGGTAAAGGAAGCAGGTATACTGTTAAGGATGAACACTGCATAGTTTGCATGCAGTTTATTTAAAGTATATACAGTTATTGGTCTTTTCCCTGGGAACTGTCTAACGCATGTGAAATTAAAATGCCATCAGGAATTTTTGTTTGTGTCTGGTTAGCTTTTTCCTTCTGCTTCCTTTATTGATCACAGATTTCACACTTGGCTGCCTTTTAACTTCAAAGGCAACATTCCCTGTACCATATGTAAGGTATCACTGTTTTGGAGGCCTGCCATTTGCAAAATTGTTTCCATCTTTCCTGGATCTGGTTAAAAATGGTTTGGCAATGAGCATTTGATTTATGTACTTATCCCATTTATTTCAGCTTAGTAGGTCTTTCTCCTCTTTTTATCACCCTTCTTGGTGTATTGCACAAGATTGTGTTGCAATCCCCTGCACTGTGATAGAGGCTGGCCCTGTGCTGCCCAAGAGGTCTTTCACAGTCTTACAGCCTCCTGATCCTGTTGCATGAGAAGTCACATTTGGGGACTTAACTGCAAAACAAGATAGATTAAATGCATAATTTTTGATACATGGGCTGAAGATACAGAGTTTTATAGGTCAAACCTGTCAGAAATGGTAGTTTTCATACAAACCCATAACTCTTTGAAGTTTATCTGATTATCTGGAATGCTACAATGGACAACAACAAACAGTATCAGCCGTATTGAAGTCATTGTTCCACATTGTGATTATTTTCAAATTTAAAGTAGGAAAACAATTTTCTACCTAAGCATGCTGTATTTCTTTATTATTACTATCATTTAGAAGGCACAGTTCTTGATAAGTCTTGTAAAAAATCTGTTCTTCTTGAAAATTTTTATCTAGTTTCCTCAATATTATTGCTTTGACTATTTAGAGTACAAAAACCTTGCTCCCAAATATGTACTTCCAGCTTTTATAGTTTTATTTTCATTCTCTTCAGATATCTGTAATAGAACAGGAATAGTCTTGTGAGGTAGATGATGCCTTGTAAAAAAAAGACAATGTTCTGTGAGAAAATTTTAACAAAGAAAAATTATATTTTAAATTTCTGTCTATTTTTGTCTTGCTTCTGCAGTAATATTTTATGGATCTCTGATATCTGGTTACCACTAGTAACTAGATATCTAGTTACCACTTTAACTTTAGCCTGCATACCCCTCTTTCTTTCAAAGAGATTTGGAAGAGTGGGAATCATTTTCCTACATTGTATTACAGAAGATTCAGGTGGTTTTTTTCCAAAACCTTTAATTTTTTGTTAAAATTAATGAGAAATTTTCTCATTGATTTTCCAGTGATGCAGATGTTTTCCTGCAGAAAATATGAATTCTGTGGCTCCAGACATTTCATTTGGTAGAGAATGAGTTCCTCTACAGTGTTTTTAATGTTGCCCAAGTGTCCTGGGCATGGGAACAAAGCAGAAAGGCTCATGCGGAAGTCTACATGAATAGCAGACTGTGTAGAACTCCCAAAGACCATTCAGTGGCACAGACTTTGTGTCCTCCCTACATGCATTTTCTGGAAACTGTGTGGTGATGATCCAAGCAAGAGGCCCCTCCAGCAGCAGATGGAGCTCTGTGTTGCACTTTCTGTGTGCATGGCTCAAAGCAGATGTATGTCGACATCAGCAAGTCCTTGCAGGCACATGCTGAAGTGATTGGGAGCTTGGTTTTTGACCCACAAACATGTATGTAAATACAGATGGCACTTTCGCAAATCAGGAAGATGTTTGTGGGGCCCTGATGAAGAAATTGTCTCTAGAAGAATGCTTAGAGGAAATGATGTTAGAAATTTGGTTGAAAGAAGAAAGAGAAAGGAGTAATGAAATTGGTGACATGTAGCAAACAGAACTGAGAGAAATACTAACATCTATATCTCTATCTACATCTATATCTATATTTATATCTATCTCAACACAGTTGCCGGTGTAATAGCTTGGTAAGCAAGGAGCTGCATAATTCTGTGGAACTGGGGGAAGATTTTAATGCTTCTCCCTCTGCACTGTTTGTTTGTATTCCTCTTCTTCAGAGGATTTGTATCTTTTCCTTCCCATAAAGTAGTGCCACACTGAGTGCACATCTCTGCCATCCAAACCCACCAGCAGATCAAACGCTTGTCTAGTATTCCTTTATTACTCCAAAGAGTAGCTGCTGTCAAACACACACAATCCATCGCAAACATCTCTGTGCTATTCAGAAATACTTTCCAGAGGTGTTTCTCATACTGCTTTATTTTCTGGATCATCTGGAAACTTTGTTGTCAGTAACTAAAATACTTTTCAGTGAAGAAGTTCTTATTTTGTTTTGGTTGGTTTGTTTTAATTTCAGTTCTCATTCTCCCTCCAAACCTTTCTTCCTCCCAGACACAGTAAGATGCATTTTCCAGCAAAGAAAAACCCAGTATGATACAGCCTCATTACACGCCATAAGCTGTGACAATATGATTTTCTCCATATTTGTGTGTATAGAAAACAGGCAAAAAAAAAAACAGATAAAGAAGAAAGTTGTGATGTTAACAATGCAAATCTGATTCTGAGAGGGGTGAATCTATGCAGGTCCTCAGAAGTTAGTGGAGATTCACTGTCCATTTACTTTTGAATGAAGTCTGTTCCCTCTAGCAATGGTTGTTACAGACTGATCTATTTCATTGCCTTTGCTATGTTATCAAGTTGTCTTCTTGATAAATTAATAATGTGGTTTTTAAAGAGATAATTGATATTACTGTAAAAGACCCACAATTTAATTAGGCATAATATAATTGCTTCAAGAAAGATACTAGTTCATGTAATTAAAACATAAACTTAGGAACTATTGTACTTATAGTATTCAAATTTCAAGGTTATATATTTTTTAATTTCATTTGAACAGTGTTTTGTTGTTTTTTTTTTTCTTAAATACACTACTTCTTTTTCTGCAAAATCCATAGTCATATAGTTCTTTCTTCTTGCTCCTCCTCTCTTTTCCTTGAAGAATTTTGGTTTTATACTGAGGCCTCCTCAAGTGGACCATGAGGTGAAGGCTGATATTGTTGCCCTTCCATTCTTTAGTATCTTTAAAAGACAGAATGGTTTTGACATTACAGCAAATCAAAAACCTTATTTTGATTTTAAAGTCTTGATTGCAATAATGTATTGACTAACATACCTTAGAAGTTTGGTATGGATGAAGAACTCATGTTTAACAGGCATTTAACTGCCCAAAGTGAGCTCTTGGGATCTGTCTTTCACCAATGTCTTATGAGTCCTCCAGATAAAGATCTCTGTCTCTGCTTTCTAATTGTGACTTCCCCTGTTAACATACAAGGTATTCCCTGATCTAATTGCAGAGCAGATAGCTCTTAAAATAGCTTAGAGTAGTGCGCAGAAGGAATAATTTACTACAGTCGCTTACTGTAGTGTGTGTCAAGGGAGAGGGGAAACATCTTTTCTTTAATTTTGCATTGACATCCATGGTGGCTGCGCTAAGGAACCACAGCCCACTGTAGAGTCCCCATCCATATCTAACTGCAGTCCTTTTGGGCATAACAATGGATTATAACAGAGCTTCTCAGCAGGCTTGACTGTCTGATTAAAATGTTACTGCTGTTGTCTGTGTTACAACATAAATTGGGGAACTCCCCCCTGGCCAAAGTGCCAGGAGCCTTTGCAAATTGTGCTTGACAACTGGCCCGTTGGAATCGTTCAGCCCGAATAATCAGAAATGCCAACTTCTGTGCAACTTTGGAGTGCTTCCTAACTGACCTATTTTGGTTGGACAGAATATAGAATCAGTAGATGTGCTCTGCATGTACTGCAATATAGTTTGTTTGTAACAAAAATGTGCAAAGCCTTTTCTTTCTTTCTTTCTTTCTTTCTTTCTTTCTTTCTTTCTTTCTTTCTTTCTTTCTTTCTTTCTTTCTTTCTGAGGGACAGGATGAGCTTTGGTTTTCACTTGTTAGGAACAATGCTAACTAGACACAGTCAGAATTTCAATGTACCAGAACAATGCAACTTACACCCAGATCTATTCTTGGCTTCAGCACTTGTGACAAGACCTGGGGACTGAAACTCACTGCCTCAATATCACCACACATAAAATGAACTTGTTTGAAATTGCACTTCCAATAAGATAGTAGAATTAAAGTAATTAAATATTCATTTCCTTATTGTTGGAATGCTTCATGGATTAGTGCATTTGGGAGTTTGGGGAAAAGGTCTTCTTTTTCAAATAAAAATGTAAGGAAAAAAAAGTTTTGGATGTCAGATGGCCTATGACAAATTAGTACTATGATATTATTCAACCAGCATTACCCAACATCATTTGTGTCATCTTTACCAGTAGTTTCAGACCAGAAGCAAAAAAAAAAAAAAAAAAAAACCAACAAAAAAACAACAAAAAAAACCCAAAAAAAAAAACCCACAAAAAAAACCACCAAACCTTGCAGGGGGAATGAACTGAGCTCTCATCCCTAAAAAGAGGGAAGAGGAGACAATTTCTCAAAGAACAGAAAGAAGGGGTAAGATGTTGAATGACAGACTTAAAAGGACCAGCTGATATGTAGATATTTAGGTGCAGAAGGAGGAAGAAAGAGGATGACAAGCAAATAAACAGTAATAAAGGTATCAGTTAAATCACATTTCACATTCTGAAACCAAACAGGTTCTAGGACTGACAGTAGGATAGTCTTGACTTTCCATGTTAGTTATCTGTAAATCCACTATGGGTTGTCAAGAAAACAGCCATTTTTTCCCTGATCACGAATTGCAGATTGTTACAGGTGCAGCCTGTAACAAAAGGCCATGATTTTTCTATTGCACTGCATAGCATAGAGGATACAATGATTAACACATATTAAGAGAAAAACAGCCTATCCTGTCAAAGCCAAAAGCAGCTCAGGTTTGCTATAGGCAAAAGTCCATCTTGCTGGTCCTTGCTCAGGTTGCCAGTAGAGTATTGCTGTTAGAAACTGTCATTACAGGGAAGTGTGTTAACCCCTACAAAATGTAGACATAGCACTGCCATTCTGCATTTGCTCTGGACTGCAATAGTATTGCGGTCAGAGGTGTGATTGCCATGAACTAGGAGGGATCATAATGATACCCTTTGGTATCCACTAGCTTGGAAAGGCAAATTGCAATCATGACATAGTTGTGGTGCAGAGGTCTCCAGACTTTTCACTCTCCCAAAGACATATTTTGAAATTATTCTTAATATCTGTGGGTTTCAGTTCAGCACTTCTTATGGACGCTACTTTTTTTTTTTTTTTTCAACACAGCAACCGCTAGTTTGTGTGGTCTCCTCAGCAATCAAGAACAGTACACTGGAATATTTTGTATCTGCTGACTCAGACTAAATGACATTGCCCAGAACATGCCCATGCTACTTCCCTGTGTGGATGCACAAATAATTTATTCTAACTCTCCTCCTGAAGTGATAACCCTTGAAGTTACTGCTGCTACCTCCTCACAATGTCTTGACAATGACGTGTTTGTGTTTTTTCTTTCCATTTGCAAAATTTTGGAAGACAGTTTTCTGATTTGTTACTGATTTAAGGCAGGTAAGAGCTGACTGTGCCACACCAGCAATACTGTGCAAGTGTGTTGCTATTCAGGGTCCTGTCTCTGGAGAGGCGCTTTGCCTTCAGGTGCTGGGTGCCGTCGATGTTTGTCACCTGCCAGCTCATGCCATAGTCCAGCTGGCTGTGAGCTCCAAAGGGTTAACAGCGAGCCAGCGGTGATGCTGTAATCCTCCAGGGCTGCCAGCACGCTGCACTGTTGTTGTGTCGGATCAGGGGGGTTTGAAGGAGGCTGTGCCGGCTCCAGCAGCTGCCTCAGTCACGTCTGTCATTTTGGGTCTCTCTGCTTCTAAACAACATGGATGGCGTAGCAGGTAAAAAGAATGACTGAAACCCACACTGGTAACGAATCCGTGTCCTTCCCCTCCCTACTGCATCCAGAAAATGCACGGCCTCTGGGAAAGAGCCCTCACCTCTTCAGGAAACTAACACAGCGTGTCAGAAACGTGTGCCCCTGGGGCGTGGGGGGGAAACAAAACCCCGTTTGACAAACAACTCTAGTCCTGACCGTAATGGCGAAAACAATGCAGGTAAACCCAACTGCCCTCTGCCCTACTTCTCTTCTGCTGTAAGCAAATAATTCTCCAGCAAAATAACCAGAGGGAGCACTTTTTCCACAACATTGCTATTTTCTAAAATCTGCATTGACTTTGTCCTTACATTGACATTGCAACCATCTGGTATGAACGGTTTGATATGAAGTGGGGCAAATCCACCCTCTAGCTTCTAAAGAAGTACTCTTACTGAACCATGCTAGATTTCACTTTTATTTTTAAAAAGGCTTTGTGCATTAAATTGGGGAGAGCAAAAGCCATTTGGAAATGTCAGAGCTGGACATCAGCTCCATTTGTAGACATGTAGTATAAGTTCAGGTATTTTTATGGTTTCTGTCTCAGTTTTTATCAAAACATCTGACATATTTGGCCACAGAAAACCTTTATAGGATTAAAAAGCAAAAGGAAAGAAAACAATAACAAAAAAAAACCACCCAGCCCAAAATTGTTGTTGTCTTCTAGATTGAAAACCTAGGCACAGAAGTGGGTGACTCCAAAGTAACAAAATCATCTGTGTTTAGGTTATCAACCTAAATCTCTGGATTAGTCTTCTACTTGGGAATCTCCCAAGGTACTGACATCCATGATAGGCAATCCATATTTTCTTGGTTACATAGGTGTGTTTTTTCTTTTGTAAATCCCTGTTACACAGAATATACTAAGCTTTGGGATAATCACTGAGTGAGGCATGCAGCAGGCCAAGGGCAAAGCTGAGACAGCAGCCTATATATTCTGGGATTCATCCTTCACATGTCATGAGGCAGAGTGTTTGCTAGCTTCTCAGAGCAAGTGCTCTGCTCCAAAGTGTCCCACTGGCATGCCTTCCTCTGGGAAACTAAGTAAAGGAAGCTTCTGCCACATCTTCCAGTTTTAGTCGGAAAGGGGGAAGGAAAGGGGGAAGGAAGGGGGGAAGGAAGGAAGGAAGGAAGGAAGGAAGGAAGGAAGGAAGGCAGGAAGGCAGGAAGGCAGGAAGGCAGGAAGGCAGGAAGGCAGGCAGGCAGGCAGGCAGGCAGGCAGAAAGAAAGAAAGAAAGAAAGAAAGAAAGAAAGAAAGAAAGAAAGAAAGAAAGGCCAATCACACAAGGTGACCTTTCAGCCTATTAGAAAGTCTGGTAATGGATGTTTAGGGAAACATAATAAACAAGGTAAATATGCTCTTCCTGTGGTCTTCCTTTCTATTTTCTAAGAATAGCTGATGAGAGATTTTTAGATTTGTGTCTTACATTCATGCCATCACATTTAACAGGACTCAGTAGACTGTTCTATGAAGTGAACTAGTCCTTTTTAGCCATTTTCCTTTTGACCTTCATTATATGCTGTGTCAGTGAGTCCCACTGCTTCATTCTGCAGACCATGGTAAACGCTTCCCTTTGTGATTTCTGAATCCTGAGGCTTGGTGATTTTCACTGGGAGCCTCTTGCTTTCTTCTTTTTCTGAGAAACAGTGAATAGTTCTTCTGCTTGCCACTCAAGATAGTTTACTTATCTACTAATCTCCTTGGATTGTACTTTTTTCTGGATTGAAGGGCCTCAGTCTATGCCTGAGCAAAGCCTTTCAATGTTTTTATCATCTTTTCTGTCATGTACTATTCCTTGTCTGATTCTACTATAATATGTATGGGTTAGAATGATCAGAAATACATTTACTCTTTAGGCTGTGAGTGCACCATGCATTCGTATAGGAGCATGAAACTGCTTTCTATTACATTCTTTACACCCTTTCTGGTAATTCTCAAACTTCTGTTTATCCTTATGACCAGTGTTGGATTTCTTATGGCATTTTCTAAGAAATATTCTCAGAGGAAAGAGGAAGAAGGCTTCTTATGATCTCTACTTTCCAAAGACAGATCAGCATGGGAAGAAAACATCAGGTTTTTTTTCATGGCTTCACCCCTGTCACTGCTGCTGAAGAAAGCAAGCCCCTCACCTCCCTTATATCAGGATTTGGAAGGTCATCATGTAGTGAGGAATACTGCAGATCAAGAGAGATACACATGGGAAAGGTAGGTGGAATTAATGGCATTGCAGCCCATGAATTTCACTTGAAAGCTGGGAATAGGAAGAAAATGTAGACTTGTGTGGTGTAGGGCAAAGAGGAGAAGAAGAGCTGTGGGTTCTTTGTTTCACTTGGAAGGAAAAGCAACTAACCTAGGTCACAGCATTTTATGTGGTGAGATTGGGCGGGGTTTGAATGGATTTACAAGGCTGTGTAATGCAAAAGCAAGGGTAGGTGTATTAATGGTTTATCTGACACCGTGGCAAACTAGAAGCTTGCTTACTTTACAGCTGACTGGAAGCTTAACTTATTAACCATACTATTAAGGTAAGATTTAAATGCTGGATAGGAATCTGATTATTTGAATTTATCAATATTGTTGGGATTTGTGAGTTAATCTGGTGTCCCTATCCAAGTACAATTTGATAGTGGGGCTTTCTTCCAGCTATTTCTTGGGCTAAAAGCAACATGAGACTCGTTCATGGCTGTACAGACGATTGGCCTTGCAGTCCAGACAAGAATCGGGATGCAGGATGTCCTCAGCTGGTGTGTAGGTCACATCATTACTTCTCTTCAAGCCTCCTTGGAAGAGCCCCAGCATTAGGGGACCGGACTTGGAGGTACACAAAAAACTGTGCTGCTCTGTGCGCAGAGCACTATGCTGTGCTCCAGGGATGGCAGGTGTAGAGTAGACCATGCTTTATGTTTGCCTCAGAATAAAGCAGCCCCTCAGCCAGCCCATGGCAATGCAAGCAGAAAGGCAATGTAAAGCCAACTTCGTTTTTGTCTTCTGCCCTCCTGATTTCTGGTTTGGGAGAGGATGGAGCTGTGTCACAGAAAGACCAGAGGTTTCGTCCAGCACGTTTGTCAATGTCCTCTTATTTTCTTTAGCAAGGACTGCAGAGATAAGCATTCCCTGCATTCAGCAGCTTCTCCTGTCTGCCTTGCAATTGAGACACGTAACACTGCTGCCTGAACTTCCTTCTAAGGTGTGGTGGCATTGTTGTGAGGACATACAGATGCTTTCTATATCTCTCCTGTAATTTATGTGTCAAACTCGCAATAAATTCTTTTCACCATTAGTAACTGTCTTGGGTGGAAAGGCCATTAAATAGGAAGTCATTATTACTCATCTGTATATGCATGGAGCTTTCAATGGGGATATGTGCTCAGACAAGGATCGTTTGAAATGCAAGAGGTGAGCACTCCTGGACAGACAACATTTTTCATACCAGCTATAATGCTGCCATGCCATTTCCATCTCATCAGTTGGGGTAAGAGGGCAGAATCCAGCCCTTAAAATAGGACATTATCACCCTGTTTTTATGGCGGTGTTCAGCACAGGAGATATGGCAGCAACCATTGCTAAGGAAATGTTCAGGTACAGTTTGTGAGCTGCAGCAGCTCTTGCTGACTTGAAATGCTACCTACTAACCAAATGGTTTTATCAGCAGTGCTTGGAGCAGAAGGAACCAAAGAGAAAGTGGCTGGTAAGAGAAGTTTTGTCACATTTGTAAAGAAATATATCTTTGGAAAGAAATTAACAGGCCGTCACTATTGTAAAGTTACAAAAGGGGTAGTGGCCCAGCAGCAGCAAACTTGTTGTCCCATCTTTACTGCAACAGTTCACGTAGCTCCTTGGTCTGACCTGCAGTTGTAGCTACAACAAAGCTAAAGAATTGTGATAGATAAACTGGTCTCCAGTTCAGGAAGAGCATTAACTTCCCCAGACACTCTTGGCCAAATCCATCCTTGGTGTGACATCATTTGAATTACATCAGGCTTAATTTTGTCCCAGATATCTGTACTGGCTTTCACAGCAGCAAAACTTTCCCCTTACTTCCAATGTAAGGGTGGTGAAATGAATTAGGACAAAGGAGACTGAGCACTGGATAAAAACCTTGATCCCAGTTAGAAGTTGTGCCTGCTTGGGGACAGGGTTTGGTTGGCTATGGTAATCATGGGGTGGTTCCAATGTACTCCAGACATTGCATAACTGCCGCTTTAATTTACTGTGAATGTTATTCAAAGCTGAGGATTTAACTCATCTGAACATTAAAGCTTACAGCTGGGTTATACTCCTCCTCATAAGTCACTGTATATTATATTCAGAGAAATAAGGGAATTTTTTTTCTGTTTTCAACTTTAATAGTTCTTTTTCTCAGCTGACTTTTCTTAGATTTTTCTTTTCAACACCCATGTTATGTGCATGTACCTTCTCCATCACCATAGAATTTTCCTGTTCCACCATTGGCTTCTCTGAAATCTCCAGATATCAGGTTAATTTCTGGATTTAGATGGAGTATTAGCTTTTCATCCCATGTCAAAACTCAGTATATAATCATCCCATTAGAGCAGGAAAAGGTATTTTACATTCTGACTGTCTTGAAACTTGTTGCACTGCATGTGTTTCAGTGTGTTCCAGATTGAAAATTTTGACAATTCATCCCTGTAGTAAAACTGACCATCACAAATTTTGCTCCAGTTTAATTTAGTTATTCACTTGATTATTACAGTTACAAACAATTTTGAAAATTTGTTTTGAAATTCCTTTTGAATCAATTTTGAAATTGAAAGTCTCTCTTCTTTAAGAGATTTTTACCATATAATTATTTTCAAGCTCTCTATGCCACCACTCTTCAAAATTTTATTTTTTTGTGTGCTCTGCAAGAACATACCCTTTGCTTTCACAGTTCATTCAACTGAATTCTGGTCACTGGACCAAGAAGTATAAAGTTACATAGTTGCAGCACAGATAATTTGTCTTTCCATTGGGTTTACTTATTTTCCCATTGCCTCTTTGATCTTGAGGTGCTGAGGTACAGATTCTACCTCAAAGAACAGCACCAGGAGGTAAACTACCTTTTCTTTAAAATATACATATGGTTTTTAGTGGTGCCCCTTGTGAAGGTGAAATGGTGTTACTTCTTTCTTCTGCTGACCTATTCCATCTCTTGACTGCTTTAAAAAATCATGGTGATTCTTCACAAGAAGGAAAACCCAACTGTGGAATCTTAACTATTAGTAGCAGTGAAGACTTTCAAGTCATTAAAGTCATTTAATGGATTCTGAACACCAGGAGGCAGAAAATCTTTTCAGCAAAAGTAGTTATGTAGAGTTTACTAAGGAAGATACTTTGCCATAATTCTGAAAGAGAGGAATCAAAAAGTCAAGTTCAGAAACAGTAATATAGCCTACTTCAATTATATTGAGTTTGCTTTGGCTTTGTCATGATTTTGTAACAGTAGATAATGTGATCATAGTTTTCTCAGTTCAAGTGTTCTGTTAAGATTTTCAAGATTTATTAAGGTACCTTCTTTTTTAACTTCAAGGGTATTTATGTTTCTTAAACATTTTGTAAAGAAAGAAGGATGGCTCATTTTTACAATTGCACAATATTATTATATTTACATTTGTCTCCCTTTGGCAGAAAAATTACAAGGTTGTAAACTGCATTACTTCTGTTCAGGAGAACTGGGTGCCTTACTGTAGCTAAGATTTCCTTCAGAGAAGACAGTAGGAGTAACAACAACATGTTTCACAAATTTGCCAAACTGTTCATTGAAAGTAAGGCAATGTTTTATTTCAACATCCTTAAAACATGGTGTCATAATTTTCTATTGGAATTTTACTAAATTTGTTGAAGTTTTATTCTTTTTTTAAAAATAATGCTTAATGCTGATACAAAATTTTATTTCCCTAAAAGGAATGTTCCTTTTTGACAGAATAAAGCAGTTTTTAAAGTCCTTTTGTGCTAATCCACAATTAAATTTCTATAGATCTGTCTGTTTGTTTTTCTTTTCTAAAAGCACAAGTAACATGAGGAAGTAAACTATAGCAAAATTCTACTCTGTTTTGCCAACATAATCTAAAATGGATTCTTTAAAAATTAAACTGTCTTGTATAAATCAGTGATTTTTTTTCTCCCAGATATCAGCAGCGTTCAATGCTTGGCACTTACCCATCTTTCATCTTCTTATGCATTGTCTGATCATACAAATGGAACAGATTTAAATCCTTTGCACAACCACAGCTGTAGCATGTGAAACTGTGCTAATGGAAAGGAGGAGGGAATGGGCCTACAGCTCTCTTACTTCTCCCAACAAACCCAAACCTGCAACTTCTGTGTGAAGGTCTAAAATCTGTTAATGAAGGTACTGACTCATCTGTTCTCAAATCAAGCCTTCAAATGAGTTTTAGTGCTCTACAAGAGCCAAGAAAAGAACTTAGCCTGTTCCAAAGCAATGCCCAAGCCTTGTTTCTTCCAGAATTCAAACAAACTGAAAAGCATTTCTCTGAAACAGCCGACTGAGAACTCTGGGTAATGATGGATGAATAAAGATGCTCAGCATCCTGCTTTCCTTCAGAATTCCTGTGTACAGTACACTGTAGCGAATATTTACATTTCAATGCACAGATTGCTCTTTCAAAGCTGTGTTTTTTGAGCCCTGAAGCTGCCCAAAGAGGGTTTGGGCTTTACTGGGGATGCAAGTATGATTTAAAAGAGGGAAGTTTGTTTTATTCCCCTGTCCCAAAACTGTCAGGAATATCACAGTGTGACTCCTTTGCTAAGTGAATAGTCAGAGATGCTTCTTTCTTGACAAGTCTTCTGAAAGTCATGGCACAAAAACATTACTTGATGTTATTTAATTTCTTAAAAAGAAATATGAGTTCATATGACAAATATGAATTGATGCTTTAATAATACATGCTAGTGGATGCAAAACAGTGAAGTATCTCTACTGTCACCTTCCCCATTCCATTGTAAAAATATCACCTTGTGTTAGGGTGATCTCTTGTTTGTCATTATATCAGTCAATTAAATGAATAGAAAGATAAGGGACAACTAAGGCTAGATGTTATCTTAGATAAGATTTCTTTGCAGAGGTTTCCAAATTTGCATGAAGAATGTTATGGTTACTCAAAAATCTATGCAAGTGGTGATGAATAAATCTATGGTTAAAGTCTCTCAAACAACTAACTTGTATGTCTTCAAAGTAGTCTGCAGCACAAGGTGTGTGGGTATGCATTTTTTACTGATTGGACTGATCAGGTCTTGCTAACCCTTCTGCATTAGAGAAGCAATATTACCATGTGCCAGGCTAGGATGTGAATATATATAGAGGAGTGCACTTCTCTGGGAAAAGACCATGTATATCCTGAAAAACTTATGAACTGGGAAGCCAAAATTAAAAGTAGAAAGAAAACAACAACAACAAAAAAAGAGCATGAAGATGGTGTTAGACCAAGACAACAGGGCAAAACCCACACAAATGCATCAACCGTATGCAGTGTTTTAAAGATGCTTTAATTAAACAAAAAAGCAAGCAACCAACCCACAAACCAAAACAAAAATCTCCAGTTCCTTGTCCACAAAGACTCCAAAACCATTGCTCCTTGGAACAGCACAAACATGTCAGAACTGGTGCAGAGTTCCAAGGAGAAGGTCAGGTTGCATGAAGTGGTAACCTGGGAGAAGAAACACAGAGTTTCATTTCAGGCATGTGGATGAAATATGCACAAAATAAATACAGCAGTATTGGCTCTATTTATAGTTCTTTTATTAAAGAACTGGTGTGCTGGTTTTAGCTGGGGTAGAGGTAACTTTCTTCACAGTGACTAGTGTGGGGGCTGTGTTTTGGATTTGTGCTGAACACAGGGTTGATAATACAGAGATGTTTTTGTTATTGCTGAGACAAGCTTGCACAGAGACAAGGCCTTTTCTGCTTTTCCTACTGGCACATTGGCAGGGGGCTGGGGATTGGAGTGGAGGTTGGGAGGAGACACAGCCAGGACAGGTGACCCCAGCTGACCAAAGGGAATTCCACACCATATGGCATCATGCTCAGTACATGAAGTGGGAGGAAAAAGGAGGAAGGAGGAGATGTTCAGCATGATGATGTTCATCTTCCCAAGTAACCATTATATGTGATGGGGCTCTTCTCTCCTGGAGAGGGCTGAACACCTGCCTGCCCATGGGAAGAGGTGAATTAATTTCTTGTTTTGCTTTGCTTGTTTGTATGGCTTTTGTTGTCCCTGTGAAACTGTCTTTATCTCAACCCATGAGTTTTCTGGCTTTTAATCTTCTGATTCTCTCCCTGATCCCACTGGTGTGGGACTTAGTGCCTGCCTGGGGCTTGGCTGCTGGCTGGGATTAAACCACAACTGCTTCAGTTTAATAAGTATGGAACCCTATGGAAATTATTAGTATAGGCAATATTAAAGAGGATGAACCTCTCTTATATCCAGTAGTCAGAGTGAAACACAGACAACTGTGAAGACTTCTGGAGACACAATATTGTAGCTTGAAAATAAAAAGGGAAAGCAGTCTGAGCATTGTACAAAGTTTGAAATTCCCAGAAAAAATTCTACCTTGAGGTGAGCAGGCATGCTCGGTGTTGGGGTTGAATCCAGAGCACTTTCAAGTGAAATGAAAGATTTTCATTGTCTTCACTGGTGACAGGGTTAGGATTTTAAGAATGTAAAAAGACTGGGAGAAAGATAAACTTTTCATTTTATTAATTAGATTTTCATTATCAGCTGAATTTTTTAAAATTGCTGTACATTGGACACACTTTTTAAAAATGCCTATGAGAACCTAAGATGTCCCTTTCTGTTATCTGCTCCTATCTGTTTGATCTATTAACATTCCAGAACCATTTATTATTTTACATACACAACTATAAAATTTAGAAGGACTTCCATGCTGGCCAAGGCATAGCAACATAGCTAAACTAACATGCTGCTATTCTACTCTGTACAGAGGTTTAATGCTCAATAAAAAATAAGGAGACAACTTTTATGTAGTCCCATACAAGGGAGTGAGAAAGAGGGACATGCTACACTCTTCACATGGGAGGAGATTAACCTTTAATGTTGGGGGTGAATGATACATTTCACTGATACAGCTTGTGTGCTGAATTTAAATCCTTTGGAAATGTTTGGAGAATAAGATATCCTCTTGTTTCTGAACATGTGTTTTCAAATGTTAATTGCACAGTTAACAATTACTTATTTATGTAATTCTGACAGTAGCCCAGTGCTGTGTGGAACTGTAAGAAATCCCAGGTCTCCATATCAAATCATTATTTCTAATTTTTTTGAGAACTTTGGTTTTTACATTTTTAACACTGACACAGAAAATCCATTTGATAAATTAGAAATACATTTTATTTCAAATGGTGAAGGAAAAAATTCTGAAAAAACAAGGTAAAATTATCTTTGTGGTGTTTAGACTTGTTAGGAGTAAAAATAGATGATTGTCAAATATTCATCAGTGTTCAGTGGTTTCCATGGAACCTTTTTCTGTTAGAAGCAAAATTTGTGGTGTCCTAAACACAGTAGCACCACTCCACTTACCAACAAAAGGCATTGCATTTCTTCTTCACAGTAAAATTGGGGAAAGTCAAGTATGTTTTATGAAGAGTGGTGTTTTTAAAAAACCATTGCTAAGTCTTTCTCTGATAGTCAAAATCTATGGAGTGGTTTGTTCTTCTAAATTTAATTATCAATTAGACGGAACTTCCTTTCCGGCTAATTTACTTTCTAATAGGTTGCAAAATTTCTTTAGACTTATTTCATATATAAACACCTTGATAAGAGCATGAAAGGACTCAGTGCCTGTAAAATCTACTTTATTATGAAAATAATTCATAAAGATGTTGCAGCAGAAGCTGCAGATTTCTTGTTGGAGCTGAAGCCTTCCCTGCTGCAATCTCTTCTCTCCCTTTGTGTTTCAGAAATGTTGCAACAGTCCTATTCCAGAAATGCATGTTTACATTTGAATTGAAAAATAAATAAAATTTATAATCTATTAAATTGGAGATTTTTTTCCCCCTGAAAAAGTGTGTAAATCATTGCATTAACTTCATCAAATGTATTCCTGCTTTGTATCAATGTGTAAAAGCACACAATTCAGCTCTGGTTAGAAATACTCTGTATGTGCTGGATGGATCTGTTCTGCTGCAGGAATAATGTTTCTTTTTGTCCTAAAGAAAAAAAGATGGCAAACATAAAAGAGTAGGTTAATACCTTATCATGACAGAGTGTGCTTCTCAGAAATGGTAACTATGTTTGTTTCTAATTGACACCATTTAGCTCTTCTGAAAATGGGTCATTATCTTCAGACATCTAAACACCCAGGACTGATTTAAAGACCTATGAAATTAAGTATCTGGAGTTTCTATTGATTTCATGTCTGAAAATCTGGCGTTTTTTATTTAGCTGCTAATTGAAACTAAGCCACTAACTTAAAGATCTCTAGTTAGAGAATTTCGCTTCGGGCCTTGAATACGAATACTTTTTGTAAATGTGAAGATTGGAGAAACTGGGATATCTTCAGTCATTTCACTGGATGTCTCAAATATTTCTTTTTGATTACTTTCAGTCACATCCCTTCTGTGTTTTAAACAGGTGCATGTGTTGACTTATGTGAAACATGGCCAAAAAAATCAGGCATACTTTCAAAGCCACAAAACATTGCATGAAAATTTGAAAGGACCAACAGAATTGATAATGCATTTTAAAAAAGCCAGATTTATATAATACTG
The DNA here is from genome assembly GCF_029207755.1 of Chamaea fasciata. Lineage (NCBI taxonomy): Eukaryota > Metazoa > Chordata > Aves > Passeriformes > Sylviidae > Chamaea > Chamaea fasciata. Next base: position 85,339,159 of record NW_027094086.1, read on the forward strand.
CTCTGGAGGCATGTTAATATATTATTAATGTCCCAAGGTGTTGTCCTTCACCCTAATTTACACACAAACTTTTAAAAATATCTGTACCAGCTTTCTAGATATTGAAGAGGCAAAGCAAATATTTTCAGGAACAAAAACATTGAATAAAGTATCTTGTCTTGAATATTTGTTATAGAAATAATCTAATGATTTCTGTGAAAAGACTTGTCTCTGTGTGTTTCAGAAGGTGTATTTGCCAAGTACTGAATATGCACTCTAAAACTTCTTTGGTTTGAACTGTGTGCTGTAGGAACATTGTGTTATTAAATGGAAAGACCCATCTTAATACAATATTCAGGCTGAAATAATTTAGTTGGCATGTCTGAGTGTTTCCCATAATATCAGAATATACAAAATTCATTAAGCAGTAGCCATATGTTTTAGGGAATAGATTAAAACAGTAGTGAGCAACACATTTACCTGAAATACAGAGAGGGAAAAGAGCTAGTGACATGATCTAATCCTGCAGCCAGATACTTATGCTTGACTACATAACCAGTTCTTCCTGCTCTCTTAAGTGGACATGTATAATGACATACAGAGAGAGGCCTTTCTCTATCAGGATACAGCTGTGGGGTTTGTCTGTCTTCTCTAGGTAATTACCTGTCTCATAAATTTCCATTTTTACATGTATGATTCTATGAAATCAATTCTATGTAGTAGGGACATGCTATTATTCTTGTCGTCAAGGATAATCTTACTGTTGAAAAACCAAGAAACAGGGAGCCTTTAGGAGGGGAAGAAGTAAAAATCCTCTTGCATCTGAAAATTGTCTGTCTCTGTGGACTTGTCATCTGGACTTGTACCATGCTTCAGTAGCTTAGGCATTCATCCTGTGGCAGGCAGGAATAGATGTTACGGGGGTGCTGGTCTCTCTTGACTTTAAAGAAACACCTATTCTGTATACTAGATACCAGAATTTTCAAGGTGTTGAGGACAGCCCTTGGGAAATCACTATTTTAAGGCTCCAGAGAAAATTCTGTGGTGCTTGATCTTTTCTGTTAAAAATTCCTATTCTTCCCTTTGTGTATTCTGATCTATCTTAAGGATGGCCACCTTAAGTGATGTTCCTGTCACTGACATTTAGCATTTCCTGAGACTGCCTGTAGTGTAACTATGCAAAGTTCATTGAGGATTTAATAATAGACTAGACACGTGTGTGTGGGAGAAGTGCATGTAGATTTGGGGTTTTTTTCTTAATGTTGGATATTTGGGTAATGATTTATCCAGAAGTTCTTCAGCTTGAAGAACTTGATGGTCTGGTTCTTTCTCTTTTACAGAGATTTTGAAAGTTTAATAGCTATTCAGCTAGTAAGTGCTATACTTCTGGTACAAACATGGGCTAAGGAAAAGGCTTTTTGCAAAAGCATTAGTTATTGGTCTTGCCCTTCTCCAAACGATAAAGAGTGCCCAGTAACTTCAATGAGAGAAATATTATTTCACTATTAATAAGGAATTTCAGCTGTTCCGTGCTTCTGAGTTGAGCATGTAATTTGTGTACCAACATGACTATTAGTTTAAAATGCTGTGGATTTGGGAAAGACATTTTTGTACATTTTCTTTTTCTGATAGAAGCAGACTGATTTGACATTTACTGCTGTAAATAATAATATTCGGTGTCTAGACAAGTTTTTTGCAAACGACATATCCAGGTTTAGCAAACAAAAGGCCCACCATAGTTTTCTCTGTTAGTCCAGCATGTGTCTGATCGAAACCCCAGCATTATTTTTAAAACAAACAAGGGTAACTCTGTTAAATACAGTGAACCTTATCTAAAGCTCACTGCAGTTTTTGTGGCTATTTCCATTAATTCCTATGGGCTTTGGATTAGGCTGTAGGTTCTGAAAGTGTCAGAAATGAGTGGCTAAACACAAATACGTTTGGTTATAGATTCCTTTTTCTACTCATTTGAACACTCCCTCATAATTCTTCTCTATGAAGACAGACCACCATCAGACAGAAACTAAGAATAAGAAGTTTCATTTCAAGAAGTGAGTGTTTCCAGAAAGCTGTGAACACATTAAGGTAGTGTTATAACATGGAAACTATCTTGCAATCTGAACCACTGTGGTCAATGATGTTACCAGCTATAATTAACTTTGCAAAGTGGGTTAAAATGCTTATTCACTTGGACACTTCACAAAAAACTGGTTTGAGTGTCAGATTAAGTAGGTGAAATAACTTTGCATTTTGTCTTCATGATGATCTCAATATCACAAAATGGATGCACTGCAGCAAGTTTTAAATTCCCTTTTGCACCTGCAAAGTCTTATCCTTTAATAAAGACTAATCACTTGCCGATTTGATTTGAAGCACGTACTAGAAAAAAAGAGCATCTGTAAAGAAAATGAATAAATGTTGACTTTGAAATAGATGAACCAAATAATCAAGGCATTATTTGTCTATGAAAAATATTCATACTCTGAGATCATTCATGTCAGAATTGACACGATTTTCATAATTCTGGAAAAAAAAATATTAAGAAACCATCAAGGTATCACTTGTAGCTATCATGTGCTCTCACATCTTAATTCCAATGTGTTTCTTTTGACATATGTCTATGACTTCTGTAATAGTGATAGGGAAACCATCCCAGCTGGAAGATTTTTGAGATCATTCATCACTCAGATTTAGTGATCCTAAGGCTGTAATGCGGTCATTGCTAGTTTAAGTAGATTTCTTTCAGACGTATTCTCCAGGGAGGTAGCTGAAGCCTTAGTATTTTACCATAACGTAGAGGAAAGATTACTGGAAGTGGTATGAACTAAACACACAAAAGATCATGATGGCAAAGCAAAGAGAAGCAGCAGAGGAAGCAGCAGTTAACATTTTGTTAACCGAGTTGCTCAGCTTAGCGAAGTCTGAATGGCAGAGATCGCCTGTAATAGCACCCGTGTGTGATGTACGTTGGCATTGTTGAGCAGTTTAGCTACCGTGTTATTTCAAAGAGAGCGAGCAGAGCTCTCTCTTAGCAACCAAGGGTGCAGTTTCACATTACACCTAATACACTGTGACTGCAAGCTGCTGAGAATGTGAGCAGTCCCCATCCATTACCCGCAGCTGTAGCTTCCCACACTCTTCCTTCCTCTCAATGTAGTGATTGTGTGGCCATAGGGCAAAATGCTTCAGCTTTCTGATCTGAGGGAAGACAAATCTTTATTCCTCTTTTTTTTTTTTTTTTCTTTTTCCTCTGCTTTGTGAAGGATTGATATATCTCAGAGCAGCAAACCAAGCCAACTCCACTTGCAGCTGTGTGACTACAGGAACCAGGGTAAATGTAGGGTTGGCAACCCACAGCTGGGCCAGGAGGGCTGTTTGAAGTGGTCCCAGATAAAATACCAGACCTGCCAGTCAGGGAGGAATCAAGTTCAGACCTAGCTTGCAGCTATACCACAATCAGTACCTATCATTACATGACATCAGATAAAAGCATATTATACTCAAGCTTAAGGTCAATTTTATACTCTCTTCAGCACATTTCCACATCAGGCTACTACATGCTGCTTCAACTTCAGACAACATTCTCACATGAGAGGGCTTGTTATCACATTCGGTATCCCAAAAGGTGGACTGAAACACAGGTCTGAATGTTTTCTTAAATGAGGGTTTAGAATCAAATTCTGCATTAGTAGGATTAGTTACTGTTCCAGAAATATAGTTTGGCTGGCTTCTCTGATACATCCACAATGAGTCAGAATGGCTTTGGGAAGTGGATAAATTTTTGAAACTCCAAATTTCCTAGTTTCTAAAACGCAAAATGATTGAGGTCATTGAAAAAATCTTGATCCCTTGAAACGGGGCTAGCTCAGGAGATCTCCTCTATTTATGATACTGTGTGATGCTTCTGTTCCAATATGAAGTCTGAAATGTGGCCAGAGCGTATTTCTTCTTACTATTATCTAAAATTCCTTAAGGTCTCAGCATACTTCTAAGAAAGGATGAAGGGTTTGTTCAAATTCAGATCTCTTTAAGAAAGACTCCATAACAGAAACACTGAAAAAAGTGAACAGGCAAAGATGCAAATTTGATGTCTAGTAGTATAAAGAAAATATTTGCATTTTTTCAACTAGAAGAAAGCAAGACAACAGAATTTACATAGGAAGCCTCAGGAGAAGTAGGAATTGAATCCAGGCATTCTGAATGCCAGCCAAGAGGTTCATCTTTCCTTTGTCCTTTGTATTCAAGAAAAAAAAAATGGATAGAAAAAAATCCCAGTGTTAATTTTCTGAGGTAAAGTTTCAAAATATTCTCCATTCCATAAAAGCCAAAAGCTTTTGAAAATTTTAAAATAGATGCCTAAAGAATCTCTACTGCCATATTGGATTTTTCATGACTTGTACAAAGTGAAATGAGTTCTACCAAGGAAGATTTCCTCATTCTGTTGCTTTTCTGCAATCCTCAGGACCTTTTATGGTGTGTCCCTATGATACCCACCAGGTTGCAGGCAGCATTTAGCAGCATCATATGGCACAGACAGTTAAGCAGTATACTTTTGGTAGGTGTTGTCCTGATGTAAATGAGCTGTGGCAGCAAATCCCAACTTTTATCTTTCACATCCTATGCCGGCAGTCCAATCACTGGACCATATGCTATCCTAGAGCAAATGAATCAGGCCTTCTCGTTTCTATCAGAGGTGTCAGCCTGTCAAAAGTAGGAGCACAGTCTCAGTTGTGACAGCAGGGACAGTGAAAGTGATTTCAGATACTCTTTTGAAACTAAAAACTGAAGTCAGAAGATGGCCATCAAGTTTTGTTAATGAACAGTTCTTTGCTTTTAATAAAAAATGTTGCTAAAACTGGTTGTAGGGCAAGAGGAGAGAGACAGATTACCGCCTAATTCTTCAGAATGAGTTTGAATTGTGCAGACTCCATATCCTGCCTGGCATACGCAGAGAGAAAAGCTTCTCTTTGTCCCTGTTGTGTGTCCTTCACACGAGGACTTGTCACTTAAGTGCTCCTTTGCTTCAGAGGAATTATAGCTGTATAGGGGTGTGAAATAGCTGTGAACAAGAAAGGAATGTGATATAAATTGTTCTATGCAGAACTCAAACTTCGCCTGTCACTGGCTCTGTGTGCACTTCTGCAACCGCCGTTTGTGTAATCCCACAACAAAATGCCTGAATTATGCATTTTTACATTCCCTGGATAGCTAAACCATGTCACTGACTTCAGCTGAAGTAATTTTGACCTCATGAATGCATTACAAATGGTTTGTTAGGGGACCACGAGGGGATGCAGCAGCAGATGGCTGCTGAAACTGGAGCTTCAAGGAGATGGTGATGTGATTTAGAAGTATCATTGCTCCCTGTCTTCTTCTATTTAGGGGACCACTAGGAAGAAGTATTCTATCTCTCCTCCTACTCTCTCCCCCCATGACCAAAAAAAGAACCAAAAAAAACCCCAAAAAGACCCCAAAAAAATCAATTCTGAGAGTCCTTACCACAGAAGAGCACAAAATGCCCAAATTACAAGAGATAGTTACTATAGGGGATAGTATAAAGACTAGAAAAAGGAAGATGACAAAACCAAGCCCAGTTACGAGAGAGACTTTGAGGAGTTAACAGCAGGCAGATATCAAAAAATCAGATCTCAGAAAATCCCCCAAAGAGGTAAGGATTTATGTGGTTAAATCTGATGGAAGGATTTAGTGGAAAGGGTCACTGGTCTAAAAAGGTAAGAGGAGTGGAAAATCTTTCAGTGTGGAACAAAGCTGCAAAATAAATCAAGATTAGATCAAGAGTAAAACCAGAAGGAGTTTGTAGAGAAAAATCATAGAAGAAAAACTAATATAAAAGTGAGAAGAGGAAGTTCACAGGAGGTGTAAAGCAGGGAGTTCCTGTTAAATATTTCAGGCAAGATCTTCACTTTTTGTGCAATTGGAAACAAATCCAGCAATCATTGTAGGCTGAGCCCAAAAATCTCTGTACCCCTGCCAAAAAATTAATTATCTGAAGACTGCGGTCTTCTAAACAGAAGGATAAGAATCTGAAGAAGTCTGCAGCCTTTTTGCAGAGAGGACATAAACCAGAAATGTTTCAGGGTCTGTCTCTGGCTGGTTTAAGGGAGCTGGAGGAAGTGAGCAATATTATGGGCTGTGTTACAAAAGCAAACATAAAATATAGCATTTTCCTTTCAAATACCTTATTTTACATCAAGGACACATCATAAAAAAAGAAAAAGGAAGAGATTAAGTCTCTGTAGAACTGAATCGGGTTGGAAAACAGTCTAGAAATACAATCTGCATCTGATGTAGACATGAAGTGACAGCACCATGATACTGCATAGCAAACTTATAGGTGAAATAAAGATGAAATGTAAGTACAGGGATAAGAAACCACAAATTTTAAGAAACAAAGTCACAAATGGATCTGATAAAGACTGAAGAACAATATAAAGGAGAAAATTTGAAGTGAAGATGAAACATCCCAGGAAATACTAGAGACTAAACAAAGCTCCTGGAAATGGATGTAGGAAAAGGGATTTTCTGAGACTGAAAGGAAAGCACTGGTGTAATCATATCAGAGAAGTGAGGCAAGATGCCAGTCTTCAACATATGGATCACAGGGCCACAGCTTTACCCATGTTCTCAGTCAAGAACCTTCTACTGATTCCTTGAAAGGCTAGCAACCCCTCTCTAAAGGAGGCCTAGGGAAATATGGAGTTTTTATTCTGTTTTCTGCAGTAAGGAATATTTGCATTCCTGGATGGTGACAAGGGGAATAGATAAAACAGTCAAGATATGTCAACAGGGAATTAAATTAAGGCTAATTGTGACCTCCATCAGAAATGTTATGGCTCTAATATACACTAGAAAATGCTTTGAAACCAAAACCAGCAAAATCACAATACATTGTCTAGGCCTAGAGGAAAGCCAGATCTTCAGTGGTTCTTTAAAGAATGAAATTTCTATTAAATAAAATCCTTACTGTTGAATATTCAATGTTCTATAAATATTTGTGACCCTGAGAAGAGCCATATCTTGAAAACATAATAATAAAAGAATAAAACAGTAGTGTTAGAACCAAGGAAAACTACTATTATAAATTTTCAAAGATCTGTATGAAAGAGGACTTTCCAAAAAGTAGAGTAGTAGTTCCCTAACATTTTGCCCTTATAAGAAAAAACCCCCAACATTTAAAAACCCATAAACAGAGCCTTTGCTCTTTCTTGAGTGGAAGAGGGGTGTGGCAATTTTACTGGCTTAATATATTGTGTGTCTTAAAAATCAAGTTGCTAGATGAAGGATGTAGGTGCTTCTGATCAAATGTGACTTAAAGGAAAAAAAATTTAAATCTTGTCTTAAATATTTCCACTTTCATTTCTTTGTAAATGTCTTTAGTTTTCTTATAGCATGCAGGAAAGAGGAAGTTAACTTCCTGGGGGAATTTCAGTGAAGGTTCACCTGACAAGAGCTCAGGATAGATGAGTACTGTCTAGAGCAGGGTATTTAGAAAGGCTACAAATTTGTTAAGAGCACTGGATCAGAATAATACTTGGAGAGTGATGAATCATAATTCTAGAAACATCACTTACTCTTTCATATACTACATATAATATCTTCAAGGAAAATACATATACTTCAGTGTCTTGCTATATCAACTTACCACTAAATTTATTGCAGTGATCTCAGATGGTCAGTGTACTTCCTGATAGATCTGATCCGGGAAGCTTTTTGGATTCAACCAAGATGATATTCATAGAGAACAAAGGTGGTGCCTTTAGGTGACCAATTAAAAGTACAAGAACTAGAGAAGGATTCTCAGAAATATTTAGAAGCCAATGGCAAAAGTCACATTAAAAAAATAGAATGTGTGCTGGCAAGAAAAAGAATTAAGAGGTATTGCTGTCCATAAAGCTTTCCCCCAGAATCCAAGATGAACAATATTTAATAAACACCTATTTTGGAGAGAAAGGAAAGGATTAAAAAATCTAAGATAACTGAGTAAGTAGTCCAGGCTACTGACTGACTCTGAGATTTACAAAAGCTTTAAATATATTTCTCACTCCTATATTAATGGGCATTTCAGATGATTAGGCCAGGAGGAGATGTTGCTTCTCTTAAAAGGGAGGCAGGGAGAAATGTAGCATGCAAAGAGAAGAGAGTGTATGGCAACTATTCGTTTTATAGGTTTTTTGCCAAATTAACTTGAGATTGAGAAATGAGTATCCTACAAGTGACTATACAATACAAAGTGTTTGCAATCTTACATGTTAAGATTATTTTAGATAGTTGAACTGTGTACAGAAAAATGAATATCTCAAACAGCTGTATTGTGTTGCAACATTTCTCTGCACACCCAACATTTCTTTGCACGCTCAAAAAATGTGCAGTCAATTAGAAGGGAAGATCAACAAAAATTAGAATATCAGTTGGAATATCAGGATATCAACCGAGTATCACTATCAAATGGAAGATATATTTTAAAACTTTTCATGGGAAATAGGTGAAAATTTTCTGCTTTAGGCAAGAACTCTGTAACTTCAGAAGAGAAGTTTTTTCCCTCAAAGGCAATAGATGTAATTGACGTGAGGTATAAATGCAGACTGTTCACATCCAGGAAGAAGAATCTGGAGTGTTTAGTTTTTTAAGTTGGAGGTCAAATTGATTACAATGATAAACAGTTATTAAATACCACATGAGTATCATGGTATCTGTGACTAATTTTGTGACCTGTTGTTGACAGCCTTGGACAGCCCTAGATTTACTGTGGCCATCCCCCTGTTGTCTTCCTGAACGCTGGGATAATCCTGTGTGTGACCTGTCTGCTCCAGCAGTGGGGAAGGAGATTGGCAGGGCCACTGTCCTTGTGGCTCTACTGATTCTCTTGGGAAAGTATCATCAAAGAGCAGATTTTGTGTGCATGTGGCTACTGGATGCCAGAAGGGAAAGGTAGACTGAAAAGGCTGTTCCAGGGAAAGGATAGTTCTGGGCTCCAGCTGGTGGGGAGGAGGTATTTACCTTATGTTTCGCTCCCAAGTGAGCATGGACTACCCAGGCATGAAGGCTGCTACTGAGAGAAAACCCCTTCCAACCACCTCTAGAACCTAAGTGACCTCCCATTCAAACATCTTGGCATTACTATGATACTGTTATTGGGGAGAAGTATTATGAAGGACTCAACCTTGCAGTCCAGAAATGAATACTGCCCTGAGGGGAGTTCACTACTGGATGAGACAAAAGATATCTGGTTGAGTTGCTATGGGAGAAGAAACAAAGCGGGGTAGATAAGAAGAAGAAACAGATCCTGACCTCTGAGGCAAGTAAAAATTCATTATGCATTTTGCCTAACCTATCCATTTTTTTGACTATTAAAAAAAAAAATAAACAATACCCCCTCCCGCCCCCCCCCGCCCCCCCCCCCCGTATACTTTTGGGCTTTTTTTCCCACCTTTCGAAGGTGCTTGAATCCTATGAATTTCTTCTAACTATTCCCCTTTTAAACCTCTAATACTTTCAACTCCATGTAATTCCTGTGCACTCACTTCTGTTTGGCCACCATTACAATTTGCTTGTATTTTAGTCTCCAATGACTTTTTAAAATGTCAACTCGTATTTCTACTTTGCACTGTGAAGTGAGTGTCCTCCTGCAGTCTATCAGACCCTTCTTAGCGGGATGTAAACAGCTAGCAAGGGCAAGTGATAGCAAAATGCAGCTAGCAGTAATGAGTGGTAATACCTTGGGCCTGTTCCAAACTTGCAGACGGGCAGCCGAAGTCCCAGCTAGTCACAGCCTTTAGAAAAAGATTGTATACGGTTGAGCAAAAACTCTGTATGAGCACTGCAGTGTGGGACAGGTTCTTGGAATAGTTTCCTGTGGAAAATTTCATTGCTAGTGCACACTGTCTTCCGTCCAAAGTATCCATGGCAATATAAAATATGTTGCAGCTTTAGTGTGGAGAGAGAAGTTGAGGCTGGATTGAAGACCGTTTAAACAGGAAATTCACGTTTCAAAATGCTGTATATGTAAAACAACTCCTTTTTCACTGTTTTCTGTAGCAGAGGCTGCTGTTGTTTAGCTTGCCTTCTCCTTATTTGCTTTTAAAATAGCCTATATATTTACAAAGGCTCAGTCTACATACAAGCCTCATTTAACGTCCATTTGCTACCATTTGCACCACATTACAAACTCATTTACAAAGTGGATGTGAAAACAAATGTGACCCCTATGGAAAGCCTCGCTGAGCCTGTGTGTGATTGCAGCCGTATGTAACAGCTCATAAATGGTGTCGGCTGGAGACTGTGCTTAAGTACTACAGCACAGGAGCTTGTCATTTCCGTAACCAGATTGCAGCATCTGTATTTCTCTTGCCCCTTTTCCTGGCGCTGTTAAGCCCGAGAATTCTTTCTAGAGCAGTCATCCTAAAAGGCAAATAGCTCCTCTGGAACAGTTCACGATGCTGTCATCTTTAAAATATGCCATTGTGCTGTAAAGCACTCTTAAGAGCTGCAGTGTTCTGGCTTGTGTACCAACACTGAAGTACAGAGGAAAATCAAACCCAGAGTCCCCAAAATGGTTGCACTGGCAGGTGAGCGGTAGGAGCAAAGTCAGAATTTGAGCAAATAAGAAATTCTTCTGTTGTTACCCATCACACTGGAACTCATCCTGTTCCATCTCCAGACACATTCATTAGCTGTGCCCATCCCCCAAGCTCCATTTCACCACGGTCAGGTATGTGCCTCTGGAGGACTGAAGATAACAGAAACACTTGTGCACTTATCAGTGCGTATCAAACGCTGCAAAGTGCCTGAGTTCAGGATTCACTCACACTACCAAGGGTTAAGGCCTTACTTCAAGGTCGTTCCCTCAGATACAGGAGCTCAGCAAAAGAAGCATCACTCGCCTTGCAATCAAGCAGCTTCAAAACAAAAGCATCAAAACAACCTTCCATGTGAACAACATTGGTCACTTTTGGATAATCATTCGTTTTTTGCTTAAATCTTGAACCTCGTTCATGGAATGTGAGTTCTGAGACAGCCATGTCACTGAGCAGCACTGACTCACCTCAAATATCAAAAATTATGAAGAATGTAAAGGATTCGGGGAAAACTGATCCCAACAGTTAAGAGCAGAAGACCTGCCTACAATTATGTGTGTTTTCTCACTAGAAACAGTCATCTGGAAAAGGAAAAACAAAGCCAAGAGAACAACTAGTGCAACTAAATTTAATTAAAGACTTACCCTCCAGTATGCAGCTTAACTACACTGCTTGTGTGGATCTCCATATATGCTTTCTTTACTGCCCATCCAGCAGACATGAAACAAATTCAGAATGCTTAAAGTATATCAAAGTACTCCTACTAACTCCATTGGACTGAAACTTGAGGTATTGAGTGAAAAACTAATGTACACAGTCAAATTAGGGAAAATAAGCATAATGTTGTCTTTTCTCATAACAAATACCCTGTAGCCATCAGTAGCCATCAGCAGCCATCAGGCCTGAGATCATCAGATGGGAACTGGACCCCTAGTTTAATGGCAGATGCTTGCAGTTATCAGGAACCCTCCCATGGAGCAACCTGCTAAGTTTTCATCTGATGTTTTTCCTCAAATTCGTAGACAAATGCAAATTCAGTCTTGCGGTTTTATAGCTGAATATAAGTTCTCTGTTCTGCAGCCTTTTGTGTAGGACTCTTTCTTTTCCAGTCAGAATTTTCAATAGCCCCAGTCCTCACAGAGAATGCAGACCAGACTCCTAATGTCTTCAGTGCTAAAATATGATAATGGTGCTTATAAAACTTGAAAAAAACAAATATATTTCCAGTTATAAAAAGGAACATGCAGGGAAACTCCTTAATTTTACATTTGTGCTAGATGGGCATGTAAGCTCTGAATGCTACATGCAGAAAGGCAAAAAAAAAAATTCTGCCACAGGATAATATTGTACATAAATTTCCAGTAAGTATTTGCATAAGGTCTTTCACATAATAGTCTCTAATATAGTTAGGAAAAGTCATAAATCTTTCATTTTCTGTCTGCTGGCTGAATTGTTTTCTCTTTTGTTCTTGTTGCTCTGGAGTTTTTTAAAAGGTAATGTCGTCTCATCTATCATACACTGATGGTGAGCCTAGTGAAGTTTGAATTTTGCTGTTTGTTTTTTTGAAATTTATCTCTAGTTTTTGACATTTCATAGGCATTGTCTCATCACCTCTTCCAGTGATTGGAATGAAAAATAAAGGAATTATTCTGCTGTTGAGTTCAGTTGAAAGAAAGGAATGATTGCTTATATTGCTCCCCAGTTTTGTCTAAAATGAAGATGCATTGAGGTAGGTGAAAATATTTGTGGGTAAGGGAAACATGCAAGGGCTGGCTGAATTTCTTTGAACTTCAGTCTAGTGGTATTTTGAGGTTAATGTTAAGGGTTAGACCAGTTCTTGCATTATTCAAATAAGTTTACCTGTCCTTAATAGAGCTCTTGAAGCAGACAATTCAGTGTGATATGACGACTGTCTAAAATTATTTCAGGATAAGAGGGAATTAATTTTTTGCAAAAGCAGACAAAAGGGTATATGTTTCATGTTTGGAAATGTGATTTTTTTCTAGAACAATTTCATCTGAAAGTAGGACACTACTTTTTCAAAAGATTAATTAGTTTATAATGAGAAAGATAACATCCCATGAGCCAAACGGATGTCAAGTGTTGCATTATAGATCCAAGAGCCACAACTCTGAGATAGAACAGATAATCCTGTGATATGAGAAAATAGAGCTGGAACAGATGTATGGCATGCTATGGGAGTGCTCACAGCTATTTGTGAGCCAAAGAAGTACATGCATTTAAACACTTTCTTGCTTATTTTTCTGAATTTTCTTTGCTACTTTTTCAAAATCAACTCAATTTTGAAATGGCCCTTACTGCCTGCTTGATTAAACAGAGAAAGAAGGTCTGGCATCAAATTTTTGAAGACCATTGTTGTAGCTACAGTGATCAGATCTGGAAGCTTGTTTTTAGAAATTTTAATTTGGAAGGTGCCAACCTGGAAAGCAAATAGGAAGAGAGTAGTTATTGCAGGGAAATTAAGAGTGGTGATGGCAGTACCATGCTTTATCACTGAGATCAGTGTGACCTTTTAATGATCTTCTTTTAAACCACAGACAATGTTCTGGATTTTAAATGGCACCTGCTTTCCACAGTATGATTGGAGGTAAAAGTAGGGGTTTTTGGTAAAGTGAAACATTTTTCAGTTTTCGTGGTAAGTTCTAATGTTTATTTATTTTATCAAATGAAATGTAACAAATACAGGACCTGATCCAGGAAATATTTAGTCTTAAAAGCAGGTTTACATAAGTAACTGCGTCTAGTTCTCCTATACATTTAGCTGTGCTGAAACTCAGACTACTCTGAATAAATTATTTTGAAAGGTGAACCTGGAAAAAGGCTTCAAACTGAATATATTTTGGGTGTGAAAATGCAAAAGAAAGAAGCCATAGTTTCAATTCACAGGAAAGAAAAGAGAGTATTTACTCTTCAGGAAGCATTTCCATACCTGAATTAGCAACATTTGGGACAACCACCACATGCCTAATATCTTGGGAAATCTGAGCACACTCTTCTTGCTTTTTCTGCCAGAGGGAGTGACATAACAAGTATCTTCTACATAGCTTTTAATTTTAAGCCTAATTTCCATTTTCTTTGTTTATGGTTATGATCACAGATTCTGGCAGTCACAGAAATAGTAAAATCACATTAATCTGTAAATTAAAGTGCTTCTGTTTCAGGGTAGGTTTTTTCTAGCTTTCTTTGCCATTTTGAACTTCCCTAATATTTGCAGGGGACAGTTACTTTGTCTTTTCAGCCCCCTTTTTTCTTCCTCCACTCACATAATTAAGCCATGAACTCCAGCAAGCAAGGGCAAGGAAGAAGTACCATCCAAACATCCCATCATCAGTACCAGTCATTTTAATGTAATGACATGCTGTTGGACTGAATGCATCCTATGATAGCATATCTAAGAATGCCTGTCTGCTCTCCAGAAGACTTGTGCTTTGAAAAAAAAAAAAAAAAAAAAAAAAAAAGGAAAAGCCTTTAACCAGCCTAGGGGGTAAAAAGAGAAAAGAAAGGAGAGAATATTAGATAGAGCTAGCAAAAGAAAGGAGTTGCTTGAAGAGCTGAATAGATACAGAGAAAAATAAGCCACCAAATGTGAATGAAAGGGACTTCAGTGTATGTCAGAGAAAGAAAAGGAGAGGAGGGAAGCACTGGCACCAAAAGAAAAGAAAAGAGAGTGATCATGGACAAAACCCCTATGTACTATTTCTTAGCAAAGTACACTAGGAGCAAAAGTCAAAGCTATACAGAGTCTATATATAAACTTCCCAAATTATGGAAAAGAAATACTAGTCTTGCTTTGCATGGTGATAGGGAAAAATGTTGGAGTTTTTGGATCTGGATTTTCACACCTCACTGCATCAAGCTAACAAACTTTATACCATGAACAACATCATTACACACGATTGAAAAGAAGGAGGAAAGGTTGAAAGGTAGCTGTTGCCATGGGGGAGTTAGAAAGATCGTGTTAAGAAGGAAGTTGGAAATATCTTTGTGCACAGGTGCGTATGCATGCATATGCACATTTAGGATTGTTTCAAAACATCCACCGAGGTTTCTGACCTGAGGGTTAGAATGTGTGACACTGCTGTCATAGTGACTATTAAATTAAGCAATCACTTTTTGCCAGACTTTGCCCTCTCAGGACACTGTTCACCTACGTAATCATGTAATTAATATTGTCTAAACTATTGACTGAGACCCTTAGAAAATGACTGACTCTGTAAGGCTAGGGCTGGACCTCATGGGGTAGTTTCTCAAGCCTTTAGGCTTCTGTGGGCTGCTGGAGAGATAAAAATAAAAATACAAAAGAACACCTGCACTAGTATCTAACGCACTCCCCCTGGAATTCCCCTGGATCTTACCAGTGTGAAGACCTGTCATCTGACTTTATCTCTGATTTCTTACACTCCTTAAGTGCTTACAGAACACAATCAAATGGTAGCATGACTTGAAATGTCATCTCTATGTAGATAACGCTTTTTCAAATACATCATCAAAGGGAATTAAAGGACAGCATCAATGTATTTTGGGGCTACAAAAAGAAAGAAATTTCACAGGACTGCAGAGCAGATTATTGTATAACCAGAAGTGACTGACTCATGCTAAAAAAGGAAATTTTCAGCTGCATGTTAGGAAAGATTTTTGTCAGTGATGTTTTTGGATCTTTAAAATAGTCCCTGTTGAGAATAAATGCTGGCCTTAGATGTCTAATTTCCTGAAAGAAGGGTGTGCTCTTCACTTGGTCTCTCTGCTCTTTGCTCTTTGAGAAGGCTGTTCCCTCTGAGTCAGGGAGAAGGCCAGGAAGGAGCAAAAGAGGGCAATGGCCAGGTAGGGATGGGGTGGGGAAAAGAGCCACAGTAGAATTCCTGGCAGGGTTGTAGTTTGTGTCACTGAAAAAAATTTCCTTTACAAAAATGCTTTCCACTGAAAAATGTGACTTCAATAAACTCCAAATAATTTCTGATATGACACATCTCAATCTAATGGTTTTTCTAATTGTTGATACTATTGTCTGACTGTCCTAAAGTGCTTAAGGTGACTTAAAGCTATTTACACACAATAGTTTCTGGCCTCTATGCAGTTCCTTTGTTTAAACCTACCTTCAGTAGGAAGGAAAGCTTCTATTCTGTTCAAGGATGTGTACTTCTGACCTCCATACCATGCAAAATCATGGAATTTGTGCTATAGGATACATAGGTAAATAATAGAGCTTGTATAGAGGTGTGTCATATCGAGATGCTTCTTGAAGAACCTTGCAATATCACATTGCCAGTTTGTAGCAGCTGAGAGGAAGTATCTACAGAAATGTCATTCTTTTTTGCTCTGTTTCTTTTATTCTTTCTGAAATATCTGCCACTGGCTACTGTCACAGCTATTGAACTAAGTGGCCTTTTGACTCTGCAGTCATATTCATCTAAGTCAGATAATTAAGAAATGTGTGGCTTTTGTCCTTTGTAGAGTATGTCGTTGGTTTTGATTCACTGTGATCTTGAACTCTTTCACTTAAAAGTTCTTAATGAAGATTTTGCTGTGCTGCCTTACTCTCCTGAACTTGTCCCCATTACCAGTTTCTTATACTTAATTTCTGGGGCAGTATTTTCCTTCTTCCGGCTGTTCTTGTCCATTCCAGAGTGCAATATAAATATTTAAATGGGAAAGGGGAGGAAAAAAAGCAATCTTCTATGACAGGGAAAGAAAATTCTAATTTGCTGAGAGTTTAACAGATGCTTTCAAACACATTCAAACACTAACACAGACTTAAGTGTTGCACAGAAATAATGCAAAAGGAAGGGGGCGGGAGGGTGGGCAAGCATAGATGTAAAAATGGTGCTGGGCCCATCTGCTATGCTGGTAGCATTGTCAGCCACCTTTGCTGCAGAGTATTTGACAAGAAACATCAGATGAGAGTTCCTTCACTATCCCAGGACTTCCTTGGGCCATGGAAATTTCACAAAGCTCTTAGGTCTTTCAGCAGTTAGCCAATTTGAGACTGAACAGGCTGTTCAGTCATTAATTCACTAATGCCAGCAGTGGAGAATTGTTAATATGTACACTTCTCCGCTACTACTGTTGATTCACCTGCGGTATCAAACTAAGCTGAAAGATCAGAAGCTGTTGCCACCTCTCTATAAATCACAGAATCATAGAATGATTTGGGTTGGAAGGGACATTAAACGTCATCTAGTTCCAACCCAACCCCCCACCCCGCCACAGGCAGGGACACCTTTCAATAGACCATATTTCTTAGAGCCTCATTCAGCCTGGCCTTAGACACTTCCAGAGATGGGGCATCCACAACTTCTTGGGGCAACCTGTTCCAGTGCCTCAGCACCCTCGCAGTAAAGAATTTCTTCCTGGTATCCCATCTAAACCTCCTCTCTCAGTTTGAAGCCATTCCCTTTGTCCAGTCACTACATGCCCTTGCAAAAACTCTCTCCCCATGTTTCTTGTGGGCTCTCTTCAGCTACTGGGAGGCAGCAATTAGGTCACATTAGCCGGTACCAGCCCTTCTTCATCAGGTCCTGTTGAGGGAGGCACAGCAGAAACAGGCACAGAGAACAGGCAGCAAAAGAACCTCTGAGCCTGACAAGCACAGCAGCTCTGGTTTCAATTTACCCTAACCTTCACCACTGTAAATATGAGGGTGGGGGAGATGTTACACAGCCTTTACAGCTCTGTTTCCATGTGAAGCAGCAGCCTCCAGCCGGGAGCAAGCAGGCAGCCGGGAGCTGTTAGTACTTCAGGCACTCTCATTTAATCTGCTATTGCATGTGAACTGACATCCTGAGCTCACTGAATTCCACACATAATGCATTCCTAAGCTTTCCAGAGAGCTGTAGTCTCTTCACTATTATCACATTTTCTGTTTCTTGCTGTGTTTAGGAAAGGGGAAGAATGAAATAAAACTATGCCCGCCTACAGGCTAGAAGTCAAATGACTTTCAATCATTTTAATAGTCAATTACAGTCAAGAATATTTGGTTTTCCCCTTCTCCATATCCTCACATAAAGATTTTCCCTGCCACAAATCATTTACTGTGGACTTAGTGAAACTGTACACACAAGTCCCAGCTTAGCAATTAATGTCACATAATCAGCCATCCATAGCATTTTCTTAAATGAATATTCAGATAACTGAGAAAATGAGAGCCCTGTTAGTATGTCTTCAGGTCTGTTTCAGGGCTTGTGAGATAGGTTATGGGTAGAGAGGCTTGTGAACTGAATATGAACCAGTTGCCACATAAATAACAATAACAGACTTTAGCTTTTGTAAACAAAACCATATCAGTGGATTCTGCTTTGATTTTGTTGTAATTGGTTTTAAAAAACACTGTAACTGCTTTGCATGTGGTGGCAGAACTGAAATATATTGATGATAATAATGAAGTAAACTACCCACTGCCAGATCTTGATAAAGCATACTGTATCTCACTCCAGTGGGGTCACTTTAGAAACAAGGTGCTGTTTCAACGTTATAAAGAGTCTAAGCATCTTCTCCAAAGTATTTAAAATTTGTATTAATAGTTGCCAGTCCACAGAAAATCTCAGGTATAAAAGATTTGAATAGTAAAAAAAAAGTTTATGCATAAATAAATTGTGTTCTGGCAGATGTGAAGAAGAAAAAAGTCCCTGTATGAAAAGCTTTCTTTCAAATCCAGATTACAGGTTTCATTAAACCAATCCTTGAACCCCCATCTGAAAAAAACTAGTTAATAAAATTGTTCCGCACTTACTGATAGTCGCTTTGATAAGTAGTGCTGGGATTTGTTTGCAGTTTATTTTTTATAGTGCCTTTTTTAATAACATGAAGAACAAAAATCTCCCTACTTTAAAAAATACCTCTATTCCTCAGACTTCTGCTTCCCTTGGAAGCTTCAACAATTACCAATGAGTTCCAATTACCTGCAGAAAAAAAACCCCAGAACTAACTACATCCAGGTGAGTAAAAGGGTCATTCAAATTCATCTTGATAATTTCCAGTGCTATGCAAATAGCAACAGACTTTATGTTGATTCATGTGGACAAAGTTATCAGCTGAACACTACTCCAGAAAGATTCTTCCTAAATATAAGTAACATGATTTAAGGTTATGAACAGCAGAAATATGAAGACATTTAGTCTCTGGTTCTGTAATGAACAGGCGCTCTAGAATATTGCAAGTACACATATGCATTAATACAAATACCTGGTGTGATCAGACCAGTCTAGCAATGTAAAGATAAGCCTTTATTCATCATTTTATTTCCTTATGGCACTGCTGGTCTCAATCTAGCTGAAGTTAAGGATGTGTGCAATTTTCAGCACATCTATAGCTCCATTGTAGCTCTTTGAGGGTAAATTACAACTTGTAGTTATTTTTCCTCTTGTACTGCAAATAGTATTATAACAACATGAAAGCAAAGGATTTATACACAAGGTTTGTGTGTTTCTTGTTTTAGTTCATCATACTATTAAATATCAGCACTGAGGCCTCTTTCTTCCACTTTCCACCTCTGCAATTGATGCCTGTGTGATTTTGAATGAGCATTGATGGGGGTATGAAGTAGTTAGCACACTATAAATTGAAGTGCCTGCTGTATTTTACAGCAACATCCTTCTATAGCTAGGACTCCAGTGGCTCTTTGAAGAGATAGATATGCTCAGTATCTGTGATTTGAAAATATACTGAAAATATGGAGTGAGAAAATGTGACCACCCAACAGCATTGGTCAGAAATCAGAGTGCATGATCTGACTGCCAGTGTCAAACGAGACCGAGATGTTGACCAACTGGACAGTAATTTTCACCTTTGAGCCATAATAATTTCCTAACATTAATACATATGCTAGGCCTCCTTGAAAGTATCTGTTCCCCCGTCATCTTTTAGTTGTTTAACATGCTCAGTGGTAGAGTGGTCATGTATATAATATTCTAGAGATACTAGTATATGCAAATCTCGTCAATATGAAACATCAGCATTTTCAGAGACAGAAACTGGTGCACTTTGACCTCATCTGATTAGGAATTTTATGTTGTATGTTGTGAATCATAGCCTGCACCCACAGTTCAGATTCCCCTTATGCCGTAACATAATCTGGTTGCAACATTCTAGCTTCAAGCAATCTGGAAGTATTTTAGGAAGATCCCAGCATAAAATAAGGCTGTCTTTTCATCGGGTTGCTGCCAATAGGGTCTGTATTTTCTGCTGTTGAAATGCGAGAGTAACAGGGCTGACTGTATGAGATGTCAGAATATCAGATGAGTTGAACTAAACAGAGGGCTAAAGGGAGAGTTTCAAATAAAACAGAAGGTCAGGTAAGGTTTTTGGTAGCTATGACCTTTTTGTCTCCAGACTTTTCAGAATAGAAATGGGGTAAGACATTATTAGTCAGCGTGAGTAAAATACTGGGTGTGATTACCTGCATATTGACTAATGTAACATGAGGTGAGGAGGTCAAAACTGGAAAACTGCGCTCCTTTCTGAGTAGCAAAGTGGTAGCTAATGTTTGAAGATTGTGCATGGTAGGTCCAACAATTTGTCAATACCTTGCAGCAGGTTTGACATTGGCAGCAAGTGTTATCAGACAGACAGCGAAAGTCAGAAACCTGACTATGGGAAACTAAGGGAAACCTGACTTAGTTCTCTGACTAAGGGAAACTATGAGCTAGACCAGATATGGACTGTATTCCATTGAGAAACTAAACTTGAATTACAGGAGAAATTACAGTAGCAAAAACATTCAACTGCAGCTGCCAGTTATGACAGTGTTACTCCTGAATCATATTTCAAGTTATGCTCAAGGTCAGAAAAGCCCTAAGAATTAATACCCAGACTACTTATAAGCTCAAGTTTCAGGGAGATCATTGATGTACGTATTTAAAAGAGGTGACACTATTTCATAGCCTAGAGGTAGTTCTTTGAGTTTATGGTTTGCTGAGTACCATTCATCAAGACTTCTGAGCAGTAGTTGAAAAAATAAGCTAGATTTAACTAGATTTAAGTGAGCTATTTTAGGCCATTTCACTGGAGACCCAGTGAGCTGCACCATGTTGGTAGGTAGAAGTCAGCTGCTGGTCAGTATCACATTTTACCTTTTTCCTTAGTTTTCATTGTGGGCTCTCAAGGGAGGATCACACGTGCCCCAATCATAGTGAAAATCCTCTACCTCTGCAATGAGGAAGATGAATATTGTTGACAAGTTCCACTGAAGGATGAGATATCCTCATGCTCTGTAACAAACAATAAGCAATATCACAGCATTGTAATTGCCTTTCTGACATACCTGCCACCTGGTTTTTGCAGTCTGGTCTGAGTCTAAGGACCAAGATGTTTGAGGAAATCACCCTGCAGTAGTATCAGTTTTTGAGCTCTTACATTGTTTCTCTAATCTACAAATCAAGACACATTGTTGAGTATTAATGTATGCAACATTAACATATGGTCTAATTACATGGATCTTTAAATGTGATTTAGAGAAGACACCACTAATTCCAGCTTTATCTGTGGCCTCTTGCTGACAATCCACTCAGAGCCCTCGACAGGGCTTGTAGAGCATTTCTGGTTCCCAATGTCCCACCAGGAAAAGCTCAACATGTTGGTTTTATTAAAATAAATATCAGGAAAATGGACAGGGAGAGAGATGAAAATAAACAAAGTACCAGGGCAGCAACCATTATTTTAAATTATATGTAAATTATTGTATTAAGTTATTTTTCCCAAATGAAAGCGGTAGCACTACCATCTAAGTCACTTACTAACTGTGTAAGTAGTAGGGCTAGTTTAACCTTGACCGTGAATTTCCCTTGGAAACTTGGTGACAATGTTTGAAGTTCCTTTGTTTTCTTCTGAATGGCACTGGAAAGGGAGTGCTTCCAACTTAATGAGATGATCAGTCATTTCAGTTTATTCTAATTTATTTTATAAACAGAGAATACAGTGAAGATTAGACTGATCTGGGATTGTACCACGTAAGACGATACCATTTGCATGCAAAAGAAATTTTATCTTCTGAGCTCTTGGTCTTGAGTCCACTTATTCCTCAGTAATATTATCCTGACAGACTGAGGGAAAAGAGACACTTCTGAACAGTTCCTTGAAAGAGGGTAAAAAAAAGTTGAAGGGGATTATACTTGTAACTACTTCACACGTGGACATGTATGACCATGTACATCTTAGGGATTTTGAGCCCATGGTCAGGTACTTCTGAGTGGTCTAACAAAGGCAACTAAAATTGCAGGTCTGTTGTCAGTCAGTTTGAATTGTCTCTTCAGGGACCTCCACTTCCATGAGAAAATACTGATGAGTCAAAAACCGGACTAAACTTGTCAACTAGTGGGCCAGGAAATATTCCCAATGTACAGCTAGGCCAGTCAATCAAAACCTTCTGTTAAGAAAAATATGGCCTCATAGGGACTCTGTAGCATGGATGGGATGTTAATATTAATCAGTAATGGCTCTCTGAACTTTATAGAAAATGAATCTAACCTGATTAGCCTAAGCTCTATCACTCATGACCTCATGAAACATCTTATCAAATATAGCCTGAAATAGTTTTATATGATGAAGACAGGCAAATGTCTGCTGTAGCTCTGCACAGCTTTTTCCACTTAGAGGGCAGATTTAAAGGCCCTTCCAGTTGCTTTTAATATCTCTGTACCTTCTCTAAAAAACTGCTTACCAGCTCAAAACTGAGAGTTTTCTTGATGATTTTGTGAGCTTATCAAGCTGCAGCAACAGAGGTAAGGGCTTTGACACTGCTCTTTGTCTTCAAAGCCTTGTTTATCTTCTCTGGTTGAAAAGGATAGATTAAACCACACCTATCGCTCTGCTGTGGGAGTCCTTGCAAAGCCACCCATTTCCTCTGTGCCATGAGGTGAATCATTTTTGTAAAGTGCTAGTCAGAATTTCAGAAACTGATCAGTGGTTACTTTTTAATAGTAATAACTCACCTTTGATCTAATGAAAACAGCATTATTTTCAGACCTATTTGGTTCTTACCTTTAGTCTCTCTGGGATAATTATTTCTTGGTCAAAGTCCCATCGGACTGAGTTTTAAAAAAAAAAAAAACGAGCAGCAGTCTCAGGTTGGACCAAGAGAAGACTAGAAGACTACATACTTCTTGATAGTGCTAAACTGCTTCTGTAAGATTTTATTGGGATTGTCTCTCTGAGAAATCTGGTTAAAAGCATTTCCATAAATTTCTGACCTGATCCCACTGGACCTCCTTCTCCTTACTGAGGGCGAAACAGTGCCTGATCCTCCTAAAGCATCTTTTGCATGTCCTGTACATTTTCTTGTATTTTAAAGAAAAAAAACCTCATGTTGCCATAAGATATATCTCTGAAAGAGTGTTAGTCTCCCTCTTTCTACATGCTGAGTTTTCCTGAAACAGAAAAAAAATTGCACAATCTTTGATGCACAGTGAGAGATTCTACTTGGCTTAATTTCATTATTAGGTAAAAAGTCCATTTTGTATTCAGAAATGGTGCAGAGGAAGCTAGCTGTGAATACGTAGAAATGAGAGGTGGGAAGAAAATTAGGTGTTTGTAAGAGAACATGAACATTCTCAGACAAACATTTAATGGCTTAAAAATATTGTTTTGAACATGACTTTAGGTTATAAAATCCCCTTGTGAGAGGCAGGTGAACTGAAAAACTTCCCCAATAGATCAAAGCTATTGCATTATTCAGACATAAATTTCCTTATGTGTTTTCATTTTACATAAATTGTCTGGATGTTTCCAGATTTACAGTGGAGCCCAGTTCTAGAAAAGTGGTTAAGATGCAGTGAATTGCTACAGGCTATAGGACAGGCTCAGAGTAGTGTGCAGCTGAATTTAAAATGTCATCAGTTAGAATTCTGCCACAATTTTCTGCTAAACATTGCTAGTCCACAGGGATGGAGATAAGACAGGACTGGTGGAACTGTCAGGCTTTCTAATGCCACTTTACTGCCAGGGACTGTAAGAGGAAGAAGGAAGAACATTGGCAAAACAAGTGTATTCGTGCTGTGGATACTCTGGCCCACCAGCAGCAGCTGTTAAAATTGGTCGTTGTTTTCTCTGTCTGGAACAAAGAGCAAAGATCAAAGTTTAATTGAAGTCAGCTCCTTTTCCATTTGCTCTTCCACCTGCTCCCTCTGCTGGTAAACTAAATGCGACCCAAAGAAAGGAAAATGAGAGTTTAAAAGGAAGACAAAATGGTGGGCTTACCCTTTACATTTTGACAGCTAACTGAGAATTGAATTGTAATAACCCATTTTTAAAAATACTTCATGTCATCTTGTTTTCGTTGTCTTTACAGGGAGGGGTTGTCTCTTGCAGTTATACTGGAATTCTTTCAAACCTTTTCATAAAACCAAACATCCTGTTGTTCTTTTTAGGTTTAAAAGTTTCCAGAACAAAAATAGTATAAACCAGTTTCTGACTTCAGTGATGGTTTTCATGTGTTGAATTTTGTCCTCTTTTCCATCATGTTCTTCAAGTACATCATGGAAAATTACCACCACTTGTTTTTATATATCATACCTGAATCTTCCAAGTTTTTTTTAAGGATGAAATTCTCTCTGTTTAAAATCTTAAAATCAAATCAAGGTATTTGGTGCATAGGAACAGTAACTGTCCTCTTTTTAAAAAGTAAATTTCCACAGTACAGCTGTCATAAAATGTACCAGTCCCACTTGCCCCTTTCTCTCCAACATACTCTTTATTGCATGTCTCATTCCCTCCTTTGCCGTGGCTCTGGCATTGCTCCAGATGGAGACTGAGCCAATTCGTCTCCCTAAACAAGCAAGAATTTTGTTTTGGGTTTTGCTAGCTTCATTTTATCCCATTTTAATGAGGTAGATGAGCTGAGCACAAGGTCAGAAGACAGCAAGATTCAGCTCCAGAGATCTGGCAGTGTCATGCAATGAACCATTAGATCTGCTCTAGAAATATTGTGCAGCTTTCATGCCAAATTCTGGTGGAATGAGACAGTAAACATCGCTGGTGGATAAAACTCATTCAAGACTCTCTTCATGTGAGCAACTGGTCCTTTAACAGGCTTGGATGAAATGTAAAACCCTTGAAATATTTTGATTGAAGCTAGTTGCCAGTAGCATTGGCTAATGAGAAACCTGATGAAAAGCAAAAAGATCTCTTGCCCTCCCTCACTAGCTCCTTCTCCTAGAGTTTCTCAGGCTACATGTTAAAAGGTTCACTACTGTTGTTACAGCATTCTCCCTAGTCACCAGCTAACACCACTGTGCTCCTTTTATGCATCCCCTCTGAAAGATCACAATTCTCAAGCTCTTCTTCC
This sequence comes from Chamaea fasciata, assembly GCF_029207755.1. Classification (NCBI taxonomy): domain Eukaryota; kingdom Metazoa; phylum Chordata; class Aves; order Passeriformes; family Sylviidae; genus Chamaea; species Chamaea fasciata. The sequence continues at coordinate 85,364,026 of NW_027094086.1, forward strand.
CTGGTCTTCCCCCAGTTTCATTTTGTCTCAATTGTACTCTTTCTGGTGCTGTTTCTGAAGTCTGTGATGCTTCTTTTCATAAGGAGGTTCTATTTTCAACTTCTCTTGTTCTCAGTGACCAACTGTGCATGCTCACTTTATTTAACACTTTTTTACCTCAGTGACATCCTCAGATATTTTGTCAAAGTCATCTTTATCATGAAGTAATAAGAGAGGGTCAGGTGCTCCTTGCTCAGCTATCTCGATTACAAGGGTCTGAATAACATCCTCTCTTTTTTGTGCTGGATTGTGGAAATAAGGAATGTCCTTAGTACTCTTAATAGGAAAGGCTAGTGCTGCAGAAAAGCATTTGATACGTGAGAGATTAATAACATATGAATTAATAACATTTGTATGGATTTTAGGATACAAGAGAAGGCAGGCCTTGAGCTCTGCAGTAACTGTCAGCTTTCTATCAATTACTCTGCACTTTCTGAGCATCATGTTAATCTTCAACACAATAATAGGTGGGCATGGAGGATACTGGAGAGTTTTATGTACAGCAAAGAAGAGAGCATGAGGAGACTGCTTTTAAAATTCACTTTCTGCAGACATTATATCACCTAAATATTCTTAGCAAACATAAAAGGACATGAGTACAATCAAAGTTAAATTTTTTTTACATTAAAAGAAATGACTCATGGAAAATATTTTCTATGTGGAATAGGAAGCTGTCTGGAAAAATGATTTTGTACTGTGAGGGGCCTTGTACAGGATGTGCCTTACTGTGGCTAAAACTTTCATCCTATATGTTGCCACCTGTGTTAGACACATAAGTGATTTTGTTGTAATTGACATCAATCATTTTAAACAGGCCTCTAAATTTACATTGGTTTTCTCTCTCTTTTGTTTATAAATATATGTCCATATCCTTACATGGAACTAGAATGGTTACGGAATTATAGGGACTAGTAAGGCAAAGTGTTACTCCATCACCTAATTTTGGTTCTTTTCAACAGATTTGGGGTATTTTTTTAGGATTCCCAATTGGCTATATATCTTCATTTCTTCAGCATCAGCAGATGTTGATTGCATTGAATTTCTTTACCCTAAATCTTCTTCTGTCTTTAGATTTCCCGTCTTACAGTGTATATGCTACCTCTGTCTCCATTAATACAGTCAAGATGGGAAAGATGGGATTTTTTTTTTTTTCCTGAGCAGTTTCCCCATATTCTGTCATTATGTGTTTATAATTTCTGCCTTCTTGTTAATCCACCTGCACTGTTTGCTGTACACACCATACAGCAATTCCTAATTGGTAGATATTTTCTAATGTTGAATTCATGGTCATCAGGAAGATGAAAGGATGAACCTACCAAAATTATGACCATCTGAGAAGCAATTAAACAGGAAACTCCCCTGCATTGTGATTGAAAGGAAATGAGTGGGTGTCAGCCTAGTGAGTTGTTCCATATGAATCAATCTATAATAGGCCTGTTTTTCAGGTGCCTCAAAGGAAGACTCAGATTCATCCTTAAAGTCTCCTGTCTGTTGACAATTTAGAAGAAAGTAAGCTCACACTTATGCATTCTCAGCAATCCAGTAGAAGATGACTTAAGTGTGAAGCAAATTGATGAAAAAGAGCAAAGGATTTTTGTGGTCCTTAATACTTCTGCTGCCCTACTGCAGCCTCTGCTTATCAACTACCTTTTCCTTCCTCTAATTATCTGATGCAATAGCCTCTTGTCCTAAATTTCTTTTGTTGCTCATCTCTTTCAAACCTACAGTCTACAGCTGACCTATTTCTCCTTTTTCAGTCTTGGGTGGAGAATATTTTCTTTCAGTAATTTTTTTGAGGTCTTAAATAATACAGTGTTTTTTTCCTACATCTGAGATTTACGCTTACAGTAATTTTTTGCCCTCTTACAATGCAGGATCAGGTTGATTAATTTGGTTGCTTTGTGAATTATCTGAACAGCCAATCTTTAAGGATTTTCCTGACAAACTGTCTCTGTCATTTAAAACAAAACATGCCTTTTTAAATATCACAGCAATCTGAAGAAGCCCCATGGAAGACATTTGTGTAGGATAGATCCCCTTATCTTATTCTTGAATGACTGTCATCAGCATGGATGAATACAAGATAAAAACTTAGGTGTGAAGAGAGAATCCATCAACAATCCAAAGAATGCTGGAAATGAATACATAATTAGTAAGGGGTTAGCTGTTTAGGTCTATCCTGACCTGAGTATCATATGCAATGACTTATGGACTATTCCTTTTATACATCATCACTGGGTTTAATGGCTCCATTTCTTTGCCTTTCAAGCACCTTCTTTAAACACAGCAATTATTTTTGTGAGTACAAAGAGAAGAGTTAGCAAACCAAATAAAACATGAAATAAAACACGTTGACTGTTAGCAATATCAAATTGATCTACATATTTAGATTGACACAGAGAAAAGACTTGTCACTAAAATTCAGATTGTAAAGCTGGACATAATTTCTTTTGCTGTGTCCTTCATTAGCAATGAATACAGGAACATAACTTCAGCTTGCATAGTCCATACATATTGCATAGAACACATATCTTTTTTTATTTAGCATTCTACATGTTTAAATGCTACAGCTTTAAAATGAAGTGCCTCTCTCTACTGTTTTTAAGCCTCATCTAATTAGACGTAATTTTTGAAAAAGAGTATTTCTTCCACTGTGTATAAGAAGCATACACATTGTGAAATCACTCTCCTTCTGAAGGACAGCTGCAGAGAACCTAAATAGCAGGATAAATGCCAGAGGTTTCAACATCAGCAGTTAGTGGAAGTCCTGGACAGTGCATTATAAGCAGTCCATTTACAATGGAATTGTGATTGGGATGAGAGATATGATGGCAGATGATTCCCAGTTAAAACAACAACCCTACAATATAAAAAGAAGAAGAAAAAAAATGGTTTGCCATGGCTCATTTTATCTTCACACTTGAAGAAATACCCAAAGCATGTTAGTCAAATTCTGTTGTCATATGGTAGGAATAGGTGCGCTCTTATGAAAATGGCCTATGTCCAGGTAGGCCCCAGTAGACAGTGATTTATAGTCTGAATTTTACCTGAATGTGAGCTGGATATTTTAGCAAAAGCAGTCAACTCATGTCTTTGAAGGCAGAATTTCTCAGGCTATATAGAGAAGAACTGGTTCTACTGGTTCCTGTGGCTGATGCTCTCAGCTTCACCACACCCATTCTAGGCTCTCTGCACCTCTGAAACATACAAACAGAGATTTTATCTGCTGAAATATTTTCAAAAACACTGGATTTTGGTCCTACGAGGCACTGGTTTTTATTACTGGGAAAGTAAGATTATTTGGAGAGCTATTGCTATCTACAGAAATCACAATCTCAAAATGACCTAATCTTTTTTTAGTGCAGTGATGGCTTTCTCTGAAAATATGGATACATTTTTAAAGCATAATATTCATCTCAAATTTTAAAATTCAGCCTGGAATCACTGAGCAGAAGCAGTGCAATTAGGATTTGGTCACAGCCTGCCAAATTCTGTTACACTAAGTACAAATCCACTTAAAACACATTTTCATGCAGGCTCCTGTCTTGATCAGTCTTCTTGATTCATTGTAAGAACTTTTATTGCTCATCAACTGCAGATGTAACCCAAGTAAGATTTGATATGATAGGTTATAAATGGATTTAAAAATATTTACTATAAAAGGCAAATCATCATCAAGTGGTTTCTGATAAAAACTGCACATTTGAGAAGCTGTGGGGGAGTGCTGAATTATAATAAAGAGAGAATATCAAGAGAATGACATGAATTATTTGGTAACCAGCTTCAAGCAAACAAAACATTTCAGCACAGACATGTTAAGGGATATAGCCCCTTAAGAAGGGATATAGGCCCCTTACAGAAGGGGGGACTATAGTAAGGAAGGTAATGACTGAAAAAGTTACCTGCTGGAAGTAATATTTAAATGAAAAAATCTCTGTTGTGTGATGCTGTGGTTAATGGAGTTAGAACCAGCATAATCATTGGTATAATCATTGGTGCACTGTCTACCAAAATGCTTTCCATCCAAAATATTTTCTTGAGAAAAATGTTAAATAGTCACTTTGGAAGAGATGCAGACGATTAAAGAAAGAGAAGCATGACTTACAGTGAGAGAAGGAGAAAAGCTCACTAAAGCAGATGTACATGGGTGATTTGATTGCTGTCTGTGAAAAACATACACTAGAAGGCAGCTCTTATACCTGATAAATGAAATGTAAGATGATCTCATGTCGAAAATCACAGCTAGAAATAAAACGAAAATGTCTTGGGATAAGAAAAATCAGTGCCAAAACACCTAAGAAAGAATTGTAAGTGATGTGACATTGGAAATTTTCAAAGAAAGTATATTCTTGGATTTGAAGTAAGAATTAACTATGAGACTTGTAGCCTGTTGTGGATGAGGGAATCAGTAGGGCAATATTGTGTCTTACAGTATTCCCTCCTGTGTTTAAAATCTGTGAAGTTATGTTGTTTGTAGATGGATCTACTCACAGTGCGATCAACATTTTGAATAGCGTGATAAATACATCACCAAATATTCATTGAAATAGAAAGTAAGAGGTCTCTAACCACTTTTCTGCACTCACCATTAATTCTCTTTGAACTTGAGCATATTGAAAAGTGCTTTGAAAACATGTTTATAAAATTATGACAATACATCTTCAATTACTCATCGATCACTGTGAATATTACTGAAATAAAAATAATTAATACACAGAAAGATTCTTAAATATTTGTCTTCTAATGAAATACTACCCCATAAAAGCATCTTACATAATTCACCAGTGACATTAACCTATGTTTACCCAAAACTTAAAAAGATTGAGCAATAGCTTATACAGCAAGGTTATGGTCACAGTATGAGAACCCAAACAACATAAATTCAGCCAGTTAAGCTTGTCATAAAGACCACAGAGATGATGGAAAAGACTATATAGTAAAAGAAATCTACGGCTAGGTCTGATTAATATTTTTGACACTGCGTTCTGTTGAAAAATGAGGCTTTGCTGAAATGAAGTTCTTTATGAAATCTTTTATATTTGCTATGAACCTGGCATATAGGCAGGCAGCTCTTGCAAAGGAGAAGATTTGGCAACCTTGGAAACCTTGATCACAGTGTATTATATTTATAAAAGAAGCCAAAAATTTGATTGAAGGTGACTCTTCTCAGCTGAATACAAATTCAGGCCTTATCGACAGAATAAATGTATTCATGTCAATATACTATCTATCTCCCTTCATTTTTACATTCTACAAAAATGGGAAAAGAGAAATCACATGAATAACTCTGAGTCTTTTAATTTGAATGCAACATTGTATAAAGTGTTAGAAAATATTTAAACAAAAAAATACCTAAAGCCTTGAAGGCAAATGCAAACTGGGATAATCCTGGCTTTATCAAATAAAGGTGGTGTCAGACTGTAATCTTTTTGGGTAAGATAATTGACCTTTTACACAGGGACAATGTGATAGCCTGAATTTTCATACATGTTAGAGCCGCACTTATTATAGTGCCAAGGCAAATTTTTACTGAAGTGGAAATTACAAGGATCACTGCAAGAGCTGATTAGGTTGATAAGGTACTGACTAGCAGAGACTTCAATGTATGAAAAGAGAAGTTCTCAAGACAAAGATGGCATTCTGTTGACACTTCCTCACAGAACAGTCTTGAGACTTGTCCTACACTCCTTAATAATTTTTGGTTTAAGAACAAGAGGCAGAAATGGTAGGGCTTGAGCGGCGTAAGGTCACACACACATGGGCTTTTAACCCAGCCAGAACTTTGCAGCGGGTCTGCCTGAACATCCTTCTTATTATTAGCTCTCCAAAATAGAAAAATAAGAGATTTTCATTCTCAAAAGACCAGGTTTAACTTGTGTGTGTGCTAGAACAGCTTTTGTTTTACACAAAGAAAGTCCAGTGGCTAGGTGAGCTGGCACAGAAGAATGAATTTATAAACAATCTGTGTCCTGCCCACAAAATTTTATTGTCTGGATCCTTCCTTCCAGTTGTGATTTCAGTCCACTGAGTGGCTTTCTGCATTTCCAGACCTCTGTGTGGTCCTCTCTTGGATCATAAAAAGAATGTATAGAGCTCTAGCCTTGGCTCTGCTCCCTGCTCCTTAGAAAGCAGTCTCTCCACTCTGCTGTTCCTCAGGATTGTTTTTTTTTTTTTGCCTTTTCTTCTGCCTGCCACACCCTGCCTTCATGGAAGTGTCTCTCCTGCAGCTATTTGCTTGAAGCTGAGTAGTCTCCTCCTCTCCACAAGGAGAGGATCACTGAGTTCTTTCTTTCTTAAAGGAATATAACAAAGCAGCGCACACTGCTTAAAAATACCATCATAGGGAATAAAGCGGAAGATAAAGATCTTGTTGTATTGGTTTTTGGAGGGTGGCTGTTGACAACCATTTCGAAGCAGCTTTCAAATGTGGTATTAGGACACATTGACCCAAATATTTCTAGTAGAGCTAGAAATGCGGGACTTGCATTGAATGAAGCACCAAGAAGACTGTTTTTGCAATATTGCAGGCAAGTTTTCATGTGTTCAAGAGCAGATTAAAATGGAATAGTTGCAGAGGAAGCAAGACCAAAAGACTTTTAGAAGATAGTTGTACATAAGAAAGGAGAAAAACTGAATAATAATACTGTCATAAAATTAAAGAACTTCAGGTCAAAAATGAGGAAAAAACTTCTAACATGTTTCTAGGGCATAACCTGAAGTGATCTTGAAAACAACAGTAGTGAGGGTGAGAAGCCGATGATGTCTTAAAACCTGAACTTTTATAAAGATCAGTTTATAGAAAACATATGATGGGAAGAGTAAATTTCTGGGGATGGGAAATTAGGATCTCTTGAGCACCCAGTGTATTTGTATCTCCAAAAATCAGTCATTTGGGAAGCTGTCTCACTATTTGTCAACTCTATCCCTAGACTGTAAAAAATTCACCTGTTGGCTGCCCCTGGTGTCCTGTAGAGATCAGAAATTTGTGTGTTGTTCTTATGTGCTCAGCAATAAACGAGGCAGATTTAGAGTGAAAGAACATTTAATTTAGGAGAAATGGGCAGGGACCACTAACTTGGATTTCTTGCTATTCTCTTTTTTTGAGGGCCATTCACTGCATTACAAGGCACTCTAGAAATTTTGTTTAGGAAGTACTCTGCTACTGCAGGATCATTGCACATGGATGAAAATGTTGATTTTTTTTTTTTCCTGCTGTACACTGCAGCTGTGAATTACTCCAAGTCTTACATTTTTCAGGAGGTTTTGAGAAGTGTTGGTGATATGTTGTATTTACAGAGTGCGACTGTTGTGGAGTTTTATAAAATATACATATACTCTATGGCTACAACAGCTATAGGTGACTGTATGACCCTAAAATACTTGTTCATGGGTGATATTCTGATTTGGGAATAAGGATGCTTACATGGAGAGAAAAACTAGAGGAACTGATACATTGGCAAGAAATTACATGCTGGTAAGACTTCTTCATTGGAATTTGAACCAGTGCGATTTCCGGACTATGGGGTATACAAGGATTCAAATGAACTCAATAGTCCTTTTGTCTGCATGCTTAAAACTAAACATAAAATTCCTATCTGTGGTTCTGTCTGAAGTGACAATTGCTTTCAGCTTGTCTCTCAGCTAAAACAGAGGCATAGCAATAAACCAGAGAATGTAAGTCAGAAAGAAGGAGAGTGCTGGAGCCAGAAGCACTTACATTTGGTGTCTTGTTGGAAGACAAAAAAATACATATTTTTTTACTACAGTATTTTAAAAAGAATTGGGACCATCTGCTATTCTCAGGACATTAATTATTAAAACTTATGAAAAACTGAGAGCATAATGGATAATAGATCCTAAATTGTTATAAATCTTATTCATGCTTTTTCCTCGTACTCTCTCTGATGCAAACAGCTGATCAGCATGCAGCAAAAACTGTTTCACCAGAATTATAGTGAATTTAAGGATAAAATTGCAGTTCTTGAAAACACGCTGAAAGATTTGAAAAATTACTTCAGTATAATTTTGTAGTATTAGGCCCACTTGTTCACAAAATTGCATCTGTTTATCTAGGTATACGTTTTAAAACTTAATTAAATTCTTACAAAAATCCCATGTGGGTATTCTTGATTAGGTTTTAATCTGACACAAATTAATCAGAATTAAGGCAGTTCTTTGCAGGGTTTGAGGTTTTCAGCCATGTGCACAAAGGAATTAGCACCACTGTCACTAAATTGAATGTTTGATTGTGGTTCTGTTGGTACAACATTTATGTAGGGAAAAGCTCTCATTTTATTGATCAGCCTGAACTCCCAAGGTAGATCCAACTCCAAGCATACCCCCAAAAATGTGGGAATGCTGACATAGTGATCTAAGTCTAGGTATTCTGTAAAAATTCATGAAGTCATTCCCTCTGCTAAGCTCTCCAGTGTATCTTTGCAAACTCCCTTAGTGAAAAATGTGGTTCAGTTCAGACCAAATCTATGGGTAATTATAGTTTAAACAAACACTATAATATTGTGTAATGAGTCTGAAAGTACATATGCAAAGTGCATATACAGCCATGCCATTTAAATTAATGGGATGGTGTACATTGCATGGAAACCAGGCTAACAAATCTGACTGCAGGATTTTCACAAATTACAGTGCTAATAAATTTGTATTAACTGGGGTTCTAGAAAAAAAGAAACAATATACAGACAAAACCATATGATCTTTGTAAATTGTTATCTTTGTGGTATGATACACATTCACTTCTGCGAGGAGAAAAAAATATGCCTGGGCCCTATGAACTACTGATATTCACCCATGGATAATGCTAAAAACAGACTGTTGGCATATTAAAGGGATTTATGTATACTATTATTCAGTATCTTTTGAGTCTGTACCACTCATGACAACCAAATGTAGTCAGTCACATAAAATCGTACTGTTGTTTGTAGCAGATGAAAAGATAAAACATGCGCAAAAAGACATCATTTACAGGTAAAGAATTACAAGTGGAGTTTTAAATCAAGCAGTTAATAAAGAAAACCTATAAGGTACCAGAGAAAACAGGAAGGAATTATCAGATATTACACTATCATGAAGCATGAACTTAAAATTAGATGGAATAGAATATTTTTCTGTCCTAAGATATATTCTCACAACTGCATATGACTGAGCAGTAGCTGATGACAGCCAGATGGCACCATCCAGAAAGCCCTTCTCGAAGTAACAGCCAAGGTTAAAAATGGTACTGCACTAGAAGCCAAAAGTTAAAAAAATGTTACTCATGAACAGTCATAATTTGAAACTTAGACATCCAGTATATACAACAGTCATAACTATGCATATAGAAGTAAGGCTTTCTCTTTGATTGCCTGTGGTCAACTGAAGTTTTAGTTCCTCTTTGTAATACATTTAGTATTGTAGCCATATATTTATTATGCCTGAGCAACCAACTTACTGGTATTTGCTGTGGAGGATTTCTGTTTGTCAGTAGAGTGATGTAACTATCCTTTTGAACCACACTCCTACCAGAAATACTTAAAGCCAGTGGTCTTCAAGTGCTTAGGCTCTTCTACACATACACTAGATGCCTATTTGTATTGCTAAACAGTAATAAATGCTATAAATATTATAATATTTATAGTATTATTATATAAATAAATAACCTTCTAAATGTTGTCCTTAAGAGTAGTCTATTCTGTAGGTATACTCCTTTGATTAACCAGGATCAGGGCTTGGTTTCCTTTAAACAAAACCCCAACTTGAAATATTTTGTTCTGTCTGTTAACAGGAGGCTTTCTCCATCATTCGTTTCTTGCAAAAAATTGTTAATCAGTGTTCTGCCTTGTGACAAAGCACCTTTGGCAGTGCTTCACTGAAGTGGCTGGGACTTTCTGTTGCTAATATGAACATACTGTGGTGTGGGGATGAAGTTTACCATTGACTGTCTAGAACCACTGTTCTCCTATTCTGAAAAATATCTCCTGCTCATATCATCTGATACATGTAGTGATTTTCTATACAGGGCACATTTGCTGCTGCTAACAGAAAAAGAAAAGCAAACCAGAACAACTGCAACAAAAACCAAAAATTTCCTGAGGAAAATTTGATGCTAATTTTGATTATGAACTTTCATTCATCTTGAATGCATGAATTGCTGGCTCCATCATCTCCAATCACAAATGGTACAACAGCCTAACATCACCATCCCATAGTTTCAGTATCTTGAGCTGTAGTTGAAATCAGTTCCTGGTGCTTTCTAATTGCTTGTGATTGCATTACCTGCAGCATCATAAGGTAAACTGATGAAATCATCTCACTCCAAAGAGCATAACCACTGAAAATGTGGAACTGGATTAAAAAAAGTGCCAGAAACATTCACAGGGCAAGGAACATGTTATCTGAATGCAGATTTGGCACAGAAAGCTCCTAAATGGTTTATAGTCAGAAGGCAGAGGACTGTCATGAGGGGAAGATCACACTTAACTGTATACTTTACTTATATCCTTATAATTTTCTCTTTCTTGTATTTCCACTATTAGGTGACAGTGACTGCTCCCAAGCCCTCTTCCCCTTTCCATTGCAGAGCCTTGTTAAACTAGAAATTTATTTGGGCATTATTTTTGCATGATGTGACCTGAGGTATCCTTGGAGACCTGAGAGCTTTTCAGGGCTATCAATCTTCAGAAACAGTGTGTCCTTTGTATTTTCTTTTTACTTTCAATAGCTATTTCTTTTTGCTACGTTTTTCTATTTTTCAGCACTGCTTGCTGCATTAAAAGAAGGATGACCAACAGGATGAGGGAAGTGTCTGTCCCCCTCTACTCTGCTTTCATGAGACCCTACCTGGAGTTCTGCATCCAGCTCTAGGATTCCCAGCACATGAATGTTCTGGAGCAATTCCAGAGGAGGGGCAGGGAGACATTCAGAGGGCTGGAGCACCTCTCCTATGAAGTCAGGCTGAGAGAGTTGGGGTGGTTCAGCCTGGAGAAGAGAAGGCTTCAGGGAGACTTTTCCTTGTGCCTGTATCAGAACACCAACATCCAGCAAAATGGCTACAGGTTGAGGGGACAGCTTGTGCATGGCATTACAGCATGTTCCAGCTGTCCCCACAACTTTGCTACAGTCAAAGAGGTCACTAATTTCACCTTACAGCTGCTGGCAAAGCAGCCCAGTACATGCCACTTGCAGTATAAAAATATGCCTTAAACTTGTGCTACATAAAATCTCTGTTTCATAGCAAGTCTGAGTCTTCCTACTTGGGGTGTGAACTACTACTTATATTCTTTTTTCTTCCTTTTCTTTTTGTCAGCTACAGCTGTGGGATATGGAATTAATCTTATTTTCAACATCCATAACATCCTTGTCTCCAGGCATGTTTCAGTCTTCTTTCTGTACCTCTCTCCATAAGAAGTCTACTGGATCGCTGTCTTTCTTCCTGCTCGTTTATTTTGCTGCCTCTGTTCCTTTGGCTTGAGGTGGCAGCTGTTGTTGATTACTCCCTTGCAATTTTTCAGGTGAGCTGGAGTTGTGTCCCAAGTCACAAGGGTCCACCCCTTCCTTTAATGGTGGATCATGTAATGCTTTAGAGGGAAAATACAAGTAAGCCTCTTAACACTGAAATTCAATGCTTTTGGGGGGTAAAAGGTGTTTATCTTTCTATTATAATCAGCAAACACCTAATTCTGGCACCTCCACCACATCAGCCAGCTCTCTAAGCAGCCAGGATTCATCCTTTTCCATTACTTTTCTGCAGGACAAGAGAAGAAATAAGTACATTGCTTTTTGCTGCCATTCACCACGTCTGCAGGCTCTTTTTTTGTTCCTGCTGGAAACCCTTCCCTCTTGCCTCACCTCCCCAGGTGCCAGGAGAGCAGCTACTGGTGAACCGGAGACAGAACAGGAAGGGAAGGAGCCAGTGACACGCACAGGTTGGGCAACCCACAGGATGCTCTGCAGCAAACACCTGACCTCAGCCAGCAGCACTGCCGGACAGGGAGCACCCAGTACAAACACTGCGGATCTGACAGGCAGAGGAAGGAGGAAACCAGACATTCCTCCTGCCCCCAGAGGGGCCCGGGTGCTGTCCCAGCCAGGGCCAACATGGATATCTGTATCTAGCTACACAGTCTCCCTTCCTCTCTTCCACAGGCAAGCCTGTCTGCTAAGCCCCCTTTCCTTCCTGCCTGATGATGATTTCAATTCTGGTGTGCAAGCCTGTCCCAACCATGGTGAGCCTACAATTACAATGAGCCTAGTCCAAGAAAACACTTTTCCTTACTGGAATTTTAGGAAGTGTGGGGTAGAACAGTATTACTGAACATTACTACAATGCAATGTAAATTCTTGAACAAAAACTATAATTGGGCCTTAAGCCATGTAAGTATCAGTGTAAATTCTTGCTTAACATCTTTGGAATCCACTTGTAGTGCTTCTCAACTGCAGCTCCAAACATGACAGATTAAAGATAATTAGGATAAGGCAGGATAATTAGATATTATGTGATCACCAGCAAAAATTCAGTAAGAATTTACAGCTGTGTAATCCCAGTTGATTTCAGTAAGATGGAACAGAATTTTGTATCAATGCAAAATTGACATCTAAGTCTTCAATGCTCCATATATCACAAATATGCTTGAAAATGCCAATTCTTTCTGGTGTTTTATACAAGCATTAATAGATGATATGCATAACCCTAACTCAAGAGCCTAGCACAGCATATGAGATGTAAAAAATGGCTATTTTAGCAAAGGGTCAAGTCTGAGTTCCCAGATTTTAGCTGAGTATTTTTTGCTTAACCATGGTGATGTCCAGCATTATTTTCCACAGAGGTGGTGACAGAACTCCACCAAGAATATATGCATTCACTATCCATAATATATATGTCATGACATTGTTGGAAATTCACTTCACAAATATCTGGAAAGTAAAGATTGGAACTGCAAATAGTTATAAGTCTCTTGATGCTGGAATGTTCCTGCTACTTAACTTTTGGAATCTGGAAATATAAATGTGAGGTCAAGTAAATTGCTCTAACTGTTACATTTAGAAGGATGATGCATCTTTTCTGAATTTATTCATCTGTTGCAGAGCCTAGTAGGAATACTCATTTTTCCTGTTGTAGAAATTAGATCTGTTGGATCTGTTGGGTAAATGAGTCAAAATCAGAATTCATTTTTGGTCAATGATTACTTCATAAAGACTTATTGTAAGGAAAACGTATCTTAGTACTCAGAAAAAAAAAAAAAAAGAATGGGAGAGGAAAGCTTGAATGTAGATCCATCTAGGAGCCAGCTGACAGTCTTCTCACAGTGGTCAAGAGCATTGCCTTCCCTTGAAACAACAGTTTTCATTAGGTGCAAGGCTCATGCATTTTGTTGAAATGATAGTGGAGATCTTAATTACCAAGTTCGAGGACAAAAATACAGAGAAAATTAGAATCTTCTTACCCTTTCCTGCCCCAGATCAAGTTGTTTTCCTTGTTGGCCAATGCAGAAATAAACTAAACTCCCTGTTCTCACTTTTGACAAGTAGTTTGGATTTTCAGGCTGTGTGATCCATTGCTTTTCAGGTGATTTAACTACAAAAATCTGCCTTATGAATCCCAAGATATAAAACTGCCATGGAGGAATACTCCCTGTCATTGTATTCATTGCCAAGGTCATGGAAGGCAGGAAAAGTTCTGGACAATTATTTACGGTGAAACATAATCTCAGAGGATGCCTTTCATTTATTACAAGTGTCACTGTAAATAGTTGTAAAACCAGAGTAAGTTGATTTTGTGAAAAGTATCAGGCAAGATTTTTTTCAAAATTCACTTTGCACAAATGGGTCATCCTGACAATGGAAGTTTCTATTGTGAGCATATTATCTGAGGCTACTCTGGTCAATGCTTCTGAATAAAGCAAAACATCTTCCAGTTTTCTCAGATTCTTTATTACATACATTTTCAGACAGCAGGGACACAAAATAGTATTATTCTTTTCCAGTCCCTTAGCTGTCATGGTAAATCAATTAAGTTGTTATAATTTCACCTACATGTGGTACTTAAAGAGAATAGACTTAATTCAGAGCCTGTTTTCATTCTGTGGTTCATGCAGACATCACAGGAGGGACGCCTGAAAAAGGGATGGAAACTATTTTTTTTCCCTTGTGTAACTCTATCATATAATACCACTACCCTGGATCTAAAGACAAACTGGTGGTTATCACTGAAGAAAAGGGAACTGAGGGAGACTTCAAGTGGCAGTGGCAAAATATGGGATGGAAGATGGGTTCCCAACATATACTGAAACAGAAGTGTAAAATTAATAAATAATGAGATGTCTTGGTTCAAGTTACAGGCACAGTTCAACACACAGCCCAGGACTTTCTCTTCAGAAATACCAGTTACTGAGGTTCCTCTCTGAGGATGGTGCAGACAAAGTCCTGTCTTTTCTCCCCCAGCACTGCTTCTTGCTTTCCAGCCTATTCTCAGTGAGATAGGACCTGTTACTGGATGAAATGATCTTGCACCACACTTCTAGTTTGCTCACCAGTGTGGTCATCCCAAGTGTGTCTTAGAAACAAAAGAAAGTTACAGCTTGAACTAACTCTTCCTAAGGGGAAATGCTTTTGATGGGAGACACAGCAGCTAAGTGCAGAAGCCGAGCTGATGTTACTCTCAAGAACCATGATTCACACCTGGCCTGGTATGCCATTATGACAAGGCTGCATAATATTATCTCTCTTACAGCAAGCCCTGCTGTCATATTGCCAGTTATATGCTTGCTTGTAAGATGTGTTTCCCCCTCATGCAGAGAGTAGACTACACCTGCATTTTGGAATGTCAGTTGTTACATCTGTCTGGGATTGTCTGGTTTTAATATGTGATACAGAGACATCAATAACCAGAAATAAGTTACTAAGTAGTATTATTTTCCAATATAAGTAATTAGTGCTGAATGATTTGGATTGCCAGGTCTATGCTTCCCCAAGAAATTTATTTCAGGTCTACCTTGAAGATAAGCTGTGCATAGTACTGAACTGCCATTACAGACTTCAAAAATAAAGGATTCTCTAGGGGAAACCCACTTATTGTCAAAATTTCCAGCAGCAATGTTTTGGGGACAGATTTTTTTACTCTTTGAACTTCCTTTCAGACAGAATGTAACATTTTTCTAGGCAATGTTTCTGCCCACCAATTTTCTAGCAGCAAACCCATTAGCAGTAGAATCCTCAAAGCTCTGGCCAGGGTGCACTGCCTTGGATTCTGGCAAGTGTATTTAAAGTGATTTTCCTCCAGTTTCATTGGCCCAGTATGAAAACAAAATTGCAGAATTCAAATCTGGGATACAAATGACATGAAACACCTTCAGTTTTGAAAAGTGTCAGTGGCTAAATTCACTCTGGGTTTTTTTTTAAAACAGACTTTTTAGCCATTTTGCATTTGAGCACCTGGAGCTACTGTGTCCTTTTTCAGCAAGAACAGCTCCAGCACATGTGCTGTTTCTGCACATGGCCAATGGCCCCTGGCATCTAAGACAGACTCACTGTCTCTTGGTTCTGGGACTTACGGCCAAGTTCTGAAATCCGTGGCATTCTGCTTGGCTTTTCACTGCTGTCAACGAAAATACAGTTTGGACTGAATGTTTTTAGGGTCACTGTCTGCTTGTTATTACATCTGGTTCTCTGTTGTTTTGCTTAAGTTGATCTGTTGAATTGAATGAAATTGTCATGCTGTAGTACTGCGGATTTGATAATCAGAGCCCACAAACCTCAGAATAACTCCTGCTCTGTTTTTCATCTTTATACTGCTTATTATACACCATTGGCTTCTCAGCAGCTTCTCTACACTTTCACTGAAGTGAGAGGAGAATCAAATCCTTAGACTGGATACAAACTTCTGCTGGTTCATGTATAACTCTCTACTCTCTGATACTGAAGTAAGTGACAACCCTTCAAACACTCCTTGCTGTCAGGCTGATCTGCCTTCAGACTGCTCACTACCTCATTCCCCAAAGGGCCTCACATGGTTGATGGTATCCTGCACAAACTGCTCAGTCTTCCCATTGCCCTCCAGGGAATGCTGAAAGATCAATAGAAATAGGAGTCTTACCACATTTTCAGAAAGACAAAAATGCTTCAGGCATCTTTTTTTTTCTTTCTTTCTTGCTTTTTCTTTTTTTTTTCCTTTCTTTTTTTTTTTTTTTTTTTTTTCGAGTCTGAGTCATAAATCTCAAGTCCAGGTACATGTGTTGGCTGCATCTCAGCTTTATTTTAGAATGTATGTAACCTATTGATCTAGACACCATCCTTCCCAACCATTGATTTCCCAATGGAAGTGTGAAGGGAATATGACTGTAATAGGCTAGAATGGAGCATTCCAACCCAGCCAAGTCTCCACTGTGGAAAATTAGAGCATCAGGACTCCAGCACATGCTCTGTCACACTTCTGATGCTTAGTCTACTTACAAACAAGTGTCTTTATTTCCCTCGCACAGAAAGGCTGTGCTTCTGCTGAAAAAATTGTAAGGTTCAGTTTGCACTTCATTGGATGCAAGAGTATGTTATCCACCTTGTCTCTTCTAGAACAGGAAGGAAAACTAGAGTAAGAAGAATTATCTTGTCAGGAAGACCTCATGGTGGCTCCTCAAATGCAAAGTTTCTTTATATCTTCATTATTCCTCAGACACTCACTTGAGAAAGAGTCCATGGAAATCCATAGGATTTTTTTAGTAAATCTGGCAGTACTGAGCCTGCTGTGACCAGATTGGCATTGCAGGATGTTGCTACATCACTGGCTTCTTGATCATAAACATTAGAATCACAGTGAGACAGCAGCACTGTCTCAGCTTCACTACCCATCAAGGTGTAGCTTGCACATAAATTTATGAACTGCAAGGATATACTTTTGTCTGTGTTAGTGATCTGGTCAAAACCCAGCATTTTATTTCTTTTGTGAGATTCCGATATTTGCTGATTTTCTTTGGTGTGAGTCATAGCGGAAACAGAACAGTTTTTGCAAAATGAGATTTAGAACCAAAAATTCCAGCACTTAAGAGGGTCAAAATATTTGGCTTAAAGTTAAAGCTGGAAACATTTGCAATCAGTTGTATAACCTTGTTTTATATTACAACAACCTGCCAATATGCAACAGGATTTAGAGAATTCAGGAATTATCAAAACAGAACAGAGGAGAGGTGACAATATGAAATTATACTTTTCCAACTGGAGATAGACAAGTAGGCAAGAAAAATATGTCAACAGCATTTCTACAGAGGTAGGGAGCATTGCAATTTCTTCAGTGAGCCACTGGAAACTGGTACTTAGGCAAATTGGTACTGCGTGTTTACAGCTGGTACTCTGAAATGTGCACAGGTATGACATTCTGGTGTAGACACCAACCAATGCAGCAGAAGGCTGAGAGAAGAAGGGTGGATAAAACAACAGTCTAGACAAGCTTCCAGAGTCTGTTAGCTGATGATATAAATGTGAAGGCTGAATTATAAAACAGAAAGTCAATGAATGGCCAGGTTTTGAATGTCACACACAGTATCACTTTGGCTCTCTCACATACATATACATGAAGCTGGGAGACCAAAAACCACATTAAACGCATTATTTTTAGTCAAAGATATGGACTGTCATGGTGCAATGCTACTGTCTATAGAAGTATAGTGTGGTTGTGAGCATGAACTGTTCTATTCTCTTCTGTTCTGGGAAAGAGGAAGATACAGCCCAGAAAGATGAATGGGTGTTGCCAACTCTCCGGCCCTTTGTTAGTGCTAAGATCGCTTGGCAAAGGAGTCATGCAAGGTGAAGCTGAGAGAGCATTTCAGGCTATTACTTCGGGATGAAGAAGAAATCTCACTATAGCTTGTATGGGAAATATTTGAGAAAGTGATACTAAATACTTCAGAGGAAGTTATTGGAAGTCATAAACAAAGATAAGCTGGAAAAGCAACAAAATATAATGTTACAAGAAAAGCATAAACAGGCCAAGTCTGCTGGCAAGGCAAGAGCATGATCAAAGTAGTAAAGAGATCACAAAAACAGCACAACCAAAGATTTGGGGGAAGCTCAGCAACTTGAAAATACCTCAGACTATCTAGAAAAGCATTCTGCTTGATGATTGAATTAAACAAGAAAAGAAAGTGAGCCAATACTTCTTATGCTGGGATGGCTCACAGCCACCTGACAAGTCATAAAGAGGTGCTGCAGGTAGAGGTATTGTTTTGAAAACATGTATTCCCTGTAGCTGATGACACATGCATTCTGGGCATGTAGTAGAGAGAAGACAGCTTGCAAGGCAAGATGGTATTGCTTTCAGCACAGCAAAGTATCTCAGCACTGAATCTTCCTTCATCCATAAAAAAAACAGAGCCAAGACTGAGGCAAATAAAAGTGTAGAAGCTACTGGAACACATGACATTACCACTAAGACACCAGAAGCATCTGGAATAAGCACCTGGAATTCAAAGTATTTAGAAAGCATTCGGAGAAAATAACATTTTGCCGATCCAAATGATCATATAAACAAACTTTATCTACAGTATTAGAAAAATAATTTTAAAAGTACTTATGAACCGATGATGGCCAATTTTAAAAGAAAGAGATTAAAAACAGTGCAGTATGGCCTGGCTAAAACTGTATCAACTGAATATTTGTGTTTTAAAGAGACTTGGAAAAAAGGTAAGATTAGAGGTTAAAGCCTTATTTGAAAAAAAAATCCTATTCTTTTTCGCATACAATTTATAGTGAAATTAGGTACAGTTCAAAAGGGAGCACTATGGAAAGTGATTAAATCAGACTAATTGGGGCCCTAGATAAGGTAATAACAATGCTGAAAAGTGTGTATAATGACTTTTGTAGTCTCGTAAGTTCTGATGTGCAGATGAGTAACAGATTCATTCCAAAGGCTGATAGAACAGAAAGGTCCATAGAGCTACTGTTCCTCTTCATCACTCTCTTTATCTAGCCATGATGAAGTCCAGTGTGCAACGCTGGATGACCAGTGTTCCTCAAACATTCTGCTGGAAAAGACTTAATTCCATTTTATGTAGACTGCACACCTCAATGTTTCCTCTGCCCTGCATCTGCAGGCAGGTCTGTCATATGACCAAAATGGAGGCATCACTGTGGACCTGATTCTTAGGAGTCTCCAGCTGCATGGCTGTTCATAAAAGCAGTCTCTGTTCTTTCCCCTGACATTCATGTGTGCTTTTGTCACAGATTATGCAAATTATGTGATGCAAAAAAAACCACTGTTGCCTTGTGGCAAGGACAGTCCAGTTGCTTCAGTCTTGAAAGAATTTGAGAGAAGAGGTTAGAGAGTAACAAACTCAGGACATTAGGATGGGTTCCCCCAAATAGTGTCTGAAGGGCCTATGATAAGTGGATAGCAGGCGACCACCTGATTAAAACTGTTCTGACAGGCTTGATCCAGTCTACAGGTTTTCTGTTGTTTGAGGTCCTGAGATAGAGACTTAAGCTTCCTAGCTTGTGTAGATGATGTCACATAATTGGCAGACATACTTGAATTCATAAGAGGTTCTTGGCTTAATGAGAAAATTTCTATCCTTGCCTTGGATTCCCAGTAAATGTCTTGAAGATAAAACAGTGGTATCTAGAGAAAGGAAAATGCAAAAAGTGTTGAAATGGAGCACGGGTAACGTAACATACCAATGTCTTCTACACACACCCAAAGACCTTGGTGAGTGTTGATTACCAAGGATGAGGTTCACAGAGCATGTGCTTCAGCCACAGAGATTGACAGAACTCCACATGGGATAAAAACAGGGTGTTTGGAATGAGCTGCACTACCTAGAGCCAAAGTCAGAATTTGGGAGAAAATGGGCATCTGTCATCTCATAAAGCAGTCATTTGTCAACTGATCATGAAGAACTCCTTCCCCAAAGACCCTTTATGCAAGAACAAGCAAATAGCTGTTTTTTCAGAATCAGATTGCTTCATTCCATGTCCTTGCACAGAATCCATGGATTTTGCAGAGATCTGGGAAGCCAGTTCCAGCTCTGTGTAGTCAGGAACCTGAAGAAGTACTATGCACCTGCTTCTCAAGCAATGAGAGGAAGTCTGAGAATACTGGATATATTAAATCCCTGAGATCTAGACTCATGAAAATTTATTGAACCATTGCCTTTTACTGGTGCTGACAATGTTTTATCTGTGTAATTGTTTGGATTGGAGACACATTCCTTCCTCATGAATATTTTTAAAATACAATGCATTCCAGATGCTTATTCATAGCATCCCTGTCATGTGGGTGGTCCAGTTACAGAATCTTCTAACAGGTTATTTGGTAAAACTTTCTGTGCACCAGCTGGGTCCATTATTCTTCTATGCAGTTGTCTGGGCAATCTGATCAGGAAGATAATTTGTAAACTGTGGACAGCTAGAGGGAGGTGTTCCCTTCGCAGGACTGTATTCCCAGTGACTGTGGACTAATGTAAAATCCTGATATTCTAGGACAGCTCTGCATGAAAACTCCAATAGGACATTTAGTATAGGCCTAATTTGCCCTAAATTCAAAGCAAAACACTAAAATTCCTTGCACTGAAGGCAAATTCTGTAGAAGACCCAGTACTTCACCTTGAAATGACACACATCCCACTTGAAATTCCATTTGGCAAATGTGGGAGCTTTACCATCCTTCCATGATGTAAAGGACCATTGAAATAAGGGGCCTATGAAGGCAGCTGTTAAATTGTACTGAGAGTCAGGCACTTCAAATGGTAAATACTACAACAATGGGAGTGGTAAGAACTGAGGCTGTTTTCAAAATTGTCCTTTTTGCACAAGAGAAAATAATTTTAATTGATTATTAAAAAGCAACCATGATTAAAAACAACCATTTGTGGAAATAAGATGTACAAAGACCCTTACAGCACCAGAAGCACTTCCAGAGTACTGATACAAAAGAAAATACTCTGGGGGTAATAAAATAAAATAAATGGTTTTATAAAACAGTCTGATGTAATTTATATAAATGTAATCTAAAAATTAACAATAATTCTAGAAAGCTTCAATGGCTAAGATGAGGCATTGCCTTTTAAGAACATTTAGCTTGGTTTTGGCTTTATATATTTATATTTGCTCTCACCAAATTAGTTTGTTTAAAAATACATGAATGAGATGGGAAGGACACAAAAAACAATCATGATATCACACACCACATCTTTGAATCGCCAGGATCAGAACATTGGAGTAACATTTTTATTTTAAGCACAAGGGTTATCTCCTAGAGCTTGGATATTCTCTGAGTGCTGATTGGGAGTGGATGTTTACCAGCAGAACTTTTAGCAGAACTGCTGAAACCTTCAGGATGAGATCTGTTTTCTTCAATTTTAGGAGTTAAGAAGCTAGGAATTTAGCCTGACTTACTCATTTAAGTTTGCTTCAACATCTTCAAGGTTCAACCTGACCCACCCTAATATAAGATTGTGAGATAGGTTGGTACCTGTTCCCTTCTACCAACCACAGTTGGGGACATGAAAAGTCAGCATTGACTGAACTGAAAGCATCATTTCTGGTCACTCAGAAGTGCCCTGGAACTTCCTCTTGCACTTGCACATAAATTGTCCTAAGTATTATTGAAAATAAAACCTGAAATTTTGAATGTTTGATCTTCTTTGCCTTTTTGAAATTATTAGTTTTACCCATGAATATTTACATCTTCAGCATCAATTTCGAAGAGGGTGAAGTCAAGTTCTATTAAAAATACTTTCAGGAGAAAGTTTTTTATTGCCTCATTCTGGGAGATGTTGCTTTCTCCATTTATCTCACTACTTTGCCCTGTTAACATATGAAAGCCTCAATTATCCCTAACTAGTTATAAAGTCCATGTTTTTCCTATCAATTGCCATCAAAAATGTTGTGTGAGAAGTCACAGAACAAAGTCAGTTTCAAATGTCAAATACCAAAGTGCTCTCAGTTCACAAATTTGTAGTGTCCCAACTACTGGATTGTTGCAACTTGTGGTGTATCTGCAGTTGTTCTCCAAGTTTTGCAAGGCTGAGTAGATAATATTTACAGAATTATTCTCTTTTGTCTATTTTTGTAATTTTTCCACTTCACTTATGGACTCAGTTCTGCAGAAGTCCCTGCCTTACTTTGTAGAACAGGAGTGATGCATGACATACCACAGTGATAGACACCATGAGAAAACCTTGAAAAGCTATTTGTATATTCATAAAATATTCACCACTCTCATAAAGGATGATATTCTGTATATGTTAAAGACAGGAAAAGAAAAAATTGAATCTAGATGTAATTTCAGGTTTTAAGTATCTTACACCTAAAGAATATTTACTGTTCGAGGCTTGCTTTTAGTCAATGCCTGTTAATAAAGGAAGTTAATTTGGTGTTTCCCTCAGAGTCTGGGTGTTTGTTCTGAGAAAGTAATCAAATGTTTCCACATCAGGCTTGAAGTTCCCTGGTTCAGAGTCCTTTGTTCAGCAAGAGACTGAAGGCAGGAGTTTGATTCCCTGGCCAAATTTCTTGTCTGAAAGAAAAGTATACATTTTTAGGTCTAGCACACAGCAGGAAAAACTCGTTTAAATTCCAAAAGAGAGCATGGAGACTAGAAGAGAATAGAAAAGGGAAAATATATGACTGCATGAATTAAGAGTGTTCGTTCCTTAGTTTCTTACTGCAGGTCACAGCTGAGTAGCTTCCATGAGCCCTTCAATTGTTTTCTTTTCAGTAGATGTGTTTAAGGCTTTGTGGACAATAAGTGAATACAAGTGGGGTGGGTTGTTAGGTGCTTCTCTAAGTCTTGGGTTCTCAAAAAAAATTCCTTCATTTAAGTTCAGGATGTCAGACAATGTCAGACAACTCCTGTTGCTAACTCTACCCCTCCCACCTATTCTGTACAATCTAATTAATGTTTTTCTTCAAGAAAAAGAAGGTGCAGTTTGATACCATGGTGACAACTGTCTCCTGCTAGCTCCTTTAGAATCCTTTAGTGCAGTTACCTGGCACACTTATTAACCTAAGGCAAGCACTGGAGGTAATGCTGGGAGTGAAAGAATAAATCAGAAACTATGAGCAGGGAAAAGGTTGTGTGTGGCACTCCAGTCATTGAGGGAAACTCAATAGTAATTTCTGGAGATAAGGAGTAAAGGCCTGTAGGCTGCATATATATGCGAGCTTAGATGGAAACATCCAGAATTACTATAGTATTAATGCAATAACAGCAAGCCTCTGTCATAATTTGTCTACTCACTCATCTCCTGCCTCCTCTGAACTCTACTTTAGTGATAGCAGCAGGGATTTAGAATAGCTTTTTACAATTCTCCTAAATAAAGTGGAAATGCTTATTCATCATTTTTTGCTCCTAGTCTTACACTCTTGCACCTCTTCCAAAATTACAGGAGTGTTGAGTATTTGATTTTTCCAATGACACCAACTTCCAATGTTTGCAGATCCATTGGAATGTACAGGCTTTTTACAAGATATTCTCAGAAAGAAGTAATAGAAATAGAGATTACAACAGTAACATCAACAGATCACTTAAGAATGGATGAGAGTTTTTGACTTGGCCTTACATTTCCTCAGTAATTTTGTAATCCTCACACTGATAATAAAATCAACCATAGACAATTTATAGAAAGGGCCATGGCATAACAGAAAATTATTTGTGGCTGAATTGCCTTTCTTTTTCATGTAATAAAAATTTAACATTCTTATAATGTAGTGATAATTTCAAAATACAGGTTAAGGATGGAAAACAACAGAAATAAAGAAATTCAGAACTCTTCCTTTAAAAAAAATGACCTTTTATATTATGACTATCTTACTTTTGATCTGGGCATAATTGATTTATAACTCTGCAGTCCTTAACAGTGTTCATTATTCTACTCTTGGCTGATGAGTAAAGGTCATGCTACACTTACTCTCAGTCATTACTATAAATGTCATAGCGACATGTTGCAAGCTATGGTGCTGAAGTTGGGGCTGTGACAGCTGCCATTAATCCTCAAACCTTTAACTAGGTCTTCTTTGCTTTAATGTTCATGATCAATTGCATCATGGGACGTTTTTCCCTGCTCTCCAAATGTGTTTTGCTGGCACTCACCAACAATGACAAGAAATTTAGCGTTCCTTTCTGCTCGGTGGCTGACAGTGAATAGGCTGTGATTTCACTGCTTGTTCCCATTATTCTATTTGATGAATATTAGTGCAGATGTCTTTGACTCTGAGGCTGGAATGCAAACAGTCTTCCAGGGATATTTTTCATATCTGAGTATAAACTGATTTAAAAAGTCCCATACCATTGTTTCCGTTCTTCTGGTTTGTAAATATGGAATATGCGAGCAGTAAAACTGTGCCGGAGTTTAAAATTCTGCTCCCAGAATCACATTGGAGTCAACATTTTCAGTTTGGTTTCTTGTGAATGTTTATCCCAGTGAAAGGTCATGAGACTAGCATAAATACATTGCGTTTAAATTTAAAAATAGAAGAATGTTTGCTTCTCTTTTTGCAACAATGATCTGTCATTTTTTGATAGTCCTTGAGGTATTACAAGTCAGAATTATTATTAATTCTAAGTGTTTGGCCTTGCCTAATCAACATGTAGGCTGTGACAATTGCACCAGAAGTTGAATTTTGGTATGAAATACATAATCTTCAATCATAATCAATGTGTTCTACCGTACACCTGAACTTCACTTGTATTCATGCTCCTCAACTTCATTCAGCAGGCTGGCTCTTCAACCAAGATCCAATTAAGCGATACTGAGAAGTTCAGTGCTGCATGTTCTACCAGGAGTGTTCTGTAGAACAATTGCAAACGTTGTTTTGCTGTGTAATATTTTGACTTTTTGAATTTAATACAAGCAGCTTCACTGTGAAATATTCAGTTAATTACTAATCTAAATGGATAATCCCAAGAAGTAGTGGCTTTTTAAATAAGGCCAAATTCCCCCAACTTTATTACCAGTAGTGGGAATACTCAGCAGAGGTAAAGCTGGCAGAAATTTACTGTTAGAAATGTTCAATAGATACTTTATTAATGGATTTCTACTGTAAAGAATAGGGACAAGTCTCTTGTGAAGAGACCAGCTCCTCATATATTATGGGCAGAAAGAAGGTCATCTCTTTATTACTTAACACAGAGTTTAATGTACCTAACACTGTTTCCCACATGACTTTTTATTAACTTAATCTGTGTTGTATCTTCCAGGACTTTAAAGTTCTTATTCATTGTGCTGAGTACCTGAACCAGCACCAATTGCCTACCCAACTGCTTGTCTGTCCTCTCTTGAGTGGGACACAGGGAGGAAATAAGATGGAAAAGTTCATGGGTCAGAATAAAGACAGGGAGATCACTTACCAATCAGCATCAGACAGAGCAGACTTGACTTGGGGGAGATTGATTTAATTTGATCATAGTTACATTAGAGTAAAAGGGTGAGGAACAAAGATCAAAACTAAAATACTTACCCTCACCCCTCTTCTTCCCAAGCTCAACTTCACACCCTCAGTCCCAGCTCCTCTGCCCCCTGAGCAGTGCAGGGGGAAGGGGAATGGCAGGCTGCAGTCAGTCCATAAGAGATCCTCTCTGCTGCTCCTTCCTCCTCACACTTGGTCACCTGCTCCAGTGTGACATCTCCATATGCTGTGGTCCTTCAGGGTAGACCTGCTCTTCACAAGCTGCAGGTCGTGCCAGAACCCTGCTCCAATGTGGGCTATCTGTGCAGCTTCCTTCAGGACATAGCCACCTGCTCTGGTGTGGAGTCCTCCACGGGTTAGGTGTAGGGTGCTTAAGATCCCTTCCAACACAAACCATTCCATGATACGATGACTCTATGATCCCTCTTTCCAAATTTTGTATTATCTTTTTCTCTTTCAAAGTTGAGAGGAAACTGTCCAAAAATCAATGGTGCTGTTGGTCTGAGGTGAATTAGATCCAGTGTGAGAGTCTGATCACAGATGAGAGTGGAGCACTGAACACCTCATACAGCCTTATCGACTGTCAAGTGGGATTGACTACAGTAGTTATAAATAGCAGAAGAAAGCTTATTTTTCTTCATAGAAATAAGTGAATCATTAAACTTCCTCCTGTCTCAAGGCCTCTGAAATCTCAGCACAAAAAAGTGTAAATGTCTAAACTAAGTGAAAATGGGATCTTGGTTTACTGTGAGGATTGCATGTTTCCTCTACTTGACTTTGGCTTTCTTAGTTGTGATTTTCACATGTATTTAATGTTACATGTTAATGTATTTTGCAGCTAGCAGAATACTGTGTTTTATGTCTGTTTTCTTTATGCATACATTCTGTTTTGTCTTACCATAGCAAAAAGGACAGCAAAATAAACATTACAAACAGACAAACTTGGGCAAGTTAACACACCATTAAGATGAATAAGCCAGTTCTGATTCCTTTGGTACCATGGAAGCGTCCCTGCTGTGAATTCACTAGTAGGATAGAAACCAGATTTATGAGACTTGCTGTAGAAGGAAAGCTGTATAAGGTAAGACAGTCTTAACAGAAAAATAAATGAAAACCTATGAAATGGTAGAGTGTGGTGTAGTGAACTTTATGGTACACAAGTGTCATAAATTTTTGGAATCAGGACATTTCCCACAGTTGCAAATTCCTGTTGCCAGGAATAATGTACATTAAGCTGTATTTATTGTATGATATTACTCTCTAAGAACAGTGCCAGTAAGTTATATTTTATGTACAATATCTCTCCGTCCCAGTACTTATGTTTGCAACTCTTTTCTATGTACAGTACAAAAGAATTGGAGAATACTTCAGTAGATTAGTAAATTGCTTAATCTAATGGAGACTGCAACCAGTAATAATACAGTATCTATTTTGCTCTTGTGTTGCTAGATATCTCTCACCAAAATGCTGCTTTAAAATGCAGGTGAACTCTAATTCTACTGTGAAGAATTAATGGTTCACTTGATCTCTGTACTCTGTGGAATTGGCTGATCAGAAAAGCACATGCGTGAGTGCTAATGATGCACTATGTCCATTCTGACTGTCTCGCTTTACTGCTGTTCCCAGCCTGTCCTTTTGTTGTGCAGAACTGCAGAATTTTGCTCCCTGGGCACTTATCTCTGAAGCTATAGAAAATTTTGAAGAGTCCTTCAGAGCCTTGTGGAACTCTGAGAGGAAAGATTATTTCCTGCTGAGTTGCTAGGAAAATTTTCATCACCATTGCCAACTTCTTTTCTTAAAATGGAGGCCAGGGAAAAATGCTCAGTTTTTACTCTGTGCATGGTGAGGAACAAAAAGTGGTATCTGCTGGAGTTTCTGTACTGTCAGCTGGATCATCAAACTAATGTAGGCCATTCTGGAAGCATTGACTCAGACCCATGTGAGATCAGCTCAGAAATAGCTCAATCAGTATGGGGATGGTGACATCTGTGGCTTTTTGGCCTGGTTCAAAGCATTGACTGGTCAGACAGGCATGTTTTCAAGACAAAAGTTACATGGAGAATGTTTTCCCTGGGAATAGGAAGGAGACATTTTTGTTGTAGGATGAAAAGCACTAATCAGTGGCAGATTCCCAACAGACATTGGCTGGTCCCAATGAAGGTGCTCAGATGGAGACTACTTCTGCATTAGGCAACTACTGACCTGCTGATGTACAAGTATGTGTGAAAATTATATCGCGCTGAAAAAACAGTCAAAATATTTTCATGTGTTTCTCAAGACCTGTTGATGGAATTCACGTACCTGCTCTCTCATTCCTTGTTTTTCCCATATGAGCTCAGAAATGTGCCATAGAAAAGGCATATTAACTAAGAATTAATACATTTTCTTGTTCTCATGGGGCAGCTGTGGCAGATGCTGTGCATGTGTACACCAAGAGGTAATTCTTCCTCTGAAGAGCTCTCAGTGTAAATAACAACAGTGATGATGATGTAAGTCTTAGTGAATCATCAGATGTAAGTCTAAGTGAATCATCATAGGAAGTTGTTGACTTACACAGAGGGGGCCAGGCAAAGTGCATGTTTTCAGTGTTTGCTTCCTTTGGGAAAAGTAGTCTTGGATTCATGTCTGCCAAAACAGTCATTCGTAATGTCTTCACAGCACTATGGTTCCAAGTGGCCCTGCATATTTTTCTTCTTTTTCTGAAGGCGTTCCTAGATGACATTGAAAGACAGCTTCAACAATATAAGAAAGAAATACCTGGCAGAATGAGCTGTTAGGCAACTGTAAACTAGGAGGAGTAGTCTGACTGCAGTTCAAACTTAATGATTAATTTGCAGCCCCAATATAATGCATTTTTAATCATACACTTGAAAGCAATGATGAAATCTGCAAGAGCAGCAATAAGGAAGCAGCACAGCAATACAGACATATACTGATAACACAGCATGCAGACAGTTTCTTCCTTGGTTTCCTTGGTTGATAACTACAACACGTACCAGCAGTGAAAATGCTATAGATGTTTTCAGAGTGCTTCTTTCTCAGGGAGCCAGGAAATGTTCAGCCTGTAGGGTATACATTGTATTACTATTGACTTTCTCATGCAAGGTTTGGTGCAGATGAAAGTGTATTTGACCTTCAAGTCAACTTGTTTTCACCTTTGTTTTGTGAGCAATGCCCAAGGTGCTGCCTGTCTTAAAGTGAAATTGCTGTCTGTGAAATAAGTATTGGTGTTATACTGGTGAGAGAAGAGATGAGTAATGTGTGTTCCGTAGCCACTTCATTTCAAGAACTCCAGTTCATATATGAATAATACAATGTGAGTTTATCTGTAGTTGCACATACATTTTTCCAGAAGCAGTGCTCGTTTAAACAACTCCTGGTATCCCTGTCACTGGCATCTTGTCCATTCCCTGGCTAATCCCTCATTTATGCTGAAACAACCTGCATATGGGGTCTGTGCTGAAAAACAGAGGAAGGAACTCATACAACTGAAAAAGTATTTTTGTTTTTTCTGAGTTTTTTTTTAAATTTATTTTTAGCGAACATTGTTTTCAAATGTGGCATTTGGCTCTTAGCAGCATGGAATTTGAGTATTTCCTATTTCTCCTAAAGTGGGAGGTAGAACTGTAACATCTTCACCATTACTACTGTTCCTATAGAGAGTGTGAGTGTCAGAATGTGAAGGGGTGATATTTAAAATGCTAAGCTCAGGCATTCTCAAAATGATGATAATTATGGAGTGTTCATAATCATTACCTTAGTTAGCAGTCCCTTTTATTTAAAAGTAGAGGTTTTTATAATGGTAGTAGCTTATTCTTTATGAATTTTTACCTAATTTATAAGGCAAGTGGTGTTATTGAATGTAGAATTGTGGATTATCAATGAAGTAATAATTATTACCAGTGCTATGAGGTGTAAAATGTTCCCATGTGTTTTGTTTTTCTACCACTCTGTGGTGATATTTATTTTTTTTTTGTACCTTAAAAGTGCTGGAAATGGGAAAACTTCTCATAGAAGTTCTTTGGAAATTTGTTCTGCTTTCAACAGGAAATACTAAGATGCTTACTCAACTGTCTCAGAATTGCAGTGCAGTTTAGGGAATTAATTATTACACTGGCAGCACACAGACTCTCTTTAGAGCTTCCTGCCATGGTCCTGCTGTGTTGTGCAAGTGCAGTCAGCGACGCATTTCTGCTTGTTCTTCAAGCCTTTTTAGTAATAGCCCAAATAACTTGATTTGACCTTGCTCAGCTGAATCTGGCTTTATTTGTCTCCACAGTGGATCACCACTCTTCACATTCCAGATAGTGAAGGAAAAGGGGATGAATTAATGCTCCAGCTATGAAAACAGTGTGCCATGGCTTGCACAGGCTGTGAGTCATGGTTTCCTTGATGGTCACTGGGGGAAGGGGTTCATAATGAATGGCAGCACTGCCCCTCCCACTATCTCTGGTTGTGACTAAGAACATGGCATTGCTCATCCAGAGACAAAGGTGACAACTCCATAGAGTGAGGGATGTTTGACATGTTATTGTGTACAATGGTACATACACTGATGGGTAGAATGGCAGAGGAACTTTGTATGAGATAGTTCTCTATGGGTAGATAAAGCCTGTGAGCTATGAAGTCACATAACATTTTGGTGGTAGCTGTTTTGATGAATAACTAATGCTAGTACTTTCAGGGATAATACTCTGTATGGTTTGGAGAGACAATTTGTGAATGTGTTTTGGAGAGCACAGTAACACACCTTGCAGTCTAAGGCTTGCTGTCACTTTGTGATGAACCTAAGGCATACAGAATTCTTATCAGTTATATACCAGGTTCAGAATTTTGTGGGAAGGAGACCCAGTATGGCTGTGCAGGGAACAAAGGTCAGACAGATTGGAAGTGAATGTTGCAGAACCATGGTGAGTCATTTTAAGTCACATATTTAATTGATTCCTATAAGAACATCATAAATAGTCCTATAACTTCCATCACAATGATTATGCATACTGCAAGAGTTGCTTAATGAGGCTAACCTAAGTCTCTGCCAGCCCTACCATTCTGCAACAAAAGAAAGAATGGAGCGTTGTAGTAACTGGGCCTAAAGACGTCTGTACATTCAGTAAACATAGAAAATTTCTCAGAACAGAGATAATTTCTTTCCATTGGAGGGACAATGCAGGTGTGCCAGCTTGCACTTATGTGTGAAGGCTTTAAGTGGAGTGTATGTGTTAACCAGAGAACAAAATGTGCTTGTGCTTGTAATGTGCAAATAATTAAAGTTGCTGCAGCAGTATTAGTGTTACATACTGAAGAAACTCTTATTTGGCAAAAGAAAAAGGATAAAACTTTTGGTGGAAGCAAGGGTACTTTGATACATACATCATGTCTCACAACAATAATGAAAACAGGGCCAGAAGAGATCTGGGCCAGGAAACTGCACAAACTTTGTTAACTGATGTGTGTTAGAACAAAATAATGGGAACAGAGGCCAGTTCTGACTAGTTTACTCCTCAATAACTCCATCATACCAAGATATCACAGATGTGACCAAGCAAGAATTGTGGACACAAGGAAAGAGTCAAAGAAATACTTTGTGAACTTAAAAGCAATGGAATTGATGGTGATGAAGGTTATTGAATAAGGATTTGAAGAATTCTGTGTTGTTTTGCAAACTGCTGGGTTAACAGAAAAGGCATTGCTTGTTGTGAAGGAGCCCATTGCCATTGTAGCTGGTGCCACTGTTTGCAGTGGGAGCACAGCTGGGCCAGGAGGGAATTATTCACCCACTGCCCAGCCAGCTGACCAGTTCTGTGTTTAGTGAGTGTGCAGCAAAGCTCTCTCTTCAGGCTGCTGACCTCCTCCAACCTGGGCTGCAGCAGCAGAAAACAGTGGCAATCTAAGGAGGGATGCCCCCAACCCAGCAATAATCAACTTTCAATGACATGAGATGGTCAGCATGCTTCCAGCCCAGATGGAGCTTGTGCAGACAAAGCAACAGCTACCGGACTGTGAAGGAGGGCAATATATATTCTTGCTGGAGCCAGACCCAGATACTCCAGTTCCCAGTCCCACTTTAATTCTCAGGGGAGCACAAAGAGGGTTTCTGGTTAGTCTGTATTTAAGAGAGTAATAGAGAAAGGCTCCTGATGGCCCTCCTCATTTACACAGCAGATCAACAGAAGCCATCATTTGTTGATTTTTAGTGAGTTAACCATGCCAATATTCAGTCTGTTTTTGCTGCAGTCAGAAATCAACAGATAACCTCCACCTCAGTTAACTTAGTGCTCATGGGTTCTTTGAGTTTTCCCTTCCAGTATTATCGGAGGAAAATGAAACAGGGAGGAGAGGCCAAGTTACCATTAGAGCCACTGGCAGCTGCCAACTGGCAAAATCAGAAAACAATCCCTTTTTGCTGATTATTCAGAAAGCTTTGATGGTCTACATGAGTCTGGCACTGTTGAGCATGGCAGAAGTCACAATACAAAAAAGCATCAACAGAACTGCTCCCTAGGGATGTACAATGTGAGTAGTAGTGGGTTGATTTCTCTGGAAATTTCTGAAAGGGATGACTATGTATCAATAAATTATTCCAGATTACTAAAATGAAGTGCTGGAAAATCTTCAAGGGACTCATACAATATTGTCAAGGCAATTCTTTTCATTCTGTTCTTAAAGGTGGCTTGCAATACATACATATGTGTATATATATATATCTATATGTATGTATGTATAAAAATAAAAGTTTGCCATTTAGTGCTACTTTATGAAGGAAGAAGACCTGAAAGTTATTTTATTTGGTTTAGCCTTTCCCTAGCAGGCAACAGTTTCTTTAATTCAAGAACATCCACTACTTTCTCTGTTTCTCTTTGCTTTACAGGGTCATGAAGTTCATATTTTCTTAGGCTTTAATCAAAACTGAAATTAGTGCACTGGAACTTGAGTCTTTTTTATGTCTTTGAGCTCTTTATGTAGCTGTTGTTCAGATGTTTGAGTTGCATAGGAGTTAACTAAAACAAAGGATTAGATTACACAGATTTTGCAGTGGTTTAATTAAATTCATGCAACCCCAATTCAGTTTTGTTAGATCAGCACAAAACCCAATACATAGACAAGCCCAAAGCACTTTAGAGAACTCAATGAGAACTTCCTTGCTTTCACATTTTGCTCCTATTTTATTTCATTGGTTCTTCTGATGGGATGAGCCTTCTGGTTCAAAACTGTCGTAAAGGCTTCTGGGAGTCAGAGTGTAAGCAAGACCTGAATAAAGAAAACAAGCTGCCAACAACTCATTAGCTTTACCACTGCCCTTTTCACTTTTTAAATGAAATTTTGAGAATGTTGTGCTGAAAGCCAAGAAAACCTTTTAAGCATAAGATGCTAGGTCTGCTCTTGGACCTGGAAATCAATCTGCTTTATAGTGATGCTTCCCACCAGCCGTCAAGAATAACAGCTACCTCAAACAGTTGACACCTGGCAGCAGGCAGCAGAGGCCGATGCAGGAAAGCCAAGACAGGAAATCGTATCAAGACTCTGTTTCAAATTGGCACATCCCACCAACATGGGTTCAATTCATCCCCACTCTTGTTCCATTCCAGGACTAAAAAGAAAAGAAAATGGAAGTTGTAGTTCTAGGACTTACTTTTATCCTTGAATAAGACAGTGGTTGCACTTCTTCAGCATGGGAAGCAGAAGTGGTGTGTTTTAAAATTGTAAGGGCTATCACGGAAAGAGATGACCTTGCACATTTGTTCTAGGGATACCCTACATCTGCATTGCTCCATCCTCTTTTTATTTGTATCATTTTTTTCAATTTTATTGTCCAAATGGGAAAAGATAAATATGGCAATTTGGCCAAGATTTCCAGGCCTCTGGCCTGGTTAATAGAACATGGATAAATAGCCATATGCAGGCCTTCCCTTTTATTGCACAGATGGTATATGCTTGCATAAA
The DNA here is from genome assembly GCF_029207755.1 of Chamaea fasciata. NCBI lineage: Eukaryota > Metazoa > Chordata > Aves > Passeriformes > Sylviidae > Chamaea > Chamaea fasciata. The sequence continues at coordinate 85,397,389 of NW_027094086.1, forward strand.
AACTCAGTTGCATCTCAGATCCCTCTCAGTGTCAGACTCAGTGTGGTGTGTCACATTGTGCATGCTCACACACTTCTGACTGTGAAATACTAGATAGCAATACAGCAACCTCAATTACTTCATGCATGTGAGGATTTTGCATAAGTGAATGACATATTTTTGTAGTGAGGCAGAGGCCAGAATGTCTCTCCATAAACAGAAGTAATTTTATCTGTTCTGCAGTGCATCCAAAAGCCATTATAAGCAGTATGGCAGCCCATACTCTTCTCTCACTCCTTGTGTTAGTGGTGACTGGTGATAATAAAGGAATTGAAGATAGGAACAATGCAAAGACTGCTACATAAAAGAAGTAATTGCTCTGTGCAGGACATGTAACGTGCCTGCTGTAAGGTTTTAGTAGGCACTTAGCCTCCTTTCTGAGGCTTGAGACTTGGAGATATTATTTGGTTTTTCACAGACAAAATCTTTTGCTGATGACTCTGTTCCATAAGACTGTAGGATAATTCAAGTTGGAAGGAGCCTCATGTCCCTAGTCCTACCTCCTTCTCAGGCAGGCTACATGTAAGTTACGACCAAGGTTACTCTGGAGTTTACCCAGTTAGGTCTTGAAAAGCTCGAAGGATGGAGACTGCTCTGTCTCTCTGCTAAGCTATTTTTCTGTCCGACAAAGGGAAATGTTTTTCCTTATATTCACCCTGAACATATCTTTTCTCAGTTTATGCCCATTGTTTGTCATCCTCCCACCATGCGCTGCAGTGAAGATCCTGGAGACACCTCCTTGTATACTGGCAGTCTGCTAGTTAGATGTATCGAAAGCTGTTTCTTCTCCAGGCTGAACAATCACCATTTCCTCTACTCTCTCGCTACCAGACAAATGCTTCAAAGCCTAGAACATCTTGGTAGCCCTTTACTGAATGTGCTCCATTGTGATAGTGTATTTCTTGCATTGGGGAATCAAAATCTGTACACAGTATTTTAGATGTTGTCTAACAAGAACTGAATAAAGGGAGATTATCAGTTTTCTGACTGTGCTTCTGCTGAAACAGCCCAGGATGCTGTTGGCTTTCCCTGCTGCCAGCCAGATTGCTGGCTCTTTCTGACTGCCCCCATGATTCCCTGATCCTTCCTAACTTGCTGCTCTGCAGCTGGCCAGTACCCCGCTTGTATCATTGCCAGGGTTATTCTGTCTCAGGTGCAGGACTTTCCTTTTCTCCTTGCTAAATTTCATAAGGTTATGGTTGACCTGTTCCTCCAGCCTGTCTAGGTCAGTCTGGTTGGCAGCCCTGCTCTGAAGTGCATCAACTGGTTCCCCCTGTTGAGTGTCATCTTCAAACTTGATGAGAGTTTACTTCATCTCCCCTCTGGGTTACAATAAAGGTGTTGAAAGATATTAAGAATTATGTTAGATTATTAAAATGTTATATATGTTTTCATACATAAGAAAGCCTCTTGAAGGAGAGCTTACTGCCAGTTAGACCCAACCACTTCCTGTAACCTCAGGACACTATGTTTGGTGAACAAACGTGTGAGTCGTGTGGCAGGCACAGTCCAAGCCCTAGCAGGCAGTTGTGCCATCTGCACAAAAGGTCCACAGCTGCAGCTCTGTGCTCAGCCTCAGAGCTGCCATGATCATCTAAACGGCTGCAGAGGTTCTTGTCCCTATGGATTAGAGTCCCTGCAAACCAGTCCTCCCCACAAGTCAGCCATATCACAGGTACAGAGTGCTGTCAATGAACATAACCATAAATTGATATAGACATGCATAGTGTACACGGTATATAGTTCTCTGCCTAAGGGAATGGGACATAACCTTAGGGAAGACAGTTCTTGGGTCCATACAATCATGAGTATGTCAATTATGTTCTTTTACAATTTAATTTCTTGCCTCTAAACTAAAGAAAGTAACATTGCTGTACTACATAAAAGTATTTTGAAGGTAACTAATGTTTTACAAATATTGGTGATTGGATTTGGGTAGCAGTAGTTTCTTCAGACTCTGAGTGAGAGCAGAAGCCTATGCATTATACCCCATACATAAATATACTGTGGGTTATGCATGGTCCTCAGAGGGAGGTTTTACATGGGGAGAAGGAAAATTGAGGAAAGGGGGACATGAGTCTTAAAACCCTTATCAGTATTTACATGAAAGACGGTATACAAATTAACAATCAGCAATACACATATGTATTTTGGAAATTCCTCTTTAAAACCATAAAAGAACTTCATAACAAAACTGTTGTGTGTCTAAATTTTATAATGCAGAGGCCAATAATCTATATGAACCTTAAACTAGGGTGTGTGTGATAAAAAATTCCATATGCAATTAGAACAAAAGCATTTTAAATAAGAAAGTTGATCGTCATTTGCTTAAAAAATCACATACTCCTCAGCTGTACAGGGCAACTACTCATAAGCACAACTACACCTGCTTTTAACTTTTATTTCTCATTAAGTGTAAAAACAAAGTAAAATAAACTCCTGTTGTTGAGCCTGACCCCATGCCCTTTGAAAACAAAGGAAGAATAAGACTCCTGGTAACTTCAGAGGGCACTGCATCCAGCCCATTGTTTTAAAAGTCAAAAGCTAACACAGATTGTTCATTTCCTGGCATTGGCATCAGCAGCAAATGGAATTGCCTCACAAAACGTTTGCTCAGTCCTCTGGGACAAAGGATAAGAGCATGTTAGATTGCTCAACAATGATCTCCCCAACCAGCTACACAGCAGCACTGTTTCATTTCAATAGCTCATTACCTCCTTGTCAGTAAAATGAGTCCATGGAGTTGAAACTATGGGAAGAAGAGTGAAAGCCAGCAAAAAGGGTGGGTCTGAAATGCCATTCTCAAATATACCATGCTTCCCAATGAATCATGTAGGAGATAGAGGCTAATTTATGAAAAGGCAGCAAGGTGATAAATTATTCATCTGAGGGAACACAGGGGCTGCTTGATGTCCACAGTCTTCTAGGTACCACTTTAGGACAGGAAGAATCCTTCTGTGTTGTAGCCTCCACAGGGTAGGCATCTATACCATTGCCAGTTGTCAAGACTCCCTCCATAGTGAATGTACAGAAATAGGCCTTCCTGCTCTATCTCCTAAATGGAGGCGATTCATTTAATCTATTTTAGACATCAGAAATGGGATGAGAGGAGCCCTGCCCTCAGAAGGCCTGTTCCCTTGACTATAAAGGGAGCCTAGACAGTTAACTCAGAGACAGACACCTACAATGCAGAATCTATATTTGGACAGATGAATCCCACTGCTGGTGTTTACTATAAATAGAGAAGTGCACAGTATATTTAAAGCAGAAAATCCATTGGGTACTGCTGAGATTATTGTTAATGCTGCTTAAACTAGTTAATTAAATAACTAGTCAATCACCCCCTAGCGTGGAGAAGACCAGCCATACAGCTACTGAAGTCAATAGCAAAATTCATGCAGGCAACAGCAAGCACTGATCTGTGTCTATGTAAACCCATGCCTTACAGCAAGAGGAAAACCCAGCCTTATTTCTAGATACAGTCCTTTTCATTTTTACATTATGGAAATTTGAATATTTCCATCTGCTGGTTGTAGTTGAAGGAAGTAGCTGCAAAACTCAGCTGAACAGCTACAGCTCTCCCTGTGAGTGTTCCCAGTCTGCGCAATTGCAAGATCCAAGACATAAATGTAAGCCTATTTCAAGGGTGTTCACTGCCCCCTTAATTTAAGACTGAATTGCCATTTAAGACCCATTACTAATAAATTTGGGGTAATGTCTTTACAAAATTAAATAGCTGGCAATGACAAGTTTCTTTATCATAGGAGTGACAGCTCTAAATGTCATCAGTGTAAATCAGATCAAATTAATGATTCTGGTACCTAAACTGCAAAAATGAACCACTTGATGCTGCACAATCAACTATAGCTATATTGACTATAGTAAGAATGTTTTAATTTACTCATTCATAAATCAGTTTGAACTGGATTGTGGAAACAGCATGATAGGCAGGGATGAATTTCTGTGGATATTTTTATTATTGAAGGGAAGAAAACCTTTCATAAGACCGAATTCCAGGTGGCTAACTGCCATCTCTGAGAAAATGTGTTATGAAACACATTTACCCCAAAGAAAGACTCACCAGCCTAAAAGGCTGGCTGGATTGTTTTGAACTTCATAGTGGTTGGTGAAAATTTTGAAGTCTGTTCTTGAAATGTAAACTAGATTTAGCCATGACAGCTAAACCACAATCCTTTGTTTCCTCTCTGCCTTATTAGGGGATTTAATTTCTCTTGTGGAACCTCACATTCCAGTAAGCATCCATGGTTGAAATAAAACACAATTTGTTACTTACTTGTTGACTTCTCCCTACCTGTGTCATAATTGGAGACTGCATGCCTACTGCAATTGTGAAATTATCTCTGAAAAATCAGGAGTTCAGAGAGTGCTGCAATTATCTCTAAGGGTTAAAAGTGTCAGAGGGGTTAAGAAATTGCAAAAACACTTATTCATTCAGAGAGGTCTTACTCTATGGATCAAGGATGGTATGATGATGTGGCAGGTACGAAAAGAGCTAAGTGACAAATGAGTGGACCCAAACAGGTGGATGAAGAACAGAAAGGATGGTCTGTTTGACTGCTCGTCACCTGTTGAAACTTCTAAAAGCAAAATAGCAGGCACCATGATGGTGGAAGAGGTTTCTGAAAAACTTCCTGAGGAAAGGACACTGGTTATTTTTTTGCCCCACTGGGAAATTTCCACCAGACCCAGGATGCAAAACAAGACTGTTGGCTCTTCCCAAGTAATTGACTAAGAAAAAAAGAATGTCCTGTCTTGATTTTCCACATTCTTGGAACCTCTTTCTTCCCCCTAGTTATATTTTTTGATCTCACATTTTACCACTCAGCTTTCAACCACCCTTTGAGTTGGCCTGTGCTGCTCTACTAATGCAGGAGGATGAGTGGAAGGAAGGAAGGAAGATCTGACTTGGCTAGGCAAGTGGCAATTCTCATGCAGGTGGGAATTGTGCTCCTGGCCAGCCATCACCAGGGGTGATTGGCTACTCCAAACTGTTTTCCAAGACTACGCAGTTGTTTTGTAGCCTTAAAAGCTCAGCAACATCTACACCACCCTTGCTTTCCACTCTCCTATCCTTTCTGCTTTACCTGTCTATATTTATTATCAAAAGCAGCAAATCAATCTTTACTCCTACAGTTGTGATCTGAGAGGTGAATAAGAAAATTAAGGCTTTCTTGCTGTGCTAAGAAGGACTTCTGGATAGCATAATGGATTCTAAATTAATAACCTGTGTCTAGGAAAGGTACTTTGACAGATTTTGATTAAGTTGGTCTTGTTCAACTGCTTGATTTCAATTTCCAAATGCTTTGTGTTTTGTTTTTGTACATACTAATCAATATACTTTCCAGATTTGGCATGAATTTCTAATGCAGCTGCCATGTGACTGAGCAGACTAAACTTTCTGTACTTAAAACCACAGAACATGTTAAATGGTTTAACACGTTACATTGGGGAGAGCACATTAACACCTATGACTGAAGTCTCACTTATTCCATTGAAACTAACACAACATGACTCATTACATCTGACTGTTGTTGCTACTGATGCTACAAGGTATTAGAGATGTATTTTTTCAAAACTTCTGAACTGCTTTTCCACCACTGCATAATTTCCATCTTGATTGTCAGGTTGAAAGAAAAAACTAGGTACCTTTATTTTAGCTTTTTTGGCCATGTGAGTGACCAAGTGAAATATCATGAAGGCAGAAGCAAGTATTGATGATTTGGAAACTCAACAAAGAAGAAAAAAATGGAGGTTTTTATCAGATACTGCATCTAACATTAGTACATTTTGAGAAAAATGTAAGTTAAAACACAATATATTATAGAGGTAGTAGAGCATGTGCAACCTGCAATAATTTACTCAGGATGAATGATCATGTCCTGTTCTCAATGAAAAGGAGCTTGGGAGCTCATGAAATGGCAGAAGATGAATCTCTGTTTCCCTTTACATGTCCTTTCAAGGTGAAGGAGGTCAAATGAAGCAGTCTCTAAGCTTATAAATCACTCTTCTAGACTAGTGTAAAGTATCATTCTACAGAAACAGAGGTGACAGGTTTTTAAAATGAAGATAAAAGAAGTTGCTGACAAGTATTTGATTTGTTGAAGGCTTTCAGTAAGAACTTTGGAAAGTAAGAAAAAGGAGAAATTCTGAAGAAAATAAGAAAATCTCTGGAGGGTAGAATTGTTAATAATGAAAACTGAAGAAACCCTGGTATCCAAGAGCACAGGATTTCTGATTAAAGATAGGAATGGATGAAGTATATTTAAATCCAGTTACTAATAAAGTGCAAAACATTTCTGAAGAAAAGAACCCCAAACTTTCTTTTTCACGAATTTGCATTTTATTTGGAATATTTTGTAGTCATCATGTGTCTTCACAATTCCTGAGACAAACACCACAAGGACTTTGTGAAAACATCCTGCAAGTTTCCCATGCCTCAAAGATTATTTATATAAACATTATTTGACATGAAGTCAATACAACATGAAAGACATTTAGCTGGGTTGTTTTAATAACAACCTTATTAGAGTCAAGCAACCAGTAAGTATGGAACAGACAAGAGACTGTTGTCTGAACACTTTAGACATGAGGCATTTTCCCTACAGTGGGAAAGAACATACGTGTTTTCAGCCATGCTATAGTCAAGTTTCAAGTAGGAACAGAAAGGGGAACAGTACTTTTATCCATGTATCTCTTCAGCCAGTTCACAGGGTAATTCTGACCAGCAGACAGAGTTTTAAGCATTACTGTTCTTTCCTGGCATATGAGCAAAACTGTATTTAACATTGTTGATGCGTTTCCTATTGCAATACCTTTTCCCAAACCTAAGATGGCAAGAGAGCTTTCATAGGCAAGCCTCCACTGCTGTCATCCAAGTGAAGGCCAGGCTGATATGAGCTAGGTTTTAGCCAGTGATCTGTAGTGATGTGTCCTTTAAGTTCTCTCTCTTCTTTTAGAGCCTTTTGACAGAGTGGAGAACACTGGATGTCCATTCTTCTTAATTACATAGGGTAAGATACTAGGAAAGGTTTAGTTCCCATGATGTGATCATTTTTACTAGCAAGAGGTCATGCCTCCAAGAATGAGTGACTGAGGGATATTCATTGGTTGGGTGCCCAGAAGTCAAATGAAGTTAGGTCTGAAGAAATAACTGGGGCTGTGAACCTTCTGTCTTTCTTGCTAATAGGAGACCGTATGGGCTTTTATGTGCTCATGAAGTGAGTTTGACACACATATTTTCTTCTGATAGATTACTTTGGGTTCTTATACCTGCTTCAATTCTTCTATACTTATTTATGAATGCTGAATAACTAAAACAATTAAAAATGTTGCTGTATAGACACACATTTATAATTATACATAGGCATAATGCTTGAAAAACCTTGGTCTTTCCTCCTCATCCAGTATGGATGACTCACCTAAACTGCAGCCACAGTATGTATGAATCCGGTGGCACAGGAGAGTAAAGCTACAGAGGGAGGCCAGATTTGAATGTGAAGAAGTCTTCCCTTGAGCTTCCCTGCTGTCATCCTGTCCCCGTATTTTCTGAGAATGATTTCCTCACATTTTCACAGCTGTTCTGACCATTCTTGAATATTTCCACATGGTTAACATTATCCATGTCCAAGGGCATACTGACCTGCTGCTTGGCTCTGAGTAATGATCATCTTCATTCACACTGGAAGTTTTTTATGCTATTCCTCTTGAATGTCTCATTCTGCCACCAGCACATGTAGATACTGAAATAATATAAACAATATCTACAGCTATGTCCTTTAATTCCAACAAGCTACTCTGTTTTGGGAAGAAAGTGTGGATAATGAAATATTTTGCTAATTAGGATTGATGATTGCTCATGATAAATGTGAAGTTCTCAGGCTGATCCTTGCTTATCACCCAGTTTAACTACATTTTCTAGAGCAAGTTTCACACAGAGCCTGGGCAGAATAGTTACTGTATTTGTGCTAGTTGAGCTGTTTCTTCTGGTATTTCTCCAAGGGTGGCCTGAGACGATATTTAATATGTTCAGGAGAAGACACAGTCAGCTACGGTGCTGGTTTTTTTTCAGGAAACTGCCTATTGTCTGCCACTGACATCAGAAGGAAAGGAAGAGCATTTTGGTTGAACAGAGGAGAAATACATCCACTTAGTTAAAATTAGATCTTTCGTTTTTTTAAAAAGGTGAGAAAATATTCTTTCAGAGCAATGATGACATAAAACAACAATAACAAAACCCAAGATAGAAGAGAGAGCCAAGTTTGCACTTCATATTTTTAAGCACTGCTGATTTGGAAGCCAACCATGAATGGCAATAGTTGCTTATGCACTGTACATGCTGTACTCCAAAAGCATATCCGCTACGGCAGGCCAACCAGAAGGGAAAGCACGGAATTTTCCTTTCAAAAAGAAAAGATCTCATTGCTCACAAGAATTTTGCTCTCAACTTAACTCCTTTGTTTCCTCTTTTCTATGAAAGACTGACCTTGCATCTAGCAGTTCAATAGCACCTCTGATATGGTGTTCAAGGGTCTTGAATTATCCTCTGATGTTTAGTCATTGCTATAGCATATGTAATGTTTCTTACTCAGTGTTCCGTTTCCATTAATACTGTCAAGACTTCTCACCTTTGCTGAGGACTTCTGCTTTTCCTCTTGCTTGATAACTGTTTTTGTTGCTGTTCCCTGGTGATGAACAAACTGAAGGTGAACATGAGCTTGTTCATGAAGGCTTGACCTGAAGCCCAGGGGCTCTGTCTCTGGAAGAACATAGGTGAACATGGAGTTATTGCGGGAAGCTGTTCACAAAAAAATAATTCACATTTAAGGCACCAAAGCATCATTCAGAGAAAATAGCAGCATCTTCATTGTTATATTTTTTGACACAATTAGGGCTCTCTGTCAAGAGCAGCCAGGAACAGCAAGTACTTTCATGTCTAGGGAACACGATCCCGTTCTTCTGTTGCCTAGGTTTAGTTATCACAGCTCTTCAGAGTGAACTCCTGGATGTGAGGAGAGAAACTGGGCTAGAAAACACAAGCATGGACCTCTGTACTCTTAAGAAACAGAGGAACAACACCACAACAAAGGCACTGTGTTTCAGGAACAGAAACTGTAAAGGAGTTTCTGGAAATAATCCAAGCCAGATCTCAGTAGGAAGATGTGGATTCTCAGAAAAAAAAAAAAAATTAAAAAAGAAAAATTAACAGATGTTTGCCCACAAAATGGGATAACTGTAAGAACTGACTATTGCATAATTTGGTACTGTGATTATGATTAATGACAGTTCTGTTATTTTCTTTCACTATTTTATTTATTAATTATTAGTTTGTTTCAGGAAATGCTGCATTCTTTTTTAACACAGGGAAGTCTGTGCAAACTCATTGTCTCCCCTGTTTTTGCATACTTTCACATATGTCCACTTTGTGATGAAATAGTTTGTTTTGTGCAAGTATTCAGCCACAGCTACTATGGCATCCTAGAAAAAATAGGTTTTTGTGAAGGAGCGTGACTGTTTTTTGTCATGGCACATGTACCATCATGTATATTTCCAAGCCCCAGCCCCAAAAAAGGAAGTAAACCAAATGCCTTCCTTACATGAAAATACAGCAAGGTATTATGCCTGTAAAGGTAGCAATCATTCTCCTCCTATATTTGAGGGCCAGGACACCCACACATTTGGCATGTTGCCACATACTGTTAGGTAAGGTAATGTTGCATGCACAGCAGGCTGTTCTTATCCTCCATCTGTTCTTAGTCATGAAAATTCAAGTTCTGTGTCCCTCAAAAGTCCATTTTTCCAGCACCATCCAGTCTGCAACAAGCACAGAGGCAAGGATGTCCTTGTGCACAGATTCTTTGGTAGCTGAGCTGTAAGGGCAGTGGAGAGAGGAGAGCTTTTGTTGCAATAGACATTGATTCATTTGCAGCAGAAAGCTGAGCTTTGGACTGCAACTTCATCTCTTGCACCTGAAAAGTGTGTATGTGGAGGGTGGATGTTCAATTTGGCACGTGAGGTGTTGTCAGTTGTCATATTTGAGCAATGCCTCAGTCTGTTCATGATTTTGGCAGTCTAAAAGAATGATTGGTATTTCTCTGAGTCCATCTAGCTTATGTATGTGCTCTTAAAGTATTTGTTATGTTCCAAGTCTTCAGAAAAAATACATACCAGTTACAACATCTTTTCCACTGGGACTAAGTTACATGAAAGTAAGGCTTAACATACAGAACAATGGGAAAAAAATAGACCTGATGTTCTCAACAAAAATACAATTTTTTGTATGTTTTAATTTTTTTTTAAACTGCCAGAACAGTGGATGTTTCTTAGAGATAAAAATTGATGCATCGTTGCCATACTTTCAATGAAAAATGGTACACCGACATCAAAGTACACTGAAAGCAACTTCTCTTCTTTTGACATTCATAGAAATTCCTGCTATGTTCAGTGGCCAGTTTCTTCTGTAGCACTGACATAAAATGTCATGTGTATGTTGTGTGATTGTGATATGCTGCTGAAGAGCAATGGCAGCATAAATAGACCAGGAAGGTGAATTGAATTTGCTTAAGGCATCCTAGGCAGATTCTGATTGTATTGGTATAAATACAGAGCCACTCAATCCCAGGTTTACAGCACTGTTACTGAAATAAAAAATGGCATCTTTGTAGCTGCATTTCCTAACTCCTCTGAAATTCTGGTCTGAATCTTGACAGTAGTTACCATAGTTGCTTCCATTTATATCTTCAATATTTCTTTGGGATTTCTATTGTCTTCCCTTTTTCTTCACTTTCTGTGCAGCTGTCATCATAGCATTACAACTCCAGTTAGAAGAGCAGGGCAGATGTCTCCCAGCAAAGGCTTTGCCAGACCACTCCAATGACAGCTGTGGGAGCAGTGCTGTGATAGCAGCATGACCACCAATGTCAACAGAGAATGACCACAGCACATCTGCAAAGCTTTTCAGCTTCCACTTGCTTGGGGCCTGCAGTCTCATATCACGTTTATACTTGAGTCTCTCAGCTGGCAACATTAATGCTACTTAGTTTTCTAGTAAATTAGATACATTCAAGTCTGTTTCTTTGGGTTTATATCAGTTTTTAAAAACCTGAATTATCACAAAGTATTGTAATCCTGGGGTGAGAAGATCTTTAAAACATGCCTCTTCCCGAGTTTTTCCCCAGGCCTAGTATATCTGAAAATCTAATTGGAAGTTTCAAAACACTACTGTGAACCACAACTTTCAGTGCCCCAAAATGGAAATTAGTATGGCAGTATAAAGAATTACCTGAATATCTACTAAAAGAAGAGAAAATTTTAAGCTAGCAAATACCAACAGTTTTCAAAAACCCCAAAACAAACGTAGCTTATGCTTGTATTGCATGTTGGTGTTGTTTTTAAAGCTTGTCTATGTACATTTTAAAAATGCACCAAGGTAAATATTTGTGGGTGAAAAGAAACACAATTCAAAAAGAATATGCTTGACATGGAAGGAGCCATTTGAGTTCAGTGATATTTCTACATGCTCTCTTATATATCAGGATTCATGTAGGGATTTTCTCTGTGATAAAATACTTCGTCAGGGGAAGTCCTAACTTTGTAACAAAGGTCCCTCATACATCAGCAAGTTGTACCTTTGCCTGCACACCCCATGCAGGTGCCTCTATAGAGTTGTTCCACCATTTGATAGGAGAGTAGGGCTTCCTCCTCTTCATGTCTCCTGGCAGAGCCTGCAGATTATTGCAGTCTTTATTTATTAATTACACTAAACATCATATAGTCACTCTGACTTTTCAGCAAGCAGGACTTTCAGCAGCTATGTGAATAAAGTTCCTTATGAAGTTGTGAACCCATATCTATGGTTCTCCCTATGGCTGGCAGCACAGCTCAGGAGCATCGTGACTCTCTTGAGCTGCTAAATGGAGCAGGAAGGATGTCCCAATCCCTCTCTACAGCTGATAGTTGTGATAACCATTATCAGTCACCAAACACTCAGCTCCAATATATGCTGTGCAAATAGGAACCAAACTCATTGTTTCCTTGGAGATACTCCTAACACAGTTTGCTGAAAAAGCACTTGGTTCTCAATCATTAAAAACATTCATTGCTCTAAGTAGGGCTGTCCCCACTTATTATAGAAGATGACACAAATGCATCTAAGACCAAGGACAGGTCGCAAATTAGTGGTTGAGCCTTGACTACGCAGGAACGCTAGTACTTGACTATGCTGGAATTTGACAAATAGTATTGGGTTAACCATAGACACCATTTTTGCAACACTTGCTATCATACCTTGAATTATCTGAAGCAGTCAGCCTCTTCCCCCCCCCCCCCCCCCCCCCAGCAAGGTAGTTATTCCAACAGTAGAGTTTCCTCACTTTTCTGACCTATAGGGTCTATTTGATTAATTAAAGAAGGTGCAGTCTGGGAATTGTCACAAGTGCCTCTTGCAACATTTTCAAGGGTGTGCAGAGCTGGAACTTGTGGAACTTGTAACACCTGATAACAGACTTTGGTCCCATTTCAGGAAATCATCCCTGTGCAAAGAAGCTCATTTACATATACTCTGGTTCTGCAGCAGACAGTGAAAAATGGGCACATTCTTAAAGTTAAGAAGGTATTTTCCTGAGAGTAACTTGATACGGCTTCAGGTGCAAGCTCAGGCTAGGCAGTGTTTGTTGAGGTTAGTGAACAAAGGTTGTATCTCTCTGTTGCTGCTCTGTGGCACATGTAGGATGAAAAGTTCCTTCCCCCACCGCAACAGGAGACATTTTACAGGAGACTATTTGGGACATTTATTTTTTGCATATTTAAAGGAGAGAGTCTGATCTCAACTGCCTTAAAAAAATGGTGATTCATTTGTAGTATGAGCAACTGGGCAAAAGAAATGCACTTAATTGAAAGAGGAAATCACTTGAGTCAGCATCAAATTCCTTTTGCTCCACATGCTTATTCAGGTCAAATATTTGTGTGAAAAGATGCTCTGGTGAAAAATTGAACCCTATGACTAATGGCCAAAGTCCACACCCACTTAATCTCAGCCACCCAAGAAATTTTTCAAAACCAAAAAAGATTTATTTGAAATCTCTAAGTACACAGCAAGCAGAAATAAAGTGGTTTTAAAATACAGGCATTTTGAAAGTGTCTATTTAATCACAAAATGAAAAATAGCTCAAATATCTTGGAGTTTTTGGCTTACCCATCAACAGGTCATATTCTACTTTTAAAGACCTTCTTGCATCTTCCCACTTTACTATCAGTGATATTTTAGTGTTATGTGAACTTTCTTCTTTGTTCCATTTCACTTTTCAAACATTCCAGTTAGAGGAACACTTTAGACCTTAGAGTATAGACACTGTCAGTCCAAAGGCAGAGGACCGCTGGAGAGCTTTCAGAAGCAACCTTTTTTGGTTACTGTACTCAATGTGTCTGTTTAACTTTGTATAAACAGCTAATGCCAAATATATGAGAAACTAATCTGGCCTTGTTTAAATGCAGGACTTTGTGAGTGCTTATATTCAGAAAAAGATTGCCCTCTTTCTAAAAAATGCACTTTTGAAATCTAAGTTATTTCACAATTGAGCACTGTTGTTCCAAAATTATAGCACTCGTGAAGGTCTGAACTACTGTAACTGTGAGTATAATATGTTGGCCATTTTGTTATTTTGGTTCCACTTAACCATGTAGGCAGATCCTTATATTCATATAAAGCCAGTTATTTCAGCTTATTTTATATCTGTGAATTTCCCTGATGCTCTATTTTCTCACTTAGATGATGGGTTCTTTGTACAAAAGCTGAGCTGATTGGTGCAAACACAAGGACAGTTGAATGATAGTCCAATGCACTGTCCAAATCTGTTTCTAATCAAAACAGAGTTAGGGTATGGACTTGCTAGATGTGTGCTAGCTCATCCTTAAAATAAAGCATCCATTTTTTTCAAAGCCCAATGAAAATAGCTCTGATGAAATTAGAAGTACACTGATTTTCTACAGTGTTTCCAGACTTTTACATACACACTGTTCAAGCTGAAAATGTCTCTCCCTTTATGAAATACATTATCACAGCAACTCAAAATGTTTAGGCTGTGAGACCGTTACAGAAGGTGATACACACATGCTACTGAAGCTTAGCAAGGATTGTCAAATAATAACAAGTGAAATCATATTACTAAGCCAACACTCCAAGTAGTAAGCAGGACAACCTATCATTTTCCTCAAGCTATTTTTTTACCTAGTCACTGAATTAAAAACAGCTATTTGGTCTTTGGCTCCCAGAAATGATCTGACAAAAATAGATAGCTTTAAAAGATAAAGTATATTGAAGTCAAGCGAAGGAAATACACTGAAGTCAAGCAAGCAAAAGTGTACCTACTAGACATTTATGATCAAATATTGTGTATATAGTGGATCTCCAGGAATATTTAGGGGTTTGAATCTTAAATATAGGCACTCAAAGTCCTCACTTGGATACTTCTTTGCCTGGAGGCATATAAAATCCCAAAGTCCATGGCTTTTAATAGATGATATTTGCTAAGTGGCTAAATTAATGAAGCTAGGAGGGTTGATGTCTGAGCATTGTATTTCTCAAGGAAGATACTCCACTCCTTAGCTTGCATTCAAAATCCAACCCAGAAAATACTCTCAGTACAGACATATTGGATGGGACCAAAAAGGAAATATGGCCAGAGATCTGTCATCACTCTTCCTGTCTTTTTACTTACCAGTTGAAGAGTTGAACTGAGACATGGAAGACACTATCTCTTTTGTTCATGCCTCTGTCTTTTTAGCAGGTATTTCAAACCTTCCAAGATCCTTTTAACTTTAGGCGTACTCTGCTTTCCAGAGCAAAGGCATTCAACATCCATTCTTTCTATACTTTTCCAATGTGCATAGTATAGCAAAATATTTGCTAAAACACAGAAAGTGCAAGGAAGAAACCAAAGGAATATAAAAACTAGTGTTTTAATACTAGTCAGTGGTTAGCTCTCTCACCTAAGTAAAGAGAGGACTGAATCCCAGTCCCTGCCCTCATGATTACTTAATATGGGATACTTAAAATTTCATCGACACAGGCACTGAGGCCTCTTTTCTTGTAGCTGAGTGCCTCAAATGCTAGGCAATAAAGTATTGCTCTCTTTTGCCTAATGAATATTTAATTATTCTCAGTGAAGTAAAGCAGCTTCAGCAAGAGGAATTATGGCTCTTTATCTGTCCTCAAACTAACCACTGAGCTATTGGATAAAACTGAGATCCTGGCTAGGCTCCTCTTTGAAAAGTGTGAGCCCAGCCGTGATTCAAGGTAGTTAGTAAGTACCAAGAGAAGGAAGTTTCTTGCCGTAACCTGGGATTAAGTATTTAAACCCTTCAGAGACATTGGTCTCCATACACTTCCTATTTTTCTTAACCTTCTTGGCTTTCTGCTCAGAATACTCTGGGTCCTTGCGTATTGTAGGCATCTAACATAGGGCTAGTATATGACACTTGAAAGTCAGATTCTAAAACATGCAATGTGAGGCTGCCTGTTCCTCAGGGATCTAGCTTATGGTATCCACACCCCTTAAAAAAACACAGAGGATAAAATAGCATCATATGCATTCAGAGTAGAAAGTGTTAAATGGGAAAAATAAAACTGAGAGACAACAGAACATTTGGGCCATTTACTTACATGAATTTTCTTGCCTCTGTCCCTTAGTGCCTGAAAATCCTTTTCTCAGTAATTTTGCTGTGAGAGGTGTTTGCTTGTAAGGCAGAAAGCCTCCCATCATCTTCCCTCTCTGTCCAGTGCTTACTGGTCCCCTATAGTCCCCACTTGATGGCCCTTTGAGACCTGTATCCAGTTTACAGACATCCTGAGTTGCTCTAAGCTAGTGCAGCTCTGCTGTGCAATTAGCATGCCAATCAGAGACCCTGCTGCTGGTCCTTTCCAACCACAACAGGTGGTGGCTGGCTCAGAGGGCTGGAGCCAACGTGAGTGGACTCAGAAAGGGATAGATCTTTGGATTACCTGTTCTTTTGGGAGAGACGCATTGCAGGGATTTTGAAATCAGACACCATCTCTTTAAAGGGAAGAACCATGCTGTGGGAAAAGACATCAGACTTGAGTTTTTCTCAGGAACAAACCTGGAAACATCTTTACCTGAGTGTAATTTTCCTACCTAACAGTAATTTTCAAATTCTCAGGGACCAAAAGACAGGAAAAAGGCAGCTTGTCGAAAGAAGGCACTTTACAGAGAAGATAACCACCATTTTTCAGTATTTTCAGTTGTCAACTCAACACAGTCCTTTCATAACTGGCTGAACTCCACAGATGAAGTATTTTGGCAAGGAGTACATCTTCTGGGAATCAGTTGGTGTGGAAAAACTGCAGAAGATCAAAACACTGACTTTGGCTAACAACGTGGGCTAGAGCCTATGAACCATGAACTGCAGATTGGGCAGAATCCTAGCCACTGATTGTTCTGTAGTAGCTGTACTTCAATATGCTTTATCAAGTTTCAGATCCCAGTCTGTTGCCATGCAATCCAATTTCCATAATTATTTCTCAGTTAAACTCCATTTGATTTATTTCTGTTCAAATTAATCAGCACAGCTGATATGAAGTTTACCAGACACACACAGTCATGGTGATTCCTGCAGATGTAATATCATAGAAAGATTAATTTATCCATCGGTCTAAAGCTTGGTTTATAAGTCACTGTTCTGAGATAAGACTTTTCCCAGGCCAGGGTGGACTGGTAGGACTTTAGTATAATTGGAATATATTCTATTATACTCTTACTCTATCTTTGCTCTTTACTCTTCATGTTAGTTTATGGATAGTCTTTGATGGGGCAGTTATAAAATTATTAATGGAAGGTCTGAAGTTTTAAAATCTTGTTTTGCTCTTGCTGTACATTGTGAAGGTGAATTGCAGTTAAAGATCTGGACTTGACTCAGTGGTTCAGGATTCAAAATCTGTCTCTTGGACATTTCTCTGATCTGCAAGTAACTTGCTTTCATGCTGTGACTTCCTCCTCTGTTAAAATGGAAATAATGATAGAAGAAAAAAGAGTGTATCCAGCTATGCTGGTATTATTTAGAATAAGGCTAGCATTTTACTCTGTGTTTGCACAATTCTTGCACAACAGGATCTTGATCACTACAGTAGTATGAAAATGATAATAATAAGATGTAATTTTAATATTGCCCACCATCAACATGATTCACTGTAAGATCTTACTTAAATCTTACAGTTTATTCTTATACTACTTGTATGAAGAGCACAGTAATTAGTGACCAGGAAAAATCTCATGCTACAATTTTATAATGACCAGCAAAAATCTCATGCTACAATTTTCTAACGCTACAAATAGTCAGCAACAAGTGAGGAATAGACTCGCATTGCAGTTCTAACATGCAGTGCTTGACTATAATAATACTGTACCAATACCTTACATTGTCCAGAGAAGAGCAACAAAGGTCATGAAGGGTCTAGAAAAAAATGTCCTATGAGGAGCTGCTGAGGGAGCTGGGGGAGTTTAGCCTGGAGAACAGGAGGCTCGAGGGGCACCTCAGAGCCCTCTACAATTGCCTGAAAGCAGGTTCCAATGAAGTGGAGACCAGTCTCTTCTGCCGTGACTGCAGTGAGAGGACCAGAGGAAATGGCCTTAAACTGAGACAAGGGAGATTCAGATTAGATACTAGAAAACAACTTTTCACTGTTAAAGAGGTCAACCTATGTTTCTCAGGAGGTGGTGGAGTGACCATCCCTGGGAGTGTTTCAGAGGTGTCTGGATGTGGCGCCGGGTGAGTTTGCTAAGGGATTACAATGGCAGTGCTGGGTGCTCGGCTGGACTGGGTGACCTTGAGAGTCCCTTCCTACCTTGATGATTCTATGGTTCTTTCATCTCTCTTTCCAAAGCCATTGAAGTCCCCAAGTGGAACACAAAACGCATAGAAATGGGGTCATCCATACATTAAGTGAAAAAGAGTGGCTTGAGGAGAATTTTCTGCCAAGGCTGTATTTAAATAATGAAAGGAAGGAGGAATAATGAAAGGAAGAAGCAAGCAGAAGGAAAGTTTGAAATGAGCAGAAGTGTTATCCATTTCTGGACGGTATTTTGCACTTAAGAAGTGGTACTACCGAAAGAGATTTGGTGACTTGCTGTAGTTGAATGGCCATTAGAAGAAGCTCCAGAGCTTTCAAGGGACAGTTTACCCATCTTATAAACATAAAATTGCATCTCCCAATGGATATAATAACTAAACAGTAATACTATATCCTATTATATCCGATCCTCAAAGCATGAGTAGAAACAGCTAAGAATGCCCAATAAAGACTGTCTAGAGGAAAGAAGCAAGACAGAAAATGCCCAGCATGACAGATCTGCCCAAACAAGACACCTGCAATGAAAGCTAAGGCATCTAATGTATATAATTTGCAAAAAAGCATGACAAAAAATTGAGAAATAATGAGAATTCTAACAAAGTTAACACAGATCTCTTTGAATTAAACCTTAAGATTTAGCTGCTACGGTTTAGCTGTTATTTCTAAACTTCCAAAATATGTAGGTTCATAAGAACAGATCAGTGATTCATTTCTCAGACAGTTTTGCCACCAAGAGAAATTGTTGTGCATGTTTTTTAAAGCTACAAATTTTTCTACTTACCAGAACTTTTTGTATGTTTAAAATTCAATCTTATCAATTGACAATATATTCATGCATACTTACTGAATATTCCCAAGTGAGATTTAGGTGCCTGTGACGTTTAGGATACAGTACTTATCCTCTCTGGCTCTAAATATGTGCAGAGTCCTTTTAAGGAGACCACAGCCTACAAACCACAGAGGGTAATCCCTCCACTCCTCTCAAGGTCAAGATCTCAGATGGACTACAGTGTCCAGCTCTGGGCATTGCTCTTCAAGAAAGGAGCAGGCCACTCAAGACAAGTGAGAACAGCAGTGAAAATACTTGCAAGGCAAAACCCAACACATTCAGTGAATCTAGAGTCAAGGAACTGCTATTGTGTCCCCTAAAGGAGAGAAGACTTCTAGAGAGAAGTGTTTTAGAGAGAAATGTTCTAAAGAGAAGTGTTCATTGTTCTATCAGTCCATGGAGACAAGCTAAACTTGCTGAAGGTAGGGGCACTGACCCTCCGGAGTAGGTTTGCCTCAGGAAATCATAGAGTCACTTTCACTTAAGGCTTTAATACAGGTGAAACAACAACAAAAGAAATCTATTGAAACTGAAAAAATGTGACAATTGTTGGTGATGACTGGAATCTAGTGACTACACAGCAGGCTTCCTAGTCTTTGTTGCTGGTGGATTTGTGTTCAAAGTTGATGGAAGAGTTTCCTTCAAACTCTGGAACAACTCATGTTTAGACAGAGGCTAATCACAGAAAGTAACTAGGACAAAGTAACACTTTTTTGTGAAAGATACAAACTAGATAAAGTGGCCATGGACTCTAAAGTAATGCATTCATTACCACAAATACCTTAATTAGATGGATAAAACTGTACGAATATGCTGAACATTAAAAACACTGGATTTCCTACTTAGAAATGTATGATGTCACCTCCATGCATGATGAGCATCTCTGGTGAGCAGCAAAGCTGCTGGAGCAGCTTTTTGAAGTTGTAGCATGACAGGCTTTTGGCAACTGCTTGGAACAAAGCTGCTCTGATGGTTGTTTGATTAAGCAAATCTGCTGTGGTAAATGTCTGAAGCCAAGCTGTTTCTACAGCTGTTTGAGCCAGAGCTAGTTCTGCAGTTTTTGAAGAAGGCATTTGTAAAAAATGAAGGAGAGAGGTGGAAACAGAAAGGAGGGAAGAGAAAGGTTTTGAAGCATTTTAACTACATACAGCATTTCAGGAAAAAGTATGTTTGTTTTCAAACAGCTTTTTAAAACAAAACTATAATGCCATCTTGGGGTTTTGGTGATACTGGCAATTATAATATGAAAGATTCTTAAGGATATATATGTTTGCATAAGACTTACTGGATTACAAATTTTCAGAATGATATCTAGGCTTCAAAGTCAAGTAGTCAAAATGTAGGAAATGCCAGAAGTAAGACTGTATGCAAACTTTACTCATCCCCCTTTAGTCACATACTCATATAGGCCTTTTGTCTTCAAGATCCAAGCATCAGTCAGCACTCAGGGGTGGCAGATACTTTTAAGAATATATCTGGGGTTTGATTTTTTTTTGTTTGTTTGTTTTCTTGTCCTTGTTCAATATCTTTGCCTTGTTTATTTCACAGTATTAAAATCTTATATAGCAACAGAATAATTAATCTCCTCCTGATATTTCCAGTAGTTCTCATCACTGTACTGTCTGAGTGCTTCACAAATATGAGTACGTATAATATTGTGGTACACTTTTAGGAGTTAAAGTGATATTGCTACTCCTGATTCATGAAGAGATGAGGTTAAAACTGTTCTGTAGTTTAGGGTGTCCTCTTCAAGGTGGATGATCTTGAGCCATAACTTAGCAATTTATTTATTCAAGTTGTAATTTGTCAAGTTGACTCCTCAAGTGCACAACACTTCTGTAAGCCAGATCATCGTAAGCCGGCTGAGTGAGGCACCCAGAAAAAGAGGCACCACCTATGAAAAGAGTAGTTCTTGCTAAGAATTACACATGGATTTGGAGCAAGAAGGTGAATAGTAACATGGTAAAATAAATTAAACGCATAAGTGGTTGTGCAATCGTGTCCACCTAAAGACAAAAGAGCAAGCATACAGTTTCCATGACTGTACAGCTTTCATTTTTCCATTTCCTAAATTGTAAATCCTTGCTTTGGAGTTTTAAAAGTGTTGTTGCTTTTCCATGTGTAGATAATTTTTTTGTTTGTTTTTTTCATGCTAGAAAAAATCTCCCATATTTTGCAGCTGTCATGCCTAAATATGTAGATTTTATCAATGGGTTAGGAAAATGTAGATGCCCTGCAGAGTCTTCTGACATTTAAACAGAATAACTAGGAATATTTTTGGTCCTATCTGGGTGCCAAAAAAAAAAAAAAATTAAAAAATTAATGGACAGTTTCTAACCTAATTTTGAACAATGACTGAATTGTTGAAGTCAAGGTTCTTGGGCTCCACTACAAGGTCCAGACTGAATACTCATTCACAGGATATAGATGCTTGCATTTATTCCTTCAAAGCATCACCATTTTTGCCTTTACCAGTCACTGCCTCAGTCTTATTTTCTCATTAACCTCTGTCCTCATTCCAGATCCATTTCCATTTCTCAGTGCATTTGGTTCCTTCCACTAGTTCTTTTCCTTTCCAACTTTTAATCTATTCTGTGTCTCCTGACCCCTCTCCTTCTCAACCATAAATTTCTCTGTAGATTGTCCTGCACAAATCCTTCACCCAGTGGATCCTTCAGTAATTCTCACAGCTGCCAATGTTTTAGAAACTTTTTTTTTCTTGACATTTTTCATTCTTACTGGCTCTGAATTTTGTCTTCATTTCCATAAGCAGTTTACTGTCTCTACCGCTATAAATGTCTCAGTTCCCTCTTCTTTCACTGTGTCTCTGAGTTCTGGTGTCCTGGTTCCTGTCTGCTCCTCATCTCCAGGCAGATCAGCTTTTTGCAAGCTTTGCTTTTAAATAGTGCAGCTTCCTCCTTCTCACTTCCTGTTTGGAGTAGGTGGAAGAAATAGAGCTTCTGCACTCCGATTTGGACTGCAGCCCAGAATGACGTAAAGCAGTAGTTGCAAGGAAAATCCTGCTCAGCCTCAGTCTGGGACGTGTTATATAATTACAGAATCTTTGAGAAATGCAACTGCTGACACCTGAGACTTTTGTACTAAGCATGTGTGAGCTGGGTTTTTTTGTTGTAGTTGTTGTTTTTTGTTGTTGTTATTGTTTTTTGGTTTTTTGGGTCTGTTTTCTTTTTCTTGTTTCCCCAAAGGATTAGGATTTGGCCAAACTTAAGAAATTCTGTTAAGAGATGGAGAGAAGTACATCCTTGATGCAAAGGCAAACCTTCACCCAATTTTAAGACACTCTACAAGTGGTAGTAGTGCCAAAAAGTTTCACCGAAATGCTGTTGTGTTTTTTACAAAGAAAACACCATATTTTCTCTTAGTCTTGATCTCAGAAATGACTGAGTTTGTCTCCAAAAAAAACCCAAATTCAGCCTTACGCAGATGCTCAGTGTGGAAAATTTCAGTGCAAATAATTAAACTTTGGCAAAGTTACAAGTAACTGGAAACAGTCTCATAATGGGAAATGTTGGACAACCTCACTAGACATGTGTGCATCTAGTCCTTTCTATATTATAATGTCCATTAAAATTTGGAGAAACAGTTCTTTTTATAGTTGTCAGAGAAAAACTCATGGGTTTGCTGTCATTGCAGTGTCAAGTTTCATACCAGAGGGGTTGTAACAATGAAGCTACTTTGAAAGTGTTGTTTTCATTAAAAAGGACATTATTTTATTTATATTAAAATAGCCTCCACTTACTGCCATATGCATAACTCCAGCCATTCAGAGATCTCAAACTGGGTCTCACAAAATCAAGAAAGTGATGCAAAATTTATGAGATGGAAAGACAGTTGGAGGGAAAGTGGTGACTTTTCTTCCGGTTTCTCAGCTTTGGAGTTATTTTGCAATACATTTAAGTCCTTTTCTGTAGCTATAAAATCAATTCACTTCACTTACATGTTATCTAAACTATATACCAAATTTAAACCAGTAGCAGAGATTTTAAGACAAATACCAAATATACAGTCAGTTATGAAGACCTCAGAATCAGAACCCCATGCCACTGCCTTTTCTACTGCATTTATTATGGTCTACGACTCTGGATGTTGAGTGTTCAGCTGATGCACGGCTTCTGCTTGCCAAGATGAAGCAAGTCTCTTGTGTATTTGAGCCTTTGTTTGTTTCCATTGACTTATCAGTTGGGTTTGACTTCCGTATTTTTCATACTTCTTAAAAAAAATAATTAAGACGGTTAGAGTGCATATTGTACACACTTGAAAACTGAGGAAGAGTGTTGAAGGCTCAGCACAGGGCAAATCTGAAGCAGTACCTGTGTTGTTCTCCTTTACCAGTAGCTGGTATGAAGAAAGGATTCTAAACCCAGACTAATTGTAAAAGCTCCAGGAGTTCCTGATAAATTCTGCATAGTTCAAAGCATCTATGATTGCAAATTAAAACAGATTTCTTTTAAGTCAAATTTTTAGGAAGATTTTTCAAAGTAGTACTTTTGTGGTATGCTGGCTTCTCTTGCAAAGAGATCCACACAGATACACCTAAATCACCAAGTACCAAGCATCATGCAGTAATGGCATAAAATCTTTGGAGTATCTAAGTACCAAGAGAGGGTGAAGATTTTTTACTGCTGTAAAGGAAGCTGTAACAGGAATGCACAGATTTAAACTAAATGAGAGGCCATTCCATGTAAATATTAGGGTAACATTTACTTGATGATGAGATTCACGAAGATGCCTAGCAAAACAGTAGACATTCAGCTTCTTCAAACTTCTAGAACTAAATTGAACAAAGCAACATACAAGGCAGTTGCAGAAAGGTTACTGAAATTAATTGCTCTGATCCTTTATTACTAAAATTTTGTTACTGAAATCCAGAAACTATTGTCCATCTCTTCCTTTACAGTGCTGAGTTAAGGCATATATGAATTTCCTGTAGCTTTGTGTTGACACATTGAGATTGATACGAGGTTAACTAGGTAGAGAAAGCCTCTGAGGAAATAGGGTGACAGAAGTACCATAGCCAAGTAATTCTGAGTCACACTACATTTACCCCTGAATATTTGGATCACAGTACCACGTTATGTCATCATCTACAGCTGGACAGAAGGTGACAGCTCCTCAGATGAGATGGATATCTCACTTAACTTCTGCTGTCAGAAACTGACACCTGCACCTGAGTTAATCATCCTAAGTTCCCTTTACTGTCAAAAGGAAGAAGTATGTGTCTTGTGGAGCACAACCCATTTCATCTAAAGTAGATGTGCAAAGTAAGGAAAAAGAATGAGGTATTTCTTGGTGTGGCCGCTAATGACTGTCTAGGACAAGTAGCCAACCTGTGATGACATGGGTGAAATGGCTTCCTCATTTTTTTTCAAGGGTGGATATCAGTACGGGTTTCTTCTTCACATATAAGCCAAACAGCTGAAAAGATCTATGATGAATGGAACTACACATGACAGGCATTTCAGCACTTCTGCAAAACCTAGTTGCTCAGCTGCTGAACAGGATGGGACAGGATGGCTCCTGACACTGCTTTTCTAAATTTCATCCTAATTTTAAATATGCTTCTTGTGACAATGTGAAGTGACAATGCCTATTTTTAAATCCCTCAGGTGTTTAGGCCTTGTTGCAGCCATTTCCTGCTGCTGACTTAATTAAGGCCTGCCAGCCTGAAACCAGCTCTTCTCAGCAGTCTGCCGCGGTCTGTCACAGCCTGCTTTCAGCATGACAGGTAAGGGCATGGTGGCACTCTGTTCTGTTTGCCTTGTGGTCCACTGTTTTCACTTGTGCACAGAGAGGAGGATGCCAGCTGCCCCCACACCAAACTGCACAATCCTCTCCAGTTAGTCCGGGGGTCAGTTCTCATGCTATACGTAGGGGATTCTATTGATGGCAGCTACTGGAAAACATGGCCCTGCTTTGCCCTTTTCTCCCTCAGGCACTGTTACCAGATCTAAGCCATGAAGCCTCAGAGGGACCTGATGCAGTGTTCTGACCCAGTGAGGAGCTATTCTTTTTTTTTTTTTCAGAGTTAGTTTTCCACTGGATCAGCCAGTTGAATTGACTCACCTTGCAGCTGTGTTTTTGTTAGGTATGATGTTAAGGAATCAGAGTGAGTACATGCTACTGACTGACTGGGGTACACGACTTGTTCCACCCCTTCAGCTGCAGTGCTGCATTGTCTTAGGTGAAATATGAAATGAAAACAACTTCAGTATGGACCACTCATCAAGGAAATTGTTACTTTGTGTGAACAGAACACTTTCAGTGTACATAAAATTTTTGTTATTATCTAGTTTATCAGGTTTGGTTTTGCCATTCTATTAATGAGGTTTTACTGTTAAGGAAAGCCTTGAAAGCTTTGTGCTATTTGAGACTAGAAGATACAGTTAAATGTGTTTAAAATATCTCAAGATGCCAAAGTAATGGGTGTCTTTTAAACCTCTGCTATCAGGTTTTTTGGTGCCAGCACTGTGTCAAAGGAGGCTGGGTTTTGGGAGGTGGGAGAAGATTTGGCAGGTGAGAGTGAAAAAAACACAAGATGGTGGTTCTCACATGTTGCAGCGCTGTCCTTGCTACACTGGGCAAGTTCCAAGCAGTAACCAAATCCAGAATGACTAGTGGGACACTCCTTGCTGTTCTAGCCACAAGTTGCTCGTTGACTTCCTGTTCTAAAATAGTGAGGAATGTTGCTATCAGCATTTAAACATTTATTGCTTCCTTTCCCAGCAGCAAGCTCAATTCACTGGCAGGTCTCAAAGTGTGCAACCTGCCTCCCAAACTGATATCACCTCAGTAGGTGAGGGGCTTTTAATGATCGCACCCATAGTGCAGACCCTTTTGGCTACAGGAAACATGCTAATGCAATTTACTATTATCTTTCACAGCAGGAGTTCCCTTCAGGGAAAGACTGATATTTATTATAAGACTTGGATTTCATTAGGTCCCTTGAGAAAAGTGGATTATTTGGCATTGGAAAGTTGTTAAAATCTTTATACAGCAAGCAATTTCACCATGACTGGCAATACCTGAGACCGCATGTCTTATCAGGGTTCCTACTCCATGTAGGATTTTCCAATTTTTTAAAATGATTTTCTGTTTTCCTTCTGGCAGCAATCTCCAAAAATGAAAGCACTTCAGACATCTCAGCTTTAAGTACTCCAAATCCCTACTTGCTTTTAAAAGCTTTGGTCTTATGGTAATACCACACATATAAGTGGAAATGAAATGGGTCTGCACAGATTTGCTGTATTCTGCTGCCACATCGTTGTCTCAATGCCAGAACAGCCAGCCACAAATTGATTCCACCAGTACTGAAGGAAGTATTATGTATGAAAAAGGAAATTATGTCTAAAGTTTGTAAAAGAACCTTAACTCAGGATTTCCTGTACTTTTAGTTTTTGTGTTATTTAGGCATGAGAGTCAGCAACCTTAACACCATCTTAGTGCAATTTTGTGTGTGTGCTGGAACTTCTCTTAAGTTTTTGGAATGTAAGTAATGTGAACAAGTGGAACCAACTGAAATATAATTGAAAAAATATTTTTTATGTAAGTAAATACTGTAAATTGTGAATCTTTATATTTTGACTTATGGAAGAGAAGATAATAATACCAAATATGCCAAATGCGTCCTGTCCTCCCAGCCAACAAGGAGCTCAAGCTCTTTCTGGCACCATCTATAAAGACAGAAGGGCAGGAAATTTCCTCTAAGAAACATCTTTGGTCTAGTCCACCACCAGTTTCTATAGAGAATATATTCTCAAAAATCCTCTCATTTTTCACTATAAATAACTCCCACAATTCAGGGGAAAAGTGGAGTTCAGCCGTAGTGCTTACTGGGCATAAGTTGGAGGTTATTTTTGAAAAATCAAAATCCAAGACTGAATGTTTGTATGCAGTTGTTGGTGAGAATTTATATAGCCATTGGGGATGGAAAAGATGTCTCAGGCAGCCTGTTAGAGACACCAGAATAGGAAGATTCTACCTATTTCTCAGATCCCAGATGAATATTATTGCCTTGTGAATGGGGACTTACATTCTACACAGAGCTGCATTAATAGCAGGATTAATAGTGCCTTCTCTTCCCCTGTTGGTAATACAGTCCCTGCACAGATGGAGTCACATGTTTCTTGGTTGGTGTTTGTATGGCGTCTGAATTCTGCAAAGTTGTTTATATATTTTTCTTTATAGTGGTCATGTGAGAAAAGAATTATTTTCTCTGTCTTACTGATGGGGAATCAAGACTCAGAGCAATAAGGGCCTTGATTTTTTAGCATACTTTAACACTTTGTTTGGAAGCTTAAAACTGCAGACATTTGAAGTTGCATCAAGTGCTGCAAGAGTGCTTCCCAGTGTGTCAGCTGTATCCAACTTCAATATCTGAGTGGAAAATCTCCCTCTCCCCACCCTATGCCTTGCTTTCCATGAGAAGAAAATCTGTGCACACGAGACATAGAACCCTGGAGTGAAACTGCTCTGCAGTTTGAACTTGACCAAAGAAACATAGACAGGATTATTTGAAAGCAGCAGGTGCCTAATTTATATTGTTCTCTATGACAAACGGGCCCTGGAAATTCTACTGACTACTATGTTTTTTAGCAATTCTGCCTTTAAGTGGCTGCTCAAGATCACAGAAGTAGCCTGTGGCTATAATCACTGGGATATTCTTTCTTCTGTGTCAATAAAGATTCATTAGAATTAGCTAAATTGATGCAAATTGGAAACCTGACTAGACACTTGACTAAGAGGACTTGCCACTTTTCCTTGTGGGGCAGAAATGGGATGTGAACACTCTGTCAGATGCCAGGAGGGGCTGGGGCTTCAGGCAAGCCTTAGGTACTAGGTAACGTTTCCACAACATGAAACTTGTTGTATTTATAAACCTGGCTCTGTTATACTGTCCTGTTTTGTAAATCTTGACTGCTGCTAAATACATTTTTTGTTGGTTTCATCACAACAAAATGCTTTAAATTTCTTTGATTACCTACAGTGAAATACTTTCATTGATAAATGCACTATAAATGAAAAGTTGTGGAGGAAATGCAAAAAACTAATTGAAGTAATATTAAATTAAATACATGCTCTTTATAGTAGACTTCATCAAAATGCATGTGTTGGTAACTTTGCAGTTTCTAAGTTTTAAATACATTAAACTGAAACGAGTTCTGAACAACAAATAAAAAGAAGACCTTTTATCTGATTCCACCTTTTTTAAATGTAAAAAAGAAATCAGTGGTTCTACACAATGTGAAATTTTGATAAGCTTCCTGCAGGAAAATTTCACCTCAGTGAAAAGAGGATCCTTACAGATTAAAAAGAATGTAAACATCTCTTTTGTCCAGAGCACCTCAACACGTTGGCATAACTTGATTTGCTGGAGATCAGAAGTCTCTACTGGTTTTCTGTTCCAGCCTTTCTAATCCACAGTATTTCCAGGAACGTTAAGATACTGAATTGGTATCTGAAATAGGCTGTACCACCCTATTATATTTATTTACCAGGACTCAGTCAAGGGTGTTTATGTGACAAATTATGGTGTAGCACAGAGATACCCAAAACAGAATTAAATTAGCAAGTTTGAATATGATAATGTTTTTGGTCATAGCAATGCAGGTCAATTCATACTGCTCCTCAGCAGGGAAATTTAGCTTTCAGGAGCTTCATGCTGCTACGTTTGCTTCTGACCTTCAATGTATCTTCTTTAACAGTGGCTTGATAATGGTGCTTAATTACAAACTGCAGTTTAGACAATTTGCAGTGCTGGAATCCAAAGGCAGCTGATGCAGCTCCAATTTTCATATCATGCTTTGTAGCCTGTAAAGGTTCCTTTGTTCGGTATAAATTATGTTTTTTATGGGGCAGTCATATTCATATGTTCCTCTACTGTGTGCTGTGGCTGACTTGGATGCTGCTTCACTTAGTCATAGTCTTCAGCTACGAAAATGGCTATGACAGGAATTTTCATTACCAAATTGAAAACAAAGTGCTCTCAGTAGACTGCACTGGCTCTGGCTTAGCTGTGTACCAGGGTTAACTCCCAACACACAAAAATATGCAAATATTGCAGAAGGTGGTGCATGAAAAGCAAAATATCTGGTTTTGTGTCTTTACAGTAATATAGCAACTGATGATGTGAAAAGCAGAAGTCTTATTTTCTACAGATTTGTGCATCATGGTTGCATTTTCCGGTGTCTAAAAAGGTGTGACCTCTAATTACTTAAGGATTAAGTAAGCCTGTTTCTCTTGGATATATGAATTCTGAATAGGGATGTAGTTACAGCTGAACTCATTTTCTATACTTGTACTTAGCAAGTGCTTTTTTTAAAAGCCTGTTTTCACGAAAAGATCTTAATTTCTGTGTGATCACCCTTCTGATGTCTTTTGTTGAAATCAATCAACATAACTGAGAGCAAGAGATGGATGGATACATATACATGCAAACATGTGGGATCTGGGAACCTCTTTCATTAAGAAAGGCTAAAAACAGTAATGAACTCTCCACTCCTTAAAGTCCAGTTTGGTCAAGACTATAAAGGATTGACATCATTATTTTATACACATCAAAGCCAAGCATTAACTAAATAGACAGCATAGTCCCTGTCTAATATATCAATGCCTGAAGTGTTTCACACAGAAATATTTTTACCAATACTAGAAATATTTCGATTTCCTGTAGAAGAATCATTATCATTTTCAGGTTGTAATCAGTTTAAATATTAGCTAGAACTCTGTGGTCTTTTAATTATGTCTTACAGTTGTGATTGCTTCACATTTAATTGTGGGAAGTCTCCTATCCTCATTCTTTTCTTCCAATTTCTAAGAAATGTCTTTCCAGTAATAGTATTCCCAGCTTTTTGTCCACAATAGGATCATTTCAAGAATCTAAATGGACACATCTCCAGGGTAATAACACTCTCTCAGAACAGGCTCAGGGCTAATTGCCTGCCAGAGTCATGACCGTGAGTAACAAATGGCAGCTGTGCCGCCTTCCCCCTCTGACATCTTTTGGGTGCAAGGATTTCCAGCAGGCAAGTGATGTGGATATTTGGGACATTGGCTGCCTCTCTGGTGGTAGCTACATGCACTAGATCACCCTCTCCATCAAAGCACATAGTAAACGATTGTGGCATGATGTTTCACCTCATGAATTTCCAGCATCCTCTCTTTTCAAGACAGTCTGTGTTTTCCACACCTGGTCGGTGGCCAGCTTTTTATCAGCTGCAAGGTCTCATGTTGAAACACACATTCCTAGGAAAACCGAGTCAAATTGACGGAGGATACAATATCAATTAGGAGAAATTCAAAACCTCGTGTGGATAATCTCTGCAAGAAGCAGAGTAGCCTTCAAATAAAATTCACCAATCAAATGGAGTCAATCTAGCAGCTCACTGCTGCTACCCTGCTGCTGTTAAAACACACTCACTCCCTTGTGAGAGCCCTGGCACTCACAGGACATGTGCAAAACTAATTCCCCTCAGGAACCCAGAAAAAAACAAACAAACGAAAAAAAACCTCCAGAGAAGCAATTTTTTTTGTTTTTTTTTTCTAGGGCTGGTGAGCTGAACCCGCAGCACACAGGAGGGAACACGACAGGATGGCAGGAGCACGGGCGTGGGAGGGGAGGGGCAAGGCAGGAAGAGCGCTCCCCTTTCCATTGCAGTGAATCGGTAGTTTTGCCCGGATGTATTATCGGACTATTTGATTTGAGGCACCTCAGAAAGGGAGACATTAAGTGGGGAGAGGGAGAGCAAAAGCTGATCAACCAACAGGTAGCTCTGTGAACAGCAGATACAAATGAGATTTACTTTGCATTTGAAACTCAAGATTGATCTTGCATGTGAATCCTGTCTAATCTGCCAAGGTTTGAGTTCATATTGCACCTTTCCTGCTGTGGAGGGATTTATAAGTTCTCTGTCACAATGATCTGTCTGTTCTACTTGGTAAAATCTTTTTATAAACTTTGTAGCAATTTAATATTTGTGAAAGATCCACCCCTTGCAAAACAAGCCCCCAATTAAATTGGTCAACAGGGTCTAAATCATTCTAGGTCAAGAAGCACTTGTACAGACTGAGACAGAAAGTTCAATATCATAGACTATATAGTCTTACAAAAAGAAGGGGGGAAACTGTCATGGCATTAATTTTTTTTTTTTTTTTGGAATTTTAAAAAAAGACTAAAATGTCAACATTGAAAAGAAAAAAATATTATTGTTTTATAAATTTGTATTCACATGTGTTGGGCAGTCTAATAAAACTACAATCCAACATATATTTTACACCTCTATGGATTCTAGACCCTCCCAGAGAGCATTAGCATGTACTTTACTCATACATTAAGTGCAAGGAACCGAAATATTTCATAATATGCATACCTCTCCTGGAAGACAGCTTAGTAAAGACAATGTGAGACTAGAGAGACCATTCCACCATGGACCTGTCACCATATGGGTTGTAATTCTAATTTACAGATGCAATAGCACACCCTGCATGAGCCTCACTTGATTCAATAACATTCTACTATTTCTGAAAGCAGCAGAGTGAACTTTTATCAATTTCCCCATACTAAATATATCAACATGTGACAATCAGTCCTTTCTGTATACATTAAGCAACAGTTTGAAATGTCATATTTGGATCTACTGAGCAATATGCTTGCTGCCAGCCATTGACAGCAAAGCACAGTAGTTAATTTGACCCTATGGAACATTTAAAAGCAGGCAAGCTTGAAGCACGAGCACTAACCATGTTTCAGGTTTATTTCAGTGAATTGATTATATATTCCTATTAATTTTCCAGGTATTTTTTTCAGAACTACCTGCACCCATGGTAAAACACTACAGAAAGAGATGCTTAGAGAACTTGTTGTTAATGTATTGCTCTCAATTGAAATTCCTCTCACAAATATCCTTTCACAGAGGGAATATTTTTCCTCTCATAAACTTCACTCCCATTAGAAAACATTTTATATCTTGACTACAAAATAGGACATTCTCAAAGCCTTACAAGGCTTTTTCTGATTAAGGTAAACAAGTTAATTACCTATCTAAAGTGTTTGTGTGCTTCAATAGGCTGTGTGACAGTTCTCACTCCTAACAGACTATTTTACCTTGCCTAAATCTTGAGGTATGCTTAAAATTTGTTATAAACAAAAGCCCAGTCATTTATGTGTAAATTATCCCTGTCCCTAAATTAGGATCCTTCTTGCTTGGATGTTTTCATGAGAACCTTGAAGCACAATCATAAAGGTGTCATCCACTCTGGCCATTTGGTTTAGTCAAAGTAGGATACTGTCAGAGATTAATTTTATTTGCCAATCAGAGTTACAAAGGGTGTAGGTGACAGCAACTTCCTCCTCCACTTGGTGGAAGTAGCCGAAGGATGGCAAATACAGGCTATTTTATGCCAGAGAATCATGTAGGGGAAAAAAAATTAAATACAGACTGTAGGCATAGGTGTTTATGGCAAAAAGGGTGGTCACACAAAAGCCAAAGAGACATGACCACTCATGCTGGCAAGAGTGTCTGTCGTTTTTGCTTTGTCATGACGGATTTGGTTGTCTCCAGATGCCCCACAGTGCACAGTGGCCAAGCTGAGGCACTTAAGCTTCACATTTCTCTCTTTCCACAATGGCAGATTTGGCTGAAGCTGCACCAGGTCTCCTGATGGTTATTACACAAATTACTAAGTAAGTGAAAGGAAGCAGATTTTCATGTTTCAGGTAATTTCCTACAAAACCTGGTGTAGGGATGACAGCTTTAGGGAGAGGGCCTGAATAGAGAGCTGGGGGCAGTAATTTCTCTAACAGCAAAAGTGGTATTTGCCGGAGCTTGTCCGACTGTGCCCTAACTCCCCCTTTTTGAAGTGCACAACTAACTTTAAGAAGTGCTGCCCATTAAAAAGTCTTTGAAGATACTGTTAAAAACTAAGCCAGGTTGATTATATGATTACTCATTTGTGTAAGCTTATATCTGATCTCATCTCTAAAATTGCAGGGATATCCCAACTGTGGATAATTTTTGATATCAGAAGCAAATGCTAATTTGGCAAAACAATAGCTTGCAAGCTGCTAAGGGAGTCAGTAATGGGAACTAGGTCCTTTATACTGTAGGTCACCAGCTGAAACCCAGCATAACTCAGTAACAGGAGCCGTTAGGAACTTGAGTTATCTAAGGATGTTCTAGAACCAAATACTAAAATAATCTTGTCAATTCAGTTCAGATCCTAGCAAGCAGCTATTACCAGCCCCAAATAAAAAGTGCCAGCTGCTGTTATATCAGAGAAGTAAAAAACTCTATTTCTCATCTAAACATTTTCTGTTGTTCCGTGTGGAGGCCTGTTCATAGGATTAGATGAAAAGATGTCATCAGTACTGCACAGAAAGTTCTTGTTCTGCGGATGAATAATTCAATTTCTGTTGTTGCTAATCCAGTGCCTTTCAGAAGCATTAAATTAAGTTTCAATTAAGTATGTCTGAAGTAATTTGACTGTTTATCTTTTTGTTTTCTATTCTATTAAACCTCTCAATCTATGAGAAATATCCAGAAAGAAAAATTCAGTATGTGAATGCAAAGAGGGAGGTCTGTTTCGCATTACTGTAGAACTCTTCTGCAACAGTGTAAACATGGATTTTCTTACACCTTTTTTTTGTCTGGTTAGGGTTTGGTTTGTTGGGGTTTTTTTAATAGAAGCTATTTTTTTCAGTTTCCCCACACTATAAATAAGCATCCTTTTTCGAAACCTCATACAAGTAGTAGTGTTCTCTGCGTAAATGTTAATCAGCTTACACAGTGTATCATCCTCATGTCCCTTTAATGAGATTAAGCCTCTCTTGCTGAGCTCAAGATTTCCTGAAGTGCTCTATTCTTCTTGCCATTTCTATCAGAGGAAGACCCCACCCTTCCTTCCATTAAAAAGATAATCCCTGTCCTGGCAGAAAAATTGCTTTTACCCACTCTTTAACACTGAAGGGTGAGTTTCACGGTACATCTTGAAGTACAGTGACTGCTGCTGCCAAAATGGGAAATCTTCCTTCCTGGCTATTCATTTGTCTTCTTTTGGGTCCATCATTGACATATGAATGCTTGTAAACTAAGATGCCAAAATCAAACAATTTGAGTGTACTTGTCTACTTCAGAACAGCAACCTCTTTCTTTTGGCCATTGGGGCCATCCTGAGCAGTCCTTGCTGGCTTCTCAGCTGTTCCACTACGACTGTCCCTGCAACAACCAGGTGATTTGCAAGGTAGACTTGAAGTTTATTCCAATTTAAAACAACATTCTTACTTCTCCAATGCTTTTGTTTGTTTGTTTTTGCCAAGTGGCATCATGTTACTCCATCAAAAGTGGTATTAACACAAGTGAGTGTGCAGTGCAAGGTAGCAGGCAGAAGCGGGGCTTAGGCTACTGCTGTGGCTGAAGAAAAGTCAAGTCCCCTGATACTATCCTCAAAAACTATTTATCTGATAATTAAAGCAGAATATCTAGTCTCCAGACCTCAACAACCATGTCTTTATTTAAAGCTGGCAAGTAAAGGAGACAATTTTTTTGCAGGCATAAGACAAACAAAGAATAAAGCTGTGATGAAGCAATCCAGGTGTAACACCACAGTGTGTGCATGTGTGTAAGTCTACTTGTGAATATACACGAAGAAAGGAGAAATACTTCTTTCCTTGGAACAGGCAGTTGTCTGATTCTCAGCCATGAGCTGATCTCTACTGATTACCTTGAAGGTCTTGAAATACCAGGAAACTTCACAGGCAGTTCTATAGTTTTCAGTGACCTTGGATAGCTCATACCAAGAACGAGAAAAAAGAACATGCTGCTCCCACTGGCAGCTCTCAGCAGGATTTCTTCCTCATACCCCAGCCTGCCTATCCTGATCTCCTCCTCAGCTGGCTATAGCAAAGCTGAATGTTCTTCACCTCTAAAGCACTCATTTCTAAGCTAATTCCCTTCTTCTTTAGTCCAGGAAAGGAAGTGATGATAGATCCTTAAACCATTAATCTAAATAACAGCATTTTGGGACCAAGCCTTGGAGGCTGATGACATCCAAACGTGTCTCTGCATATGGAAAAAACCCCAACATTTATAAGAAATCTTACCCTAATGTCTTCTTTAATACACAGTTTGACACATTATGCACTTTCTTCCTTTTCCTCAGATGTTGAGGAATCTCGCATCAGAACGGGGACAACATTAAAGCCTGAATGAAAGCTATAAAGCACTTTGCCATGTTATTCATCTTCACTGTCTCTTCTGGGAGCTACAGAAACAAGGTAGACACCCAGTTTGTGAATCAAAGCCACCTACCAACCACAGCCTGAAAGAGGGCTTGGAATGCTCTTCTGGTTCATTTATCTTCTCTGACCCTCCTGGCAAAAAGAGAAACAGCAGCTGAAGACACACCCCATTCGGAAACCAGAGACTCCCAGCACAAGACCTTGAGTAAAAGTTTAAAAGAGATTCTTCCACAGGTGTCCTGGTTCTCACCTGCCACACCCTATCTGACATAGGATACAATGAGGTAAACAATTGCCATCACATCCCCTGCAGCTCTGAAAAATGGCATAAGGTCTCCCTGCTGACAAGAAACACGGTCTGTCTCCGTGTACTCCCTGTACAGCACCGGCCAAGCCTGGTAGCTGCAACCTTGTCTCACTACAGCACGTATCTGAACAAATGCACACCACTTGTGGTGGGCCAAACATCGAGGTTGTATGAAACTCTGACACTCGTAATTGAACAGGAGGCAAGAGGCATACCATTAGGCAGTTTTG
This sequence comes from Chamaea fasciata, assembly GCF_029207755.1. Classification (NCBI taxonomy): domain Eukaryota; kingdom Metazoa; phylum Chordata; class Aves; order Passeriformes; family Sylviidae; genus Chamaea; species Chamaea fasciata. Next base: position 85,432,924 of record NW_027094086.1, read on the forward strand.
GTAGAAGAGAAGAAATTGGTTGCCTCCCAACTCCCTATTAAAAATACCTGAGATTACTCAAGTGTATTGTCAAGTATGAGATCTAATCATCCAGTGCTTTATTTATTCTCAAACTGCAAGAATGGAGCTTCTAGAAATTCTCACAGAGGAAATGTAAGGGAAATACCTTTTTTTTCAGGTAATAAAAGCAAAGTCTTGGACTGGTCTAGAGATTATACTAAAATACAGATTAAAGATACGACTGTACTTTTCCAGACAATGAAAATAAGTCAGTGGATTTGATGCTAAGGGTTCCTCACTTCACCAAGACTAGTTCTATAAAGAGAAGATAAACTACTTTGTGTATATAGGAAGAGATTTCAATTGCACTACTAAGAATAACTAATGTGGTGTCTTAACCAACAATTCTACTAATTTAATGGACAGTGGTTCTGGGTTTCTTTAATTTCAGAATCTATTTATTTTTATTTAGTTTATTGATTAATGAACTCCCGTGTTCTTACTTTCTAGAAATTTATTTTGACTTTGTTTTCAAAGTTACTCTCCATTTTCCTTTGCTATTTTTGTATATGTATCTCTAACCTAATATTAGAATATGAAAGTAAGTGCCTGCATATTTTTTCACCATACTTATCAGAGCCTTTTTTCCTTTGGCTGACAAATTTTCATGCAAAAATGAGGCAAGATAGTGTTGAATCAGTCAGACACCATGACTACTTCCCAGTTTTATAGACAGGACTAACAAACCATCTTCAGTTCCAAAGGTCTGCAAGCAGTAAGACCAAGAATTAATTTGGTGATGGCAAAACCACAATTCATTTTATCATGTGCTGAAAAGATCTACCAGTCTGCATTGTCTAACTTGCAGATAGGGATCAGAGGTTGTCCATCACACCATCTGCCTTTCATTCAGCAGGCTTCTAACTTCCTACAAACAGAACAGCTGGGAGCCAGCCAGCGTAGGGGTGCAGAGCTGGGTGCTGTTAGGGCATTGCACATTCTTTCCCAGAAGTTCTGCTGAAATGCTCTTGAATAGGAATGGTGAAAGGTCATGAGTCAAAGGAGTAGCTGCTGTTCTGCCGGGAATGATCAAAACCATCTCAAAGTATAACCCTTCATCCTGGCGAGATTTTACAAACGACTGCCAGGTCTGCTAAACCTCCTCCCTAATCAATGGCATCGAAAGCAGCAAGCATCTTGGGTATTGCTCACTGACGATTCTGATGGAATTAATGCCAACAGTAGGCATTAGGAACAGTAGGAAATTCCCTGTGTGGTTTCCATTACATCAAGTGCCGAATAGAGCTTTTAATGGAATAATGGAAAGTTTTGTCCAAAACTCTGCCTTTGAAAACATTGCTTATCAGTACTGGTAAACAAATAATTTTCACACAAAGCCATTTTTAAATTTAGTTCCCAAACCCTTTTGGAAACATATTAATTCAACTGAAAACTTTGGATAAGTCATTCCATTATTTTTAATTAAAAATGCTTAGAAAACTGCAAAGTAACTCCATTTCAAATATTTCTAAACCAATAACAGTAATGCTTTGATATTTTTGATTAAAATGGCTTCTTGACTTCTGATAAATTCAAGTATTGATGTAAAATTTGTTCTCCCAGAAAGCCCTTGTTTTGTAACTGGGAATTTTTGTTGACATTTTTCCTAGGGTCAGTGCTTCCATTGTTGCTACAGCTAAGACAACTGGAAATTGGAAACCCATTTGTCATGTGAAGCTGCTTTCTAAAATAAAAATACAAGCAAGCTACTATGACCAGTCTTTCTGTCTCCCTGGTGCAAGTGAGCTCATTGGTCTCTCCATGGAAGTGTATGCCAAAGAGCAACATTATCCAGTGGTTAGGGTACAAGACTGGAAGTGAAACTACATTTTGTCCCCACAGGCCTGTCTTAGCTAAACTCTATTTGGCAAGAAACATAATGTGTCCATTCCTTAACGTACCCACCTGCAAAACATCATGATAACCATATATGTGTGAAAATGATTGGAACACATAAGCATATATGTGAAACTTGTGCAAAGTATTCCTTTGCCTGTGACTGAGATGTCTTTCACTTTGCAATTATTTTTTTAGTCAATCCGCAACTTTAAACTAAATTGGAAGGAGACTAAGAAAACCTGTAGATTCTAAATTACCAGAATTTCCTGAAAATAGTTGAATAAGCAGAAACAGGGTCAAATGGGCTCTCCCAC